>NC_137147.1:173322223-174626670 GCF_951394435.1 Stenella coeruleoalba | reverse complement strand
CACAGCTGAATAGTATTCCATCATGTTTGTGTGTGTGTGTGTGTGTGTGTGTGTTTGAATATCACACCTTTATCCACTCATCTGTTGGCAGACACTTAAATTGTTTCCACGTCTTGGCTGTTGTGAGTAATACTGAAGTGAACATGGGAGTGCAGTTATCTCCTGAGATCCTCTTTTCATTTCCTTTGTATATACACCCAGAAGTGGGATTGCTGGATCATATGGTAGTTGTATTTTTATTTTTTGTTGGAACCTCCGTACTGTTTTCCATAGTGGCTGAATCAATTTACATTCCCACCAACAGTTACGTAAACATGATTGAATTGTTGGTCATGAGACTGAACCTAATCCCCAGCCCCTGTCCCCTCCCTGGAGTTTGGGAGGTTGGGCTGGTGACCAGCCCAGTCCTCTAATGACAAGGTTGGTCTTTCTGGTGACCAGCCCCTACCCAAGACCTCTCAGTAGCACAAACTCGGGTGAATGGCAATTCATGATTCCAAGGGGCTCATGAATATCAAAGATACTCCATTACTGGGGAAATCCCAAGGATTTAGAGTCTCCCTCCCAGGAACCAGAGACAAAAGCCAATCAGATTCTTTATTATGCAACAATAGCTAATGATGCAGGCATCCAAGATCTGAAGGCTTGGCCTGAGATTGTTGAAACAAGACCAGAGTTAGGACATGAACTCTCTACTGCCCCCAAGCATGAACTTTGACACCAGACCACTTTTTAACTGTGTGACTCAGTCAGTTTGGGCTGCCGTAATGAAGTACCACAGACTGGGTAGCTTAAACAACAGAAATTAATTCTCTCACAGTTCTAGAGGCTGGAAGTCCAAAATGAAGATGTTGGCAGGTTTCGTTTCTCCTGACGTCTCTTTCCTTGGCTTGCAGATGGCCGCCTTCTTGCTGTCCTCACATGGTCTTTTCCTGTACACACATCCCTGGTGCGTGTCCCTGTTCTTAAAAGGTCACCAGTCCTATTGGATTAGGGTCCCACCCTTATGATCTCACTCAAATTTAATTACCTCTTTAAAGACCCTATCTCCAAACACAGCCACACTGGAGGTGAGGGCTTCAGCATATGCATTGGTGGGGGGGCAGGGGGACACAGCTCAGTCCATAAGAGTAATCTTGAGCTAATGACCACTTTAAGTCTTAGCATCTCAATCTGTCTTTTTTTTTTCCAAGAAAGTAAGTAAAAGAAAATAAAAGTGGATGACGATCCGTCCTTCGAAGGGTGGTTGTGAGGCAGAAAGGTGTGCAGAGCTGCTCACCACTGGCGTCCTGGGGAACGTGGGCCTCACACCATCATTGTTATAGGGTTGCCCTGGCATGCTGCCTGGGGGGAGTCTCTGGTTTCTCCCGCCTGGGGAGTGGGTGTGTCATGGGGCTGCTTCTCTCTGTTCCGGCTCTGAAGGCCGCTGTTGCCCTCACACTCAGTGCTTTCCAGAGGGAGTCAGAGCTGGGTAAGCACATGCCAACTCAGACCCAAGTCAGCGCTCTGGTGGCAGGTGTCCACTACTTCCTCATCTCAGTCACCGTGAAACATGGGCGTCAGCTGGTAAGGCTCCTTCCTCTCCTGATCCAGGCGACTGTGTGCATTGAGCAGTGATGTGAGTCTGGGTTGGATGACCACTGAAGCAGCCATCTTTGACATGACCACAGGGCATTCTGGAAAAGTACATGAGGCTTAATCTGAAATTCTCAGTGTTCAGCAACCTCAATGTCCAACGACAGATGAATGGATAAAGAAGATGGTGTGTGTGTGTGTGTGTGTGTGTGTGTGTGTGTGTGTGTGTCCCCTGGAATATTACTCATCCATAAAAAAGAGTGAAATAATGCCATTTGCAGCAACACGGATGAACCTGGAGATGATCATTCTAAGCGAAGTAAGAAAGAAAAAGGCAAATACCGTATGATGTCACTTATATGTGGAATCTAAAATAAGACACAAATGAACTTATCTGTGAAACAGAAACAGACTCACAGACATAGAGAACAGACTTGTGGTTGCCAAGGGGCGGGGGTGGTGAGGGAGGGATGGATTGGGAGTTTGGGATTAGCAGGTGCTAACTATTACATAGAGAATGGATACACAACAAGGTCCTACTGTATAGCACACGGAACTATATTCAGTATCCTTGATAAACCATAATGGAAAAGAATATGAAAACTATAGATATGTTATACACATGTATATGTATAACTGAATCACTTTTCTGTACTGTGGAAATTAATACAACATTGTAAATCAACTATACTTCAGTAGAATGAATTTTTTTTTAAAGTTCTCTGTGTTCAAAAAGCTTAAAGAAGAAAGAAAAGAGAGAAGAATGCTCATTGTGTCCTAAAGCCACATGAACCAGGACCTCAATGAAAACGTCTACAGCCTTCCTCAGAGTCATCATAGTGGGCATTTCATGGCAGGAATCCTATTCGCTGAGATGATTACCGAGGAGGGTCATTCAAAAAGTATTTCCTCATAAATATAATTTCCTTCATCTTCTGTTCAGTTAGATGACTAAATACTTTACCATTTTGAGGTGACCTCCTGAAAATGTCTTCAGAAATGGCTATTTTTCCAGCCAGGCCCTAAAGTTATGTCCGTCATTGTGTTTATCTTATTCTTCATCAGCTGGCTTTTCTTCAATGTCATGGTCATGGTCAGTATTTTTAGACCAGATAATAATGGGAAATAGGCAATGTCCCCACCTCCCGGGAGCTTACAATCTAAAGAATATCATGCCAGTGCAGTCAGATACATAGAAAACGATTCAGAGGGTAAGCAATGCGTTAAACCAAGGAGTGCGTCAGGAAGAAATGAATTTCCGAAAGGAGACCGTAAATGGAGCACGGGAATCCAGAGTCTCTTTCCCATGACGTTTGGAATAGAGGAATGACTACAGAAGAAAAGTTATGCCACGTCTTTCACAGGAGGGATGATTTCTGAGGGAGTTAAGCCTGCTTTGCTTCTCCACCCTCTTCAAAGGTGTGCACTGGGTAGGTTACCATGGAGGCCAGAGACAGATTCCTGGCTGTTCTCATGTTGTCAGAACATGAAACAGAAGGAAGAGAGGGAGGGAGTGAACGGAAGATGCCCAGGGGTTGGGTGTAAGCGGAGTCACGTGGATGGACGGTCACCTTGCAGAAGAGGAGTGGAATCGGGCTTTGACGAGAAGGAAGCAGGAGGGCACGTAGGCAGCTCGCTTTTGAGGTTCTTGTCGGTGAGTGCAGGGCTATACCATCAGAGTCGGAGCCCAGGCTGAGCATCTATATGATGCCAGCACAGAGGCAAGATTAGCTTTGAAGAATCATATTGCCCAAGAGGATAAAAACTCAAAAGCTGCTCATTCCAACAGACTGTGGCTGAAAATATGACCCTCTGATCCTTTGTAACAGTTGTATGTTCCCCACCGCCGACTTGCTGTGATCCACGGAAGGCTCTAAACAGTTTCATTGAACAAGGTCAGGAGTCTTGGCTGGAATTCTTGACTTCCTGGCCCGTGTCATGGGAGAAGCGGTGATTCAGAGCCCAGCTGGGACTCCAGAACCTGAGTGTCGGGGCCCTTGAACCTTGCTGGCCTCGGCCCAGTGTGCTTTGAGAGAAGTTTCCAGCTTAGTGACCATATTCAGGGAGAGAGAAAGGAGGCAGTTTGGTTGGTTTAAACTTGTATTTCTAATTTGGGATGGTTTTCTCAAAAAGTCACCCTTCTAAGGAAACCATTCTCTGAACCAGCATTCCCCAAAATGTGCTCCCTGGAATACAAAGCCCAGAAGGTTCTCCATGAGGGGAGGGTCCTGTGTCAAGGAAGTTTGGGAAATGCCTCATAGTACCTTTCCATCTGAGATATGGGCACATTTGCCTGTTTAAACCATTGAGGAAGCCTGCAGTGAAGGCACCTGGTCAGCTAGTCTTCCAAGGCCTCCCTCCCCATGAAAATCCCTCCGTCTTAGACCGTAAACTCCTTTTGGGTGGTCCAGCTTAGTGAGGGCCAGAGGGACCAGGGTCTGCATCACAACACTCTGCAAAATGCTACATCAGGCTCCACGTCCAGACGCGTCCTGTCTCAACCCCACCGGGGCCCAGTGGATCAGCTCTGAGCAAGCCACTCAGCCTCTCTGTGCCTCAATTTTCCTGACAAAAAGTACTGATGTCTGTACCACCTCTTTTTCCTTCTCGGGAAAGCTACCAAGATCATGACAAGACGACAAGAATGTTTTGAGTGCTTTAGGAACCTGGTGCCACCACAGTGTTGGATGAATGTCCCAAGAGTTTCTTCCGAGAAAGAATGATGTCCATTCCTTAAAGACAAAATTCCGTGCTGAGCTACGTAATGCCAGGCCCATCGTAGGTGCTCTCTAGATATTTGTTGAATCAGTGAATAAAAATAATAAGGATATATAAAGCGTATGTAACTGTACATAAAAAAGTACCTAAAAATATATAACAATCATGAATATTCACATGCCATGCACACTTCTAAATATATTTGTATGTTTTGGCCGATTTTCATGACAACTCTGGGAGAAACTGTTCTTATCTCCACCCTACGGTTGAGGAAACAAGTCACAGACTTGAATAAATTGCCGAAGTTTGCACAGCTCCAGGAGTGAAGGAACTGGGCTCAGACCCCAGTTTGCCTGATACCAGAGCCCTCTCTTAACCATCCTGTATGCTGTCATGCTGAATGGAGGTATTTTGAAAAGGAAAGAAAAACATGTGCAGCAGTACGGATGGACCTAGAGATGATCGCACTGAGTGAAGTAGGTCAGACAGAGGAAGACCAACGTCATATGATATCCCTTACGTGTAGAATCTAAAAAATGATACAAATGAACTTATTTAAAAACACAGAAACAGACTCACAGACTTAGGGTTACCAAAGGGGAAAGGTTGGGGGAGGGAGAAATTAGGAGTTCGGGATTAACATATATGCACTACTACATGTAAAATAGATAATCAACTACTGTATAGCACAGGGAACTCTACTCAATATTCTGTAATAACCTATATGAGAAAAGAATCTGAAAAAGAATAGATATATGTATCACTGAATCACTTTGCTGTATACATGAAACTAACACAATATTGTAAATCAACTATACTCTAATATAAAGTAAAAATTAAACTTAAAAGAAGGAAAGAAAAGTGTATTTCTTTCTAGTCCGCTGTGATGACGTCTGTCTCAGGCCCTCCTTTGGCAGCCGGACTTTTTGGTCTTAGGCAGATGGTGGTGTGGTGATCACTTGTCTATGTACATGGGCTTCACAGGGAAGGATCTGATTGGGTGTCCCTTTGCCCAAATGGGACTAAGGAAGAAACTCACCAGAGAAAAATTCCAGAGGTAAGAGTGAGATCTGTATAGTCAAGAGGAGAAATGTTAGACCTATTGGCTTAAAAAGCCACTTGGGGCTTCCCTGGTGGCTCAGTGGTTGGGAGTCCGCCTGCTGATGCAGGGGACAGGGGTTCATGCCCCGGTCCGGGAAGATCCCACATGGGCCTCATTCCTTTTTCCATTGATGTCCTTTGTAACCCTGAAGACTATTCTCTGGATGAGAAATTTCAGGCACGTCAATTTAGTCTTCCATATGCCCTGATGGATGACGTCGATCTGTTCAAAAGCTTTCTAATGTCAGGCTTTCAAATCCTGGTTGTCTGTGACGATTCAAACATTAATGCTTCGAGGAGCTCAGAGGAGGCTTGGGGGTAAGGAGTTTGATTCCTCCCCATTTTTTTTCCTCCTGGAGAAGAGGACAGGGGATTGAGCTCATGTGTGCAGGCAGAGTTATATTTTAGGGAAGACTAAACTAATTTGTGTCCAGAGACTGGTTTCTTAAGAGAACTGGCTCTCCTCCCACAATACTTGGTATTTTTCAGACCAGCTTACGTGTCCTCAGGGAAGAGAACATCTTTCCTCGTTATGTGTGTCCACTGCGGGCTTGGCTTCTGAACCCACTTCTGTGTGTGACCAGAGCGTCTGTCTAAAAACTCCCTGGGGGCCGGCGCTGGGGGGAGGGACTTGCTTTTACATACTTTTCACTGTGGATGCCTTTTACTGTTTGAATCATGTGCCATCTTTCTTTTGAAAAGAAAAAAAGTTTCTAAGTATCTTTAACAGCTTTATTGAGACATAAGTGACATACATCAAACTGCATCTATTTAAAGTGTACAGTTTGATCGTTCTGGTGTGTGCATGCATCCATCAAAAAGTCTAGCTAGGTCTGTAAGCACAGCCAACAGGTGCATCTTTCCTGAGCCCACCAGAGACCCCCAGATACTCAGTGTCCCTTCCTGATGAAGCTGTTGTTGGTCATGAGACTGCATAATGTGGACCCTGGGTGGCCCGGCCATCAGCTCGTCACGCGATGCTCTTGGGCTCTCTGAAAACCACGTCAGGAATTTTAAGTGTTCTGTAAAAAGCAAAGGCAAGCAGTTTTTTTTTTTACTTCTCCACGTCTTTACCCCAGACTCTAAGCTGGGGTATTCTGGGTCATGAGTGCAACACAGGATGCTGTCCTGGCCTTGGCAAGCTGGTGGGGACTGGAAACTGGGCGCACTAATTTCTAGGGCACACTCAGCATGGGTGGAGGGTTTCACTTCTTCATCTGCTCCAAGGCAGGAAGACTGGGCAGAAAGAGTCTCAGGAACGGGGCATGTCAACAGGAACTGAACCTGCCACAAATGCTGAAGGAGGGCACCAGTGGCGAGGGGTAGGATGTGTATCAGGCCTTCAACTCCTGAGAAAGTTCCCTGTCATCTTCCCAGTGTGTAGACAAGAAACGAAAACAAGTAAAGATGGCCAGGGTTCTGTTACTTTTAAAATGTTGAGTTATGAAAGTTTCATTTCAGACATGCCCCTCTTACTTATGCCTCTGACTTTCACACAAAGGCAATTATTTGCAGTCCAAATGCAAAAGGTCATGCCCCAAGCTTAGGGTCATGGGCATCTTTCCTCATGGTTGAGTGCAGTACATGAACAGGCCGTATAGCTTTGCTTATGGTCGAGAGCTTTGTAAACAAACTTAATCCAAATGATGTATCTAACCTGGCCCAATTCCCAGCATGCCATGTGCCCTTCCCGTTCTGTGTCATGCTGTGTCCTGGCTCCGCGGAGGTTCTAAGTTTGACTGTTCCTGTGGCTTGCTGTTCAATGTCACGGTTGTGATTTATTCAGAAAGAAACGGGTAGGGCTTCCCTGGTGGCGCGGTGGTTGGGAATCCACCTGACAAAGCGGGGGACATGGGTTCGAGCCCTGATCCGGGAAGATCCCACATGCCGCAGAGCAACTGGGCCCTTGCGCCACAACTACTGAGCCCTCACGCCACAACTACTGAAGCCTGTGCGCCTGGAGCCCGTGCTCCGCAACAAGAGAAGCCACCGCAATGAGAAGGCCATGCACCGCAGTGAAGAATAGCCCCCGCTCACCACAACTAGAGAAAGCCTGCGCACAGCAATGAGGACCCAACGCAGCCAAAAATAAATAATAATAAATAAATACTAAAAAAATATTTAAAAAAGCAACGGGTAAAGATAAGTTGAGAGGCAGACCTTTTGCACAGTCCTGTGTTGATTGAAAATGAACTGTAAATGGCATCTGTAATGCATGGAGAACAGAGTGTGCTGCTTTGAGTGACACATAGAGGACACACACCCCAGTTCAGGCCACGAGGACCTGAGCAGCATCTCAAATCACTAAGAGTTTCCTTTCAGGACTTCTCTTTTGAAATAGAATGATTTTTAAGTTCCATAGTTTTCAGATTCAGTTTAAACAGTATGAAATGTGTGTATCCCTTGTTGGAAAAGTTATGGTGGGGCTACAAAGAAAGATACTCTTAAGGTTGGATTCTTAGGGAATTAGTGTGTTTTCTGTACAACTAGACTTTCACGTTTATTGTCTTTGTATCTTAACATTTTTAATATGTTGTATTCACGAAACACCGGAGTGAAAGATCAGGCAACAGAAATGGGATAAATGATAGAATTCTGAATTAAAGGTGTTAAAGGGCTGTAAGTTTATGTACTTCTTCTCTTTCCCTCTTTTGAGGCCATACCCACTCAATTTTGAAAATAACCCTTGCCTTCGCAATATACTTGATGCCTTGTTTCACGGGGCTAGAGTTTCAGTTTTGCAAAATGAAAAGAGTTCTAGGGATCGGTTGCATAACAAAGCGAATGTCCTCAATGCTACGGAACTATTTACTTAAAAATGGTTAAGATGGCAAATTTTGTATTATGTATGTTTTACGACAATTTAAAAAAAACCTGTCCTTGATACCTTGCCACCTTCTCGGAAAGCATGTTGGTGATCAAAACCTTCTTTAAAAAAAGAAATTTGATTGAAGTATAGTTGATTTACAATGTTGTTAATTTCTGCTGTACAACACAGTGACTTAGATACATATATATACACACACATACATATATTCTTTTCCGTATTCTTTTCCTTCATGGTTTATCACAAGATATTGAATATAGTTCCCTGTGCTCTACAGTAGGACCTTGAAAACCCTTCTTAGTGAGGGAATTCTTAATGTCTTTGCTAATTCTCTCCTCATAGAATTTCACATCATAGCCTCTTTAGGAGAAAGAAAAAAAGAGGAGCTTAACACCACCTGTACAACACGCTTTCCCAAGCACACATGGGATTAAAGAGTAACCCTGCTTAGCGTTCTCTGACCCACTGGATACTCAGGAGGAAAGGAGGAGGGGAGAGTTCTTCAGAGGCTCTGAGACCCCATGGTGAGGGTTCAGACCATCTTTGCTTAGACCTGACCCCTGAAAGAGGCCAGAGTTAGCCCGCTGCCCTGAGGGTGCTCCCTGGAGAAAGATGGGAAACACAGATGACAGCACTGCCACTCCTGCAACTGAACAATTCCCGGGAAAGGAGAGTAGCCAGGAGAACCTTCCAGAAGCGGGGAGGTCCCTGCAGCTAGGGTCAGAGGCTGCTCCCTTTTTTTTGCCTCTTCCGCCCACACTCACTGTCCCTCCGGGAAGCACAGAAGGTTCCTGGACAGACCTGCTCAGGGTGGTGCCCTCTGGCGTTTCTGGAATGTTCTGCTCCCGGCTGCATGTTGAGACCTTGGCTGTAGGATACCACCCAGCCTACTGATCACCCAGGCAGAATGCCGGGACGTTTAGGGTAGCCTAAAGGGCATGAAGTTACAGTTTCTCTTCCGAATGGAAGTAGAGATGTTTAAACATTTCCCGTGGACAGGCAGTGATAGCTCTCTGCGCTTAAGGCAACTCAGCAGGCGGTCCACCCCCAGTTTAAATGCGGACCCTCCCCCTTGCTAGCTCTGTGATCTGGGGTGATCTGTCTAGCCTTGGTCTCTCCAGACATATGGGATGGGGGGGGCGCTTTACCTTTTTCTTCAGTTCCTGACTGTAATGGTCACATCTGATCACATAACCCCCCTTAGCCTGGAGAATCAAATCCCAACTTTGTGACGAGGCCCAAAGATCTATTATCTTCCTTCAAGGTCCATCCTCTGTGGGTCTTACACACCTTCAGATGTGTTACCATTCGTCCAAGTTTGATTGAGTCATGCCAGGCCCTGCTTCTTTTATAACCCTTTCATATTGTATTACATGCAGTGGGTTGGTTTGGGGGTTTTGTTTAATTCTTTCTTCCCCACAAGCAGCATCAGAAGCGGGGAGTTACGGTCTCATGGTTCAGTGCAGAGGGTCTAGAGTCAGACCGCCTGAGTTTGAAGCCCAGCTATGGCGCGTAATAGCTGTGTGACCTTTCCTGTAGGAATAATGTTAACAATAATACTTGCTTCATAAGGTTGTTGAGAAGATTAGCTGCAATGATGTGTATATTACTGAACACCTGACTAGATGCCAGGCACCGTTCTAAGGCTTTACCTGTTCTAAGGCTTCTAATCCCCACAACACGTGGATGAGATACTGTTTTTTTATTGAGAGGTTCATTTAGCTTGCCTGAGACCCCGGAGATGGTGAATGGCTTCTGAATCAGGGCTCTGAAGCCCGTGGCGTGAGGCAGGTGAACGATGTGTAGTTGTGGCTGCTTCGCTGTGAGCTCCTTCAGGTCGGGGACTGTGGCTTCCCATCGTGGACCCTCACACCTTGCACACTGCCCAGCACACGATGGGTGCTCCACAAATTCTGCACGGCATCCAGGGGAAACATCTATGGGAAGGCGGCCTATAAACTAAAAGTTGTTGGAATTCTGATAACATCACAAAGAATCTCACCCCCAACACACTACTGCTTCCTTCAGAGCAGCTCAGTCCCAGCTGCACGTTAGAATCGATGATTCCTGGGCCTCCCCACCCCCTCAGATCAATTAAGCCCCACCTCTTTAGGGTGGGACCCAGGCGGCAGTGGCTTCTTTGACTTCCCAGGTGGTCCTCACATGCCGCCAGGGCTGGTTATTGCTAACGTAGAACATCCCAGCTGACATTTCCGCGCAGACCTCCCGCTTCCCATTCTAGAACCTCTCGTTTGGAGGAATGCATTTTTAGAGTACAGTGGAGAGTCCTTGATTTCACTGTTGCTGTTGGTTCAGCAGGAGGACACTTCAATCAAGCAGTTCGAAAAGTCAGCCTAGAATGTATCTTGTAAGAGATGCTAAAGGACAGTACAGTTGGCCCTCCCTATCCGTGGTTCTGCATCCGCAGATTCAACCAACCACGGGTTGTAAATATAGTACATGGTCCTGGTTGTTGGCTCCACAGATGCGGAACCCACGGATCTGTAGGACCGACTAAGGGACTTGAGCATCCACAGATTTCGGTCTCCTCAGGGGGTCCTGGAACTGATCCCCTGCAGATACAGAGGGCCGACTGTAGTCAGTGTACGCGGCAAACGCAGCCTTAGGTTCCATCTCCAGGGACCCAAACGGGGCAACTTGGTCCTCCTGATCTAATGTATCACCACAGCCCACCTCACACGCATTAGAGTGGGTTTAGTTTTTGCTTTTGCTCTGTTTTATTTTTCCCTCCACTCTCTGACAAAGAAAGTGAAAGTCCTGAAGATGAAGTACCAAGAGATCTTTCTCTGGCTCTGCTAAAACGGTCCTGAGGGGTTGGGCTTGATGAGTTCTGATGGACGGATGAGTCAACCCGGATTGAGGCCTCACAGGAAGTCCTCCCCAAGGAAGGCAACATGAGACCAGGATGTTGATGGAGGTGTGGGCGTGGAGGCGGAGTTGCAGAGAAAGTGAGGAAGAAATTAACGAGCATGAAGTAATAATCATAGGTCAAAAACTGAATTACAGGGGTTTCGCTGGTGGTGCAGTGGTTAAGAATCCTCCTGCCAATGCAGGGGACACGGGTTTGAGCCCTGGTCCGGGAAGATCCCACATGCCGCGGAGCAACTAAGCCTGTGAGCCACAACTACTGAGCCCACGGGCTGCAACTACTGAAGCTCGCGCACCTAGAGCCCGTGCTCCGCAACAAAAGAAGCCACCGCAATGAGAAGCCCGCGCACCACAACGAAGAGTAGCCCCCGCTCACCGCAACTAGAGAAAGCCCGCGTGCAGCAACGAAGACCCAACGCAGCCAAAAATAAATAAAATAAGAATAAATTAAAAAAAAACTGAATTACATTTTAC
Source organism: Stenella coeruleoalba (assembly GCF_951394435.1). Classification (NCBI taxonomy): domain Eukaryota; kingdom Metazoa; phylum Chordata; class Mammalia; order Artiodactyla; family Delphinidae; genus Stenella; species Stenella coeruleoalba. The sequence continues at coordinate 174,615,086 of NC_137147.1, read as the reverse complement.
ACATACTCTCTTATTTCATTTTCAAGACATTCATAAGGTCAGTGGAATTACACCCATTTTACAGAAAAAGACTGATTTCTCTGAGAAATTAAGCTCCTTGGCCATGACCCCACAGCAGTTTGTGAGCCATGGTCCAATCCAGGTCTCTGACTTCAAAGCCTTCCTGTTTCCTGACAATGATTCTGAGTTCTTAAGGCCACAGTTAGAAGCCCAGGCCTCCAGCGGGCAGCCTGTGAAGTTGACCTCATCCAGAGGAGCACTACTCGGGGACCAGAAAGCTTTGGCCTGAAAACGCAGCAGAGCCTGGAAGTGAGGGTCCCACCTCTCTCTCTCTGCCTCTTTGTCCCACTGAGAAGTGTCTCGTGGGAAGACTTAGGTCTGGAGTAATTTTTAAAAATCAGAAGTTACGATACTGAGCACACATGTGTGCGGTACACACACACACACACGCTCTCTCTCTGGATGACATTGGACATGAACGTAGAGGGTCAGACTTTCCTTTTAGCCTCTTATGGAGGGTTCAGTGGCCGTGCTGGGGTTGCATTCACGTGGAGCCTCGTGCTGGCTCTGCGGAGGTGAGCATAGGTGAAACGGAGCGGCAGGAAGTTGGCTACATCTCCCAACTTCTCTGCGCCTAGAACCCCGTGGCCAGGAGAGTCAGTTCAAGAACAAGGGTCTCTGCTCTTGGCCCAGGGCTCTTCCTATTACACCCTGACTTTGGCGAAGCTCTGCGAGGGAATCCGTCTTATTTTCGTTATTTTTTTCCCCCTGCTCGTTGTAATGTCACCGCCGTCTTGAATCCTTGTCTTCTTCGATAGGAAGCCTTCAGAGAGGCCTGGCAAGGCAGCAGCACAGAACAAATCTCTTTTGTGCCTGTGACCTGGGCCAGAGTCTGACCCTTTGTTGCACAAGTGGAGGAAAGGGGGACCAGGAGTGGCAGCTCCCTCCCCAAAGGACACCCTGCCTAGCAACCAGTGACACCACTGCCGCAGGGTCACAGCCTGCGATGATTTCTCTCTCCAGACTGACACGCTATTAAGAATGTAAAGCGTATTGACCCGACTCTACAAAGGGAAATGGAGGGCCTTAAGAGGGAGAGTGGGTGAAGGGAGTCTGCAAAGGCCCCAGGTCAAGCCCCCAGATGAGTCATCACTTGACGCCATCCCCAGCCACGCTCGGGTGGGGCGCTGAGGGTCTCCGGCACTGCGTGTGAGTCATCTCCCTGCAAGTCTAACAATTCAGTGTCGCGCAGGGCCCTGCCAGGCCCCGGATTTATTTTGATGAAATGGTTTTTGACTCGAAGAGACAGGGAGGTGACAAGGGCAAAGCCTGGGATGCACACCTTTGTCCTGGCTTTCCTTTATCCCCACTGATAGGCCCCCCCACTTCCTCAGTTGGGGCTCACAGGATAACACACCGAGAGAAGACGTGAGCCCCCAGCCAGACCCTCCTCTGGAAGAGTGTCACTGAGCACGTACAGAGATCCCGGCAGCTGAGGATGGCTCCCTGACGCCTCCTGAGACAGACGTCCTTGCCGGCTTTGGAAGGCACTTGAATCTGGTGGGACCTAGAACGAGGAGAGACGAGCTCACTCAAGGCCCGTGTGAAGACTGAGAAGGACCTGGACCTGGGAACGGAACGCAGGGGGAACACTGGTGTTTATCAGGATAAAGGCATCCCTTGCTCCGATCATTCCTCCCCCTCACTATTCACTGATTGATGGATGGATTCATCCATCCACTCATTCACTGATCAACCCGGACCATCATTGAACACTGACCATCTGGGTCAGGATCTGTGGAAACAAAGATACAGGCGATGCTGTACCTGCTTTCCAGACATGGTCATTCTTGAAGAGGAATAAACTCTGAGCACAGATGCGTATGTCGTGGGACCAGAGCATCTGGGGAGGCTGATGGACCCCATGTGCGTGACTTACGTGGCGCTACTGGGGCAGCCTGGGTGGGAACCGGAGAGAGGGTGTGAGGTCAAGGCAGCTCTCTCCGCAGAGGGGCTACGTGCGGGGTCTTGAATTAAAAAGGTAGTTGGGGGCTTCCCTGGTGGCACAGTGGTTGAGAGTCCGCCTGCCGATGCAGGGGACACGGGTTCGTGCCCCGGTCCGAGAAGATCCCACATGCCGCGGAGCGGCTGGGCCCCTGAGCCATGGCCGCTGAGCCTGCGCATCCGGAGCCTGTGCTCCTCAACGGGAGAGGCCACAGCAGTGAGAGGCCCGCGTACCGCAAAAAAAAAAAAAAAGGTAGTTGGGCGTACTTCCCTGGGGGTCCAGTGGTTAAGACTCCACACTTTCACTGCAGAGGGCACAGGTTGGATCCCTGGTCGGGGAGCTAAGATCCCACATGCCACACCTAGCAGCCAAAGCAAAAAAGGTAGTTGGGGGCAGCAGAGAAAGGAAGGGGCCCAGAGGCCACAGGAACAGATGTGCAGCGGAAGAGCCCAGCAGTAAGGAAAAGCACAGGGCCCCCAGACACAGGTGGGAGCTCCCTCCCACTCTCCCACCCACCCGCCTGGCTTGGGGGTCTCCTCAGGGTGGGCTTGCAGACCTGCCCAAGAGGAGATGCAGATCCAGACCATTCCCCACCTCCTGGCCGCCTGTACCGGCACCTCCACTTCATCCCGCCCGGGTCCGAGGGCACTTGACTCAGCTCACCAGGCTTCGCTTTTTCCCAGCGTGATGTTTTGGATGTTGCCTCTCGCCTTGACAGTCTGCAAGGAGGCCGGTGCGCTTCACCAGAATTGGGACTGACTGCCTGTTTCTTCTGTGGCTTGGCTTCAGAATCAAGACAAGACGTCAGTGCCAAGCTGCCCAATGGCTGACGTGAGCATGTGTTAAGGACCTAATAAAATAGCGCCTCCAAAATTTCTGGCCAAATTCGCCTGTGTAAATAAATCTAACATAAGGCCTCTCCCAGAATATCCCAACGGGCTTCAGGAGACAGCTTTAAAACCTGCTCCAGGCGGGGAGGGTGGTGCATAGGGGCGAAACTACGAAACGGTTCGTGGGAGCTGCATTTCTGTCCTTCCCAGGGACCATGTTGAAGACATGCTCTCTGCTGTCCCTCACGTGTGGAACCAAACGATAAACTCCTTCTTGGATGTACTCCCAGGAAAAGGCTTGCCTGCGCGTGTTAACTCAGCCTGTGTCTTGGGTCGGTGGACAAAGACAGTGTAACCTAGTCAGCAACAGGAACTCGTTTATTTCATGTGTTTGAGCATCTTCAATGGACTCTGTCCTATTTCGTGTTTTAATCCCCCTATTACATACCATTTAAAATTTTGTAAGCCTCCTCCGAACCATCTGGAAATAGGGGCGGGGGGGGGGGTGAATGTAGGCAAATAATAAAATAATATTTTCGATCTGAGAATGAGGGTATCACAAGCGCACAGTTTTTCTTTGGACCCTGCGGCACATCATCTGTTCTCATCCGCTTAATTAGCGCGGCACATGGGAGGGGCTGCAGTGCTTTCTGCCTTGTTGTCTGACTTCAGTGAAATGGCTCTTCAGGAATAAATATTTCTCAGACAAAAGTTGACCTCCCCTCCTTCATTTCCTGGGACACCAGTGCCTGTGCACTTTCTCATCTCTCTCCCACCCCGGCAAGAGTGCCTTTTTAATTATATTGAAAATGACATCATCTTCGGGCAGAGCGCACTGTCTCTCTCTAGCTTGTACCTGCCAACAATTTGCAAGAGTGATGGGGGAAGGGTCCGCAGGGAGGAGACTTGGGGAACTTCCAAACATCAGAAAGCCAGCGCCGTGTCTCCATACATCCCTGGAGCAGGAGAGAGACTTGTTTCTCTTCTGGCCAGTAAACGTCGTTTTAACCCTAAAGAAGCAGGAGGCAGGGACCGATATGAGGAAGTAAATCACTCGAGTGAATGGAGGCGAGCATCACTGAGCAGACACTGGGAGCAGAGACGGGGTGCTATTTAGGGAATGTCTACCCAAACAAGTTCACTTCCAAGGGAAGTTGTCTGCTTTCTGTTCTCCTTACTGCCTAGCGATGATTTATTCATGGTTCCTGGGATAAAGGATATGACAGTTCACTCAGAAGAGGATTTAGATTGCGATCAGAGCAGGTCCTTGTCAAAGTGATGAGAGGATAAGTCATTTGTGTGGGGAGTTACTGACAGAAGGAGAAAAGGGGCATCTGCCTTTATTCAGCATCTTTCGTGCACCCGGTACTTTATAAATGATCATGTATTGACTCCTCACAGCAGCCCATGAAGTAGATGTTATTGTCCCGGTGTTTCTAAGTGAAAATAAATGCTTTATTTATACATGGAATAGAATTGGGTTTCCAAGCCCTGTGGTCTGACTACAAATCCACTGCCCCGATTGCATGAAAGGGGTGCTTACGTTTTAAGTTCCATCACAGCATATATAGATGGATCAATTACAGCTGTATATATATATATTTTTTTTAATCCCTCACAAATCCCCACTCTCCCCATCCTCGTACTAGAAGGCAAGCTTTCTATTTCCAGTATGTGGGTGAGGAAGCCACATTCTTTGAACATCAGCCATGCCCTTGGCAAAGGACTGTAGGTGCCACCCTTCTGTATATTACATGAAAGGTAGCAGTCAGCCTACCTGTCCCGGAAAATGGCTCTACCCTAACGCTTCCTCTCTGCCCTATTGCCGTATCATCCCTTTACTGATGAAACTCCTAAGAGCTCCTAGCTACCGCTGACTACACAACTGATGGGAATGGTTGAGCCTTGCCTAAGACTCCGTGGCTTCCAATGGACCACACAGAGCTAATTTCAAAACTCCGACGTCCTGTGCTCTGGAATGATGCCCTTCTTCACTCTTCCCTGAACATCAGGAAAAGGGAATACTTCAGTGTGCCATGTCGTGAAGACCTCAAGTTGGAATTGGTCTGGGTTCCATTTGTCCCACTGGAAGGGTGACCAATTGGCCAGTTTGATCCTGGGGAACTTCCTCCAGGATTCACCTCCCAGTGAATGTACGGGTGGTTTACATCCAAAATAGTAATTTACTACTCACTGTAGAACAAGATAGGGTCATAACCCAGAATGCAGGGCAGGCTTTGAGTTAAAGAAGAAAATAATAGAAGGGGTAAACACGACGACTGGGGACGATGAATCCCAAGAACCTTAGCATCCCCCATTTTCTTCCAGTGTCTCCGAATTGGGGCTGCAGACTTGTCAGCCTGACCTTGGTAAAGGCAAGCTGAGTACTGCACATCTTTTTGTGTTTTCGCCTCACTGAAACCGTTATCATTTCATGAATGCGGAGAGGCCGCCGAGGGGAGCCTGGATGAGCCGTTCTTGTGACATTGCCCCGAGCAGGCTGGAGTCTGGGGGTTACTATGTTAATCAGCAGGCGCTCCCTAATGAACACCTGCCCACCTGCCCAGAGTCCCAAGGGGAGCAGATCCTGAATAAAGCAGGCTCCCCAGCCAGCTGGCAGAAGCACTTTGCATTTCTGGAGGAGTAATAATTATGTGCGCCTGTCAAAGCCTTCCCATTGGGTATCATTCAAATGCATGGATGAGAAAGGCTGGCTTCCCAGACTGATTTCAACCCCAACTTTCCCCCATGCTGGGACCAGGGTGAATCTCAGCAAAATGTGGAAGAAACCATGTGGAAATAAGAGGATGAGAACAAGGGAATACATTAGTATCGTATAGAGAATAATATATAGGAATAGTATAAAGCGTGGGGACAAGCAACTTGGAAACAAGCAGGGTTAGTCCCTGATGCTGGGTTAAAGGGCAGAGTCTGTTGAAAGGAATACAGACACAACACATCTTTTCCTGGGTGTACAAGTAACTTTCCCAAAGTATATGTCACAGCTTCCTTCGTGGGTGCCTGGAGGTATGTGACCCCGTTGAAACCCAGGGGCTCTTTTGCATCTGGGCATGTGGCATCTGGACCCATCCTTCTCCACGGGGTACCGCAATCTCTGCCTAGCAGCTCTGTGCTTCCAACCAGCCTTGAGAGGGCGTGTGGGTTTCAGCTTTCCTGCTAGGCTGGTGTAACAATCAAACAATAACCCTTCAGTCTAGAACCATCTACCAATTAAAAAAACCTGTGTGTCGGGCACTGTGCTCGGGGGCTGGGCTATAGATATTGATCAAACCCGATCCCTGCCCTCCGGGAACATATTGTCTGGCAGAATTCTATTGCGCTTCGAAAAAACAGCTTCAGACCCCTCCTGTCTGTGCTGTTTGCGACTTGCTGGATCTGTACCCGGCATTTAAAACCAAAGCTTTAGAGTCAGTCCAGACTCAAGCCCCTCGTCTGCCCTGTGCGCTTGGGGGGTTGTGACCTTGAGCACAGTAACTGCTCTAAGCCCCAGTGTCCTCATCGGTACAACGGTGCAGGGCTGCTTTGCTTTGAAGATGAAATAAGATCATGTAAGTGAAGCATGGAGCCCAGAACCTGGCAGGGGGAGGCCTGTAGGATGTGATGGTGCTGGGGCCAGGGGGGCAGCAGCAGCAGCAGGACGGGAAGCTGGGGAGGAGCCAGGAAACCTGGACCTTAACATGGTGTGTGCAGTGAATGCTTTTTGCCTGCCAGGACCCACATGTGATTGATGCCCTTTGGTTTTCTTTCCTTCCTGTTTCAGATCGTTGCAGCCTTTTCTGAAACCGCCTACTTAAGTGGACCAGCAAAGGGCTGGTCAGGCGCTTGGGTCCCATCCCCACACGTGCTGGTCACTAAGGTGACCTCCCTTGTCCGTGGACAGGCTTCTCGACCCCTTGAACCTTAGTTTCCTGCCCTGTCCTGCCCTGTCAGTTAAGTGGGTTGGGTAACCAGTCTCTCTGGCTCTTTATATAATCCAGCGTCCCTGGGTGACTTATACCCACCTGACTGTTGAGTTAAATCTGCGGGTTACTAGCTGTGTGCCTTTGGCAGGTTACTGCTTTCTCTGTGCTTCGGCTCCTTCTGTATCCAATGGGGGTAGTCCTGGCATCTGCCTGCTGGGTAAGGATTGACTCAGTTCTGCGCTGGGACAGAGGCTGCACCCAGTAAATGGAAACCGTTAGTATTGGCTGTGTCTGGAGCCAGCTTTGCTGAGATGCTCTGCTGCTGGTCCCTCCTGAGCCGGAGGTAAAGCATTCGTCTTCTGTCCACTAAGGAGCCGGGGTTCGTACTGGATGGGGACCTCCCAGCTGGAGAGATGCTCCCTCTGGCAGGACCCGCCGAGCTGTACACGCCCCCCACCCTTGCCTGGCCTGGGAGCCCAGAAGAGCAAATAACCCTACGTAAGGAAGCAGTGCCCCCTTTGCCCCCAGCCACGGAACCCAGGGGCTGCTCAGACGGGGTAGGAAGGAAGCCAGCCTCCCCAGCTAATCAACCGGCGCGTCAAGGGGGTGACGGGGAGGGGGAGCTCGGCCAGACCCGCGTCTGTGTGCGCGATGACCTCACGCTTTCTCGCGATCACCGGCGCCCCCTCCCCAGGACGAACGAACAGCCAATGAGCGCTCGGCTGCTTAATGCCGAGCCCCCAGGGGGAGGGGGAGGGGAGGGGGAAGCGGGGTGGGGGGAGGGAGGGCGGGAGCCAGGCTCCCAGCTGCTCTGGGAAACACAATAACAGGCAGGGCTTCAAAGAGGCCGCAGGCTCAGGCATCGTTGATTCCGAGCTGCCCCTCTTCACCCCCCCTCTCCTCCTCTCTCGGTTTTCAGAAAGGTTGGAGAGAAAGGGCACACTGACCACGCTTTCTTCCCCACTCTCAGCACTGGACTCCCTGCCACCTCCACTGACGCGGCCACTCCTCCGGGGCCGGGAATCACCCTTTCCTGGGATGGGGCTGGCGGTGCCGTCGGAGCGGGAGGGTGTGGCCCAGCTGCGGAGCTGTCCCCGGCAGCCTGGCGGTCACTGTGGGCACTGCAGCCAGAAGCGAATCGTCCAGATCCGCCTTGGGGAGGAGGGAGCGGTGAGAGGGTCAGTCTTTCGGCCGTGATTCCTCCCAGAGCACAGATGGGAGCCGTGTGATGTTTTAATTTTTTTAATGCAATTCAGAAGTGGCCATTCCATTGATTTTGAATCTGTGAGCTGCCCCCAAGGGAGTGGCGGATGACAGAAAAGGGCTTGAGGGGAGAAGTCGCTGAGTTGAAGCCCACGCTGCCAGTGACTGACCCAGCGTCAGTTCTGATACAAAGGCTGCTCCACCTGGACTTGTGTGTGTGGCTTCCTTGCCCAGAAAGTCAATGGCATTATAAAGTACTAGTAAAGGGCTTTCTGCTGAGATCCCATTTTATGTCTCAAACAACCAGCAAATTTGGGGTTTCCTGCTATTAGGACCTGCTAGGCACTGCGGGGCTTCTGCCTGAGGGCGTGTATTCGTGTCCTGAGGCTGCCGTAGCAAATCACCACAAACTTGGGGGCTTAAAATAACAGAAACATATTTTCTCACAGTTCTGGAAGGCAGAAGTCAAAATCAAGCTGTCAGCAGAGCCAAGCTTCCTCTGGAAGCTCGAGAGGAAAATCCATTCTTTGCCTCTTCTGGTTTCTGGTGGCTGCCAGCCTCCCCTGACATGCAGCTTCATCGCTCCAGTCTCTGCTTCTGTCTTCACACGGTCCTCTAGTGTGTGTCCGTCTCTGTCAAAACTCCCTCAGTCTCTCTCTTAGAAGGACCCATGTGATTGCACTTGAGGTCCACCTGGATACTGCAGGAGACCCTTTTCCTCTCAAGGATTGTAATCACATTTTTGTAATGAGAGGTCATGTTCACAGGCTCCAGCATGTCGGATGTGGACAGAACTTTTTGGGGGCAACCATTCAGCCCGTTGCAGGACACAGCAAGTCATGTCACAAAAAATTCACCATGTTCATAGCAGCATTATTCACAGAAGCCCAAACAGGAAAGCAACCCAGGTGTCCGTTGATGGATCAATAAATAAACAAAATGTGGTTTATCCACACAGTGGAATATTACCCAGCCCTAAAAAGGAAGGAAATTCTGACACCTGCTACAATGTGAATGAACCGTGAGGATGTTATGCTAAATGAAATAAGCCAGTCACAAAAAGACAAACGCTGTATAATTGCACTTTGATGAGGTACCTGGAATAGTCAAATTCATAGGGAAAAAAAGCAGAATGGTGGTTGCCAGGGGCTGGGGGGAAGGGGAATGGCGAGCTGTTGTTTAATGGGTACAGAGTTTCTATTTTGCAAGAGGAAATATTCTAGAGATTGGTTGCACAACAATGTGAATATACTTAACAATATTGAACTGTATACTGAAAAGTGCTTAAGATGGTCAATTTTATGTTATGTGTGTTTTACCATACTTGTAAAAATGTTTTAATTAAAATAAATTTATCATAACACAAGAGCATGCATGCCAAGCGTGAACCAAGTCCCTGTGGTAAATGCTATAGGAGTTCAGAGGAGAAAGAGACTGTTTGGAGGTAGGATGATCAGGGACGGCTTCCTGGAAGAAGTGGACCTTGAGCAAGATAAAATTCAAATGGGGGGAGAGGATGTTGTGGGCAAAGTTTTGGAAATAGAAACGAGATTGGTGTTTTCTTCACTCTGATACAAATAGATTGGAGAGAAATGAGTACTTTTGGAGGGAATCGGGCAAAAGTGAGGTTGGATAGGAACTAGATTCAAAGAGTGGCCTTAGGGCTTCCCTGGTGGCGCAGTGGTTGAGAGTCCGTCCGCCGATGCGGGGGACGCGGGTTCGTGCCCCGGTCCGGGAGGATCCCGCATGCCGCGGAGCAGCTGCGCCTGTGAGCCACGGCCGCTGAACCTGCGCGTCCGGAGCCTGTGCTCCGCAACGGGAGAGGCCACAACAGTGAGAGGCCCACATACCGCAAAAAAAAAAAAAAAAAAAAAAGAGTGGCCTTAAATACCAGACTGACATATATAACTTGATACCATTTAGGAGATTATTATAATAATTCATAGGTGAGATAATGAGGGTCTGAAATAATAATGAACACATAGAACATTCGCTTTGTGCCAGACACTTGCTCTAAGCACCTTATGCAGGTCAATATTAATTCATTAAATCCTCATAGCAGCCCTGTGATGTAGCATGGTCATCATCCCCATTTTGCAGCTGAGGAAACTGAGGTACAGAGAGGTCAAGTGACTTGCCAGAGATTATATAAGAAAGATGGCTATGTTAACTGACAGATTTAAGAGATCCAGGGAGGATCCAGAATGGTTGCAAAGTTTTCTAGAATGAGTGACTAGACGCTTGAGAAGGTTGGGAAGGTTTTAGAGAAGGAAGAAACTAAATTTAATAATAAGTTTAATGAATAAAGAATCAAATTTAAGGCAGGAGTTCGATTCATCCATCTAGTTCATCACTTTATAGAGGAGAACACTGGGGTGCTGAGGCTCTGAGAACTTACACAGTTTGACCAAGAGCATCTCTCTGGGATGAATCCATGTTAAGTGGAAAGTAGAATGTGTGGGTGATAATAAAAATATTCTGTGGGAAACTGGAGAGGAGCTTGGGTACCACCTGGTCAGCAGGTGGCTCTCCCCAGACTGCCTGGACAGCTCACGAGTTCACTAGAAAGATCATCGGCGAAGGGATGTGCCCAGAGCGCTGTACAGCCGTACATTCGTGTGAAGTGTTCTTTTGATCATTACAATCCAATCATGTCCCACCTCGGAAGGCAGCATAGATGGGGCCCGCTCCAGAACCCTGTACATGCTGGTATGTGCGTGGCTTCCCACTGGAACAGTTCAGGACCCTTGGGAACTTAGATCTGTGTGGTAGAGTCAGACGTTTATAGATTCTAGTCGTCAGATATAAGGAGGAATAAAAGCTTAGAAGGGCACATTGGAAAAAGAATCTGAGATAGAAAAAGAAAAGCTATTGAGTGAACAAAGTTCATTACAGGCTGAGAGAAAGTCAGTCTTAAATGTCTTGACCTCGGAGGGCCGGGGTGGCACCAATGACCCAGCACAGGCTGTTTCTAACCCAAGACGCACAGGGCTTGCCTTGCCCACATTGGCACTGAGGCCCCGGCCCGGTTTGTCCTGTAGAACTTGACTGGGCTATAGGCTGCCTTTCTGGCCTCACTCCCGGCCCGATCCTGCAAAGCTCCACAAATGTTTACAACAAAGTAATTGGCAAATTGTAATCAGCAGATTCTGTAAACATGCCTTCAAAGTACATAACAGCATAAAGCTTTCTACCCAGCAACCTTCACCAAATGAGTTTAAGAAATGTAGTTCATTAATCACCATCGCGTCAAGGTGGGATATTGTCTTAGTTTGCAAGATCAGGAAATCACAGGCTGATGCCTTAAATGGTTTTAAACCTACCATACAGGGAATTAAAGTTTTGGTGCCTGAACCAATCAGGATAGATTAGGTTATGCTGTGATGACAAACAACCACCCATGTCAAGGTTACTTAGCAACGAGGTTTATTTCTCACTCATGCTACACGTCCCTCAGGTGGATGGGAGAGCTCGCTCTCATTAATGGAGCAGCCACTTGCTGGGGCACTGCCAGCCACCATGACAGCGGAAGAAAGAGTGTACCTTTTGATGGGACTTAATATTCAGGAGTTCTAACCTCAACATCTTCTGGCATCTGTTACCTCCCCCTTCAATGCCTTTATTTCCCCATGTATATATTGTGGGTAATTAATGTAGGCTTTTCTTTATTGAGGGTGGTGCATAGGATCTATAATTACTGTTGTATGAAGTAATGGGACTAACCTTTTTTTTATTTTTTGACCAAAGATATGCATCCAAACGGAGCCTGTCCTTGAAGAGTTAGGTTGAGATGATAAAGTTTATTTGAGGGACACTGCTATCGCTCAGATCCTTTTAGCTGCGTTCAGTGTATGTGTCCCCAAGAACATTTGGTTTTATACTGTAGAAATTCCAATGTAAAAAGGATTGCGGTGACAGACTAAATCATAGGGATGTGTCACCATGGAGAAACCAAAAGTCAGTGTCAACAAGGCTCCTAAGGTGACATCCATTATTCTGGTGAATTTTTCAACATGTCAAGTCAGTCCCCTAGCTCTGCAGTGCAGAAACCCGATTGTTCATCCTCGGGGGAAGACTCACATTAACCAAGTTCAAAGTACCTGATGTATAAATCAGTATTGATGTATAAAATGTCAGTGTTCTGGTTTCAAGTGAGCAATATAACCCTCACCCAGATAGGGCCCTCAGGGCTCATGATCTTTGACGTCTCACCCAGGAAGTAGAGTCAGTAGAGGTGGAGTGGCAGAAGGGTAGTACATGTGACCTGTGAGGCCAGTCTGACTTCATCTGGAAGCCTGGCTTTGCTGTGAGACAGCCTGCCTGATGTCTCCAAGTCTCAGCATCATCACTGGCAGAGGAATGAGTCTCTTATTTTGGAAGATAATGCAGTCATATAGGAGCTGCTCAGCAGCTTATGTAGGACGTGGCAATAATAACCTCAGTAAGTTCTTTGGAAGGTATGAGATTGGAGGAAGGGGAGTTAAATAGGTAATATGAGTGTTTCAGATGACTGGCTAAGGTCATGCCTCCTCATGCCTCCATGTCTGCCAGAGAGGAAGCCTTACCACTGGGACTCAAATATCTAAGGCCTATTGGCTAAGACTGCATTTGTTTCCCCAGCTCGTTTCCTTTTCCCAGACTCCCCTCCATCCGCCACCCCACACCCACCGGCCATTCACCCAGCCCCTTCTATGGAACAATTACTATATTTAGTCATGTGATAGATATACTATTATTCCGACCCTAACAGTAATTCTTTTCTCTTTCTGGGTAAATTTATGTGTCGCTGGTCAATTCCATTGGGATGTTGTCTTTCAAGTTTAACTCTCAAAGAGAAGGAAATCTTATTCTGTCGTTTCCAAGTTTAGGCTGGAAACCTCACCATCACCCCTAAGAACCCACAAATAACGACTTTATAATCATACCTCATTTTATAAAACCAGCTTGATCCAATGTGCTCCTGACCTCCACCACCTCTGTCACCATTCATCAGACTCGACTTCACGTGACCTGTGAAAAAATCAAGTCCGTTCTGAGTACAAGAAGACTTAGCACTAGTGAGGATGCTTTCATACATGTGATACAAGCTTCAAAGGCAAACCCCAAAGATTATCAAAATGTTTAAAGAAATAGCAGATTATGGAAACGCTGTGACTGCTGTGAAAGGAACGCAGACATTTGGATGGATGAGTTACAGTACATCACAGTGTAAAAATCAGCCACGTTACCTTACATTTGGTCACAACCTCTACATCAAATGCTTCGTATCTGGGCAGCCGGGTACCTTATGGGGATGGAGGTGATGCCAGCAACACGACCACAGCAAACAGTCTGAGGCTTCAAGAGCCCGCTCACCTTGGACTGATACTTTGTCATTTATCAGTGATGCTCTGAGATGTGCCACATTTATTCCCCTGCCTTCCCCTGTGTTATTTATGAAGGAGGGTCTTACATACAGTCTTGAATTCCCTAACGGTTACTTTTTCACTTTTTCACATTTTAGTGTGAACGGGAGTATAGAATATTAGATGACATTGATTTATCAAGATGGATTTTCCTGTTGATTTAATCATGTCTTCTAGGGGGAGGAGGCTCTGCCCTCACTTCAAACTCACTCCCATCATTTCTGGCAGTTTTCATTGGTAAATTGATGGTGATTGAGGCCCGGAGGCTGCCATCCTGGGAGCTCAGGATGAGGCGGCAAAGAGGGAACCATCTGCTTTGGCTTTTTAAAATGAACACTAGCTCTTACTCTATGCCCTGATGAAAGTTGAAGGTCCTAGTGACAAGTACTATGTGCTCTGCATTTTTGTATCTCCTGTAGGATTGGCTAGTGCCCTACACACATTAGACAGTAAATGTTTGTTGAATTAAAAGGAAGTACACCCGTCTTAGTCTGCCTGGGCTGCCATTACAAAATACCACAGACTGGGGGGCTTAAACAAAAGACGCTGATCTGGGGGACTTCCCTGGCTGTCCAATGTTTAGGACTCCGTGCCTCCACTGCAGGGGGCATGGGTTCAGTCTCTGGTCAGGGAACTAAGATCCCACGTGCCGCGCAGTGCAACCAAAAAAAAAAAGAAGACACTGATTTTCTCACAGTTCTGGAGGCTGAAAGTTCGAGGTCTGGGTGCCAGCCTGGTCGGGCTCTATGAGGGCTCTCTTCCTGACTTGTAGTTGGCAGCCTTCTCACTGTGTCCTCACCTGGTGGAGAGAAAAAGCAAGCAAGCTCTCTGGGATCTCTTCTTATAAGGACACTAATCCCATCCTGAGGGCCTGCCCACATGACCTCGTCTAACCCTAATTACCTCTCAAAGGCCCCACCCTCCACATACCATCACATTGGAGGTTAGGGCTTCAACACTTGAATTTGGGAGGAGGGGACACAGTATAGTCCATAGTGGCACCAAAAAAAAAAGTGAATTAAGAAACTAAACTGTGATGTAACTCTCTCTCTTTTTTTTTTTTTGGCCACCTTCACCCATTTCACCCACCCCTACCCCCTCCTCTGGCAACCACCAGTTTGTTCTCTGTGTCTATGAGGTATTTTTTAATTTTATTTTTTAGATTCCACATATAAGTAAGACCATACAGTGTTTGTCTTTCTCTGTCTGACTTATTTCACTTAGCAAAGTACCCGCAAGGTCTATCCATGTTGTTGTGAATGATAAGATTTCCTTCTTTTTTATGGCTGAATAGTATTCCATTGTGTATGTATATCACATCTTCTTTATCCGTTCATCCATTGATGGACACTTAGATTGCTTCCACGTCTAGACTTTTGTAAACAGTGCTGCAGTGAGTATGGGGGTGCACTTCTTTTCAAGTTAGTGTTTTTTTTGTTTGTTTTCGTTTTTTATTTTTGGCTGCATTGGGTCTTTGTTGCTCTGCGTGGGCTTTCTCTAGTTGCGGCGAGCGGGGGCTCCTCTTTGTTGCCGTGCGCGGGCTTCTCATTGCGGTGGCTTCTCTTGTTGCGGAGCACGGGCTCTAGGTGCACGGGCTTCAGTAGTTGTGGCTCGTGGGTTCTATGGTGCAGGCTCAGTAGTTGTGGCTCGTGGGCTCTAGAGCACAGGCTCAGTAGTTGTGGCTCATGGGCTCTAGAGCACAGGCTCAGTAGTTGTGGCACACAGGCTTAGTTGCTTTGCAGCATGTGGGATCTTCCCAGACCAGGGCTTGATCCCGTGTCCCCTGCATTGGCAGGCGGATTCTTGACCACCGCACCACCAGGGAAGCCCCCGAGTTAGTGTTTTTATTTCTTTCGTATAAATACCCAGAAATGGAATTGCTGGATCATATGGTAGTTCTAAAACAGTCATATAACTCTTGATTTATTGTCTTATCCACCTTCTTAATAGAGAAAAGCAACAGAGTAACGAGCAGAACAGGAAATACACTCAGGAAGGGTATCCTAATGTGCATCAATGCACACACATGTACACACACACACATTATCTCTTCTCGAATCTGTTTCTGCTCTGAGCTTGGAGTATGCGTGGAACAGAACAGTCACCGTTAAGGCAGTGCATCGCAAATACCTGAACCAGGAGGCAATTTAGAAATAACTGTTCCCTTTTGGCCCCGTGTCTCCATCATCAGCCTTTCCCTCCTCCCTGACCTCTGAGCCTGGTGGTCTGTGGTCATCTCAACAGTGATAGACCACAGTGATTGATGTATTGACAATACAAACAGCCACAGTGATTTCACATCTACGGCTCTGGCACACTCCTTTGGATTGGCAGAAAATTTTAGGAAAGAGTTCATGATAAAAACATTCTTGGGTAAAACTGTTCTCCTTTGGAAAGGCAAAATTTCAGTTTATTCTTAAATACTATTCCCAAGGCCCTTTGGCCTTAATGTTAACATTTCTTGCAGGGAGGTACTTCTGTTCTTTGGATTTTAAATTATGGGAGCATAGGGCTTCCCTGGTGGCGCAGTGGTTGGGAGTCCGCCTGACGATGCAGGGGACGCAGGTTCATACCCCGGTCCGGGAGGATCCCACATGCCGCAGAGCGGCTGGGCCCGTGAGCCATGGCCACTGGGCCTGCGCGTCCGGAGCCTGTGCTCCGCAACGGGAGACGCCACAGCAGTGAGAGGCCCGCGTACCATAAAAAAATAAAAATAAAAATAAAAATAAATTATGGGAGCGTAGAGAGTGGTCGAGGGCAGTCTCTGGAGCCAGGACTCAAATCACAGCCCCAACACTTACACAGAGATGCTCAATTTTTGGACACCTGTTTCCTCCCCATACAATGGAGTTAATAATAGAACCATCTCACAGGGTTGTGATGAGGGTTAAAGAAGCTGGTGTTTGTAAAGTGCTTGGAACAGGGCCTGGCACGTAGCAAATACTATATAAGTGCATGTGAAATATATATATAATCATATTCTACAACATATTAATTATAGTATTAATATAGTATTATATAACATGTGTTATACAATATATATTTGATATACATCATAACATATATTTACTACATATGTACGTGTACATATATATTTTTAATAAGACATCTTCCTGTCAGTTCACTGAAAAATGTTCTCCTGTGTGGGGAAGGAAGCCACGGGGTTTGCCAGCTGTGTTGGTGAGCAAGTACCGTTTGCTGATAGAACAAACTACCAGGAGACAAGGCCGAAGGTCTCAGTCCATTGATGACCCTGTCCTCATTGTCTACTCCTTTGGGTTTTATCAAAATCATTTGTATGGATGTTCTTGAGCTTTGGGACATTCCTTCCAAAAAATTATGTAAACCTGAGATTGCATGTTTGAGGAAAAGTAATCGCTCATCACTTACCCTTTTTCCATTTTGTTCTCCCTCCAGCCCAAGCTTTTGGCCAAGGAGCTGCTTGACCTCGTGGCATCTCACTTCAACCTGAAGGAGAAGGAATACTTTGGAATCGCCTTCACAGATGAGACGTAAGTGCCCCATGTGCTTGGAGAACCTGAAGGGAAAATACAGAACCTGAAGTCGTAGCGTCTCAGTTGTCCACGGTGAAGGCAGCTGCAGGCCACTTGGGTCTTGTGGTTCAGGGTCAGTCCAAGTTCATCATCTGAATTTCAAAGGCCTTGTGATCATGCCTGGAACGGCCAAAGGATATAATTAGGGTGATGCTCATATTATGAAATTATGAGGTAAACCAGTTCTTATAATCAAGCCAATACGCGTTCAGAACCGAAATGTTTATTTTTTAAAAAGTGGATTTGTCTGGGTTTGTTTTCTATTAGAGTTAAATGAAAACTTCTGGAAATGAAACATTTCTCTCCAGTGTTGGAATAACAATAACAGGAAGTCAATGCAATGATAAGTTCAAAATGAAAAGTATCTGTGCAGTTTCACTGTCAACGCTGAAATAGAATATAAAATTCGAAAATTCAGATTGTTCATCTGTTGAGAAGTACATTTGCGTTCAGTGATCTTTCCGTTTGGCTCTATACAGCGGTGTTTTGCAACACAAGGAAGGAATATCTTTACTAAAATTTCAATTTCCTTCTTAATAAACTGTTTGCAAAAGACTGCAGTGAACACCTGCACAGATTCCTGGATAAAAATAAGCTGTTCTGGGCTTCCCTGGTGGCGCAGTGGTTGAGAGTCCGCCTGCCGATGCAGGGGACACGGGTTCGTGCCCCGGTCCGGGAAGATCCCACATGCTGTGGAGCGGCTGGGCCCGTGAGCCATGGCCGCTGAGCCTGCACGTGCGGAGCCTGTGCTCCTCAACGGGAGAGGCCACAGCAGTGAGAGGCCCGCGTACCGCAAAAAAAAAAAAAAAAAAAAGCTGTTCTAAGCAAATGTTTCACAATTTTCTTTCCTCTGTGTGTACACATACACACGCATGCACACACACTCCTCCAAATCCTTCGAGTTACAGAGGTGACTTCCTACAATACTAATAGATCAGGCTTCGGTTAGCGGCTGGACAGGACAGCTCAGGGAGGCTGTGCCCCATCAGTCAGATGGAACCATCAAGGCAGGATGGGCTCAGAGCAAGGACAGGGGCATCCACGTTGGTCGGTAGGAGAGATGATCAGGTGTATCTGCGTGAAGACCCTCCGGGAGGTGCACGTGGACAGGGTGGCCGTAGCATTTATGATCTAAATCGGGACCCTGTGAGTAAAAGGGGGTGTAAATCAGTACTGTCGTGAGCAAACTGGACAGGTGGTCGCCCTCTAAATTAGCAACCTTTCAGGTGATGGTGTGATTGGGGATCAGCGTTGGGAGCAGTGACACCTGCCTCAAGAAAGCCAGGAGGGCGACTTCCTTGGCGGTCCAGCGGTTAAGACTCCGCGCTTCCACTGCAGGGGGCGCTGGTTCGATCCCTGGTCAGGGAACTAAGATCCCGCATGCCATGTGGTGCAGCCAGAAACGAATTAAATTTAAAAAAAAAAAAAGAAAGCTGGAAGGAACAGGTTACTCCCCGACCCTGGAGCCTCAGGGAACGGAGCCAGAAGGAAGGCAGGAGTGGTTGCTTCTGGTCTAGAAGGTTCTCTGTGCCTGTGGGTGGGATCAAGTAACCGGGTCTGTGAACCGGAGGGCTGGGATGGGAAGAAGCCGGCAGAGTAATTTTAAGACATGCTTTAAGACAAACATGCGTCGAGAGCAACTACTTCCGCAAAGGCAGATGTTTTCTACCCTTTCTCCTGAGAATCACTGTAAACTCCCCCGATTGCCACTCAGATGTGTTTTCACTAATTAGAAAGAAACCACAGTTTCAATTCATCACATGGTTCACATTTCCCAAGCACGTTTCCTCTTCTGAAAGAGCCAGTGAACTCGAGAGGAGTCCCAACTAGACTTCGCTTTTGAATAAACAAGCGTCAGAGAATGAGCTTGTTGTCCTGGGCCAAGGAGCAAGGAGTACGCTTGCTGAAGGCTTTAGACCACAGCCCTGATGGTACCAGCCAGAAGGAAGTGAACGTCAGGGAGAAAGTGGCTCTTCTCCCGGGAGAGACGCAAGCAGGAAAACCACACAGCCCCGTCCGCCTGTCCCATGGAATGGAGCCTGACCGCTCCGGGTCTTTCTTGGCGCTTCTGGTTCCCTGGGCCGGCAGGGAAGGCTTGTGTGTGTCCGGGGTGGAGGGCGGAGAGAGAGAGTCCAGGCTGGAGGGAAGGGTCCCTTCCCCCTGGCCTGGTGGAACTGGCAGCTGGAGGACCCTCTGGGGGGCAGTGATGAAGAGATTATGAACCATCTTCTGGCACCGTCCAGGGGAAGAGTGGCCACCACCAACCTCTTCACCCCGAGCCTGGGCGGGAGCGTTCCTCTGGGGACTGTAGGAGCGGCAGGCGGCCAGCTGAGATCAGTGGACAGGGCTTTGCAGCTGGCAAACGGTTCCTGGAAAAGAGGTGGCAGATGGGCCTGACTCACCGGGAAATGGTGAGTGTCAGGGACCCCGAGGAAATCAGGAACCGGGCCTCCAAGGGACTAGGATAAGGAGACAGAACAAAGAGGAGAGGGCGGTGGCGGTGACTCAGGACGTGGTCAGTCATGGGCTGACAACACCTGGGGCCAGAGGCGTTGGCTATTGGCCTCTTTGGTCATCTGACCTTTTCTCCTTTTCCTGCTGGGAAAGGAATGAATGAAAGCTGTCACCACAGAACAGTGCCTGTGCAGGGGGCAGGCTTGGTCTAGGGTGGTGATCACAGGGCATTAACCACTAGGCTTGCCCTGTGGCCCCGCCCCCCAGCCCTCACACTGGGCACCACTAGTCACTAACACAAGATCATTTAATAACTGTGTTTTCAAATTGTGCATGTGTATTGTGTTGTGTGTGTGTGCACGCGCGCGTGTGATTTCTGCAGGTGCTACGCTGCGTATTTTATAATAAAATGAGTGGAACTTTCATCCTTTATTGCGACCCATGGTGTAGTCCATGCATTTGCCTTTTTTCCCAGTGCAAATCAAAACAAGACTAACTTAGAAAGTGCTATAAACTGTAAAATACTGCACCAGTGTTAGGTATTCCCAGCAGTGTTATCATTCCTGATAGTAGAATATATGGCACGTAGGCCATATGTGTCATAGGTCAGTGAGTCTTTCAATATGAACTGCTGTTGATGACATTTTGTAGGATCTGGACGGGCCTGGAGAAAAGAAATCTAGAGCAGAATGTAGACAAAATTGGAAGATTCTCTAAGTACGGGTGTCCTCACCCCTAAGTTGTGTTCATTAATAGTGTGTCCAAGGCCACAATGCAAGACTCAGTGCCCAGAGATGTTTCCTATTGTTAGTTAATCAACAATTGTGTGGGATTAATACTAGCTCCGCCTTCTCTTTCTTAATTCAATTTTTAAAACTTTTTATTTTGAAATAATTAGATTTACAGAACAAAGAGAGTTCTCCTATACCCCTCACCCAGCTTCCCCAATGTTAATATCCTACACACCATGTGATATCAAAACGAAGAAATTAACATTGGTACTATATTAATACCTGAACTACAGACTTGATTCAAATTTCATCAGTTTCCCATGAATGTCTTTTTCTATTCCTGGATTCAAGTGCGTTTAGCCCCTTTTATTTTTAATAATTCTGCACAAATAAAAAGAGATATACAGGCAGACCTCATTTTATTACGCTTTCCTTTATTGTACTTCACAGATACCGTGTATTTTACAAATTGAAGGTCTGTGGCAACCCTGCATCGAGCAAGTCTGTCGGTGCCATTTTTCTAACATCATTTGCTCATTTCGTGTCTCTGTGTCACGTTTTGGTAATTCTCACAATACTTCGAACTTTTTCATTATTACTGTGTTTGTTATGGTTTTCTGTGATCAGTGATCTTTGGTGTCACTTTTGCAAAAAGATTACAACTTGCGGAAGGCTCAGATGATAGTTAGCACTTTTTAGCCGTAAAGTATATTTAATTAAGGTAGTAGGTACCTTTGTTTTTTTAGACATAATGCTATTGCACACTTAATAGACTACAATATAGTGTAAACATAACTTTTATGTGCACTAGGAGACCAAAAACTTAGTGTGAGTCACTTTATTGCAACATTCACTTTATCTCGGTGGTCTGGAAGCAAACCCCCAATATCTCTGAGGTGTGTCTGTAGATGATTATCTGTGAGGCGATACATGCAAACAATGACATTTTGGTGGTCTTTAAAACATTCTGAGGCCAAGTAAGAGCCTAGTATAAATTTGATCTTAAACTAATTATTAATGTTTTGCTACAGACATGACCCTCAACCTTGACTCTGCATTGAAGTCACCTAGGACACCTTATAAAATGCCGGTGTCTGGGCCCTACCCTCAGAAATTCTGATTTAATTGGTCTGAGTATGGCCTGAGCATCAAGATTTTTGAAAGCTCCCCAAATGATTCTCAAATGCAGCCAAGTTTGAAAACCCCTGTTCTAGAGAAAGGGTAATGTTGGTGTAAATCACCTCTGCTCCCTCCCTCCAGATGCAGGAAGAGAAGCTGAGTTCACTGGAACTTTAAATGTTTGGGACCCATCAGGACACACACCAGGAACCTGCAAAGTTATAAACCCTCCCCCACTCCAGACTCTGGAAACCTGTTTGCAAACCAACTCAGAAGTTCAGATTTAATGTTTCCTTGAATGCAAATAGAGTAATCAAGATTTTCATTTATCAAACACTGGTGTCCATCATTTAAGGAAAGTTATTTTTACATGTTATTTTCGAAACATTTCCACTGCTGTTTCAACAACGAAGTTGATTTTTTTTTTTCCAGAACTCATGGTTCTGATTGTACAATTTAAATCCATACAGCCCTATTCTTGGTTATATGACCTAGTCTCAGTCATAATTTTTATTTCCTCTGTTTTGGTGTCTTTACAAAAAACTATATTGAGGTGTAATTGACATACTAAGCTACACATATTTAAAGTGTGCAATTCAAGGAGTTGAGACCTAGACAAACACCTGTAACACCCAAGTTTTTAATTTTTAAAATTAAAAAAAATTTTTTGACAGAGAATCCCATCATCAAAAGCAATAACTAAACAACTTTTAGACTCTTCAGCAGAAGTTGTCAAACACACCCCAAGCTGAGGTCATGATTATGTAAAATATTTAAATTTGAATCTCTTCTTGTAAATGTTAAGGATTGTTTGTCAAATGCTGTAAATGAGTATCCATGTAAAAATACTTTAAGAAGTACTTAGGAAGTTGAGGGAAAAGGTTAAGAAACTCAGTTAGCCATTGTTGCACATTTTCAAAGCCACATACAGCTAGAATGTATTTTCACATACCAATTAAGAAAATGAGCAGTTCTTAACCTCTTACTTAATCACAGACCCCTGTGAAATTTCAGTTACATTCCCTCACCTCCACAAATGTTTACACACAGAATAATTAGTGCTTAAGTTTTAGGGGGTTCACAGATACTCTGAAGACAGAATCTAAGTTTAAGAACCAATTAAGCCTTTTTTTTTTTAACAACATGCTGTGTCTTAATTAATTGGATAGGTACTGTTTAAGGAGTGATTTATCTGGATAATTAAGGTCCAAAATGCCCCCAACGCACTGGAAATACATCCGTAGACCCAATGACAGGACAATGGGGAGAGTCCTCTGTCCTCCAGTGTCCTTGGGTCCTGCATCCCAGGACTGGCATTGACTGAGACATCTGAAAAGGGTCTAGTTGATGAGCATTTCCCAGTCACAAGCTGATGTACAATTTAAAAAAAAGTAGGAAAGCAATTTTCCAATTGCAGAAGAAACCTCCACAAGATGCAGCCCTGGGAATGTCATTTATTTAGAAATAGGTTTGGGATTTCCGTTCATTAAATGCTCTGTACCACGAGACTAAGGAGAAAATCAATGGCTACAACCTCGGTGCCTGGGTTGTAATAGCTGCTTCTGGGAAGGCAGCATTCAGCCTTCGTTACCCCCTCGGAGGCGGACTGCGTAGACCCTCGGATGCTGCGGAAAACAACAGAAACTTCTATTCAGTAACTGGAGAGGGGCTTTAGCAGAACTCTTCCTGTGTGCAGCTAAGAGAAATAAAAAAGAATGAGGCAACGAGAGGGGGCCTTAGAGATCCTGGCTTTCTCCTGACCTTTTCCTTTCCAAAGCGAGTGGCACGGGGGCACTCGGATCCTGGACGAGGCGAATTCTCATCGAATATGGAGACTGTTTAGTTAAGGCAGGAGTGGTGTCTATACGTGGAGGGCAGTCATGGCACCAACAGCAATATTGATCTGTGGGGCTTATCTGAGGCCAGTGTATTCACTTCTTAGCAAATGTTTATTTAGCATCCACTGTTAAGCCTGGAGATACAGAAGTAGCTGGCCTTTGACCTCTTGGAGAGCTTGTATTTTTAGTTTAGGAGGTAAATATCAAGATAGAGTGTAGAAGGTACTAGAAAAGAAAATTGGGGCTAGCCTTCAGAGGACATAGTGGAGCAAACAATTCCTCCATATAATAAAAAATTAAAGGCATAAATTCAGATGGACAAAAGAGCCCATGATTTAGTCATCCGGGCTCCCCAGTACATTCCTTACCTTTATCTGTGTGCGTGCATCACTCTTGCAGACTCTCTCTCTCTCTTACTCATACACTCAACATATCAATACTTGAAAGCCATTATTTGAGGGATTCTAGCTAAATCAGTATCCCTGAGCTGTCCTTGCTGAGCACACGTACTTCTGATTCACAGACACTGAAGAGCGAAATCTGCTTCCTTTTGAAGAAGTCCCCACCCCCTCTCTCCATCCAGTGACATCTGTAAGAATTTCATCCTCTCGTTTAAACTTTCTTTGGAAGCTCATTCCATACGAATCAGCTGTCTACAATAAAAACCTCCCAAGGCACAGAGTCTCATTCTCCCCTGGGGTCCAAAAAGTGATGGGTTCAGATAGACTTATCACACACCTCCACCCTCCAGTGACTTTCTGCAAAGAAAGCTGTCCTTAAGGCCATCTCTATTGAAGGTGCCAGTGCTTGGACCAAAAATCTATTTGTATCATATGTTAGAAGCTAAAAGCAATCTGTTAAATAAATGCATCCAATTTCTGTTGCCTGGAAGCAACTGCGTATTTATTACTGACCTAACAGTTTGACCTATTGCCACCGTAAACCAAATGGGGGGTGTTATCTCGCTCAGCTTTAAAGACAGTTATCAGTCAAGCAATAACAAAAATACCCTGAGGGTCTGCTGGGACTTTTTTTTTTTTTTTGCTTTGTTATCGGCAAATGCAGTGATGTGCATTCTCAAATGAAAAATCAATGAGATAATGAAATCCAAGCTATCGAGGATCTCTTAGTTAAACTGTATAGAGAAAATGCTTCTTTTACTCTTTGCTTCCCATCCCATCCTAGCTTAAAGGAAAAAAAGAAAAGAAAAGAGGTTTGAGGAAGAGACCTGATGTCAGGCACGTGAGGTGTTACATATGAAAGAAAAAAATCCCAGACAGCGAGGAATCCTTGATACCGT
Source organism: Stenella coeruleoalba (assembly GCF_951394435.1). Lineage (NCBI taxonomy): Eukaryota > Metazoa > Chordata > Mammalia > Artiodactyla > Delphinidae > Stenella > Stenella coeruleoalba. The sequence goes on along the minus strand of NC_137147.1, from coordinate 174,590,724 downwards.
TGGGTGTAGGAAATGTGACTTTGAACCCAACGCAATCCGCAGAAAATATTTGAACAAGTGGAAAGGGGTGGCCTCAGAACTGGGGTTTTTAATCCATCTCTTAGCTTTTGCCTCAGTATTGGGCAGTTATCCTAAGGGACCTGGGGGGGGTCACTGGTCCTTCAGTCTTTCCCTTTGTAGCACCTTCAGTGGAGAGGTTTTTGTACAGACACATAAAGTGGAAGGAGTGACTTCCTTCCACCTGAGGGTCCCGGGAGGAAGCCCACCTCCCCGCAGATATTGGAACCCTGCCTGTGCGTGTGCGTGTGTGCGCGTGTGTGTGTGTGTGTGTGTGTGTGTGTGTGTGTGTGTGTGTGATGCCATCCCACACAGAACTGGGGTTGAGGAATCCAAGTAGGGTACATGGGGGAAGGAAATTCATTTTTCTTCCAAAGCCAACTATTCGGTTTAGGGGAAGTTCTGGCCTCCTTGTTCTTTCTGGTTTTTGACCATTTTCTTACTTTCTAGTCGTTTCATGGCCTGATCAGTGCTAAACTAATATATGGCTGGGAACCAAGGAATTCATCCCTAGAGTGCTGTTCTTTTACAAAGTTTAGCGTAGGGAATGAAATTACCTAGGGAGGGGGGATCCACGTGCCTATTTGTCCTCTGACAACATGGATGAAGAGGATGGGCTGTGAGCAAACCCAGTAGAGTGGTATCCAAGTGATGTGCATGTCTGTGTCTCTTCAAGCAAAAGGTCCCCGTTTTCAGGCTCTCCACCAAGTGAATTATGGCCCCCAGAAGCCAAGTCAAACCCCCAGTGGTCTGAGTGGTCAGAAATGCTGTGCCCTTGGGGTGGGGTGAGGAGTTCTCAAGCCTGGCCCATTGACTGATCTTGAGAGCACAGGTGAAGCATTCCATCTCTCGGTTCCTCCTTATTCCTTGAGTTTGGGACCAGCGGAAAACCACTGTGCACCATGCTAGTCTGTCTTTCTTGAGAGGATCCTTAAGAGGTTATCTCACCAGACTCTTTATCAAGAATTATTGCAAGGCAAAAGATGAAAATTTAAATCTGCATGGTCATTGAATGGATTTCTCTTCCGAGTTTTTGCATATTCTGTATTTATTTGGCATCATTCATTACAGGGCCAAACTAACAGCCAAAGTTGTTTCCATCCCCCCGGTGACCCTGAGGCCACACTCTGAATCACTTCTTTTTGTAACTCTCACATCCCAAGCCCACATTCTCCCTGTCCTTAATCACTTCTTTTTGTAACTCTCACTTCCCAAGCCCACATTCTCCCTGTCCTTAATCACCCCTGGCCAGTTACCAGAGAACCAGGGACAGCTCTTATGCCTCAGGATCCACCAGGATTGTTCAAACTAGCCAATCCTAAACTGTTCCCCCTGCCTTTTCCACAAAAACCCTAAAAAAGCCTCTGGCCTATGTCTTCCCCATATTCCTTTCTGCCTTATGACCAACACTGTGCTTCTCCTCATGGCCCTGCATGCTATAGGTGCCTCTCATTTCCAGGAAACTGTGAGGAACATTAAACTTTCCCTTCAGTGGCATTGACCTCTCTGTGTTGCCACTCAGTCACTTTTATAAATTAAGATCAGGGCACAAATCATCTGCTTTTGGAGGTAGTCATCCGATCAATGAGCAAGTACTTTTGAGTCCGTAGTATTTGCCAAGTGCTGGGCTAAGATCTGGGGATGATTTTTTTTTTTTTTTTTTTATGTTGAAAACTTACAACTTAGTTGGAGAGACAGGTCATGTTTTTTAAATAACTAATTGCACAAGGCAGTGCTAAATGCCTTGCAGATGACACAAACCAGAAGCTCTGGAGTTGTTTGAAAGAAACCCCAGACGTAGGCAGTCAAGGAAGACTTCACTAAAAGTAAGGCTTGAATTCAGCCTGGAACAATGGCTATCATTCAGATAAAGAGGCTGGAGACACTGTTCCAATGAGGAGAAACCGCATGATCAAAGTCCTGGGGTGAGTGTGCATGTGGCGTGTTTGCAAGAGGCTGAGCACAGAGAGAGAATCCTAGGAGATCTGGGACATTTTCAGAGGCTGGAAAGGAGGGGCTGTGGCTTATTACTCCCCGATAATGAGGTCTGTTTCTCTTACCTTCCAATCAATCAAAAATGCACATGCTGTTACCTTATAGGGTAGATCTCTCTGTGTTTTCCAGATATAAAAAGTCCGTTGGGGAAAAGTGTGTACACAGAATGAGTCCCGTAGACTTGGGGAAGTGCCGCAGCAGAGGTGTGCCTGGGATGGGTGCCGTGTGAGTCCAGAGGAGGACCCACAGCCCAGGCTGGTGTGTGGTGTGAGGTAGGGGTGTCGGGGAAGGTTTTCTGGAGGAGACATAGGAGAGCTGGGTCTTGAAGGATGGGCCAGACTTCGCTGTGCCGTGAAGGAGAGGAAAGACATTCTAGACAGAGGGTACAGCATGAGCTAAGGTGCAGAGGTTTGAAACAACATGATCCCTGAGGGGCACTGTCAGCATTCAGGACGAGAATTTATCCCGCCTTTCTGGAAGATGTTGGCCCAGTCGTTTTGCTTAGAAGACTTCTTTTTTCATTCTTTTTTTACCCTTACTGTACTCAGAGAAGAGTCGCCAAGCATGAAACATAAAGTTAATAGGAAAAAATTTTTGTCTAGGTGAAAATTCTTGGAGGAGAAAGAGGCCAGGTTCCTCAGGCGGACACTCTTCCAAAGCAGCTCTCATCCTCAACCCTGGAGCCACAGGTGTAGGCTTCATTGGAGAAGGGATTTGCTTTTTTGTGCAAAAGGTGCAGTTTGAATGGCATCTCAGAATGGAGATGGAAGCCTCTAGAATGTTCTCTAGCTTTCATTTTTGGAGGCTTAGAGGAGCAAACGTTTTAATACAGTGGTGCCACAGCTTCTGTTTAGAAAGTGCCAGCCTTTCACACAGGTTTATACGTTAGAAACATCCGTGTCACTCAGCATCAGGCCCTGAGGAAGTGTTGTGCAGTTGTGTCTGTTCAGCATGAGCTAATTACTAAGGCAAGGCGGTTATAGGACTCTGAGACCTCCAGGATGATGGACCGAAATTGGGGAAGGAGAGGAGAGGAGAAGGACAAGGGTAGATTCCTCTGCTCGTACTTGTTCTGTGATCCTGCCTCGCCCTTCAAAGACCAACCTCCTCAACTTGACTCCAAGGCCTTGGTCACCACTCTCCAGCCTCATCCCTTTCTACTCTCATGACACCAAGGTTTCTTCCCACCCCAGGGCGTTTGCACATGCTGGCCTCTCTACTTGGAAAGTGGTTTCCCCTTCCTCTTTGCTTTCCTCTTGTCATTCTTCAAATCTCAATCAAACACCAAGCAGTACTTCTCAGGTCTCAGGACTAGATCAGGTTCTTACAGGTTCTCATAACTCATCGTCCTAATACTATTAGTAATTACATAATTGTGGAAATAGTTGCTGAGTGTCTGTCTCCTAACAAGAATATAAGCATCAGGGGAATAGGGACTGTGTTGATTTCACTTACTGCTACATCTCCAGACCCTTATTTGAAGAAGGTGGTCAATTAATGTTTATGGAAGGAGGCAGGGAGAGAGGGAGGGAAGGGAGAAATAAATGCAGAAGTGACCCCATTTATATGTCATCAGATATTTCCGTGGTTCACTTTTAAACAGCTTTAATGAGGTAAAGTTGACATGCAAGAAACTACACAAAGTGTACAATTTCATAAGTATTGACATACGTCTACACCCATGCAACCATCACCGCCATCAAGATAATGAACATCTCCATCACAACTAAAAGTTTCCTCGTCCTCCCTGTGTTTCCCCCCCATCACCCACCCCCAGGCAGCCACCCGTCTGCTTTCTGTCACTGCAGATGTGTTTGTACTTTCTAAAGTTTTCTATAAACGGAATCATACAGTCTGTACTCTCTAGTGTCGGGCTTCTTTCACTCAGCATAATTATTTTGAGATTCATCTTTGTTGCTGTGTGTATTAATAGCTGATTGTTTTTATGACTGGGTAGTATTCCATTCTATAACTATATCATAATTGGTCCATTCCCCCGTTGGTAAAAATTGGGGTTGTTTCACGTTTGGAGCTATTACAAATAAAGTGAACATCTGTGTGTAAAAGTCTTTGCGTGGACACCTTTCATTTCTCTTGGGTAAATACCTAGGAGTGGAGTGGCTGGGTGGTATGGTCGGTATACATTTCATTTTTAAAGAAACTGTCTCTGAGTCACTTTGCACCCCATCTGCTTCCAGCAAGATGTTGTGAAGATTGCTAACATGTTTCTATAGTGTGTTTGGAGGCCTTCAGGAGAAAAGGCAGTCAGGAGTGTGGTGGTTAGGGAATTCGGGAGAAGAAAGAGAGTATGATTGCCTTTTCATTTTAGTGCCATTGTGGAAATGGACTGGGGGTCTCAAACCCCCGACTTCGACTATCATGCAGTATCTCCCACTGACGCAGTATTCCCCCGATAATTCCCTTGGGTTCTGCAAATACTGAGCACTTAAGAGTGAGGCAGAGGGCCACGTGTATCTGTGGTCACGCATGTTTTGCTGCACATATACCTTTGTCCCAAGAAACTCCGGCAAAACCCAAAGCCCTAACCCACTGGTCTCTCTTTTCCTCAGGGGACACTTAAACTGGCTTCAACTAGATCGAAGAGTCTTGGAACACGACTTCCCCAAAAAGTCGGGACCAGTGGTTTTATACTTTTGTGTCAGGTATGTACATTGGGTATCCATCCTTTCATTTTTTTTTTTCCCCCTCCTTTGTCAGAAAAGTCTGGGAGGGTAGAGCGATCAAAGAAAAGGGAAGTCAAGTTTGTCTTGGTTCATGGCCAGGAATAGAGGTTGTGGGATAGCTTCATTCCCAGCAGATGTAAACACAGGGCGTGAGTGTGTAAGGCATGTCGGCGTGTGTGCGTGGACACATGTGTTTGTGCTCTGACAATAGGATGCTTGTGTGGAATGAAAATAAAACCCTTTTTTTTTTTGCGGGGGAAGGAGGGCATATATCTCAAAGGAAACTAAGTCTCTGAGAATAACACAAATCCGTGGTTTCTTTTGGTGGCCTTCGAAGCTACGTAGCAAAAGTCTGCGTGTGCTTTCCTTCCGTCACAAGTGCTGCTTGGTCTCTTGAAACTTGCCTGTTTTATCCCAGGTAGGAATAGTTGAAACCCAGCAGCAAATCACAGATTAACGCGTTTCCCACTAAGGGAGGCTATGGTGTAATAATATATCAGAAACAATAGTCATCTTCTGTTCGTTAACGTACTGTAAGAAGTTTTATTTCGTGACTGTATGATTCTTATAGTTAATATTTGCAATAGTCTTATGAAGTCAACCAGGCTGACCCCTTGGGTTTGCAAAAGGTTGTGTGAAGCCAGAGGGGGATCATGTCATGGGTTCAAGGGCAAAGTACAAATCATGCGTAGCAAAGCCAGAATCTGAGCCCCCAGGTCTAGCGGCTCCCTGAGCGCCCAGTCTGTGGAGCCACCAGGCTGTTTCTGTCTACGCAGCTGCAGAGGTACTTGGGTTCAAATGTCTCAGCCTTCCACTGGACACTAACCCTTCCACTCAATGCATAGACCCAGCACTTTTTAAACATGTGAACAGAAATTCAAGAGCAGGACACCAATGCTTCACAATTCAGTTCCTCCTGAAAAGGACAGCCAAGAATACAGTTTTAAGTGTAGCCGTCCTGATATGGCGAAAGGCAAAAATCAGAGGTAAAGGGTCCCTTTCACAGGCGGGAGTATGTGTCATTATCTCAGCTGGCTGAGTACATTTAAACTTGCATTTAATCCCTTTTTGATTTAACAGCTGCAAACATATCAGAGCTAATCGTCGCCATTTCCATCCCTGATGGGCATGATTTCAGTGTCATCTTCTCTTTAATGGCGACTACGTTTTCTCAGATAAATGGAAAAGTCATCCTATACAGCAAAGAGGAACGGTGGCACCGGGAGGGGTGGCGGCATCAGGGGAGACTCGGTTGCATTTAGGCAGGTCATTAACCCGCAGTGGGAGATGGGTGCGTACACTTGCCATGGATCAGGCCCCCCTCCTTCGTGATGCTTTTTGCGAACGTTAGCCAAGAAGAGAAAACACTGGGCTGGTTGCATATTAGCTGTTTTTCTTCAAGTGTCTGTTATGAGTTGAGTTATGTGTGGGTTTGGGGAACGAGCCTTGGAGAAAAGCTTGGAACGCTGTGAGATTGCTGGGTTGAAGTGTTTGTGGCCGAGGTTCTGCGTGCAGATGGGTCCACATCACTGCAAGCCAACGTCTCTCCGTGGAACCAGATACACAGAGAACTGCCAAGGTAGAACCAGCCTAACAGTAGAACTGGGGACGGGGTGACTGAAGACCCAGGGACCTGCATTTTCCTAGTTAGCCAAAGCAGGCACCTCCCCAAATGCTCATTAGGAAAAACTCTCCGAATTCACATTTAGTGATGGACATCTCACAGAAATACAAGGCAGAGCTTTCTCTAGCTCATCCTGCAAGCGGATCTTTCTGGAGAGCCCCACGTTTCTATTTCCATTGACCTCTTGGCCACCTGCGTACATCAAACTCAACAGGTCCAAAGCCAAATTCATCATCTTCCCAGCCACCCCCCACCTCCCCAAACGTGTGGTACCGTCAAATCTGACGTCATTATCCATTCAGTTATATAGGCTTAAATCCTAAAATCTGTCCCCCTTTCCTGTCCCTCACATTCTTACGGGCATTCATTCTCTGCTGCTACTTACGAAATCTCTCTCTGCCCTGCCCCCTCCTCTTCATTACATGAACTCAGGCCCTCATCTTCTGTCACCTGAATTTTCATGACCGCCTCCCGGCGTGGGTGTCTCCCTGGCACTGGCCACAGAAGATCCTGGTTCCCGGAACCCCTGCTCTCCCGAGTCCCCACTTTGCAGCCAGCTGAACAGCATGGTATCAAAATACGGATAATTTGTCTTCTCCCAGAGAGGAAGCAGGTTCTCCCACAGGGGTGAATTCCGCACTTGTACCTTGGTTTTCAGCCTGGGAAGACTTCCCAATTTATAACTCGGTGCCTTTCTCAGGATGCCTATAGGCTGTTTTCTACAACGGAGTGGTATGAGATTATCTTCATAAAAGACCCAGACCCTGGAATATGCTGGAGTCTCCAACAGAGCTTCTGACCAGCTGGGCTCTTTCCCTGTGCGTACACGCTGACCTTTCTAAACAAGAACCCAGCTGTCCATCACCCGTGCATCCCTGAAGCCCCTCTCCAGCCCCTCATTGCCTTTCTTCTTACCTTTAAACATCTATATGTTACATCTATATAACACGTGTACAGTTATATAGGAGAATAAAAGCAAAGTGGAACCACCTGATAAAAGAGACCATGGAAAAGGTCAGCAGCCTTAAGCCAAGGTTTAAGAATCCATGGAGTGGACGGACATCTTAACCCTGTGTCACCGGGGATCTGCGTTTGGGCTACCACCCAGCATTGCTTGTTAATTGGCATTTATATATTCTTTCGCTGCGATGCATATTCAAAACATCTGTGAGAATGAGGGCAGAATTATGGCTTCCATTCAACCAATTAGGAAAAATAAGGCCCCAATATATTAAATAACGTGAATTGGAACTCACAGAATTTTGCTTCATTCTCTAAGCCAGGAAATGAGCATTTCCTCCTGGGAGGGTGTGAAGCTGGCTGCAGGACAGTCTCGGAATGACAGGATGGAGGGCTAAGAACCTACCTTCGCTGACCCGTTATTTACCCTCGAAGGGACCTGCAATTCTCATCAGTCAGATGACCAGGCATGGTCACAGTGGCCTCAGGGTCTTAATAATTACCGAAAAAGGAAAAAGGTCAGAGAAGAGGGGGAACTGTCCATTATTACGGATGAATTATCTTCACAACAATCCTTGAAACAGGTATTATTTTTCCTAATCAAGGTAAGGAGATGGGAGCCCAAGATGTTTAGGTAGATTCTGCCCCCAGGCATGGCTGGTAAGTTATTGTATCTGTTCAGCCAGATCTGACCCCAATGGTGGGGCCCTACCCCTTATACCATGCAGCCTCCGTCTCACAAGTGAAAAGTGACATCAAGATTGCTAACCAGGGCTTCCCTGGAGGCACAGTGGTTGAGAGTCCACCTGCCTATGCAGGGGACACGGGTTCGTGCCCCGGTCCGGGAAGATCCCACATGCCGCGGAGCGGCTGGGCCCGTGAGCCATGGCCACTGAGCCTGCGCGTCCGGAGCCTGTGCTCCGCGACGGGAGAGGCCACAGCAGCGAGAGGCCCGCGTACCGCAAAAAAAAAAAAAAATTGCTAACCAGAGAGCCTGCCGTTGCTGCCTGTGCAGTAGGGCCAGAGGACCCGAGTTGAGATCGCTGCCCTTGGCCCATCTTGGCTCCACGCTTGGCCACATCTGCAGCAGCAGCGTCCATCTGCAAAGGACAGATGCCCCCATCTCTGGGCAAGAGGTGTCGTGGAGAGCAGCCCTCCCAGGCCTGACCTTGCTCCTCTGGAGCTACCCAACTCAGCACCATGACAGAGCGCCCCCTGCGGGGGACAAAGCAACCTGTAGTCCCAAAGCTTGGCGACCCTATTGGAAAGCACCTTGGTGGAGGAAGGGGCATCCTCAGTGGCAAAGCAGACTTTCCAGAAGCTGAGATGCGTGCTGTTAGTCCCACCTGAGAAAGACTTGCCATCTCCTGACAAGGGGGACGTCCAGTGGGGAAGCGTTCTGCCCTGCCCTGTGCTCTCTCCTCTTCTACAAAGTACACACCTCGGTCCCACCAGCCCCTTTTTGTCACCCTGAGCTGCGTCACTGCTGCCTTAAGAGCCAAAAGCCACTCTCATTTCAACTGTGAGGTGTCAACAGCTTTCTCACTTGCGAACGCCATGCTATGTACTCACCATTGTCGATGGATTCGGTTGTTGATTCATGGACATTCATCGGCACTTGCTACGTTGTAGGTACCATTTGAAGAGGTAGGAAGAGAAAAGTGAACAGGTGAACATGCACCATCCCCAGCTTCCAGGGTCTCTGTCTCTTACACACACACACACACACACACACACACACCTCCCTCATCCGATCTTCCAAGGCTGGTGGGTCCACCTGCCCTCCAGTTCCAGCCCCTCCCACCACCTCAGGGAGCTCACTCCCTCTAGTTTTCCCTCTCTTTTCCTCTATCTTAAGCTGCTTCTCCACTGACCCCTCCCCTCCACGCCCCTCCATGATGCTCCCACCCTCAGAAAAGAAACTACCCTCCCTGACTTGTCTCCTCCTACAGCTACCACCCCTGTTCCCCCTTCTGTTCACAGCAAAGGTTCAGAAAGATGGACTTGCTGCCCCCTTTCCCATGTCCCATTGATCCCTCAGTCTCTGGGGGTCCAGCTTCTGGTCCCATCACCCCCATGGTCATTGGAGGTCTCTGGGCACCAAATTCCACAGGCGCTTCTCTGCCCTCCCCTGTCTGAATCAAATAATGTCATCATCTTTCTGCCCCCAGCTCGCTCTTCTTTCCCTGACACCTCCTTATCTCTGCGATGGACACCACCACCCATGCAGCCCCTCAAGCCAGGAACTTGAAAGTCGCCTTTGACGTCATCTGCTGTCTCCCACCTGCTCCCTTCTCTGGCCTCTTATTCATGAATTCCTCTTGTTTTCATGTCTTTAAGAGCTCCATCCCTTACTGTCCATACACACCCTCCCTGGCTATAATTAGGACCTTCATAAGCCTCTCCTGGTCCTGAAAATCTCCTTGTTCATCTCTGCTTCTGGTCTTGGCCCCTTCCATTCTATCCTATGTGTTGCACTGAGCACCTTTCTAGAATTCTTATCTGATCCCCCACTCATGGTGTTCCTGGCTTTCCATTAGCATGCTAAGGCCGCCCTCCTCATGTCCCTTGTGACCTGACTTGTGCATGACCACCCAGCCTCGTCTCTCCCCCATTCCTGCCCCCTCACACACATCCATTACAAGCAGCCCAGCGATCAGTGTGTGACCAAGATCGAAGTCAACGACGAGACCCTTGTTTAATGCTGAGAGGCAAGCTCCCGACACTGAGAACAGCGACCCTCTGGTAGTGTCCACCAGGCAAGCTTAAGAAATAGGTCGAGAAAACATAGAAGGAAAATATGCCCACCCACCCAAGGGAGCCCCTCTGTCCTTTTTTTTTTTTGTAGATACAAGTGTATGCTCAGGATGATTCCTCCACGTCTGGGCTGTTCCTTTCGTTGTGTATTCTCCATCCATGTCCTCGGAGCTCTGGTCATCGACACTGTTTGTAGGAAAATAAATAGAGATTAGATGTGTCTCCTCAAACTTAGAGTTTCACAAACAATAAACAAAAGTGAGCTACAGAAAAGAAAAAAAAAAGAGAGAGAGAGAGAAAGAGAGGAATGCCCAGAAGCTTTAATCCGGGAGAGGGGATTTTGCAGTTGAGTTCGTGACCCGACTGTTGGTGTCTTTGCGGGCTCATTAAGACAGCCAGCGCTGTTTCCTGTCACTCACGGTAACAGGGATGGCATGGATCTAAAACGAGGTGCCTGCTAACCAGAACTTGCTAGATCTCAACTGGGTGTCCCAGTTAGGATTTTCAGCGCTGTTGAAATTCTCAACATCAGAGAGATTTGGCCGCAGAAACTCACAGCAGTGTTAATTATCCTTCTCATTACGATCGCTCCTTTTTGCTACCAAAAGCAGACCTTCCAAATGTGACATTTGTGTTCATTACAAAATGAAATCACTGGGCCATTTAATTAACACTTGCTGTAAATAGTCAGTGATTCCCAAGTGCCAAGGGGTGGATGTGAGAGGGCGGAGGAGAGAGGGGGCCCAGTGGGGGAAACCTAGCTGACGTCATCTTGCTGGATGGTGTTCAATCTCCGCCCCCTGAGACTTCTACACATTAAAGGGGACCAGACTCCCCAAGGCTTCAGAGCCTTCAGTATTTAACATGCTCAAACATGTACGAGCATAGCACATATTCATGCCCACTTAGACCTTCTGATAATATATCCTCAGGTTAGCATCACCTGGGTCAGGTTGGGTGTGGCATCAGTCACGGTACTGAGCCAGGTTTGCCCTTGGCCTAGAGCACCGTTTCCTTTGACTCAAAAAGAAGCCCTAAGGGACTTCCCTGGTGGTCCAGTGGTTAAGATTCCATGCTCCCAATGCAGGGGACCCAGGTTCGATCCCTGGTCAGGGAACTAGATCCCACATGCCACAACTAAGAGCCCGCATGCTGCAACTCAAAGAACCCGCATGCCACAACTAAAGATCCCACGTGCTACAACTAAAGATCCCACATGCCTCAACTAAAGGTCCTTCATGCCACAACTAAGACCCAGCACAGCCAAATAAATAAATATTAAAAAAAAGAAGAAGAAGCCCTAAGATTCAGTTCTACTGGGAATTCCCTGGCAGTCCAGTGGTTAGGGTTTCACGCTTTCACTGCTCAGGGCCCGGGTTCAATCCCTGTTCAGGTAACTAAGATCCCACAAGCTGTGCGGTGTGGCCAATAAAAAAAAGATTCAGTTCTACTAAATATGCTGAAGAGCCTGTTTTAAATTGGAGGTTTTATTAGTGTTCAGGCACTTGGGGCCAACAGATCAGGAGATGACTGCCATTGAAAAGAGAGATTGCTACTCGGTTCCCAAGAGGAGGGGGTACCCCATGCCAGGCAGGGCCACATGGGGAAGCACCAGGCTTGGCCAGGAGGCAGAGGGAGCTGGGGACCTGTGGGCACCAGCGTTTATTGTGATTTCTGCAGGAAAGAATGGGTGAGGCAGGGTAAGCAGGTTTAGGATTGGCTAGCTTGAATAATTTCAGCAGGCTTTGGGGCACGTTATAACTGTCCCAGGTTATCCAGTTGCTGGCCCTGGGATGATTAAGGCAGGTGCATAGCAGCCTGGAATGTGAAATCCCCATAGGGGAGGCGAGGAAGTGTATGTGGGCGCTGGATTGGCTGGTCTGCCTGCAAAAGGTATGCTCACGGGTGAACCCTTTACCATCTTTAGGAATTGACTAAGCCTGGGAGGGGCTGTCCCTCCAGGGTCAGCAAGGCCCCAGACGTCAAAGCATCCAAAACGCATAGTTCATACAGAATCAGACTTGGAATTGTCCACACAGACCCTCTGAAGCTACGAGACGTCATTCATTTCCTTAGGTTTACCCAGAGACCTGGAATTTTCTTTGTGAACCCGGTCTTTGAGGAAGCCCTCTGCGCTGGTAGGTAAGCAAATGCAACATCGCCACCTACTGCCCCAAAGGAGGACCTTTGACCAGGCTCTCAGGAAAATCCAAAGGAACAGCACTGGCATCAAGACTTTGAACACACACAGTCAACCTTCGCCGTTTCCCTGGAAGTGTCTTCTCCGGTAGAGTGCGCTGGGCCTCGGTGTGGGATTGAGATGTCTGAGGTCTGTTTTTCTCTGGGCACTTTTGCCTCACTAGCTTCCTAGCGCAGAAGGAAAGTTCGGGATGAATTAAATATACAGGGTTGGGCTTCCCTGGTGGCGCAGCGGTTGAGAGTCCGCCTGCCAATGCAGGGGACGCGGGTTCGAGCCCCGGTCCGGGAAGATCCCACATGCTGCAGAGCGGCTGGGCCCGTGAGCCATGGCCGCAGAGCCTGCGCGTCCGGAGCCTGTGCTCCGCAGCGGGAGAGGCTGCAACAGTGAGAGGCCTGCGTACTGCAAAAAAAAAATACATATATATATATCTCCAGGGTTACAGAACAATAATATGACAGGCCTGGAACTCACAGGGTTTCCCAGGCTGTTTCTTGGTGATAAAGGTTAACAGGAAACTGCTTTCCAGTTTCTTTCAAAAGGAGGTGATATTTTTTCCCGTCCATCTCAGAATATGCTTGTTATTTCCTCCACCTTCCTGTCTCTTGTGCAGCCAGGGAACAAATACTATCTCAAAAGGCATAGAATTTGCCATCTCATTTCAGTTTTCCATTATTAGAGAGTTGGAAAGGGAAGTGTTACTTTTTTTTCTTCATATGCTGTTGAGGAGAAAATGGGGGGCCGGGGGGCAGAATGTCTTCGCTCCTTAATTCTCAAGAATTAAAGCAAATGGGATCAAGATGTATGGCACTGTTTTGAAAAAATGAAGTTATTTCAGACCCAACAGCTTTCGACTAAGAATTATTATTCCAGAGCCAAGGTCGCTGACTGGCAAACTCTAGAAGCCTCTGCTGTTCTTCTGGCTCTAGGACTGAAAGTCATCAGCAGCCCTGCGTGGGCAGCTTTCCATGTTCACGGTGAAAGAAGGGGCAGAGGGACAGGGGCTGGGTGTGGAGTATAAGACCCCCAATCATAAATGGGCTGGGAAATCATTTATTATTTTTTCTCCCTCCTGCACTGTCTTCATCGCCCATTTCACTGTCCAGTAAGAACTCCCACCAACGGTGTGTGGAGAGGAGAACAGTTGAAAGCATCTTTCATTCGTAGAACCTTAAGCGTTGGTGCCAGGCTCTGGATTAGTGCTGGGCATGCAAAAATGAATGAGATTTGGTCCCAGGCCTCAAGGAGTTAGCAGCCTACTAAGAAGGCATCTCAGGGAACAGAAAATCACGGCACCAAGGGGCCACACAGTAAGCAGAGGTCGTCACCGGAGCCCAGAAGAGGAGGCCTGCTGTGGGGACCGTCCGCAGAGTCAGCGAAAACTTGTGGTGACCCTGAGTGAGTCTGAAGGGAGCAGGGGTGAGCTGGGGTGTGCAGGAGGATGGCTCCAGAAGTGAGCTCGGACACAGGCACAGGAGCAAGATTGATCTGTAATAGGCCACGCCTGCAGGTCGCCCAGCTGAGCTGGCTTTGCTCTGACCCACCAGGAGCCCCATCCCGAGCCTCTGTCACCCTCTCCCCCTCCCCTCCTCTGCTTCCTTTCCCTTCCCTTCCATCTGTCTGCCTTCCTTCCCTTCTTCTGGTTTTGCTATTCTGACTACCCCTTGCCAGAAAGTTTACAACGGATGTAGGCTTTTTAATTACATCAAATGTAACTTACAGTCGGTTCTCCATATCCACGGATCAGATGTGAAACCCGCGGATATGTACCGACTGTACTGCACCATTTTATTTACTTTTTAAAATTTCGTTTGTTTGTTTTAGTTTATTTATTTATTTTTGGCTGCGTTGGGTCTTCGTTGCTGTGCGCGGGCTTTCTCTAGTTGCGGCGAGCAGGGGCTACTCTTCATTGCGGTGCGCGGGCTTCTCACTGCGGTGGCTTCTCTTGTTGCGGAGCACAGGCTCTAGGCCTGCGGGCTTCAGTAGTTGTAGCATGTGGGCTCAGTAGTTGTGGCTCGCGGGCTCTAGAGCGCAAGCTCAGTAGTTGTGGCACACGAGTTTCGTTGCTCCATGGCATGTGGGATCTTCCAGGACCAGGGCTCGAACCTGTGTCCCCTGCATCGGCAGGTGGATTCTTAACCCTGCGCCACCAGGGAAGCCCTACTGCACCATTTTATATCAGGGGCTTGAGCATCTGAGGATTTTGATAGCCTGGGGGAGAGGTGGGTCCTGGAACCAATCCCCTGTGGATACCAAGGGAAAACTGTGTTTTGCTTTGAGATGTAGAATTTGCGTCTATATTTCAAGTCTCCGTTACTAGGGGAGTGAAGGTAGTACAGCTTTACAGTTCCTCTGAGACCACTCAGGCCCTTTATGGAGACCTCCATGACCTAGAATACTTGCTCCAAAAGCCGGAGGCAGGTGCTTGTTTTTTTTTCTTTTTTTTTTTGGTAGGGAAGGGGGTGGTGGTAGAGATCAACCAGCCACCTCATTCCCAGGCTTTGCATGAATAAAGACTATATCGTAATTTCCAAAAATTTTGTAGACCGTCCGTGATGGTAATTGTCAGACTAGTATCCGTGGATTGAAAATATCTACTAACCTCTGAAGATGACTCTGGATTCAATTACAAATTTAAATGAATCTGTGTTGTATTCATCACGACAGCCTCTGCACACGTCTGTAAAATGGTCAAAGATGTTGTTTACTTAGTCTGTAGACAAGAGGCTGCAAACTGGGGGGCCACGGGCTCGCCCAAGCCTACACACACATTTTGTTTGCCTTACAGTGTTGGTGTGTTGGTTTTGCTGTCGTCGTTGTTGTTTTAATCTGAATTAGGTTCCAGTATTTGAAAGCAGCAGACTTCTTAGGTGGGGAACTGCTGACCACGTCCTGCTGTCTTTTACAGACTGGCAAGCGGAAGCCCAGCAAGGTTATGGGACTTGCCCTGAATCACACAGCGCTGGGCCCAGATCACTGGGCTCTCGGCTTCCTCCCCAGGATTCTTTCCATCCCATCTTAACGCTGTTCTGGACGATCATAGCACTTGTTTCTTCTCATTTCACCTCCTGCCCCCTCTTGGGGCCCCCAGTTTCCACGAGGCAGGTACCCAGTGCCCTCCAGGTGTTGCCACCCCACTCAGAACCTCTTCCCCTCCAAGGCTCTGCGTGCCAATCATTTCCTTCTCCCCTCTCATCACAGCTCCCTCAGTGCAGCTGAGCCTTAGACAAGTACAAGTGCCTTCCCTAATTCAGGAATTGAATAAACTCCAGAGTCGATGTGTAAAGGATCATTGAATTAAACTTAAATAATTTCAGCATGTGTTGTCTTGACAAAAATCCATAAGTTTCATCTGGATAAAAAATCCAATTCTCATTTGGCTTCATGTGCATGAATATCACGGCGTTAAGAACGCCAGCCACAGCTCTCTGGACGTGCAGACGTCAAACCCCACCTTGCCATCGTCACGAAGACCTGTTGTAACCATCTCAAGGAGAAATAGGGCCCTTCTTTCGATTAAGCAGAAGAAATTATCTTCTAAAACTCCAGCTCAACAGTGATGAGGACAAAAAGTAATGCAATGGAAACAAATGACATTATAAAAAAATTGGAAAGCAGGTAATGAAAAAGGAAGTAAATGGTCAAGTTCAAGTGTACTCTTAGAGGTTGATGGCAGGCTGGCTCTTTGCTATGAGAAGGGCTGTCAGTCATGATGGTCCTAACCCACGGTAAACGAACTTGAAAAGCACTGTTTTCTCTCAAAAAGGAATTGTGGAAGCAATAGATGATGCCGTTTTCTTTTGTTCCTGTTGGATTGGGCGTCCGTATCCTCAAGTCAAATCATGTAACTCGGAGAACACATGATTTTCTGCCTGAATGGTTGATGCTTCTGTAGTTCACTGGCAGTTTTTCTCTTCCAGGTTCTATATAGAGAGCATCTCATACCTAAAGGATAATGCCACCATAGAGCTCTTCTTCCTGAACGCCAAGTCCTGTATCTACAAGGTAAGAACTTCCTCTTCCTGTTCAGAGTTTTCCGTTGAAATCTGAAAGTCTCCTTTGAAGCTGGGAATCCCAACTTGCTGCCCCTAATGCAACTTTATTGATTAGTAGAAGTAATTTATAAATTAATGACTATAAATAAATGAGAACTCCGTGGAGCTAAAGCTATCAGGTATTCATAACGTGACTACTTCCAATCTCATCACTGTGTTTTAGCTCCTTGGAGGTGTTCCTTAGCTTGACTTTAGGGGTCTCCTGAACTTGGCAACTGTGGCCAAAAGAGGGAAACCCAGACCAATGTGACAAATGCACTAGGTCTCACAATTATAAATGAAACTCTTATAACCAATTGCATGTATATTTGATCATTTTTGGATGTTCTGGAAGTCTCTCTCAAAAGGATGCTCTTGGCACTTTGGGTGAGACAATTTTTTATTTTTTATATTGAAGTATAGTTGATTTACAATGTGTTAATTTTTGCTGTACAGCAAAGTGATTCAGTTTTATATATATATATATATACATTCTTTTTCATATTCTCTTCCATGATGGTGTATCACAGGATATTGAATACAGTTCCCTGTGCTGTACAGTAGGACCTTGTTGTTTATCCATCCTATAGATACTCGTTTGCATCTGCTCATCCCAAGCTCTTACTCCACCCCTCCCCTACCCCCCACCCCCTTGGCAACCACAAGTCTGTTCTCTATGGGGTGGGACAGTTTTTTTACTGTGATAAAAGTTACCATGGTCTCCATTGGTAAGTGTACAGTTCAGTGGCATTAAGTACGTTTACCCTGTTTTACAGCCATCATCACATCCATCCACAGAACTCTTCATCATACAGAACTGAAACTCTGTACCCCTTAAACAGTAACTCCCCACCGCCAGCCCCTGGCAACCTCCGTTCTATTTTCTGTCTTTATGAACTTGACTACTCTGGGTACCTCACGTGAGTGGAATCACGCAGTATTTGTCCTGTTGTGATTGGCTTATTTGACTTAGCATAATGTCCTCGAGGTCCATCCATGTTGTAGCCGATATCAGAAGTTCCTTCCTTTTTATGGCTAATATTCCATTGTATGCAGTTACTACGTCTTGTTTATTCACCCACCAGTCCATGGACCCTTGCGTAGCTTCCACCTTTTGGCTGTAGTGAATAATGCTGCTGTGAACGTGGGTTTATAAATACCTGTTCAAGTCCCTGCCTTCAGTTGTTTTGGGTGAATACCCAGAAATGGAATTGCTGGATCATATCATAATTCTATTTTTCATTCTTTGAGGAGCTGCCATACTGCTTTCCATAACGACTGCACCATTTTATATTCCCACCAACAGTGTGTGAAGATTCCATTCTGCACATCCTTACCCACACTTGTTATTTTCTGGGGTTGTTTTTTTTTTAATAACAACCAGCCTAGGAATTCCCTGGCGGTTCAGTGGTTAGGACTCTGCGCTTTCCCTGCTGAGGGCACTGGTTCAATCCCTGGTTGGGGAATTATGATCCTGCGAGTTGCACCGTGCAGCCAAAAAACAAACAAATAAATAGTAGCCACCCTAGTGGTATTAGGTGGTATCTCACTGTGGTTTGGGTTTGCTTTTCCCTGACGATTAGCGACGTTGAGCATCTTTTCTTATGCTCTCTGGCCATTTGTACATCTTCTTCACGGACACGTCTATTCAAGCGACAGTTCTTAATTGAATGGGACAGTCCCTTGCATCCAGTTCCCCCATATGCTTGTAGTGTTTCCTTTCACTGGATAACCCAAAACGCCCACAGAATCCAGCACACACCCCGTCCCGGGGGAGAGGGGCTTGCAGAATACCGCTGCCCGCCCCGGGTTGAGAATCATAACTAACAGAATGTATTTAAAGTGAACGCCCACTCTGCACCCGCCCTCCAACACGCCCCCTTCTGTCTCAGGAGTGCAGCCTTAGGGCAGCTCATTAACGACCAGGGAGAAGGACAGCTGGTACTTAACGCCCATGGCGCCGTGGTGGGCTTGGCGCCAAGCGCCTTCTGTAGGTTGTGTGGCTGCATCTTTGCACCATCTCTGAGCTGAAGACTCTTCTTTATCTTAGTTTTCCCTGTGAAAAAGATGAGGCACAGGGTGGTTATGAGATTCACCCGGGGTTGCATATCCACTGGATGGCAGAGTCAGTCAGGGCTGAAGTTGGCAGCCTGATTCCAGATCACAGATCTCACCCGCTGGGCTGCACTGTGCCCTGGAGGGCAGACTCTCCTTAGAGAACTTCAAAGCCGAGTACACCTGTTGTAACATGGTCAATGGCTGTATTCAGAGGAGATCCCGCTGCCTGTATTTTCCTGTTTAACTAAACCTAGTTTGGAGGGATTGCAACACCTGACTACACATTAAAGCACACACACAGGCGAAGCGGTCTGTCGGCCATCACTTCTCCTTCTGGAAGTTCTTCAGCACATCACTGCACAGAATAGCTCCACTGAATGCAGATGTTCAGAATCGTGGAGGGCGTGGTAGTGATCCAATTCAGTTCTGTGAAAGAACCTCGCCTGGTAACAGCTGCTGAACCAAAACTTAACCTGGGCTCAAGCCCAAGAGCGCTCAGACTACAGTATTTGGGGGCTTTGCTGAATGGAAGAACAAAGACGCTGCATGTAGTTCCAGGGACTTACAAATTTCTTCCTCTCTCTCAACCCTCATTTTCTCATTATAAAGTGGAAATAATAATACCAGTCTTACGTACCTCGTAGGTGGCAAGCGTCTCTGATGGTGTTTGTTTAATCCATGTGAAAGCACTTCGGAAGAATTCAGGAATAAAAAGTGAGGACTGTCCACCAGGGGGCAGACTTGGGCAGTAGATGCCTGGGAAGTCGCTGACTGGGATGAAATCGCCCTCAACCCCAGCAAGTAAAAAGGTGCCCCAAGCTGTGCTTATACAGACCCCTGGGTTAAGGGAGCAGACATGGTTTCTCTCGGAGTTGTTCAGTTCAGTCTAGTCACAGATGCTGAGCTGAAGGTGAAGATTTCAGTGCTTCTGAACATAATGATCACAGAGGACTCTGGGATGAATGGGAAATTTTAGAAAAGAAATCCCCAGAACTAAAGAGGTGATGCATTCGGAGCCAGCCACATTTAGGGTCCAGGTGCCCACAGCCATCAGCCTGCCTGCTGACCTGGGTGGTGTGTGCCCTTCTAGAACCCCAGCTGTCTCTTCTCAGCATCTGTCCTGGAGCTTAGTGACTTGCATCAGTGAGCCCGAGTTGGCTCTTCTGAAGGTTACGTAGGGGACAGAATCACGTCACAAGGCCACCCGTCTCCTTCCCATCATCAAAAATAATGTTTTCATCTGCATAAGTTGACACTTAGAGTCTATAAAAATTTTTTCACTTGTCTTACATTTTTTGAGGCTCATGAGTGGGATGGAATCATCAGCTGTACTGAGAGAGGAAACCGATGCTGGAGAGATTTAGTAACTTAGCGAAAGACAAGGAACCAGAAGTGGTGGGACAGGCTTGGCACAGTTGTAAATATGTAAAGATGGCGGAAGGCCTGGGAGCAGAATGACTGTGATTAGGGGTTTAGACTCCGTGGCTCACAGACTTGGGTTCCCTTCCTACCTCTGCCTCTTAGCGACTGCAATAAATGTGGACACCTTCTGTGACGTCTCCAAGCTTAATTTTCTTCTTTGGTTGAACAAGGATATTAAAAGACCCAACCCACCACCTTCTTGGGGAGATTAAGGGAGATAGACATGAAGGTGGTTAGCACCCCACCAGGCACGTTATTAGCTCCCGCTGAGATAGAATTGCTCACTTGGAATCAGATCTGAGCTCACCTTGGCTGCGATTTTCTGCGTGCTGCCCACACTGCCCTCTGGCGCTTTGGAGGCCTTGATGGACCTGAGAGTGGTTCCAGACATGTAACCGGTAGGTAATGCTGATACCAGCTGACCCAGCGCCCTCCCTGTGTCTTGGGGAGCGATTCCTACAACGTACTAGAATCTAAGTTGTTCAGATACCATAAGCTGTTTATTCCTGCTTCCTCCAAGTCCTTATTTCATTCGCTTTTTTAACGCGTTCACATTTATTTTTATCTAAGTGATATATGCCGTGGTTTAGAAGCCACATGGCGCTAGGAGGCTGTTTATGAAAAAGAGCCCCCCCTCCCCCCTCCCGCCCCCCCACCCCCCCGCAACTCCTGCCGCTTCCAGCAATTTCAGCTGTTTCTTCTGGTATTTGCCTCTCTCTGTTTGTAAATAATGGGCACAGGGTGTTATTCCTTGATTTATCCATCTTTGATGTACTGAATTCCTCATAAGGCAGGTGAGGATTGAGGTCTCCTATGCAACCACCCACACTTTCCTTTTCCCGTTTTCCCAGTATGGTGATAGCACAGTTCTGGGCAAAAGCCATACCCATCAGCATTACATTATTATGACTAATCCAAGTAGCATCCTAAGGTTGTGATTCCTTTTTTAGACAACCAGTTATTTTACCTAAAGGTAATAATAATTGCCTTGCTGTTACTTGTTTTAGTTTCTATGTATCCATCATTTTTTTTTTTCCAGAAGCTACAGATTCCCAAATGTCCACCGATGTTAATTTGCATCTGCATCAGATAATTCATCCATTCCTCTCTTTAGCTTGGGTTTTGTTGCTGCTGCCTTTGTTGTTTTTCCAGGCACCTCCCTTTTAGAGTCCTCTGTCCTTCTGTTCCTGTCTGGACATGGCCTCATTCATAGCCCTCAGCCCAAGATGCCCCTTTCCTGTCCCGTCTTCCCTTCACCCCAGCTCTGGACTGGGTGCTCTGCTTCCTGGATCCCGAGTCTTCCTGTGTTTTGTTTTACAACATTGTTTCACTGGAGAACATCCTGCAGTAACCCAGAGAAAGCGTATATGAGAAGTACAATGTTTGGGTCCTTGCATATCTGCAAAAGCCTTTGCTCTACTTTTATATCTGGTTAATGGTTTGACTGGATGTGGAAATACAGAATGACTTCTCTCGGAATATCAAAGGTGCTGCCTCAGAGTCTTTGAGAGTTGCTTGCTCTGGTGAAGTCTGCAGTCCATATGCTGTATGTGGACTCCCCCCACCTCCATGACCACCCACGGGATCTCGTAGGGTTTCTTCTTTATTCCTCTTCATCTGAAGTTGCAGGATGGCACGCCCTAAAGTAGGTCTTTGTAAGCCCACTGTGGTGTGTATTCAGCGAGCACTTTTAGTCTGGACATTCGTATTCTTCAGTTCTGGGAGGTTTTTCGTATTGTTTCTTTAGTGATGTCTCTCTGTTTCCTTTGTGCTCTCCTTCTGGAGCTCCTGTTAATCTGATGCCGGGCACAGCCTCCTGCTTTGATATCTGGTTTCTCCTATTTTCCATCTTTGTCATTTTGTTCTACTTTCTAGAAGATTTCCTCAATATCATCTTGAATCTCCTCTATTGATTTTTTAACCTTTGCCATCACGTTTTGAATTTCCCAGACTTCCTTCATATTATCTGATTTTTCTTTATATACATGTAATCCTGTTATTGTCTTTGAGCCTAATATCCTCTTATCACTCCAACAATATTAATTATCATGCACGTTCTGTTTCCTTTGTGTTTCTTTCCAGTTCTTTTTTTTTTTTCTCTGTTTATTTATTTTGGTCTCTGTCTTTCATGTAGGAGGCTTTCCATCCATATTTAAGAGTGAGGCACTCAAAAGCTCCAAGTGCCCAGGTGGGGATGGTCCTCTGTGGCTGTCCCTGTGGAGTGTCCCAGTGGCAAGCTGTTTCTTTCAGTGGGAACCCTAAGTATCAGTGCTTCGTGTCTTTTCTCATGGCTCTTCATTGTCTCCAGAGGATGTAATGTCTTACTTCCCTCCTGGGATGTCTCCTCCTGCTTCAGGGTCTTGGGGATGGAGTGACCTCCATTAGGGTGTAGGCCCCCTTTTGAATCCCTGAGCTCTCGGTCTGCTTCATCCTAGCTTCCTACGCCTCATCTTCTCCAGAGACCAGACCTCTGATCTCTTCAACAGCACAAAAGCGAGGAAAGGTGTTTTGCTTTGTTCATTTGTTTTGTCATTTTCCCCAAACCACGAATGCCAGCTCTCACTTTCCACTCTTCACCAGGAGACAGAAAGCAGAACTGCAGTGGATTTCTCTCTCACTTCTCCTTGCTTTACAATCCCCCTATTTTCTACCAAAAGAGCAGGAAATTACAGTCATAATCTGTACAAGATGCAGAAAGTTAGAATCTGGTCAGGAACGAGCGGGGCTCTACTCGTCTCCTTTCAGTGAAGTAGGAAGACGTGTCAAAAGGGGTCATCGGGACTTCCCTGGTGGCGCAGTGGTTGAGAGTCCGCCTGCCAATGCGGGGGACGTGGGTTCGTGCCCCGGTCCGGGAGGATCCCACATGCCGCGGAGCGGCTGGGCCCGCGAGCCATGGCCGCTGAGCCTGCGCGTCTGGAGCCTGTGCTCCGCAACGGGAGAGGCCACAACAGTGAGAGGCCCAAGTACTGCAAAAAAAAAAAAAAAATCAGGGCTTCCCTGGTGGCACAGTGGTCGAGAGTCCGCCTGCCGATACAGGGGATGCGGGTTCGTGCTCCAGTCCGGGAAGATCCCACATGCCGTGGAGCGGCTGGACCCGTGAGCCATGGCCGCCGAGCCTGCGCGTCTGGAGCCTGTGCTCCGCAACGGGAGAGGCCACAGCGGTGAGAGGCCCAACGTACCACAAAAAAGAGGTCATCGACACCCGACATGGCCACTTCCTTCGCCAGCATTTCTGTTGTGTTTCGACTCATTCAGGGGACAGGGGGTGATGGAAAGGAAACTTATGACCAAGGGATGGACGAAACTCATTGAGAAATGTGTTTCTAGTTCCGAGGAAAACTCCCATGGGAAGTGAGCCTAGGATGATGTGTGCTTCCTAGGAAGTGACCCAGGAGAGCAGAGCTCTCCTGCCAAGTTTTCCATCTGGTCGTCTCTCTCTTGGGATGTGGCTTCCTCTGTCAACTGGAGAAGGCCCATCAGTCAGCCCCGTGGGGGGCAGTGGACTTGCTACACTAGAGGGAGTGCTGGGGTGGACGTGGACTCTAATCTCAGCACTTTCACCACCTTCAGGATTGAATCCTGCCTGCTCGGAGTTCTCCACTGGCAAAGTGAGCTTGCTGTCAAAATTAGTCACCACAATAATTTTCAAAAGCTCTGCAGACAACATGTGCTAGGTCATAAAATGTCAAAATGTTTTTTTTAATTTTTAAAAAGAAGGATTCCCTTAGATGATAGATCTTAAAGTTATAAGGGAAATATAGAATTCTGAAATCCAGCTTCCTGTCATCTTCAGAGGCATACCTTCCGAGAGATAAGAAAAGAGGCTCCCGGAACTTCCCTGGTGGTTCAGTGGTTAAGAATCCACCTGCCAGTGCAGCGGACACGGGTTCGAGCCCTGGTCCGGGACAATCCCACATGCCGCAGAGCAACTAAGCCCGCACACCACAACTACTGAAGCCCCTGCGCCTAGAGCCCATGCTCCACAACAAGAGAAGCCACCACAATGAGAAGCCCGCGCACCGCAACGAAGAGTGGCGCCGCAACTAGAGGAAGCCCGCGCACAGCCACAAAGACCCAATGCAGCCAAAAATGAATGAATGCATGAATGAAAGAAAAGAGGCCCCTACACTGAAAGACCTTCCACTGCTATTCAGTTCCTAAGAGGAGCAATTTGATCCTTAGATGATTTAAGTTGGGTGAAGTGAGGGACTGGTCAACATAACTAGCTGTTTATGAATCTCATGTTTGAACGGAAGGGGTTGACCGTCCACTCTTTATACGCATCCATCACATTTACATGCTTGATCTCAGAATTTATCTTGTCCGAAATGATAACCAAAGAAGCAGGGCCCGTGGCCACCATCTGAAGACGCACAGAAGTACGTCTCCTGGTTTGGAGGAGAAGTTGGCACCAGCATTCTTCTGAGTGAATTTTGATGATCACCTTCCACTGACCTCTCACTAAACAAGGCGCATGGTCAATGCTCAGTAAATTGTTTTTAATGGCTTCGTTTCCAATCCCAGGGAGAAAGGACTTGCATATTTCCTAGGAAATTACCAAGTTTGGAGCCTACGTGTACCCACTGAGAGCAGATCATGTCAGAAAAACAAACTTAAAATTCCTCCTTTCTGTGCGCTGGGGGGTCCGGTCCAGCCTTCTGTGCCTAGATGTCCCCATTGAACGAAGAGCGTCACATATGATTGAAGTTCAAACAGTCATCCCTGGGCCAAGTTTGCTACTTTGGTCTAAATACCATCACTCTTGCTGAAATTAAAATAAGCAACCTTTATCCAAGATCTTCCAAGAGATTTGCTAATGAGCAGAGGATATCTCGTCTGAAGACGAGAGAAACAAAAGCCCAGAATCAAGTCCCACAGGACAAAGGAACCAACATAAACATTTGTCTCAGACTCACAGAATCCTGGTCATTATCTCTTAGATGGAGGGTTGCCAGCTTGGTGTATGTGCTCGCGTGACAGAGAGAGGAAGGGAAGGAGGACAGAGAGGGACTTCCATCTTCAACTCTCTAGAAATAAACATACGCAGACCCATCATCTGGGCTGTGCCCGTGACCTCTACAGGAGAGATCCCTCAGGATCGTGAAATGGACTGTATGCAGTGGACAGCGGGAGAAATACCCGGGCCACCGAGTGAGAGAGTGCCCCAGACAAACATGAAGGGACTTGACTGATGAAAAACTGGCAGAGGGCTCAGAGAGGAATTGTGCAAGATCACATCAGTCTTACCCCGCTCGTCAGCCCCTGATGGCCTGGGGGCGCCTTCCCATAGCCACTGCAGGTTGTGCAGTGAAACAGGGCGTCACGTGGGCTCAACGAGGCTGAATGTGGGTGTCAGGACCCACTGGGATGATATACGTGGTGACTGATACACACACACATGTAGACACACACACAATGCTGCCCACCTCCTTAAAAAATAAGTCTTACTAGCGAGTCCAACAGCCATTATGGAGAACAGTATGGAGGTTCCTTAAAAAACTAAAAGTAGAACTACCGTATGATCCAGCAATCCCATTCCTGGGCATATATCCAGAGAAAACTCTTTTTCAAAAAGATATATGGGGGCTTCCCTGGTGGCGGAGTGGTTGAGAGTCCGCCTGCCAATGCGGGGGACACGGGTTCGTGCCCCGGTCCGGGAAGATCCCACGTGCCGCGGAGCGGCTGGGCCCGTGAGCCATGGCCGCTGAGCCTGCGCATCCGGAGCCTGTGCTCTGCAACGGGAGAGGCCACAACAGTGAGAGGCCTGCGTACCACAAAAAAAAAAATGATACATGGACTTCCCTGGTGGCACAGTGGTTAGGAATACGCCTGCCAGTGCAGGGGACACAGGTTCGAGCCCTGTTCTGGGAAGATCCCACATGCTGCGGAGCAACTAAGCCTGTGAGCCACAACTACTGAGCCTGCGCTCTAGAGGCCCCGAGCCACAACTACTACAGCCTGTGCGCCTAGAGCCCATGCTCCACAACAAGAGAAGCCACCTCAATGAGAAGCCTGTGCACTGCAACGAAGAGTAGCCCCCGCTCGCCGCAACTAGAGAGAGCCTGCGTGCAGCAGCGAAGATCCAACGCAGCCAAAAAAAAAAAAAAAAAAGATACATGCACCCCTATGTTCATTACAGCACTATGTACAATAGCCGAGACATGGAAGCAACCTAAATGTCCATCAACAGATGAATGGATAAAGAAGATGTGGTACATGTATACAATGGAATATTACTCAGCCATAAAAAAGAATGAAATAATGCCATGTGCAGCAACATGGATGGACCTAGAGATTATCATACTAAGTGAAATAAGTCGGACAAAGACAAATACCATATGATATCACTTATCCGTGGAATCTAAAATAATGATACAAACGAACTTATTTGCAAAACCGAAATAAAGTCACATACGTAGAAAATAAACTTATGGTTACTCGGGGGGAAAAAAGGGGAGAGGGATAAATTGGAAGATTGGGATTGACATATACACACCACTATATATAAAATAGATAAGCAACAAGGACCTCCTGTATAGCACAGGGAACTCTATTCAATACTCTGTAATGAGCTATATGGGAAAAGACGCTAAAGAAGAGTGGATATATGTATATGTATAACTGTTCTGTACGGCAGAAGTTAACACAACATTGTAAATTCTTATAGTCCAATAAGAAGTTTTTTAAAAAATAAAATAAAATGTAAAAAAAAATAAAAAGATTCCAATAAATGCTAAAAAAAATGCTGAAGAACAGACAAAATTGTGGAGTTCAGATGATTCAGAAATTCCAGTAAGTGAAAATAAGTAATGCAGACCCGAAATTTGTAGTGAGTCTCAGAGTTTCCAAATCACCTCTACATTTCCGCCTCACCAGACTCAATACAATAATTGGGAAAGAAATTGTTCTCCCCATTCTACTGACGAGGAAAGTGAAACTCAAAGAGGTCCAGGGATGTATTTATTCAATGCCCCAGAGTAGAAATAGTCTTAAAGAGATGGCAAGAAACCATCCTCTTCGGGCGTTTTGCGGGTACAAAGAAAGATGGTTACAGTGGGTGAGGATTTACCAGAAAAACCGTGGGGCAGCCCTGCAGGTCGTTCTGCTTGGACTTGGCAAAGTTCATTCTCATTGAAATCTTTTCAACCTACCATGTGGTTGCTCATCATCTTTTCTGTTATAAAGCTCTCACGAATCTTCCATGAAAGCTGGAATTTCTGACCAAGGAGGAAGGCTTTTCATTAAGATTCTCCGTTGAGTCTGAATATCACCACCAGGGCCCTTGGAGCAAGGGGGTCGTGACGAGTTCCTCCAGCTCTCAGGACTTTTGGAGACCGTCCTTACACCTGTCACTGGGGATTCTCATGGGGCTCTCTCTTTGGAACACTCAGAGACCCTCAGAATGGAAATCTTTTTGAGCATATTGTTAACCGTGAGGCTGCTGATAGATGACCTCAGGCCTCCTCATTCGGCAACTTGTAGAACAATGCAGAATGCCATCCTCCACAGCCCTGTCTGAACACACACACACACACACACACACACACACACACACACACACACACACACACACACACACACACGCACACCCTGCAGAGAGTCACGTTTTGTCTGTCCATACCGCGTGGCAAAAGATCACAGAAAGCGGCACACGTGGTTCAGTAGCAAGTAAGACAGATGTCCAAAGGACACGTGACCTCCGTGACATCACTGACCCTCCCATCAGCATCCCCCTGTTACCAGTGAGTCTCAGGAGGAAATGACTCCATGCCCACCAGACCACCCTAGATTCCCAAGGAAGACTCCAGCTCGGCAGACAACCCTGCCGGCACCCCTCCTCAAATGGCTCTCAGAGCACTGGGGGCACAGAGGAGTGTCCCCCGTCCAGCCTGTGGGTGATGCCGGTGGGCAACACCCGTACATCTTCCTTGAAGGGCCTTCTGATCCCCATCTTTCTGCATTTCCCCCTCGGTCGGGGGAAAACCCATTGCCCCAGGAAAGTGGGGGATTTTTGCACGAACTCTTCGTGATCGTGTTCGGTTTATTTGCTCTGCTTGAGCAGAAACACTTGAAAAGAGCCACCTCTGCACTTGAGAGAAGCCAGATGAGAAAAAGGTGCAGCGATCGTTGGAATGTTATATGGTAGGCGGATCCCTGGAAACATCTGTCCGCTTCTCCCCACGGGGGCTCAGCTCTCAGGGTTTGAGGTACAACGGGAGGTGTGTGGTGTGGGCAGGAAATCTAGAGCTCTGTTCCATCGCAGGGGATAAAATCACCTGGGAGGATGAGGTATAAACGGGGGAAGGTATTATAAACAGGAGACATCAGGGAATCAGGCAGCGGCTGCGAGGTAGGAAAGCGTGTTCTTCGCCATTAGGGAGCATCTCTTCCCCCACCCCCATCCCCGTTCCTAGATTGGGTCTTATAAACACCATTTAGACTCTGTACTGATTCCTCTGAGGACAGATGATGCCATGATTCTTGAACTCAATAAATACTAAATGGAAACGGTGAGAAGGAATACCGCAGCTCTCTTTCCCGTCACATTTTGCAAGAGTGGGGACGTCTGGGCCACCTCATTCTTCAATCCTTTTCCCTCTTACCGGTCACGTTCTGGCTCTCATTGTTTTTAATATCTTCACTGGGAGATGGTCAAGGTCAGACAAAGTGGAAATTCACCCCAGTTAGAGGCACTAGTTCCCACTTACCCTGAGGACACATATGGTCGGTGAGAGAGAACTCGTATAAATCAGGTTCGATGTTTAAATGGGCATCTTTGGTAGCTTGATTCTGAATAATGGTACGTACATTACAGTTAACGCTGCCATGCGATTAGCGTCTCACAGTCTCTCCTGGAACTGCAGAATGGACTGTGCAAAATCAAATCAAATAGAAAACGACCGCCCTCCGCCTTCCCCACTCCTGCCCTCTTTCCCAAAGATATAGATGTTCCCCTTTAGCAGATGAGTCAAGTAATGAACTAAAAACAATGTTCGCACTTAACAGGGTTGTTCCCCATGGTTGGCTTTGAGTTGGCCTCTCCTGGGATGTTAAGTATTAGCCACCGTTGACCGTTGCCTGCAACCTCGGCGTAAATGTTTGACGGAGTACGCTGACAAGTACACACCAGCGACTTTCAGGAAGTCGACTGGTGGGAATGGAAGGGCACACAGTGCGAGTAGAAGTGATCCACTGTGGAAACCCTGTACGGTGTTTCTGTTAAATCATTTGTCCACTGTTAAATGATTTACATTCTGATGGGACCTGGTAATCCCAGGACTGCAATTCCAAGCATTCCTCCACACTCCAGCACTGACAGTCTGTATCAATTACAGTGTCCGTAAAGCTCCTTCAGCCGGTTAAACATAAAGAATTGTCGTCCTCCATCCTTCCATGTCTCTCGTTAGTTCTCTTAGCCCACGCTCCAAGGTGGTTCGGTAGCAAACATTATTATCCATATTTGAAATTCCTGAGCTCGAAAGAGCCTGCAGGATATCCTTCCCTTGAAATACACAGGCTTGCTTCAATGCATTGTTTTGAATCACAGGGGCCACTTCTGGAGCACACAAAAATAATTAGAAAATCTGTGAATCAGAGTTTGGTTTATACTTCGAAAAAAAAGTAACCCTTGTTTTAGCTAACTTTGATGCTACCTGTGGTCCTGAGACCATGTTAGCTGAGACTGTGACCTGATTGATTTGGGGGAGAGCATGCCCTCCAGAAGGTCAGATGCTGGACAAGAACTTGGGGGTGCTTCTTAGCCCCATCACAGCCACTAAAGCCTTGTGACTCTGGGGGAGTCCCTTGATGGTTTTTGGTTTCTGTTCTCGATGAAAGCGGGTGGCTGGGCTAGCTGAGGTCTAAGTCGGTGCTTGCGCTAGTTCTTTGTGCTCCAGTCACTCACTGTAGGATCTAGGGGTATTAAGGACAGAAAAGAAAGGTAGGCATTTCTACTTGTACTTGATAACAGAAGTACAAAGTCAGTTAATTTGGTTATTATTCTTGCGTGCTGGTGGACTCCAGGCTTTCCTTTGTCTCTAAGATCTGAACTGTATATCAAATACAGTGTTGTTCACTTAAAATCTTGTTAGGAGGGTAGATCTCACATTAAGTGTTCTTACCTCCCCCCGAGAAGAACACACAGAGAGACACAAGGAAACTTTTGGAGGTGATGGGTGTTTAGTACCTTGAACATGGTGATGGTATCACAGGTGTTTGCATATGTCTGAAGTAACACATTATATATACTAAGTGTGCAATTTCTTTCTGTATCTATTATACCTCAGTCAAGCTGTTAGATACAAGGAGATATGGACTATATACATTTTGAAATATATATACATAGGATTTTTTTAAAAACCTAAGAGAGGCTTATGTCCTTTTAAGACCATGTCCGTAGATCACGATTAAATATTTGGGGGAAGAACTAGAGAACAGAGTTTTGTTTTGTTTTGCTTTTTAACATCTCTATTGGAGTATAATTGCTTTACAATGGTGTGTTAGTTTCTGCTTTATAACAAAGTGAATCAGTTATACGTATACATATGTTCCCATATCTCTTCCCTCTTGCTTCTCCCTCCCTCCCACCCTCCCTATCCCACCCCTCTAGGTGGTCACAGAGCACCGAGCTGATCTTGATCTCCCTGTGCTATGCGGCTGCTTCCCACTAGCTATCTATTTTACGTTTGGTAGTGTATATATGTCCATGCCACTCTCTCACTTTGTCACAGCTTACCCTTCCCCCTCCCCACATCCTCAAGTCCATTCTCTAGTAGGTCTGTGTCTTTATTCCCGTCTTGCCCCTAGGTTCTTCATGACCATTTTTTTCTTTTTTTTAGATTCCATTTATATGTGTTAGCATACGGTATTTGTTTTTCTCTTTCTGACTTACTTCACTCTGTATGACAGACTCTAGGTCCATCCACCTCACTACAAATAACTCAATTTAGTTTCTTTTCATGGATGAGTAATATTCCATTGTGTATATGTGCCACATCTTCTTTATCCATTCATCTGTCGATGGACACTTAGGTTGCTTCCATGTCTTGGCTATTGTAAATAGAGCTGCAATGAACATTGTGGTACATGACTCTTTTTGAATTATGGTTTTCTCAGGGTATATGCCCAGCAGTGGGATTGCTGGGTCATATGGTAGTTCTATTTGTA
Source organism: Stenella coeruleoalba (assembly GCF_951394435.1). Taxonomy (NCBI): domain Eukaryota; kingdom Metazoa; phylum Chordata; class Mammalia; order Artiodactyla; family Delphinidae; genus Stenella; species Stenella coeruleoalba. The sequence goes on along the minus strand of NC_137147.1, from coordinate 174,559,770 downwards.
GTTTTTTAAGGAACCTCCATACTGTTCTCCAGTGTGGCTGTACCAATTTACATTCCCACCAACAGTGCAGGAGGGTTCCCTTTTCTCCACACCCTCTCCAGCATTTATTGTTTCTAGATTTTTTGATGATGGCCATTCTGACAGGTGTGCGATGATATCTCATTGTAGTTTTGATTTGCATTTCTCTAATGATTAGTGATGTTGAGCATTCTTTCATGTGTTTGTTGGCAATCTATAGAACAGAGCATTTTTAAACTTGGATTCTCTAACAGTGCGGACCAGTAGAACTTTCTACAATGAGCGCAGTGCCCTGCATGTGCTCTGACATCATGGTAGCCAACAGCTGCCTCGAAGTATTGAGTACACGAAAGAGATGTGGCTGGTGCAACTGGGGAATTCTATTTTTCATTTTATTTAATTTTAAAAGAGTCACAATCCCACTGTAACCTTTTCTTCAGTAAAGCCTTATTCCTGGTTCCTAAGTAGAGTTTAGAAAGAAAAATGCATGTGGTTATCAAGTAACCTTACTCTGCTGATTAATCAGGTTGACAGATTTGTAAAAAGCCGGGGACTGGCCCATCCCTTAATTTCTCATGTAGACAAAGATGAAGCCCTGGAGGCAACTGTGTAGACCCAGGACCACTGGATTCATTCTAAGAGCTGTAAAAAGCATGTCAGGGAGCATTCGGGTCCAAGTAATTCAGAGAAGATATTCTATGAGTGCTTGAGATTTTAGGGAACACCTTAGGAAAGAAACACCCATCCTCTTTGGGGAGAGATCCTAAAGAAACCATCATTAAAGGACCAAACTTATCTTCCTTGGTTTTCCTTTCAGGAGCTGATTGACGTTGACAGTGAAGTGGTGTTTGAATTAGCCTCGTATATTTTACAGGTAAGTCGTCTCCCCCTCGTCTTTGTATGCCAGGGCCACACACAGAAGAAAGAGGAATAAGACTTACCATGCGTGGCAGTTGCTATATCCACTAGCTCTTTGACTTCTTAGTTATTTTTAGCCACAAGCAGGAAAGAGCTACTGGGGAAACTACACCCATGGCAGCAAATAGAGTCTTCTCTATTCTCTGTCCTTCTCCAAAATGTTAAGACTGTATTTCTCTGCAAAGGAAAATTGTGTGTATAACCTGAGATTGGGGGAAACTGAGACCATCCAGTGAACCCCTTTTCTTCAGGTCACTGGAGAAAGCCAAGTAAAAAGCAGGAATTAATTACCAGGAGAATCACTGTCATGAAAGACAAGGAAAAGATCCTTAGCTTATGTGAAAAAGAGGCCTACTGAGTATTAGAAACACTGGCAAGATGAGCTAAAATGATGTCATTAATTTATTCCTTCAGTAGGACTTAGTGAGCAACTACTATGTTTCAGGCGTTATGCTAATGCATTACAGATTCCATGGTCCCTGCCTCCAAAAGCCCACAATACAAGATAAAACAACAAATAACACAAGACATGGACACGTAGACAGTGCTATCCAGACAGACATCCAGGTTCAGAATCTTTAAACTGGAAAAAGTTAGATCAGGGCTTAGAAATGGAAACTTTCCCTTTGTCCTTATGAATCACTTTCTTTGTATATAACTTTCTGAAGTTTAATTGTCTCATATTCAAGTGGTAAATACACGTGTCCTTCCTTAATTATATTACTATAGCTGATAGGACGAAACAGCAGTCAGTCGGACTGATTCAGTAGAGGACTTCATTACAATGTATTTTAAAATCTGTAACGTGGGATCAGAATGTGTCACTGATGTTGAATTTTCTTCTTCTACAGGAGGCAAAGGGAGACTTTTCTAGGTGAGTTTACGAGAGTTTTTGGCTTAAAAATGTATTCTGTTGCATCTCTATTAAAAGAAACTATTCTGTCTTTTCTTCGTAGGAGAGCAATTTATTAATATTATATCTTAATGTTGAAATCCAGTTCCCAACTTGTCCACAGAAATAGATACATCAGGCAGAGAAAGCCCAGTAATAGGAGGATATTCTGCACCAAAGGAAAGTTACTAAGAGGCTGATGTTAGAACCCACTGTCACACATGGCCATTGTATTGAGGTGTGTCAGGTCGCCCAGGTGTCTTCGTGGAGCCTTGAATTATCACTGTGGTATGAACTATAGTGATAGAGAGAACCCCATGGACGCAAACATCTTTTTTTTCCTCTGTTTTAGTTCCAACCCTGAAGGTACAAAATCCTAGCCCGCAGGAAGATGTCTTTCATGAAAGTGTTACAATATAAATATCCCACTTCTACTGTCTTTCCTTTTCCAGATGTTATGTTAGGGAGAGAACATAAACAGACTTAACCACGGGGAAAAATGTGCCCTGCTTTAATAGCCCTGTAGCTCCACAAACTTCAACCTCGTCATTCGTTTCATTAAGCGCGGCCCGTTGACCAGTAGGGCTGAAGTGCCGGTCTCTCCTGATCATTACTGGAGACAGAGTAGGGGTTGTAGCCATCCACCAACAGGACTGTCTGCTCAAAGACAGACATCATTCCTGGGATTCTGTTTTATGGAACTCCCCTGAGGGAAGTCCAGTATAGCTCATTCTTTAGAATCAAGGTCTAGAGATATGAAGACTCAACCACATGTACAAGAACAGCATCAGGGCGTGGGATCCTGGCCCATCATTAGGAAATTAGCAAACTTGGTATGCAAAAGAAATGCAGGTTATACCTCTGCTCCGTGAAGGAACTTGGGTGTTTTCTCCTGCTTTGGGGGATCTGATGCCGCCTAACTACTTCACCTGGTGGTCTCCCTCTACTTGTCCAGCTTCTCAACTTCATGCTGACTGGCTTTTCAGGTCTTAGCTGCCTTCTCTCTGCTCGCCATGCATTTCTCAGGCTTTCTAGCAAAGGCAGAGGTATATTTTCTCACTCAGATATCTCAGCAAAACCAAAAAAATTCTTTGACAATGTAAAACAAGGGTCAGCAAACACTTTCTGTAAAGAACCAGACAGTAAATACTTGGGTTTTGCAGGCCACGCAGTCTCTGTTGCAACTACTCACCCCTCCCTTTCTAAGTGCAAAAGCAGCCAGAGACAGTAGGGAAGCAAATGAGTATGTCGGTGTTCCAATAAAACTTTATTTATAAATTCAGAAATTTGAATATCATATACATTTTCATGTACCACAAAATATTCTTCTTCTTTTGATTTTTTTTTCCCCAACCGTTTAAGACTTTTTTCTTAAGATTATTTTCCCAACCGTGCTTCGCTCACAGGCCACATAAAAACAAGCAGCGTTGGCCAGTGGGTTGTAGTGGGACGACCCCTGATCCTAAAATATAGTCCCTTCAGCTCAGTTTGATTATTTGTAGAAGGAGACCTCCAGGCCCCTTTTATTTAGGTTTCCCAAGTTCTTGCTATGAAACAGAGGTAGTCCTTTTTCTGGGGGGGCGATGAAGGTTTATTTATAGCCTTAGCAGGAGACCTTGTAGGTGGCCAATAACTGTTGACCGAATGGATTGAGTGCCACATTTTCAGGATCTAGAAACTATACTTTGTTCTGTTTTTTCTTTGTTAGTTTTTTATGCCTTTCATTTGGTATTGGACTTGAGGCTCTTGGTAAGTGCAGGTTCATATCTATTTACAAAAGGCTCTAAAGTCCCATGAAAAAATGGTTTAATAACCACAGATCCAGTGGATTCCATTGTCCGGTCCACTTACTCTGAAGATACTTTTCCCTGCCTTCTCTTTCACGGGCTCTGAACTCTGCTGTAAATATTATTTATTTCTGAGAGCCCCCTGACAGGATGGAATGTGAGCTGAGAACAGCGTCATCTGGCCCCACAGATCCTGGGAACGTGGGGCTACAGGGATGGTCAGTGGGGAGGAAGGGCAGGCCTGGCCTCCAGTAACTCATGGCCCCCTCAGGAGCTTGTGGAATCCCAGCTTGTTGGCTGCAGAGAAACAAAGGATCCTGGTTTGGCTTCATTTGTCAAAGTGTTCCCTCACAGTTTGTTTATAACAGCAGCTGCCTGGGGTGAGAAATAGCCGTCAGGGGAGGGGAGAGGTCAGACACCTTATCCAAAAGGTCAGTTTATCTCCCAGCGTAAAACTCACGTCACAGAAGTTGGGATTCCCTGATAAACACCGTTCTCTGTACAAGCCCACGGTTCATATGCTTGAGTGGCCCGGAGTTTCGGAACAAGAGAAGTAATCCTTGATTTTTACCTCTTCCCATCCACATCTGGGAAGATCCCCATAACATTTGGTTTGGTGGCCAAACATCAGGCATTTTAGATGTCCCATCCTCATAGTTTAGTATTGTAGAAAGTCGTTTTTGCTCTATCAATGAATGCCGGACTCTATAACCTTAATCGTATTTAACTGAATGGCTTTGACTTATACACACACCCTGTAAACACAGTACATTTTCCTGAGCAGCATTCGTAACAGGAGATGTCACCTTAGAGCACCGGGGAAGCGTTGTATACAGCACGTGGTCCAGGGCTTAATTCTGAGATCTTCTAGAATCTAGAGGATCCAATAACCTTTGAAATTAATGGTCGCACACAAAAGGCAAAGTAAGTAACTCTTTCATAGCCTGATGATCCTGCATCTCTGCCTTCCTAAAAAGCTACTTAGCCCAGGATGCTGTTATCCTGTAGGTTTACACTTCAGTGAATAGATGCAGATTACATGGATGTGGAATGAGTATTAAAAATCTCTATATTATGGGAATTCCCTGGCGGTCCAGTGCTTAGGACTCAGCACTTTCACTGCTGTGGCCCAGGTTCAATCCCTGGTCAGGGAACTAAGATCCCGCAAGCCACTCAGTTGGGCCAAAAAAAATCTACATCTTAGGGGAGCAAGTTCCTTGATGTACAAGAGGAAAAGGGTTCTTTTTACAAAAGGGAGAAGTCGAAAGTGCTGATATTACTTTAATAGAACGAGAGCTATGTAAGGTCAACCCAGAGCCATAACTGCTGTTTCTCATGAAACTCACAAGCTGTTCTGTTTCTCCTTTTGGACTCTTTTGTGCTCAGCAGACCCCTGAAGGCTTATTCTTACGTAACCCCCTTTTCTTTCCAGTGAATGGAAATGTTCACTTCCTTGTCTTATTGAGCTTGAAGGATTATTCTCATGTAACCCCCTTTTCTTTCCAGTGAATGGAAATGTTCACTTCCTTGTCTTACTGAGCTTGACAATGAAATCTTGGGTTCAGTGTTGCTGAAAGAAAATGAGTGAGGTATAGATAGGAAGTATTGTCCATGATAGGAAGAAATATATGTCACCCATGTTCATATTCTAGCATAGACAAATTTGTAAGATATCGTGAAAGGTTGAGGAAATCGTTTTATCTAAAAATATTTTTTCCCTTGTATTGTTTTCCTTAGCAAAGCATGTAGTGATCGTATTTCATTTCCTGGTACATATGTATGTAAAAAAAAAAAGAATGTCCATCAACAATGAGGAAATCAGTGGAGTTGGCATTTCTGTTTAAAACAATTGAATAGCCTAAGAACTGTTCATCATGGCAGCTATATAAGCAAATATTAGGTTGAAAAGGGTCAAAACAGTTCTAAAAACAAAAAGTTCTCCTTTGATAATCACTCCTGAGCATTAGTCAGCTAATACACATTTTCTAGGATTTTATACATACTTTATTCATCATAAACTCTGCAGTGGTTTAAGTGCCGAGCACTGATTTTTCTTATTAAAAAAAAAATTCCTTGTAAAATAGATAGCTAGTGGGAAGCAGCTGCATAGCACAGGGAGATCAGCTCGGTGCTTTGTGTCCACCTAGAGGGGTGGGAGAAGGAGGGTGGGAGGGACACGCAAGAGGGAGGAGATATGGGGATATATGTATACATATAGCTTATTCACTTTTGTTATACGGCAGAAACTAACACAACATTGTAGAGCAATTATACTCCAATAAAGATGTCAAAAAAAATTCTTTCAAACATTCAGTTACCATAGAAAAATAATACTCTTGTCTTTAAAAAGGTCAATTCAGGGAACACCTAATTTAGTCAACTGAACAGGACATTCAAACTGTATAGTCACATTCTAATTTAATGTAATAGAAGACTTATTAATACACTGCACTGAGCAAGGTATTATTTAAAGAATTTGATTTTTTTGCTTTTTTTCCCTAAGGGGACCTTAACTGAAAACCCTAGTGGCTAATCTTCATACTCTGATTTTGAGAATAGCCTCACTTTTTACTTTCTGTCAGCCTTTCTGAAAGGGGGCCACCAAAAAAAAAAAAAAAGGAGGGAAAATAATCATTTTAACAACATTTTACCAAATCGGTGAATTGATTAAAAATAGTTTATGCTGAGACACATAAATACATTCCCAAATCATACTGCCTTTGATATAAAGAATCATCCGCAGATTAACAGGGACTAGTAAAAAAACATCTGTTCTGTAGAATTTTTTGCTAACAAGATTTATTGAAACCAGACCGGTAAAGCTTGGTTACCCCAGGCCATCTATTGGGACCTGGAAATATCTTTGTTCCAGAAAACCAGATATATTTATGCTGATCATTAAAAGACTTATAAGGACCAGTAAGCAAACAGCACCTGAAAAGGGCTGATATTAAGGAAATCCCATGTAAAGTTCTGTGGGTCACATTTTGCTTACCTGTTAGGCAAAGTTCATCATGTGCTTTAGAGGTGATGGGAGGCTGCCCTCCATCTGCAGGTTGTCTATTCCAAGGAAACACAGCAACCAACGTCAAAAAAGCAACGCTGTGATTGAATACAGAGGGGTCAGTTTCTGTGACGTCCGTACAAAGTTAAAGGCTGGTGCCAGTGGGAGAATATCTGCTTATCAGAGTTCCAGGGTCAGTAAGGGTCTTACTGTGACCCTGATTTATCAACCTACAGGGTTCCAATTCTGCTTCTTAATAATAATAATAATAATGCTTTAGAAATAGAGCAACACGTTACTCCATCAATAGAAATGAGTAGCAGGGAAATTGAGTTTTACCTCCATTTTAGAAAAGGAGTTGGAGTATTTATTTGTCCTGAAAAATTCCTTTCAGCTTCCTCGGACTGCCTGGTCTTAGGTCTCTAGAAGAGCAGCTAGAAGCAAAAAAAAAAAAAAGTGAAGACTTTTTAATATTTCCTCTTCTGTAAACCATGGAACCATGTGTTCACTAAGCCAGAAAGATAAAATGAAATTTCTGTGGGAAAAACAAAAGTACCCTCTTGATTTTTTTGTTCTTTGTATGAAATCTCGTCTGCCTTTCTTGAGAGCATTTGTGAATTACTGCAAGTGAAACTTGGTTTACTGGTATCTGAAAATTCCCTATTTGTAGGCTTTTGTTGTTTTGTTTTTTTGTCAGACTAGATGATGCCTTTTAGGCAGTCATAGGTTAAAGGAAGAATTTTAGAAGATCAACAGGAAAAGAAGATAAAGGGCTGATTTTCTTCTAAAAGACTTTTTTTGGTAACATAAACATTTGTACAGATTACTGTCTTTAAAAAGATGACATTATTTTCTTGCCCTGCTAAGAGACAGCGTTGAAAGTTGATTAATCTCAGGCAGTGGTCTATAAATCACAATTCCGGGCTTCCCTGGTGGCGCAGTGGTTGAGAGTCCGCCTGCCGACGCAGGGGACACGGGTTCGTGCCCCGGTCCGGGAAGATCCCACATGCTGCGGAGCGGCTGGGCCCGTGAGCTATGGCCACTGAGCCTGCGCGTCCGGAGCCTGTGCTCCGCAGCAGGAGAGGCCACAGCAGTGAGAGGCCCGCGTATCGCAAAAAAAAAAAAAAAAAAATCACAATTCTGAATCTACTAACATCATTACTTTGCACTTACCTAAGTCGTTTTACTACTGCAAGTCATAGCGAGCTCAGTGTTAAAGCGGTATTAGAGCATTTGATCATTTGCGGTGTATTTTCCTACAATGTTTTAATTGGCCTCTTGAAAGAAAACAGCTGATGGGGTTATATACTAAGAGAAATCGATTTGCTGAGACTTTTAGATAATTAGTAAAAAAAAAAATACTCAGACAGCTGTGTTTGGAAGAGTCAACATTTGGAATACAACTTACATAACCTAATAGTACCTTTAATACCCAAACTTGCAAATTTCCCTATTGGAAAATGACTAGAAAAAAAGTCATCTGTTAAGCTTGAAATACATGCAGCCCAAAGGAGAGTTTTTGTGGGAAGAACTTAAAGTTATATAATTCTTGTATGTTATTTTATTAAAAAAAAAAAGACAGAGAGAGAGAGAGAGAATGGGGTGTGTGATATTTTCCCATGACTTCTAAAGGACTTAGAGGGAGAAGCAGCTGGAATCTTTCATGCCAGCAAGACCTTTTGAAAGGAACAGAATCTGAAATTTTGAAACAAAATGTTCAAGTGGAAATGTTATTACAGAAAGCTTTGTTTTGTGCACAAAAGTCCATTTTACTGAGCTTTTCAAGTGTGTAATTCACAGTTTCCAAGCATAGAAAAGTATTCCGATAGGGTATTTTGCAGGAGAATATTCTTCCAATCCTATGGGAATTGTTTAGCTATACCGTAAAGGAGGCAATTTTGTATTATGACAGCTTGTCTCATTTGCTAAATATTTCTTTAATATCAATATCATATTTTGAGTTGACCTTGGTAATAACAAAAAGGTTCACGGCTATGACATTATGTCAGTTTTTCAGAATTAAGATTTTGACTCAAAAGGATAACATAGAAAATTAAACAGCTTTTTGAGTAGAATTATTGTCTCAAATTGTAGGCTCATAAAAAATTTGTTTTGAATTTTTACAAGTTTACAACTATGTTAGAAACGCAAAAAATGTTTTCTGTCATCCTAGAAAACCAAACTCACTAATCAAGAAAGAAATCTTTACTTAGATAAATTAGCCATTACCATCAGAAATAAAGGCACATAATTCATGAATGTTGGTAATTTTGCCCCTCCTTACAGGTGGCAAATTAGTGTGGCATATTTATCCATGATACATGCCCAGAATCCAGAATCCTCTGCTGGAAGAATCTCAGAGGGACCCGCAGGTGCTTCCTTGGTGTCTGCAAATGGTCACACAACTACAGGAGAACCCTCACAAGCATCGTCCTCAGCCACCAGTTCTGTGAGCCTCCCTGTACCCCTGAAGGAGAGTATGTGGTAGGGAGGAGATAGCCAAGTGTCCCCATTTTCTTTGCTAGAACATGAAGTTCAACTTGGTTAAAAAAAAAAGAAGAAGGGAAGGGAAGGAGAGAAATTGTTTCCTGCATGGTTATTAAGATAAGCAAAGAAGAGAAAATTTACAGCTGTCCTTATCCATCTGTCTCAGAGTTTTCTAGATGTATTGTACCGTTGAATAAAGTAATACAGATCCACAATGCATCTCTGAAACTTTAGGGTCCAGTGTTTCTGAACCCAGAACTTTGTGGGTTTTAGATGGGTAATGCGGAGTATACCGTAACACCCACGGCAGCGTCTGAGGCAGCTCCTGGAATCCAGTCTGTTCACGCTTCTGCACCAGAATGTGGGTATTCATACCAAGTGGAAGAGAGAGAGAAAGGTCGAACATTAGGTTCACCACCAAGTGGGTGAGAAGGCTTTATATCTTAGAGATTTTCAGATTTTTGGAATTGCGGTTAATGAGGACCCGTAATACTCTTTTTAACTTAGGAAATCCCTCTCTCTGGAGAACTTGACCTTCATGATACACTCATGAAATACGGAGGAGTTAGTAGGATACTAACATGATGTTACTGTCTCTGAGTTTTGTGTTAGTCCTTTTTTGTGACACTAGTGTAACTTTCTGGCTTTAGTGCTCTAGTGTTTTAGTACCAGGACACCTCAAAACCACTGGTTTCAGGAAGAATTCTTCCACACGAAGCCAGTTCTGTCTGCCCCAGGTTTGTCCTGCAAGTTATGGACATCTCATTTAACCCAAAGGGAATCTTCTGAAAAAGCGTTTTGTCATTTTTTAAAGGAAAACAAGCACCTTGTGGGTTTTGCTAATCGTCCTATCAAATTTCATCTTTGCTTTCTTCACTCTATTGTGTCTTGGTTAAATTTGTTCTTGCTGTTATTCGTGACAGATCCCCTCGTTGATGCATATTGCTCGAAACCTTAGTTTTCCACAGCAGATCATTCAAACTTCCCATGTTTTATGAGTAGGGTAGACAGTAGAACCACGATCCATCATCTTAAAAACAAAAAACAAAAAAAAAAAGCAAAAAAAACCCAAGTCAAAGACTTAACGCGTCATTGAGAGACCAAGTTTTTGCTGGCAGCATTAATCACTACCTAAAAGTTGTGAATAAAATCTGGTTAATATTAAAAATAAGAAGACTTCAGTTTTACTCTCAGTTTAGCAAGTGATTTTCCTAGAGACCTTTTTTCTTTTGCTAGAAATGGAAACTGACCGCTGTTAGGAACAAGGAACTGTTTTAGGGTATTTCATAAGTGGGCATTTATCATTTGTCCTGACTCTGGGGGAAACGTCCAAGTAGAAAATCTTGAGAGAGGAAGCTGGGGACTTCTAGCACATTCTTTCAGTTTCAGCTTCCCAAGTCTCTGGAGATAGAGTGACCAGGTCTCCCATTAAGGCAGCGTTGTGATTTGCAGCCAGGGTATGGCCAGATCATCTGACAGGGCTGGCCCCCTCTAAGTCATTACAGATGTTTACAGACAGCAGAAAGGCAAATAGGACATTTCTACATAGTTGTCCTTTGGGGCGGCTTAAGAGCCCTGGATCCCTTCCAGAATGTAATGGATTTGGACGGGCTTCACGCCTTCGTGATTTCTTGTTGTGTTTGTCTGTGTCACCTGGCCCTGGGGGAGCGCTAAAAAAAAAAGCCACTGCAGCTCCAGCCAGGAAGTCAGACCTGGGACTCTCATCGGGGATGCTTGTTTGCCAACAAATGAGTGTTTAGTGGGTAAGACAATCTCTTCCTCCTTTAGTTCCGTCCTTCCCCAAATATACTTTAGATGTGATGAGTGGGAGTTAAACCCACACTCGTGCTTCAGATTGTCTTTCTCACAGTTCCATTTGTAACGTGCCACCCTAGGCACCGATGAGTCCGTGAAACAAATCCCTGTTCTCAGGGAGCTTATAGTTAATAAACAGGGAAGATAAGACCCAGAAACTCATCACTGTAGGCTCTTGGGTGTTCGGGGACCTGAGTATTCCTTTATGCCTTAATAACATGCAAGTAAACATTCCAAACTCTGCTTGGGAATTGAATTTTCCTAAACACAAGGAGGTGACCTGTGTGAAAAGCTCCGGTGCTGACCCTTGCCTCCTGGCTAAACTTGAACTCTACCAGCCTGGCATGGAAGGTCCTCAAAATCCTATGCCTCGTCTGCCATTTATTTGGTCTGCTTAACCCTTCCATACCACCCGTTCTGATTGATCTCTTCAGTTCCTGGCCTCCATACTCTACTGTGTTCCACTGAGAAGAAAAATAAGATTCCTGTCCTTTTCTCCATGTGGGCCCTGCCCCAAAGTCTGCGTTTACAACAGAGCCCACAGGGGCCTTCCTTTCCTGCAAACTTTAGTCTGTTGTTTGAATGGACATGATCCAGTACTGCCCATGTAGTCAGTTCTCTTTTTATTCGCACCCCTCACTCCCTGCACTGAATTGTGAGCACCTTTTGAATGAGGACTATGGCTTATCCTTTTTTTATGTCTCCCTATAGCAGGGCCTCCATAAATACATTCAACTTATTGATAATTAATCAATAAACCCTTGCCACCTACGTGACAACCATTCAAGGACTTAGATTTATTGATTTCGGGCTTCCCTGGTGGCGCAGTGGTTGGGAGTCCGCCTGCCGATGCAGGGGACACGGGTTCGTGCCCCGGTCCGGGAGGATCCCACAGGCCGCGGAGCGGCTGGGCCCGTGAGCCATGGCCGCTGAGCCTGCGCGTCCGGAGCCTGTGCTCCGCAACGGGAGAGGCCACAGCAGTGAGAGGCCCGCGTACCACACAAAAAAAATAAAATAAAATAGATTTATTGATTTCAACAGTTACAAGTTGAGATTTTCCTTCTGGCTGGTTGTCCAAAGCCAAGATTCACAAACTTCACTCTCACTGTTTCTTAGTCCACTTGAAAAATCCCCTTTCTGGGAGCAGCTATAAGGTCACATCCGTGTGTTTCTTGGTCACCAGGTACATGAACTTGAAGTATGGAAATGGTTTTGCCCACTGGCACTTGGCATCCAAAGGGTAGCTGCTGGTTCCTAGCTAGAGACAGTGTTTCCGGCTGGGCGGGGGCCCACAGAAAGGCATGTGACTGTGGTGTTCCCTCCTTCCTTTGTATTTACCTGTGAGCTCCTGTCTCGTTGCTTTTTAGATGCTACTGCCCAAGGTCCCGGTGGTCAGTATCTGCCTTGATTTGCATGAGCAGAACGGAAGCTGCTCCCGTAACCTGGGTTAGAACTGTGCGTAAATGCAGGCTTCACAGCAAGGGCCGTGAGGCGCCCTGGTGGACCAGCACAGGGAGACACCTTTACACATCCCCAGTGGATTCTGCTGGCTGGCTCTGGAGGTAGACATTGGGGGCCAACACCCAGATGTCCCTGTCCCAGCAGGGGTGCGGGTCTGCTGAGCGCCCACAGGGGCGTCAAGCTTCTGAAGCCCCTGGTTAAATTAGGGGAATTTAAAGTATCTCCCAAACCTGAGATCATGCGAGTCTGAAGGGAAGGAAGAATTTCTGGTCCAGGGACCGGACGCGAAAGACCTCCTCCTAGCGCCTGATAATCCACTTAACACTTTCTGAGTTGTTTCTGGATCATGTCAAAAGCAAATGACAGATGAACTTATATACAAAACAGAAATAGACCCAGACATAGAAAAAAAAGTTATGGTTACCAAAGGGGAAAGGGGGGCGTATAAATTAGGAGCTGGGGATTAACGGATACACCCTACTATATACGAAATAGATAACCAACAAGGACCTACTGTATAAGCACAAGGAACTCTACTCAATATTTTGCAATAACCTATAAGGGAAAAGAATGTGGGAAAAAAAAAAATATATATATATGTAACTGAATCATTTTGCTGTACACCTGAAACTAACACAACATTGTAAATCAACTATACTTCAATCAAAAAAATTTTTTTAAAAAGCAAATGTTATGCATTTGTCATATTTTGGACAACAGTTTCTAGCATGTGCTCAATCCAGGCAAAGAAAACTGGCCTGTGGGTTAGTGAGGGAAACAGCTTAAGGAGAAAAACAGTCGAGCTGTCCATTCTCAAAGCCCACGGCGGGGCCCTCAAGACCCCCCTAAGGTCCCCCCGTGGGGAAACTGGTGACCCTTCTGCCCACATTCCTGCTGCCCGGGGACACTCATCGGTGCCCCCTTGGCATGCAGGGCTTGAAAAGAACCCACAGGCATCTGAGACGGCTCTGCCCGGCCCTGCCCTCTACAAGGAAAGGCCGCTGGGCTCTGCGTGCTGTGTGTTCTTTTGCATCTCTGCTAAGTAAATAAGTACAAAGAAAGCACCGCTTTTCACTAAAGGGGAACAGATGCGGGGTCTGAGGACAAGGCTGCGCCGGGTCGCGTCGCGTGGTGCTGTGGTTTTCTCTGAGGCTGAGCATGTTTCTGCCATGCTCCCTGTCTGCCCTGTCTTCCAGCAATGAAGTGGTGAGGACGGACTTGAAGAAACTACCAGCACTTCCCACGCAGGCTCTGAAGGAGCACCCCTCCCTGGCTTACTGGTAAGCCCCCTTTCCCTGCATGCCCCAGGCATCCCCCCTCCAGGAAGGAGCCCCTTCTAGGGACGCAGGGGGCTCCTGGCGACTGTCCACCCTCCCCGCCACCACGGGTCCGCCTGGACCCCAATCAGACAGCGACTGCAAACTGTATCGAGTGGCTTGAGTCTTCATGAAACTGTTTTCTGCATTTATTTAAATAACACGAAATGTGTGAGACCTCTTTTCCCTATTTTCTTTCTTTAAAAAACAAAAAACCTTCTAAAATTTCCCTCTAGATGGTTTGCCTCCTTGGAGAGTCTCTCCTGAGCTGCTAGAGTTTCGCTTTGGAATCCTTGTCATTTGATGACAGGATGTGTGGGGTTTTGAGGTGTGGGAGGAGGACAGGGTTTTTTTCTTTGCAGAAGAGAGAGATTGATTCTTTTACTTTCCCACAATGTTTAATATCTCCTGATTTAGCTTCCGTGTAACATTACACCATAGTTCATCTGTCGGGCCCTGAATTACTGACTCTGAATGAATCGGGCACTTGAATGGTTCCCAGGTTGTGGTTCGGGTCACAGTGGAGCGGGGTTTGCATTGCCAGGCAGTGTGTTGAAATACTGCTGGGCTAGCGAGCCCTGACCACTGTCCTTTGAAAGCAAAATGCCGCTCCCCCAGTCATCCTTCTGACTCCTTGACAAAAAGCACTGTGACGGCTTTTATTTAAAAAACAGTAATAAGATAAAAATCGCAGAACAAGTCAATCTTATTGAATTATAACATATGACTTTTAAGCACTTCTGTAATATGCTTTATGAAGTTGCCAGTTTACTAATATTTCATCCTGTCCAGACACCTTTCCGGTCGACAGACTAGTTGTTCAGTCATCCGGGTGGCTTTAAGGGATTCCTTTGGCTGGGATGGGGTGCGTCTTGCTGCAGAGGGCATTAGCAGGATGAAACTCCAGTACCTAAATCATTTCTTGCCAAGAGACCAAGTGGTGATGGGGCAGCTGGACGGGAAACAAAAGAGCTGAACCCTGAGGCTGAGAGCTCCCACCCGTGTGCTGGCATCCCCAGTTTCATCTCTCTGAACTGTTTTGTTGCCATTCTTTTTTTTGGTTACACAGGTATCCATACATAGTGGCTTTAGATCCTTCTAATTTGCCCCCAAAGAACAAAATTGGTTTAACGTGCAAAGACTTTGCACGTGTCAATTTCCAGACTTCCAACCTGGCAGCGTGCACATACGAACACCCCCAGATGGCACTCCTGTTGCCTTGTTCGTGGAACCCAATTGCCCTCTCCCCAATTCCTTATGCTCCCTGGGCCTTACCTTCTCTATCCTCCCAGCGGTTCATTTTCAGGAAACCAATGGTGAGGGAGATGCAAGGAAGTAACTCGAGAAGGTGGTAGATCTTACCTTGTGAAATGTAGTTGCCAGCGGGGGCTGTAATGTTGCTGGGTTGTCTGGAATCAGAGTTGCTTTCAGCCTAATCCCTCCCTCAATTATCTCACGTGTTTGTTTCCAAACGTTTTTACACCCTGTGCTCATTTCAGAGCTATGAACACCTCCTTGCCTCTCCTCTTTCTCCCTCTGGATTTTGTTCTGTTACCTCCACAGTCTGCTCTGTATGCAAACATTATCACCAACACAGAAACTCCTTCCTTCGTGCTATGCTTTCTCTTTTGTCGTCATGAACAGCTTCATCCTCATCTACATCCGTAGCTGTCCTGTCAGAACAGCCCTCTCTCTCTGTGACCAGGCCAGCGCTTTCCCCGGGCCTCATTTAGACCCAGAGGTGCCCATGTCACTGTCTAAATGCACTGGGAAGATGGCAGGACCGAGGGAGGGATGGTTTTGAAGCTGGTTACCCTCAGCTGCTCTACAGCTCAGCTTATGCACAAACAAGCCAGTAGCACGAACCATTCTGATGATGCATTGCTTAAAAAAAAAAGTATACACACACACACACACACACACATTCACAGATGCAGTGCACAACCTTCAGGCCAAAAGAAGCCACTGGGAGCCCATCCACCACTAGTCAGGGAAGGCATTACAGCCTAGTGAGCAAAAGCGGTGGGTTTTAGAATCCCAGCCAAGCCTCTGAACTGTGGGGTCATGATAGGCCAGGACGCTCATGTGACTTCTCTGCTGCCTCGATTTCCCATCTCTAAAATGGGACTAACCATATCAACCAAATTCAGACTGTAATTAAGAGAGGAAATAAAAAGGCACAGAGTGCAGTTAGGAAGTAGGGGAACGGTGCATAATAATGCTGAGTCATCACATCATAATCCCTTCTGCTCCTTTCCCCCAAGCGCTCAACAAGCTTGCACTTCTCACCCCACGTGATTTCTCTATCGGGGAGGCATCCGAGGCACAAAGTGCCCAGGGCCGCAGACCAAGGCAGCATCAGGGCCCCGACCTGGATTCTCTTGAGCGCCTCTACGGCAAACGCGGGACCACTCGTACCGCCCATACAAGGTGTGAAGGGACATCTTCCCCTCACGGGCCGACGGCTCCTCCGAGACAGGGAGCCCTGTGGCCATCGCCTTGTTTCAGAGCTCCTTGTCTGCAGAGATGGACCCGCCATCCCATGCCTGGGGCGCGGTCAGCCTCGGTCATTTGCCTTTTTCCTTCATGGAACGCCATGTCCTCCAAATGTGTTTTGGGCTCCCGTTTCCTCTGCCTCATGGGTCTCTGAGGATAATCCCGTTTAGTCCGCCCCAAGCATCTGGGGTAGTTGGTGTGTGTGAGTCATCTGTCAAAGCCTGGAGAGGGGCGGGAACAGGGCTAGGGCTGGGGTGGGTCTCAGGCAGCTCTTGTCACACGCCAGCCTATGGAGTTTCCACTGGGGCAGAAGAGGTGGGAAAAGCCGAGGAAGAAGGAGGATACTGTGGCCTCGCGGTGGGTCTCAGACAGCAGGAGAAACCAGGCGAGGCAGGGCGACCGATCCCCACAGCTGTCAGGCACGGTGAGACCCCCAGGCTCGGACCAGTCCGTTTGTGAACAGCTGAGCAGCGGCCAGCAGGTGTCGCTGACACGGCTGGCGTTCGTCCCCGCGCCGTGCGCATGTTCACAGCCACGGCCCTGTGTTAAGTTCCGTCTTCCCTCCTCAGCCCAGGGAGCCAGGGACCCTCTTTGCAGCTCTGTACCAAGGAAACAGGCCTGTAGCTATGCTGCGTGGCTGGACCCCGGACCTAGAAGTCCACCTCCCTAGATGCCACGTCGTGTGGCAACCCAGCTGTTGATTCAGTGGCTGTCTGGGGAGGAAGCTGGAAGGGTAACCCCAGAACGGCCTGACACGACTCTGATGCTCTGGGAGGCTGGTGTCGCCCCCAGAGAGGACGCTTCTGGAGAATCCTCTGTCAGGAGGGGGCTTTGTCCCCCTCCGCATAGAACTTCCGTGGTGTGTGGGAGCCAAGGAGAGACACGGCTGCGGCGGCCCCTTTCTGAACAGAGGTGCCCGGACCCCATAGACACGACCCTCAACTAGACCAAGGCCCCTCCTAGGCAGCCATCCCCCATCCGGGGCATTAGAGAAGACACTTTCCTGTGAGAGGCCGGCCTTACGTGCGTCAGATTTCAGAATACTCAAGTGAAGGGAGATTCGTGGAAGCTTGGGAGAGTAACTAGAAGGTAACTTAATGACCCCCGAATACTAGATGATGAACACGTAGAATGTGTGACCCCCCCCCAGAAGTGGCCTCGCTGACAAAGAAAGAGGGGGGGTGAAAGAAGGCTTTCGATCAATTCCGAGGTACTAAATGAATAATAGCTCATAAAGGTCAACCAAGGAGGTCTCGAGTGTTCGTCCCTGGGGTCGCCTCCTTGTCATGGAGTCCACGGGCCAGCGGGGAGGAACATGAGGCCGAGGTGTGAGGTGGAAGGCCATGCGGCCCGGTCCCAGAGGCCAGGCCTTTGGCCTTGACCCCTCAGCAGGTGGGATGTGATTCCCAAGGTTGCTCCTGAGCTTCCAAAGGCCGCAGGGCTCGGGGTCGCTTCCCAGAGGGGCCCCTGCCGCCGTCCGCCCCGTCGCAGGAGGGTGTGGCCTGCATTGCCCCTCAAGGAGCGAGCTGGCCTCTTGCTGTGTTAGAACTGAGGTTTCAGAAGGTACCGGGGTGCCCCTCTGATTTCTGCCTCCTTCTTATCTCGCCAGCGCGCCTCTGGGCCTTTTGTTGCTTCACGGTCTGTGTTAACCGGCCCCAGATTCCAGAACTTTCCCCTCCTCCTTGGACGCCCTCAAGCCTGCCTGCTAACTCGGGGTGGGGAGGCCGTGGGCATCCTGTCAGAGTCCACGCCTGCCCGCCCCACCCCGGAGGCCCCGTGCCGACGGGATGCAAGAGAGGAGGAAGGGGAGAGGGACCCGAGGGAGGTCGGCCGGAGCATCCACGCGCACCTCCGGCCAGTAGCCCTCTTCCTGTCTCCTGTCCCGTGTCCCTGCCTGCTGGCCCACACGCTCCCCACTTCATCCTCTGCTCCCACAGTCTCGTTTCTTACGAGGAGCCAACCCCCAAAGCCCGGGCTTTCCTTTTACTGATGATAAGCCCAAGGCAAAGAGAATGCGAGTCCTCTGAGGAGGAAGCAGAAGCTTTGGGTACATCCTTAGCCCTAGGCATCTCACTTGGGCTGCGTTCGGACATGCTGCTTTCAGGACAGATCATTTTTCCAGGAGCTCTTGGCTCCTTGGAGTTTCTCATGAGGATGCTGGAGCTCACAGATCTCTCTGTGAGCGGGGAGCGGGGCCGTCGCCCTGGGGACTGAGACAGAGACTCCTTTCCTCTCGTTCTAGCGAGGACCGGGTCATCGAGCACTACAAGAAACTGAACGGCCAGACCAGAGGCCAAGCCATCGTCAAGTAAGTGCCCCCCAACCCACAGTGCTGCTGAGGCCGTATGTGTGTGTTCACATAGTGTATGTCAGGGCTGTTCAGTTCTGCTGGGAGAGACATAGCTCTGGGGGCAGGTGGTTCCATGTATCTTTCACGTAAATGATGACTCTGAGAACTTTATCACGTGCACACACCCACCAATATGTGTACGACTCCACTTCTGCCGAATAACCAGGTGTGTGTGTTGTGTTGTCTTCCCAGCTACATGAGCATCGTGGAGTCTCTCCCAACCTACGGGGTTCACTATTACGCAGTGAAGGTAAGTGAACTCATTTGGTGAAAGTTGCCACCATGCCCTAAAAAAAAAGTTCTCATTTTTTTTTCTTTTTAATCTTACTGAAGATTTTTGGGGGAGTGGGGAGGACTTGGACAGGAAGATCACATGCTAGGGGGCGTTGGGGCAATGGAACTTCCCCCCCCACCCCAGTGTAGTGAGACTTGATTTGGGTTCTCTGCAAAACTCACTTGCCTTTTTGTGGAGTGGGTGTGGTAAATGCCTACTTCTTCATTCTCAGAAGAATACTGGAGATCGGGACTGCAGAGCCTCTCAGGAAAATTCCATCTAAGCACAAAGAACAAAAACTTTAAGCAGAATCAACAGTGTTTTTCTTGGTGGTCAAATGCCACATAGGCAACTTAATAGGAGAAGTGGGACTATAGGGGCTGACAAATGAACAGGCTCTGTCTTCTTAAAGAAGGAGTAAGTCCAACGTAACACAGGCCCCCTTCTAAATTCTCTTGCGTTTTATCCATAATGTCCCAGACTGGGATCTCCTCTTCGAAATAATAGGTAATGATGTCCTCACGCACCCTTTTCTATCCTGAGAAAGGATAACTTCCTTTCCTTCGTTTACCCCAATGTGAAGTTTATCAAAGTCATTGCCCAAAGTCCAGACAAAAAGAGCAGAAAACACTTCTGAACTCAAGACAGTCCCACCAACCAACCCGAGATTCCATGCTCTTCCACCAGTTTCCTACCCCGTGTTTCCACCCAACTATATATATATTTTTTTAAATATTTTCAGGTGGAGTTTTATTTATTTATTTATTTTTAATTTATTTAGTTTTGGCTGCGTTGGGTCTTCGTTGCTGCGCGCGGGCTTTCTCTAGTTGCGGCGAGCCGGGGCTACTCTTTGTTGCGGTGCGCGGGCTTCTCATTGTGGTGGCTTCTCTTGTTGCAGAGCACGGGCTCTAGGCGCGCAGGCTTCAGTAGTTGTGGCGCACGGGCTCAGTAGTTGTGGTGCACGGGCTTAGTTGCTCTGCGGCATGTGGGATCTTCCCAGACCAGGGCTCGAACCCGTGTCCCCCGCATTGGCAGACGGATTATTAACCGCTGTGCCACCAGGGAAGCCCCTGACTATATCTTTAATTCCTTTAGACCAGAACATAACACCGTGTTTCATTCATTGTTGTGTCGCCCACGGCAGTTTGCACGGCGCTTTGCGCGTCCTTGGTACGCATTTTAACGTAATGGCCCGTATCTTCCTCTAAACTGCAGCCTTTTGATGGCAAAGACTGTTGCACTCTGTTATATTTCCCCAGAACCCAGTGGAGTGCCTGGCACTTAGTAGATACCCAGTAAATATTTACCAAGTACCATTATTGAGAATTGAATTGAGTAGTTGGATGTACACATTTCCGTGACGGGAACAAGTGGCAGAATGATATTTGTGGAGCTCCGTTATGAGGCATATACGGGGACTCCAGTCCCACCCAGCAGCTCAGCCCAAGATCTCTCAGAGCCTGCAGTGGTTCAGTTCTTCCTGATGTCCTTCCAACACGCTTCCCACCAATGGAAGCTATTCATCCCTCTTCAGCATGATGCACAGACCTCCTAGAAGCATCGCAGCCATCCCTGCCCTGCTTAAGCCTAAGCTATCGTCTGTCATGAGAAGTGTGACCTGGCCTCCTGGGCTATCTTCTGTCCCACATGAGAAGGATGGATCCTCTAAAAAGACTTACCCACCCCCCAGTACAGCTGGCTGTGTCCTGGGATGTGGCCACTGAAGCCAGTGGGCAGTCAGCTCCCCAAAAGGAAATGGAATTGATCATGAAAAGAGGCTCAAAATCCCCCTTTCTGGCTGCCAGGGTTCAACTCTTACACTGCTAGTGAGAGTTTGGAGCCCGTGTCCATTCTGCCATCTTGCTACCAAAAAGGAAACAGAAGGGTCCAGCAGTAGTCCTGACATTATTACAAGAGGCGTGTCACAGAAATCAAACTGTGAGTCTTTCCCTGAGTTGTGGAGATATTCGACGGTGATGTTTA
Source organism: Stenella coeruleoalba (assembly GCF_951394435.1). Taxonomy (NCBI): domain Eukaryota; kingdom Metazoa; phylum Chordata; class Mammalia; order Artiodactyla; family Delphinidae; genus Stenella; species Stenella coeruleoalba. Next base: position 174,538,969 of record NC_137147.1, on the reverse strand, counting down.
GCAAAGGGGTCTGCATTCGGGAATGGGAGCCAGGAACGCGAGAATCCCCGACTCCATTCCATTCTCTGATTGGCTGTTTGTTCTTAGCTTGACCTCACCTCCGTCGCTCATAATTAAAGTAGAGATTATGAGGGCTTCCCTGGTGGCGCAGTGGTTGAGAGTCCGCCTGCCGATGCAGGGAACATGGATTTGTGCCCCTGTCCGGGAAGATCCCACGTGCCGTGGAGCGGCTGCGCCCGTGAGCCATGGCCGCTGAGCCTGCGCGTCCGGAGCCTGTGCTCCGCAACGGGAGAGGCCACAGCGGTGAGAGGTCCGCGTACCGCAAAAAAAAAAAAAAAAAAAAAAAAGATTATGAAATTGGCTTCTCCAGCTACCCCACGGAAGTTTTCTAGATGCTGGAAGACTGTTGAGATGGCTTGAGACAGCCAGATGGGAAGGCTTTGAGATAAAACCTCATCTGGTCTTTTACTTGCTTAAACCTGCGTTCCATTTCCTCCTCAGCCCTAAAACTTGACAGAAGGGCAACCTCTGATATGCATGCTTTCTGCCTTCCAATCAAACCTTAGAAATAGACTCTTTTGCAGCTTGTTAGAGGCCAGAAGCAGACCTTGTGATTTTCCAAGTGCCAAGTGTGCCTGTGTGTTTGGCTTTTGGATTCTCCAGACGTGAGTGATTGCTCTCCTATCTATTTGGAGAAAGAGCCTAATTAACTATATCGAGACTCACTGTTTGGTGGCCTTGTAAATTTCACAATGCCGCATCTCATGGTGTGATGAGAGCTCTTACCTCGACAAACTGCAATTGCAGTCGCCTTCATCTCTCCTCTTGTCCTGTTCTCTGAAACCATTGCAGTCACCCGGGCGCTTTCCAGAGACAGGGGTTTTATACCTTTAAAGAAATTCAGAAACTTTCCTAAAAATTCAAAATGTATTTCTTCTGCCCTTTACCTTGGTGCTTACCTTGAACTAACTCTTGCCCCACATATATTTGAAAATGCTGAAGCCAACTGTGAGTTTTCAAGACATCCACCATGGGGTATGTTAGATCATCCACGCATGTGGCAATTAGGACAAATCCAGGGAAAGGCTGTTTGATATGCCCACTGTCAATGCCTAGCATTTGGGAGCTTCTAATTAACAGTCTTGAATGTAGATTTACAACTTACAATCTGGGGAGCCAGAGGTCTCTGTTAGAGGAATAAAGATGGTGTTGGTGTTTTTAATTCAGTTCCCAGAGTGTCTAAGCTTCGATTTTGCTACCCCAGTCCTGCCAGATAGCCACTGTCTTCATGAGGTGAATAGGACGCACACCTTATGAGCACCTGCCTACCCTGCACTGCCATTGGCCTGCTGGGGGGAAGGGGAGGGTCTTGAGTAGAGCAGGACGCAACCTTTGCATGATTCCTTTGTCTATTAAATTAGAGGAGTCCTTGATAAGAACCTGCTGTATAGCACAGGGAACTCTGCTCAATCCTCTGTAACGGCCTATATGGGAAAAGAAGCTACAAAAAAAAAAAAGTGGATATATGTATATGTATAACTGATTCACTTTGCTGTACCCCGAAAACTAACACAACATTGTAAATCAACTGTACTCCAATAAAACTTTTAAAATAAATAAATTTATTCAGATAGGGGAAAACAGTGATATAGAAAACGAGCTAGTTTTGAGAGCATTTCCACTGTTCTGGTAGGAATAAAATAAATATGCGTGTATGAGCTACAAAATTTAAAAATAAAATAAAATTAGAGGAGTCTTGAATGCGTATTACTAAGTGAAGGAAGCCAATCTGGAAAGGCTGCGTATTGGATATTCCAACTATATGACATCCTGGAAAAGGCGAAAGTGGTTGCCAGAAGCTGGGATGTATAGGCAGAGCACAGAGGGTTTTTAGAGCCATGAAAATACTCTGTGTGACACTACGTGTGTGATGGATACGTGCCCTTATACGTTTGTCCAAACGCATAGAACGTACACCCGCAAGAGTGGACCCTAAGGTAAACTATGGACTTTGGGTGGTTAGGACGGGTGAGCGTAGGTTCCTCATTGGCAACACAGGTACCACTCTGGTGCAGGATGTTCTTCACGGGGGAGGCTACACATGTGTAGGGATGGGAGTACATGGGAAACTCCTGTACCTTCCTCTCAATTTTGCTGTGAACCTAAAAGTGCTCTAAAAAAAAATAAAATGTTTTAAGACAAAATTTTCAGAGGAGTCAGCTTCCATAGTCTCTATGGTTCCTTCCAGCTCTGACAGTCGATGACAGTTTCTCGGCCCAGAAGGTCGTTCTGTCAGAATGTTCAGCATCTCTCAGATTTTCCCTGTTGGTAGGTGAGGGGCCCAGCTCTGAAAACCTAAAGTCTTAGAAGGAGAACAAAGAACAAGGCGCCTGCTTCTTACTCAGAAACGGGGAAAGGACCCCAGCTGGTTAGGAGCAGAGCTGGGTCCCCAACCCAGGGCACTTACTAAGTCACTTTACTAAGCATCCTTTGATGACAGGGCACACCCGTTAAGGTAAGGCACAGCGAGGTGGGCTCCGTCCACTTCAAGGAATTTGCATTTCCCTTTGTCTTCAGGTGAACCAGGAGATCTCTTGGTTCCTTTCTCTCTTGTCTGGTCCCATGCTTACCCGTACTCCTTTTGATGTTCTAGGACAAGCAGGGGATACCGTGGTGGCTGGGACTGAGCTACAAAGGCATCTTCCAGTATGACTACCACGATAAAGTCAAGCCCAGGAAGGTAAGCGTGCTCTCCTTTGTGGGAGGATGGCACTCAGGTGGAGGGAGACACAGGCAGAGAAGTGACGAAAAATGTTACCCCGTGCAGCCTCAGGGCCTCTGGGCCCCCCGGTCTCCTGCTCATTTTGGGTGTATGCAAACTCCTCCGCAGTCATCCAGCCTGTGTTCCCTGGGGAAGTATTTTTCCTCCCCATCACTAAGGAAATGGAAGCTGTTAAAATTATTTAAGGTAAGAAGACTAGATCAGCTCACCCAGGGCAGATGGACCAGAGGGCTTTGAGAGGCTGTCCTGTTCCTTCATTTCCTGGGGTGCTGTGGGCTTGAGAACATGGGGGAGCATGTCTCTTGTATCCCAAGGCTAATCTGAGTTTTCCCAAAGGTTTGTTTTTGTTTTTCTGTTTCTTGTTTTTTGGACGAGGGGAACTAAAAGAATAGGCCAAAAAGAGGCCGAATCCAGTAGATATTTTCTGGCATATTAGAAGTGATCAGAAATCTGGAAGAAATAAGGTCATTTGCCAAAAAAGAAAGGGAAGCAGAAAGGAGTCTGCAAACTCACAGTGAAGCCAAAACAGAATGTTTGAAGAGGACACAGGGCTTGAATTTTCTCTGTTTTCGTTTCCACACATTTTTTAGACCAGAACAAATTGAAAAATTATAATGGAAAAATATCTCTGAGGTGAGAGCTGTCATTCAACTCCTCCGGCAGAGAAAAATGGGGAGACGGTATGTGGTTCAGACCCTGAAATACATATTAAAAGTTTATCAAAACCACACTTGCTTTTGGAGGGAGAGAGCAATATAGGTTCATTATGTTATTGCATAATGCCTTCCAAGCTTCTTTATCCACGAACAGGATTGAAATCCACACTACATATCCGAGCTTATTGTAGTCTATCCAGTTAACATCTGCCTTCAGCCAGTTTCTTTAGTAAATTGATAGAAAAAAAAAATGGCCCTGTGTCGAGGAGGATTTTCACTCAGTTGATCAGTCAGTTAAGTTCTGTGAGAAGATCTTGAGCATATGATGGAGGGATTCTTCCTTGGGGACAGTTCAGTAGGAATCTGGCTGTTTCGGGGACCATTGTTTCGTGACTGTTTCCAAAACCCCTCCAGTTTCCTGCTGTAGGACGTGATTCGGACTCTGCGTTCTTATTTTCTCCCTCTTTGTTTTTCTCAGTCACTGGGTCTGTACTTCTTCCACGCTCTCTGCCTCTTTCCCTTATGACCTTTGTAAGTTTCTGTGCTTTTTCTTCTCTCTTTACTCCTTCCTTCTTCTTACATCCACTGTCCCCTCTCCAACTTGCTTGGCCATTGTTTTCTGCTGCAAGAGCCAAGGATACTCCTGGATCGTTTAACCCAGTCCTGGTTACAATGTATCCAGCTCTTGGTTGCCCACACTGGTGGAGACCAAGGCCAGCTTGGACGATTGGGGTCTACAGTGGAGTTCATTAAAATCCCACAGTTGAATTCTTCTCTCCCTCTGAATGTTTTTGAAAAACGTGCTTACACGTATCGGTATGTGTTCAGTTTCATTTGTTAATATGTTTAAGCTCGCTTTGTTTCTCTAATTGAGGTGCTAGTGAAGATTTTAGAGGTAATGAGGTAGCGCTTGATGTATGTGATCTATGCAAAACGCAGGGTGTGACACAGCGCAAGGGCTTAATAAATGGTAACTATTCTTGTCAGTCTCCAAAACGGACTTCAAAGTATGGAAAAGTAGGAAGTGCAGCATGTGACTAATCAGCCTTTGAATAAGAGAATTGACTCTCACTGGTTGAATTTATGCAGGTCAGCGGATTAAAAATGTTAAAAGGTCAACACATTTATTCCGATATTGCCTCTATTCAAACTGAGTTGCTCTTTAAAATAACGCACGCTTCTGTGACCTCTAAGGAAGTAGTTGGGATTCTCAAGTCTATTGCTAATTGAGAGACAACCAAGCCATCAGAGTCATTAGTCATTCATTCGAAAATGTTTATTGCATACCTGTTATATGCAAGGCAGACCACCAGGTGCTGAGATAATTAAGACACACATCAGGTCTTCAGGACCTGCACAGGGTATCAGGGACAGGGGTGTGGTGATTGCATCTTACAGATAAGAGAGGCCTGTGTGAGGGTTGGTGGTGAATTAAAGGAGAGGGTCATCAGCTGGGCTTAAGGAGAAACGTCTTCACAGACAGCAAAGTAGGAGCTGAGTGTTAAAGGTGGACAGAGGTTTTGCAGATGGACTAACGGGGTGAGGGGGCACACAGGTGTGCACGCAGGCGCCGTGAAGGAGAACAGCGTGGCGTGATGGAGAAGCACACAGCACCGCTGGGGCTGGACGTCCTGGGAGAGGAGCCAGAGAGCAGGCTGATGGGGCCCCAGCAAACAGAATCCTCAGGGTTTGCTATGAGGATTTCATCTTCGAGACAGAGGCGTGACCACATCAGACCTTCGTAGTCAGAGAAACATCGTTCTGGTACCTGGCGGAGGATGAGTGGAGTGATACAGGGCAAGACTTGCAAACCGGGACATCATTACATTAGTGTAGGCCAGAGCTGGTGGCATGGCTCGGGGGTGGCTGTCCGTACCGGGGATAGAGAAGGGGACTTGGAAGTGAGATGTCTAGAAGGTGATGTGACTGAACAATGGCGGGAAGCGACAGGGTGGAAGTTGGAGCAGCAGGAGAATCTACAACAACTTCCTGATTGACCAAAGCCTGGGATATAAGAGAAGGGGAGAGAAGTTCAGTTTAGGACATGCCGAGTTTTGGGCTGATGGGACGTCCAGGGAGTGGTGGCAAATAGGCAGTGGGTATTCAGTTGGAGCTCGACAGTATCAAGAATTTCGAACCAGAGACTGAACAGAGAGAGGAACGGGAGAGGCGCTCGGCACGCTGGAAAAATTACAGTAGCTGTGAGTGGATTTCAGTTCCCCATCGCGACATTCCCTGTGAGGCAGAAGGGCAGGGCTGGGACCGGGACACCCTGACCCTTCTGTAACTTGGGGAGCCGTCTTTAGGAAATGAATGTGCCATCTACATATAAAATTAAGAACGGGCCTTTGAAAAGCCTATGATGGGAATTCCCTGGTGGTCCAGTGGTTAGGACATACAGCGTTCACTGCCGAGGGCTGGGGTTCAATCCCTGGTCGGGGTACTAAGATCCCACAAGCCGCCTGGCGCAGAATAAAGGAAGGAAGGAAGGACGGAGGGAGGGGAGGGGAGGAGAGGGGAGGGACCCACGAGGGGAAGAGACCCAAAGTTTCATTAGCCCAAGGGGTATCCACCTCTGCTGAGACCTGCCATGGGCCCTAAAGACTTAATCTGAACCGTAGGTAAGGGGTCCCAGCTGCAGGGGGAAGGATGCAGGGCGTCTGTTCTTTCTGCTCACAGCCAGTGTCATCACCTTCATAAAAAGGCCGTCCCTGTTTCGTGTAAGGCACCTGTGAGTCCCTGAGTGCACAGGGCACGCTCCCTGGCTCCGGACCTGTGAACCTAAAGAGACGCAGGCACATGGTGGTGACCCCTGGTGCACATCCACATACGCGTGCCCCAGTCTGTCTTCAGCTAAAAATCAGAAACTCACGTGAAACTGTCAGGATGAAGAGATGCCCCAGTCTCCCCTGGTCCCACCCTCCTCCATCTCTGACCTGGCCGCTGACCGTTTAGAAAGCCTCCCAGCTGATTCCGATGTGCGGCCAGAGTTGAGAACCACCGCCGCGGGCCTCCTTTCCGGACTCGGACTCGGGGAGGGTCAGCCAGGCGCAGCAGGTGTGTCCGGCAGGGCCTCTGCACTCTAGGAGTTGGACACAGGGCTCAAGTCCGGGCCGGCCCCCAGTGATGGGTGACCCTCCAGGCGACACCACACCCTTGCAAAAGGGGCCAGGCAGAGCCTGGCACCCGGAACCCCGGCAATGCTCGGGAAACTGGGAGTGACGCCCAGTTCTGGGCACCTGAAGGCCCTTTTGTAGCAACAGCTGCACCTCCAGCCCAGGCACAGGCCTCCCTGACACTCTGACCCAGTTACAGCGGCTGTGTCACATGGTACCACCATGCTAAGAGCCAACATTCAAGTAGAGGCAGGGGCGGGGTGAGCTGCTCCCTTGCCGTCGGGGGGCCTGGAGGTATTGTCTGGCCTCCACAGCTACAAGAGCATCAGCAAATAAGGCACACAGCAAGCGGCACTCAGCAGCCTCCTATGAGAATGCACTCAAGTGCTTCCACGTGGACCACCAGAAAAGGAGGGGTGGGTAGCTGAAGACTGTCCAGAAACGGGCGGCGCCGTCGCTGTTCCAAGTTCCCCGGTTGGGGTGCAGTTTGCCACTCTGGTGGCAGAGTCTACCCTAAATTGCTTAATCCTCACTCTGAAGCCCTGGGGGCTTTGGGGGAGATGGAGTAAAGCACAGGGTCCCTCACCCGTGGAGTAGGGAGAACATTCTAGGCCCCTCCCCATCACGCACCCCTATCTGCTACCTGGATCTTCTAAACCGATGCCTGGCCTTGCAGAAGCATAGCCCAAAAAGGCAAGCTGCTGATGTTAGAGAAAAAAACAAAAAAAACCAGCTTCTTTGCTCTCAGGGCACGTGTGTCAGGAACAGCGAGACACGTGTGGACACCCAAAGAGGGTGTTTTGGCTTTTGTGTATGTTCAGAAGCTCAAGGCCAATTTCAGAAGTATTTCGGAATGATGTGTGCAAGAATAACCCCCCCAAATCCCTAAAAATCCCACACATAGGGCTAAAAACAGTTAAAATATACAGTACGTGCACATACCCCAGGATAGTGGCCCTTGCTTGTGTAGATGAGCTCTTTTAAAAGATCAGACAGAATCCCAAACAGTGTCCAAGGACAGATTGCAGAATTTTTATAAGTTATTAACTCTCCTCCTATCAACTCTCACTAAATCCTCCTATTTCCCTCCTTCACCCAGTGATGGTTTCCCTCTCACTCTGCCTGCCTCCCCACTTCTGCTCTCTTGTTCCTACTAAAATACTGATCACACTGCAAAACATGCCTCTCTTCTTCCCCGTGACTCTGGGGTGATAATTTTAGGCACCGTTTGTGAGTGAGGTATCAAGAGTACAGGAATGGCGGTATTTACATGTCTAACTGTCTGGGTTTAACAATGGTGAGAAACGCGCAAAGAGGGTCACAGTGGTGAAAAGAAGAAAGAAAAACCTTGCAGCTACATAGATGATCTTACCCTGTTTTCACCTGGGTATCACATTCCCTTTTAGCGTGTGTTTGCGTGTGTAGGAACGGAGCTCTTCGCAGGTGAGAGGTCCTTTGTCCTGTTGGCTTCAGGGAATCATGAAACGTTGTCAGACCAGCATGTGGGAACTTGAAGTAAATCCCAAGCTTCGTCTTAGGTTGCATTTATGGCCAACGAAAGACACCCACGCGTCAAAGCAGAGCAAATGCCAGCTACATAAAGTGACCGTCCGTGGGGACGCCGCGGATCAGCTGCGCCATCGGTCTCAGATCGTTGTGTTAGTACAAGCAAGAGTGTTTCTTCTTCCCCGAGAACATTTGAGTGAAAATCAAATGATATGTACTGAAAAGGCGTTGCTTATTAACTCCTGCAGAACCGGGATCAGGTGGGGCAGAGATAGATAAAGCGGGAGGTAATCGATCACAAAGGGCTCCCTCTTTTAGAGGAGGACCTTGCATTCCTTAGATCAGAGCCTGGGACCGTCCGAAAGCTCTGATCTCTGGGACAATCTGCCTCTTCTTTGTGGCACCAGGAGCAAAGACTTTGGGCGATTAGCCTCTCCCACACTCAAGACTCAACCCCCAGCAGTGCCAAGCTGAGCGGCTTTCTCTGTCCGCCTGCTGGAATTTGCACTTTCCAGACCTGTGGCCAGACCAGCCATCGAATCATGAGAAAACATTATCATTTACAACAGAAAACGCTTTCCGAATGGGGTGCCAGGAAGAGTTAGGATAAAGATCCGTCCTGCAGGCTGTGTCAGAGAATGTACGCATTCAAGAACGAACGGTGTGAAACACGTAACTCCAAAAAAACCTCCCTAGAAGGCGTATTGAATATCTGTAAATCATCATCTACAGCTGCAGCCCATTCGCCAGCCTATATTTAATGAAATCTCTCCATGGGGGGAAGGATGGCAGTGCTGGTCTTTGTTACGTACTCAGCAGACAGCATTTACTTATTTATTTGATGTGCAATTAGGAGCGCTTTTATGTCCACTTAGGTGCACAATTACGAGCACAGAGGGCTCCCCTCTGAGGCATTAGGAGAAGGAGCCAGAGTAGATGGTCGCCCCTTTCCCCGGAGCAGCCAATGTAGCTTCCTGTGGTTCCTAAGAGTATTTCAGAATTGCGGGCATTAGCTCAGAGAATTGATGCATTCCTGTCACCTCCCCAGATTAGTAAAGATTTTTGAACTGGATGAGATGATGAAACAGGAAGAGAAAATAATATTTACAGGAAATACTCCATTAAGTGTGAACCGACTCCCAGCGCAGTCAGCCTGCTGAATTATTCAGCGTGATAAGCACGCCATTAAGTGCTTTGCCAACTTATTTTTCAGCTTCTGTTTGGATGCACTTGACTCATCCTCGGGCTGCTGGGCCCTCTGCCTCGGCAGGCCCTGGGCGGGTGCCTCCCTCATTCCGTTATCTGTATTCCCCTGGGAAACCGCACCCTGGGCTCTCCAGGGAGGAAGAGCTCCATGGACTACTTTTAGCATTTTGCAGCCTTTGCTTTTTCATCGTCAGATCAAAGGGCTTCTCTGTTGCCTCCTTCAGACCTCACTCAGCACTGAGCGGACCGGGAAGGGTTCCATGCCTGTGGGTGACAGGCCCTGGCCGTGGGTCACCAAGGGGAACCAGCCTCAAAGCTGAGGGGCAGGCCTGCCGGAGGGATGCTAGGGTGCAGGGTGGGGGGGTGCAGAGAGAGTCGCCAGCGTCTGCCATCTTAAAATAACTCCCCAAGAAAGAAAAAAGCAGCTGTATTCTAGGAAGACTGAGACGCTCTTCTCAAGCATCAGTAGACAATAGACATCCTCTTCTCAAAGCGCATGTATTAGGCATGGCTGAGTTCTCTCTCTTTGGAACAGGAATCCCAGTGTCTCCTCCCATCCAAGAATTGCAGCCCCCTGAAAGCACTGAGCTAGGGCTTTAGAACTCCAGTAGAAGGTGTTGAATGTGAAATCCTCTCCAATAAAACGGACCCCATAGGAGAGTTACCAAGTGCCTATCTTAAGCCAGGCCCTGCTTGTGGCCCTGCAGGTGTTACAGTGAACAAAAGAGACGGGTCCCTGCCCTCAAAGACCTTAGAGTCTAGTGGGAAAGACGGTCAAACGATAGCATTAGGTAAATCTATAATGCAGAGTGTCAGAGTATTGAATTCTACGAAGATAACCAATCAGTAAGGAAGAGGGGGATGGTCAGGGGTGGTCTTGCCAAGGAGGTGACTTTAAGGGACTCCGAGTGTTGCATCCCCTGGGAAGCAGTTAGGGATTCTCGCAAGGAAGTGTATTGGGAAGTGGTCTGGAATTAACAGCAGTGAGCAGAGGGAGAAGCTGAGCTGTGATACAACCTTAGGGAAAGCTGTGAAGCTGTAACAATGGGCGGTCAATCATCAGACCCATCGCCTTAGCCCAGCATCAACCAATCATTAGATACAGGTGAGCCACAGGCGTGGGGCTGTGACCTTGGGCAAGACGGCTCTCCACAGCTGAGGGCAATTCCCTGAGAGAGGATAAATCCTTCAGTTCTGAAGGAGAGGCTGGTCGATGCAGTAGCTTTTCCTGCAGTGGTTTCCCCCAGTGTGGCCCTCGGACCAGCAGCCGCTACGTGGTCTGGGAGCACGTTAGATCTGCAAACTCCAGGTCCACACCTGAGACGTCCAGACTCAGAAATTCAGAGGCCGGGACTCGGCAATGTGTGTTTTCACAAGCCCTTGAGGTGATTTGAAGACAGGCTACAGAGTTTGAGGATCACTGCTCCACACACAGGTAACGGGAACTTTCTTTGTGATCCTACTTTGTTGTTTTGTTGTTAAGATAGTGTAGTCTGAGTTAAAATCAAATTCCTTCTTGTAACAGTTAAGCCTTTAAAAAAAGATGTTTTACCAGCCAGTGGCCTCCATATCCACTTAAAGGCCCAAAATAAATCTCAAAATCTCAACCAAGGAGGAATTTGAGGGCCACTCACTCACTCCCAGGGTGTGCAGAGTTGTGATAAACAACTTATTTAGCCTCTCTGGGCCTCTGTTTTTATGTCTGTGAAATGGAGACTCTAAAACACGAGAAATAGTCTAATTATCTTCATCTTGAACATGTTTACATCTCAAAGAGTTGCCTGTTCCCCAAGATAAAAGCGCTGTTGCCCTTGACATAGCAAATATGGCTGCAGTCTCTTTTATGCTGAACACAAGAGGCAGGACCACCACAAAGAGCAAACAGCATCCCTTTGTTAAGAGGATTGATTTTTTTTCCTTGGTCACTGGATCTGGGAACCTAGGGTCCCTTGGTTCCCACAGGTTCTTCTGGAGGCCGTTTCCAAGCCGGGTTCTGAGTAAGCCAGCCCTCCAAGGACACCAGCTTGTATCCTTGTTGAAACTGTCTCCATAATACTCGTGCTGGTGTCAGACTGGCCCTTTCGAAAATGATGCCTGTGAGCAGAAAATAGAAGCATGTCTCCATCCAGGTGGATAATCCTTAGAAGCTATAACGTGAGAGTCATTTCTCTGGGGAGGTACGAGAGGAGAGAAATGCAATTCTCCCTTTAAGAGGCAGGTCCAGCTCTCTCCTGGGCTGACATGTTTGGAGGTAGCTCTTAGAGGGGGTACACTATACTCTGAAGAATTCACCCAAACGTTCTCTGCTTGCAAGGGTTAATCGCCAGACTGGCATCGCCCTTTGGATGCTCTTTCCCTGCGCCCACCTCCTACTGTTCTATCTGGTGGGAAGATATCTGGCCTGGTGGTCAAGACCCCTCAGTTTTAGCTCCAGGTCTGCAAGCTGAGTCGCATCGCTAGGTCTGTTTCCTCATCAACAAGGCAATGATACAGGTGCTGGGGAATCTTGAGGTTGAGAGAAGCAGGAAAGGAGAAACAGGGGAGGGGAATGAAGCAAGGGGCAAGCTCATTGTAAAGCCAGAAGGGAGTCCTTCCTAAAAGGAAGAGTGAAAAGCAACACTTTCCCAGAAGAAAATGGTAGAGGGAGAAAATGCCAGTTTCTAAGTGGGTAAATCCCTGTCTGTCTTTGTTGTTCGCGTCAGCCAAAGTGGCAGCTAGATCTGAGCAGACAACCAAAAATAGTTTCCAGGGGCTTCCATGGTGGCGCAGTGGCTGAGAGTCCGCCTGCCGTTGCAGGGGACACGGGTTCGTGCCCTGGTCTGGGAAGATCCCACATGCCGCGGAGCGGCTGGGCCCGTGAGCCATGGCCGCTGAGCCTCGGGAGAGGCCACAGCAGTGAGAGGCCTGCGTACCGCAAAAAAACAAAAACAAAAATAGTTTCCAGCCCCGCCCCCCCAGCTGAGGCCTCTGTCCCTTGTGTGGGGTGTGAGGTGTCCCGGGGCTCGTCCTCGTGTGGACAGCCCTAGGATGGCCATATGAACAGCCACGTTGACTGGGGGGAGAGTAGGGGTCAAACTCAACAGTCTGTATTTATCACATGCAAATAAACACCCAGTCAGCCAGGCCAGCACCCGCCTTGAGACTGACGAGCTTCTAAATAACTCGCAGAAACGGACTCCCGCTCCTTGGGGTGCCCCATCGACCCTGGGTGCAATCTGAAGATTCAAATCAAAACCCAGCGCTGTTGCTGGATCCCAGTCCTGAGCAGAGGCGCCTCCAGTATCCTCGCCCACTCCAGTGAGCCCTGGGCCAGCAGTAGCTTAAGCGTTGATGGGTTTCTCTGGCTTAAAAACCAAAGACTTGGCCAGGTTAACAAGAACATCGACCACCTGGGACTCAAAAAGGCCCATTTCTTCTATCTCCCACTGTTCTTTTAAAAGCGTTCTTCCCTAGATGGAAACGCAGACAGCCCGTAACTTCTCTGATCACTCCCAGGTAATACAGAGTCATGCAGTCACTTTAAGCAGCAAAGTTAATTTTATTAAGAAATGCGTGTCCGGTCCTTGATAACAACCAAAATTCCAAACTTGGTCTAAAGGTAAATCCTGCCCCCTCTCGCAGCTGGACTGCCTCTCTCTCCCCGTCAGCTCCTCTGCGGGCAGCTAGCAGCCCACTTCTCGTGACTTAGATGTCAACAGGAGCCAGGGGCAGTCTTAGGTGGCCCTTAACTGCAGGAGACACCTGTCAAGCTCTCCAGGCGACCCTAGCGAACCTTTTTTCATTAGATTAGCAGAAGGCATCGTCCAAGTCCCCCACTCTGGGTCAGGGAAGCTGACAGCACACCTCTCTCCCTCTCAAATTCTCCCTCAGTTTCCACCTTCCTAAACACTTCATACCCCAATGGAGGGTGAGAGGTTTCAGAGTCACATAAACAGTAATGCTTTTTAAATGTAAAAAAAAAAAGTCTAATTGTGAAAGTATGCATAACATAAAATTTACCATTGGAACCACTGGTAAGTGGTTAAGTCTTGGGTACATTCCCACTGTTGTGCAACCCATCTCCAGAACGTTTTCTTTGTGCAAAACTGAAGCTGTCTCCGTGAAACAACGATTCCCCAGCCCTAGCGCCTGGCAACCAGCATTCTACTTCCCTCTCTATGGATTTGATTCCTCTAGGGATCTCATATAACTGGAATCATAGACTATATTTATTTTTGTGACCATAGGGTTTTAATATCCAAACCAGGACACTTGAGAATGGAAGAGGGCACTGGTTAATGATGACACCCCAGCGTCAGGCAAACCCGGGCTGCCCCAAGCAAACCAGGGCACATGGTGGCCTCTCGAACCAGGGTGGTGACCCGTGAAATGGGCTCTTGGCCCTTTTGTTTGTTTGGTTCTTGCCTGTCTTACTGGGTGGTCTGCTCACTGCTCACTTTGATGAGATTGATCACCGTGAAGTCGCGGCCAGTACGTCACCATCATATCCTGTGGCTCTGGCTCTGCAGTGGTGGCATCACCCACCGATGGCATAACTCCTGACCAACTGTGCTGAGTTAAGAACTGGGGCAACCCCAGAGATCCCGGCACCCAGGTCCTTCTGGCATTCGCAACAGGTGTTTCTGATGCTTCATGGGGATTTGAAAGATTCCTCGCCAATCCTGAGAACCTTCCTGGAAAGCGTACACTGGCACTGAGGGTGGTCCGTGGGCGGACCCAGAGCAGACCCAGCCTCCTTGTGATGGGTGCCCCTGTTCTGACCTTTTACTAGGAGGTCAAAGAGCCAGGGGAGCTCCAGATGCCCGTCTCTCCAGGCCTCCCGGACCATAAACCAGCCCCCAGCCCTGTCTGTAACAAGGGTCAGGAACCACAGCTGAGTGAATGGCCCATGCACGGGCGTGCACACGTAGATATCTTTACTGATACATATTGAGCTGATGCTTGGAGCTGTGAGGGTTGAAAAACCATCTGAAACCCGGTCCCTGGCCAGGTTGCTCACATGGTGGTGGTGGAGAACACCCCCCGCCCCCAGAGGTGCCTCGGCCATGACAGCCCAAAGCGGTCAGTTGGCTCCAACAGAGCCCACCCCAGGGGACCCGGGAGGAGAGGTCTATAGGAGGACCATGCGACCGGGGCAGTGGGGGGCTGCTTATGGAGAAGGGGCAGCCCTGGGGTTAGGGGGCTTTAGCCTGGACTGCTGGCTCCTTTTAAGTAGTTAGTTTTACTGCGTTTTAACCAAAGAGCATCTTCTGATTTATGGTTAATGCAGAGGAGGATTTTTACCAGTCAAAACAGTGGAAAGGCCTCAAGGGAGCTCTTGACTACTCCCCACTTCTCCCCAAGCCCCACGCACCTACTTTCCTCTCTGGTCTTGCCTATTCCAGACATTTCGTGTAAATGGAATCATGGAATTTGTGGCCTTTTGTGCTCGGCTTCTTCGATTTAGAATAATGTATTCAAGGTTCATCCACGTTGTGGCATGAATCAGACCTTCATTCCTCTTTAAGGCTAAATAAGATTCCATCGTTCCCTGGTAACGTCAGCGTTTTCTGCACTAACATAGCAAGCACACACGCCACACAGACACACAAATGGTGCTTCGGGTTTTTGCACTTCTTGCGTTCCCTCACGTGAGTGTACGGCTCTGCCCCAGTTTCCTTCTGGTATCCACTCAGCTGTCACGTCAGTGAAGGCTCCCCGACCGCTTGATAAACAGTGACAGCCCCTGTCCTAGCCTCCCCAGCACCTGCTACCCTCTGACTTCCTCGCCGTCCAGTTCTCTTATTTGCCCCCCTGTCCCCTCCCAAAAACGTGCAGAGGCTTCTGTTTCTTCTCTAGCGCACGCCTGCTGGCGGTGCAGTGCCTGACCCGTGGTGGATGATAAATACTGGTTAAATGAGCGAAAGCAGCAGAGCAGAATATCTACTCGCTTGTTGGAAGCTCCCACTAATTTTGAGGTCATCTCCCTGTATATGTGTGTAGTGGCCTCAGAGATGGGATAGTGTAGCTCCTATAAGGAAGGTTGGAGAAAGCTCCACGTGAAAGGCCAGACGTCTGTAAAGAAAGGGAGGGAGGAGGGAGGAGGTAGGCATGAGAGCTGCTTACGGCTTAGATTTGTTGATTGGGGGGGAAAAAAGCATAAAATTTCCCTACCAATCCATCTAGACTGTCTCTTGATTTTATTTTTTGTCTCTTGGAGCGGAAGTACCCAAATTGCTACTAGTAACTATATGTGGAAAATGAACTGCAGGAGGACACAGACCATTGCACTATTCTAGTTCATCTGGACGCCTTTTCTTACTTAGAAGCAGGAAATGTTAGGCTGAGAAACCCTGCTTGTTGCATCCAGTAACCTTTGCTTTGTCTCAGGGAATCTCGGCTTGTTTCTGCTGAGCCATACGATACCGACGGAGCTCTGTGAGATTTTTTTTTTTTTTTTTTTTTTAATGAGCATGATTCAGAGGGGAAACCCGGGCTGAACTGATCTTTCCGAAGTGTGAACCTATTTAATACTAAACCCTAGCACAGCCAGAACGGTGTCAAGCTCTCACTCCCAGCGCCTGCAGGTAGGGCTGGGGGGACTCTACCAGGAGGGTCCTGCTCCGATCACGCCTGTCAAAGAGCCCTAAGCCAGTCGAGGCAGTTTCTCAGCAGGATGGGCATGCAGAGTCACTCCAGGTCTGTACTAGGATTCCAGCTCGAGCCCCTGAGCTCCTGGAGACCGTAACTTCCCCCATTCACTTTGGAGGAGAGTTGAATTCAGACAGAACTACCAGAAGAAGGAAGGGCTGTGGTTCCTGGGTTGCAGCTCTTGGGCTGGCCCTCACTGCCACTTCCCTGTGGCCATATCCCGTGCAGTTTAGAAAGGTATTAACAAGATGTGCAGGTTCAGGGGCTGGTGGTTCCTCATGGCACGGAAGTTACCTGAATTTTGAGCACCTAGGGGTTCAAATACCATCTCCCACCATTTATCATCTGTGTGACTTAGAGAAAGTAACTTAAGCTCTCTGAACTTTGGTTTCCATAATCCCTACCTCAAAGAGCTTTTCGTTCATTCACTTATTCACTCAACAATTACTGAATGTCTGATATGCCCCAGGCATTCTGCTAGGTGCCAGGAAAATACCCTCAACAAGCCTAGAGTCAGGTAGGAAAAATAACTGAGTAAAAAGGACGTTTGTGACACAGGATGCGACTTGCTCGGCAGAGGGTAGTACGTGAATCTCTGGGAGAAGTAGCCCAGGTTAGGGCTGTTAAGTCGGAGGGGTGGGGGATGGGGACAGCAGTCATGAAAGGAAAGTGGTTTAGGGCAGGCTGCTGGGAAGTATCCAGTTCCTCCTCTGCCCCCACCCCTTCTCCCCCCAATTCACACTTCCCCACGTTGACCTGCCCACTTCAGGATTCCTCTAGGAAAATGGAACAAGGGCAGAGCTTGAAATAGGAGCAGTCCTCCTGGGAAGACAGAAATTCTAGAATTTCTGTCCTTATCTCTAAGAAAACATCCCCTCATGCTGCTTCTTTCTGGGAAGGCTAAATTGTGGAGCAGATACAGAACTACTTAGTAAGAGGAACCCGAGAGAGAGAGATGACCGAAGTCAACCAGGGTGCCAGCTGCAGAGATGGCGGCTTGACACCGGCCTCCCTGCCCCTGCCGGCTGCAGCCACCATCACAGAGCAGCCGGCTAGAGCGCACGTGGTCTCGGCAGCAGTGTGGCTCGCAAAGCAAGCCTCCCGGCCCTGGCCCCGTGCCTCTCCGTCCTCCACACCCCCTGAGACACTTTCCAACCAGGAGAGCCTGGAGTTCACACCTGCTGTCTCCGCAGCAGTGGTCTGCCCCTCTCCTGGTACCCACAGCAACCAGGATCTGCAAGGCCTTCCCCTCCCCAGGAGGATGAGCCAACCCTGGAAGCACTGGGTAGTTTAAAGCACACAAGCTGCTCTTAAATAATTATTCCCATAGAGCCCTTGCTAGTTGACTAATTTTTTTTTTGACTTCTGTTTCCCAGATAACACAGTGTAACAGAGCATTGTCATTTCTTTTTTTTTTTTAAGCTTGATTAAGCAGGGGTTTAGTTATGATTGTTTACCTTTATTTATGTAGAGCTCATTGCCAACCCATTCTTCCGCTTTCTACCCCATCTCTCACGGATTCAGCCAGCCCCCATCAGGGTCTCACTGTGATGCCGCACCTCTGGGCAGGGCCACCAGGTGTAAGACAACTGATAACTGCCAACTCCTCTCCCCCCCCAAAAAAAATATAGAAAAATACAGGTTTCCCCAAAGTCTGTCCTCCAAAGTAGTCAAAACAAAAACCCTTCGAGCAATCCAAGAAGAGATCTTTGCCATTGCAAGTGGAATGGCCCATCATAATTCCCCACCCGAGACGGACCAACTGCTTCTCAGATTAATTCCCTCTCTGAAGCATCCCATTCACTGAAGTCTTCACAGGTGTGATTAGCCTTGAAGTTTTTTTTTTAAGGGAAGGCTGGAGCCCAGAGAAGTGAAGCCACACCAAACTGGGCCACCATGCTCACTGCGAGAAAAACCAAAGCTGAACTCAGGTAACGTGCATCCCTGGCCAGCTTCTCCCTTTGGATACTAACCCGCATCCAACCCCCAGAGGCACACGGAGGAGGGAAGAAATTCCATCAGGAGGCCAAGGATAAGAAAGGAAAAGCACGTTCAGCTTCTCTTGAAAGATTTTACATTTGCCAAAGCTTTATGGTCAGGTCCTTCCCCAAGAAAAGCCAAAATACACACAAGAAAATGATAGAGAGAGATACCCCCCCAGGGAGAAAATTAAAAGGAAATTGCGTCCACTGGGGACAAATAAAATGGCCTGTTTTCTCCGTAGGCCTGTTAAGTATCTGTGGATCTTCTTTCCCTCTTTCTTCCCCTAGTAACGACTCTGAAGCCAAAGGAAGCTAAAAGGTTTTTGATGGGTTAAAAAGAGGCCATCCATTAAAGGGTCAAGGCCCAGTGCTCTGGGCATCTGTCACGGAGTTAACCAATCAATTGAGAGCTCCTGTGGTCTGACACTGAGGGGTAGGCAGCCGGCCGGAAGAACATCTTGATTCCATTAGGTCTGGCTGTGCAGAAAAATTAGCTATTGTTTTCTTTGCTGGGTTATGTGGCCCTCTTGGAAGAAAATGGAAGCCAGGGAGCCCTCCTTCAACGCAGGTCCTGAGGACAGTGTTAGGATCACTTTGTGAGCTAATAATCTTTGGACGTAGATTGCCTGTCTTGGAGGCTCTGCTTTGGATCCCAGTCTGGCCCGTTCAGTGCACTGCTGAGCTGTATCATAGGAGAGTACGTTCCTCTCAGGGCGAATGTTGCGAGATTAAAAGTCATAGCAGGGGAAATTCCCTGGCGGTCCAGTGGTTAGGACTCCGCGCTTCCACCGCAGGGGGCACTGGTTTGATCCCTTGTCAGGGCACTAAGTTCCCACAAGGCGAGTGGCCAAAAAACGTCATAGCAGGAAAGTGGTCCAAACTGACTCTGGTCAAAGGTGTGGTGGACCCAGGAATTGACCGGATAAGGATTGGAAGCAAAGCATCTGAGGAGAATACGTCAAACACCAACTCCAGGGGATGAAGACGCTGGATTAGGCTTACACTTGCATTGTGAAAAACCCAAGGAACAAAAACCATTTTTTAAAATGCCCATGGAACCATATTAGCCATCTTTAAAAAAAAAAAAAAAAATGCACAAACCTGTACTTCGGGCTACGTGTTCAAGGCAATCCGAACTCTTTTACGTGTAGAGTAGCATGTGAATGATGGCTGACTTGAGTGCTAACTACGTACTGGGCTCCACTTGAAGCACTTCGTATGTATGAGTTCGTCCATACAGCAGCCCTATGAAAGTAAAACTGGTGTTGTTTGGAGTTGTATTGCGAAGACGAGAAAAGAGAGACACAGAAATTTCATTGCCAAGGCTACACAGCCAGTAAGCGGTAGACCGTGTGACTTGGAAAACCATGCTTTTAGTCAGGAGAACAGTCTGCTCCTTTATCTGCGGGTTCCACATCTGTGGATTCAACCAACTGCAAATCGAAAATATTCAGAAATAATTTTTAAATTCCAGAAAGTTCCAAAACGCACAACTTGAATTTGCTGCGTGCCGGCAACTGTTTCCATAGCATTTGCATTGCGTTTGGTGTTGTAAGTGACCTAGGGATGATTTAAAGTGTAGGGGAGGGTGCGTGTGGGGTATATGCAAACACCACTCTGTTTTATATAAGGGACTTGCGCATCCTCAGATTTCAGTATTCGAGGAAGGTTCTGGAACCAAGCTCCTGAGGATGCTGCGGGACAACGGTATTCTGTACTGTCTCCCATAAGTAGGAAATGTTTAACACAAGCTACTTTATTTTTAAATTCCAAAGAGTAGCAGGGTGGCATTCCAAGGACTTACAATGCTGACCTTCAACCCGTGCTTAGGATGCAGGAATGCCCACACACATGCCCCTCCTTTTGCGGAAAAGGAAGCCAAGATAAAGAGCGACTTACAAAGTCAGGACTATCACCGAGGCCTCCTGATTTCCAAGTCAGGGTTCTCATCCCTAAAAACGATGAACCGAAACCCAGGAGACTCTCAGCGATGGTCATGAATATTGATTCTGAAACAGAAGCACGAGACCTATCTTCATAAGCCGGTGGGGTGCCTCCCTAGAGTTTTAAAAGCCTGATCCGGAAACCAGAGATGGTTTTAAACTCCATCATGAAGTTAGTTCCTATATCATGGATACAGTCTGCTTTGTGTGTGTCACATCCTCCCAACTAGGTTGTAGGCGCCTTACACGTATAAACGTATGTGAGGCGTCATGCCCTTCCTCTGTCCTATTAGCATAGGTACATGTAAAGTGTATGTTACAACTTGAATATTTGGAAGGGGAATGGGGATTGGTTGTTACCTAAACCCCCAGGGCCTTGTTTCTCTCTTTTTTGAGCATAAGGTAAAATGTATTGAATATCCAGGCAACCGATATAAAAACCTCTGACGTATGCTGTTAACCCACTAAAAACAGCGCCGCTTCTGTTGTTCCCTAGAACTAGTTCTTGCGTGACCGTAAAGCCTTATCAGGGGACACCTGATAAAATTCTCTGACCGTGCAGGCTTGGGGTTTCTGTGTTGTGCTCCCATTTTAATTCAAGTCCACCCTGTTGGGGTTGAGTGATTCCTTTTGTCCTGTATCCCTCACGATGTGTGGCAGCTCATTTTTATTTGCCGAATTGTATAAATCCACCTGGAGATGAGTGAGTGACAGCCCTACTTCGAGAGGGTGAACAGAGCAGAAATGAAATCAGGAAGTGGGTTTTTTTAGTTGGTGTGTTTCTTCCTGAGTTCGGAGGTTATTCCTGGCTGTGAGTCCGATTCTTCTTACGAGAGAACTCCTTGCTGGTGTTTGGAAGGCAGACAGCCAAGAGCCTTTGAGAAAGGCTTAAACATTAAGATCCCTTAAACATCGGCTCGAAACAACTCTGTTCTTGTTCATCGTCGGGTCCTCCTGGTGTGTTAGAAAGAGCCCAGGACCGAAGTCCCAAGAGGGGGCCCGGCACCAGCTACTTATTTAACCTCTGCCCCCCACCCCGGGCTTGCTTTACCTGTGGGAGGTGGGGACTGGCCAGATGGCCGCCGGGATTCAGTATAATGGTCCCTCTAGAAGCAGCAGGAAGTTACTCAGAGAGGGGTCATGAAGAGGCTTGGTGACTCAGCCTCAGAGACAGGAGGAAGACGAGGCTCCCCCAAGTCCTGGTCAAGAATCAGAGCCACTAGAGCAGGCTTCCTCTCAAGGCTTTATTTCCGCCTCGCTCCGAGAGCTCGCCCATCACCCCACGTGCTGTGCTAGCGCCCAGTAAACGCTGGCTGTGGAGGAAGTGTCAGGGATCCAAGGCCCCTCTGCCTGTCCCCGCTGTGCCCTCACCCGCTCAGGAAGAACAGGACATGAGTCCTCCTTGGCCCTGACCTTCAGCGTACACAGGATGTGGGAACCTGGCAGACCAGCTAATAGGATCCAGTAACCTGGCCCTGCTCATTAAGTGTTTTTAGTGCGTCCTGCTGCACTCAGGGCTCAAAGGCTCTATTTATTAGCCAGTCTTGTCTGCTTTCCATGGATAAATATCTCCCATCTCGTCTTTTATACGTTATGGCATCGGGGCCCGGAAAGGGGAAGTGGAGGGCCTGTGATCGCTTGGGAATCACACATCTGGGTCAGAAGCCACGAATCCACGTCCAGGACCAGCCATGGTCCCAACCGTGGCGACAGGCGCGCTCTCGAAACCGCTTCTGGATGGTTTCTCTCTGTTTCTGTTTTCCAGGCAAGGCCAAGTTATTAAGGCTGTTCTTAATCATGATTCTTGTTGTTTGTCAGTCCCTGATGGAAAGCTACGGGTACTGAGGCATCTCTATATGGAAAACCAGAAGAACCCAGGTCTCTAAGACAAGAAAGGAGTGATACGTATTATCGTTCACAGCCTGTAAAGGAAAGAAAATCCAGTGTGTAGGACAGAAAAGATGTGGCTTTGTACTTCCTACCTAGAGTCACATTGCTGCTTGTTTGTAAAAATCATTCCACTCATAAAGTTAACCATCCTTTAGTGAGTAAGAGCTGTTCCCACTAACTGGGGGACCTATAGGGAAAGGAGCATAGTTAGAGGTTAGAGTAATGGGCCAGGTGCCCTTGATTCCTATTTCTGGTTCCTTCACTGACTTGCTGTGTGGCCTTAGGCATTTTCCTCTAATTTCTCTGGGCGTCGTTTTCCCCAAGAAGAAAATTTCCCACTTGGTCTTCTTGCGGGGGGATACTAAAAGATCAAAGAAGAGACATCTTTTTTTTTTTTTTTGCGGTACGCGGGCCTCTCACTGCTGTGGCCTCTCCCATTGCGGAGCACAGTCTCCGGGCGCACAGGCTCAGCGGCCGTGGCTCACGGGCCCAGCCGCTCCGCGGCATGTGGGATCCTCCCGGACCGGGGCACGAACCTGTGTCCCCTGCATTGGCAGGCGGACTCTCAACCACTGCGCCACCAGGGAAGCCCCGAGACATCTGCTTTTTAAAGATACCCAGATGAAGTGCATGAGAAAGGCCTTTTTCATAGGTATTAATAAGCCCTTTGATTACTGCTAGACCGTGTGTTTAAGCTTTTAGGTACCTCCTTGGGCAGAACTGGCCATAGAAATTAGGCAAAATCCTAAGGGCTCTAGCCCAGTTGTAACCATCATTGTGTGTCCGGTGAGTCTTTATGGGGTGTCTTTAGCTGGTGGCCGGGTTATGATGTCTGTACTGAGCCCGGGAGGCTCCCCCGCGGTGACACAGACGATCAGGGGCCGTCCCCAGAGCAGCACATCGGAGCCCAGTGTATCCTGTTCATAAAGGGAGACCCGGTCAGGCGTCTGCTCTATATCTGCTTGTCAGCGTCAGAGGGGAGGGTTTGGTAGGTAGGGTCCCTGTGCCCACCATCAGCCCAGCTTGGTGCATGGGGGCGTCCAGCTGCCTTCTTCCCCCTGTTCCTCAGCACCTCCTGTCTCCCCTAAGTGGGGGGGCAAAGGACAAGGCCATTGTTTCCTCATGAGCACCTCCTTTTGGGTTCCTGGGACCTTCCTGTCCTGGAAAACTGCCTTCCTTCCCTCCCTCCCTTCCCAATATTTCATTTGAAAAAAAAAAATCCCTGCCTAGAGCAAACATGAGGCAAAGCCACTGCTCTACCCCCTGCTGGAAATGTCTACAGACAGTACATCCTCCTGGGGAGATGCCAGGAGCCAGGCCGTCAGGGTTCAGTGCCGAGAGCAGGGATCTGGGCGGTGGCAGCAGGCGGAAGGGCCGCAGCAGAGACCACATGGTTTCGTTTCGGCCCTTGGCAGACTTGAGGCTCTCCACACCAGCAGCATGGGGGAGCATTTTGGGGGAAGACCCCCGGCGTGTATTCTGTTTTGCAAAAAGTCGGGGAGGGAGGAGTTGCCAGGGAACCAACCCCCTGAGTGTTGGGCTTTGGGGTTTTTCACCAGGTGGGGTGGGGGGGGGGGCTTCCAACCCAAGGCCCAAGAGAGGTGCTCACAAGCACACCCACAAAGAGAAAGCTTGTGGAGGTCTGCCCATCAGATGCACCTTCCCCCAAGTGTGCCCCGCCCAGGACAGTGCCCCTGGCATTAGCAGCGGTCAGGACCAGTGACATAATCTGCAGGACCGGGACAGAATGCAAATGCAGGGCCCGTTGATCAGTCTTATTGAGAATTTCAAGATGGAGACAGCAGAACGTTAAAACTGAGCACGGGCCCCTCAGGTCACACACCTGTGAAGCGGGTCCTGGCCAGGGCTCTGCCTTACCTGGGCAGGTGGGTGCAGCACAGGGGCTGCGGGTCTGGCTCAGGGACGAGCCATCTACCACTCAGCCCTCTCTTCAGAGGAAAGGGGGTGTGGGGGTCAGGGCACTAAGTCTGTACACTTCCTTGAAGATTTCCAGGATGAAGATCATCAACCTTTATTGTCTTAAACCCTGACAACAGGGCTTGAGTTTAAAAAACAAAAAAAAAACTTAAGAATTATTTCAGTTGTTCTGGAGTTAATCTCCTTTATTCGCCAGGATTTGGGAGAGGTAAGAACAACTAGGAATTGCACTGAGATCTGAGTTCACTGAGCATTTACTTGGTACAGGTACCGTGCCCAGGATCTGTTGCCTCTACCTTAGAGGAGCATTATTGCCATTTTACGGATGGGAAAACTGAGGCTAAAGGAAATGCTGTCACTTGCCTAAGGTCACACAGTTTGGATATAGGGGAGTCAGGATTCAAATGGATGCAGAGTCCAGAGCATGTGTCTGGCCACGTTGTTCTGTGTACTACTTCCAGGTTATAAGTTAAGGAGCTGTGAGTTCCGGTGCTTTTGTGTGTGTAGCTAAGTTCAGGTGAACCATCTGTATATATCTAACAATGGGGGGGTCAGAGAGGAAATTTTCACATTTCACTGAGGGATTTAGCAGAGCAGAGCATCAGATAAGGGCATAAGACTCAGACCTGGGACTCAAGTAACCGACTACACAGGTGGCATTTCATCTGTGATCTGACACAAGGCTATCTGAGCTCATGTAGGACTTGCTTTCCTTGGAACTGACCTGAAAGGAGAAAAAGAAGTACAGTTTTCCTTGGACTTCAGATCAAAATGTACTCTGAGCTGGGAACAAAAGAGGTAGCTCTGGAATCAGAAAAAAACCATGTCCTCCTCCCTATTAGTCAGACAAAATAATTGTAAAATTCTGCAGAGCAGGTTGTGAGAAGCACGCAGCCATTCTAGAAACAGTTTTTATTCCAGCCCAGTTTGACAAAGGGGTGAAGTCCTCTGGCCAAGCCCCGAGGAGCCGTGTCCTGGGTAGAGCAGGGCCGGATGGATGGGACACAGAAATTGTCATCTTGAAGGAGAAAATGTGAGCAGATCAGAGAGAGTCAGGGGCCCCAGCTGAGAGGATGCCGGGTCTAGGATGAGACCCTAAAAAGCATTTGCCTTAACTGAGTGGGTGAAGAAAGGGGGGATCAGGGGAGGAATCAGCCTCTCCCAGGATGAAACTCTGACCCTTCTTTGGGCTCAATAAACTCAAATTCTCAGTCTACAGAAGGGACTACAATATGCATCAAATATAAATATGAATGTTACGGGCATAACTTGAACCTCTTTTGACATTTCTCAGAGAGTTTAAGTAACTTCCTTTTTCGTCCAATGAAAGGACCCCCTTCCAGAGTAATGCTGCAGCCTTGATTACTCCCAAACCTCTTAGTTAACAGGCTCCCTCATCCCAGGAGGAATGTCCACCAGGGCCAGAGGGGCCCATCAGGCCGTGCCAGGAACTCTGTTTAGCTCCCACTGTTCAGAACTGCCTTCATTTCACTCTCTGCCTCCCTGAGCGCAGCGAGCTCCGGGGTGCAGCGCGTCCTGCCGGCCCCAGGGCTCCTGGCATTCTTTGTGCTTCAGAAAGAAGCCGGGCTTGATGGGCTCACATTATTATCTTGAGTTGCCTGCCCCCAAATAGAGTGCTAGCCGCCCCCCGCCCTTCTCGGGGAAGCTTCCCCAGCCGCCCCCAGATCACCAGGGCGAGTTGGGCTCTTACACATTCATGGGCAGGAAGTAGAGTCCCGAGGGGAGGCTGGGAATGTGACCGCCTTCCCAGTTCGGCACTGGAGGCAGGAAGCTCGATTCAGCACCGCAGGCAGATGGCTACTGCTCCCTCCCTGCGTCAGCCCGCCCTCCTCTCCCCCCACCTCCCCCTCTCCTTGGAGGGAAAAGTCTGCAGAGCTGGGAACTGTCTTGGAGAATTCAACAAAGGCCAAGCAGAGCCGGGGAACCACTTGAAAAGAACTTGTTTTGTTCCCGTTGAGAAGCCTGCAGGAAAATCCACAGCCACATTGCTGGGGTTTTGAACTGAAGAGCAGCGTGTGTGTGTGTGTGTGTGTGGCGCGCGTGTGCGTGCGTGTGTGCGTGTGTGTGTGTGTGTGTGTGTGTGTCGAGCAAGAGGCATGGGAGGTGCAAACAACTGTACTGTTTGAGCTTTGATAAGGAAACTGCGAGCTGTAAGCTCAGCGGCAGAGGGAGGACTACAGCCGTGACCCGCCCACTCCTGAACTTCAACTGCATTGTTTTCTGTCCAGATATTCCAATGGAGGCAGTTGGAAAACCTGTATTTCAGAGAGAAGAAGTTTTCTGTGGAAGTTCATGACCCACGCAGGTAAGCTAGACAAGCCCTTTTCTTCTGGGAGCGTGTGGCCTCGCCAGCATGTTACTTAAATTACTGTTTCTGTGCTGTCACTGTTCATGTTCATTTGTGGGGGGGGAAGAGGGCGGTTGATCGGGAGAATAGAGTTCAAATAAGACAGTAGAGCTTTGTTTGGTTCTGTGTGTTGGGAAATACAGTGGGTTTGTATGTGTGTGTGTGTGCGCGTGTGTGTGAAATTAGCAATTCCATGGTCATCTCATCTGGCTACGCGTATTACTTGCTCGGACGTGTGGAATTGTCTTACAAGCCAGGGCATTTTAGGAAAGATTTGTAGCACTTCAGAACCATCACCAAATTAAAGTGAGCCGTGGTCTGAATCCTTCTAGAAAGTTTTTGCCAGAGAAGAGCCTGAAGGATGGCTTGTCAGAGCTTCTGAGCACGTTTCAGGTTGAAGAGTGAGCACAGAAGGAACCTACAGCTGAAAGAGTTGTGCTAAGTTGTTTCATTCCGTGAGCTGTAATTTTAGGGTGTTCGCCATGGTGGGTAGATGTGAAAGAAATACAAGTCTTTTTCTCTCCACCTCACATTGTATCCCAGGGAGCGCTCATGTCAAAGTCAATGCTCTCCAAGTCCAATGCCAAACAATAGGGTCCCATTTTGGAATGCAGCAAGCCCTGCGTGGAAGGTTCTCGGGGCAGCATGTACCGTGGCTTTTCCTCCCTTTGTCTGCTAGTCCTAGAGTTACAGGCAGACCAGAAGCGGCAGCAAAATTCCCTAAAAACAGACCTAATGCTCGAGAATAAATCGCTTTCAATAGGTCCAAAAGCAGACTTAGAACAAGAAGGTAGCCCTGGGAAGACAGTGAAAAGATCAGGCCCTGTGGAGGAGTAGATGTGGATGTTGGGTGCTGTCCATACCCCAGCCCTGGTTCGGGAAAGAGGGGGTTTTGGCATCAGTTCCTCACACACATGGCTTCTGGGCGCTCAGACAAGCTGACGTGCCTCCCAGAAAGCTCTCGGCATGAGAATAAGATTTTGCCCCATCAGAGGGTGAGGCTTGTGCGGTGATGTCCGTTCCTGCGGTCAGTGATAACCCAGGAGGACTGCTGTGCCGTTTGCCTGGCCACGTAATCTGCTTGAAACAGAACTCCCGTGTAGGGTGAGAACTCCCCCCGACACCCCATGGTTACCGTGCAACAGGCAGGCGGAGAACGTCTTAGAGACTCGTGTCTCGTTGTCAGGTGATGATAGAGAGCGTTGGCAGTGTAACAGCCTGTGCAGCGTTTTTCAGGGTCCTGTGATGAAGGGGCTCAGGATCCAGAGACCCTGTCTCTGCAGAGCAGGAATGCATTGATTCAGGCCAGGCAGGGGGGCAAGAGATGCTGAAAGTAATGTCCCAGAATGAATGTTGCCACAATGGGTCAGATGCAGAAAGCAGCTGATTGACAAAATAAAGACTGGAGATTGGATGGTCTAAGAGGCTGAGCGTAGGACTGGAGACAGACTCTCCGGGCCTGTGCTCTGTTGGGAATTCTGCTAATGCAGAGGTACCTTGGACGCATCCTTGAGTGAGTGGGCGGCGGGTGTGTGTGTGTGTGTGTGTGTGTGTGTGTGTGTGTGTGTGTGTGTGTGTGTGTGTGTGTGTGTGTGTGTGTGTACTCGTCGTGTTCTTTCTGTGTCGGGGTCTATTGTCCTATTCGTGATGTAATTCTAAATTCCCTTCCCTTTCCCAAGACCCAGGGATATTGGAAGGAGTCCAAACCTCATGTTACTATCATGTGGGCTTTTAGCCTATTAAATGAAAGTGGTCAGTCTCACATTTGCTGAGTAGCTCCTATGTCCAGGCACAGTTACGTGTCCTGGGGTATAGAAGGAAGCCCTGAAAGAACTTATAGCACAATTGGAGCGACAGAAGAAGGAACTTGTTGTTTATTAAGTGTTTACTGTGCACAGTCACTGTTCTGAACACTTGGACAGTTATCTCATTGGGTCCTCTCTATAACCCCAGAAAATAGGTACTAGTATTCCTGTTGTACTTAGGAAACAGGCACAGAAGAAGCAGAGTAACCGGCTGCAGGTTACAAAAAGCTAGTTAAGGGGTAAAGACAGGATATGAGCCCAGGGAGTCTGGCTCCAGAGCTTATGTGACTTACCGCCATGCTATACACAGACAGCGGGTGCCAAGTACCAGATAGCACGGCCTGTAAGTGCTGGTCTGGGGAGGCTTCTTGAGAAGGAGAAATCTTAGCTAAGGATGTAAAGCTCAAGGTGGGCCCTCAGGGTGATACAGATGTCGGGCAGGTGGGCCTAAGAGAGAAGTGCAGGCGCCAGAGGCAGTCTGAGCACAGAACGTGAGCACGGCCCCTCGGAAAGCAGTCCTCTGTCAGCCTAGAGACACGCAGGGAGAGGAGAGGGGAGATGAGGAGAGGCCAGAGACGTGGCTTCCTTGATGGCAGCGGTGGAGACCCAGGATGACAATGCCTTTAAAGGCACCTTTTCCAAATGCTCAACAGGGCAGGCAAAGGGGATTGTTCCCGGTTAGCTACTTAGTTTAGTGGCCAAGCCCGTGTCTCCTGGGGGGTTGGAGCCCCGCCTGGCGCTGCAGTAAGCACTCCTCTACGGCCTCCTGGCCCTGCTCCAGTTAAACATGTCGTCCTGCTGCTGTTGCCTTGTTTGTTTGAACACAGAAGAGTCATCTAATCAACTGTACTGTGTTGGGATGGTTCAGGGGTCATCCCCTCCCCCAAACCAGGAAGGAAGCCAGGAGCAAAGTTATAGGATGGCAAGTGTGGTGCAGAATCGTGTCCTGAAGATGGACGTCCTGGGACACTGCGAGGACAGGGCATGGCTCGGCTGTCCCAGAAGATGCTTCCAGATTTGCTCTCCTGGACCGGTGTCCTAATGGATACCCAGCATTGTTTCTGCGGTTCTCTGGGCTTGGCGAAGCAGAAGGAGTCGGTGGGGTGGGAAGAGCCTGAAGCAAACAGTGTAGAGAAGAGAGAAATTCATAATCGGGCGTGAGAAACACTCTGAGACCATCTGATTTAGGTGCTCCTGGGAACTCCCAGACCAGCCAGCCTCTTCCCTCCCCTCCCCCGCCTTACCTGAAAAATACACCTAGCCTGGCACTGCTCTCACTACCGCCCCTGAAATACATTTCAAGTTACTTTTCCTTTCCAATTCACCTTTTCTGGGAGAAAAATAAAAAATGAGTTTACTCCCAGGATCAGCCATTGCCATGGAGGCCAGAGTGAGTATTCAGATGAGTTTCTTTTTACGCGTGCAGAGACCATGGGGGTTTCCTCCTTACTCTCTTGCCGGCTCCTTTTCCATTATTTTCAATTGTGTGTTCCTTTGTGAGCTGGCATTTTCTCTTAACTTTAGTTATAACCAAAGGGAAGAAGAATACTCTGCTTAGAATGAGCAGTATTAACTAACCACCAGATTTGAATTCCTCCTTAGAAGTGGGTCTGGAGAACACCTACTGTTAAATCTTGAGCCCCTGGGAGAAGGTGATCGGAGCAGCTTCTAATCTCCTTCCAGGGGAAACTTGCCATGAAAATAATATGATTATTCACAAGTCCTGACTACCCCAAGTTTCATCTAAATGAGATAGCTCAGTCTTGAACACACATTGTTCTTCTGATGTGCACATAAGATGCCCCCAACCTCACCCCACTGTCCCATCGTCTTGCCCTACACACGCATACGCACGCACATGCACACACATGTATGGCAACAGATTCTCAGATTTCACTTGCAAAATCATGTACCCATCCTATAAAGTATACCTCACTGAGAACATAATCATATAACTCTTTTTCCCCTTGATTCCATTAATGTGATGAATTATGTTGGGACCATTCTTTCCCACCTTCGGTTTAAAGTCCGACTGCCTCTCTGCTCTGTGCATACGTCCTCCACATCTCCTACAGACGTGTATGTGGACGTGGGTAGTGGGTCGGCATTGGCCGGGCTCATTTCTTTCTGCCTCTCCTCTCCTGATTCTTTATACCCCACCCGCCCTCTGAATATATTTGAAATTGATAACCAACTTGCGAGGAAGGTTGCGTGCGAGTAATGTAAGCAGTTCTGATTGCCTTAGATGCTGTGGCAATTAGAGGAGAATTTACTCGTCCTTCACCGTAGGCAGCTTTGCCTGGTTAATAAAGGACATTGTCAAAGGCTCTTCCTGTCTGTGAAGTTTGTCTTGGCCCAGTGCCAGGAGCTGAAGATCAGAAAAGACCATCCCGTGACCTAGAATGACCTGTCTTATTCCAGACAAGGCAGAGGCTTGGCCAAATTCTGAACCCTAAGGAGCCAGTAAATTAAAAGATTAGCATGGTTCACGGTAGCCAAGATATGGAAACAACCGAAGTGTCCACTGATGGAGGAACAGATAAAGAAATTGTGTATATTCACAACGGAATATCATTCAGCCTTAAAAAAAAAACATCCTGCCATTTACAACGACATGGATGGACCTGGAGGGTATTATGACGTGAGATAAAGCAGACACAGAAAGACAAGAACTGCATGATCTTACTTACAGGTGGAATCTAAAAGAGTCACAGAGGCAGAGAGTAGAACAGTCGTTCCCAGGGACGCGGAAGTAGGGGAAATGGAGAGAGATGCTGGTCGAAGGGTATACAAAGTGGTAGTTCTATAGGATGAATAAGGCTAGAGATGTAATGTACAGCCTGGTGACTGTAGTGAATAACACTATTATATACTGGAAATCGGCTAAGAGTGGATTTCAGGTGCTTGCATCACACACACACACACACACACACACACACACACACACACACACACGCACACACGGTGGTACCTATGTGAGGAGAGGAAATGTTCTTTAGTTTGACTGCCGTGATCACTTCACTGTGTATGTGTATCAGTACATCAGATCATCACGTTCTGTACCTTAGATAGAATCAACGTTTATTTAGAGAATAAAATGAAAAGATGGGCTTTGCCAGCCAGTTTCGTGTGTGCGTGCACGCGTGCTCATCTGTCACCTTTATGCCGGAGCTCTTAGGACCCAGTGGGTTTTCGGTAAAAGCTGTTGACTGAGTATCCTAGGCCCTCGTTGTAAACGTGTCTGACCCTTCTGATTCTTGCTCTCCCAGGGCCTCAGTGACAAGGAGGACGTTTGGACACAGCGGCATCGCAGTGCACACGTGGTACGCGTGTCCGGCACTGATCAAGTCCATCTGGGCTATGGCCATTAGCCAACACCAGTTCTATCTGGACAGAAAGCAGAGTAAGGTAAGTCCCTTTCCTGGGACTGGGAGGGCCTATGACAAGACCAGACCTTTCACTGAGCTGTGAGCAGACGAGGGCCCTTGTCTGGATCTCGTAGCTGGGGGATTAGGAGTTGGATGGCTGGAGAGGCCCTGCATCCCTTGCTCTGAGATGTGCACAGGTGAGACTGGCCTTTTAGGACTATAGGAGGCAGCTCCTGAGGTCAGCTCTTGAAGAGAACAACGTGTCCTTGGCAACTTGGTCAACCACGGTCAGAGCCACTCAGACCGTTTGCTGCAGCCAAGTAGGGCCTTTTGAGGAATTCCCCCGTGCTTTTGAACCTCAGGAATCTCTCCTGGAAGTAAGCAGTCCTTCTGGGGGTGTAAAAAGTGGCATATTGGGTTTTTTTGGGTTTTTTTGTTTTTGTTTTTTTGTGGTATGCAGGCCTCTCACTGCTGTGGCCCCTCCCGTTGCGGAGCACAAGCTCCGGACGCGCAGGCTCAGCAGTCATGGCTCATGGGCCCAGCCGCTCCGCGGCATGCGGGATCCTCCCAGACCGGGGCACGAACCCGCGTCCCCTACATCAGCAGGTGGACTCTCAACCACTGCGCCACCAGGGAAACCCTGTTTTCCTTTTGAGGAAAAAAAAGAAAAAGGAACCGTTTGCAACTAATAGACACCACCTACCGGTTGAGGATAATTGCTGTGAAAACCCTCCAGGCTTTTCCAACTGCCAACTCCATTTCTTAAAATTGCAAAACCGGAAACATTATAATAAAAAAAAAAGGCAACAAGTCTGTTTCCCTAAGGTAGACCTGGAGCCTCAGGCCATAGTAAACAGTCATCCTCCAAGGGAGGTTTGACCCAGCCCCAGTTCAGACAGACAGACACACACACACACACACACACACACACACACACACACACACACACACACACACACACACACACACACACACACACACGGCGTGGTGGGGGGGGAGAAATGACGTCTCCTTGGTTCGCACACAGCTCATATCAACCCTCTGCCCCCTGTTCCTCCAGCCTTGTCTGCCGTGCTTCCCTTGCCTTCCCCGCACAAGCCACGCCCATTCATTACCCCTCAGGTGAAGAGCCGTATCAAGATGGGCTCTGCATCTTTTTCGGGCTCCTGCTGGCTTGGGACAGGTGGGGAGTGGAATACAGAACTGCAGAGGGAGATCGACCTTGGCCCCCGGTCTAGTCAGTACCACCACCTGGGGGAGGTTTTCTCCCATCCCGTGCGTCCTAGAGAGAGGAGGAAGTGGCAGGACCCTGGGCTTACTGGGCCCAAGACTTATTGGATTGGTGCCCTTTTGGATCCTGTGGCTTCCTGTTTTGCCTTCTATTCCTTCTGAGTGGAGTTGCTCCTTTCCTGGCTTGGGGGGAGGATTGGGAGGAGAGAGTCGGGATTGAGCGGGAGGTAAGAGAAAGATAGTAAGAAAATAGGACAGGAAGCAAACAGTCCCTCAAGTCATGATTCAGTTTCAGTCACAGCCTTTCCCGCGTAGGAGTCACGTTCTCCTTCATAACACATTTTCTCTTCTCCTAAGTCTTCTTCCTCCCCCCGTTTGGTCATTTTCGGGGGGTGGATGGGCACAGGGTGGAATATTTTTGTTGCCAGGAATAATGAGAGCATTCTGCATCACTCCTGGTGATGGTGGGCATTGGCACGGGAACCTGAGGCCCGATTCGATCCAAAGAAACGAGGCCAGAACCTTTTGACTCATGCTTTAGATTGAGACAGTGGATGGGTGTCAGTGTTTTGCCCTCCAGTGGCAGGAGTTGGAGGTCAAAACCTGAGACCATTGATTCTGTCCTCCGTGTTGTTTGGCAGTGCGTGACGAGGGGTAGAGAGTCTGACAGCCCACCTGAACCCCACTGCCAATTCCTCTTGCAGGCAGACACTACACACACTGATTTTGAATGGGGAAGAGAAAAAGCCTGTCTCAGCCTAAGGGTGGTATATTAGCTGTTAGAACTCTTCCTCCCTCTGCTGGCCTTTCACATTAGAGGATCTATGGGGTGAGGCAGGAGGCCCATCCTTAGGGCTCCGCAACCCTGTTCTCAAAGATGGTCTTCCTGTGCAGCTGGAGAAGCCTTACTCAGCAGGCTTACAGGTCAACCCATGGATGTAACAAGGAAACCTCAAAAAGTAACTGTCATAGATCACTTATTAACAAGAAGTATCTCTCAAGAGACCAGACCAAATGCTCGCAGCAATAGGGAGCTTTCAGCTCAGCCACCCCTGGGGGACTGAAGGACATGCACCTACCCCCAGGAGCAGGAGAATTTGCCCCAGATAAGCTCTGGATACTCACAGTGCCCAGAGCCCATGTATTTCTTTTCTTTTTTTTTTTTTTAAAGAAGATGTTGGGGGTAGGAGTTTAGTAATTTATTTTTATTTATTTTTGCTGTGTTGGGTCTTCGTTTCTGTGCGAGGGCTTTCTCTAGTTGTGGCAAGCGGGGGCCTCTGACTATCGCGGCCTCTCTTGTTGCGGAGCACAGGCTCCGGACGCACAGGCTCAGTAGTTGTGGCTCACGGGCCTAGTTGCTCCGCGGCATGTGGGATCCTCCCAGACCGGGGCTCGAACCCGTGTCCCCTGCATTAGCAGGCAGATTCCCAACCACTGCACCACCAGGGAAGCCCGCCCATGTATTTCTTATTGGAATCAGTTGCTCAGCCTGCGGTGACTGGTGAGGAACGGGTTCCCCCATGGGGAGGTCCAAGGACTCTGCCTTCTGGTTCTATGACCCCGGGCAAGTCTTTCCTCGCTCCTGCTTGCTTTGCACAGTTAGAACACAGCAAAGGAAATTCCTGACCAGAATCACTGATCAGTCCAGTGACACAGTGTTGGTGAAGTTGCTTTAGGAGATGTGTGCTATCTCTCACTATTATCATTACTAATGCAACATACCGTTCCCTGGCCGACACCTGTGTGTAAAGTTTAAATTCTCTAAAAGTTCCCCCCAATTAAATCAGAGATGATAAAATTCACCTTAGGAGTAGTATTACAACACCTTTCATTTCTGGAATGTTCTTCAGACAACAGTGATGTGACCCATCTCCAGTGGGCAAGATGGTTCAGGGTGAGTGATGGCTGGCAGGCCTGGAATGGAGTGTTTCCAAATATTTCTGAACAGCCCATGTTGGCTGGCATACTGGCCATTGCTCCACACTCTACTGTATCAGGCCGTGTCAACCATTCCTTTCTCTGAAGTGCTTCAGCAAAGCCCAGGCCTCCCGAGGGGTGCTCATGAACCCCAGAAACAAGTGCAATCTAGTGGTTGGAGCCAGCGGGGGTGGGTAGCTGAGAAACCTAGTGCCCTTCCCCTGGCGCTTGGTCATTTTCTTCTTTCAGGGTCCTAGTGTAAATCACTTAGAAAACCTGTCTCTCTGTCTCTCGCTCTCTCTCTGTCTCTCTCACTCTCTCGCTCTCTCTCGCTCTCTCTTGCTCTCTCTCACACACACACGCCCGCCTGCCCGCCCACCCTCCATCACCAAAGACAGCGGAAAGAGGCGGTATTGGTCCCTTTCTGGCAGCTCATTCAGAATGAGAGGCTGTGCTGGCATCAGTCACATTTGGTAAATTATATCTGCTGACCCCAAAGATCAGAAATGTTGTCAGCTAGATCCTGCCAACGTATGTACCCCAGAGCCAAGGAATATCTTGCAGAGTTCGGAGGAAAATACTTGAGAGCTTAAATTGTTGAGTTCCTCTGAATTCAGATTGAGAACTTGAGTTGGCCCCCAGTCCAAACATCTTTCCTTCTTCTTAATCTTTTTTTTTTTTTTTCCTGATCCAGTTTGCTATTCTTCATTCCATCTAGATCAAAAGCCAAGTGAAAGCATGTCAGGGCCAATTAAACCTTGCTTACAGAATACCCATGATAATACTTAGAACAGCAAGACCCTCAGAGCAAAACATCCAAAGCTTTGGAGGCTCTTTTGCTTGGTCACAAAGACTTGACTTTATAGGGAGAGAATCTCGCCATCAATTCATCTCTTAGTGCTCTCTCCCCACCTGGTCTGTTCAGTCACTGTGATATTTCCATTCTAGAGAGAAGCCAGTAATTTCCTAAAGCTTCTAAGAATCTAGTCTCCCTTGGGAAGTGTGACTCTTGTCCTTTTTCTGTATTTTGTTTCCTGCCTCCGAGATTGGTGTGGAGGGGCTGGAGGTGGGGTGGGGACAGGTCTTCCTTGAGATTAATGAGATCCCACCAAATCTCCCGTTGAGTCATTCACTGAACCTCACCTAGCAAATTCCTGCCAGGCCCTGATTTATATCCTATTCCTATTCCAGTGTCACTGGCCTTGATGTCTAGCATCTGATTTCGTCCTGATATCACACCTCCGTGGTGTGGGTTTTAACAGCTCCCTTTTACAAACAGGGATCTCAGTATCAGAGAGGTTGAAAATCAAGGTCAAACTGTGATTCTCTGGGAAGCGCCAAGATTTCAGTCCAGGTCTTTCTGATTTCAGAGCCCAGGTCCTTCCCCAGGCTGCAATGGTCTGTGTCTTCATGAGTTATTCTTGCAGAACTGCAAGCGTGGGCTTCTCTTGGTAGAGCCTGGGCCTTGGTAGAAGAACAGTGTTGAAAGAGAGGAAGCGATGGGTTGTGCTTTGCTCAGAGGATAAAACTCAGCCAGGTGGATGCAACTGATACGCTGTGTCGAAGTGAAGCAGAGGCGCTCCTGCCTTCTGCTACAAGCCAGAAAACCCTGCGAGGCGCTGGCAGCTGGGATTGTGTTATGAGCAAGGAAGCCCTCACCCCAGGAAGGCAGCCTAGTTCTGAACGCAGGGACAGAAGTTGAGGTCAGAGAGGAGACATCAGTCAAGGAAGGACCAGTGAGATAGAAGAGGGTGAGGACGAAAATGGGTCAGACCCGGTGAACAAAACAAGCAGAAAGTCTCAGCATTTCCTCTGCCCCTCAGACTCTCATCTCATTCACGTGAGGAAAGTCCTTAGCGGTCAGAAGTCATGGTCTTTCACCAATTCTGGCATCAACACGGAGGCCAGAGGAAGGGCAAGGCCTCTGGGTTCAGACAGACCCTGCTGGACCGCTGCGGGCACCTGGGCTCAGGATGTGAATAAGAGGCAGCCGGGCACTGGTCTGCCCGTCCTCCGTGGCTTCTCCTGTGTGGCGGACAGACCTAGTCTCACACCAGTGAACACGCATCCAAACCTCAGTTGGGACCCTCCGCTGGCTCCATGCGTGCACCCCTGCCTAATCACCAGTGGCCACGGAAAGATCAGCACATGGGGCTTCCCTGGTGGCGCAGTGGTTGAGAGTCCGCCTGCCGATGCAGGGGACGCGGGTTCGTGCCCCGGTCCGGCAAGATCCCACATGCCGCGGAGCGGCTGGGCCCGTGAGCCATGGCCACTGAGCCTGCGCGTCTGGAGCCCGTGCTCCGCAACAGGAGAGGCCACAACAGTGAGAGGCCTGCGTACCGCAAAAAAAAAAAAAAAAAAATCAGCACATGTACAGGTTATACTAGGATTTATAGTTGTTTTCCAAAAGTCCGCAGTGCAGCGAAAGCCACTTCCTGAAGCATTGTCACAAATTGATTTCTTGAAAACGGAAAAAAAAAAAAACGTCCAACATATGCGGGGCACACGCAAACCCACCTCTACCTCCCAAGGTGGGAACTAGAGCAGAAAGCTTCACTGCAAACAGTTGATTTTAGGAACGTAATCATGAATGCAGAGTCCTTTTCTAATTGCTCTAACTTGCTGTTACTGTTCGACAAAGTGGGCCAGTTAATTTGTAGCATAAATGGAGTGGACTTTTAACCGTAATCTGAAGACTTCGGCTCCTATGTTTAGGTACCAAAATAGAAGCAAAGCACCGTGTCAGGTGCCCCCTTGGTGGGCACCGAGCGTCCAGATAAGCATTTGTTGCAGAAGCCCTTACACGCCACGCTTGCACACCACGCTTACACGCCACGCTTGCAGGCTGACAGTGTGATCGCTTTCCAACCCTCTAAGTTTTCATGGCTCCGTGGCTAATCATTTAAGAGCTTAAACCACCTTCGAATTTACTGGAACTTCATAAATTTGCTTCAGACATCCTTTAAATCATTCACAAAGCTGAAAATTATTTTTCTCCTCCTTTTAAGCACAAAATCACAGTAGCAAGTAAAATTGCTACTATTCATTGAGAGCTATGTAGGAGGCGGGGGGAGGGGAGGGAACTGGGGGTGGAGGGATGCCTTCACTTGCCTTACTTCTTTTGACCCTAACAAAACCTTGAGCGGTAGGTGGTGCTTTCCCTGTGTTATGCTTGCGAGTCATGAGGCCTCTTGAGGTTAAGTCCTTCCCCAAATCAGGACTCCATCGAGGCCTAGCTGACTCCGGAGTCCACACTTGTAAGCCCTGTACATACAGCCTGTGGGATAACAGGCTTCGAAAATTCCTCGCCGTGTCACCTCTGGAGCCTTATCTGCTCCCACCTGGGAAGCTTCAGGGGATGAGCGATGGGCCCTGGGGACACAGACAGAAAAATGAGGCAGTTCGCTGGCCGTGAGGCCGTTTGCTAGATCTCGGAAAGACAGGCGGGCGGGCGAGCGATCACTGTCTGGAGGGGAGCGGCCCCCGTCTAACCTGCCCAACCCGGTGGTCCTTCTAGTCGAAGATCCATGCCGCCCGCAGCCTGAGCGAGATCGCCATCGACCTGACGGAGACGGGGACGCTGAAGACGTCGAAGCTGGCCAGCATGGGCAGCAAGGGCAAGATCATCAGCGGCAGCAGCGGCAGCCTGCTGTCCTCAGGTGGGTAGCGGCCCCCGGGGGCTGGGGCGCTCCGAGGGAGCAGGTGTGGGAGGGCCACCTAAGTGCCTTCGAGCGGCCTCCAGAGCCTTCCCAGTGCTGGTGGCTGAGCGGCAGGAATGCCGGCTCCAAGGCCGCACGGCGGGCGCGGGCTGCCTGTGTGCCACTCAAGGAGAGTTATGCGAGGAGGGGCTGAAGGTCAAGTCGTGGCGCTTGCTGAGTGACCTACATTCTGTTCCCAGGGGGGCTTCTCGAGGCTTTCCAAAGTACAGAACACCCTTGATCGTTTGGAAAAGAGAGACCTGTCGCAGAGTGCGCTTTGAAAGGGAGGCTCGGGGGATCTGGTTGCCGTCTGTTTCTGCGGGGGGCCTGGGCCAGTCATTTGTCTTGAGGTGTTGGGAGGGGCAGAAATGCCCCGAGGTTTGAGATGGGGCTGGACTTCAGGAGGAGGGATGCCATTGGCTGGAGTGACAGGAAGGGGGGCAGTTTTGAGTTGGGCAGGGAGCGAGAGGGAGGCAAAATTGTTTGGAAATGTTAGAAAAGTATAACGCAGTTCACTCCCCAGGCCACGTGGTCAAGGCCTGATTATTCTTGGAGCCAGTACACATTTCCTTGCCTCTGAGCCAGAGAGTAAAACAGGAAGTCTTTGCCCTACCTCATCTTCTCGGGTCAGCTCTGTACACGTGGTGACTGCAGACGGTAACAAAATAAAATAAAGGAAAAAGACAGGAGGGGGGGAAAGCCGAAAGCTGCCTAGTTAGCTTCTGGGCTGGTGGAGTCCAGTCACAGCCAGGGAAAACCTTCAGACCTGAAGGACGAGGGTGAAGATGGACAGGCCTTTCTAAGGTCCTGGGAGGACCCAGGTCATGTGTGCACGGGCCAGGTGTTTTATAAAACCTGTGAACGTAATACATTTTGCATTCTTTTTCTTAAATGGAGCCACCAAAATTCTGTAGGTTTCAGGCTCCACAAAGTCGTTTCTGCCTCTGCCAGGTCACCGTTAAGGTTCACCGTAAACCTCTCTCTGTCCTGGGTCCTTAAAAAGTTTCCATCAATACAATGGGCCAAGTAATCATTGTTTCTGAGGCTTAGAGGTTTACAGTGAAGACCGTGGACAGTGCTGTAGTAAAGAGAACGCCATACAAAATCCAAGACCCCTGCCTCGAATTCCAGCCACTTCCTATCGCCTGCAGAATGATGAAGGGCAGGGCCAGAGTCAGCCCTGTGACTGTCCCCTAGACATCCCTATCCCCCATTAAAGCCCAGAGTCTCAGATCTGAGCCTGGATTTAATCTGTCCACTGTCCTCCTCATCCAGCCACAGATGAGCCCGCCTCTTCCTTCAGCCTCAGTGAGCGGTGCATCCCTGCCGTGGTTTCATGTCCCCTTGGAAATCTACATTCGTTCTGAATGTGGCATGTTATACCCAGGAGAATAGATTCTTCCAGCTCAGGGGTTCCCTGCCCTCCAAGTGCATCGGAACCCCTTGGAGGGTTCGTTCAAACGCAGATAGCTGGGCTCCGGCCCCGGAGTATCTGATCTGTAGGTCTGGGGTGAGCCTGGGAATTAGCATTTCTAGCAAGTTCTGACAAGCTCTCCGGTGATGTTGATGCTGGTCTGGGGACCACACTTTGAGAGCCACTGTTCTCGCGAGGAACCTCGGTCTCCCCACTTTTACACCTGTGTCCTGGTCCATCTGCTCGGGCCCTTTGTCTCTGGCAGCCGCCAAGGGTACAAACGTAATAGCAGGTAGAGCGGAGGTGGTGAACAGGAGCCCCAAAGCGTCTAACATGGAGCTGACATCATTCAACCATCAGAAATGAGATCCAGGGACTTCCCTGGCGGCCCAGTGGTTAAGACTCTGCGCTTCCACTGCAGGGAGTGCGGGTTCAATCCCTGGTGCAGCAACTGGGATCCCCAGTTTTTTTGGCAGCACGGCCAAAAAAAAAGAAATTGAGATACCGAGATCCAGGCATCTTCAAGACTGGATAGCTATTCCTCTCTGTTACCGCCAACAGCTTGACATTAATAATCAATCCCGTGGGCTAGGAGATGAATCAAAAGAAAACTTTCCTGCTGAATCCACTCCCACACCTGATATAAGCATCTTTATCTCAGGATATTAGAGCAGTTTTTTCATGTCTGATAACTTAGTGACGAGGACCCCGGGCAAAGCTGTTTGGGCATCGATGCAGGTAGCCGAGGCCCCCTGCCTGCCCCACTTCTGCGGTGGCCCCATCCTTAGGACCGAGACCCTCAGCCTTTTGCCTGCCCCCCTTCTGCTGCTCAGCTAAGCAAGAGGAAAGCTGGGCAGACGGGGAAGGAGGTGGAGAGGTGTGAGCTGTGACCAGGCCAGGGAGCATTTTGAACTCAGCCCAGCCCTGCAAGTTAGATGCTGAAGAATGGTCCTTAACTGCTGAGGCTCCGTGGGGAGGTCTCCCCCCTCTGGCTTAGGAAAGGCCACGGGTCAGTGGAAGGGGAGACCTTGCACAGGAAGTGTTCCATCAGTCAACTCGGGGAACTTCTAGGACCTGTCGATCTGGCCATCACTGCCACCAGGTCTGTGATTGCTGCCCCTCTGACTTTTCATGTGCAGGAGAAGATGCCTTCACCTGAGGCCTCGCAGTCCCACCTGGACGGGACGGTTTCCCATCCCCCACCAGACGGAAATCTAGGCTAGCCTCCCACCCATGCTTTTCATCCTTTAGTGCGTCCTGCCTGAGTGCGTGTGGAGAAGGCCTCTTAGTGATGGGCTCCCACAGAAGGAGAGGGCGTCGCTCTTTCGGGATGGCCTTGGTTTAAGCACTCTTTTTATGACACTTTCCAGACCCTGTGGTCTACCTCTCACTCAGGAAATAGGATACAAATAACCTAGTATCTTATTGGATCAATTATTGTCTCTCCTTCACCTACTTCCTCGTGCTAAGAAAAACTGGTGTCTGATAAATAGTCCTGGAAAGCATTTTGAGAAACTGATCATCACTTGAGAGTTCTTTTTGCTACCTCTAGCCCTGTGCCTATCACTCAGTAGGTGTTCAATACACGATCTTTTAAATTTTTTACATGATTTCCCCATGACTCATTTATTTACTGACTGGAAATTTGTACCTTTTGACTCGCTTTACCTATTCCACCCACCCTCACCC
This sequence comes from Stenella coeruleoalba, assembly GCF_951394435.1. Taxonomy (NCBI): domain Eukaryota; kingdom Metazoa; phylum Chordata; class Mammalia; order Artiodactyla; family Delphinidae; genus Stenella; species Stenella coeruleoalba. The sequence continues at coordinate 174,497,831 of NC_137147.1, read as the reverse complement.
CTTGTCTCTGACACCCGCCAGTCTGTTCTTTTTATCCATGAGCTCAGGGTTTTTTGGTTTTAGTTCGTTTGTTTTTAGAGTTTATGTATCAGTGAGATCAAATGGTATTTGTCTTTCTCTGATATACTTCACTTAGCATAATGCCCTTGGGGTCCATTTACATCGCAAATGGCAAGATTTCATTCTTTTTGTTACGGCTGAATAATATTCCGTTGTGTGTGTGTCATAGTTACAATTTCTTTATGCATTCATCCACTGGTGGACACTTAGATTGTGTCCATGTCATGGCTATTGTGAATAATGCTGCTGTGACCATGAGGGTGCAGATATCTTTTCCAGCTACTGTTTCATTTCTTCAGATAAATACCCAGAAGTGAAATTGCTGGGTCATATGGTAGCTCTATTATTAGTTTTTTGAGGAACCTCCAGACTGTTTGACATAGTGACTGCACCAACTCGCATTCCCACCAACAGGGTATGAGGGTTCCCTTTTTTCCACATCCTCGCCAACAGTTGTTATGTTCTTTTTGATGATGGCCATTCTAACAGATGTGAGGTGATTTCCCATTGTGGCTTTGATTTGCACTTCCCTGATGATTAATGATGTTGGGTATCTTTTCATGTACCTGTTGGCCATTTGTATGTCTTCTCGGGAAAATGTTCACATCCTCTGCCCGTTTTTTAATTGGATTTATTTTTTGTTGTTGAGTTGTATAAGTTCTTTATATTTTTTGGATATTGGTCCTTTATCAGATGTATGGTTTGCGAATATCTTCTCCCATTCAGTAGGTTGCCTTTTCTTTTTGTTGATGGTTTCCTTTGTTGTGCAGAAGCTTTTTAGTTTGCTGTAGTCCCACTTGCTTATTTTTACTTTTGGTGCCCTACTTGTGGTGTCAGATTTTAAAAAATCATCACCACGACTGATGTCAGTGATACACGATTGTTAAAATTAAATTTTGAAGGATACTAGTAAGAATCCTGCATGTGCTGCATTTTAAGAACCTTCTACATTCCCAGAGTGTGTGCTATCTCGGTCCTTGCCAAGATCGCTCATAAACCTGCCACTAACATTTTCCCTCAAATTGTACTGTATGGCTTTTGTCATGATAGTTTCAGACCTTCAAAGGTTAATCTTGTCAGATCAGGCCCCTCCTGCAAATGCCGTCCTTCCTCATTATCTTTCCTTTATCCTTCCACCCTTGTCTGTACCCAGATTGTGCCGTAACTGAGCCGTGTAACCACACTGTGATATTGCTACCGTATAAACATTTTTTCTAGCTCCCGAACTTTGCTAGGGGCTATGCGTAGCATTTTAAAAGTTACAGCTTCTCTCCTCAAAGAGTTTGTGTACTATTTATTGTTGTAAAACAGAGATAAAATATTTCCAACTCTTAGTAACTTTGAAGGTGATTTTCCTATTTAAAAAGGGTACATCATTACGAAATAGTGGACTTCAGTCATTTTAAAGCTATCTGAGGTCTCAGATGCTAAAGAAATGAAGAAATGTTATTGATATCATTAAAGAAGTCAGAAGTCCACTCTTATTATTGACCTGAGCCAGGGGCTAACATCTCAGAAAGAAAAGGTCTGCAGAGTTGAAATGATTTACTAAGGCTCGGGGCCAAGACCCTCTGAGTTCTTCGGCGGTAACACCCGGGGCTGTCCCGTGGGAGACCTGTAGTCCTACTAGAGACCCTTAGAGGTGCTGAGCCTTCTAAGCTGTGTCAGATTAAAAGGGATCAAGCCCTCACCTCCCAAAATTGCACTGCATGAGATTCAGACCCTAGGAAGGTTATGGAACCTGCGTCCCAAATCCATTCGTGAAGGGGCTCCGGCGGGCAGGCTTTGAAAGGAGGTGAGGACCCTTGTCCCAGAGCATCCCCTGGAGGAAGGGACGTTGAGGCAGCTCAGGGCGCAGCCCCCGTTCCAGGCTGGCAGAGCCCCACCCCCACCCCCATCTTGGTCTCCTCACAGCTCTGCACCTCTGGGTAACCAGCCAGCCTGTTGCCTGACCACTGCGGGGTGGGAGAGGCGGGGTGGTGACAAGCAGGGGACGTTGTAGTCACTGTGCCCTAGGAGAGCCTCCAGATTTTCCAGGGTTCAGATAGAGTTTGAGAGGACAACTGTGAATTCAAAACATTTGGTGATGGTGATGTTTTCAGAATTCAGAAAAAGCATCCGAAATCCTTTTTGTGGGAACTTTAAAGGGTTTATTCCTCTCTTCCTTACCCCCATTTCTTGAAATCTCAGAAACAGATAGGAAAGGGAAAAAACTGGAATGACAAAAGAAAAAACCAAACAACTGCATGCTGAACACGCATGGCCTTTCCATAGCTCCTCTGAAAGCGAGAAAAAGTGTAGGATTGTCCCAGCATTGCTTCTGGAATTTGCCATCCCAGAACAGTTCTGGTTTCAGTAGGAGGGTAGGGGCTCAGGGAGATGTGCTTTTGCTCTCAGCCGATTGAAAGAAAAACGGCACAGACTTGCTTAGAAGACACCCTGTGTTACGCAGGCCCATGTGGGTTGTGCGTTAACTGCCCCCAAACGAAAAAATGTTACTGCACATCCTTTCTTAGAGGAATAGAACAATGAGACTGACGCTGGCTTTTTGAGTGGAAATACAGGGCCAGAAGCCACCCGCTGTCTCCAGAAACAAAATGGCATGTCGTGCCTATAAATAGGAATTGGGCTGTGGGATTAATGATACGGCAGTTGAGTCATCTTCATTGTCAAGAGCAGGATTGCAAAGAATGTGGTGATGGATATTTGGTTAAAAAAAAATGAAATATAACAAAACCTGCAGTCTGCTGGGATCCCCCAGCTCTGCCTGACCCTTTCCGCTCTGGAGAAAAACATGTTGTACTGAGTGTAGGGCCTGCTCTGCCTGGGACCCATCCATGTCCATGACTCAACTCTTCACACGTTGGCCCTCTCTGAATGCCAGCACTTCCTGCCATTGTTGGGCAGTTTATTAATAACTAACATAATAACGAGGGTGCCAGCTGTTTGCCGTCTCCCCTTCCAGAGAACTGATCTGATAGGGGTCTGCCAGCTTCATGGTCAGGGCTGTATTCAGCTTAAAATACACGGCCTGAAGTTGGTATCAATCCCATGATGTTTGGGGGCTTTTTTCTTCTTCTTTTCATCTTCATCCTTTTTTTTCTTTTTTTTTAAATATAGATTTTATTCCTACAGTTCAAATTTATTTCCTTTATGTTTTGCAGTTACTTTATGTCAATGTTTTTTTAACTGGGGTATAGTTGCTTTACAATGTTGTATTAGTTTCTACTGTACAGCAAAGTGGAGTTCCCTGTGCTATGCAGCAGGTTCTCATTAGTTACCTGTTTTATACATATTAGCGTATACACGTCGATCCCAATCTCCCAATTCATCCCACCACCCCCACCACCACTTTCCCCCCTTGGTGTCCATACGTTTGTTCTCTACATCTGTGTCTCCACTTCTGCCCTGCAAACCGGTTCATCTGTACCATTTTTCTAGATCCCACATATATGCGTTAATAGACGATATTTGTTTTTCTCTTTCTGACTTACTTCACTCTATGACAGTCTCTGGATCCATCCACGTCTCTACAAATGACCCAATTCCGTTCCTTTTTATGGCTGAGTGAGATTCCATTGTATATGTGTACCACATCTTCTTCATCCATTCCTCTGTCAATGGAACTTGGTCAGTATTTTGCGGCCCAGCATGTGTGATCTTAGTTCCCCAAGCAGGGATCGAACCCACGCCCCCTGCATTAGAGGCATGGAGTCTTAACCACTGGACCGCCAGGGGAGTGCCGTTTTCATCCTTTCTTTTTGGCTCTCCTTCTACCTCTTCCCTCTGTTTCTCTCCAGCCTTTTAAAGGTTCCTTTATCCACTGCCTGTCTCTTCTTAAGTCTAATGATGCCCAGCATTCCAGGGACCTTTAGTGTTGGTCCCAGGCTCAGTGCCCTGCAGATGGGCTTAGCCAGCAGCGCTGCCAGAGGGCTCGCCTTCTGCCAGGGTGTGTTTATACGGGACTGTGTAACTGGTGAGCGCTGCGAAATCTCTTTCTGTGGAATGGATGTTTCTGGCCGTGGCTTGAGCAGGACAGGCCTGAGTCAAAATTGTGAGAAGACAGCACGGTTGTCCCTTTCTGCTCTCTCACTGGGGGTAAAAAAAAAAACCTAATAAACCATTTATACTGATATAGTTACACCCTCCCGTGTAAAGGAATATTTGCCTGCTAAAGAAAACCAGGGCAGAATGATAATCTGTAACCTAAGTGAACGACTTTGATGGAATTTTAAGAACTGAAAAAGAAATATCACCATCCCCTCCCATAGCTTTTGCTCTCTTCCCATTTATGGAGACCAGCCTTCTCAATATTACAGTCGAATCACAGAATCTTGGAGCCAGAAGGATAAGCCCCCTTATTTCACAATATAAGGAATGGAAACCCTATAAATTAACTCATAACAGTAGTTTCAACTACGTAGTTTACCAGATGCTGCTAATTTTTTAAGTCATTGGTTCACTTCTCTCCCTCCCTCCCTCTCCCCCAACCCCGAACATTTCTCTCTTTAATTATCTTTGTACCCTTCACCCTTTGGTGAAAGCGCCACTGAGCACTTTTCTTTTTTTTTCTGAGTCCCAGAGACTCTTCGCTGCCACCACATGGTGTTTATTTTCAAATTGCTCCCATTTCACTGCTCTTATACATGCACTGTTTTATTTTTAAAATACCCGACCCTAATGAAAAGTTCTCCAGGCGTGCACTTTTCATGTGAAAAAATCACATTTCATTCCCTGAGATGCTCTCCAGAGATCACACACAGTTATCCTGAAATCTGCCAGGTGGCTTTATTTCCCGTGTTCTCTTAGGACATCTTTTCTGTAAGGAATTCATAATTGAGGATTTGTAAGGCAAATAAATATCTCTTCATCATAAAGGGTTCAGACCTTTTCCTTGTATTTATTCCTGGGGTGTCTGCCAAAACTTTTCCTTACAGCTTTTGTAGATCTGCTGGGAATATGCCTACTTTCTTTTTTTTTTTTTTCATAAAAGTCTAAACAGACAGATTGTCATTTCCTTCCCTTACTTTTAGGACAACAGATTTCTTTCTTCTTTGGGGTACTGTTTGTTTCAAATTTCCCCTGCTTTCAGAGAGGAAAGAACCCCTTCTGTCTCCTGAGATCAGCGGGGCTGGTCATCAGAATTCCATCTGTGTAAAAACAGATGAGCCCCGGTTCCCGACAATATTCTGTTTAAGAGGATGCGTTCTCATATCCGGTGCAGGGTAGCCCAGAGTCTTTTGAAAGATTGGAGCACATTCTCCGTCTCAGCCCGATGAGGACATCCTTCCCCATGTCTGCCGGCTGGGAGGGGAGCTGCTGTTTGTGTGGGCCGGCCCTCCCCACGCATCCTGTCCCAGGGCACCAGCTGCCCACCCGGGGACACCTGGAGTTCCCTAGCTGGAGCACGAGAAAGTCCGAGAGGCGGTTTCTCCAGAGGTGGCAGGAATATCTCCGTCCAACAACATCCCTAGCATCCGGGAGTTCACTCGGGAGATTTCCAAAGACCCCCTGAAAGTGCCTTTCTGATCTTCAGTGCATCAGACACTCCAGGCTGTGTTTGGATTGGAATTGTCTTCTTTGGGGTCAGACCTTTTTCTCCTCCTCTCAGCCAGCTGATGAGTGACCTATTTCTATAAAGGATGTGGATTGAAAAATGATCATCAGATAGCCAAAAGCAAAAGACATGTTCAAGCAGGGCTCATTCAGAGAGATGTTGACTGAGCAGTATGCAGGATGAAAAGCTTTCCAGAGAGCTCATCTGATGCTGACCCTCCCGGCACTGGACCACAGGGCGACTCAGCCTCAGATCTCATCAGCCCCGCAGGTTCATTGCCTAATTGGCCTGGGATGCGGCAGCTGCCGCCTCTGCCCGTCAAGTGCGCGGCTCACGTCCTCCTTCCTCCCACTGGACAGCTTTTCACGGCCGGACGCGAGGCTCTCTGAGGGCTGGACCCACGTCCAGTTCCCTGTCTCCCCCGCCCCACCTTGCACACAGAAGGTGCTTCAGAGACTTCTCTGGCTTCCTTGGCGCATTTGAAGGACCTGTGGGCCCCTCCTTTCTGCCTACGTGTTCCTCCGCGCGGTCCCGCAGAAAGGGTCTAGGCTGGAGAGGCAGGTAGGCTGGCACACGAACCGTGTTGATTACAGCCAGACCCAGTTCCTGCCCTCATGGTGCTTCCATTCTAGGGAAGCAGCAGACCAAAGCGCCAAGTTGGAATCCCAGCTGTGCCTCCTAACATCCCAATGACCTCTTCTATGAAAATGGGGACAGTGTTTCCATGAGGATGAAATGAAGTAGAACGTGTGGGAAGCTCCTATCGGGAGTTCTGTAAAAATCCCCTCCCTTCCCTTCTCCCGAGTTCCCTGCCTGTGCACCTTCCCCCAGCCTTCCAGCCTCTTGCCTGTTCACTGTTCTTCCTCTTTTACATCATGAGGCTCCCCAGAATTGGGGTGCCAGCTCCTAACAAAGGCCAGGGGACACTCCTGAATACAAACAACCACAAATACTCATGTAGTGCCTATTACGTGCTGTTCTAAGCATCTTGCAAGCCAGTGCAAATCAATTTCATTTGATTCTCCCAACTTTTGAAGAAGTCCTGCTTTTTAAATTTGTTTATTTATTTGTTTATTTTTGGCTGTGTTGGGTCTTCGTTGCTGCGCGTGGGCTTTCTCTAGGTGCGGCGAGCGGGGGCTACTCTTCGTTGCGGTGCGCAGGCTTCTCCTTGCGGTGGCTTCTTTTGTTGCGGAGCACGGGCTCTAGGCGCGCAGGCTTCAGTAGTTGCAGCCCGTGGGCTCAGTAGTTGTGGCTCACGGGCTTAGTTGCTCCGCAGCATGTGGGATCTTCCCGGACCAGGGCTCGAACCCGTGTCCCCTGCATTGGCAGGTGGATTCTTAACCACTGAACCACCAGGGAAGCCCAGAAGTCCTGTTTTCATTCCCATATGAGAAGGAAGATAACAGATTTAGAGCGGTCATGTGACATTGCCGAGTCCTCACAGCTAGTATGGCACAGAGCTGGACACAAGCCCTGACTTGTTAGCTCTAAACTACTAGGTGGTAGACTTCTGTCTCCGGAAGCTGCCAGACCAGTTGACATTTCCCGAGGTGTATTCACGTCACTCTTTCCTACAAACTTGGTGCTACTTGAAAGTTTGACCACCACCAACAACAAAGTGTTTACTCGCTACTTAGATCTTTCAGAAGCATTCAGATCACTCCTGTTTTTCCTTGGGTTCGTGCACCAGTTGATTATGCTTGGACAGTCCTTTCTGACTAGCGCTTGGCTACTGCTCTGTCACTCTCTACGTTTTGAAATCTCACTCTTCTGGCTCCGGTAGAGAGCATCCATCCGTCTAGTACTTCATTAATCCCGAACAAAACTCAGATTAAACTCTTACTTAGTATTCAGGTTTACAGATAATTTGCTTTGGCCTGTTGATAAGATCAGAGGTCAGAGGTCAGTCCTTTAGGTGCCGGTCGATAATTAGACATTTCCTTTTGATTTGAAGCAAACTATAGCCATAGCTGGGAGAAGGACCAGAGTTGGAGGGATGCTTGTCTGTTCTGGAGGTGGAGATGGGAAAGAAAAGAGGAGAAAGATGGTGCCGTATGTAAGGGTCCTTTTGTAAAAATTGCAAAAATGGCTACTAGAGGTGAGAGGGAACTGCCTCAGTAAGCTGTTTATTTCAGTACTAGATTCTTCGAGTTTGGAGGAATCTTGGGGGTTAGTTAATTGGTCATTTTCTAGTTGGGGACATCATGGCTCTGAGAGGTCAACAACCCGAGATCTGAAACTAACACTAACTAACAGCTGACGTGTTGGAAATCCAGGTGTCTTTTATCCTTCACTGCTCCTCTAAAAGATAGCGGATTTCCATCTTGTTAATTTCTAAGGGGCTAAACGTATAACCTTGGAGTGGGGTTGCCTGTGAAAAGGCACGTGTGTGTTCACGTAACCGGAAATGGACAAATCATCGTAACTGAGAGCTTCTATACCATTCATCAAGTGTAGGTGCTGACTGGAAATTATTTCTGTGTCTAGAATCATTTTAGATGTGCTCACAAACCTTTAGTTTGCAAGACTCTCGTTGCCCTGCGCCCCTAAGGCTCTTCTGACGGCGTTTCTCCCTGGATTCATTCTGTTCTGTCACTTGAGAGGATGAAGAGTGACTCTCTGCCTCTCTGGCTGGCCTTCCTTTTAGATGTCACGCGTGCCATTCAGGGGACGTCTAGAGGGTGAGAACATCAGCATCTCGGAGCACCTGGGGCTCCTCCTTCTGATGCTCTTGAGTTTCCGTCAGTGCTTTGTGCTGTTGGTGTTGTCATCTTGTCCCTGGGCACTCAGCTGCCGCCCCCCAGGGTTGCCACGTTGGCCTGGTTGCAGGTAACACCCCGACGGCTTCAGATCCGACAAGCTCCAAGAGAGAGCAGCTCTAAGAACTCAGCACGCTTGCCCAGACGGTGCATTTCCTTTACAGAAACAGAGGCACCAGGAACCTCTTTTTCAAATGCATTGTGACCAGAACCCCACGGCAGAGCTGCCCTAGCTTGAGGGTGGAGTGGGGGGCCCAGAACCTGCCGAACCCCTCGACTCCGTCCCAGCCTCATCCACAGGCGCACCAAAGGCATAAATGCAAACCCAGGAGCTCAAGAAACGAAATTTGAAAACAGTGCCTAGACCTCTGTCGCTCCTTCTAAAGATGAGCTTTGGAGCCCGAGTGGCAGCTGCGTTGCACAGAGCTTCTCTTCTTTGGCAAATGGGCCCTTGGGTAATGGCGAGGAAGTCATTTCAGTCATTTCTCTCTTTCTAATTCTAGCCGGTATGTCCCCGTGTGGGTGTGCGCACTCATCCAGTTAAGTCTACCCTAGATACGGGGGGTTTACCTGTCCCAGGCACAAGCTAAATGCCGAATGTGCGTGATCTCATTAGTCTTTACAGCACATGCCGCGGAGCGGCTGGGCCCGTGAGCCATGGCCGCTGAGCCTGCGCGTCCGGAGCCTGTGCTCCGCAACGGGAGAGGCCACGACAGTGAGAGGCCCGCGTACCGCAAAGGAATAAAGGTGTGAAGCAGAGCCAGCCAGCATTAGTGGTGCCAGATACGGAGAAGGCCTCTTGAGCCGTCACTCTGTCTTATATATGGGTTTGGTATTTAGGCTAATTATTATAAGTAATCATAATTTAGGGAGTGCTAATGAGCTCAAGACCAAAGCCTAACTAATCCATAACTAGAGATCAGATCATCCAAAAATTCTGGGCTTTACCACCCAGAGTTTAATGTTGTGATTTTTGCCATTCTGGAATAGAGTTCATTCTTAGATTTGACTTCATAAATCACCATCTCCTATTGAGAGGTTAGGCAGGGGTGAGAAGGAAAACAATGAATTTTTCATTTGTGCTAGAAATCCTTTCATCTTCTTGGACCCAAGTTTCCCCAGGTCTGTTTTTCAAATCTAAAGTCTGACTTCCTTCCAGTATTATTTTACCTTCTTATTAATCCTTTAGATGATGGAATAATAGAGCGTAGCTCGTTAAATTTTCCTGCGTCTTCACCTGTGACTGTGACTCAGGGAACAAGATTAAGATTCAGAATGATTTAGCTGTGTTACCTTAGATGAATGTGGACTGGAGATAGTTCAGGACTAATAAGCTCAGGGTAATTGACATGGGGGTAGATAACCTGAAGCATTTCAAAAAGGGGAGCCTGCAATAATGTCCAACCACGTGTCACGTGAGTATGACACCATGTGGATTTAGTATGAGAACCATGAGGTAATGGAGGCTTCGTGAGGGTCAAGCTCTCGTTTGAGTTTGCTGTTGAATTTGGAAACACGTGAATGAAGCAGGACGAAATCCAGAAAAGCGCTACAAAAATGATTAAAAGTTTGGAAGGTCGACTCTATAAAGAAACAACCTACAGGTACTAGATTTCTTTACGGAGATGAGATACAACTTAATTATAGCATCCACCCATACGATTGACAACATTTATTCGTTTATTCAAGCTAATATTTATTAGCTACTGTGGAGGCATAAAGATGGTACATTCCCACAGTGATGGAGATCCTCTATTTCAAGCTAGAACTAGTCAAAATGTATTGTACGTAAACACTGAGAATTCTTGAAGATTAGGGTTATAAGAACTTAGGTGCCTGGTAATTGAGGGACTATGGGGATTCCTGCTCAGAGCCTAAATAAGAGTCAGATCTTATATTGATGGGGATGATTTGTTGTATTTTTTTTATATTATTTATTTCACTGCACCAGGTCTTAGTTGCGGCATGCGGGAACTCTGTTGCCACCTGGGGGATCTTTGTTGCAGCACGCGGGCTCTTTAGTTGCGGCATGCGGGCTCTTTAGTCGTGGCATGCGGGATCTAGTTCCCTGACCAGGGATCGAACCCCGGCCCCCTACGTTGGGAAGGTGGAGTCTTAACCACTGGAGCACCAGGGAAGTCCCCATCACAGAGTTTTTGATACCAAAGCATAGAAGTCCTTTCTAGTCTTGTGATTCTGAGACGCCTTCTTTAACCACTGGAAGAAACAGAACAGTCGACTCTGGGAATTCTGACTGGATCATTGTCAAATCTGTCATTCATTCCCTGAATTGTGCCGAAATGTCTCCTAAGGAAATACCGTTCCTACCCCTCCCTCCAACAAATCCCGCTAGAATTTTTACTGGTATTGCAATGATTCTCTGATTTAGTTCCTGAAGAATTGACATCATGACAACGTCTGGCTTCCAATCCATGACCAGACTACCTCTCTGTCTTGCTTGAGGTCTTTCGTTTTTCTCAGCCGAGCATTATACTTTCCATTGTAGAGATCTTGTCCATCTTCCATTAGATGAATACCTAAGTATTCGCTGTCGTTTGATGCTGTTGCAGATGGCGTGATGTGAGCCCTTGAAGGCACACCCAATAACGCCCATCCATTTCTAAGACTCCCGCTCTCCACGGACACGAGAAGCAAGCACTAGTCGGCTTTTCCTTTCTCAGGGAGCCAAGGCGCCTTGTCTAGCCATCCAGGTAGAAAAGGCATCATAGCTTCACTGCAGGAAACCTATTTCAGAATGTAAACATTGCAGCCCAGAAATGATTCTCTGGTCTACCCTAAATCTCTCCAGTTGGCATTTCAGCATATTTTCCTTTTGTTTGGTTTACGGTTTGCCTTCCACAAAGGTTTCCTATCTAGCAGTCTGCTATTTGAATCATCAAGCGGATAGTTCTGTGCTGCATATAAAAATATGTGTAACTTTTATTAGGAGGGAATGTGCTCATGGTACAGTCTCGAGTTCAAAACCTACAATACAAATTTAATGTTATTTTTAAAATATATGTGCTTAGGCAAAAGGGCTAAAAGAAAATGCAAGACAGTGGTTATCTCTGGGTGACTAGCTTATGGGTTCTTTTCATACATGTCTACATTTTCAAAATTTTTATGACAAACGTGCGTTATCTTTGTACTAAGCAAAAATAAGCGTTTTTAAATAGAAAAGATTAAAACTTTGTATTAAAATGGCTGGCTTAAACTTGACTTTCCCCTTCATGGTATAAAAAGTCTATTAAAATTTGCTAGTGAAATTAAAATGGGTGTGTGACATATCTTAAGCTAATCAAAGAGGCGTGTAAATTTCCCCGCCTGTCCTTCTGACCAGCTGTAAATTACCCAAGTGCTGAGAATCCGCTCCTCACGCTTGGAGCTCGGAGCACCTGTTTTATTTCACACTCTCTTGATTCCTGGGGTAAATCCCACAGTCACAGCGTGGGCTCCGGTTCAGTTCCTTTGTGGTCCAGATGTGCGTCCCCTCGTCAGCTGGCCTAGTAACCCCACTGTTAATTGACAGGTTCTCAGGAATCAGATAGCTCGCAGTCGGCCAAGAAAGACATGCTGGCAGCCTTGAAATCCAGGCAGGAAGCTCTGGAGGAGACGCTTCGCCAGCGGCTGGAAGAGCTGAAGAGACTCTGCCTCCGAGAAGCCGTAAGCATCACTGGTTCGTCCTGTGGGACTCTGTGTTGTCTGTGCCCTCGTCTGTCTTCACGTATTTACAAAAGGCAAGGGTAGGCGTCATAAAGGGCATAAGAGGGGAGCCAGCCCTCTTCTCTTGACGACCCCCAGCCCCCGGGATAAGCCCCGTCAGAAGCGGGAGTCTTGGACCATAATGAAAACACTCTGACGGCAGTGAAAGTGGGTCCTGGCAGAATCCCAAAAGGGACCCCCCTAGGGGCCAAATGACAAGTAGTAATAACAGTCATAATAACAATTGTAAACAGCAACATCTGCATGGTGCCCCATAGTTTATAAAGCATTTCCTCATATGATAGTTCCCACGCTGGATGGAATGCTTTGCCAGCTTCCTAAGCTCTTGTGCCCGAGTTTATCCTTGTGGTGGCTTTTGTTTCTCTTGAGTGTATTTCAGATTTATCTCTGGAAATCATAGTGAGGAGTACCTTTGGGGATCAACAAGGAAATCAGGATTTCACTTGATATAAAATCCCCTTCAAAACTCATGATCTGCTGAATCTTTCACATTTTTTTTTGGTAGATGATGCATTTTTTCCTTTAGCTGTTGTTTGTTTGTTTGTTTTGTTTTTACAGTAGGTCCTTCTTGCTTTTCTGTTTAAATATAGCAGTGTGTGTATTTCAATCCAAACTTCCAATCTGTCCCCCCCACCTTTCCCCCCGGTAACCATAAGTCCATTCTCTAAGTCTGTGTGTCTGTTTCTGTTTTGTAAATAAGTTCATTTGTATTATTTTTTTTAGATTCCTCATATAAGCAATATATGATATTTGTCTTTCTCTGCCTGACTTATTTCACTCAGTATGACAATCTCCAGGTCCATCCATGTTGCTGCAAATGGCATTATTTCATTCTTTTTAATGGCTGAGTGATAGTCCATTGTATATATGTGCCCCATCTTCTTTATCCGTTCATCTGTTGGTGGGCATTTAGGTTGCTTCCATGTCCTGGCTATTGTAAATAATGCTGCAGTGAACATTGGGGTGCATGTATACTTTTGAACCAAGTTTTTCTCCAGATATATGCCCAGGAGTGGGATTGCTAGATTGTATGGTAATTCTATTTTTATTTTTTTAAGGAGCCTTAGTACTGTTCTCCATAGTAACTGTACCAATTTACATTCCCACCAACAGTAGGAATTACATGCTTCACACCCTCTCCAGCATTTATTGTTTGTAGATTTTTTGATGATGGCCATCCTGACTGGTGTGAGGTGATATCTCATTGTGGGGTTTTTTTTTAATATTTATTTATTTATTTATTTTTGGCTGTGTTGGGTCTTCATTGCTGCTTGAGGGCTTTCTCTAGTTGCAGCGAGCGGGGGTTACTCTTCGTTGCGGTGCTCGTGCTTCTCATTGCGGTGGTTTCTTTTGTTGCGGAGCACAGGCTCTAGGCGCGTGGGCTTCAGTAGTTGTGGCGTGTGGGCCCAGTAGTTGTGGCTCATGGGCCCTAGAGCTCACAGGCGTCAGTAGTTGTGGCTCACGGGCCCTAGAGCTCACAGGCTTCAGTAGTTGTGGCTCACGGGCCCTAGAGCTCACAGGCTTCAGTAGTTGTGGCTCACGGGCCCTAGAGCTCACAGGCTTCAGTAGTTGTGGCTCACGGGCCCTAGAGCTCACAGGCTTCAGTAGCTGTGGTGCACGGGCTTAGTTGCTCCGCGGCACGTGGGATTGTCCCAGACCAGGGATCGAACCCGTGTCCCCTGTGTTGGCAGGCAGATTCTTAACCACTGCACCACCAGGGAAGTCCCTCTCGTAGTTCTGATTTGCATTTCTGTCTGCGGTGTTGAGTGTCTTTTCATGTGCTTTTTGGACATCTGTATGTCTTCTTTGGAGAAATGTCTGTTTAGGTGTTCTGCCCATTTTTTGATTGGATCGTTTGTTTTTTGGATATTGGGCCACATGAGCTATTTGTAAATGAAATCCTAGCCTAGTCATCTAAAAAAATCCTTTAATTTTAGGCAAAGCAATGCTTCCTCAAGTGTATATATACACAAGGCTCATGTCTCATTGGGATTTAGAGACTGTGGCAGGTCACTGTCTCTATTTATTTGAGCATCTGTTTCCACCACCTTCTGCTTATTCCACAACTCCTTGTTATCATGTTTGAAGACTTGATTTTTTAATGCATCTCGCGTTATTGTGCGTATGTGTGCTTGCACACACACACCATGGGGTGGGAGCCCTCAGGAGAGAGAGTGTTCTGTATATAACATTACAAGGAGCTCTGTTGGTCAACAGTTCAGAAAGGGAAGCGGAAAGAGGTTCCCAAACTAAGTTGAAGAGCTCTACTCCCCTCCCCCCAGTCCTAATGCCTTGCCCCAGGAAGAATGAAACAAGGGGCCACAGAATGAGACCATATTACAGTTCAGTTTGGCTTAATTATGCTCTGGATTGATTCAAACCGGAGCCGCTCAAAGCAGACCCACATTAGCGCAAATCCTTTGCAAATCTTGGGGAAGCAGTTGTCCCGGCTGGGGGATGTGCTCTGAGATACTGTTAATATCAGCAGTCTTTTTGTAAAGAATACGCTGGAAGGAGAAAACATGAGAAAACATGGGTGTGGGTGCCTGCATTTAATAATTTGTCAAGCCTTGTTGTGTTTTTAATAAAGGCAGCATCCCTAAACAGCAGGGATTCAGCATCAGAAAACTGGCGAAACATGTCCGGGCAAGGTTAACACGTCTAGTGAAGGTCTCTGTGCCTCTCGTAAAAATAAAAGCAAAATAACGCAAACAAAGCTCCTGGACACAGAAAACAGAACTTGAGCAGCAGAAGAAACTTCACGAGAAGCCGGCCACATTCTCCTGACTCCTCTGAGGTTAGGGGACAGGAGAACTTCTGTCCTGACTCTGTCCTGCTCTTTCTGTGTCACACACACCCCCCTCAGCTAAGGGTATCCAGCAGTACTTTTTGTCCCCTGGGGTGTGGGGCAGCCAGAAGGAGGTGCTGTGGGAGCGTCTGGCAAAATATAACCAACATAAGAAGAGAAAGGGAACCAGGCCGAGCCCTCCCCAAGAGTGTGTTAAATTCCTCCTTCCCCAGGCGGCTCTCGTTACACATGATGTCAGATTAAATATGGAGAATCAAGGCCTGGACTCAAATACCTCCAAGCAGATGGTGGAAAATCAGTAGCTTCATTTTTGAAAAAGATACTTTGTTTTAAAACCACAGACTTTTTTCTTCTTCTTCTTCTTTAAAGTTTTATTTCATTATTCTAGGGAGGTCTGGTACTCTTGCTGGGACAATACAGATTCTCAATTTGCAGTAATTACTAATGCAGCTGTTCAGTATTTCTTTTACGTTGTAGTAGCTTAAATTCACAAACTTAGAGACAGCCTTTAAATTTTTCATAGATTTTAAAAAATTTTTATTTTATATTAGACTATAGTTGATTTGCAATGTTGTGTTAGAAAACCACAGGCTCTTTGGAGTTATAAATCAATGGCCATTTTAACAACTTTCCCCTCCTTTTTGTAAGCTTCAAAGTAAAAAAGAAAGTCCTAATAGTATAAAATCCTCAGTATGTTATTTATAGGCAGACTTTTAGGGAAGCAAATAAAATGTTGCAGAATAAACACACAACTACTTGGGAGACATTCGAACCGCGTTTAGAAAAAGAAGAGAAAAAACAGGGAAGAAAACTGCAGAGCATTTCATACTCAAAGAGTTGGCCACTGTGCTCTGAAATGCTTACAATGAGGAATAAAAAGTCCAAGAGGTCTTTTTCCAGTGGCCTGAACGCAGGAGGAAAGAGGCCCAGGATCGCAGCGAGTGGGTGTGCTGGTACATGCCGGGTGTACCCCCCCGACACACACATGCCCCAGTGTGTACAGACACACACGCCAATGTGTACACACAGCAGTGGCACAGGGAAGCCATGTCAGTCCTCCTGTTAGAAGGTCAGACTGCCCGTGGAATCTGATGATCAGGGCTTTCCTGCCCTTACGAGGCTGCCCGGCACAGAAGCTGCTTTCTGCATGGGCGATGGATGTTCCCGAGAAGAGCCTGCCTTGGGTCTTTGTGCAACATCTGTGTTGATTTGGGACTAGAGACCAGGGCTGAGCTCTGCCTGGAAGGGCCACCGGTCCCTTGGAGGCAGGCAGTGGGTCTCCCAGGGTTTTCTGGTCCCTGGAAGTGACTCCTTGCATTGGACGCCTGGGCTCTACCACGTGGATTAGCTGCTGACTCAGATTTTATCTCTATTGAGCCCAGATATAAGCTGCTCATATAAAGCCTAATTCTAACGCTGAATCATCCCACAGACCTTTCAGCAACTGCCCGGGACCATCGTCACCACGGTGGTCTGTCAACTAAATTCACTGCCGTTATACTCAGAACAGTTAGATTCCCAGAGCCCCAAACGCACATACAGCAGATTTTTAAGTGGCCTTGTCAGTAATATGGTTTATATTTTGTTTCGACTGAAACTCCTATTTGTACACATTTCATGTCTCTTCAACTCAGCCTGTTCCCTGAGCATCTGGCCAGAGTAGAATAATTATTACTCATTCTCAGTTTCTAGATTATATTATAAGGCCCTTTTCTGGAATTTGCCATATAGATACCACGCTTCCTAAGAAAACTCATTTGAAAGACCCATTTTAAACTCAGCTATTTGGTGCAGTGAGATAAGCACAGAGTTTGGAGCCGGAAAGACCAGAGATCTCGTGTTGCCTCTGCTCTTACTGGCTGTGTGGCCTCAACAGGTTCGTG
This sequence comes from Stenella coeruleoalba, assembly GCF_951394435.1. Classification (NCBI taxonomy): domain Eukaryota; kingdom Metazoa; phylum Chordata; class Mammalia; order Artiodactyla; family Delphinidae; genus Stenella; species Stenella coeruleoalba. The sequence goes on along the minus strand of NC_137147.1, from coordinate 174,481,040 downwards.
GTAGACATGCCAGACACGTGTGAAATTAACAAGTGAATGAAATTTGGGTTTTTATGATGAAAATCAGTAGCGATTTTATTTACCCGACAGGAATTTACTTTGGGGAGAATCTTTTCCAAGTGCCTCTGTTCTGGAAAGGAAGGACTATATTCTCCTACGTTTTTGGAGAAATGAAATTGTATTGCGTAAGATTATGGTTTCAAATCTGTGCATTGAATCTGTGCTTTGAAGTGTGTGTGTATGTCCTAGAAGCCAGTCGTGTACCCCACTCTGACTCCTTGTCCCCTCGCGCTGTCACACTTCCGCAGGAGCTGACGGGAAAACTGCCCGTGGAGTATCCCCTGGATCCAGGAGAGGAACCACCCATTGTTCGAAGAAGAATCGGGACAGCCTTCAAACTGGACGAGCAGAAAATCCTGCCCAAAGGAGAGGTACGTGCTTCTCTCTGTGGCTGGGTTCTCTTACACCCGCCTCACTTTCCCGTTTGTGAGGGCGCCTCGGGATTCTATAAGGATGTTTCGGGGTTCTGTGAGGATGTTTCGGGATCCTATGAGGATGTTTCGGCATCCTACGAGGATGTTTCGGGGTTCTACGAGGATGTTTCGGGATTCTACGAGGATGTTTCGGGGTTCTACGAGGATGTTTCGGGATTCTGTGAGGATGTTTCGGGATTCTGTGAGGATGTTTCCGGGTTCTATGAGGATGTTTCGGGGTTCTACGAGGATGTTTCGGGGTTCTACAAGGATGTTTCAGGGTTCTACGAGGATGTTTCGAGATCCTACGAGGATGTTTCGGGGTTCTGTGAGGATGTTTCGGGATTCTGTGAGGATGTTTTGGGGTTCTGTGAGGATGTTTCGGGGTTCTACGAGGATGTTTTGGGGTTCTGTGAGGATGTTTCGGGATGCTATGAGGATGTTTCGGGGTCCTACGAGGATGTTTCGGGATTCTACAAGGATGTTTCGGGATCCTACGAGGATGTTTCGGGATCCTATGAGGATGTTTCGGGATCTTACGAGGATGTTTCGGGGTTCTACGAGGATGTTTCGGGGTTCTGTGAGGATGTTTCGGGATTCTGTGAGGATGTTTCGGGATTCTACGAGGATGTTTCGGGGTTCTACGAGGATGTTTCGGGATTCTACGAGGATGTTTCGGGGTTCTGTGAGGATGTTTCGGGGTTCTACGAGGATGTATCGGGGTTCTATGAGGATGTTTCCATTCTACCGGATGTCATTTCCTCTCTCCTCCTGAGTTGCTCTCCTTTTACCTTAAGTTCACTGCTTGGTCAGTATGCGGCTCCCATTGGTTGGATTGGCCACCTTGCGTTAATTTGTGAGCATTTTGATTTCTGTGGCGGCTGTGTGTCAACGTCGACAGGCCTGTCGCAAGCAGCAAAGTTAATGGGAGAAGAGTCCATAACACTCACGTGTTCTTCTCCCAGCTCTTTGTCACTGAGAGCCAAGCGTACTGTCTGATCTATGACAGAAAACGACCAAAGAAGAAAGAACACTGAGGGCACGCCAGCAGGTGCAGAGATGCCGCTGGCTGGGGAAAGACAGTCGGGCCTGGCCTCGGTGGTCCTAACCCCACCCGGCTGCTAACATCACTGCCCAAGCCTGAGCAAGATGCTGCGCCTTCCCAAAGCACCCCTCACTTTACCCTCTTTGGACTAAACCTCGGTGGGGGCTGGGACTGGAGAGTTCCGATCTGGGGGCAGGCGAGCCTTGGGTCTCCAGCTGGTTAATAAGTGATCCAGTCTCAAACCAAGAGAAATTCAAGGCCAGGCACACCTCAGGCCCTGGGGGCACGTCCAGGAAATGTCTTTCCAAATTTATTCCGAATACAGTTACTCATTACAATGCTATCGAGCAGAGGGCTGAAAAGGGCAGGAATCGAAGCCAGTGGAGACAGGAATTCAGTGCGTATTTAGTCTTTTTATAAAGTGAGAGGAACCGATGTTCTCACATGACACGTGCAGTGGGTGAGCATGCGGCTGAGTTGAGAGGGGAACACATGTGCCCTGGAGACAGCGGAAGGGGTGGCTCAGTCTCCTGAGATCTGTGATAGCAGGTCCCCATCCCCGGGTGCTGGGAGCACTGTTGGATGCGCCAGAATGCTTCACCCAGCTCTGGAGGCGCTTTTCTCCTCTTCTGTAAAATGAAGTTCGGATCCCTCATTTCTTTGGCTGTCGCTGGGATTAAGAGAGCCAGTGGACGGAAAATATTCAACTCGGCGCTGACACCTGCTGGACGCTCAGTAAACATGAGGAGGTGTTGGAGAAGGCGTGCTGGGCTGGGGCTGGGCCTGGGACTTTACCGGGGTCAGAACTGGGGTGCAGGCCGGTGGGACTTAGGAAACCATCTGGTGGAGTGTTTTTCAAACCCAGCTGTCATCCGAATTGCCTGGAAGCTTCCAGTCCTCTTGTGCTGGGCAGACACCTGCACTAAAGGATCCGGGGGAGAACCCCCATGTATGAGCGCCACCCGCCTGCACCCCGTGTTCTTCCCAAGGTCCCATCACACCTACTCGTGGTGCCTCCGCCTCCTTCACACTTTACAGTGAAAGATGACTTACGCTCCCTGAGAATCCCGCTGCATCCCTGTCTCCTCACCCGTCCCTGCAGACACCGCTGGGAAATGCCTGTTTCTCCTCGGGATGCCCTTGACGTCCTTGTTCACACGGCAGGCAGCCATCTGCGCAGCTGGGCTGCCAGCCTCGTCCTTGGCTCGGTTTAAGCAGCAAGCGTTTGTCCTGGGCTCCCACAGAACCCCGGGTCGGCGTCTTGGGCCAGGGCTGCCCTGACAGCCGCGAGCAGCTGCGAGCCTTTGTCCTTGGTGACTTGTGTGTCTCAAGGCCCCGGGCAGGAGTCCACCTCGCCACTCTTCTCCAGGGAAGAAACGCAGCGGGCATTTGCGGGAACTGGGGAGTTTATTAGACCCTTAATGTTAATAATGGTTCCTTTAATGCTCACCTCCCGCTCTCACCCCTAGGCCCCCTCCCTTCAGTGCTCAAGAGGAGGTGAAGTCCACCTCAGAGTTTTGTACCTGACGGAGGCACCCAGCCTGGCACGTGGGGCTGAGAGGCGAGGCTGTTGTGTCGGCCTGTAATTTGGAAGGTCTCTTGGCCCCAGCGAACTTGGTGATCTGCTCCTCCGCGGTTAAATCCGTTCCTTTTGGGCTTTAGCCAGACCGTGGATCCCCCCAGAGCAAGATGCGTGGTTGGGCTCCGCTGGCCTCGCTGGTCGGCGTTTGAAAAAGGCACCAGCTGAGCCGCAGAGAAGCCACCGCTAATACGCTGGCGCTGCTTTCATCCTTTGGGTCCACCAGGCATCTTCTGGCAGCCGCAGCTGCGGTTCTGCCGGGTCCAAAACTCCCTTTGAGGGAATGTTCATCTATGGGTTCCTTTCTGCCAAAGTGAGGGGTAGAGGAGGGAGGGAGGCACACAGGAGAGGAGGGAGTGCCTAAGAGTGGTCCAAGGAGCAGGGGACCCGGCTCCACCACCGGCCGTCCACACTTGGGGCGCGGCCGCTGGTCACCAGTGGGAGTTTTACGTAGAGGCAAGCGTGAGCAGACAGCCGGAGCTTGCGAAAAGAGCTTCCAGAGGACGCGTGAGTGAGTGCGGGCGAGGCCCCGCATGAAGGGCTGAAAATGCGAGAGGCAGGGCTTCCCTGGTGGCTCAGTGGTTGAGAGTCCGCCTGCCGATGCAGGGGACACGGGTTCATGCCCTGGTCCTGGGGGATCCCACGTGCCGCGGAGCGGCTGGGCCCGTGAGCCATGGCCGCTGAGCCTGCGCGTCCGGAGCCTGTTGCTCCGCAACGGGAGAGGCCACATCAGTGAGAGGCCCGCGTACCGCAAAAAAAAAAAAAAAAAAAAAAAATACGAAAGGCAGAGGGCGTGTGTGCAGGGGGGCAGCCATGGGAGCCCCCTGTTAGCAAACCCACAGCAAAGCGCGACAGAGGCCACTCTGAAAATAGCGCTGCCCCCTCTGCCCCAAATGGGAAGGAAACACCAACCCAGTGGGCTCTGGATCTCCAGGAAGGCTGAGTCTTTGAGAGCCTTGCTGGAGACCTTGGAAATGAACCCTAGTGACCCCCAGGCCTGCAACAAGGAAGCTCCCCGCTTCTCAGGGACGGTGCGTGTCTCCAGGATGGAACAGGGGCCGAGGGTCTCAAAAGTGGGCGTGTCCAGGGTCCAGGCTGCCGCGGACCGGAGGGGCGGGCCGCCGCGGGGCGGGGCCGGGTTGGCCTCCAGGGACGGAGGCTGCTGGCCTGGCGCGGGGCAGAAAGACGGGTGTCACCCCGCTCGGCATCCCCTTACGTGTGGTCTGCTTCTCACAGGAGGCCGAGCTGGAACGCCTGGAGCGGGAGTTTGCCATTCAGTCCCAGATTACGGAGGCTGCCCGCCGCCTGGCCAGTGACCCTAACGTCAGCAAAAAACTGAAGAAGCAGAGGAAGACCTCTTACCTGAATGCACTGAAGAAGTTGCAGGAGATTGAAAGCGCAATCAACGAGAACCGCGTCAAGTCTGGGAAGAAACCCACCCAGCGGGCCTCGCTGATCATCGAAGGTCAGTGCCAAGCCCACTCCCCACTGTGGGTGCCGCCCTCCCTCCACCGACCCTCAGAGGACTGGGTCTTCGTCCAAGGCATGAACCGAAAGCCCAGCCCCCTGAGCGACCTTGCAAGCTGCTTAACTACCCTGTGCCTTAATTTTTCCATCCATAAAATGAAACTAGAAAGAAGGGATGACACAAATCAAATGATCATTGTTCCTCTTGATGGCCTCTTGGGAGAACACTCCTCTCAACCCTCACCGGGAGCTGAGTCCGGGGCCAGCCCAGGCTCCCAGGTCCTCAGAGACCTGGTCACCCTACCCAGGTCTGGAAGGAAAGGTGGGTGGCTCAGGTACCCTGAGGCCAGCATCCCCGCAGCCCTCCTCTGTCTCCAGGGGCTCCTGTCCCAATGCTTAAGCTAGGGAGGACTGGACTGCCCCCCTCTGGTGGTCTAGAGCCCCAAACTCTGATCAGAAGGGTTTAGGAGTGGGTGGGGATTATATTCGGTGAACACGAGTAGGAAATACCCCAGAATTCACCACCAACCGTCAAGTCTCTCCAACTATTATCCTTTTTTTTGTTTGTAAGTCAGCAAATTCTTCTTCTTTTAATAGAAGTATAGTTGTGTTGTATCATGCTGTGTTAGGTTCAGGTGTACAGCAAAGTGATTCCCAAGAGAATAGATACGTGTATTCTTTTTCAGGTGCTTATAGGTTATAAGCTTATAGGTTATTACCGGATAATTTAATATAGTTCCCTGAATACAGCTTATTGTTTACCAAATTCTTTTAAATATATATCAAGTCTTCTTTCATAGTTTATACACATTTAAAATATTTTTGCTCCAGGAAGACAGAAAGTAGAAGAGAGGTTACCAGGGGGTGCTGGGAGAGGGGAACAGGGAGTTACTGCTTCATGGGGACGGAGTTTCAGTTTGGGAAGATGACAGAAGTTCTGGAGGTGGATGGAGGTGACGGCTGCACAACGATGTGAATGTACTTGATGCCACCGAGCTGTACAGTAAAAATGGCTAAAACGGTCAATTGTACATTATGTGTATTTTACCACCGTTACATATATTGATATATTTTGCTGCGACCTAAAAATGTGGGCATCCTGGGGGAGGGATGATTTACTGGTGACTCCAAGATGCTAGTCAAGGTCGTGTCTCCTAATTGTTCACAGTTCATCAAGCGATATGAATAATGCGAATTCCTAGTTAAAAGTGAGAGGGATCATAAAAAAAAATCCTTCTGCTCTAGGTAATTTGGAATAACTATCCTTCCCCACCTCGCCCCTTTGTCACTGGCCAAGACTTTGTCACTTTCCCTAACAGAGCTGCATTCAGCCAGCCCTCCTCTGTCTAATGCCTCTTGGGACCTCCTTCTGCCCCCTTGAAGGAACTTGGCGGGGGGGGGGGGGGGGGGGGCGGTGGTCCCAGCACTGTGGAAACATCAGCAAGGCTGACAGAGCCTGGGAAGGGCACCGGAGGGACGGAGGTCCTGCTGGTCGACCACAAAAGAGCGTGGTTTGCCGGCCATTCGGTGAGGACGGCCGGCAGAGTCTGTAAATCGCTCTGACCAGCTTGGTCCCATCTATGCCCGCAGCCGTTCATTTTTAACCGCTCAAGGATGTACCTTCCCCATTTTGCTGCCTCCTTGAAATAACGTTTCATCACACGACGCGCCCACTTCAATTGGAGGAGTGATTCATGTTCTTCCTCGCCTTAGCCTGGTTTGTTATTTGAAGAGAGAAAACATTAAGCTTGGAATCTAAAGACCCGGCACCTTTTGCTGACTTAGCCAGGAGAGCAGCGCAGCCTCAGACAAACCACGCCTCCCTAGACGTCCCTCAGTTTCCCCAGCTGTTACAGGGGGAGGATTCCCTTTGTGTCTCCATCTGGGTGTGTTCTCATGGTTAATTGCATAGTGTCTATGAGAATAGGCTTTGGAGAGAGAAGCTGTATTTATTTAGAAGCTTGTTTTCTCTGCTGATTCAAGAAGTTTATTGAGAAGCCATTTACTGCCACAGGAGCCAAGCCAAGCTCCTCGCCCTAGTTCCGCTCGCTCGTGTAGAACAAACGGCAGTTCACCTCCTCGGGTTGAGTCAGAACACGCCCTGAGATGGGCTGGGGCGATGACGTGGCTCGGCCAGGCCAGGTGGCCCTTATATCGGATATGAAACTGCTGAGCATTGCTGTCGCCAATGAAACAAAGACCGGGCACATTGCAGTGTCAGGGATGGGGGGTGAGTCATGACCCACCACAGGGACTGTCAAAAGAAATGCCCAACAGCATTTTGATTGTCTCATGGTTATTTTTTCTGAGAGAGGAGGGTATGGGATGGCGGGAAACCCACTCTTTTCACAGAGAGGGCTTTGTCTAAGGGATGTGCTCACCTCATAGACTTTTGCTTTTTGTCTTCTCAGATGGAAATATTGCCAGTGAAGACAGTTCCCTGTCAGATGCCCTAGTTCTAGAAGATGGTAGGTTGTGTGTTTCCTGCTTGAGAACTCGGAACTGGTGTTAAGCTGTGTGTAGTGTGGGACAGCCCAGTGGAAAGCCAGGAGCCAGACCAACATGGTGCCGGGTTCCCTGTGATTCTTTCATTTCCCATTGGTCGTCTGTTTGGCTGAGAGAGGGTGGGAGCTACAGAAACACACGTCTGTTGGAATTTTGTTATGTCCTGTGGCCCGGAGGTAAGATTTAAGGTGATCGTGAATGGTGTTCTACATTTTTAGTGGCCAAAACCACATTTTAACCTGAACAGACAATTTAAACACCACGCATAGTTTCCTTTGGAGTATTTATAATTTCTGGAGGAAAGAGGTGGCCATTGGTTTGGGTCACAAAGATTGAAACCTGCTAGCAGAGCCTGGGGGCAGGCAGAAGCAAACACGCCTCCGCACCTTCCCGAGAAACAGTGAAAGTGAAGGGGAGATGTCCCTTTACACGCCTGCTCAGGCCTAGGAAACTGTCTTCTTGTCTCCCATTGACCTCTAAAACCCTAGTGATTCTCAGAATCTTTTCCTGGGAAATTCTTACAAAAACAGAAGTGACCCGTCCCCTCCCCCCAGCCCATCATCACCACCACCACACATCGGGGAAGAAGGGATTCCAAACCCAGAAGCATCTCTGAGAAGGTTCCCATGGATTTAAACCCAACCTGGGGAGGTCAAGGCATTAATGACGTGGAGATCTGTTGAGTGGCAGTTACATTTTTTGCCCTTTAGGGAAACCTCAGGCGGGCAGTGTAAGTGGCGATTCAGACAGAGAACATGAAAGATCTGCGTGGCTCCTAGCCATCATAATAACTGCAAGGATAATAATCACTGACGCTGATGTGGGGAACGGCTGGCGGGGTATTTACCCAGTTGTCTCGGCCCCGCTATTTGCCATCAGATTGTCATATTTTAATTCATTACACTGGTGGAAGGAAAGGACAGGCCTGCAGGGGAGCAGGGGGCATGATTTGAATATCAGAGATCCAGCCTGTGGCCTCTGTGGGCCCCAGTCTCTGCAGGGGAGGAAACGGGAACGTTTGAGGGAGACTCCTCTGTAACGGGGGAGGTATAGATTGTCATTAGCTGAGGTCGATGCATCGCCTGTGATCAGTTTCCTCCCCATGTGTCAGACCCCGACCTCCCAAGGGGCATTGTTGCTTCACATGGGCCCCAACTCCCATCGCAGGCTTGCTCCTGCCAGGGGCTCTTTCCTTACTGATCTGAGGGTAAAAGAGTGAAATTGTAGCACGTGCCCGCTGACGGCTGATGTCTGGGCGGAGTTGGGGTAGGGCGGTGGCGTCTGGTGGGGGGGTAGGCGGGAAGGATGACCCTTGCTCACTTCCTCTCTTTCCTCTTTGTGCAGAAGACTCTCAGGTCACCAGCACACTGTCCCCCTTACAGTCCCCTCACAAAGGGCTCCCTCCTCGGCCACCGTCGCACAACCGGCCGCCCCCTCCGCAGTCCCTGGAGGGACTCAGGCAGATGCACTATCACCGCAACGACTATGACAAGTCGCCCATAAAGCCCAAAATGTGGAGCGAGTCCTCATTAGATGAGCCTTACGAGAAGGTCAAGAAGCGTTCCTCCCACAGTCACTCCAGGTGAGCTGGGCCGGGAAGGCCACACGAGATCACTGTCCACGCTTGGACAGACTCCCAGGGCTGTTCTAAGTAGCATCCTCAAGCCACCGATCCCCACCGCCCTGGGTGCGCCTCCCTGGCGCTGCCTTTCAGCAGGGCTGCGCCACAGCGCCCTCTGCTGCTGACATGCTCGAGGTGCAGATTCGTCCTTCCCAGGGAAACGGGGGTCTGGGCTCCCAATCCACGTGTTGAATGTCGTTAGATTCCATGGGAATTAATGAATTAGGAAATCTTAGGCAGCAGTACTCCGAAGTGGCAAATGAGAGAGTCCACTCGTTAAGAATCCCAGAGTGGGTCAGAATCCTGAATTATCAGCCAAGAGAATTCTGGAGCCGGACAGCTGTAACCTTAGCTGTGTATCAGCAGCTCATTACTCAGCTGACGTGGGAGAGAGGGCTTTGCGAAAGCGTTTTTGGACTGCTGCTCTGTTCTTCTCCTTTCCTTTCATTATGTCCTATGACGCTCCCAGTGGGTACCCAGACAGGTAAATATCTCTTAGAAAACAGAAACTGTGGTTCAGGGGAGGGGCTCCGCAGAACAGTCACACTGCCTGTCCCGGAGAAGGCTGGTGAGGGTCTTCATCGCACATTGCTCTGGGCGTCAGGGAAGAGGACTCACCCACTTCTGGGGGAGTCCCGGGCAAGCTTCCCGACACCGAGATTGAAGGCCCAAGGCCATACATAGTCAGCGACCCTCGAGAAGGTGCAGCTCTGTCTGGCAGTGACCAGCGTGGCCTCCTCTGCTTTGCAGTAGCCACAAGCGCTTCCCCAGCACGGGGAGCTGCGCTGAAGCGGGAGGGGGAGGCAGCTCCCTGCAGACCAGCCCCATCCGCAGCCTCCCGCCCTGGAACTCGCAGTGCAGCATGCCGTCCACACCCGACCTCCGAGTCCGGAGTCCCCACTACGTGCATTCCACGAGGTGAGTCCACCCATCTCCCTCCCTAGACCACACCTGCCTTTGTAGAATTTTGGCATTGTTGGACCCACGCTGGCCCAGATAAGCCGAGAGCTGGAGTCAGGACTGAACCAGCGAGGTAGGTTCTTCTTTAAGTGAACCAGAATCAAGAACTGAGCTGGCAGCCGGAAGCCCGTGGGAGCCAAGAGACACGTTATATCCCACTGTCCACGCCCAGTGGGTACCGGGAGTCGGACGGATAATCCCCTGGAGACAGTGGGCATGGAAGGAGCTTTCCTAAGCCACAGAAGTGGAGGCCGGAACGGCTCCCCAGGTTAGCAGGGAAGAGCACCAGGGCCAGAACAACCTCGCCCTGGTGGGGTGATCTTTACTGGACAGTCCTCATGTATCCTGGACTTCCTTTAATGCCCCAAGGTGTAAATTCATTCAAGAGCAAAAGGAACAGGCAAACGTGAGGCTTCGGTGAATCACACCTTCCTCTCCTAAAAAGAGGCAAAACCAAAGTCATCACTCCATTTTCTCTATAACTTTAAAATCCATAGGGACTGCAGCTCAAAGGACAGATGGTGTGATCTTCTCTAAGTGGTGAACCATTTATGTAGGGTACGACTGAGCTCTCCAGGCAAGAGTCTCTTGTCCATTCATTCTCTCATTCACTCATTCACGCAACAGATATTTATCAAGTGCCTATATGTACCAGGTACCATTCTTGGGCATAGAGCCGTGGACAAAACAGACCACGCTGTGCCCTCATCAGACTGACGTTTTAGTAGGAAGAGAGTCACAGTAAAGAAATAAGTCAGTGGTGATAAGTACTGAGAAGGAAAATGAACAGGGCAAGTGAGTGAAGGGAGAGACCATTTAAAGGAGAGCATCGGCGAAGGCTTATCTAATAGGGTGACGTTTGAGCAGAGACCTGGATGGAGGGGGGTAGCAAGCTCTAAGGATATTCAGGGAACAGCAGGGTCAAGGCCCCAGACACAGGCCTGCACTCAGCATGTTCCAGGAGGCCGGTGTGGCCAGAACAAAGTGATGGAGCGGGGTGGGACCAGAGAGGAAACTGAGGCCCGAGTCAAGGAGGGCCATACAGTGGGCACTTCGCAGTCTACCCTGAGTGACAGCCCTGGGAATCGCCTCTTCCTGTACTTGGTCAACCCAGCCACGGTGAATTTCTGTGGAGTCCTTGTACTCTGCCCCCCGCCATATTGATGGACATTTATCGTGTGGCTGCAATGAGCAGAATGGATTGTAAACAAAGGAGTGGAGAGGTAAGTATTTGCATCCGTCATTGTTAAGGGTTCCATGTGCCACCAACCTTCCGTTTTAGACAAGTGTTCATGGGGAAATGGAAATCTGTCCAGTACTCATAATAGTACTGGGTGGAACCATGATTGCTTCTGCCGGGCTGTTTCTTGACCTACAAAAATGGGCATTTCATCTGGCTTAACATAATACCAGAACGGGGATGATCTTGGTTCGCTGTGTCTATAGAACCTCTTTCCACCTTTAAAAGAAAAAAAAAAAAAAAAAAACCTGGCTATTGGCATACTTTTTTCAGAAGCCCTTACGTGGGCACTTTGTCCCCATCGCCCATTCGGAATCGAAAAGCACGGCGGAGGCCCGGCTCTCCTCCGGGGATCAGCGTCCGCTCCCGGCTGGTCTTCACCTGGGAGGGGTGGGAAGCACCTGGATCCCCAGGGTCCCCGCCCTTAGACTCGCTCTCCTAGATGCGCGTTTGCGGGAGGCTCTGGGCCTTGCGGCCTCGCACTCTTTCCGAGTCCGACGATCGGAGCATCGCAGAGCCGCCAGCCCCTCCCCCAGGCGCCCCCAGACCCAGCGCGCCGTGGTCTCCCCGCAGGTCGGTGGACCTCAGCCCCACGCGGCTGCACAGCCTCGCCCTGCACTTTCGGCACCGGAGCTCCAGCTTGGAGTCCCAGGGCAAGCTCCTGGGCTCGGAGAACGACACGGGGAGCCCCGACTTCTACACGCCACGGACTCGCAGCAGCAACGGCTCGGACCCCATGGACGACTGCTCGTCGTGCACCAGCCACTCGAGCTCGGAGCACTACTACCCGGCGCAGATGAATGCCAACTACTCCACGCTGGCCGAGGACTCGCCGTCCAAGGCGCGCGCGCGGCAGCGGCAGCGGCAACGGGCGGCGGGCGCGCTGGGCGCGGCAAACTCGGGCAGCATGCCCAACCTGGCGGCGCGCGGCGGCGGCCACGGCCACGGCGTCTACCTGCACAGCCAGAGCCAGCCCAGCTCGCAGTACCGCATCAAGGAGTACCCGCTGTACGTGGAGGGCGGCGCCACGCCCGTGGTGGTGCGCAGCCTGGAGAGCGACCAGGAGGGCCACTACAGCGTCAAGGCGCAGTTCAAGACCTCCAACTCGTACACGGCCGGCGGTCTGTTCCGGGAGAGCTGGCGCGGCGGCGACGAGGGCGACGCGGGCCGCCTGACGCCGTCGCGCTCGCAGATCCTGCGGACTCCGTCGCTGGGCCGCGACGGCGGCGCCCACGACAAGGGCGCGGGCCGCGCCGCCGTCTCGGACGAGCTGCGCCAGTGGTACCAGCGCTCGAGCGCCTCGCACAAGGAGCACAGCCGCCTGTCGCACGCCAGCTCCGCCTCCTCGGACGGCGGCTCCCAGTACAGCGCCTCCTCCCAGAGCACCTTCGTGGCGCACAGCAGGGTCACCAGGATGCCCCAGATGTGCAAGGCCACGTCAGGTGAGGAGGGGCGGACGGCTCGGCGCGCACCTGGTCGGTGTGGAGGTGAACTGGTGGGGATTGAAGGTTTTCTTAGAGCAGGCAGGAAGAAGAGATGGTTAATTCTAGAAACCTAGCTGTCAGGTGTGTGAGACCTTCCTTCCCCTCCTTCCTCATCCCTCCCACTCGAGCCTAGGTTTTGCCGCGTGAGGCAGACCTGGGAAGGGGTGGGGCAGCGCATCCTAAGCCCCGCCCCAGCCCAGCGGACTGCGCGCACCGCCGTCTCCCATATCAGCTTCCTGAGTAGGGGTGCAGACCATCCCCGCAGCCACTTGTCCTTGTAAGGACGGAGATCCAAGCAGTGGGTGAAGTCCGTGTCTTTCAGGGTTTATCCAGTCAAAGGTGCGCCTTTACCCTGGTGAAGGGGGCGACAGTAGTAGGTGAGAGGCAGCAGTGGATTAGAGACCTGAGCGGTACCCTTGCAGGGGAGAGGAACACTTGAAGCCCTGAGATTTGGCCAGTGTCTCCCCCAGGTGGCACAGACCGGCTACAGAATGAAGTGGCGAGCTCTGCTTGTGACTTCCCCTGGTGACTTCCCGGAAAACTCGAGACTGCTCCTCGAGATCTCGTTTCACTGATGTTATGTTCTGACCAAAGTAATGTTTGTAAAGTGCTTCTGATGCCCCGTTGTTACATCTTAAAGTTTTCATCATCAGAGGAAGGGTTACCGCATATCCTTGTACTCAGGGCGTCGAGCAGTACCGAATCAAGTGAAACATGGAAGAAACCCGTTCTCTCCCTTAAGTTAATCCCCTTCCCACTCCGTCTCCAGGAAAGAATAACGATGATAAAAAAAAAAAAAGTGTCCAGCAGTCTCCACGTCCCTGCGGGGTTTTCGGCTCCAGCAGACGCTCACTCATTTATATATCTTAGCACCCACAAAGAGGGGAGATTGTGCGGTGATGAGACTTGATCGGAGCGCCTTTCTAGTTGGTAGATGGGATGCTGCCCGATCATGAATCGCCTGATAAAAGCCAATTAAAAAGAGACTGCATCACACTGACTGTAGGAAAGTAAGTGGGAGAGGATTCTGAGACATAATGAAAAATGATTTTTAAAGTATCAGGATAAAATGAGAGCAGCAAATGGAAGGAAGTCCAAGTCAGGATTTGACTTGCGACTGGAAAGAAGGTTAAGGGTGGGCAGAAATCCAGGGAAGGGAGAGTGATCTTATAGACAGAAAATGGGGGGGGGGTTCCTCTTTGGGGGACTGAAGGAGATTCTTGGGGCCTGGGGAGAATAGGGCGAAAAGGAAGGACCGGCCGGCTGCCCGGGTGTGCCAGCTCACAGGGCTTCTGCAACTTCTCCCCAGACTCCCAGTGACTCGTTTATCATGTCATTGCCAAATGTCAGGTTGCAGAGACAGGAATAAATGCGGTTCACGCAAGCGCGGGAGAGCCGTGGACTGCAGGGTCCGAGAACCTTCTCCAGATCCCTGTCATCTGTAAAACCAGCCCAGTGAATTATGCCATCAGCTTCCTAGGAGGAGTTTGAGAATAATGAATGTATTATGTGTATCATTTAAAGACCATGGTCCCCTGTAGCCCTATTAGGAGAAGCTGAGGTTGGACAGGTCAGGAGTATTTATGTTCTGTTGCAACTGTAGCACTTGTCTAGTAGATCTGCTTTACCTTAAGAGATTCGGTCAATCTTTTGGAACGTATTTTAGACTAAGCATCCTAATGAAAAAGATTGCATTCCCAAGGAAGCAGAGGGACGCATTTAAGTAGGATTTACTTCCTACTGAGTTTTCCCAACTAAATAAATCCTGCCCACATCAGTAAGCTCCACGTGGTCGGGTTTGGATGAGCTTTGAAAAGCCCTGCCCCATTTGAAGGGTCCTGACATGGTAAATTACAAGCCTAAAACGGCAGAGACCACAAGCTCAGACAACCTTTCTGGAGGTTCTCTGTTCGTAATAAAGAACAGTTTTAACATTGGGGCCGTATCTGGAAACGCCCTGTGCAGAGAAACAGGTCCTCCCTGCGCTAGGCCAGCCCAGGCCCCCCTCCGAGGACAGTGGGGACTGTCGCCATCCCTGTGGCCACTTCCCAGCGGCAAAGCGGGGACCTAGGACCCCAAGCGAGCTTGACTCAGAATGGAGCTGCACAGCTGGGGGGAGAAAACATCATTGGCCAAACGTGGGGAGAGGAGAGGGGTGGACGTTTTCCCATGGGACCCTGCCACGGGGCCACAGGCAGCATCTCTGGAAAGAAGCTCCTTTACTGTCCCGTGTCTGACCTGTGTCTCTTCTGCGCCACCTACACGCAGCTGCCTTACCTCAAAGCCAGAGAAGCTCAACGCCGTCCAGTGAAGTTGGAGCGACGCCCCCCGGCAGCCCTCACCACATCCTAACCTGGCGGACCGGGTGAGTTCCCCCTTCAGACCTCCGACCCTCCCTTCCTGGTTAGCAGTGATCCTCCGCGTTCTTCGTCAGTTAGAGCATAGCAGGTGTAAGATCCTAGTGACAGAGGGTTTATCGGCAGGAGAGTGAGGTACTGGAAAACCGGGAACGACGTACAGCGCTGGGAACTTCTTCCTCTCCTGAGAAGCCCCAGGCACTGCTGTTACCTTCCACCCCCTCCTTTCCGGCGCCGTCCCTTTATTCGGGTGAATTCTCTCTACTCTCCTTCAAAGTTGGTGATGGTCCTCAAAATGTGGAGGGAGCCCAGTGTGTTTCTTTGGCCAGAATTCCAGACAGCACTGGACTTGGGTTGCGATCACCCCAGGCCAGCCAAGGAGAGATTCAGGAACCCACCCACACCCACCCCCGGCCTGAGCCCCAGCCTGCTGCTCTGCATGCTTGGCAGTGTGTCCACTGTCTTGGTGTCAGGATGCTTCTTAAGGAAAAAAAAAAGCAGAAGGCTCAGATTCTGTCTCAGTCCCGGCCAAGCCCTTGTTCAGAACAGTCGGGTACCTTGAGACCCTGAAGAGGTGGCCCACAGTAAATGATGAAACCAAAACTCGGCTCCTCTTTCAGCTTTAAATGTAGGCAGAGAACACCACATAGCACAGTAAACCTCATGGACACTTAGGATGTTTTCATGTACAGAAGAGTCCGGTAGATACACGCGACCTGCCTCCTGCTCCCCTCACCATCCCCGCCTCTTCCGTTGCTCCTAAGACGTGGACTCTTAAGTGGATGTTCCATTCTACCATTATCCATTGGCTAAAGGAATAAGAGGTCCCTTTATCCAGCTTTATTCAGCTTCTCGTTTGCTGGGGCATCCGTGGGGATGTCTGGGAAACTCTGACAGCTGTGAGTTACACCAGAGGGAAACTACAGGACCCGAACCGGCCCCTCCTTTCAGGCTCTGTTCTCGGCAGACACGTTTTGTTGCTGCAGATTTATCTCTAGCGATTTTAAACCAGGCTTTAATTCAGCCTTAGTATTTGACAGAAGGGGAGCTCGCATTTATTGAGTGATTGCTGTGTACTCAAAGGCTGGAAGCTTCTGCTAACATAGCTGAGCTCATATAATCCTCACTGCAATCCTGCAAGGGAAGTGCCCAGATTTTTTTAGTTTTATAGATGAGGCTCAGAGAAAATCAGTGTCTTCCCAATGTCGCACAGCTGGACGGTGCTGGACTTTCAGCCCTGCACTCCGTGGGCCCACCCCGAAGCCTCGTCTTTTTCCACCCAGCCAGTGGTTCTTAAAACGTGGTACCCCAGACCAGCAACATAAACATCTCCTGGGGTCCTGTTAGAAATGCACCTGTCGGACCCATCCGTGACCCACTGAATCAGAAACTCGGGGTGGCGCCCGGCGGTCTGTGTGTTAGCGCCCTCCAGGGGATGCTGAGGCACTTAGGTTTGACCATCCATCACCGACCCACCGCACGCTGCCCCTTACGCTCTCGAATTAACAGACCCTGCG
Organism: Stenella coeruleoalba; assembly: GCF_951394435.1. Taxonomy (NCBI): domain Eukaryota; kingdom Metazoa; phylum Chordata; class Mammalia; order Artiodactyla; family Delphinidae; genus Stenella; species Stenella coeruleoalba. The sequence continues at coordinate 174,464,792 of NC_137147.1, read as the reverse complement.
GTCCCAACTGCCGGTGTTCTGTGTCCACTCCCACTGCCTGGCTGTTGGGCAGCAGGTACCCCTATCCTTATTACACACCCTTCTAACACTGCCTTACGTACCATCCACACCCCAGCTCTAGCTCGTGTGGTCAGGCAGCTGCTGCAGGGCTTAGGGCCCAAGAGTTTCAAGAAGACAGATTCATAGAAAGAATGACAGGTCTTCTGTGTCTGTGGTACCTCCACTGGCTAACCCATGTCACTCCGGATAAGGACCTTCAGATGTCAGGCTGTCTTTCTGGCTCCTCCAAATTTTCTGGATCACACCCAGTCTCACCTGATCTCAATACATGACTGTTACTTGACGGACAGCAGGCTTTGGAACTTATGAGCACCTGCCTTTCCCCTGGAGTGGATCTGGGAACATGCCCATGTTTGATCACACACAGCTAGTGAGGATTCGAGAACAATTTGAAACAAAAAGGAATTCTGGTCCTTAAACTCTTTTATCAGATTGAGTTGAATTATCATTAACGAACAATACCTGTTCTCTGTGATGTGATAATAAGAAATGGGTCAAAAGTGCCAAAGCCTGGCTGCCTTCCTAACAAAACTAAAGAGGCCTGTGACGCCCGCGAGGGGGCTGAAGGCTGTGCACGGCCTGTGTTACGTGTCACTAGCGCTTGGGTGCGTAGTCAGCTGGGCCTTCCAGTGCATTAATAAGCTACTCATCGTGTCTGTGTCAGCTCCTCTCTTTAACCTGACCTCTCTTCTCTTCCTTCTGCTTTCCTTGGTTCAGAGAAGCAACAGAAAACTCGCCCATTATGGATGGGTCTGAGTCTCCAACTCACCAAAGTACTGATGAATAGAGGTATCGTAAGGGCATGTTTCATTCTTACAGCCTTCCCCCTTCACTGTTCATGAGTCTGTGATCTCAGATGTGCTGCATCTGTGTTGCCTTTGGCCGTATGTATCATAATTTCCAGAAGGAAACATCCGAGTGGTGTGGAAGCCGTTATTTTCATGTCTTATTTCTAGATACACGTGGAAGTCGATGTTTATATGTTTTTTACATCAGGTGTGTGTGTGTTAGATATCCCCACTGCTCCTTCCCAGAACAGACCACAGAGTATGTTTTAGACTTCCCCAGGCTCTTCGTACATGCAGATACTGGTAGAAGCTTTTACGGGTACTTTCAGTACTCAACGTTGGTTGAAAAGAACAGCAGCATGCGGTTTATATCTCAAGGCGCCAAGGGCAGACTGAGCTCATCCAGAACCACCTGGTCACCCACCATGTCATTCCAGTGTTCTTGAGTGACGGCTGTGCACTCTACCAAGTGCCGTAGGGCCCTGCTTTCCAAACTGTGATCCACCGACGAGCGGCACCCTCATCATCACCCAGGAGCCTGTTAGGAGGTAGACTCCTGGACATACTGAATTCGAATCTGCATTTTAACAGGATCCCTGGGTGAATCAAATGCACGCTGGAATTTGCAAAGCCCTGCTACAGCGGGCATAGAAACACGAACACCTGGTCTGGTTCCTGTCCTCAGGGGGAGACAAGGTATTGAAATTAAGAGCATTTCAAGGGTTAACTAAAAAAGATACCATTCAGAAGTGGCTAAAAAAAAAGTGGTAAGTTTATTCAATCAAAAAATGATTCTTGCAGCACTTACGTATTAAATACCCTGAGACTTTAAACAAAATGCTAAAAGGTTTCCAAGGGGAGAGGGATCCCTTCCAAGGCCCGGGGTGCGAGGAGGGGGTCTCGAAGGGTGGAGGCCAGTTCAAGGGCGAAAGCAGCACAGATGCAGAAACAAGCAGGGGTGTCTGGGGAACAGCGGAGTGTCATTTTGCTGTAGAGAAAGAGCGAGACTTCGGCCTGAAAAGTAGGGTAGGACAAGATCCTGACCCAAAGTGGGGAGACGTGGAACAATTTTTACTGCAAGTGCCCTGAGCTGGCAGATGGGGGATTCGGAAAACAGGGGCTGAGCCTTTGAGAGGAAGATGGTGTTAAAAGAATTCAACTGAGTATATCTGAAAGAGCTTACTGGCTTTATTTCAGTGATTCATGAATCAGGCAGCCTCCGGTCCGGCAGATAGAAAGGAGCTGTACACAACGAAAGACATGCAGGCAGAAAGGAGCGGGAACGAGGAAGTTACACCAGGTGAAAAAGCGGGTTGGTTGTAGCCCAGTCGCTCTCCGTTAGGGGACGGCAGGGGTCTGTCGGGCAGACGTGCTGATCCGGCGAGTCCCGATTTGACTGGTTAAAGACTCCTTTCTGGGGGAGCTGAAACTATAAAGTTAAGTCTCGGTTTGGTGATATGGAACCTAGCCTAAGTGACTTCATTTTGAGTCTGCTGTCTTGTTTTTAACAATTACCCCCTTTCATCAGACTCTGAGCCTAATTAAGAGAAGTGATCCAAGTTTAAGGCATTAGCGCTACTCCCAGCTATGGCTGTGGAGTTCTTACCAGGTTTTTTTTTGCTGAATCTGTGTGGTCTTCACAGGTCACGGCACTGGGTTCATGGTCTTTCAGTCGGTCATTCTCTTTGTTCCTTTTCTGATGTTCTGTTCTGAGGGAGATCATTTGCTTGGTAGCTAGCGGCTGCAAAGTTGCATTTAAAGCTTTTGCGAGAATACAGCACACTACGGCGACTGCTGTAGTATTATAAGCAGAATAATCCCCAAAGAAAGATCCCGTGGGCTGGTTTGTTGGCCTAAGAGAGTGACTGGTTTGTTCAGTAGTCTCACCTTCCCCAGCAGTGTTGATCCAGGTGCAGCAGGCGGTGCTGGTCACAGCACAGGCATCTCCTTGTTCAGCTGAAGGATAATCAACCAGAGGCTTCTCTTATTTTCAAGAACAACTCTGGCCAGAGAGTCTAGGGATTTTCATTGGGCAGCTGTTGCTTTACCAGCAGATTCTGGAATCTTCAAGAGGTAAGGAGAGATTCCTGGTCGTGGCCTCATTTGTATCAGCTCCTGGCCGGCGGAGTAGGGCTGCACCAAAGGAAGCAGATTTTGAACCACTGAATGCTTCCCGGTAATTCCCGTTTCCATCTGTGGCTCGGGCCCCAAAAGGTGACAGCCGTGGAGGCCAGTACACCTGAAGGGTCTGTAGACAGCACAGGTGGTTTTATTCTCTTTCCCTTGCCTCGCGTCCCTTTCTTTGTACAGAGCCTGGATGCAGGGTTCCCCGGGGTGTTAACCAGAGACAAGGAAGTAGATCCCCAGGGTTAGGGAGTGGGACACAACAGAAAGGTGGGCTGGCTGTTTGGTCCAGAGAAACGGAGGCATTGGAAATCAGGGAGCAGTCTGTGATGGACAGAACAGTGTAATCACTGGCATCGTGATAATTCAGAGTCTTTGAGGTTAGATTTAGCCCGCTTTGCAATGGCCTTAGATATGTGAACAGTGGCATTATCTTTCCAGGCCAGAGCAAAGCAAAAAAGATGGACAGCAAGAATCATAAAAACCTTCACAGCGTGAGAATTAGGAAAAGGACGGTCAGAGAGGGAAGGCAGAATGGAAAGGCAGACACGCTCTTGGTCTGACATGTTGGGAGGAAGCAGTCTGTCTGTCTGTCTCGATGGTGGCTGGTCGGTTTGATTGGTTTGAGGGCTGCAGCTTTTTTGCACGGGACCGGAAGTCAGGTGGAGCCTTCATCAGGTGTGAAGTACGTACCCAAGGTTTGGCCCCTTGTGCTGTGGCAGCCACGTGGTGGTCAAGAGTTCTTGGTAGGTTCCTTGCCATGAATCTCACTTTTGCAAAAGCGTCAGAGTAAAACAATAACTGTCTGTCAATGACAAAAGAACTTAAAAATGCCCAGTGCTAAAGATCTGATGAGAGTTCATTATAATGGAATTGACAAGGAAATTTGGTTATTTCTGTGATTGACAGACAATATTTTAAGATAACCAGAATTATGACTGATAACCTTATACCAAGACATATCAGATTTCTAGGAATTTCACACAATTTCTAGAACACTTAATTATATTAAGTGTTATTAAAATACAAATAACCCAAGAAGATTTATCATCACTTAGTTGGCAACGCTTCCCATGTAACTGAACAATAAACCTAAGCAGTGTAACATCTTCAGAAGGTAAGAGACAAATCCTCTGAAATCTGATTTAGAACATGGGGGCACAAATGTACTACAGTGTACAAGGCATTTGTGTCAGACAGGGCAAGGAGAGTTATGATCGGAGAAAGGTAAAAATAAGGCACTGAGAGACCGGGCTGCAAAAGTTTAACACTGTAGCTGACATCGAAGGGACTTCAGCTGTTGCTTAAGGTGGCACCAAGGATGATTGATAGAAGGAAAATCAGGTTACAGGAAGGACCGGGGAGTCTCCAACCTTACAGACAGATCGGAGTTTTAAATGACAAATACAGCGTCTGAAAGGTTACCTCGCTTGGCAATTGCCTGGAAGACACGGGCAACCCGGAGAGAAAACAGATAAGTGGAGGAGTCTGGTTAACTTCCCCTATCATGATTTCCACAGTAAAGAGAACAGTGCGGAAATCAAGTTAAGTTACACAGGCCTGGCCCGTTGTCTTGGGATAGCTGTCTATCTATGTCCGAGGTTGTCTGCTTCTGGTGCCGGGAGATCTTAAGTGTGAGATCACCTGTGGCTTTGCTGGTTCATTCTGGTCCTGTTACTCCTTTCAGGTGGGCCGGATGCCTTCAAATTTAGCTGTGCAGGAACTGGCGAGCAGTACCAGAAAAGATCCTTTCCAAGGAGGGAGGCAGGAGTCCTTTAGTTGGGGTCTTTTCCAGTGGCTGTATTCTCCAGGAAGTAGGTCATGAGGGGTGTCAGTGTCAGGCTGTAATACGCTTTTTAACCTGTAGGAGGAATAGAGAATAGGTGACTAGCCATTTTTTTAATAGGTCCTGTTGGGCAATTTGAGGGTCACAGTATGGAGACTGAAGCAGATGCATGGGTCTGCCAGGTACTGTTTCCTCGGGAGTGAGCTTAGGTTTTTCAAAAGGCAAGGACCTTAGATGCAAAAGGACCAGTGACAGCACCTTGGTCAAAGTCTCAGGAAATTTTCCTAATTGGGTTTTAATGATGTCATTAGTCTTTTCTCCGAGTCCTGAATGCAGCCTGTATAGCCTAAGAAGGACTCTCCAGGGTTCTCGGATTACCTGGCCAGTAAAATGAGTTCCTCAGTCACTATGCAGAAATGATGGGGGTGCCCCATATAGGGATGACGTTTTGAAGTAATTTCTTTGCTACAAAAGAGGCAGTTGCTTATCAACAGGAAAAAACTTCTACCCAGTGAGAAATTTGTTCCTGTGTTCTTAACAATTCTGTTTAGATTAGTCATGAAAATTTCTCGAGGCATTAAACAGCTAGCCAACATCTTAAGTTCTCTTCCTTGGTGACAAATTTTGTAACAGAGACTAACGTGAACTTATTTGACTAATAAACCCAGGTAGAATAAAAGTTGTACATATGCACTATATTTAACATACCTACTTTAATTAAACCAACAAACTTAAGTTAGCTTTTGTTTACTAAAGATTTTTCCTAGATCATGCGAACTTGAAAAACATTTGGGTTAAGTTGCTGTATTTCAGAGTTTTAGAATACTTAATTTGATAATCGCTTATTTTGCTTTAAGCCAATTAAATATGCTCTTTTGCAAATTAATTTTGGCAATACCAGAGGTAGAAAAACATTACAAACATACAATGTACATAGATAAACATACAGACAGATGCAGAGATCGTAAAGCTTTTGTTTTAAAATTTTACCTATGAGACAGGTACAATAATGCAAAACTTACTAGTTTATAGAAGAACACTTTTATCCAAATCCTGTTTCTGGAAGTTGGAGTAAGGTAGGGTTACCTGCTCAGATGGCTAACGCTTTTCATTACTATTTGTGGAGAAGACACTTAAGGTTTTTCATTCACCTAAGCTCCAAATAGCCTTCCCCATCTTTTTTTCCTTCTGGTGAGAATTACCTGCCTGAAGTAATTACCTGCCTGAAGTTTGTGTTTCTAAGAGCTGGCCTAGGTAAGAATTCTCGGAGGAGACCAGGTGGAACATTCACAACTCAAAGGCACAGGAGAAAAAATGGAACTTCGTCCAGGAAGGACTTTTCTTTCTTAAATCCAGGTATTTTACAATGTCTGCAAGCCTGTTGAGATGAAGAAGGGATGTCTGGGGATTGACAGAAAGGACAGGTGAGCTTTGAACTGCCTCTAGAGCTGCATCTCTGTGCTTGTAAAGACTAGGTCTGTAAGACAAGGACAGTCGGGGAATTGGGTTGCAACGTGAATGACATCGTAGCCCATCCAACTACATTATCTTCTATTTGCTTCTTTAGATCAGAGAGAAGATCTTCAACTAAGATGGAATTCAAGAGATTCCTACGCTCTAGATTTAGAGCTTTGTCTTTGAAATGTTTTTCTTTCCCTCTGGGTACATAGCTTCATTTTGACTTAGGGGACAAAGCCTTTAAAAAGTTCCTAACGGGCTCTGTATATCAGCGTCCAGCAGTTTGGCCAACTTCTGACCATAGAGCTACTTAAACAATCCTTTTAAATATCTTGTCAGGGGGACAAACAGTAAATATTCCTGGCCCTATTGAAAGACCCCATGAATGCAAGAGGCATTCCCAATGAGGGTGCAAAGGACACCACTCTCCCAAGCTCCAGAGCCACTCCCAAAGATGACCAAAAGAAGGAAAGACTTAGTTCCCCTGAGGGCTGGGCACTAATCCACCAATGTAAGGTGCAACTTACATTCCTGTTATATCTGCCCAACCTGACGGTCGCCGAGCCAAGTTCTCAGGACACAAAATGAGACAAACAAGAAGGCAACAGCTGTCCCTGGGAGAGAAAAGATCAACCAATGGGTCTGGATTTGGAAAGGAAGGGACATGAACGTTTTACCTTTCTCTCAACTGGGCACTGCAAACAGAGATTCAGGAGAGCTGACTCTGGTCAGAATTCTCACCCCTTCCAGCTTCTGCCAGATTTACCAGGATCCCATCTGCAGGCTCTGGAACAACTGGGGTTTAGAGAGTATAGCTCCACTAATCTACCAGAATTTGGCAAGGTTTTCCATTAATTTTAGTTTCCCCTTGGCTGTTGAAGGGAATAACTGGTAGCAGTTACAGGAGAATCCATGGAGTCCCATCAACCCTGGGAGAGCCCAAATGGGGGTCCTTCTTTGAGGGCAGATAGGGGGTGTTCGTAAGGCCACCAACTTGATGACCTTGTTTACAGTCACGCGGTCTCTTCAAAGTGGGGAGACAGTGCAGACGGAGGAGAGTATAATGAGGCAAGGTGGAGAGAGGGGAGAGTAGGAGTTAACATCAGTCTTACAGTCTTATTTTGGGCATCTCTTGTATCTTTGCTTTATTATCCTTTTGCAATGAATCTTTCAGTGAAGCTATTTGGGAAGTTTGAAGCCTTCTGGAGGCTTCCTCACGCCAATTAAAATAGGTATCCCATTCCACTTGTTTGATTTGGGAGCCTTTGCTTTCAGGTGCACTTCTAAAGTGAACAATCTTGGCTAACTGGAACATTCCTCATGGTGACCATTGCCATTTTAGTTTGTCTTCAGTAAGATTGGTCCTTGTGTATGCAGACAGACCAAAAAAATTTTTAACACTGAAGTGCTGTGGGTGGTTCCTAAGGCCGGGGTGGGGGGCACCCTTAAAGCATTTAGATGAGTGGGATCCCATTTGCGGAGTTTTTCCTAGAATGAAGAAAATATTCTCTATAGCCTAAGGCGTGAGCTTAGGGCTGGGACTTGGGTTTTGTTTGACAGTTTACCTTTCACAGGATACTTCTCTGTCCTGGTGGACAGCCTTTGCCCATGACCGGGGTCTCATTACATGGACTTTTCCTGCAGGTGGCCAGTGACCTGTTGTGACCCTTGCTTGGCTGTGACCACCCTATCCTTACCCGGGAGCCTTGGGCTTTGGAGACAGTTGTCTCTCGTTAGGTGTTTGACCCATGCCCTCCAATTTTTGTTTTAGTTTTGCTCTCAGGAAAACTACACGTTTGAATGTGAACCAAGTGCATTCTAATTCAGAAACCAAAAGGGTACTCACCAGAAGGACAATGTGTCCTTGCCCAAGTCCTGAATCAAGTCGGACAGACCAACCACAAGGAGGGAGCCTGAAATCAGAAGTCGCCTTCGGATCCCATGGCTGCCACCCCTGTCCAAAAAACAAGTTCAAGTTTAAAGATCTTGTTGGCTTCATTCATCAAGTTGCAACCCAGTTCCTTATGGAATTAGAAACTGTCCTTGTCTTACAAACCTAGTCCTTACAAGAACAGAAATGCAGCTCTAGAAGCAATTCAAAGCCTACCTATCCTTTTTCTTATCAATCCCCAAACATCCCTTCTTCACCTCAGAAGGCTTGCAGACATTGTAAAAGACTGGATTTAGGAAAGTAAAGTCCTTCTTGGAGGAACTCCCATTCTTTTCCTGTGCTTTTGAGTTGTGAATATTCCACCTGGTCTCCTCCAGGAACTCTTACCTAGGCCAGCTCTTAGAAACGCAAACTTCAGGGAGATAATTTTTAACCAGAAGGAAAAAAGAAAAGCAAGGCTCTTTGGAACTTAGGTGAATGAAAAACCTTAAGTGTCTTCTCCACACTGAGCATGTAACCTTCATTGAGTCCAGCTTCCAGAAACAGGATTTGGATTCTACTGTTCTTTTACAAACTAGCGGGTTTTGCATGGTCGCACCGGCCTCGTGGCTGCGGGCAGCACGGAGCTTGCATGCTCTCTCCATCTCTGCCTCTACTTCCTGTTCCTGGCGGTCACATCCTCGGGAGGAAGTGGACAGCCCTGTAGTGTGAAAGCTGCTTGGCCTTGCTCGGGCATTTGCCCATCTCTGACCAGTGACGGGTTAGAGGACTCTAACTGGCCCCCCCCGGGCCACTTGGCCACCCTCAGTGAGGGTAGGGCAGACACCCTGGTGGGAACCACCACCAGGACGACGCAGAGTTAGGGAGGGACTGTCCCCCAATGAACAGCGTATGTCCACCGTGGGATCCAACCACCTTTTGCCACGAAAAGACTCTCAATCCCTCAGGCACGATGGCACAGGTCAGTTTTATCAGGGTGGAGAGAGAGTTTGCAGGGTGGGTAGGACGGAATCAGCTACTTACCACTGGAAGACAGTGACAGACGGGCAGGGCCAGTTCCGGAATTAGGGCCTCGATGTTACCTTGCTTCTGAAGCCACCTTTAAGTGTATTAACCCCAGTATATATTTCAGGGGTTCCAGGCACAGGACTCTCTTTAAAGGCCATGGTATGCTCACAGAGGCCTTGGGTTTTCCAGCGTTGATGGGTTTTTTAAAAGCCAGATGAGAAACCTTCACGAAATCCAGAATGCCTTCATCCACTTGTTCCTAGAGAAATCAGCGAATCAAACAGAAAAATGGCGATGATGGCTTATTCTCAGTCATAAACTGGTTCACGAGGTTGTCCTGAAGACGCTCTTGAAACCTGCTTTCCTTTGAGTCTCTTCCTGCCACCCGTCCCCAGCCATAACCGTAGCACAGGGCATGGGGAGATCAGCGGCAGGGGAGGAAATCATCTTCTGACATTTATGGAAAGTCCTGATGCTGTTTCCAGATAGGTATTTCTACCCCCAAAACGGCGTGTGCTCTGGGGAGGCCAAACTTGAAAACCCAGCTTGAACAAACCCACACCTACTAACTCAGAGGCACAGACCCGTGTCCCTCACAGGAATGCTATTCCAAAAACCGAAGGCTGTGGTTAAAGGCCTACAGGTTTCATCCCTTTAGGAATCAGCACCAATGAACACTCAGAGGTTACTAGGAGCAGAAGCTCAAAACAAAGGAAGAGCACAGGTGGTAATCCAGGCCTCTCTGCAGCTGTTCCTGCACAGGGCCCCGAGGTCAGCCATGCCCATGTCAGGGGCTGCGTGCGGCCCGCAGGGCAGGGAGAGGAAGGTAGGACCCCATCTCCTCAGGCCGCATGGCTGATTAACCAGCGTCTGGGCACCTCCTGGGCAAATTCCAGCCCATTCCTAGATTCAGTGAGATAAAGTGTGATCTTTAGCCCTCAAAGAGCTAGTTCAGGATCAGTGGGGAGGGGCCGTTTTCCCTAATAATGATGCCTAGTAACGATCATGGGCATCAGCATATCCATGTGATTGCTTCTTGATACGCAAAGACCACAGCTGGCCCTTGAACAACACAGATTGGAGCTGCACAGGTCCACTTATACTCAGGTTTTTCCCAACAAATACAGTCGGCTGGCCCTCCGATCCACTGATGAGGAACCCACCGATACGAAGGGCCAACTGTACTGCACCAGTTTGTATCAGGGACTTGCTCATCCTCGGACTTTGGTATCCAGGGGGGGCTCTTGGACCCAATTCCCTGCAGATACCAAGGGACGACTGTGCCCGACCTGCGTCGTGACGCACAGCTGCAAGTCTGTTTTTTACAAAGTCTTTTCTATACACTTTTCTATATACTTTCAATACTTTTTTTGATAATCACACAACAATACATGTTATTTCAAATAAACAGCACTAAGACTCCATTCAAAATATCACCTCAGTTTCCCTACAGGGAAACCTGCCATTTCGCATGTGCTTCCAGGACAGAATAAAAATCTGGTGGACGCTGGTTACACCTGGGATCTCAGGGAGGACAAAGCAAGCAAGTGTTCTGAGAAAAAAAAGAATCCTGAGGCCTCCAGCCGGAGGGGTTCTGGGCCTTGGCCGCATGGGAGAGTCATGTGGGGGGATCTGAAAGCTCCGGACACTCAAGCACAGCCCAGACCAATTAAACCTGCATCTCCACGGTGGGTGTTTTGGGGGTTCCCGGGTGAGTCCCACATGCAGCCGAGCCCGAGGACCACTGCCTTAAGTGTTAGCTCCGTTTCCCTCCACACACGTACAAGGCTTAGGTCCCCTGGGTGTGAATGTTCTCCAGTCTGCGCGAGCCTGCTGTGCTCTCAGCACTGCCGCAGGCCTGGTTCCTTATGAACGGGGAAGACGAGTGATCATTATCGGCCCCTATGGACACGTACTTCTGAACGCAGACTGCCAAGTGACGTTCCCCCCTAACTGTCTCCTCTCGCCCTTGGACTCCCTGCAGGAGCTACAATGATAGCTGTTTCCTGGATCCCTCCCTCTATCCAGAACTAGCTGATGTCCAGTGGTACGGGCAAGAAAAAGCCAAGCCCGGGACCCTCGTGTGAGCCAGCCGGCCTCAATCTGGCCGCCTCGACGCCATTCTGAGATCACCTCACTGCCTCTCATTTGCCTTACCCAGACGCAGTGTCACCTGCACCAGCTTCGGCCCTCAGCACTTTTCTTCTCCTGTCTCCGCGTCCCCCTCACCCTCCAAAAACCTGACTGGGGAGACATTCTGGAAGGTTCCGGTCCCACTGTGTGTCCCCTGGCTCCCTTGCCCAGAGAGCCAGGCACCAATCCTCAATGGCACCTTGGTGGCTCCCCCCTGCCGTGACAGCCCCCTGGCCAGGAACCATCAGGGAAGCTGGCTGGCCTGGACTCCTGTGGACTAGTGGCATTGGTGGAAACCAGGAGAGGGGACTTAAGTACAGGGTGATCCAGAAGGACTGTGAAAGCTGGGGCCCACCTGGAGGCCCACCAAGCACTCGGTGAAGACCATGCCCCGTGGGAGTATTCAGCGGACAGCTGAAATACTTCCTGGGAGGAGTGACTGTTGCGGGAGCAGGAAGAACAGAAACAGAAGCTGGACACGTCAGAGATGCATCCACGGATCACAGTCAGTTATGCTGCCAAAGATTTTAAAAAATTAAAAACTAAAAACACACAAAAAATTAAGAGGGGCCAAGAGGAAGACGTTCTTTCTGCAATGAAATCTCTTTTAAATCCTCAACTGCTACTGCGTCCCACACGTGAAAGTCAACCATCTGTAACGTGTGCCCCTCACCCCTCTCCCTTAACATGCCACCTCCCTCTCCATCGAGAGCCTGAAAACTAACCCAATGTGATGGTCACGTCGGGGGACCCCTGGCTGGCATTGCTGACTTGGATCTCCATGAGTCTGGACCCCAAGGAGAACAGACCCACGGGGAGTAGCGGAGTGTCCGCTTAGCCCCAGCCTGCATGGGGGGTTCAGCCCAAGACACAAAGCTGCTTTCCTTTGGGGATTTGTAGGAAACGTAAGGTGATGGTTGCCAAAAGTGGTTCTCTCTCATTAAAACAACCAGTAAAAGTGTATCCTGTTTTTTTCTCACAAGGTGTTTCATTTGATCTTTCATGGGAAGCCAAGGGAAAAAGCACATTGCGATCCATTCAAGTGTTTAACTGTCGTAGCCCATTTTCTGTTTGTTAGCACTTGTGTGACAAAGAGTTCAGATCCAATGGCACCCGGTTACCAACGTGTCACTTCTTGCAAGAACCCAACTATGCCCTTAGGTAGGAAGACTGTACTCACATGTCTACTAGCTGGCAGGCAGAGCAGGGTTGAAAAAATGTATCAGCTCCCAGGGGGCCCATATGCCTACGACATCAGCTACCTTGATGTGTCCCGATGGTCTGCAGGGACCAAAAAAGGAAGAGAGAAGAAAGGTGTGTGGGAGCTGCACGTTTACATGTGTTTTGAGCTATGCTTAACACACAACTGGAAAGCCATCAATCTTCAAAGGCCTCAAAAATACTTTTATAATACTAACAAGTGCACACTCGTAGTTGGGTTATTTCAAATGGCACAAACACGGTCTCCACAGAGGTGGGATGCTGTGCTTATTGGCGCAAGTGGCGGGGCGGGGGGGGGAATTTCTTTTCTCACTTGTAATGACTTCCTACTGGAAAGGCAGTGGACAGCCAGAGACAGGAGCTGGGGTGGGGTAGATTTGTGGGCAAGCAGAGTTGAAGTTAGCTTTAGCGTAACAAGAAAAAGCTTTGTTTTTTATGTATATGTAATCCAAGAATAAACAATAGACTCTACCAGACCCAGAGGGTAAGAATGGACACTTACCACTGGTTAAAATGAAATATCAGTAAATACCCACGGTGCTCCCCCTGCTGCAGCTTGAAGAGCACTGTGGGATTCCTCTGGGGGCTCACAGCAGGCTGGGGCCAGGCTGGACGGTTCAGGGCCGGGGTTCCCTGGCTCTGTGCACGGCTGGGTTGGTGATATCAGCTTGCGGAAGGGATTAATATTCACAGATCGCTTTAGGGGTAAACCCTGCAGGGTAAATAAAATTGGTTATGATGATATTAAACGATTCTGGGGATTGACACGGGGAGGGGTGTTGCTCTTATTTTGATGGTCAGAGCTACAAACAGCAGGTTTTTCTTTCCCCATTCGGAAACATTCTGTATTGGGCCAGATTCTTTCTCCCAAAAGAAGATGCATGAATAATCAAACTGAACTCTGTCCCAGAGGAAAAGTCAAAAGGGAAATAGATGAGGTGACAAGGTTACATACTGCGGATGATACAACAGGGATAGTAGTTTGAAATCAAGTCGGAAGTCAGTCGGATAAATTTTTAGCCCAGTTGGGTTACAAAGACTGAGAGACGAAAATTCTTTCTAAACACTTGGGTGTGGGATTCGGGGGGCAGAAAGGAAAGGAGGCAGGATAGCGGGGCAGAATTACAGTTCAGGCAAACAGTATGATGGTCTGGTAGTAAAGACGGAGATTGAGTAAAACAGGTTTTACTGTTGAGCTGCGTTCAGTTCCTACAGGATGTACATAAAAATGCTGGTCCTTTGAGACTGACGTGGTTAATGATCAGTGTGGTGGGAAACGATATAGTTACTGTACACAAGCACTGGCAAGCTCCTTATATACCCCTATTTCTTTAAAGCAAATTAAGATGAAATATGAAACCCCTGGTCTGATATAAAGCCCCTATAGGAGTCTGGATACGTATAAGAAACTGCCTGTTTAGCCAGAAGGCTGGTGAAAACACCTACGTCAGACTTTGTTGTGAGACAGGTGGGTTTTTTTAATTTGATCATATGCAGGTGAGTGTTGAAACCGTTCAAATTCCAAGTTGTTTTCATTCGGTATTAGTTTAGTTCTACATATAGCAAACCCCATCCAGGTGCTATCAGATGACCAGTTACTGCTTAATTAACTAGGTGTAAAGTTTTACATATACATTAATGTCAATAGTTTATTACAAGTCGTGTAAAATGGACTCTAGTTTAATAATGGGGAAGAAAGGATTAGGTTGCTCCTGAAACTGATTTGTAGAGCATGTAAAATGACTTTACTGGATTCTGTTCAACTGTAATCAATGACAAAGATGTATGTTGTAGACAAAGTTGCAGAATTAAAAAGAAATCTGCTTTTAATTTATTCTTTTTGTATTAAGAATTTGTATAGTACCTTTACATTTTGCAAAACAGTGTTGTCAACACTTATTAAAGCATTTTCAAAATGAAAAGATCTCAGTTGCCTCTTGGACATTCTGTTTGTTTCTAAGTGATAAACACGCATGCTCCAGGGATCTCTCATTCAGTTGCCTGTGCCCCATCGGGCTCCTTTTTTAAAGTCAGTCTATATAGACGATATTCTCAGTGGCTTACTCCATCATGTAGACAAGCTTGGTTTGTTTAGTAGAGGCTAATTCCCTCTTATTCTAGTTTCCTTTTTTAATTATACAAATATATTGTTACGTATTCCTCCTACTACAAAAAGGATTTGAGATGAGAGGTCAGCCCTTGTTAGGATGCTATTTTAGTATCTGTATCACTGCTCGTGACAAATAGTTACCTGTGTGCAGTATGTGCTAGGCTGGGTACTGTTCCCACAGGACAGTGCCACGTGGAAGAAACACCGAGGGCATCTGGGCTCTGGAGGTCGTTGTCCTTAGTCTCTGTCCCCTGTGGTCCCTGGTTCTGTGTAGGACAAAAAGGGCCAACTGTGGAGACAGGCAGGAAGCTCAGGCTCTTTACTACCACTGCTGTTCGTACCACAGCTCAAACTCTTGTCACCCACCCTCTAAATCCTATCACCAAAGCAACAGCCCGCTGGGCCTGCAGGCACAAAAAGCCCACACTGATGGGCAAATCGGGGACTGGCTTACTTCAGCGGAGCTTTTGCTGCAACTACATCCCTGGCCCCCTAACCCACACTGCATCTCTTCACTAGCATGAAACTAGAAATCTGGCAGCCAAGAGCATCCCGGGATGGAAAGCCTTGCTGAAGCATTTGCCACCAGTGTGGGTTAACCCCTGCCAAAAATGGAAACAAGCCATTGAGAACCTGAAGCACATCTGGAAGCAGGCCCATCAGGACAGCATCTTATACTTCCTAAGCCTGTCCTTGGCAAAGCAGCGAGGGCCTCTGTACCGAGGTGATCAACACTGATTGCAAACAAATAGGATCTTCTGTTAAGCCTTTTCCATGTAAATATGTCGCCGCTCAGGAAAGAAATCTATATCCTTTTAAGCTCTATCACGTGAAAGCAGCTGGCCCACAGGACGCTGGGACATTCCCGTTTCTTTCCCACTCCCTCCTACCTTTCACCACCCATACACACACACACACACACACACACACACACACACACGCACGCACGCGAGCACTCCCCTTACGTTGTGTCAACAAGGCAATTCCAAACAGTCATTATTTTGGTTATTAAGGAACACAGTAAATACCTGATTGCCGTTGAAAGCACTAGAAACAGCCAGGCCTCTCCTTACTTACTCCCAGAATACCAGTTCAAAAAGGCTCAGACACAAAATTCTCTCTAAAAAGAGGAATATCAGAGAGCCCCTGATGTGGGCTAGCAAGCAGGCAGGGGTCCACTGTTGAAGCCAGTCATTCACTCCATATTGTGTGATGGGTCCAGGTCTTCAAAACCTTACATTCTTGTGGACTAAACAAACAGGCACACGACCACGACATAAGGGGAAATGAGGTCACCAGCATTAAACAGATAGAAGGAAGAGAGTAAAATGAGCCCCATGGATAAGAGGTCAGCAAGTGTGTAAATGGGATCCCTCACTCATCTCTCATTCAAGGAGCTGCCTGGTCAGAGATGGCAGAGAAAAGGTGAAAGGACGTGCAGTGGTATAACCTCTCTGCCTTGCACAAAATCACACCCCCAGCACAGTCACTATCTGTTCAGGTAACAGCTGAAGGACCTGGGCTGCAATTCAGGAGTATAAACAGTGGGCAGGTTAGCCGATAGGGCCCGTGTGCGTGCAATTGCACCAAGATTTTTTTTTTAAATCAGAAAACCCCATTTTTCTGTCCATACATTTTTATCCCCACAGAAGAGTAGGTTCCTTTTGTTTTTCACTCATTCATCCATTTTCTATCAAACCCCCTCCAATCATGCTTCCATTCCTCCCACTCTACCAAAACCTCTCTTGTCAAGGTCAAGGATGCCTCCCCACAAGGCCAAATCCGATGGTTAATCCTCTGTTCGCGTGCTATGTGACTTACCAGTAGCAATGGGCACAGCTGGTCCCTGTCACGTCCTTCATGGAAACACTCTTGCCACTGGAATCCAGGACAGCGTGTCCTCCAGGTTTTCCTCCTTATCACAGTCAGGGCTCCTCCTGCCAGTCTCCTTGAGGGTTTTCTTCATCTGCCCGAGGTCTGGGTGCCAGAGTGCCCCAGAGCTCAGTTCAAGGCCTCCTCTTTACCATCCACAGTCACTTCCTGTAGCTCTCATCTTGTCCATGGTTCTAAGTGTCTTATGCTGAGGACACCTGTGTTTCTCCCAGTACCCTGACCTCAGCTCTAAAACTGGTACAATCCTCCAGCCCACTCAACAGCTCCACATGGATGTCTAACGTGCTAACACATCCAGACTGAATCTCTGACGTTCCCTCCAAACCTGCTCCATTAATGACCTTCCTCAGCTGAGTCAGAGGCAACTCCAATCTTCCAGGGCTCAGGCCAAAACCCCTGGAATCAACCATGATGACTTTCTTTCTCATCTCATGGTCAACCACATGGATGTGAAATCCCTGCCCTTAGAAGATATATATCCTCCTGGGAGTAGAAGGAGGCGGGGGAAAATGAAAGCAAATTAACATGGCACATTAGAAGACGTGTCATGAGGACAGTATTGGGTAAGCAAGGTCGGTCAGCGGAAGATCTAGCCCATGACAGGAGGAGCAACCCCTTCTCCTCCAAGTAAGGTAAGAACAGGTGGTGAGTGTGGGAAACAGACCTGAAGCTTTGCCTCCATACTCAACCCGGTGTGAGAAAAGACAGGTGAGGCCATCCTCCAGGTGAGACAGGAAAGGAGGGCAGGGTCGGGCTGGAGCAGAGTCACAGGTGAGAACAGCCCCGAGAGGAGAGGAGGTGGAGAACGCCCTCCAGGCATCACTTGGGGCCCAGGTGACACCCGATGCTTGGCATGTGAACTCCCTCCAGTGGCACCTGCTAGTGGGCGCGGGAGGGGACAGATGGAACGTGCCAGGCCCAGGCTGTGTAGTGCAGTGTGGCCGGAGGACAACAGGGCAGGAGAGTAGACGGTCCTGGTGATTAAGTGAAGTGGTGACAATGGGATCTAGATGGACTACACAGCAAAGCAAAGCCAAGAAGGTGACGATGCAGTAGCAGAGAGCAGAAGACTGAGTGGACAGAAGGTCTTGAAGAGACTGAGGAAGAGCAGAGTGGGAATGAAGGAGACAGGACTGCACGACCGGACAGGAGGTGAGATACCCGTTTCTCCATCGTCTTAGTTCTCCACGCTTGGGGTGAATCCCAGGATCTAGGAGCAAAGGCCACACGTGCCAGTGGGAAGCCAATCTGAGCTGGGGGTGCCGGGAGAGGACCCGGCCTCATTCCCCCTCACGCAGGAACTGCAAATCCGGCTGCCTGTTCAATCAGGAGGCCAAGACCATGCCAGTTATTTTAACAGAAAGGGTTGAATATCAAGGGTTGTTAACAGGATACTGAAGAGGTGACAGAGATGATAACCAAGGGAAGCAGCCAGCACCCTCAGGGCTGGGGAACAGAGAAGGGACTTTGAAAACCTAGAAGCGGAGCTGGGAGTCAAACCTCTGAGGCGTGGACACCGCGCAGCTGGTACCGGTGCCTCGGGACTTGGCAGGACCTCACGGAGCCGGGATACAAATGTCTGAAAGGGGCACCGGGCTGACGGCGCTGCAATTTTCGAGGCAAAGCTGGTTCTATGAAAGTGTGGCAATCCTGCAGGCCAGGACCACCTCCTCCAGGAATGAACTGTCACTGCTGGGCTGCGACCCGCAGCTGGGCCACCACCGTCAGGGACAGGAAGCAAACATCGAGGAACAGGCCCCTTCTTCCCTCCTCGGGGTTCCCATCTCCCTTGTGGCCCACCATCGGTAGAACCCAACAGAAAGCCAGTCACCAAAGGAGAAAGGTGGTTAGCAGGGTCTCATCCCGAAGCAGGGCGTGGCAGGTGCCACGGGAGAGGCAAGCACAATTTTTTATAATTTTGCAAAAAACACATGTACCCTTTCAGCCCACGTTAGCATAATGTGAGTTACTGTTCTAGAAGGGACCGTGGTGATAACAGGTAGAAGCAATATCAAGATACTTTCCCCCGGGACTTCCCGGGTGGCGCAGTGGTTAAGAATCCACCTGCCGATGCAGGGGACACGGGTTCCAGCCCTGGTCCGGGAAGATCCCACATGCCGCGGAGCAACTAAGCCCGTGCACCACAACTACTGAGCCTGCGCTCTAGAGCCCACGAGCCACAACTGCTGAGCCCGTGTGCACAACTACTGAAGCCCATGTGCCTAGAACCCGTGCTCTGCAACGAAAAGACACCGCAATGAGAAGCCCGCACACCACAACGAGAAGCCGCCCCCGCTCGCCACAACTAGAGAAAGCCCACACGCAGCAACGAAGACCCAACGCAGCCAAAAACAAATTAATTAATTTTGAAAAAAAGATACTTTCCCCCCAAATGAAAGCACAATCGTGCATTTTCTCAAACACCTTTCCCATCCGTAGAGGTTTTCAGGAGTGTACTCCTCTCAGTCATTTCTAAGGCTAAGGGAGATGTGGCAGCAACACGAGAGAACAAGAGCTAGATGCCTCTGTCCAACGGAGTGACAAGAATCTCCACCACAGGCCAGACCTCTGTCTGCTCTGAAGCCTGGCTGTCTCTGAACTGCCTTTAACGTCCGTTTGGTTCATGGCTTTTCTGCAGTTGAAATGACCTGGTGCCGATATCCAGAGCTCATTCCCGTTAACAGTTACACTTACGTGTATCATACATAGTAGGATGTGGACGTGGCAGAGTCAGGTCTTGCTCCCGTTGGGGCAGACGGGACCTCAGGGCACCGGGACACACTTGCTACACACCTCAATGGTTCTGAAAGCTGAGACATCTGAGTAACGCATATATTGCTTAGGGACTGAATTCTGCAGAGTATATGGAAACACAACGGCAGGAGCTTACCCAATACTGTCCTCACAGAACATGAGGCCCAGAGGAAGGCAGCTGTGATGGTTAATTTTATGGGTCAACTTGACTGCGAGTCGGGTGCCCAGATGTCTGGTTAAACGTTACTCTGGGTGTATCTGTGAGGGTGTTTGTGGAGGAGATGAACATCTGAATCGGTGGACTGAGTAAAAGATTGCTCTCCAGTGTGGACGGGCCTCATCCAATCTGTCGAGGGCCTGAACAGAACAAGAGGTGGGGTAAGGGAGAAGCTGCTCTCTCTGCCTGACCGTGGAGCTGGAACGCTGGTCCTCTCCCTCCCTCAAAGTGGGACTTCCCATAGGCTCTCCTGGATCTCCAGCCTTTGGTTTCAGACTGGAATTTACACCACTGGCTCTCCTGTTTGCAGACAGCAGATCATGGGACTTCTCAGCCTCCATAATCAAAGGAATCAATTCCATATAAACAATTTCCTTGTAGGTCTGTTTCTCTGGAGAACCCTAATACAGTGGTTCAAGGTTTGCACAACGATGCCCACGATGCCATTAAAGAACTGACTCCACCATCTCTAGCATGGGTCTCCCACCATCAAGACTGCAGGATGGCTGCAAAGCACTGAAGCATCATGACCACTTTTTAGGAAAGAAGAGAGAAAGGGCGACATTTTTGTTAACTAAGTCTATACTAAGTCTATCTCTTTTTTTTTTTTCTTTTTTAGAAAAGCAACAGGTTTCCTGGAAGTCCCACCCAAAAGACTTCTATCCATATTTATTGGCAGAACCTGTCACAAAACCAACTCTAACTTTAAAGGGTCCCAGGAGAGCAAGTAGCTTTTACTGTGCTCACTGCAGCTCTGCACAAAGTAGGGCTCTGTTGGCAAAGGAGGAGAATGAAAACAGGGTAAGCAGCTGGCAGTGTCCACACCATACATATACGGCCCATAAACTTGCAGACCTAAAGAAGAAAAATACAAACCAAGTCTTAATGAAACAGTAATCTCATAAAACTATACAGTTTGACAAAAGTACAAAAACTCACACGACTTCCTCTTCTCTCAAATCCCACACTCAGGCACGCCACTATGAAAAGGTTATGTTATTTAAGATTCACATGATTTTTTATAAAATCTATCTGGCAAAGATAGCTGACAAAGGTTATGCCTGAGCTACTTACAAGATTATTTCCCCTATGCATAGAAAACCCTGCATAAAGGCAAGCCACAGGGTGGGAGTATTTGTATTATATATATCTAACATAGGACTCATAGCCAGACTATATAAAGAACTATTGTATCTACGTACCACATCCTCTTTTTCCATTTGTCTGTCGATGGGCATTTAGGTTGCTTCCATGACCTGGCTATTGTAAATACTGCTGCAGTGAACATTGGGGTGCATGTGTCTTTTTGAATTATGGTTTCCTCTGGGTATATGCCCAGGAGTGGGATTGCTGGGTCATATGGTAATTCTATTTTTAGTTTCTTAAGGAACCTCCATACTGTTCTCCATAGTGGCTGTATCAATATACATTCCCACCAACAGTGCAAGAGGGTTCCCTTTTCTCCACACCCTCTCCAGCATTCATTGTTTGTAGACTTTCTGATGATTCCCATTCTAACTGGTGTGAGGTGACACCTCATGGTAGTTTTGATTTGCAGTTCTCTAATAATTAGTGATGTTGAGCAGCTTTTCATGTGCTTCTTGGCCATGTGTATGTCTTCTTTGGAGAAATGTCTATTTAGGTCTTCTGCCCATTTTTTGCTTGGGTTGTTTTTTTGATATTGAGCTGCATGAGCTGCTTGTATATATTTTGGAGATTAATCCTTTGTCAGTTGCTTCGTTTGCAAATATTTTCTCCCACTCTGAGGGTTGTCTTTGCGTCTTGTTTACGGTTTCCTTTGCTGTGCAAAAGCTTTTAAGTTTCATTAGGCCCCATTTGTTTACTTTTGTTTTTATTTCCATTACTCTAGGAGGTGGATCAAAAAAGATCTTGCCGTGATTTATGTCAAAGAGTGTTCTTCCTATGTTTTCCTCTAGGAGTTTTATAGTGTCCAGTCTAATACATTTTGAGTTTATTTTTGTGCATGGTGTTAGGGAATGTTCTAATTTCATTCTTTTACATGTAGCTGTCCAGTTTTCCCAACACCACTTACTGAAGAGACTGTCTTTTCTCCATTGTATATTCTTGCCTCCTTTGTCATAGATTAGTTGACCGTAGGTGCATGGGTTTATCTCTGGGCTTTCTATCCTGTTCCATTGATCTTTGTAGAGATGTGGATGGACCTAGAGACTGTCATACAGAGTGAAGTCAGACAGAAAGAGAAAAAAAAATATCATATATTAAAGCATATATGTGGAACCTAGAAAAATGGTACAGATGAACCGGTTTGCAGGGCAGAAATTGAGACACAGATGTAGAGAACAAACGTATGGACACCAAGGGGGGAAAGTGGCGGGGCAGGCCGGGTTGTTGGTGGTGGGATGAATTGGGAGATTGGGATTGACATGTATACACTAATATGTATAAAATAGATAATAAGAACCTGCTAGATAAAAAACAAATAAAATAAAATTCAAAAAGAAAACAGGGGCTCCCCTGGTGGCGCAGTGGTTGAGAGTCCGCCTGCCAATGCAGGGGACATGGGTTCGTGCCCCGGTCCAGGAAGATCCCACATGCCGCGGAGCAGCTGGGCCCGTGAGCCATGGCCGCTAAGCCTGCACGTCCGGAGCCTGTGCTCCGCAACGGGAGAGGCCACAACAGTGACAGGCCCGCGTACTGCAAAAAGAAAAGAAAACAAAAAAAAAAAGAAAACAAAACAAGCCAACTAACTCATCCAGGGAATGGCTACTAATGGGTACCAGGTTTCTCTTTGGGGTGATGAAAATGTCCTGATGAAAATCAGGACCATGGCTCTGACTAGAATGAGGCGCGAAGAGATTTCTGGGGCATTAATAACATTATCTTTCCTGACTTGGATGCTAGTTACTTTGGGAGATGTTCACTTTGAAAAAAGTTATGATATGGTACTCTTCTGATTTATGCACTTTTCTGTATATGTTACATTTCAATAAAAAAATTTACAATAAAGGAAATGTAATCTAGCCCTCTCAGGAAATAATCTTCAAAGGGCTAAACAAACCTTCAATGGGTAACTGATTAATAATACCTGACTCCTGCTATCTCTGCCCCAACCTTAACTCATGCTTTTAAACAACCTCTTACTTACTTTACAGTATCTTATTTATTCTTGCTGTACACAGAGTACAGCCAGCCCAAGGTTGTACCTATCTTTACTGCCAAATTTCTTACAGAAGGATTATATGAGGCTTGTCCTGGTGCTTCTTCTATGGCCAAGTCTCCCCATTTGAATAAGAATTATTACTTCAAAAGTATTTAACATTTGAAGTACTTGAGGTTTTATCATCTGCTAAATTTCACATTAACCTTGAGAGCTAAGTGGTCTCTCTCTTTGTATTAAAACAATAAAAAAGAAGTAGAGTCCTGTTGCCCTGAATTTATCCACCAGGTCATTTCATTCCATAACTGATAACTCCTTTTAATCTGTGGTTTTCAAACTGCTGGTCACAACATATTAATGAGCTGTGAGCCACTTGAGAGGGTCACCACCAGCATGTTTTTTTTTAAATAAGAAACACAACAGAAAAGAAAACATAAGAACGTACCGCACATGGTATGGTCAGTGCTTCTGTTACATATGCACATACGCAAGGAATACTGGGTGTCCACACACTTGTTACTGTTGTGTGTGAGTTGTGGTCAAAACGTTTCAAAGCTACAACTTTAATCCTCCCACTTCACAGGATGGCAGAATCTCGAAACCAGGCTCCGACGACAACACTCATGGTTTATGGTGTCTCCTAAGCCTCAGGGGAAGGGCAGTTGGAGAGCAAAGGCAATTTGGTTTCGGCAAGCTGTAAAATCTGGGCGTGCAGAGGGCAAGGAGAGCCAGTGACTGGACTGTGGTGGCAGGAAGCTCGGTGACTGCATGTGTGATCACCAACGACGCTCAGGAAGCAGCTCAAACCTTCTTAGCTGCCGTCCGTGGTCAAAGCAGTGTGTTCACCTTGAATGCTGTGAGAAGGCTGACAATTATTTCAAAGCTGGCGCTTAAGGACAGAGAGGACAGACTAAACAAAAGGAAGTGGCCTAGTTAAACAGAGTAACCATTACCATCAACACAAGGAGTAGTCTGGACAAGCTGCGTAAGAGTTCGTGGAAAAATAATAACCAATGCTTTCACGAGAAACTGTTCTGGTAAATGTAAAAAACACTTTTTCTAAATGAGCGTGGTCCCAGAATCCTGAACGGGCTCGGCGCACACCACAGCTGCCGCCGCCCACACTGCACTCCCCCAGTTGGTCCACACCACCAGAACTTATTTTTAAATTTCAAAAGATTTTAAGGTTACTGTTAACCATTCCAGGACTACTGCGTAGTTAAAACTCAGCCAATCCAACTGCAGAGTGTGTGATGAAAACCAGTTGCCGTGATGGTGTTCCCACAGCGACCCTCCGGGGACTGGGGCTGGCTCCTGACTCTCGACAGCTGGCAACTCTTACGTACACCTGCCATGAGAAGGTGCTTTCAGCTGAAGCCTCCCAATGTGACTCCATACCATGAATTTCTATGGGACAGACATTCTTCCAGGGGCTCCACGCACGAGGGCGGGAGGAGGGAGGCATGACCCACCAAGTTACGCTCTTTGAGATATTTGCACAAAGGAAACGGCCGCAGCTCAACCCGAGCTCCCCTTTCACTGAATCTGCCCCACTTAGCTCTACTACCCTTCTAGGTCCAGAAGCACTAAAGGGGGTTATTGCAGGGCTGCAAAGGAGCCAGTGATAGGAATCCCCCGAGTTCAAAGCTACCACTCTTTCATCTAAAAAGACAATTGTATTGCTACAGTATTTACTGGTGTCAAATCCCGGGACAATCTAAAGGGCTAGACTGGGTCAGGAGACCACGAGAAGGAAACACTTAACGTTAAGAAGTTACACCGCTATCAACCCGATTTTCTATTCCTCCAAGTTCTTCCTTAGAGTTCAGAGTCGCAGCGCACCCTAAATGCTGCTGCTAGTGGCAGCTGCCTTCCTGGCTCTGGTCTCTCGGGACTCCTCCTCCTTCCTACAGGACCAGGACCATCCCTTCTCTCTCCCCGCTGTGTGTCAATTGTCTCTGGCCTCAGCCTTCTTTTCCCAGTTTTCCCCAAAGGCTAGAATCACAGCCGTGACCTCCAGACTGCCGCAGCCCCGTGCTGCGGTGCTGAAAAACACTGCTCGGTCTTCGTAGCTGGCAAGAACGCTCCTAAGAAAAGCAGTATTGACTTCTGGGGGGAAACCAGTGTTTCACTAAATATGAATCCAGAAAGACACGACTTCTTTGGAAAGGAGTCTGAGCAGGTGGGAGATAGAAAGGGAAAAATATACTTAGCTCAGGACTGTGACTGATTTTAAAAGACAGGCCTTTATTGTTTTAGAAATAGCTAAAAAATAGAAATATGCAGCATCTGGTGAACTAAAATTTTCATGATTTGGAGACTGCGAGAGGTCATTTTTTTAACACCCCCCCATGATATCTGCAATCCTCTGAAGATCTTTCACTTCAGGGAAACGGAAGACTTTTCCACAAGATCTACGTCTTTCAACCTAAGCCCAGAATGACCGACATTCACAGCACTGCAGAATACAGTACAACTCTTTTTTCCAACCATCTATCCACACTGATCAGTTTTAGAAGATACTGGTGTCACATGACGCAGTTTCTTCTTTGTGGTGGAATATTAACTAACAGCAAATGGGAAGACAACACAAAATTAGCTGACTGCCATGCTGACTGGGAATTAAAAAAGAAGTGACCTGGGGGGGGTGTTCGTTCAACAATATTTATAAACAAGTCCTATACATCAAGACTACATAAGAGAAGTCTAGACTGTTGTCATATCTTATGAACGTCTGTCTCTTATTTGCTCTGGTGAGCTCTCTTCGGTTGTAATTTCATAAGAAGGAACGGTTTCTAAAGTAGGCAAGGAACCCTGATTCAATTCAGGACAGCAGGCCTCAGCCACCATCGCACACATGACCAGCGGACACGGTCAGTCAGGCACAGCCACAGACCCCACAAGTGGCCAGAACTGGCTTTCGAGGCTTCCCAAGAGGGGCCAGGAGAAGTGACTGTGAGCCCACCTGCACCCGCGCAGCTGACTCCAGCCCCACCACATTCTCGATCCTTCTAAACTCAGAACTGGCTCCAAGTGTGAGCAGCTACAGAGCCTGGACACAGTAAATGCTTAATAGATGCTCCTACGAGCACTGCCGACGCTGCTAGCACGCTGCTGCCACCACCACTGTGCTCGTCACGTGAGCCCACAATGACCCTGACGGCAGGTTGGGGAAAGCTACTTTGTCTTCACTCTAACAACAAGGACACAACTGCTGTTTACTGAGCTCTTACTTGCCAGGCAGCGTGCTAAGCGTTTTCTTTTACGTAAATACAACAGTGATGCCATGAGGTACGTACAAGTATCACCACCTTTTGCAGATAAGGAAGCTGAGGCTTAGAGGGCTGAAGCGACTTGCTCACGGTCGTACATACATACTCACACCCTTACGTGCACAGGTGGGGAGCTGCAGTATGAGGTGAGTTAGTGCTGACTTTGGAGCCCCACTCCTCCCTCCAGCCGGCAGTGCCAATCCACCTGCTCAGGCAGCTTTCTATTTCCCCACCTGCCTCTATCCATTGAGTCCTCTCAACCTCTAAAGCGCAGTGATTCGTCACAATTATCTGGGGGCGACACTGTGCAAGATTCAAAAGAAGTCCTCGTTTGTGCAAAATCACACCCAGGACCTACTGTCTCGGGCAGCGGCCAAGAGTCCTGGCAACTTCCTCTTCTGCTGGGCGGGATGGAGCTGGGACAGCTGTCCACCACCAGTCTCGGGAGGATGACGCTCACGGGCAGTCCTGTTCTAGGAAGAACCAGCGGCAGCGAAACATCCCCGTTCTTGGCTTGACAATCCATTTCCCCACCTTGAACCTTGATGCACTGGGGTTACTGAATTTGAACTTCTGTTGGTTCAAATCTTTGTGTTCCAAACTTTGTGTTCCAAACTTCTATTTCCTGTTAATTGTATCTGTCCCGAGAGATGACCAATACTAAAATTTACACAATTTAAAAGATAAAAGCAAGCTTTGAAATGCAAGAAAAATAACACGTAACAGTAGTAATATTTACATTCAAATCTATTGCAAGATGGCAAAAGTTCAGCAACATTTAAGGACTATCAAGTTTCATTAAATGGTTCCATGTTTTTGTTGAAAAATATAAAAATATTTTTCTATAAACACTTCATAAGAGGCAACGTGAAAATTACCATATTTTACAGAAATAATTAAGTCCATCCTCAAATGTTCCTTTTTAATCCTCTAACTGCAACTTTCAGGTCTAGAGGGAAAAGTTATTTTAAACCCTGTCCTGTGACTGTTGTCTACACATTTAAATTACGGGGAAAAGTCTTTAGAACTTAATTTTTCGACTATTTAAAATAAAAGCAAGACACAAAAATCACTTGGCAGTCAGATGGGACATGAGAGCCAACACAGTTCTTAAAACCAAGAGTTGCATTAGGCAGAACTCAGAGACCAGAAATTCCTTTTTCTGCCTCCCTCATGCTGTTGGCAATTCCGCAAGTCCACGCCAGGCTTCCTTAAGTTTCTTGTGATATTCACGGGCCGCACACAGATCTCATAGTGCATTGTACTCCACACATTTCGATGGATCTGTAGGAAAGTGCTTCTGGCAAATGGTCATTAACCTCTTCAATCCCTAAGAAAATAAAAATAAATAATGGTTGGTTATGATATGGTTAAACTATTCTCGATCGCCCTCCTCTGTACTCACTCCAGTTTACCAACGTCCCCGCTAAAATGCAGCAGTCCCCTGCAACACCACTCAGATGTACACTGAAAGATTTAATCGTGTGCACTCAGAGAAAGGTACAAGATGGTCATAGCTTGTTCACAAAAACAATAACATCAAAAGTACCAGAAACAACCCAAATGTCCATCATAGGAGAATATGTGAATAAGCTTTACTATGCTCACAAATGGAACATACTACATCAGTAAAAAAGAACTACATAGAGCTACAATTTAGCCTTTCTCCACCAGGTTCCAATAGAGAATTAAGCCCTGCTGGCTAGCCTAAAGCATCCATTATATGTAATGAGACAGCTCCTCTCCGATGTACCCTAAAAGGGTGCTACATGTGTCCCATCCTTGGGAGAAATGAGAAAACGGGCACTCAAATCATCTTCTGTGTTCTACGGTCCAGATGAGAAACTCTGGTTGAGAACAATGGATATACATGAATCTTAGAACGTTAAATGTAAAGAGCAAGTGGCAAGGGGCTTCCCTGGTGGTGCAGTGGTTAAGAATCCGCCCGTCAATGCAGGGGACACGGGTTCAAGCCCTGGTCCAGGAAGATCCCACACGCCGCGTAGCAACTAAGCCCATGCACCACAACTACTGAACCTGCGCTCTAGAGCCCACGAGCCACAACTACTGAAGCCCGTGCACCTAGAGCCTGTGCTCTGCAACAAGAGAAGCCACCGCAGTGAGAAGCCCACACATGGCCAACGAAGAGCTGCCCCCGCTCGCAGCAACTAGAGAAAGCCCACAGGCAGCAACGAAGACCCAACGCAGCCAAAAAAAAAAAAAGCAAGTGGCAAAATGCTATATACAGTATTACACCATTTAAAACTTTTTTTATTATATATAATTTTTACAGGTTACTTTCCATTTACAGTTATTACAAAATATTGGCTGTTTTCCCCGTGT
This sequence comes from Stenella coeruleoalba, assembly GCF_951394435.1. Lineage (NCBI taxonomy): Eukaryota > Metazoa > Chordata > Mammalia > Artiodactyla > Delphinidae > Stenella > Stenella coeruleoalba. The sequence continues at coordinate 174,436,595 of NC_137147.1, read as the reverse complement.
TGTACAGTACATCCCTGAGCCTGTCTTACACCCAACACTTTGTACCTCCCCCTCCCCTATATTACCTTTCTCCCCCCGCCTCCCAACTGGTTACCACTGGTTTGTTCCCTGTGTCTGTGAGTCTGCTTCTTTTTGTTATGTTCACTAGTCTGCTGCATCTTTTAGACTTCACATGTCAGTGACGTCACTGTCTCTCTCTGACTTGTGTCACTTGGGCATAACGCCCACAAAGTCTGTCCCTGCGGCTGCTAAGGGCAAAGTTTCACTCTTCATGGCTGAGCAGTACTCCACTGTGTATATGGACCACCTCTTCTATCCATTCGTCTACTGATGGACACTTAGGCTGTTTCCATGTCTTGGCTACTGTAAATAGTTCTGCTATGATCATTAGGGTACATGTATCTTTTTAAATTAGTGTTTTGGGGTTTTTCTGGATATATACTCAGGAGTAGAATTGCGGGGTCATATGGTAGTTCTATTTTTAGTTTTTTAAGACACCTCCTTAATGCTCTCCACAGAGGCTGCACCAATTCACAAACCCACCAACAGTGTACAACAGTTCCCTTTTCTCCTCATCCCTGCCAGCATGTTATCTGTAGACTTTTTAATGATGGCCATTCTGACAGGTGTGAGGTGGTATCTCATTGTTGTTTTGATTTGCATTTCCCTGATGATTAGCCACGTTGAGCATATTTTCATGTGCCTGTTGGCCATCTGCATTTCCTCTTTGGAAAAATGCCAATTCAGTTCTTCTGCCCTTTTTTTTTTTTTTTTTTGCGGTACGCGGGCCTCTCACTGTTGTGGCCTCTCCCGTTGTGGAGCACAGGCTCCAGACGTGCAGGTTCAGCGGCCATGGCTCACGGGCCTAGCCGCTCCGCGGCATGTGGGATCTTCCCGGACCGGGGCACAAACCCGTGTCCCCTGCATCGGCAGGCGGACTCTCAACCACTGCGCCACCAGGGAAGCCCTGCCCATTTTTTAAGTGGGCTATTTGTCGAGCTGTAATGGGCTGTTTATATACGTTGGGTATGAATCCTTTATTAGTCATATCATTTGCAAATATTCTCTCTCATTCAGTAGGTTGTCTTTTAGTTTTGACAATGGTTTCCTTTACTCTACAAAAGCTTATAAGTTTAATTAGATCCCATTTGTTTATTTTTGTTTTGTTTCCATTACTCTAAGACAGATTCAAAAAATATTGCTTCAATTTATGTCAGAGTGTTTTGCCTGTTTTCCGCTAGGAGTTTTACAGTATTTGGTCTTACACTTAGGTCTTTAATCCATTTTGAATTTAAGTCTTGTATATGGTGTTAGAGAATATTCTAATTTCATTCTTTCACACGTAGCTGTTCAGTTTTCCCAGCACCACTTATTGAAGAGACTGTCTTTTCTGCACTGTATATTCTTGCTTCCTTTGTCCTCAATTAATTGACCATAAGCCATGGGTTTATTTCTGGGTTTTCTATCCTGTTCCATTGATCTATGTGTCTGTTTTTGTGCCAGTACCATAATGTTCCGATGAAAGTCAGGGAGCATAATTCCTCCAGCTCTGTTCTTTCTCAAGATCGTTTTGGCCATTTGGGGTCTTGTGTGTTTCCATACAGATTTTAAGATTAGTTGTTCTAGTTCCGTGAAAAATGCCATTGGTAGTTTGATAGGGATTGCATTGAATCTGTAGATTGCCTTGGGTAGTATGGTCACTTTAACAATATTGATTCTTCTACTATTATACCATTTTAATACAACTCAAAAACAACTTAAAAATAATATATTGCTAAGAAATACACACATAACACGGTGGAATTATTTTTGAAAAAGCAAGGAAATGACAAATTGTGGATAATGGTTACTTCTGGGGTACAGGAGGAAAATACAGATTCTATGATCTTCAGAAAGTTCTAGTTCTTAAGCTGGGATTAAGGCCTTTACACATTTATCTTATTCTTTGCTTCATAACTTACATATCACATGTGTTCTTTTTTACGTACCAAATATTACACAATAAAAAAATTGTACTATAATCATAAAAAATAGCACAAGCACGACCTGGCCAGTTCTGCAGAATGTAGTCTTAGCACTACTACACCGCCTTCGTTCTGTACCTTTGGCATCTGTTACCATGGCCTTCGGTTCTTTATAGACAAATGCAATACGCAAATTCCCATGATGTCACAAATTTCAGGTGCTTTCTATCTCGTCTACAATTTGGCCAGTTCTCATCCAGTCTATAACTTCATAGTGATATTTTTAACTGATGATAAGAACTGTCACAATTAAGAAAGATTCAATCAGTCCCTTTCAACTCATCCTTCAGTCTGTGATCTTTTAAAATCTTTAGTGGGCATTTTATTTTCAGTTATTCTTCTTAGCTTTCTCATCCACCAGCAAGCAAACATGCCTCTAAGTCATTATCCAAGTTCACAAACAGGCCAGGGACAAGGGCAGAAACCTGCGATGTGCCACTATAGATCTCTCCAGAACAATTCTGCAAGTTTTACAACTAGCATTGAATCCTATTTACTCTTTTATCTACCAGCCTACAAATGTCCTTGTTTACAAGGAGACACTTTGTCAGATGTCTTACTGAAATCTAGACATCTATAGCAATATTGATAAGTTATTAAAAATGACAACCAGTAACAGCAGCACTTAATTTTAATGATCTCCAAAGCAATTTTTGGCACAAATTATTTTAAGGTTTCTCACCTTGCATTCACAAAAACTGAAACGACCCAGTTCCTAACACAGTAAGAACAATGAAATGCCATCAGAGGCCAAAGGTTGACTATGTTCAGGTCTATATTAGATATGAAAAAATATATAGCACATTACCTGGTACTTAACTAGTATTCCCCCCAAATTCATTTTCTTTCCTAAAAATGATACAATGAAATATCATGTGGTCTTAAAAGAAGAAAGAGTTTCATGACCCAGTGGGAAAAGCAGAGTATGTTGCTGGAATTATACAATCTAGTAACAGAAAAGTGCATCTAGAAGTCCGAGCAGGAAGGGTAAACTCCCTCAAAATACATACTAATGTTAACAGGTAGCGAAAACATCACCAAAGATCTAGAACTCTTACTCTGTAATTACCTTCATATTCAAACAACACTTAAGCTAAGTAAAATCACCAAAAACAAACAAAACAATGAGGTAAAAAGCCTGCCAAAGCTCTTTGGTCCCACAGTAAGCAGATAACACAAATATAAATTACTTCTACGAAGTGAGCTATAATCTAAGAGAGTCAACATCAGAGAAACACGATTTTCAAACATTTCGCGTCAAGTCCTTTGTGGGTTCAAAGACTGTCCATATTATGCTATTTAAGGAGTGGGAGTGTGGAGGGAGGTTATCCTTCAGCTGGTCTCCACGAAGGAAGACTTTCACCAGGAAGTGCGAAGGAAGCCCGGGAGCCTGCTGTGCTCCTCGTTCTGCTGGCGCTGTTGCTGCTAGCTGCGCCTAATCGGGTGTTGCTTTAGGACAAAGACCCTTCCCTCTCACAGTCCAGCTTCTCCTGCTGTGAATTCTAATCCTGTGGCTACAGAACTGGAGCTGCAGCCATGGACATGTCTGTGATATCATTAAAAGGATCCTAAGTCTCCTAAAGGAAGAGGTGAGAAGAGAGGCAAAGCTAGGAAAGGGAACAGTCCAATGAAAGACTAAACAGCTTTAATCTGCAGCAAAACACAGCAAGAATTATTATGAGCCAATGAAAGGCAAACAGATGCTAAGACGCTGGGGGTCATTTTCCTTACACTGTAGGAATTAGAATTTTAGGTGTTTGTGCCTTATTGAAGATATCTGTGATGCTTATTTACACTCACTGAACAGATTCTACGCTTAAAAAATGAATATTAAGAGTACCCTGGGGCTTCCCTGGTGGTGCAGTGGTTGAGAGTCCGCCTGCCGATGCAGGGGACACAGGTTCGTGCCCCGGTCCGGGAAGATCCCACATGCCGCGGAGCGGCTGGGCCCGTGAGCCATGGTCACTGAGCCTGTGCGTCCGGAGCCTGTGCTCTGCAACAGGATAGGCCACAGCAGTGAGAGGCCCGCGTACCGCAAAAAAAAAAAGAGTACCCTGTCTGAAATCTTAGCTGTCAAACAGTTGTGAAACTCAACAGTCTCCATCATAAACAGTTACCATGGAACGTTACAGTAAATTTTTGCCATAAGGACTGACAGCACCCAGCACAGAGTTTTAAAGGGGCATAACCTGATGATAACATATGAGTATTTTCCAAATGGAGACAAAACTTTTCAGTTAGGTCCCTCAGGATTTTAGTTTCAAATTGCTTGGGGATGCTTAAACCAGTAAGACAAGGAGCTGCTTAGCTTAGCTTATTGCAAATAGCTTTTTAAAAACAAGTAGTATTTTTAAATATAATTTTCACTTTTATAAAAGCAATACATTTATTTAATAAATCCTTATTCAGTGCCTACTACGTGTCAAGCACTGCTCTAGGCTCTGGGAATAGAGCAGGGGAAAAAAAAAAGAAAAAATCCTCACCCTCATTGAGAATATACGCTAATAAAGGAAGACAGACGAGAAACAAAATATGTAAAACGGACAAGAAACAAAATGAATATGTAAATATCTAATGTGTTGAATGGTGGCAAGTGCTATGGAGAAGGTCAGGCAGGCAAGAGGCATGTGTGGATGTGGGAAGTGGCCGGAAGGGCTCTGGCTCTCCCTGAACTAGGGAGCCACTGTAGGGCTCTGAGCAAGAGAGCATCACAGTCTGGTTTGTATTTTAACTGGATCCCTCTGGGTGCCACACAGACTGAACAGAAGAGGGGCAAGGAAAAAAGCACGGAGAGGAGACCCTGCAGTCATCCAGAGAAGACAGGCAGGGGCCAGACCCAGACGGTGGCAGTGCAGGTGGTAAGAAGGGATCACCCCAGATGTAAGCTGAACATGGGACAATCATGGTTTGCTGACAGGACATGGGCTGAGACAGAGAGAAAAGCCAAGGGTAATCCCATGTTTTGTGTGCATGTTATTGTATATATTTTTTAAATCACACAGTTCTTCTATCAAATAATAGCAGTCCCCTGCCTCACCATTTCCAATCCCTAATTCCATCACCCCAAAGGCAACCACTCCAAATCTCTTAGGCGTTTCTTCTGGTATTTACTGCCATATTTCTAGATACTACACACTGACAGTGCTTGATTTTTTTCCAGTTTTTATTTTTCTACCTCCTATGAAAGGTGAAGATTTCATCTCTTACACTACGTGCATTGGCCCCACCTATGCACACACGCGCCTTTCTCTCCCTCTCCTCCCCCAAGTCACAGTCCTCAGTGAGCACGATGTTTAGGATATACCTCATGTCTACATAAATATTGTCCAAAACAGAGCCAATATCCTTTTTCTTAGGTATTCTTCCCCATCTTTTTGCTTTTCTGTGTAGATATCAATTCATTCTCCAACAGTGAGACTACTCTCAATATGACCAAACACATCAGGTAGTACATCTGTTCCACTTTTTTCCTGGAGCCCTCTGTCTTATCTGTTCCAATCTAGATCAACTGAATTCCAGACCTCTTTGTACTGCTACAATCCTAGAGCATCCCTTCACCTTCAACCTGGGAATTCCTTTTGCCCTGCTCCTGTGCTGGATCTTTGTTTGCTTCCCTCATTTTGGTGGAGCACAGCCTCAAGTATTAGCAATATAACAGTGGAGTTAAGACTATGCAAGTTCAAATCCCAATTCCACCATTTACTAGCTGTGGGACCCTGGGAAATTACTTTTCCATGCCTGTTTCCGCACTTGTAAAACAAAGAAATCATAGTAGCATCCTCTTACTACATATGTGAGAGAGAGAAGAGAGAGAGAGAATATATATGTGCTAAATTGCTGCAGTGAGCACACAGTAAACACCATATAAGTGTTAGCTACAATAATAATGATTCTAGAGAATGGGTATGTGACACAAGATGGGTCACACTTTTGAGACTTTTCCTGTCTGAAAATATCTTTAACCTATACTCACACTTGACTGTTCATGTGGGAATAGAATTCTGAGTTGGAGACTTTTTCCCTTACTAATACAAAGGCATTGCTCCACTGTCTTCCAGCGTCCAGAACCGTTAATGAGAAGGATGAGGGCATTTTAATTCCTGAGTCTTCATAAGTGACCTGTTTCTTTTCTCCAGAAGCACTGAAAATCTCTTTATCCTTGGCCTCCAATATTTGATTATATTGAGCCTTGATGTGAGATCCTTCCTATTCATTTGCTATGAATTCAGTGAGCTCTTTTTTCATTCTAGAAATGCATGTCCTTCAGCTCTGGGAATTCTTCCTGCATTAATTCTTTATTTCCTACCCTCCAATTTCTCTGTTCTCTTTTTCCTGGAATTTGAATAGTTGCAGACCTTATAGACTGACTCTTTTATTCTCGTATCTTTCATAGTTCTGATATTTCCTCAACTTTATCTTATAACCCTTTTATCTAATTTTTAAATTTCTGCTATAATGTTTAACTTCTGAAAGCTTGTTTTAATTCTTTTTTTGTAGCTATTGTTATTTCATAGTTACAACCCTATCTAAGGATATTAATTTTTTAATCAAAGGGGTTTTTTCTGTTCCCTATGCTATAATTCAGTTTCTCTCAACTCCTTTTTTTCCATGTGTTTTTTGGTCTCTGTCTTTCATGTTGGAAACTTTCCCTGAATGTCTGATGATCCTAGGTGAACATGCATATTTATGAGTAAGGCAATAAGGAGCTAAAGGAAACTCACCGAATGGGCAGGGCTCATCAATGGAGCTTCATCTTAGGACAATATGGCAGCAAGTTAGTTTTTTCATTAGCAGAATACTAATTGTTAGTAACTGCGCATCTTTTCTCTTGGGTCAGTTCACAGAGAAGAACCCTCCTGTCTCCTGAGGTGGGATAACAGCCTGGCTGCCAGCATCAGAGGCACCAGTGGAGAAAAGGAACCAGAGGTCTCATCTGTCAGGAGAAAGGCAGGAGGGCCCACTTGCACAGGGTAGAAGGAATCTCTGGACTACTTATCCTAATTCTCAACCACTCCTTCATTTTCAGTCCCATCCCATGGTCCAGTCTTTTTTTTAAGATTTTTTTGATGTGGACCATTTTTTAAAGTCTTTATTGAATTTGTTACAATACTGCTTCTGTTTTATGTTTTGGATTTTTTGGCCACGAGGCATGTGGAATCTTAACTCCCCAACCAGGGATCAAATCTGCACCCCCTGCATTGGAAGGTGGAGTCTTACTGGACTGCCAGGGAAGTCCCTGGTCCAGTCTTTTAGAAGTACCTAAAAGTCCCACGTCCTGAGCCTTTCCAGATTCTACAGAGTCCTCATTAATGGCTCCTTAATGACTTTCTCCCCATACAATATTTTACTAAAACTGATTTTTTTTAAAATCAATTCTGTTTCTAGGAAAACATTCTGCATTTAAAAGTCTAACTGATGAACTGTACACTTAAAAATGGTTAAGATGGTAGAGCTGAATAAAGATTTTCTTTAAATGGTTAAGATGGTAAAATTTATGCCATATATATTTCACCACAATTTTTAAATAACCTAATTGCAAGCATTACAGCATATTCTAGATAAGGCATAAAAATATCAATTACATATACAGTTTGGTGTATCACAGTATGTGATATAGGATACAAATCCTGAATAGAGTTGTTTATATCCAGATAAATCAATGAACCATTAAAACAATCATCCTGCATCAACTCAAAAAAACAGCAATTTTTTATCATTGCAGAAAGCAAATGCTTTTTAAAACCAAACCAGGGCTTCCCTGGTGGCACAGCGGTTGAGAATCTGCCTGCCAATGCGGAGGACACGGGTTCGAGCCCTGGTCTGGGAGGATCCCACATGCTGTGGAGCAACTGGGCCCGTGAGCCGCAACTACTGAGCCTGCGCGTCTGGAGCCTGTGCTCCACAACAAGAGAGGCCACGACAGTGAGAGGCCCGCGCAAAAAAAAAAAAACAAACCAAATTACAATCATACCCTTTTAGCTAGATTCGCCTTTTATTTTATAAACTATCATTAGTTAATAGCACTTGAGGGAGACTTTTTTTGTTTTTAAGTAATCTCCTTACTGAAGTATACGGAAGACATTTTATCAATTATTTCTGTTCCTGTCACTAGTGTACCCTGTAAGAACAAAGTCTTGAAAACGAAAGCACAGATGCGTTTAGTGGTGCAGCCTAGGAACATGAAGAACAGGGATAAGTTGAGAACATTTTCCATGCAGCTATTTAAATTCCGTCAACAAACTGCCAAGGTTCCAATAAAGGAACGAATTACCATGAGATATTTAAGTTACTAATTAATCCTAACTTCAGACTAAAGGAATACATATTTGACTCGAAATGTGATTTTCAAAAAATGTGTACTTAATGATGAAAAGTTAATTTCTACAATAGCAACTAACATTCATAGCCATGCATAAAAAGGCCAAGCCTTCAAGAATTGCCCACAGGAATTCTTTTCTTACAAGTATATGATTAACATTGAGTTGATCTGAATTACTCATTCTAGACTTTTTAATACCCGATCTGGATCTAGCTACTTGGGATGATGGCAGATGAAGGCCATCTCATGCTACTTCTAATGAAGAGTCCCAATGCAAGTATTAAATGTATTAAAATATTCAGGATCTGTAGGACTTAGTGGAAAATTAAAGAAAAAATAGTTTGGGACTAAATCTTCTTCTGGAGTGTATGGTAAGAAATAGAGAGGTGCTCTCAATTTTTACTTGTCTGAATGTTTGATATATAAAAGAACATTATTTCCAGTTCAAAGGTTCATCACTTCACAGAAAGGAACAAATTACAAGTGATTATTCCATTTTGAAAACAGCACTCACGTACTTAACGAAGTTAGGTAAAAATGTATGGCAGGGCTTCCCTGGTGGCGCAGTGGTTGAGAGTCCACCTGCTGATGCAGGGGACACGGGTTCGTACCCCGGTCCGGGAAGATCCCACATGCCGCGGAGCGGCTGGGCCCGTGAGCCATGGCCGCTGAGCCTGCGCGTCCGGAGCCTGTGCTCCGCAACGGCAGAGGCCACAACGGTGAGAGGCCTGCGTACAGCAAAAAAAAAAAAAAAAAAAAAAAAAAAAAAAGTATGGCAAATGGCCGATCTGAGCGAAGATTTTGTCTGACAAGGCCTTCACACTGCACGGTGATCTGACTTTTCTTTTTAAGCATGTGGTTGAGAAATACAGAGTTAACACCCCAAGTTAAACGTCTATTTAGTTGCCAGCTAAAAAGCAACATGGCACAGTTTAGACCAGCATTCCCCACAGTATGCTTCTACCCAACAATGGCGTTCTGTAATATTAAAAGGTAATGTATGTGAAAGAGAAATGATAGCACTATTTTTCTCTAAAAATTTCTTTTAATATGCCAGGAAGTTATTAAATGGGTAAACAGTTTGTTACCAAGACAACTTGCCTTTAAGAAATGGTTTATCAGAGCCAAAAATGCCAGGAGGTAGCATAAGGCCGCTTGACCCACAAATGTGTGACATACAATCTTATGCATAGGGAGTGTTGACCAGCTAACCATGACATGTGCATACAACACATGGATCACGTTGTGATCACTCACTGCAGTAATGTTTCTGTTATACCATTTTCAGCAATTCACGAACATATAAATTTACAAACGCTCCATGAACAACTAAATTTGACAAATTCTAGTACAGGTGAAATATGCCAGATTCTGAAATGCAGATATAAATATCTGACATAAGATGCTGGGATGATGTTTTTAACCAGGGAATTTACAAACTTAAGGTCATTGAACACAACTTGCCAGAGAAGATTATGGGACATTTTGCCTTTTGGAACAGTGAACGCTTGAGGAAAATTATTTGGAATGAATATTACTCCTTAATCTTCTAATCCCCAAAGAAACCTGTGTTGTAACACAGCACAGACAGACTAATCTATAGGAATCAGGGAGGGTATCCACAGGAAACAAAGGGCATACTCAAACTGGGTAATTTGACGGTAGCAGTCCCAAGGACTTTACAAAGGCGTGGGCAAGACCGGGACCCGTGAGCTGACAACACTACAAAGCTGTGGCTAGCCTGTTTTCTAAGGGGGCAAGGGAGAAGACTGGTTACCAGAAACCCAGAGAGGGTAACTAACTGTATGGAGACGGCTGTGGCCTTGGGTGGAAGGGTGTAGTGACTCTACAGGGAGGAAGCCAGGGAAATAAATACCCCAAACTCGTTCTTCTTCCACCTACAGAATGCCTTCCAGTCCCTCTCATCGCCTGCCCCGTTCAGAAGTCAGAGGGCAAGAGAGCCTGTCCATGTTGTTCATGAAAGCCAGGTTTCCAGGGCACAGAACACGGTGAGGAAGGATGGAGTGGATCTGGAGGGCAAATCACCACGTGATGTCCATTTCAGCTTTTCTTCCTGCTCTTCTTTACCAACAAGTAAAGAACACCCAAGATATGAACCTTTTCAAGAGATGTCTTGAAATGACTGAATTATAAAGACTCTAAATAGTCAAGAACTTCCTTTAATCTGTGTAGAAGAAGCTTTATCCAAATCTGGGCCAAAGGCTACATCTGCACTGGCAGACCGACCAAAGCCCTTGAAGTTCCTACCAACAACTTCCATCTCGCCCTAGATTTGAGGCTACCGATAAGCTATACAACTTCTCTTGGATCTACATGGTGAGCAAACCCTCCCTGTGGTGTGTTTAATTTTTGTGAGAAAGAGAACACTTCAAACAACCTTCACAGTTTAAATTCTATAGAGGTTTGCATAAAACCCAAAGATGAAATCATGTTACAGTGAAGAGCCCGCTGAATTGTTTTTACCGTATTTCAGAAAACAGTTACTTCTCACCAATATTTCTACATAAAAGAAAATAATTACATATTGCAAGGTTTCATTTAAATGATGTCCAAGAACTGGCAGAATTAACCAATAATAACACATGTCAAAACCATGGTTATTTCTGATGGGAGGAGGAATTAGGCTGGGAAAAGGAATGAGGGAAACTTCAGGGGTGCTGCTTGAAATCTCCTATGATCCAGACCTCATTTTATGTCTTGATAAATATCACATATATATGAAGAATCACTGAGCTGTACAATTAAGATTCGTACACTTTACAGGCTGCACTGTTTATTAAGGTTTATTATATATCAATTTAAAAAGAAAAATTTTATTCAACATAGTTTTGGAAGTTTTAGCCACAGCAATCAGAGAAGAAAAAGAAATAAAAGGAATCCAAACTGGAAAAGAAGAAGTAAAACTGTCACTGTTTCCAGATGACATGATACTATACACAGAGAATCCTAAAGATGCTACCAGAACACTACTAGAGCTAATCAATGAATCTGGTAAAGTAGCACGATACAAAATCAATGCACAGAAATCTCTTGCATTCCTATACACTAATGATGAAAAATCTGAAAGAGAAGTTAGGGAAACACTCCCATTTACCATTGCAACAAAAAGAATAAAATACCTAGGAATAAACCTACCTAAGGAGACAAAAGACCTGTATGCAGAAACTATAAGACACTGATGAAAGAAATTAAAGATGATGCAAATAGATGGAGAGATATACCATGTTCCTGGATGGGAAGAATCAACATTGTGAAAATGACTATACTACCCAAAGCAATCTACAGATTCAGTGCAATCCCTATCAAACTACCACTGGCATTTTTCACAGAACTAGAACAAAAAATTTCACAATTTGTATGGAAACACAAAAGACCCCGAATAGCCAAAGCAATCTTGAGAAAGAAAAACGGAGCTGGAGGAATCAGGCTTCTGGACTTCAGACTATATTACAAAGCTGCAGTAATCAAGAAAGTATGGTACTGGCACAAAAACAGAAATATAGATCAATGGAACAGGACAGAAAGCCCAAAGATAAACCCACGCACATACGGTCACCTTATCTTTGATAAAGGAGGCAAGAATATACAATGGAGAAAAGACAGCCTCTTCAATAAGTGGTGCTGGGAAAACTGGACAGCTACATGTAAAAGAATGAAATTAGAACACTCCCTAACACCATACACAAAAATAAACTCAAAATGGATTAAAGACCTAAATGTAAGGCCAGACACTATAAAACTTAGAGGAAAACGTATGCAGAATGCTCTATGACATAAACCACAGCAAGATCCTTTTTGACCCACCTCCTAGAGTAATGGAAATAAAAACAAAAGTAAACAAATGGAACCTAATGAAACTTCAAAGCTTTTGCACAGCAAAGGAAACTATAAACAAGACCAAAAGACAACCCTCAGGACGGGAGAAAATATTTGCAAATGAAGCAACTGACAAAGGATTAATCTCCAAAATATACAAGCAGCTCATGCAGCTCAGTATCAAAAAAGCAAACAACTCAATCCAAAAATGGGCAGAAGACCTAAATAGACATTTCTCCAAAGAAGATATACAGATTGCCAACGAACAGATGAAAGGATGCTAAACATCACTAATCATTAGAGAAATGCAAATCAAAACTACAATGAGATATCACCTCACACCGGTCAGAATGGCCATCATCAAAAAATCTACAAACAATAAATGCTGGAGAGGGTGTGGAGAAAAGGGAACCCTCTTGCACTGTTGGTGGGAATGTAAATTGATACAGCCGCTATGGAGAACGGTATGGAGATTCCTTAAAAAACTAAAAATAGAACTACCAAATGACCCAGCTATCCCACTACTGGGCATATACCCTGAGAAAACCATAATTCAAAAAGAGTCATGTACCAAAATGTTCACTGCAGCCCTATTTACAATAGCCAGGTGATGGAAGCAACCTAAGTGTCCATCGACAGATGAATGGATAAAGAAGATGTGGCACATATATACAATGGAATATTACTCAGCCATAAAAAGAAACGCAATTGAGTTATTTGTAGTGAGGTGGATGGACCTAGAGTCTGTCATACAGAGTGAAGTAAGTCAGAAAGAGAAAAATAAATACCGTATGCTAACACATATATTTGGAATCTAAAAAAAAAATGGTTCTGAAGAATGTAGGGGCAGGACGGGAATAAAGACACAGAAAAACACAGACGTAGAGAATGGACTTGAGGACACGGGGAGGGGAAGAGTAAGCTGGGAAGAAGTGAGAGAGTGGCATGGACATATATACACTACCAAATGTAAAACAGACAGCTAGTGGGAAGCAGCCGCATAGCACAGTGAGATCAGCTTGGTGCTTTGTGTCCCCCCTAGAGGGGTGGGATAGGGAGGGTGGGAGGGAGACGCAAGTGGAAGGAGATATGGGGATATATGTATACATATAGCTGATTCACTTTGCTGTACAGCAAAAACTAATACACCATTGTAAAGCAATTATACTCCAATAAAGATGTTAAAAAAATTAAAAGAAGAAAAAGAAAAATTACCCTATTAAATGACTTTCACTATTACCTCCTCAGCAAATATCTTAACGTAGAAAAGGTTTGGGTTTATACATTTACCAGGGGTCAGCAAACTACGGCCCACGGGCCACTCGCCCCTTTTATAAATGGAGTTTTCCTGGAACACAGCCCCTGGCTGCTTTCACTGCAGGGTTGAAGAGTTGTAGCAGAGACCTATGAAGCCCAAACCCTAAAATATTTACTACCTGATCCTTTAAGTGTGTCACTTCCTGACTTAAACTTCAAATAATATATTTAAACTGTCCCTTTGTAGGAATAATTCAACTCAACCTCACCCAAATACCAAAATAAGAGGAGAAAGATTTAAAAGACAGCTTAGGAAATCACTCAGTTAATTGTAATCAAGAATTTCGTAAAACGCTAACATGGGGGTGGCTTCGTTCTGCCTTGAGCTGCACTATGGGTTTATTTTAAGACAGATCAAAAACTGGTACTTTATTTGGCCTCACACAATGCTAATTTTTTTGTTTTTTTATTGCCAATATTTTAAAAATAGGAGCATACGCTTTTTTAAAAAATTAAGGATTCTAGTATCTCACTAAAAACTAAAGGAAGATGGAACAACACTAGAACCATATTCCTACAAGGCAACAATGAGCTGAAGTGACTCCCGTAACGCTGGAGGCTAAGACTCAGCTGACACTTCACACTGTGCTTGCGCTATCCACTTTTTAAAGTTTTTATTTTATACTGGAGTACAGTTGAACTAACACAACATTGGTAATCAACTGTTCACCGTTCTTATCACAGAGTTGAGAGGAAAATGAAAATACTGCTTCCATCTGTGGCTACATGAAAAGTAGGAAAAGAAAAGAGAGACCGAGGGTCAGAGGCTTCTTAACACTCAGCTCACCTGTTACCCAACTATCCTGGGTATGTGAGTTTGCAACCTCAGGTTTAAGCGATGGCCTCTAGGGAAAATGGCAGAGAAGTACCAGAGAAATCAACAGACCAGAAAGGGCAACAGTTAACTGGATGCTTGCACACATCAAGTGGTAGGGATCTCCCCCATATCTTCTAAAGCAGCCCTACTCCTATTTTGGGGCAATTCTGCCTGTTAAAAAGCTTCTTTGGGGCTTCACTGGTGGCACAGTGGTTGAGAGTCCGCCTGCCGATGCGGGGGACACGGGTTCATGCCCCGGTCCGGGAAGATCCCACATGCCGTGGAGCGGCTGGGCCCGTGAGCCATGGCCACTGAGCCTGCGCGTCCGGAGCCTGTGCAACCTCTTACCAGTCTCTCATTGTTTCAAAACAAAAAGATTAAAAAAAGAAAGAATCCTTTCCTTACACTGATTAGAAATATGCCTTCATTCCTATACCTTACCTGGTCCTTAACTGTATGGGACAAGTTTAATCCCTCTTCCATCGGAAAGTTCTCTCATTATCTATAGTTACCCAAACCCCCACCAAGAGTCTCCTTTCTCAAGGACTAGGGGAAAAAAAGCAAGACTTGCACCTCTCGTCCTCTGGAGTATTCATTCATTCGACAGATATTTACTGAGCACCCACCATGAGTACTATTCCAGACTCTGCGGATATGACAGTGAACTATGCTCTTGCCTTGTGGAACTTATACTAAATTATTACATCTAATAATGTAGCATAAGCTATCATTAGACTTTCCGGTAGCCATACTGTACTACTGTTATTGTACTTAAATTCCCTAATTCTTCCTCATATACAGTGCTCAAACTGTATGCTCAAGTCTAACTTGACTTGTGAGAAGTCTAACTGAGTTATTAGACTTCCAAATTTCTTTATGGTCATCATTGCTAAATATTATATTTTTAGAATCTGCTTTTTTCTTCAGTCTGTCAAGAACTTCTGGAATGCAAATTTCTCCTCCACCTGAACGCACACCCTATTCCTTCTGTTTCTTACTGTCTGTAAAGCTGATAAATATACCTCTCAGAACAGCCATCCAAATTGGTCATTAAAACTGTTGAATAGGACAGTACTGAGGTCACTGAGTGCCCCATGGCATGTCCCTAGCACGCACCCAAACACACACGGATCCATTATTTAGTATGCATGGCTTCTCTCACTCAACAAGCTGAGTCCACCTGATCATTTTACCATATTTACATCTATACACAAGAATATTATTGGATTTAGGTCAAACACCTTCCTAAAGTTCAGATACAGTATGTTTGCCAATTTTCTCTAATCATCTTGGGAAAAAGGGGGAAAAACATTTTAAGGGGAAGAGAAGAGTTAAAAAGGAAGAACAATGGAGGGAGGATAGGTCACTATATAGCTTCCAAAATGAACCAGAAGTCTTTAAAATACTAGGCGTATTTTAAAAAAGAAAACTCAGTTTATAAGATGATGGTAATCATACCATTTTCTAAAGAAGATGCTGTCTTTAAGACAATTTATCTAATTATATGAACTCTTATACACACTATAGCTTTGGTCATGGTATAGCAGAACACAATTAGCAAATTTAATCACTGGTAACTGTTTTCTATTGTTAAAGCCAAACCACTCTTTTTTCCCCCAACTAAAAGCTTTTTGCCTTCGATATGGTCAATGGTGGTTATTAAGAAAATGGAGGGGCTTCCCTGGTGGCACAGTGGTTGAGAGTCTGCCTGCTGATGCAGGGGACACGGGTTCGTGCCCCGGTCTGGGGGGATCCCACGTGCCGCGGAGCGGCTGGGCCGGGTTTTTGACACCTTGGCAAAAGCTAGATTACAGTTGAGGGTTTTTTCCCACTAAAAAGAAAAGTTTAACCCAACAGCAGTGTAACCAGGTTTATGTGAGGCATGTATAACTTTAAGAAAATAAACTATAAATATTTTTAAATCTGTGTACCGAAGTGTTGTTACAAATTATTTAAAAATATTTACTAGCTAAATTTTTACCGTTTATACCTTTTTAGCCTAGATGTTAATCTACCTTGAAAGTAACAAAATGTGAATTATTGCAAAATACTCTAAATTCGTCATTCTTTAGTAAACTCCCCAAGCGAACAGCAATAGTTTTATTTCACTACTCAAGTAATTAAAGCACAACATTTCACCCTGTCTTACATCATATATGAAACCTAAAAGGTTCCTATTTTATAGTACAGTGGAAGGTGTCTTAAATACAAGTACTATTTACATAACGAGTGGACTTGCATCCTATCATGCTATACCCAATCACTATAATTCTCCTCCTCTCAAAACTTAGTTTGAGAACCGGGGAATGTTAACCTCCAGAGCACTTTTCCCTCCAAACTGCTTACCTGAATATACTTCCGCTGTGTCTCATCATTTAAAACATGTGCAACGTGCTTGGAAAAAATCTTTTCCCTACCGGTTCTGGCATGGATGCCAACCATAGTGACACCAATGGGCCAAGGGGCATTTCCAATGGCCATCTGAAGATAAGCATCATTAGCCTGAAAAGAGAGTTGAAGAAGAGATCAGGAAAGCAGAAATATTCTGCTGGTCCAAATTTTCATTTAGTATTTCACAGCCCTTCGTGATGAAATTTTCATCCATCTCTTGGGCGTGTTGAAAATATTATCATTCTCATTATTCAAACAAAAGAAATTAAAATATGGGGTGACTGACTGCTTACCCAGGACCACAAATGTCTGTGGAAAAACAGAAACCAACGCTAACCCAGGGAGTAAAAAGACAAAACATTCCTTTGCAGCCTTGGTGCACTGGAAGTTAATACATTTCAGATCTGGAATTACCAGGCAGGTAATTTGATGCACTGACAAAAACTCTAGTCTGAGTTTCCGTTAGACCTAGTCTTCTCCCTAGGTGGTCACAGAGAAGACAGAGGCTAACTAGTTTTTCATAATCCAACCTGAAACTACAACTACTCCCTGCACAGCAGTGCAGACCTCTGAAAGCAGTGTGGGCTGTGTGTGCTGGGACCATCACATCGGGTCCATAGCAGATGTGTAAACAGAGATTAAATACTGGCCCTCGAGCCAAATAGCTAAAGGATGAGATCACTTCACTCTGGCCCCCCAAACCTCCCACCTGCCAAGAACCTTAAAAGCGACAAAATGAGAAGAGAGAAAGCAATGAAGAAAAATGGCTCTTTTTCTAAACCAAGCCTGGCTACCTGGGCTGGGGTGGGGGACAAAACAGAAAGCAAGTAAACTCTCAAAGACCCCAAGGGTTTCAGAGAGGCTTACACAGCCAGGCCTCAAAGGGATCTTCATTTAAAAATCAAACAACTATGAGACTGATATACTGAATTTTAAAACGGCATATACACATTTTTTAAAATCCCTGATACTCGTGTGTGTAAAGTTTAATACTGGATATTAACTGATAAAATTTCCAATATTCAGTTTCCCCAAATTTCCAAACAAGAGTGTCCTAATATTAAGTTTTAGTTCTTTCTGTACTTTATATAAAATAAACTTTCACCAGCTTCTCATATACGAGAATGAGAAAAGTATCAAGAGGGAAGGCATCGCCTCTAGCAGGCAAGTGCTGTGAGTTCCTTCTGCACTGATGGTGACCTTATCCATCCATCCCAATGCAATCATCCCTGCTAAGCTCCAGGCAACAGAAACTATCCAAAAATAAAACTCATAGCTATAAAGCAGAAACACTTTCTCTGACTAACCAACAGGCTCTCATCTAGAGGGACTAAAAACACTACTTTAGCCCATTAGCATGAGGCTCTCATCAAGGAGATCTCCAGTCACCCAGGATCACCCACAGTCCCTTCTGAGGACAGACACTCAGAGCACAGGAATAAGCAACGCATCCCCACTTTTCTGGCAGAGCCCCATCGAGGCTCTGGAACTGTCACTGGAGATGCTGCACGGAACCCTCCACTCCTCTCTTGGGAGGCACAGCCGCTGGGAGCCTCCCTCCTCAAACTCGGCTGATGGCCCACGAGCAGGGGTGCACTTCCAATCCCATTAGTGGTGCAAGAGGCCCTTCTCTTCTTGTTCGCCACACGGACTGATGGCCTTCCACCTCCTTTCAAAACTCTACCCAGGAAGCACATGGACCCCAGAGCTCTGTCCTCTGCCACCTGGTCCCAGAGTCGACACTGCAGCAGGGGAAGTCTCCCCTCCTGGGCTTTGCTATTGTTGCAGTACTGAAATGCGAGAGAGGAATTCTGGCAGCCTTACTTGGAACATTTTCTCAGAGAAAACAGCATAAAGGGCAGTTAAATTCCACTGTATCATCAGTACGATGGTTCAGCTATATTATGGATTAAGTAGGTTTTTATAGCTGGCCTGGGAAACTAATCTACGTAACATTGCTTCTACGGGAAAATTTGTTCCAAGCCATACTCAACAATCTAAAAACTTTGAAATTCAATCCCATTCATGAAATGAACGGCTGCCTATATCCAGTTTGTGAAGAATCTTTACACCTTCCTTAAAAATGACTAAAAATTACAGTGCAGTCTTAAACTTTATTATTCATGCCTAACAATAAAGCTAATATATTAGAAAATGAAAGTTTTTTTTACTACTAATTCATTTCACATTTATTCTTAAATCTTCTATTAAAATACTCCCACACGAGATGAACATATTATGTACACAACCTACGTCTGCTCATAAACATAATTCTGATGCACAGCATGGTAATGTACCTTCACATATTCCCTCTGCAACATGAATTTAATGATATCTGTTATGGATTCTTTAATATCAGCAGGAAGATTCTGGAAAAGAAAAAAGAGCATAACTAAATTTTGGAAGCTACAGTGTTACAGACTGCATTTATTCTAACTTTATATATTCTATTTTTTAAAAATCAGTTAACAAAAGCATTTTTCGTGAAACCTCACCCTTTTCCGTAGCTTTCTGAAAAGGGGTCTGAGATAGGACTCGGTCTGTTTCTGAGTAGCACTGTTGAGTTTACCCTGTACACTGCGCTTCACATAATCCTCTCTGGCATTCAGCTCCTTAGCCCAAACACCAAGAAGAAACTGTGGGAAAAAAGGGTAAATTTAGACTACAATGCCACCCAGTGGTTCTGTAAGCTTAAAAGTTCTCTGATGCACAAAATGGTATACACTCATCCTTAGAGTAAATGTCTTGACTGATTAAAACATCAACCAATATGGAACTAATGAACTATCTCTGCTTACTGCGTCACGTATGTTTTAATGTAGTACCTTTGGCAAGTCACAGACTTCCCTATTCTACACCTCTCCCAGCTCAGATGCGATCCACTTCCCCTGAAAGAGCTATCAAATTTCACCGGCAACTGCTTGACAGAAATAAACTTTTATTTGTATTTCTATTACATAAAATTCAACCTACCTAGACTCATCAGCCATAATGCCATATGTGCTGTGATATTTAATCAATCTTCCAGGGATGATGTTGTAGTATTTGGACTTTCTACTTTTGCAGTAGAGACCACAATTCAATTAAAAATTCCCTCTAAAGTGCCTGACCAAAGGAGAAGGAAGGAAAAAAACGAACGAAAATAAAAGAAACTATGACCAGCCCCCACCCTGCCCCAGAAAACTACCCAGGTGCCCCCTGAGTTAAATGCACAAAGAGCATCCTTCCCAGAGGCAGGTAAACACTGAGGGCTGAGGAAGCCATACTCCCCTAGCGGTGTTACCTATGCATGTCCTACATAGGGAGAGGCTGTCACTCAACGAGGAAATTCTAGTTCATGCTAGATCCCACCACGCCCTAGCTAATTCCATGCCAAATCCTCAACAGATTGAGAATCTTGATGACTAATTATGTTGTATTTAAACTGTAAACACAAGTAAAAGCATTTCTTGCATTTATATCTCTAGTTCTGAACACAAATAATGTGTGAATAAATGTTAAAAGGAATCTGGGATTTGCACATACGCTACCTAAACCACTGAAAGAGGAATTCCGGGAAGGATGAATGAGCTAATCGCAAGTCTCTGAAAGGCTGCTCGAGTTTTTGCCTTTTTCCCTGTCAACGTCTTCCCACCTCTTTCCCTTCCTTAGTGTCATCATCTCTCAGAAAAGCTTCTCCTTATTGCGCTCCTTCCCAGAGTGTTTAAAAACAAAGTTTTAATCCTTAGAACTTCTTGTTCATTCCACTGCTATGATTCTTTTCGGTGCATTTACATTAATAAGTCAGCTTTACAAGTAATATGAAGAAAGTAAATATACATTTTCTTTGTTAAACCTCTATATCCAAGCACATAGCAATATCATAAACACCGTACGTGCAGAAATGTTTAGTGAGGATTTCCCTTTCCAGTCTGTAACTCTTAAACAATTCAAAAATGAAAACCCCAAAAAAAAACCCAAAAAACAGAAAGTAAGACCAGTTCTTAACTAAAGAAAACATGTCCTCCTTTCCTAGCCAAAAAGTACATACCTTCAGGAATTTGGTAATGATGTCCATGTCTTTATGATCATCTCCTTTTCCTAAAGACTCTCCCAGTGCCTGAAGAAAAAGAGTGCTTCTGTTCATTAGTCAAGAGCAACAGCGGAACACATACACTAGCAACACCAGACTGAACACGGCTCTTTATTACATACACGTATGGTCCAATTTTGATTTAAAACCCTGATGGAATTTCTAGATAGATTTAAAAAAAAGACAATTGGCCATTTTAAATTTAGAGAGCATGTTATCTTTTATGACTCAAAGAGGGAGTAAAGGGAATGACTGCTAATGAACATGAACAAGGTTTATTTTTAGGGGAACAAAATGCTCTAAACTTAGATTGTGATGATGGTTGTAGCAACCTGTGAATATACTAAAAACCACTGAATTGTACACATTAAACGGATAAATTGTATAGTATGTGACTATCTCCAAAGCTGTTTGAAACGAAGGAAAAAAGAAAAAAATGTCCAGAACTGGTTGCTCACACCAATTATTGCAGTAAAATTTAGGGGGTCGACGTATAATTAAAAGGACATCTTCCTTAACTACAGTCTCACTCACAGCATGCAATGTGGGTTAAGAGCCAGGAGCAAAAGGTGACAGAAAAAATAACTATGTTTTATTAACCATTAAGAACTTTAAACTAAGTCATTATTTTTGCTCATGCTAGATATTTAGATAATACAACTTTTAAATAAGATTACATATATCACTCCACATTCAACACACTGGCAAAAATAAGAAAGCAAGATACCGCCAGGTGTTGGCAGGGATGCAGGGATACAAGACACTCACACACTGCTGGTGGAGGGCGGAGACTGGCAAACCCATTACAGAGAGCAATTTGGCAGTACTCAGACAAGTTAAACATATATCAGAAGCAATCCTGCTTCTGCTCCAGAGGGGTCATGTGCAAGACTGTTTGTCACAAAGCTGTCTGTGGTAACAGGGAGCTGGGAGCAATCTCACTGTCTGTCATTATGGCGAACAAAAAGTAAAAGGCAGTGAATGCCACAGTGTATGAAATGCTATGTTAACAGTTAAAATCAAAGGTTTACATGTACCTAAGGTATCAAGGATGGAACTTAACATAGTTCTAAGTGGGAAAAAAGTGAACAGAATGAAGAATTTCACAGTAAAATATCATTTATGTGTATACCAAAACACATGCCGACAAAACACTACTGGTTCTACAAGACCATCAACAAATCAAAGGATACACATCAAACACATCAGAATGAATACTTTTGAAGGCAGGAAGTAGGCGAATGCGTATAGAAAACGAAAAAAAGCGAGTGAATAAACACAAGGCACGAAACAGAAGAAGGGCCTTTGTAGTGACCAAAGACGCCAGCACGCTGTACACTGAAGAGTCTGAGGAGCCCAACCATCTGCCGCAGGGAATGAAAGGCGTGACGGGGAACCAGGGAAGGTGGCAGAGGGGTCACCTCTAACTCTTCAATTGTGGTGTTTTCTTCATGAACTTTCAAATCATTCTGGGTGTCTTCCTCTCCAGGTTCTTGGCCACCCACAATTTCATTCAGGTACTGCTGATCAATCTTATCCAAAGCTGCCTTCAGATCATTCCTCAATCCCTGAGGAAAGGTAAAAAGTTACATCTGGTATGAAATTTCACTGACGTTTCACTTCTGATTTTTTTCTCTAATAATGAGTATAATCCACTTTTTTCTCCACAAAGAAACTCAAATAATATTTCAATTTATTATACAGCTATCACCACCGTCCAAG
This sequence comes from Stenella coeruleoalba, assembly GCF_951394435.1. Classification (NCBI taxonomy): domain Eukaryota; kingdom Metazoa; phylum Chordata; class Mammalia; order Artiodactyla; family Delphinidae; genus Stenella; species Stenella coeruleoalba. The sequence continues at coordinate 174,414,096 of NC_137147.1, read as the reverse complement.
CAAAGTCAATTCTTATGAACATATTTAAATTTAAAAGAATGTACACACAATAGGTAATCTGATGGTCAGAAAAATAAAACATACGAGTGACAAATCCAAATAAGAAAAGGCGTTAATGCTGTAATTTTCTAATGAGGCCCTAGTGAAAGTGACCAGGTCTCCACTGGTCCCCAACCCATTCTCCTGGTTCACTGAAAATGTCTAACAACTGCAACTATTGATACTTTGAACTCCCAAAACATTTGGAAATGTCAACAGTATAAAACCAGGGTCTCAACCATATCCTAGGATTTCACTATGTTTCTAACAAACCAGCAAATTCCACATTCTATTCACTTCCAGTTTGTGACCACTTGGTAAAACTGGAAGCCTTAAAGCTAGACCCTCGGCATATACCACACTCAAAAATTAACTCAAAATGGATCAAAGACCCAAATGTAAGAGCTAAAACTATAAAACTCTTAGAGTTACCTAACAAAACAGAAAACAACCTGATTTAAAATGGGCAAAGGACTTTAACAGATGACATACAAACGGCCAGTACATAAATGAAAAGGTGCTCAACATCACTAGTCCTTAAGGAAATGCAAATCCAACCACAGAGAGATGCCACTTCACAGCCATTAGGATGAATATTATCAACAGAAAACAGAAACTAACAACTTGGCTAGGATATGGAGAAACAGACCCTAGTGCACTGCTGGAAATGTGAAATGGTACAGCTGCTGTGGAAAATGGTACGGCAATATCTGAAAAAGTTAAACATACCCACACCAAGATACATTATAATGTCCAAAGTTAAAGACAACTCCTACAATACAACACAGGCGGAGCAGTCTTTGACATAAATCTTAGCAATACTCTCTTTAATCAGTCTTTAAGGCAAAAGAAATAAAAGCAAAACCAAACAAATGGGACGTGATTACACTTGAAAGCTTTTGCACAGCAAGGAAACCATCAACACAAAAAGACAACCTACTGAATGGGAGAAAATATTTATAAATGATGTGACCCACAAGGGGTTAATATCCAAAATATACAAACAGCTCATACAACTCAATATCAAAAAACAACCCAATCCAAACATGGTCAGAAGACCTGAACAGACATTTCTCCAAAGAAGACATGCAGATGGCTAACAGGCACATGAAAAGATGCTCCACATCACTAATTATTAGAGAAATGCAAATCAAAACCACAATGAGGTATCACCTCACACCTGTCAGAATGGCCATCATTGAAAAGTCTACAAAACAAAAGTTGCAGAGGATGTTGAGAAAAGGGAACCCTCATACACTGTTTGTAGGAATGAAAATTGAGAGAGCCACTATGGAAAACAGTATTCAGGTTCCTTAAACTAAAAACAGAACTACCATATGATCCAGCAATCCCACTCCTGGGTATATACCCAGAAAAAGTGAAAATACTAAATTCGAAAAGATACATGCACCCCAATGGTCACAGCAGCACTATTTATGATAGCCAAGACATGGAAGCAACCCAAGTGCCCAACAGGTGACTGGATTAAGAAGATGTGACACACACATACACACATTCACACACACACACACACACACACACACGCGCACACACACTGGAATATTACTCAGCCATAAAAAAAGAATGAAATTCTGCCATTTGCAACAACATGGATGGACCTGGAGAGTATTATGCTTAGTGAAATAAGTCAGAGAAAGACAAATACTGTATGATATCACCCATATGTGGAAACTAAAAAATAATACAAATGAAAGTATATGCAAAACAGAAACAGACAGATATCGAAAACAAACTTGTGGTTACCAAGGGGGGAAGGAAAGGAGAGAGGGACAAATTAGGGGTATGGGAGTAACAGATACAAACTATTATATTTAAAATAGATGAGCAACAAGGATATACTGTATAGCACAGGGAATTATACCCAATATCTTGTAATAACCTATAATGGAATATAATCTGCAAAAACCTGAATCACTATGCTCTATACCTGAAATTAACACAATACTGTAAAACAACTATACTTCAATTAAAAAAAAAAAGTTAAAGAAGAAGAGCATCTTAAAAGCAGCAAGAGAAAAACAGCTTGTTTTGTACAAGGGAACCCCGCTCCCCCATAAGACTATCAGGAGATTTTTTTCAGCAGAAACTTTGCAGACCAGGAGGGAGTGGCACAATATATTCAAAGTGCTAAAAGAACAAACTTCCAAGAACTCTACCCAGCAAAGTTATCATTCAGAATTGAAGGAGCAACAGTTTCCAGAGAAGCAAAAGCTAAAGGAGTTCACCATCACTAAACCAGCCTTATAAGAAATGTTAAAGGGACTTCTTTAAGCTGGCAAGAAACGGCACTAATTAATAACAAGAAAACATATGAAAGTATGTATCTCACTGGTAAAGGTAAATATGTAGTAAAAGTAGTGAATTAATCACTCATAAAGCGAGTATGAAGATTAAAAGACAAAAATAGTAAAAACAACTCTAACTACAACAATTAGTTAAGGGCTACACAAGACAAAAAGATGTAAAATGTGGTATCAGAAAAATAAAACGTGGAGGGAGGGGAGTAAAAATGTAGAGCTTCAGAATGTGTTCAAATTTATGAACTTTTAGACTGCTCCAGTTATTTCTAAAATAAATAAATCACAGGGATATAATGTACAGCATAGTGACTAAAGGTAATAATACTGTATTGCATATTTCAAAGTTACTCAGAGAGTAGATCTCTAAAAAAAAGTCCTCATCACAAGAAAAAAAAATTTTGTTGTAACTCTGTATGGTGATGAATATTAACTAGATTATTGTGGTGATCATATAAAATCATTATGCTGTACACCTGAAATTAATGTTATATGTCAATTATACCCCAGTTTTTAAAAAGTACATAAGAAACTCTAGTATTTGGGACAGGCTTGAATAAGATTAGAATACAGCAGGTTGTAATAAATTAATATTAAAAGCTAGGAGATTTTTCAAGTAATGAAATGAGCAGTAGAAAAATTAAATCAGGTAACAAAAATTGAATAGTTCACATTACCATTTTAAACTATCTTTTGATAAGGAAAATGACTCGAGATAGAAGAGAAAAAATATCAGTGAAATGAAGCATTACAAAACCACTTACTCTTTCCAAGAATTTAAGTTAGGAAAGTTCAGATAGGACTGAAAATAAAGAAAAACAAATTGATGTGCACATTAATAATATAAATGAAGAAAAATTTTTAAATTCATTATGCTTTAAAAAAAAGTTAGGTTTTCCCTGGTGGCGCAGTGGTTGAGAGTCCGCCTGCCGATGCAGGGGACACAGGTTTGTGCCCTGGTCCGGGAGGATCCCACATGTGGCGGAGCGGCTGGGCCCGTAAGCCATGGCCACTGGGCCTGCGCATCCGCAGCCTGTGCTCCGCGGCAGGAGAGGCCACAGAGGTGGGAGGCCCGCGTACCGCAAAAAAAAAAAAAAAAGTTAGACACAGAATCACCGTATGATCTAGCAATTCCACTTCTGGGAATATATGCAAAAGAAGTGAAAACAGGGACTCGAACAGATATTTATATACTTGTGTCCATAGCAGGATTATTCACAATAGCCAAAAGGTAGAAGCAACCTACATGTCCATCGAGGGTGAATGGATAAACAAAATGGGGTCCATATATACAATGGAGTATTACTCAGCCTTAAAAAGGCAGGAAATGCTGACACCTGCTACAAAGCAGCTGCACCTTTAAGGCAGCATTCTAAGTTAGAAGGCCAGTCCAAGGAGCCTTCAGATGACCTCAGCCACTGCCCTCACCTGACTGTATCACATGCAAGACCCCAAGCAAAAAACTGCCCAGCTTACTTAGCCCAATCGAACCACAGAACTGTGAGGGAGAATGATAAATTACCTTAGGTTACTAGGTTTCGGGGTGGTTTGTTACCATCATAGATGACTGAGAAAGATTTTATAATAATGAATTGTTTTAAGCTGTAAGTTTTGGGGTGGATTGTTACACAGCCACAGATAACCACACCTGTCTCTCACTGAAAGAGCAAGTTAATAAGGCCACAGAAGATCTGAACACCACCACTGTAACTGACATTTATCCAAAGCATAAAACATGCTCTTTTCAAGAGTCCATGGAATATTCGCCAAGACAGACCATAAGCTGAGCCATAAAACAAGATTAGAGTCCTAAAAGTAAAGCTAAAATTATTAAAGTTTTAGAAGAAAATACCATCTCTTTAAGACCTTAGGGTAAGCAAAGATTTCTTAAGCAAAACACCAAAAGCAATAACCATAAAGCGAACTTCATCAAAATTTGGAAGTCCTGCCCATGGAAAGGCACCATTAAGAGAACAGGTAAGGCCTAGACTAGGAAAGAATAGACACAAAACATGATCTGTATATCTGACAAAGAATCCAGAATACACATAAAGAACGCCTACAACTCAAAAATAAAAAGACAAACAACCCAACTGAAACATGAACAAAAGACACACTGCATAGAGAAAGATATGGCCAATAAGCCTATGAAAAGATGCTCATAATCTTTAGTTATCAGGGAACTGTGAATAGAACCACAATGAGATACTACCACAATACAAGAAAATGGTTAAAATTTAAAAGACTAACAATAACAAACGCTGATGAGACACTGGAAATATTTGGCATTTCCTAAAAAGCTGAACACACGTTTACTCTTACTATACAGCGATTCCACTTCTAAGTATTTACCAGAGAGATAAAAACATATTTACCCAAGAGGAATAACACAGATCCAAAAAAGATCTGTGTAAGAATGTTCACAGCAGTTTTATTCATAACAGCCCAAAGCTAGAAACATATTCTGATATATTCATACAGCTGAATATCATCAGCAATGTAAAGGAACAAACTACCAACATCCACAATAACATGGACAAATCTACAAAATATCACACTGAGCAAAAGAAGCCAGACACACATCCTCTAAATTCACTGGTGGGGATAGAATTTAACAAGGTGGCTGCCCAGGAGTGGAGGAAGTAGAACCCGGGGACTGGCCAAGGAGGAGTGCTGGGGAACTTCCATGTGTGTGTGATGAAAATACTCTATATCTTCATAAGGGTAGTGGCCACACACTTGCATGTATTTGTCAAAATGCACTAAACTGCATACCCAAGATGTGTGCTTTTTAAAAGAAAATTAAAGAAAACTTGGGACTTCCCTGGTGGTCCAGGAGTTAAGAATCCACCTTCCAATGCAGGGGACACAGGTTTGATCCCTGGCAGGGGAACTAAGATTCTCACATGCCGCGGGCAACTAAGCCCGCACGACGCAACTACTGAGCCCGCGCACCACAACTAGATCTCGAGTGCCGCAAGTAAGACCTAATGAGGCCAAAAAGAAATAAATAAATACTGAAAAATAATAAGTAAAAAAAAATAAACTCACGCACACACAAAATTTAAAAAAAAAGAAAACTTACATTCAGCAGCAGTAATCTGGCAACTTTATTTTTCCTTTTTTCTCTATAGTAATGCAATTAGTTGAACTCTGTCGAAGTCCATACTATTCTCATTTATATGGTACAACGACATTCTTCTACCTTTGTTCTGACTTCTTACCTTGTTAACTTCTGGTGTAAGGATCTCTATTTTTCTTAAACGTTGAAAAGCATCATAATCAGTTTCTCCAAAGAGTCTGATTGGTTCTCCTCTTTCTCTTAATCTCCTGATAACCTATTTAAAAAAATATATCAAACAACAATAGTAATTCCCTATGTCATTAGTAATAGTAATTCCTATTTTAGGAGACCAAACACTTATTTTGGTAAGTGAAAAGTAGATGCAGAAAGTAAGTTATATTTCTTTTTCTTTAGTTTCCACTAACAGATATACTGAATTATTGTCACACCTTAAATAACCCTAATGGTTTAGGTCATTTGGCGAGTGTTTCAGAAAGGACCAATCTGTGTAGTAGAATACATAAGAAAAACATTACGATGGGAGGGAGTGATAACATTTATAAAGAGAAAAAAATAAAATAAAACCAAGCCTGGAGTCAGTGATAAGTCAATGACCCTAGATAGCCATGAGTCGGCACTGCAGTACTACATTAAAACCAAAAACTAGTCCCTCAGAAGAGAAAGTGAGTTACAACTGGAGGGAGGGGGACGTGCAGGGCTTTTGAGGGCCTGATAATACTCCTCCTTGACTTCGGCCATCGTTACACGAGTGTGTGTTTTGTAATTATCCACTATGTCGCACATGTTTTACACACTCTTTGTATACATGTGGTATTTCATAAAAAGGACAAACAAGAATTATAATTAAGAAAATAAGTTATAATTTTAAAAATACCAAGAACTTTATCTGGGAACATAAATAGTATCACACTTAGAAACCACTGGGCTCCCACTGGATTAAATGAAACTCGGTATTAAAAAAACTTAAGAGGTCGTCTAGTGCTATCTCCAACCCATGCAGAAATGACCTCAAAAACACCTTCGTCTGGTCCCTGTCTGACAAATGACAAAAATCACACCTCTTCATGAAACAGCCCATCCCATTTTTGGACAGATATGTTATGCTTCTCAAAATAAATGAAAAGCTACCTCTCTCAATTATCTCAGTTCTTCTTTATGAAACGACAGAGAATATTCAATGCTTTTTCAAAATTAGAACTGTGGTCAATGGATCTTTTTAAAAATCTCAAATATTCTTCGTTTCAGGCCAAGTATTCAGAAGTCCTTCATCTAATTTTCACACACAGCTTCTGGAGTCAGCCCTCCTTTCCTCTGAGAGTTTCCTTTTGCTCAAAGTTAATTTCGTTGTGTACCTTGTGTACAGTCTGAATTCTTTTTTCACAGGAATATCTTTAAAATTTTGTTGTTGGTGTTATTGCTGAAGGAAAATAATAGTTGATATTGACCAGGGTATCGGCAAATGCTATAGCTGAGAGTATGAACTGCTATAACAAGTCTGCAGGGCTCTCTGGTAATATGTATCCAAAGCCTTAGGCATGTATATAGTCTTTAGTCATTAGAACAGACTCCAGAAATCATGTTTCTAGAAAATTTTCCAAAGCAAAATAATCATATATTATTACACATGCAATGACATCTGTATGAGGGTGTTCATCTTAGTATGATCTAAAATAGGGAAATGCTGAGGCAACCTAAATGACCATTAGCACAGAATTGATTTTTAAAATAATAAAGTAGTTTTTAAAATATTATGGGAAATTATGCAGTCATAAAGGAGCATACAGATCTCTGTATTTTGACTTAGAAAGATGTATTAAGAGGAAGTTACAAACACTTTCTTTCTTTTAATACATAATTTATATTATTTTAAATAATTTAGACAACTTATCAAGTATAATTATTTAGAATATATGCATTTAATTATACTTAGAATGTGTTTAGTTTTTAAAGTTCAGAATGATACATTCTTTAAAAACAACTTAAGACATAAGATATTAGACAACAGTACCTAGAAAAGCAGAGATTAATTTAGAACCTCATAAAGAAAATTGAACTAGAATACTGTGCAGCTGGCCAGTTAAGTCATTTTATATGGGAGATAATGACAAAAGTTATTGGAAAGAACTAAATGCAAATGCTGTGGAGTTTTCTTCCCACAAAACATTCATATAAAAACTTACCTCTTGCCTAGAAAGAGTCATGGGTAATTTTTCTTCTGCCAGTTCAAGTTCTAATACTGGATTCGATGAAGTTAATGGTTTCTCGTCCTCCTCTTTTGGCTGTATCTACATTAATAGCCAAAAGAAACGAAATTCTCCTTTTAAAATATAACACGGTTTAACATTTATCATCCTATATATTAGGTATTCACTGAAATTAAACATGTTTTAAATATTGAAGGTTTTCTAAATGTTCCTCTGAGCAAAGAACTCATAATCGATGTACATGCTTGTGAGAGCTCAGGGACACCCAAGCAGAGACCATGCACCCAGGAGACAGCATTCTTGCTACAGAAGTATAATGGTTTCCACAATCAAAAACTTTAAAAGGCTGAAATTTAGACTCATTTTCTCCCTAGACTCCATGATTTTTACTTTCTTCTTAGAAACAATCAGCTTGCTCCTCCTCTTTGAGAAAATCATCTTACAGGGTTATTTGATCCTTGCTCTGGGTTTAAAATGAAGACCAAAGAAAGGAACTGCTCTCTAACAAAAACCTGTGAAGCCTCAAGCTCCAGCTCTTTCCTCTCCTGGTTTTCCTCTACTGATTTTTGAAAGGTGTTTTTCCAAGTGCACAGGAATCACTGCTGGACATGCAGAAAACTTTCCGATGCTACACAGAACTTGCCCACAAACTGAGCTGTGAATCTTGTGGGAAAAAATGAAAACCAGCACCTCTCTACTCATAGTACAGAAAGAACAGAGTGGACATTCTTGCTCATATGAACCTGCAGAGAAAAAAATTTCTTTATATGTTTTCTTGAGTCTGCTGCCCAAGTCACAGTTTACGAAAATTGAGTTCAGCAATTTATAAGCCCCACTGTGTGGTCTGTAAAAAAGATACTGAAACATGGTTTTCCATCTGAACCATAAGACAAATCTAAGATGCCAAAAGAAGATCAAAAAACAAAAAAGATCAACATTAAGGAAAAACTCACATTCAGTTAAGAAAGGCTATATGGTTAAAATGATATAATTTATGATTCTATAGATTAAAGATTATGTTTATCAGTGTTAACAGTGGTAACAGAAAATTTAGGTAAAAAAACTAAACTTTCATATTTTCACAGACCAAATTAGCATCAAGCCTTTAAAAAAAACGGTAACTGGTTTTTATAAAAGAATAAAAGCAACACATGCTGTATTTTCATTACTACCAAGAAGGAAATATTAAAAGGCTTTATATCGAAAACGCTGTGCTTTCTTTTTAAGCATAAAAACAGATATTGCTCCCAAAATCTCAGGATAAAAAGCATTTTCAATTATAGAATGGCAGTGAATAACTTTAAGGAAAAGATCTAAGACATTCTGTCAGCTGGACTCAAGGTTACAAGCAGCACCTTTACAGTAATGATTTTGCTTCACTGCTTTCCTCTATATAAGCAAGAAAGTACTGCCATTATCACGGAAGCAATCTAAACAAAGCAAAATCCTCACTGTTTAAATTATTTTCCTACCTTATCAAAAAGTTGAAAACAATCAAATTCAGGGATCTGGGAAAGCAACAAGTCAGCAGACTAAAACGCATGGTTAAGTGATTCTTATTCTAGTTCAAGTGTGAGTTTAGATAATGCTGGGCAAACAAAAGATGAGAATTCTTCTTTCTGAATATCTATCTATTCGATGGTTATTTACATAAAACGTATCTTAATTTCCTAAACTAGAAGCAAATGAAATCAATGTACCTATGGAAAATATCAAAATATAAACTTTCGTATTTTAGAAACCTATCAGAAATACATTTTCAACACTTGCCCTCTCCCAAAAGTACCAAAAGAAAGCAAACGCATATACATACCATTTGCATTCCTCATGCTTCTTTCTAGAAATGCTCTGCCAGATAAAATTAATTTCCAGAACTTTCTCCATTACGTGCACAAGAGTATTATTTTATATTGATGTTTCACAAGCAAAAAGTCGATTTCAAATTTATGATTTGTCAAAATTATTTCAATAGAACGTCTGAACTTTGTTTAAAAAATTATTCAACTAGATTTAGCCTTCTTATAAAATAATTTAAACACAACTTCACCTCGTTACCTTTAACCCCTCCCAATAAAAACCCCAATATATTATTAACTGGTAATCTCAAAGATAATTTTAGTCATGCTTCTAAAGTATACAAAGTCTTCCAGATAACTCATTTATTTCTAACAAATATTTCAAGATCACATTTTCTATCCAATAGACTAAGCAGTGTTTGAAATGTGATACCTTATTACACAAAATGACACTGTATCTCAGGCAGAGGTACTTAGGGCCAAAAGGGATTATTAACATTGCAAACGTAAAAACAATGGCTTAAAATATTCAGGAGAAAGCAGGGAAAATACCACTGCTAATGCCACTGCTGTTGAATGAATAAAATCTTTTGAATCCTTTAAAACTGGACTTTTATTGGGAGAGGTGAGGAGAGGAGTGGTGGTGATGGTGATGAAAATGAGGCAGTATCAGATCCAGGACTTAATTAAAAAGAAAAAAAAATCAAGCTTTGATCTCAAGCCACTTCATGCTGTCCACAAAAAGCCAAACCATTCCAAGCCAAAAGTCATGCATGTATTTTCCTGAATTCAAGATTAAAAAAAAAGAAAAAGGAAAGAAAAACAAAAACTCATACCTCTCCAGATGGCTTCTCATTTATAGGCTAATGTATAACATTAATAAATTGAACAGAGATCAATCGTTTTGACACTTTAACAACAGCTGTATAAATTTAAACTCAGAAACATCAATTTAACATAAAAGCAGGCATTCATACCTTGTAGCCACATCTTTCAAAATATGCTTCCTCTTCTTTTTTTGCAAGTTCACTACGCTTGAAATATTTTTTATTTTCCTATTGAAGAAAGAAGTAAGTTAATGTCTTTGGGTAAAATTTCATGTCCCTTGGTCAACAACCTTGCAAGTTTTTCAAGAACTGTAAAGTTTTTTCGTTCACGGAGATTATACTGATTTCCTGAACACACCACCTGTGCTCAGCCCGTTCTAAACATGAGGTATTTCTCTTGCAGCATCAGTTTGACGGACATATCCAACAGCACAAAGAAGAAACCACCCACATTTTCCAAATGTTCACATTGTTTTTATTTAGTTTCTCAGTGTCTGAATTCAATTTCTACAAATGGATTCATTACGAACCACGTAAAATGAGACACTCTAATTATTTTCTCCTAACAGAACCAACCAAACCAAAATCATGGTAGCTTCAGCTGACATGTTAAATCTCATTACGAAGAGAGCTCCAAGGGTGTGTCCAAATTCTTTTTTGTCATCTGGAATCTTAATGATCAACTGTATTAGTATTAAACAAGTTTTTATAATAATCGAGACAGAATGGTTTTGGAGAGTCTCTTTAGTAAAAAGATGGTTCAAAGGTATTTGTTTTAATATGACATGCTGTTAAGAGACAAACTCTAAATCTAGTGTGGCAGGTGGGAAAAAAACGGTTAGTTCTTTCCATGCTATGCATAAAATTATCCTGTTAAAAATGCAGTTCCCTGATCATTTTGTAATGTATAAAACTATCAAATCACTATGTTGAACACCTCAACTAATGAAATATTTTACATCAATTATAATGTAAAAAACACAGTCCCTAATTTGTAGGCTTGTTACTATCTGCTTCTTAGATATTATGTCATTGATAACTTAGCTCAAATAAAGATACTGCCCTACTTTACCAGTAGTAACCGAAACAGTACCTCAATAATACCTCCACACATGTAGTTAGCACCTCACAGTTCCAAAGCTCACTCACTCAGGCAGTGATCATCAGTGGATGCTAAAACCATGACAAGAAAGTGTGATGATGAACAACGGAAAGATAAGGCTGCCGCACTTGAACCCACTGCTCAAGTTTGGCATCAATGCCACGTACGTCCTATGTGAAACACATCGGAAGTACACAGCAGACCACTTAGAAGTGTTCTCCCTAAAAATCTAAATCGGAATCTAATCAAACAGTTAACTTCCAGCTTCCTAGAAATGTAAGGAATAGAGGAAAAAGCTCAAAACACCACTGGGAAGCAATCAAACACGAGCACATTTTACAAAACTAGCCCCAGTTTCTCCAACAAGTTGATGCATAAAAAAAAGTGGGGGACCTGGAAAATGTTTGCAATGAAAAGAAACTAAGAGTCATAATAAACAAATGTAATGAGTGGACTTTGTGTGGATTTGATTTGAATAAACCAACTGTAAAAACATATGTATGTATTTATTTTAATTCAATTGGGGATATTCAAATGCGAGAGGAGTATTTGATGGTATTAAGGACCCAATTTTAATTTTGTTGGTGGTGATCTTAATTCTATAAAAACATGGTCTTATTTTCTAGAGTTATGTGTGTTGAGGAAAGACAGGAATTCATTATACAACTCTATTGGTGTGTATGTTTAAAACTAACAGCTCATAACAGTTTTTTGAAGTTCATTCATTAACTCAATAAATATTTACTGACTTTTCTGCTGTACCCCAAGCACAGCTTTACAGGTATAAAGATGAAGGTGTTACCCGGCGTACAGAACTGATGGTATCACCTGAACATCAAAACTACTCTAAGAAATGTGGGCGCAAATAATACTAATCCCACTGTGGAGGTGAGAAACCTGAGAATTAGAAAGTTCAGGTGACTTTCCCAGAACTCAGTGAGCCTCATGGGTTAACAGAAGCAGGATTAAGAACACTGGTCCTTAAATCCTTTGTGCTGATCTAGTATTCAAGTTACAGTTCTTCACTCCCAAAACTCATTTCAGCATCATAAATTGTTCCTTTTGACTATGTAGCATGTACTCATCATATTTCAAATAAGTGCGTTGACAAACGTACTGGCGGCCTCTCAGAATGAGCTGATACGTAGGAAGAAAGTAAAAGGACTCTCCAGGCCAGAGACCATGGTCCAATCTTTAACGATGGTATCTTTTACTACCGTCTCTCAATTCCATTGAACACACCTAACAAAACCTTATGCCTTGAACATCAATTCTCAAAATGTGGACTTCTCGGGGGTCCCTAAGAGGTTCCACTAGGTAAAATTCATTTTCATAATAATACTAAGATATATGTGCCCACCCCTTTTTCACTGTGCTCAGACCTGCACTGATGGTACAAAAGCAATGGTGACGAAAACTACTGGAACCTTAGCATAAATGAAGGCTAAGTTTATGTACCAGTGGTCATTGTATTCTTCACCACCATGCACTTGCAGGAAAATAAAAAAGCCAGTTTCTCTTAAGAATATCTTGATAAAGTACAATTTTACTAAATCTCATCCCTGGAGCACATGGCCTTTTAATATTTGGTATGACGAAATGAAATGAAATATATGAAGCACTTCCACTATATAATGGCGTAGGACAGTCCTCTCAAAGAAAAGCAAACTGGTTGATTATTCAGACCTGCATATCTGGCAAACAGTTTCTCAAAACTGAACAGAGCAAACCTGTCACCTAAAGGAAAACAATGATAGTATTTGTTGCCTATGATAAAATTCCACCTGTCAAGCGAAAATCAGAAGGGTAGAAAAGTGGTATCCCTCACTGTGAACTGGATGGCTTCCCAATACTTAAAGGCTTTTCTGATGAAATCAGTGGTGACATTAACAAATGTAATTTTTAAAATATTGTCTAATGAAACACACCAACATTTAGAAGATCTGCATAACTCAGCAAAGTTGAAAAAACTCATGATGTTAACAAACGCAAGAATTCACAAAATCATGCACAGGCAAAAGATCTATGACCAGGATAAATCAGAATAGATCTAGAGCAGAACAGGTCAATGGGTTTTAGTACACGAAAAGTCTATTGATATGTGTCAGAATCTAAGCTCTTAGCTAATCTTTAAGAAACTTACCACTTACCCAGTTTTGGCGTAGTATCAAAGAAAAACGTCCACAATTACTGAAAAGGCTATTAAAATACTCCCTTTTCCAACTACCTCTGTTTCAGGATGAATTTTCTTCACATACTTGAACAAAAACAACATATTGCAACAGGTTGAAAAAAGAAACAGGAGAATCCAACTGTCTTCTTATACACCAGAGATTAAAGAGATTTGCAAAATGTAAAACATGCCATTCTTTTTTTTTTTTTAACATATTTATTGGAGTATAATTGCTTTACAATGCTATGTTAGTTTCAGCTTCGCAACAAAATGAATCAGTTATGTATATACATATATTCCCATATCTCTTCCCTCTTGCGTCTCCCTCCCTCCCACCCTCCCTATCCCACCCCTCCAGGCGGTCACAAAGCACCGAGCTGATCTCCCTGTGCTATGCGGCTGCTTCCCACTAGCTATCTATCTTACATTTGGTAGTGTATATATGTCCATGCCTCTTTATCGCTTTGTCACCGTTTACCCTTCCCCCTCCCCATAGCCTCAAGTCCATTCTCTAGTAAGTCTGTGTCTTTATTCCTGTTTCACCCCTAGGTTTTTCATGACATTTTTTTTTCTTAAATTCCATATATATGTGTTAGCATACGGTATTTGTCTCTCTCTTTCTGACTTACTTCACTCTGTATGACAGACTCTAGGTCTATCCACCTCATTACAAATAGCTCAATTTCGTCTCTTTTTATGGCTGAGTAATATTCCATTGTATATATAAAACATGCCATTCTTCTCACTAAATTTCATTTGTTTTGGAAAACATAGTTTTCGTAAAAATGTATTATTTACGCTAACATGATGGATTTTTTATTGTACTTGTACAGAGAATATAAATATACATTTTCAATATCCCAGTTTTAATTTCTAATAGAGTAATTATCAATAAATACATTCTACATAAACAAAGCTCTCTGGAGCTATCAGTAATTAAGAATGTAAAGGGGTCCTGAGACCGACAAGTGTTCTGTCCTACAAGAGTCCACTTGCTGGCACTGTCCACGCCTGCACCTAGCTCTTAAATGCTGGGAAACCACTTGCGTCCCAATGTTGCCCACTGATCCTGATGTATTTACCCATCTTTCTCTCCTATTGTCTACACTGATCATTATTCATTCTCCATTCTCTCAAACCTCTAAGCCCTTTATTTCTCCCCTTATTTCCAGCAAATGACTAAGTCACTCTACAGAGAAAAGGGAAGCCAGCGAACAAGAACTCCGAATTCCTCCCAGCACCAATCCCTTCTGCATCTCAGAATGGAAGAGGAAACCCTCGCCCTAAGGCCAACCCCTTCCAGCTGTCTTCCAGATCTCAATTTCTCCTGCCTTTCTCATAGTCAGTTATCTATTTTCTGCATCTTCACCTTTTCCTTCTCTATTGGCACAAATGATCATCACTTACATATGTTCAAGACTCTGCAACCTTAAAGGAAAAATTCGTTACTCTGTGCTGGGTATCATGCTAAGTACCAATTACAGCAGAAGGACAATAAAACATTTCTCTATTCGGTCTCCATTTCCTCACCTCCAGTTCTCTTTGCAGCTGCCCAACAACTGGGAGTCCATTCTTAATGCTCCATTGAAAAATCCCCTGAGGCCATAACTAACTAGGTGCAAAACTAAAGGATCTTCAAGTCAACTGCTAATTCCCTCCTTCTTCAATTGCTTTCTTCCCTTGGCTGTCAGACAACTTTCTTGTTTCTTCCTTACCTACTGGTTTGTTCAGATTTTCTATTTCTTGTTTTTTTGTCACTTATTTCACTTTGATTTTCCAATTTATTAGAACATTTAGAACAATTAGAACATTAGAACAAATAAACAATTTATTAATGCATTATTTGCCCTAATTATTGTTTTATTATTTACTGTTTTCCAGTAACTTTCATATTGGTTACTATAGTTCTTTATTGTTTCAATTTCAGGGTTTCCTCAGTTTCTGTTAAACGAGGGTTTTTTTTTTAATTAAGTGGTTTCTATATTTTTATAAATGAAAAAAGCAAGTGCAGAAGAGTGAATCTAGTATGCTACCGTTTGTATTCAAAAAGGAGAAAAGATATTTGCTTCTTCACATTTGCTTTTATATGCATGAAATAACTCTAGGAGACCCCAAAATTGATAATGTTAGCTGCTTTGGAGGAGGTGAACTGTACAGCTGAGGGACATGGGTAAAAAGGAAACTTTTTATTGTACACCCTTTAGTATGTTTTGAATTTTGAATCATTTGAATGCATTACCTATTAACAATACATTTAATTTTTGAAAATTAATTTGCTTTTCATTTTAAAGAGTCCTAGTGAGAAAAATATAAACATTTTGCTTCATACTATGTGACCCCTCACTTCAGGGCAACAAAAGGTTGTCAAAAACAAAAGGGTGGGGCTTCCCTGGTGGCGCAGTGGTTTAGAGTCCACCTGCCGATGCAGGGGACACAGGTTCGTGCCCCGGTCTGGGAAGATTCCACATGCCGCGGAGCGGCTGGGCCCGTGAGCCATGGCCGCTGAGCCTGTGAGTCCGGAGTCTGTGCTCCACAACGGGAGAGGCCATAACAGTGAGAGGCCCACGTACCGCAAAAAAAAAAAAGTTCCCTACCATGTTTCAGATGTCACTCTGCACACTTTTGTTTAGAAACAAGAGCAGTTTATATAAGAAAAGCAAGTTAAGCAGTGACTTCTAATTATAAAACATTATTTTATAAAGCACACTGAAAACATACTTTGAAATACAAAGTATGGTGGATACATTCATGACAGAATTGAAATTGTAGGATGTAAGCATTAATAATACACCCCCCTTTATAGGTAAGTCAGACAGGGTAGAGAACTTGCCCAAAGTTAAAGAGCTCTCTAGTCATGGAGCCCCAATGAGACTTTAGGACTTGTTTACTCATTTCACAAATTTAGTTTCCTTTCTGGCTATACTCGAAGATTTTGAACTCTAAGTTTGCTGAATTAACGACAGAATATACAACAGAACCCTACAAACACAAGTCTGAAAGTGGCTGGTAAGGATTTTAAGACACCATGTGAACTGACAGTACATTTATTTGGGTTCTCTCCTAAAGCACCTGACCTTTCCTTTGGGCCTCTCACTCCTGCAGATTTTAGAAATGAGTTGAAAAGGGTATAAAGAGCACTTCTCCTTTTAAAGACAGAACCTAATTCCTGTGTGGTGCTTCATACATGTTATTCTTGGACTTTGTCCAAGCTGTACTGTCTGGATTATAAACTGAGATTCGCGGGTCTAAAGAGTACAAGTCTTTCTACCACATCACCAGAAACGTCGGCCCACACTAATAAGGGAGAGTCAAAATTTAAAAACCACAGGCAACATGACTGTCACCATTTCATTAATTAGAATCATCATTCCTTCAATCAGATTAAGGTTTTTAGTGTTTATATAAATGAAACAGAAACATCATCAAGAGTTCTACAAAAAGACACGGGAGAGCTAACAAATACACAGCCTGGACATCCAAAGCAGAGCAATACGTGTGAGATCACGAACCACACGGCAGGGTCCGTTTCTGGCTGAAGAATGCAAATAAGCCTTAAAGAGCCTGAGGTAATAAACCTAATGGTTGGGCACTCAAACACAATTTAAAGAGACACAATGATTTTCAAAGTGAAAGAACTGTCAACTGTCAAGGGATCCTGTTAGCTAGGCAGTATGTATTCTCAATGATGCCATCCAAAATAGAAAACTATACCAAAATCTCCCCTGCACAGGTGAATTCTATGTACTTCATAATCATATATATTTATATCATTACATATAAAATTATGTAAAAATGTATGAAAGAAATAACACCAATCTTACAAAGTCTTTAAGAAAATAAAGTTAAACAGACACTTACTGTATGATCCAACCACTCCACTCCTAGGCATTCACTCAAGAGAATGAAAGTATATGTCCATACAGAAACCTGTACACCAATGTTCACAGCAGCTTTATCATAATATCCAAAAAAATGGAAATAATCTGAATGCCCATCAACAGGCTAATGAATAAACAAATTGAGGTATATCCATACAATGGTGGAATACTGCTCAGTAACAAAAATAATGAAGTCTTGATACAGACAAATGCATAAATGAATCTCAAAATTATTAGGCTGGGGGCTTCCCTGGTGGTGCAGTGGTTGAGAGTCTGCCGATGCAGGGGACGCGGGTTCGTGCCCCGGTCCGGGAAGATCCCACATGCCGCGGAGCGGCTGGGCCCGTGAGCCATGGCCGCTGAGCCTGCGCGTCCGGAGCCTGTGCTCTGCAACGGGAGAGGCCACAACAGTGAGAGGCCCGCGTGACGCAAAAAAAAAAAAAAAAAAAAAAAAAATGATTAGGCTGATTGAAAGAAAGCAGGTAAGAGAGGAACATACTGAAAAATTCTGTTTACATAAAACTCTACAAAATGCAAACTAACGTAAAGTAACAGAAGGCAGACCGGTGGTAGCCTGTGTACAGGGTGGGTAGGGCACAGGTGGGGCAGGAAAGCAGGATCACAAAGGGGCACAAGGAAACACTGGGGTG
The DNA here is from genome assembly GCF_951394435.1 of Stenella coeruleoalba. Classification (NCBI taxonomy): domain Eukaryota; kingdom Metazoa; phylum Chordata; class Mammalia; order Artiodactyla; family Delphinidae; genus Stenella; species Stenella coeruleoalba. The sequence continues at coordinate 174,396,024 of NC_137147.1, read as the reverse complement.
AGATGAACATGTTCACTCTCTTCATTGTGGTGACAGCATCCAGGTGTAAACATGGCAAGACTCACCGAACTGTACACTTTAAATATGTGCGGTTTACTGTGTGTCAATTATACCTCAATAAAGCTGCTTAAAAAATAAATAGCACAATATGGAAGCAACCAAAGTGTCCATCAACAAATGAATTGATAAAGAAGATGTGGTATATATACACAATGAAATACTACTCAGCCATAAAAAAGAATAAAATTTTGCCATTTGCAGCAACATGGATGGACTTGGAGGGCATTTGCTAAGTGAAACAGACAAAGACAACTACCGTATGATATCACTTGTATGTGGAATCTAAAAAGTACAACAAACTAGTGAATATTTTAAAAAAAAACAGACTCACAGATATAATAGAGAACAAACTAGTGGTTGCCAGTGGAGAGAGGAGAAGGGGGAGGGCAATATAGTGGGAGGGGAGTAAGAGGTACAAACTATTAGGTATAAAATAAGCTACAAGGATGTATTGTACAACACAGGGAATAGAGCCATTACTTTATAATAACTATAAATGGAATACAGCCTTCAAAAATTGTGAATCACTGTACTGTATACCTGTAACTTATATAATATTGTACAGCAACTATACTTCAATAAAAATAAAATTAAATTAAATAGTGGTAGCATTTACACTGCCTGACATTACAACTCACCAGAATGCGACAGCAATCGAGACAGTGTGGCACAGGCATAAGGATCCACAAACAGATTAGGACAAGGGAGCAGAGCACCCAGAACGGAGCCACAGTTAAACTATTACTGATTTTTGATGATGCCAAAAGCAACCAAAGGGAAAAGAAAAATATTTTCAATAAATGGTGCTGGAACAAATGGATAATCACATGGAAAACAATAAACCACACCCCTACCTCCCATCATACAAAGAAACTGATTCAAAAAAAATTTTAACTGTTTGTTATAAAACATGAAACCATAAAGCTTTTAGCTCTTATAATAAGAGTATCTTGGGCTTCTCTGGTGGTGCAGTGGTTAAGCATCCGCCTGCCAATGCAGGAGATATGGGTTCGATCCCTGGTACGTACCGCGGAGCAACTAAGCCTGTGCGTCACAACTACCGAGCCTGTGCTCTAGAGCCTGCGAGCCACAACTACTGAGCCTGCACTCTAGAGCCCATGAGCCACAACTACTGAGCCTGCGCTCTAGAGCCCACGAGCCACAACTACTGAAGCCCGCGTGCCACAAATACTGAAGCCTGCGCACCTACAGCCCGTGCTCCACAACGAGAAGCCACCGCAATGAGAAGCCCAAGCACCGCAACGAAGAGTAGCCCCCGCTCGCCACAACTAGAGAAAAGCCTGCGGGCAGCAACGAAGACCCAAAGCAGCCAATAATTAATTAATTAATTAATTTAAAAAAAGAATATCTTACTCTCCTGAGTAAATGTCTAGGAGTGGAATAGTTCGTTCACGTAGCAGGCCTATGTTTTCTTTTTAAGACATTACCAAACTGTTTTCCAACAGGTTATACTATTTTATATGCCTAGATAGGATACGGTCAACAATCACCATGAAAAATTGGTAAGTTGGCTTATTACATACACCAGAATGGCTGAAATTAAAGACTGACAACACAAACTGTTGACACAATGTAAAGATCTGAACCCTTTTACTTTGCTAGTGAAGGTGTGACACGGTCCAACCACTTTGGAAAAAGGTCTGGTGGATTTCTATAAAACTAAACCCATAATGTACACCATGGCATAGCAATTCCACTCCCTATCATTTTCCTAAGAGCAATGAAAACACGAGACTTGCACAAAAGGGTCCACAGCAGATTTACTCATAATTGCTAAATCCTGGAAACAGCCCAGCTGCCCATTATCAGAAGAACAGATTAACAAACTGGGTCTATTTGTATAACGGAATACTTCTCAGCAATAAAAGGAGTAAACAACTGATACATGCAACAACATGAATAAAATTCAAAACATTATTCTCATTAAACAAAGTGGGTCATATAAGAGTACACAGTATGATCCCATTTACGTGAAGTTATAGGGCTGGCAAAACCAAGGGACAGTGGAAAGAAATCAGTACAGCAGTGTATTCTTGGGGGAGGGGCTGACTGGAAGGTGGAACGAGGGTAGTATCTGCACCTTGATACAGACTGGGATACACAGGCATATGCATTTGTCACAATTCACTGAATGGTAGGTACACTTATGATTTGTGTATTTCTTCATACATAAAATTTTGCTGACATACCAAAGAAAGTATAAACGAACACTGAACACTAGTCAATGATATACACGCCAAATTATATTTTGGCAATTATGTTACATTTTAGGGGTAAAGTGTATCAATGTCTGTAAATTAATCTGAAATGCATAAAGATCAGTACATTGTCTTCATGACCCTGTCTGCAGCTGGAAAACACTTGTCTATGGATTTGCTGTTCCAGAAGAGCCGCCTCACCTCTGGCCATTTCAATTGGTTTCCCAGCCTTTTATGGTTTATCTGTGAGAGGTGAAACAGTAATGACTTAGCTTGTGAGTGCCTCTCGTCAAATTGTGGAGAAGCAGCCTTCCACTACCCTAAAATGTTCTGCCTGTTTTACTATTCTGAGGTAAAAGTACTTTCTGCATTGCTAGATGGATTGATGAATGGATATACAATGATGGAGAGATGGACAGTTACATGATAAAATATATTAAAATATTAATCGCAGGTTTAATCGCAATATCTAGATGGTAGGCGTATGGGTGTTCACTGTATAATTCTTTTGAGTTTTCGGTACATTTAAATTTTTTCACAGTGAAATGCTGAGGAAAATAAATCTTCTTTGCAGATGTCAAAACATGGTATCAACATGACAAACTCCCTACCACACTGTTTTCTGACTATACCAAAAAAACATGAAAGCCTCCTAAATGACCACTAAAGAAAGAGGCACTGGAGAGGATTACAGAAGACCGTGCAAGCAAAGCAAGGAACAAGTGTGAAGAAAGGCAAGTTCAAAGGCTTGAATAAATGAAACAGGTTTAGAACTGGAACAGCTGATTGGTGGTAGGGATAAATGGGCACAGAGATTTTCACCAGCCCAGAAATGACTGGTTCTTGACCTTTTTGTCAAAGATCACTTTATTTTTTTTTATAAATTTATTTATTTATTTTTGGCTGCGTTGGGTCTTCATTGCTGCGTGCCAGCTTTCTCTAGTTGCAGTGAGAGGGGGCTACTCCTCGTTGCGGTGCGCGGGCTTCTCACTGCAGTGGCTTCTCTTGTTGCGGAGCACGGGCTCTAGGCGCGCGGGCTTCAGTAGTTGTGGCGCGCGGGCTCAGTAGTTGTGGCGCGCGGGCTCTAGAGCGCAGGCTCAGTAGCTGCGGCACACGGGCTTAGTTGCTCCGCGGCATATAGGATCTTCCCGGACCAGGGCTCGAACCCGTGTCCCCTTCACTGGCAAGTGGATTCTTAACCACTGCGCCACCAGGGAAGCCCCAAATATCCCTTTAATAATATCATCAACAGGAGGAGGGGAAGAGGGGTCACATGTATACATACATGCTAAATTTTTTATAATATTTCAAGGAACTGATGGATACTCTGAAGTTCATCCAAAGGCTCCACTTAAGAACCCCTGTTACAGATGGCAACTGAAATCTAGAGGTGAATATGAAATTAATGTAAGAGAATTTTCCGTGTGAAGAGAAAGTAGCCTAGGCCTGAACTTTAAGGAAAACCAACATTTAAGGGATAAAAACTAAACAATAAAAAAACAAAAAAAGAAGAAGCCTGTAAAGGAGATCAGGAATAAGCAGCCTGAGAAGAAGGAAAAACAGGACGCTGTGGGGTAAGAGACATCAAGGGAAGACTGAATAAAGTGGACCAGGGCTTCCCTGGTGGCGCAGTGGTTGAGAGTCCGCCTGCCGATGCAGAGGACACGGGTTCGTGCCCCGGTTCGGGAAGATCCCACATGCTGCAGAGCGGCTAGGCCTGTGAGCCATGGCCGCTGAGCCTGCGCGTCCAGAGCCTGTGCTCCACAACGGGAGAGGCCACAGCAGTGAGAGGCCCGCGTACCGCAAAAAAAAAAAAAAAAAAAAAGAAAGGAAGAAAGTGGATTAGCCGAGTGCAAATGCTGCTGAGGTTAAGAAAGCATGGAAATCACTGCGGCCCCTGATTAGGATGGATTTAGTGCAACTGTCAGGTAGAAATCAGGTTAAGGAGTGAGTAGGAAATAAGAAGCAGCTTGGCTGTAAAGAAAAAGGACAGCTGTGTTTTAAAAAAAAAAAAAAAAAGATGGGAGAGATGTGTATGTCTCAGTGCTGCTGGAGATAAGCCAGTAGAGACTGAAGACACAGAAAGAAAAGAGACAAGTGCTATTCAGATTCTGATAATGCTACAAAAGATGAGAGCTGGGCTCCAACATGTAAGTGGTAGGTTTGACCCAACATATAGCCAATATCTCATCCACTTTAACAGGGGAAAGGTGAGGAATTTCTTGCCTGATGGCTTCTCTTTTCTCTGTAAAACTGAAAGTAGGTTCCTTAAAGAAAAGGACCAAGCATTACTTTTTAAAAAAAATCCTCTGTGGCACACAGTGTAGTATCTTGAATATAGGAAATATTCAAAAAATTTTGGAGAAAAAAACAAAGCTAAAATTCTACACAAAGTCCATGCTCAAAACTGCAACTAATAAAACTGCTAATTAAGCCCCACTGAGTCGTGCAGTAGCCTGGCTTTCCACATAAATGAGGCTTTGCAGTTCAATGAAGACTCACCAACACCGGGGCGCCAAAGCGCCGGCATTCTAGCGATACAGATACCGCACTTACCTCCAAGCAGTTACATCACGTAGAGCACTTAGCACAGGTGATAGGAGGTTAACAAAGGGGCTCTCACAAGCTGAGTGTTTACTATCCAACTCTCAGACTAACAATAAAAAGCTGGGACACCATGCTATCGATAGGACGGATAAACAACAAGATCCTACTGTATAGCACAGGGAACTATATTCAACACCCTGTGATAAACCATAATGAAAAAGAATATATATGTATAACTGAATCACTTTGCTGTACAAATCACAGCAGAAATTAAACACTACATTGCAAATCAACTATAGTTCAATAAAGCTTAAAAAAAAAAAAAGCTGGGACATCACTCAAAATGACCAAAGAGGAGGTGGCGCTTCTGGAAAAACAATACAACAGAAACAGGTGTTCCCCAGCTACAGAAAAGGATAATGAAAAGGATTCACTGACCCCCAACCAGAATTGTTTTTAAAAATGAAACAGGATGGATTAAAACAGTGAAACATATGATAGAATCACATGTAGTTAAGACAAGAAATGTTGCATGAAACTTTTTTCATACGTATCTGATGAAAATACAGATTTATTTCTTACTGTGGCTAGGGCAGTGAAAAAAAAGATGGCTTCGTCATCCGTGGAAAGAGCATCCTAACTGCCCTATGCACCAAGCAGAGCTGTTGTAAAGCTCAAATGAGAAAGCATACTAGGGTGCTTTTCACATGTTAATTTAATTTTAAGTAATTTAATCGTTAGGTCAACCCTATCAAAACTAGTTCTATGTTCACAGGGTGGAGATAAATAAACAGCCTGTCTGTAGTGGTGAAGAGAGCAAGCTTTAGAGTGGGAGAGATGGATTCAAATTCAGACACTATCTCTTGCTAGCTGTGCGATTCTGTAAATCAATCTAACTTCTTTTAGCTTCAATTTCCTCATCTATAAATGGGAGTAGCAGTAATTTTATGGGACTGCTGTACAAATTATATGAGGTATGAGACATGAAGCATTCTGCATAATGCTTTGCAGATTACTATTAATATTACCAGAACTATGACATTCAGTATTTTAATCTCCATTTCATGTATTTCCTTTGCTGGTATTAATTGGTAAATCAATCTTACCTTCTAGCCAGGGTTATCTGAGTAATTAAATCTACTATCAAATTACAAAATGAAAGACATCCCAGAAAAGCAGTTTATATGTGATGATAAATTAAGAACAATTATGTAGAATCAGTGTTTTTGTAATTGATCATTTTTAAAGGCTGGTCTATATCCATGACAAAGAACCTGATTATGCAAACAGCACTGTAAGCCCTGAGAGTGAGCTGAGCTCTTCGTGATTCAATTCTCCCTCTAAAGCACTTTAAATTTCAACACCTGGTTCTAACACCCACTATGCATTTCAACATCTAAATTAGCTTTTTCAAATACTCCGAAACCACTCATCAAAAGAAAAAGGCCCCTGAGTTACAGATGAAAATATCAAGTTACAGCTATGGACAAGCTCTCTCCCCAGCTTCCCGCGCATTTGCTAAATAACATTCTGTTTAATTAGCTCCACTTTGTTAATTGTTTTTAAAGTTTCAAAGATTATGAAAGCTGCCATCTGCCAAGCTAACAATCCCAACTTACTTGCACTACATCATAAACATCAATCATACACGACATCCAAAGACCTAAGTCAGACTGTTCTCAAAGTGTGGTCCACAAGATCCCTGGAGTCCTTGAGACTCTTTAAGAGGGTCCCTGAGGTCAGAACTATTTTCAGTACTAAGGTATTATTTGCCTGTTCACTCTGTTCCCATTTATACGAAGGGTGAAAAGCAATGCTTCACGAGAATCAAGACAATAGCACTAAACTACCAGCTGTCACTGATTCTTCAATGTTCAGCACTAATGGGGGAGGGGCGGCAGTTTCACTTAACTATCTCCTTGATGAAGTAGTAAAATTATTAACTTTATTAAGTCTTGGTCCTGGACCACATCTTTGTAATATCCTGTGTGACAAAACAGGAAGTATACATAAAACACAAACCCTTCCTAAAACGACAGAAGTGAACGGCCAGAAAAACTGGGGCACGTCCGAAGAATACCGGCAGATGGGAACGGGGATAAGGGACAGGTGGGGCGGCGGGTAGGAGAAATCGCCAAAATCTCGGGTTTTCCTGCAATTCCTACACCTCCATCCCAAAGGCTCCCAAGTGATTGCCAAGGGCACAGCGGTCTAGAGGGAGCCGCTCCGGGGTAGCGGAGGGGCTCTGGCTAAACCCAATCCGGCAAGGACCCTTTCAGTACCGTTCCCCTCCCCCAGACTCCCCTCCCCCACGCAAACGCTCAGCTCCTCCGTCGCCAACGCCCCACGACCCCAAGAATCCTCACCACCAACAGGTTCCTGTCCTCCACCAGCTGCCGCTTCCGGAGGATCTCCGATTTCAGAATGTCCATCTTGCTGCCCGGGTTGAAGCTCGAGTTTTCTTCTTCTCTCTCCGGCTCCCGGAACCAAGCCTTTTCATCCAGCCAGCCGCCGAGAACCCACTACACATAGCGAGCCCAAATACCGAAGGGCAACAACTGACAGAGCCGCTTCCGGCGGAAGCTGAGGTGAGCGAGAGGAAAGAGCGCCCCAGGACGCCTGTTGTTGACGAAGCCGCTGAGGCTTAGCGCCCCTGGCGGCGCCCTCCGGCAGCGCGCTTGTAGTTTCCCATCCGTAGATACGTGAACAAACGTGGGCTGAAACACGAGTCTTCTAAATCGATGCTGCATTGTTTAATAAGTTATATACCTATGTCAACTATACTTCAATTTTAAAAGGAGAAAAAAGTTATTATACCTACTTGTACCTGCTAGGTCAGGTGCAAAAGCTTCTTAGCAAAACACCTCAATTATGTTCATTAATGCCAGATCTTTACTTATTATACGAGAAGTCCACGTCGGAGTTCCTGAAGTTACCTGCTTGCCAAGATCAATGTGCTGGAGTGAGAAAACCCTGGACAATAATACTAGCTCAAAAGTATAGTGTTCATTGCTAGCCTGTGAAACTTCCAGTAAACTTAGGCAATTACATCCATTTAAGTCATTTCAGAAGTAGAGTTGTCTCTCCTCCCTGCGTTCTAGATTGCTTACATATCTTGGTGATAATTGAACATTTACTCCAGGAAACTGAGATGATCTCTTTGGTCACGTGTTCAGCAATCAAGATTTTCAGTGAGATGATTGGAGATGTAATCAGAGATTTTCATTTTTTAAGTCCAACCCAAGAAGCAATATTAAATTGGGGAAAAAATTATATCAGAGATTTTAATTTTTAAAAGACCTAAAAACTGGGGCTTCTCTGGTGGCACAGCGGTTAAGAAACCGCCTGCCAGTGCAGGGGACACCAGTTCAAGCCCTGGTCCGGGAAAATCACACATGCTGCAGAGCAACAAATCCTGTGCGCCACAACTACTGAGCCTGTGCTCTAGAGCCCATGAGGCACAACTACTGAAGCCCACGAGCCTAGAGCCTGTGCTCCGCAACAAGAGAAGCCACTACAATGAGAAGCCCGCGCACCGCAATGAAGAGTAGCCCCCCTCCCCCTCACAGCAGCTAGAGAAAGCCCGCGCACAGCAGCTAAGACCCAACGCAGCCAAAAATAAACAAATAAATAAATAAATTTATTTTTTAAAAAGACCTAAAAACTGTTTACAATGCATTTATTTTTGGTTCTATGCCATTGAAGCTGTTTTTAAATTTCTAGTTCAGTCATTACTGAACAATATTTGACATGTTACTTTTCCCCACCCAAAAAGGAAAGATATTATTCAGTTCAGTCGGTTCGTAATGGGTGACATGGTTTAGCAAAATAAAAGAGGTTTGTTTCGATTTACAAAGTATTTTTATTGTATACGTGTGCGTTGGGTTATATTTCATCTGAAAGATATCTGACTTTTGCCAGAAATAAATTAACATAGGAAGTTAATTCACTCTTTGAGCTAAGATGCTTTGCTAATTTTTAGGGCTTTTGAAAGCTTTTACCGAAAAAAAAAACAAACTCCTTCAACGAATAAACATGGTAACATTCTTACATGGATTTCTGTTTCCTGAGTCACCTATAATTCAATAAGCAAATAACAATTTATTAGCTTTTTCCTGATTTAGGGTTTAGAAATTATGACACAAAAACCTGAAGAGTTGACGCAGGTGATTGTAACAGTAATGGAAGTTTACAGAGAAGAAGGAACAGCTGGCCGGATGGGAGATAATTCATGTAAACCAGGGAAGATAGTCACTTCTGTAAAAAGGCTCCTTTTAAATTTCAGACGTTCATTGATTTTGATGTTTATGTAAACATGCGCTTTAAATCCTGATAAGGGCCTGAAATGGAAGAATAGGAGAGTTGTGTGCTTGAACAAGAAAACTGATAAGGAAGCTTTTCAATATAAAAGGGGAAAAAAGATGACCAGGTGAGCTTAGAAACACTCAATCCTGATTCTAAGGACTCGTATTCGTTTTTCAAATATGCAACCCCTTCCATCACAACAGTTATGTAAAAAGGGATATGTCGGAAACAATCCAAATGTCGTAAATGGGGGAATGGTTAGGTAAGTCATAGTTCAGACGTACAATTGAATAATATGTTCAAAAAAAATTCAGTGATATAAGAATGCTCATGACATAATGTTTAATAAAAAAGTAGGATAACAAAACTAGAAAAATAGCATACAGTCTCCATTTGGTAAGAAAAGCATATAAACCTAGAAAAATGATTGGAAGGAAACATATCCAAATATCAGATTGTTACCTGTCAATGGAAACCCTGGTGATTCTTCTTCTTTATACTATAATTGTACAAATTCCATAATTTGGAAAAAAAAATCCAGAGAGCAGTCATTTTCTGTTTTATTTAATTATTATTGAAATTCTTTATAAAATTTCAGCACTACTACTTTAGAAATTATGTATGATAAATTTTAAATAACGCCAGTAAAGGAAAACAAAGGATCAGACAAAAAAAAAGAGAATTTGTTTCAACCTTCATACTTATTCAATCAATATTTAAATGTCTTCTATGAGCTCTGTAGTATATTAAGTTCTGTGGCTTAAACCAAATACAATATATAATCCCTACCCTTGAGGATGTTACCAGCTAAAAGTTAAATTATAAAAGATAAATACAATTTAGTAGCATGTATGGGGCTATTTAAGGTATTCACAGGAATTAAAAGAAGAAATAGTAAAAATCAATATATATATATATGATTGATGAGATTATTCTTCTGTTGAAATAGCCCATCCTAAGAGAGTATCTGTCATTTCTGGAGAATGGAGGAAATACCAAATTTACTCAGGACCATCTGGGTTTGTTTTGTTGCTGTCCTAAAGGATAGAATGTCACTTCTTTTTTGAAAGCTATACAATCTCATATAGGGAGTACCCTGGTGGTTCAGTGGTTAGGACTTGGCACTTTCACTGCCAGGGCCAGGGTTCAACCCCTGGTCATGGAACTAAGATCCTGCAAGCCAAGCAGTGTGGCCAAAAACAAATGAAAAAAAAAAATTTTTTTTTTTAAATCTCATACAGTAGCCCTCTGTCTTCAACATGCCTCTGAATAATCCAGAGGAGTTTTTGAAACCCGGTCTGGGGGTCTCCATCCCCCAGAAAAGGTCAGTGGAGGAGCCCAAGAATTTGCTTTTTGAACAAGTTCCCAAGTGAGGCGTTTGCTGTGGATCCAGGGACCACACTTTGAGAACTACTGATCTAATATATTATTTTGGAATCTCGGGCGGCAGATGAGTCAGAACGTAGGTTTGCACGAAGTCCTGATAAACAGGACGGGGCAGGAAGCTGTGTCAGTGTCTGCAGCACTGTTACGGGGTCTCTCAGGGTGCCTGCCCGCTCACAGTGGTGCTTCTACAAATTTCCTAAATAGAAGATGCAGACTCCATTTGGATCCAGCCATATTCACAGGCCTGCTTTTGTGTGGTCACACCGTGGGCTGGTAGCTGACCTCATCCGGGCCAGAGTCTGTGCCCTAGAAAATTGACACTGGAATTGAGTCAGTCTTTGCAAGTGCAGAAGGTGTGACCTGGAGAGTGGTGGAAACCGTTCCAGTGGCACGCTTGAGCCAGACCAGTCCATTCTGACCTGCAAGAGCCCACTGCTCTATTTTTAAGAATTTTGGAGTCAGCTGTTAAGCACAGCCATGGTTAAAAGTTAAATGTTTATTAACAATTAAATACATTATGTTAGAAACAATGGTAATAAATACACAGAACCTATTACTTACTAATTATATTACTGCATTTTACTATTATTTATGCTCTTGGAGTTAGTTATGACTGTTGCACCGTTGTGGTAGAAATACAATATAACGTTGAATATATATAACTGCATGTCTTTCCCTGACGCCACAGTTGAGGACCTCATGTTGGTAGCTTGAAATTAGCCATAATGGGAATATTTACACCACAGAAATTGGCAAATGCTACCAATCTGGACTTGATTTATTGTTTTGTTGATTGTCTAAGCTTTAAAAAGTTATGGGGAAAATGTTAAAAATGTTAATAAATGTTTCTCAACCTTGGGCCAGATAATTCTTTTCTGGAGGAGAAATGTTGCTAACCCTACCCAGTAGATGCTGGTAACACCCCTTCTATAGTTGTGCCAACCAAAAATGTCTCTGGACACTGCCAAATGTCCCCTGACAGGCAAAAGCTCTCCCCATTTGAGAACCACTGATAAAAATGAAATTTAAAGCGTCGTGTCTATAGCCATTACATAGTAAAGAAGACAAAGATCTGAGGAGATATTCTTCCAGGATTTGAAAACTACTATGTGATTCAACGAAGTCTCTTACATCACTGACAAACATGTGAGGTTCTGACGTGCATCTTTGTTGTTTCACTTTTGTTTTATTCATTAATTTAAGTAAGGATTCATGTCAAAGCTGGACGCATTCATCAATTATTACTATAGGTTGGCTGGGAACACAAGAGTTCTAAAAAAATCAATGAAAGCATTCTGTGAGAATCAATTGGCTATATGGAATCTACAATAAAGAGTACAGTATCATTCATTACTGCCTATAAATTGTCCTCCATATCCTTTATAGCAGTAAAAATTATACGAATATCTGTGCCTACTTCTTTTCCTTCAGGGGCCAGTTTTTAAACATTTACCAGCACAGCACTGGCCATTGCCCACTTCCCATGTGGGCTTTGCTAAACTATTCAGCAGAGAAAGTTTGAATATCAAGGACAAAAAGTGAAACAGGTTTGCAAGAAGAATCATGACTGACAGACAATGGAGAGGCCTCGGCCTCTGGATTTCCAATTCTCTACTTTGGTCTTCCAGGAGTCTAGCTTCCACCTCCATGCCAAAAACACTACTGAATTTACCTTTTTAAGGTGTACTTTTTTCACATTTTACTGTTTCTGAATCCAGGATGCATTTCACAACAAATGTGTTTGTAGTGAGTGCTGTGGGACTCTGCACAGACACTCTGTTCAGGGCCAAGGCACCCATCCCCCATCTGCCAGGCGCTGGGGACACACAGCTGCCTCCCTCACGGGTACAGACCCAGGGTGCAGGGACCTACCTCAGCCAAGGTTACAGCCCCTCCCAAGGGGGTGCCCACCACCAGTGACCGACTGGAGATTTCAAGGCCCAGCCCCATTGCCTCAACTTAGGGCAACTCTAAAGGGTCATTTTAGCTCCCAGCCCCCCAAGGACCACAGCAGATCTCAGTTGACACTTCCTTGCAGTCCAGCTTCTCCCTCTGCCAAATCCTACCTTCCTCACTTCCTTACAGATGCATCTCCAAGATCAGTCTCTAGGAAACCACAAACACGCGTCTGCAAAGAGAAGAAATGCTTTGACCGGTAGACACAGGTACTGCGGTTCAGTTGTTAGGAGACTATTAAATCGGCATGCTAGTTTTTACATCAGTCATTTCTGTGAAAAACGTTGGCCAGTTACTCCAGAGCTGGTGACACTAGCAAAACTGAATTTAAGGATGCTCAAAGTTGAGAAGCAGAGCTTGGATCCTGGTAGGTTTGTGACCCTGGTTGAGAGACCAGCGGACAATCCCCACTGACATCTCTTTCTCTTGGACTTTCCCAGTGATGAGAGGGACAGACCATATACCACATCAGTCCCCTTTCCTTCTTCCTTGACATTTCTTGTCTGCTCTGGTCATCCCTTCCATTCTCTTTGTCCCAAAGCTTTCATACTGTTTTATTAGTGGGGTATATAAAATGAATGGAATAAAGAGTGAGTCCAGCGCCATTTGCAACAACATGGATGGACGTAAAGGGTATTGTGCTTAATGAAATAAGACAGAGAAAGACAAACACTGTATGTTTTCACTTATATGTGGAATCTGAAAACTAAAACAAACAAATGAATATAACAAAACAGGAACAGACTCACAGACACAGAGAACAAACCAGTGGGGAGAGGGAAAGAGGGAGGGGCAAGATGGGGAAGGGGATTAAGAGGTACAAACTAAAAGGTATAAAATAAAGTTACAGGGATATATTGTACAGCATAGGGAATATAGCTGATATGTTATAATAACTTTAAATGGAGTATAAGCTATAAAAATATTGAATCACTATGTTGTATGCCCTGAAACTAACATATTATTATAAACCAATTATACTTCAATTTTTTAAAATAAATAATAAATTGATTAAAATTTTTTAAATAATTAATTAATTAAAAGAGTGAGTCAGGAGAAAAAATATCAAGGTTAGGAATAAGAATGGAAAAATAACCAAGGATAAAAAAGGCATTTAAGGAAATATGAGAAATCCTACCTGCAACTCAATGGAAAAAAATTTGAAACCCCAAAACATATGAATGATTTCCTAACAGAAATTTAAGCTACCAAAATTGTTCAACAAAAGGTAGAAAACTGAAATAAGCAATAACAGCAGCAAGATAGAAAAGGTGATTGTAGATCTCCCATTTTAAAAGGCACCAGATTCAGATGTTTTCACTGCTGAGATCCACATAATCTTTAAAGAACAGATAACCCAAACTTTCTGGGCTCAGAACCCCTTTCTATTCATAAAAATTCTTAGAGATTTCAGAAAGGCTTTGTTTATGTGAATTATAACCATCAATATTTATCATACTAAAAATTAAAACAAAGTATCTTAAATTATTAATTCATTTTAAAATAACAATAGCAAACACATTACAACTTAATAGAAATAACATATTTTTGTGGAAACATGACGTTTTCAAAAACTTTAGGGAGAAGAGTGGTATTCATTTACATGATTGCAAATCTATTTAATGTCTAGCCTAAATAAAAGAAATCCAGATTCTCACAACTCCTTCTGCATTCAATCTGCTGTAATATGTTATTTTGTTTAAAGTATCTGAAAAAGGGAATTCCCTGGCGGTCCAGTGGTTAGGATTCCGCACTTCTACTGCAGGGATCACGGGTTCGATCCTTAGTCGGGGAACTAAGATCCCACAAACCTCACGGTGCAGCCAAAAAAAAAAAAAAGTTTAAAGTATGTGAAAAAAATCTAGCTTCACACAGCTATGGAGCTGGAAAAGACGAGTATCTTAATCAGATAGTTGTGGGCTTTCTTCTTTGATACTATATCCAAACACGACAAACGGTAGTTTTGTAAAAGTTAGTTGCAGTGTGGAATCTGAAATCGTATCGATAAACTTTTCCTACTCTGTTACATTAAAATCCATCAGTCTATCTTGAACTTTATTTGTTATTTTAAAAAAATTTTTATTGAAAAAAATTTTTATTGGAGTATAGTTGATTTACAATGTTGTGTTAGTTTCAGGTATATCTTGAACTTTAAATGTATCTTTACTTGTGCATGATTTTGTAACATCATGCATTGGTCATTTGGAAAATATTAGTTCACTGATTTACGAAGGTCTTCCAAACATTGACATGCTATATTACATAATATTTTAAAAATCACATTTATTAATATCACCCCTTCCGTCTCCTTAGAAAAGCCTTTTATTGTTGGTGGGAATGTAAATTGGTGCAGCCACTATGGAACAGAATGGAGCTTCCTCAAAAAACTAAAAATAGAGTTGCCATATGACCCATCAATCCTACTCCTGGGCATATATCCAGACAAAACTACAATTCAAAAAGATACATGCACCCCAGTGTTCATAGAGGCACTATTCACAATAGCCAAGACATAGAAAAAACCTAAATTTCTATCCACAGATGAATGGATAAAGAAGATGTGGTATAGATATAGACATAGACATAGACATAGATTGATATATATATGTATATATTTATATATATACACACACACACACAATGGAATACTACTCAGCCATTACAAAGAATGAAATAATGCTATTTGCAGCACCATGGATGGACCTAGATAATCTAGAGATTATCATACTAAGTGAGGTAAGTCAGTAAAAGAAAGACAAATACAATATGATATCACTTATATGTGGAATCTAAAATACGACACAAATGAATGTATCCATGAAACAGAAACAGACTCACAGACATAGAAACAGACTTGTGATTGCCAAGGGCTGGGGGAGGGAAGGATTGGGAGTTTGGGATTAGTAGATGCAAACTATTATATATAGGATGAATAAAAAACAAGGTCCTACTGTATAGCACAGGGAATACTATTCAATACCCTGTGATAAACCATAATGGAAAAGAATATGAAAAAGAATACATATATGTATAACTGAGTCACTTTGCTGTACAGCAAAAATTAACACAACATTGTAAATCAACTACACTTTAATAAAAAATTTTAAAAGTCTTTTAATTATAGGGGAGATATTAAGCTCATGGTGTCAGATACAATTTACTAATTGTAAAATGCTAGTTTTTACTGAAATCTCATATTTTATCACTAGCAACAAATATTGTCAATTGCTTCCTTTAAGTGGCAGGCTCACTTTGTCCTTTTGCAAGAAAATATCTCCTAATGCCCAAGTCTGAATAACCATATTCTGTCTATTGGTTATTCTTTTAAGTAAAAGTAATATCCCACCAAAAAAAAAAAAAAAAAAAAAAAAAATGAAGCTAGTTCAGCTTGCAGTTCAAACACCACACATGCTTTTCCTAAAGCTCACCATCAGACTTTGGGAAACCAATGAGGTGAGCCCTAGCCCCGGACTACTACCTGGAGGTAGTTTCCAGGATACAGCACAAAGGCAAGCAGAACCCAGTTGTCTCACTGACTTGAGGAAAAGAGTTCTGGGAGTCTAAGGAAGCTACATTTGTAAGGCAGAATCCCAGGAGAAGAGAAGCATTGAGGGGGAGATCGCAAGAGATCTGCAGAGGGGGCCCTTCAAGTCATTAGCTGAATCCTGATCTGCATATGTTTAGATGAAACTCCCAAGGCTGCTGAAGAACCACCATAAAGCAGAGGCCACACTATGTGCAGAACTCACACAGGGATAGGCATACACGAGGCATAGAATAGAGTCTTCAGAAAGGAATCACCTACATAGTGATGATCTAAATGATCTTAGATTTCAGGCTGCTCTGACTCACCCTTTTGAGCCGGCCTCAAAGGGGTCAATCAGATTCCAACTAACTGAACTGTGTGTCAGGTCAAAGGCCAATATTTCTGAAGGAGTACAACAAAATCCAGCACCTAACAATATAAAAATCCAGTGTCATGAAATGCAAACAAAACTTTCAGGCATGCAGTAGATATAATCCACAACCAAGAGGAAAATCCATCAATAGAAATAAACCTAGAAATGACAGAGATGATGAAATAGGAAAGTTTCTAAACCAGCTATTATAAATATGCCCCAGATGCTCAAAAATGTAGAGGAAAACAAACATAATGGAGAGAGAAATGGAAGAAAAGTCATTATATAAAGAGGAACAAAGAAAAGATTGACTACAGACTTCCTATTAGAAATGATGCAAGCCAGGAGACTTTTTTTTTTTTCTGCAAATAAAATTGAGAGAGTAAATCAGCAAACTGCACTATAAGAAATGTTAAAGAAAGTTCTTCAGCTGGAAGAAAAATGATACAAAAGGAAAAAGAAGAGTGTAGAAATGCTAAACATGTATACAATATATAAAAGATTTTTTCTACTTTTTAGTCTCTTAAAAGAAATTAACTACGTTTTTAAGAAAGGTAATTTACTATTTAATTAGTAATTGCATTAAATGTAAATTGCCTAAATAGCATAATTGAAAAGCAGAGATTATCACACTAGATTTTTTAAAAAACTGTATATGTCTACAAGAATCCCACTTTAAGTTAAAAAAAAATAAGTTAAAAGTAAAAGGATGGGAAATGATATATGCATGCAGCCATTAATAAAAAGAAATTGGGAGCAGCTATATTAATATCAAAGAAAGTAAATTTCAGAATAAGGAATATTACTAGGGAAAAAGAGGCATATTTCAAAATGATAAAGTTGTCAATGTATCAAGAGACATAACAGTCCTAAATGTGTATGGACCTAATAACACAGTGTCAAAATACATGAAGCAAAAACTGTTAGAACTGAAAGGAGAAGTAAGCAAGTCACAATTATAGGTAGAGATTTCCACACACCACTATCAACAAACTGGTGGAATAAGTAGACAGAAAATCAATAAGGATAGATCACTGTCATCTAACCTGACTTAATTAAAATGTATATAACACTCCACCCAAACTTCAGAATGTACGCACACTGTTTTAAAGTGCATTTGGAACATGCACTAAGACAGATCACATTCTGGGACATTAAACAAGTCCCAGTAAATTTAAAAGAATTTAAACCATACAATGTATATTCTCCGAAAACAAATAAAGTAAGCTACAAACCCATAACAGAAAAATATCTAGAAAAATCCTCAAATATTGGAAACTAAACAACACACTTAAAAATAACCCATAGGATCAAAGAATAAATCACAAGGGAAATTAGAAAGTATTTTGAACTGAATGAAAATGAAAATGCAGGGTATAAAAATTTGTGGGTTGGAAACAGAACTGTCCAGGCCCTGATAGAGTCATTGAAGAAATTACCAAATATTTAAAGTAGCATTAACACATCTTTTGGACAATTGCTTCCAGAAAATGGAAAAGGAGGGAATACTTCCCAACTTATTTTATGAGGCCAGCGTTCCCCTGATACCAAAACCAGACAAAGACAATACAGAAAAAGAAAACTACTAACCAATACCTCTTATGAACTTAGACACAAAATTCCTTAATATTTAGCAAAATATTTAGCAAATTGAATCCAACAATGTATAAAAAGAATTATATATCATAATAAAGTGGAATGCAAGGATCCTTCAACATCTAAAAATCAATGAATGCAATCTACCATGTTAATAGGCTAAAGAAGAAAAGGCATATGGCTACCTTAATTGACAGAGAAAAAACATTTGACAAAATCCAACATGCACAGCAAGACAACAAACTAGGAAAGAGCATTTACAGAAAACCTACAGCTAATAGCATATTGAATGGTTCCCCATTGGCTTGGATAAACAACCCGAATGTATATCAACTAATAAATGAATAAACAAATTGTGGTATAACCTTTTCAAAGGAATAATAACTATTCTGCAATAAAAAAGAATGAACAGCTGAGACATGCAACAACATGAAAAAGTCTCAAAACATTGTGCTAGGGCTTCCCTGGTGGCGCAGTTGTTGAGAATGCGCCTGCCGATGCAGGGGACACGGGTTCGTGCCCCGGTCCGGGAAGATCCCACATGCCGCGGAATGGCTGGGCCCGTGAGCCATGGCCGCTGAGCCTGCGCATCTGGAGCCTGTGGTCCACAACGGGAGAGGCCACAACAGTGAGAGGCCCGCATACCACACACACACACAAAAAAACATTGTGCTAAGTGAAATATTCCAAACACAAAATACCATATACTGTATGATTCCATTTTTATGAATTCTTTAAAAATTAAAACTATAGTGATCGAAGGCAGATTAGTGATTGCCAGAAGCAGAGGTTGGGCTAGCAATTGACTCCAAAGGGGCAGGAAGGAGCTTTTGTGGGGGGGCAGGGAATGGAACTATTTCTATAATACGAAGTGGTTCAATATATCATGAAGTGGTTACAAAAAAAAAAAAAGACACTTCTAGACACTCCCTAAACTTCCTATCATCTCATATATTCCATAGTCCTCCAACTGCATCCGTTCCTTATCACCCTTACCACTCTCTTCTTCATGCTAACCACCACACCCAAAATATACACACTCCACTAGTTTCGGGGGGAGGGCACCATTTGTGACCGCAGCTGCTACAGTTCATAGCACCCAAAAGGAGGGACAAAACGTTGCAAGTTGGCAGTAGCAATGATCATGAGAAAGCTGGCATGAACAGCCCCCAAGTGTTAGAAAAATCTATCAAAACACAATTATATGCTCTATTTCATCCATCTTGAGATGTTCTTTTTTTTTTCACATTTTAACTTCTCTGACACAGGGATGCGTCTTTCAGTTGATGACATCATGCAATTGTCATTGGCTATGTTTTTCTTTTCCTTAGCGATACATGGTACACCTTAGAACTGACGGCATCCCCGGAGTCAATAAACTGCAGGATGGCTGGACAGAGGATACACAGGCTATTGCTGTGGCTTACAGGGGTAAGACAGCAGAGATGGGAGCAAAGTCTGAATCTAGAGGACTGGAACACTTGCCCTGGGCCAGAGTCTCCCTGTTATGTTTGAAATTAACAGCCCTGTCCCCACCTATTCCTGTCCCTGGTTAAAGCTGAGGAGGTACCCTGGCAAGTCGTGCCAACAGACTCTGTAGCAAGAAGTCACTAAGAGGGCTTCCCTGGTGGCGCAGTGGTTGAGAGTCCGCTTGCCGATGCAGGGGACACGGGTTCGTGCCCCGGTCCGGGAAGATCCCACGTGCCGCGGAATGGCTAGGCCCGTGAGCCATGGCCACTGAGCCTGCGGGTCCGGAGGCTGTGCTCCGCAACGGGAAGAGGCCACAACAGCGAGAGGCCCGCGTACCGAAAAAAAAAAAAAAAAAAAAGAAGAGGTCAGTAAGAGAAATTGCTGGAAGAGACAGTGCTAGGGAAAGGTAACAAGAGCAGGCTCCATCTCCAGCAGATGGCGCCACAGAGAAGACACAGAGATGGGTTTGGGCCTGGCTTGCTGGAGTTAGAGCATGGTTGGCCAACTGCACTATGAAATTAGGTGACTAAGGAGCGGGCCACAGTGCTACTAGTGGACTAGAGGACAGGACCTCTCCACTATAATGACTTATCTTTCTGAACGTCAGTTTCTTCAACTGTAAAATGAGGGGTAATAATAGTACCAACCTAAAAGAATGAGTACATTGATTAAAAAGGCATATAAAGGGACTTCCCTGGTGGTGCAGTGGTTAAGAATCCACCTGCCAATGCAGGGGACACGGGTTCGAGCCCTGGTCCGGGAAGACCCCACATGACACAGAGCAACTAAGCCTGTGCGCCACAACTACTGAGCCTGCGCTCTAGAGCCTGCAAGCCACAACTACTGAGCCCGCGTGCCACAACTACTGAAGCCCGTGCACCTAGAGCCCGTGCTCTGCAACAAGAGAAGCCACCGCAATGAGAAGCCCGAGCACTGCAACGAAGGGTAGTCCCCGCTCACCGCAACTAGAGAAAGCCCACGCGCAGCAACAAAGACCCAACGCAGCCAAAAATAAATTAATTAATTAATTTTGAAAAAAGACATACAAAAAACATATGTGATGCCGCGGAGCGGCTGCGCCCGTGAGCCATGGCCGCTGAGCCTGCGCGTCCGGAGCCTGTTGCTCCGCAACGGGAGAGGCCACAACAGTGAGAGGCCCGCGTACCGCAAAAAAAAAAAAAAAAAAAAAAAAAACATATGTGAGGACTAAAAACAGTGCCTGCCATATGGTAAGTATTCAATAATTTTATGTATCATCATAGTCATTTCCATAAATATTTAAAAATACATCCAATTCATTCATTCACTCATTCTTTCAACAAACATACTTAGCAGTTATGATGCTAGGAGCTGAATAGTTTATTGTATTTTGTTACTGTTCTTTACGTCTTTTTAATCTGCTTAGAAATTGCCTGTAGCAAATGCCAGGTCCTCATAAGTCTAACTTACCCTCCTCAATATATTTTATTTCTGTTCCATCATCCTGCCAGTTAAGCAATTAGTTGAAAATACAGCCAGAGTTTTTACTCTTTATATTAAAACCAATACTATTGACTCATCACAGGATGTCCCTGCTGTTAGCATGCCAACAATGATATAGAAAAACACAAAAGGCTGAAAAAAAGAGAAACAGAAAGTGGCTTTGTCACTTAAGGAGCTGTGATTGTAAGACAGTCATTTGCAAAATGAAGACAATACTACACTGGCACAGATTTTTGAGAGAAACAAATGAAATTTTTTTTTTTTTTTTTTCAGTACGCGGGCCTCTCACTGTTGTGGCCTCTCCCGTTGCGGGGCTCCAGACGCTCAGGCTCAGCGGCCATGGCTCACGGGCCCGGGCCCAGCCGCTCCGCGGCATGTGGGATCTTCCCGGACCGGGGCACGAACCCGTGTCCCCTGCATCGGCAGGCGGACTCTCAACCACTGCGCCACCAGGGAAGCCCAAACAAATGAAATTTTGAACTTCCCTGGTGGTGCAGTGGTTAAGAATCTGCCTGCCAGTGCAGGGGACACGGGTTTGATCCCTGGTCCAGGAAGATCCCACATGCTGCAGAGCAACTAAGCCCGTGTGCCACAATTACTGAGCCTGTGCTCTAGAGCTGGTGTGCCGCAACTACTGAACCCATGTGCTGCAACTACTGAAGCCCGCGTGCTTAGAGCCCATGCTCCTCAACAAAAGAAGCCACCGCAATGAGAAGCCCGTGCATAGCAAGGAAGGGTAGCCTCCACTCTCCACAGCTAGAGAAAGTCCACACGCAGCAACGAAGACCCAATGCAGCCAAAAAAAAAAAAAAATATATATATATATATATATAAAGTTTCTAGACTTACAATAAATTGTGATAAATCTGCTTTAAAAAAAGAAACAAATGAAATTTTATATGTGAAAATGCATAAATTTATTATTATGAGTAGACCCTACTCATAATAGGTTTTGTTATCAAAAATAACATACTACTCCAAAACTAATATATGTCAATTACACCTCAATTTTTTAAAATTAGAAATTATTTTCTTTTGATTGATAAAGATTTTTAGCAATAAATATATTTATATAGTAATTTCCTACTGAAGAATTCATGAATTTAGGTCTCAGAATTCCTAAGAGAGCTAAGAGACAGAACTTAATATGTTACTCTGAGTTTATATACCATTTTTTATTGTATTGAAGAAAGGAAATTATCCAAGATTTATTAATGGGCACTAGTGCTAGATCTATAATTTGTATTTCCTACTTCCCAAATTTGCATTTCTCCCCTTGATTCTAAGACCCTTAGCCTTTCAAAAGGAAAAACATACTTTTAGACCAGAGGTTTCTCAACCCTGGCTGCTCAGTAGAATCATCTGGGAGCTTTTGAAAAATACTAATGCTCAGGCCTTACCAGTTACATCAGAATCTCTGAGTGCGGAGTCTGGACATGTGTCATTCTAAAAGCTTCCCAGGTGATTCTAATGTGATCCAATGTTGAGAATCACTAGTAGTGAATTAAGTGTCAGTGACGCAATTTAAAAATCACACACGTGCAACAATACACTTTCTGATGTCAACTTCTCACCTGACATGGTTTTGTTGAGCAGGACCTGCACACAAGGCACAGCGCTGAGTGTTGACTGTCATGGCATCCCCATCACCCTTTTTTTGTATCCCCATCACCCTTTACTTATACTTGTTGAGGTTAATAGTCCACCTTACTGTATAGATATTTGTGTACATATTTAAGCCAACTTTTAGAATATACCTTTCTTGAAGACAAGAACGATGACAGTGCCCTTTAATGGCAGAACTTCATTAATTGTTTTAGTTGCCCGCCTTATAATTTCACTGTAGAATGGCCCTGTATCCCATCTCCCCAGCTTTCACTCCCACCTTGCACCTCCCCTCTGACTAATACACCTATTTTCTTTTCCTATTTTCAGCTTTCACATCCACACACTTAATTTCGTTTTCATAGAATTCCATTCACCATTCATACTCATTCTTCCAAATGTTTCCCCCCACCCCAAAATCACCAGAATGGCTTTACAATTCTTCCTCTCCCTCCATGGTTCTTCCCTTACAGTTTCACCCTTTTCCACTTCCTGCTGACTCTTTGCCTCATTCCTTCTCCCTACCACTTAACCGCCTTTCTTCTAAGTTCCCCACAAGGGGTATTAGCCCTATTCAAAAGTCTTAGTTGCCTGAGGACAGAGCTGGGCTGTTCCGGAGCATCACTTCTGGCCAGTGTTGGCGAGGCATTCCATGAGAGCTCGACCTTGAAACAAAAGAAAGGGTAGCAGTGGGGAAGACCAGATCACCCATTCATGCATACTGGATAGGCAAGGTGGGGGACAAGCAGTGGGTGAGGGTATGGGCCGTTGCTGAAACGCCAAGTGGAAGAGGTAAGCCAAGAAGAATAGCCAGCAAGTTCATGGATCCAGCCAAGAGGAGACAGGTTAGAGTCAGGGACAGATAGAGAGGAAACATAGGTAACGAAGTGCAGAGATCAGAGTCCGTGAGCCAGTTAATGAATGGACTATTTAGAGCTTCGAGCGTGAACAGCACTCCACACCTCTTTCTGCTGTACCCTGTCAGTCTTATAGCCCTTAGATGCTTTCTCACTCGGCTCGTTATAGACCTTCTTCCTCAGTGTTACCACACTGGGACTTGGTGGCATAAGAGGTGAAAATTGCTATGAAGCTATAGTCCTTAGACGGTAGACAGATACGTTATTCTTATATGTGATTCCTATCAACAGGGGGAATAAGGAGGTAATGCCAGGAATTATGGGGGCTGGGCTGAACCAGGCAGAAGTGCTGACCCATAGAGGTGGAAGCAGAGGTAATCTTAGGGGTAAATGCACGTTACTGTTGTGAAGAGAAATCGAAAGTCCATGCTGAAAGGACAGCATCAAGCATGAGATTGGAGGGACAAGTATAAAGCCAGAAATAGGAGGAGGGGCAAGGGATCAAGAGCCAGAGGGATCAGAAATATGTTCATGAAGCCGAGTGCAATCATGAAATCAACACTCATCGGCCCAGCCTGTGCACAATGTATCAGCACAGGCATTCGTGAGGATTGGACTCGTGTGCTAGGGGTAGCTAGCCAGCTTACGGACACAGGGTCAGATTAATTTCCTCCAATAGGTCCATCCTACCAGGCAGGATAGGCCCAGAGCTGCCCATCTGGGTTTTCTTGATGGAGGTTGGAGCTGCTGTCTTGGGTGTGTGTGAGTAGCCCGTGGCCATCCTTCAGTCTGTGCCCCTCCCACGGGACCAGCGTTGGAACAGGTCTCGAAGGCTGTGGCTACATCAACCTCACTAATCATTTATCTGGGCCTCAGGTAAGGTTGCTGGGGTGAGTCTTTAGAGCGTGTAATAGAGGACAGGTGCTAAAACGTGTGGACTAGCAGGTACAGGGGGAACTGAAAACGGAAGGCAATCGGAGCTATGAACTTTGTAATTCCGAACTTTGTAACAGACTCCCCGGCAAGTACAGACGGGGAGGACGGTGGAAGGAGAGCCAGGAGATCTCCCATCGGAATCATTCCCCTTGCTATCTGCTGCTTATTGACCATGGCCTTGGATTGTAGTGTCCCTTGTAATGCTGAGGGAGTCCTACTGGTGTTTCTGAGCAGTCTGAGCTCCTGTACAGAATTGACCAGGAGCTGGGCTCACAGAGGTGCTGGCTGATACCAGGAAGAGGTGGTAGTAAGACCATAAATACCACAAAAGGGTGTATTCAGGGGACATGAGTTCAGAGAGCCGTTGTTTCTGGACTACTCGCTTATCTTGTTCATCTTTGCCGTCATTAAGGTGCACAAAGAGTGCCACTTTCCAAGCTCCTCTGAAAATTGTTGTCCACGATAAATCCTGCAGCTGCATAAGAATATCTGGGTGTTGAAGATGGTGAGTTCCAAACTGTCCCAGGAGAGTCATTAATGCAGACAATGTTTCAGACTAAATCACAAGACATAGGGTCCTTGAGCACAGTCCTGCCCTGTCCTCCCCCAAATGGGGGGTAGAGGATCCACTTGGGGGTCCTCTACCCTCAGCATAACTTGGTGACAGTAAGCGACAGCTCTATCAGAAGCTCTCCCTTGGCCTTGTTACAACCATCCTCCAATCCCATAAGGTGAATAACATCACCACCTGGGCAGACAGAGACACGGCATGATCAAGTGACTCGCCCGGTCACATAGCTCTGAGCCGAGGACCCAGAACTTGAACCCAGGTTGGCCTTGTTTCAAAGTCCATGATCTTACCAACTAAGTTAGCACTGCCTCAAGGTAGAGGACAGTACTGGGGGACAATAAAGCACAGCTGAAGGCCACGTCAGTCAGATGACGGTCAGGGCTTGTTGATTTCAACATTAGTTCCCATCACAGCCAAAAGGGAAGGGAAAGTGAGTACAAATTATGGGCACCTGGTGTTCCAGAAAGGCACTGGAGCCCAGCTATGCTAGAATCCATCTAAATCCAATGTGGAGGTTTTCAGTGAGTCTTTGCTGGGCTGCCTAGAAAAAGATGTTTTCGCTGTTGTTGCTTGTTTGTTTTTATTTCTTTTTATCAAGGGCCAAACCTGCTTCTGATGGTGAATTGATGACACTCTCAAAATGGCTATGTTTATACTCACTCAAGGCTCATTCTAGGGCCTAGGACACATCGGGACAGCAATAAATTAATCAAAAGAATCATTTAAATCAAAGAAAGAGTCTAAATAGGAAGAATTACAGTATCTTTAAAACAAACACAACCATATTATAGAAATTTGGAAAATAGAGAAAATAAAATCACATGTAATTCCAACTCTATTACACAATCACTGTTACCATTTGATACAATTTATATACATATTTTATATGCATATTTACATATTTTATATGCATATTTATAGACTTGTAATAAGTCTGTGCATATTATTTCATATCTTCTTAAAACAATATTATATCATATGCACTTTTCCATCTAGAGTAATAATCTTCATAAGTTTACCTAGTTATATAATATTTCATTAAGTGGGCTATAACTAAAATCAATTTAAATCATTCCTCTGCTGTTGGATATTTAGGTCATTGCAAGTTTTTGCTATTATAAATTATTCTGCAGTGAACATCTTTATGCAAATGGCATTTTATTTGCATAAAATATTTTAGATTCATTACTTCTTTTTTTGCGGTACGCGGGCCTCTCACTGTCGTGGCATCTCCCGTTGCGGAGCACAGGCTCCGGACGCGCAGGCTCAGCGGCCATGGCTCACGGGCCCAGCCGCTCCGCGACATGTGGGATCTTCCCGGACCGGGGCACGAACCCGTGTCCCCTGCATCAGCAGACGGGCTCTCAACCACGGCGCCACCAGGGAAGGCCTAGATTCATTACTTTTTATATTTCCTACCACTCTAGGCCAGATCTTAAGCACCACACAGCTCCATTAATGCATTCATGTGCTAGCCAGTGTCCCCAGCTTCTGATCTACCCTGCATAACACTAAGAGATTAATCATCCTAAAATGCTACTTTCATCATGTCACTTTCTTACTTAAGATATCCTTCCCTGCCTGCCCTCCACCACGTCGTCTAATTGGACTACTCTATTATAACCTTTACAGACCAAATTGGAAGTAGATTGGGGCCCCAATGGCTAATCAGCAGGACCCAGGAAATACACTGGAGCCAGTGGGACTAGATTTAGAATACACCAAGCCAGGAACAGTGTCGGGTCCCAAGATGCGTGTCACAGTGTCTCTGGAGCAAGAAATTCTTGGGTCCAGTTCAAGTTGGATCCACCCAGGTGGGCTCATCCGGTAAGGAAGGGCCAAGCCTTAATGCTTACTGAGCAGTGGTAATGCACGTGGTCAGGATGGACCGGAAATCAGAGTCCACGGGAAGTTGATCCAGTGGATGGAGCAGTGTCACCCACACTGGGCGCAGAAGCCAGCAAAAGCTAGACAGGGCATCAGAGCCCAGTAGGTCCAGGTTTGTGCCATGGTTCCAGAACTACCGATTACTAGAGTGCAAACAAGGAGCAGGACAGAAGCCCGGCACTATGACCTAGGATTGCGTGGGGAGCAACAGGAAGGGCCGTACCTACAAGCAGCAGGCAGGCTTGTAAGCAATCAGGTTTTCAGGGAGTCACTACATTAGATGTGTGGTTGAGAGCGGCAGACGACACCTGGAACTAGCGGGCCCGGTTCTTAATCAATTACCCATAGACAGAGAAAACCTATGACTCAGAGACTGTGAACACTTAGCCTGTGGGTGCGGGCACCCACTATCTGTAGGTGGCAGAGACTGACATCCAGAAAGATCCTCCACCAAAGACAAAATAAGGAAAACACACGTCTACGTGTGTATAATAAAATGCACATGTCTGCAGCAGCCCACCAGCCTCTCAGCACTCCTTTTGCTCTTTGGTTAGAAGACATTATATGGTTAAAAAGATATATAATGCCCTATCAGTTTCACATAAACAACACTCTAGTGTAAATCATCTATTTCTCCACAAATTAGGAATTAGCCGAAAGCTGATTTAGGTTGAGGGCAGAAAGAAGGCAAGAGAAATTCGGAGCAGGTAGTACACTATTAGCCATTGTATTAGTCAGGGTTCTCCAGAGAAACAGAACCAATAGGCCATATATATATATATATATATATATATATATACACATGTATATATATATATATATATATATATATATATATATATATCTCCATATATATATATGTGGAGAGAGAGAGAGAGAAATTTATTTTAAGGAATTTTAAGGAATTGGCGCATGCAGTTGTGGGAACCAGCAACTCCAAACTCTGCAGGTGGGCCATGGGCCAGCAGGCTGGACCCAGGGAAGAGGTGATGCTGCAGTCTTGTGTCCCAAGAACTCCTGGAGATAGAATTCCTCCCTCTTTGGGGAACCTCAGTCATTTTCTCTTAAGGCCTTCATCCGATTGGATGACCACCCTCAAACCCCGTTATGGAGGGTAATCCGCATTACTCAAAGTCTACTGATTTAAATGGTTGGTCATATTGAAAAAGCAACATCTAAACTGGTTTTTGACCAAACAACTGGGTACCGCAGCCTAGCCAAGTTGACACACAAAAATAACCATCACAGCCATGAAGCAAATCGGGGTCGCTGAACCCCTGGGCTTGGGAGAGAGATAAAGACAAATGTATCTTCTCCCACCTCTTCCTAGATGGTGTGACCAAACCCAAATTTCTCATTCTTATGTTTAAGAACTTAGTCCTCGTGGCGCCTGAACACAAGCCTTCACTCGAGTCAGGTCAGCTCTGCCTCTTTCCCATTCACTAGCGTTCACTCGCGGCCACCCCTGATGCTGTGAATCTCAAACCTCTCTGCCTGTCCAGTCCTCCCAACTCCCTCAAGAACGAGCTCCCAACGATACTTCTCTACCAAGATCTCTTTCGCACGTGGGCTCACACCTGTGGTGGCACTGTCCTTCTGACCAGCTCGTAAAGGAAAGATACAACGCGGCATCAAAAAAAGCCACCGTTAGAGGAATGAAACCTGGAACTAGGATTCTCCCCTCTGCATGTTAGTCAACCTGAAAGACCAGCCATACGAAGGAACGCGTTTGAGAGCCATTCTCCACCTACTCATGAAGCTCGAGAACACGGCGGGGACTCTTCAAGGTCAGCAACACTTTTTCACAGCTGAGTCCTGGTTCCTTTAAACTTTCCCGTATTGCATCATATATTTAGTTGACTGTAGCCAACTGATGATAATACAGAGTTGATTTTTTATTTTTGAGATAAAATTTACATGCAGCTAAATGTATAGATTTTAAGTGTACAATTAAATGAGATTTGATTCATGTATACACGTGTGTAAACACCACCCTGGTCAAGATAAAGACATTTCACTACAATGCTTTCCTCATGGAATTGACTTTTTAAATTTCTTCTATTTTTCTTTAGTTTGTAAATTAATAGAATTTATTCTTTAAGAGCAGTTTTAGGCTACAGAAAAACGAGCAGACAGTGCAGAGTTCCCATGTACCCCGTTAATCCTCCAACCAAGCTTTCCTTACTCTCAGCGTCTTGCATTAGCATGGCACGTTCGTTACAATCGATGAGCCTAAATTGATACATTATGACTAACTAAAGTTAACCTTCTGGGTAGACTTTGCGTTGTACGTTCTACGGGTTTTGACAAATGTATAATGACGTGTATACACAATTACAGTATCATACACAATAATTTCACTGCCCTAAAAATCCCTTGGGCTTCACCGATTCATCCCTCTCTCCCTCCCCTAACCCCTGGAAACCACTGGTCTTATTATTGTTTCCGTAATTTTGCCTTTTCCACAATGTCATACTGTTGAAATCATACAGGGTGCATTTTTCTGATTGGCTTCTTTCACTTAGCAATATGAAGTTAAGTTTCCTCTATGTTTTTTCATTGGCTTAATAGCTCATTTCTTTTCATCACTGAATAATATTCCATAGTATGAATGTAGCACAGCCTGTTTACCCATTCACTGACTGAAGAGCTTCCAGGTTTTGACAATGATGAATAAAGCTGCTGAAAACATGTGTGGGCAGGTTTTCATAAGGACATTAAGTTTTCAACTCATTCGGGTAAATACCAAGGAGCATGACTGCTGGATCATATGGTAAGATTATGTTTGGGTTTATAAAAACAAACAAATAAGAAAAACTACTAAAGTGTCTTCCAAAGTGGCTGTATTCTCACCAACAATGAATTAGTTACTGTTGCTCTGCACCCTCACTAGCATCTGGTGTATCAGTGTTTTGGATTTTAGCCATTCTAATAGGTACGTAGTGATATTTTATTGTTGTTTTAATCTGTGATTCCTTAATAACGTCTGATGTTGAGCACCTTTTCATATAATTATTTGCCACTTGTATATCTTCTTTGGTGAGGTGTCTGTTCAGATCTTTTTCCCATTAAAACAAATTGAATTGTTTTCTTATGGTTGAGTTTTAAAAGTTCTTTATATCTTGTGAATATCAGTCCTTTAACAGATATGTGTTTTGCGAAGATTTTCTCCAACTTGTGGCCATTTCTTTCTCTGAACGGTGTCCCTTGCAGAAGTTTTAAAAATTTTAATGAAGTCCAACTTATCAATTTTTTCTTTCATGGATCACGTTTTAGTCTTTTTTTGTCTTTTTTTTTGGCCACACCACATGGCACGAGGGATTTTAGTTCCCTGTTCATCTGTCGATGGAAACTTAGGTTGCTTCCATGCCCTGGCTATTGTAAATAGTACTGCAGTGAACACTGAGGTGCACGTGTCTTTTTGAATTACGGTTTTCTCAGGGTATATGCCCAATAGTTGGATTGCTGGGTCATACGGTTAAATACCTTACTTTTAAATGCAAAAGGACAGCCCATGATCACTGGGCAATTGAGGAACACCTCCAGTGTTGTTCTTTTTCAAGATTGCTTTGGATATTTTAGGTCTTTTGCCCTTCTACATAAGTGTTCTGATTTTTTCCGCCATAGATCTGTTTTGTCTGTTCTAAAACCTCATATAAATGGAATCAAATCGTATGTATTCCAGCTTTGTTCACTCAGCATACTGCCTGTGAAATTCACCCACAATGCTGCATGTACAAGTAGTACATTCCTTTTGATTACTGAGCAGTATTACACTGTATATCATAATTTTTAATACATCTTCCTACAGATAGATTTTTTTTTCTCCAGAGTTGGGCTATTATGAAGAGAGCTGCCACAAATATTCTCATCCAAGTCTTTGAGTGGATATACAGTTTCGTCTCTCTTGGGTATATACCTAGGAGAGAAATTATCAAACCTTTTCCAAAGTGATTTTATAATTTTACATTTTACTCTCAGCAATTTCTGAGGGCTCTGGTTGCTTCACACCCTCCTCTCAACATTTTCCGTCATCAATTTTTTTAAAATATATTAGCCATTAGAATGGTATCTCACAGGTTTTATTTTGTTTTCAGAAGTGCGTATTTACTTATTTTGGAAACAATCTCCAACTTAAGAAAAGTTGCAGGTAAAGTACAAAGTACATTAGCCCACTTGAACCAGTTGAGAGTAGTTGCCAGTATCATGTTCTTTACTCCCAAACAGTATTTTCTACAGAAAAGGATATCTTCCCACTTAATCACACCTTCGTCAAAATCAGCAAGTTTGCATTATTACATTACTACTATTTAATCCTTTCATCCCATTTAAATTTTACCAATTGTCCCAATAACATTCACATACGTACATTGCATTTGTTTGTCACATCTCTTGAGTGTCCTTCAGACTAGAACGGTTCCTCAGTCTTTCCTTGATTTTCGTGACCTTGACAATTCTGAAGATTACAGAATAGTTATTCTGTAGAACGTCCCTCAGTTAGATTCAGCTAATGAATCCTTGACAGGAGGATTGCAGAAGTGATGTTGTGTGTGTTTTTCTCATTGCATCCCGTCAGGTGGCTTTGACTTCCATTTGTCCCATTACTAGAGATGCTATCTCTGCTCATCTGATTAAGATGATGTCTGCCACGCTTCTCCACTGTAAAGTTACTTTTTCCCTTTGTAATTAATAAGTGCTTTATGAGTAGGTAATTTCAGACTATGTAAATATCTGTTCCTCATCTAACTTTCAACTCATTCACATATTTATTTATTTCAAATGTGGATTTATGGATTCTTGTTTTATTCAATGGCTTCTAATTCATTACTATTATTTATTGTGATGTCATACTGTCCCAGATTTTGCCAGTGGGAGCCCATCCAAGCTGGATTCTCTGTCCTTTGACGGATCACCACCATTCTTTGGAGATTTACTTATTTTCTGGCACAAAATGTTCCAGGCTTATTTTGTACATTCCCTACCCCAGTCCTCAGATCATTCATGTAGTCAAAAAGCCTTGATTCTTTTGGTTGAGAATGTTTTTCAGAAGTCAAGATTAGGCCTTTATATGTGCTCATTGCCATTAGGATGCTGATGCTTTTGAGCCTTGTCTGTGATCAGAGCTAGAAATTATATGGGTGCGTGTGTCTACGGATATATATATCCACATATATACATATATTCATGGACATATATACAGGTATATATGTACATACATACACATATTACATCTGTATTTATGTGTTTACTTATGTATATTGAAAGCCATTGATTCACATGAATTCCAATACTACTGGTTCATTCTAGTTTCCTGCTCTTATGTTTGTAAACTCCCTTTTCTGACCATAAGAAACATAATACCCACTATCATTAATATACTTTCTGCTATTTGTTTTCTATTTGTCGTATTCATTCTCTGTTCCTCTGTACCTCTTTTCCTGCCTTCTTTTGGGTTATCTGAACATTTTATAGTATTCTACTTTGATTTCTCTGATGGCTTTTTAGCTATATAGCTTCCATTATTTCTAGTACTTGCTCTAAAGATTTCAGTATACGTCTTCAACTTGTCACAATCTACTTAGGGTTTATATTGTACTACTTTACATAAAATGTAGCAGACAACACAGTTATAATTTGCAGTATGCAGTCATATGACTTTTCAAGAAGTTAAGAAAACAAAAGAAAATATGTACATACCCTTATATTTACCCAAATACTTACCATTTCCTGTGCTCTTTATTGCATCCACTGAATCCAAGTTACCACCTGGTGTCATTCCCCTTCCACCTGAAAAATTCCCTTTAGTACTGCCATAAGAAATACTAACTATACAAGTCTGCTGGGGATACATAGTCTCAACTTTTATCTGAAAATATCTTTTTTTTTTTTTTTTTTTTGCTGCACCGCGTGGCACGTGGGATCTTAGTTCCCCAACCAGGGATCGAACCCACTCCCCCTGCATTAGAAGTTCAGAGTCTTAATCACTGGACCGCCAGGGAAGTCCCAATCTGAAAATATCCTTATTTGCCTTCGTTTTTGGAAAGATAACTTTGCTACACATAAAATTCTGGGTTAACAGTTTTATTTATTTCAGTACTTAAGGACATTATTCAATTGCTGTCAAGGGTTGGGCTCCCTGGGAGACAGACTCTGAAATGGAGCTTATCCAGCAGTTTGTTTACTAAGGAGTTTCCTTGGTATCAAAAGCTTGCAAAGGGGAAGGAAGCAAGAGTAGCGAAAAGGAAAAGTTGGGCTGTGATGCACGCCCTGTAACAGCCTCAGCTGACCCTCTGGGGGAGATCTGGAGCAGGGATGGCTCTTTGGATTGTCTTGTATTTCACCAAGATGGTCAGTTCTTTATACTCCTGCATTGATCAGTCACTGGCTGAAGGCATTCCAGGAAGGGACATGACCTTGAGCGAGGCAGCTCTCTACAGCTGAGGCAAAGCCTGAAAGAGGCTGACAACTGAAGGCTCCTCGCAGCTGGGGCAACAAGTTTTTCACTGAGGGAATCTGGGTGTGCATCACGTTCTTCTGGCCTCCATTGTTTCCGATGAGAAGTCTGCCATCATTTGTATTATTGTTTCTCTTTATGTAACGTATAGGTTTTATTTTCTCCTGGCTCCTTTCTCTTCAGATTTCAGCAGTGTGTCATGGGTCTAGTGTAGTTTTCTTAGTATTTCTTCTGCTTGTGGTTCACTGATCTCCTTGGATCCATAAGTTAGTGTTTCTAAAGTTGGAGGTTTTCAGCCATGATTTCTTGAAATATTTTTTCTTCCCTCTTCTCTTTTACTCCATCTGGTTACATGGATTTGACTGCTTGGTATTGTCCTACAGCTCTCTGAGGATCTATTTATTTTTCTTCTATACTTCCTCTCCTTTTTCTTGAATTTGGACAATTAGTCTTCAGAGAATTCATTTTTAATATCTTCACCCAGATTTTATCATTGTCATCTGGTTGGGAAACCAACCAGGCTAATCCCCCGCTACCAGGAGCCGAATTTCCCAGTATTACTATTTTGCTCCATGCTGGAATCACACCCCCTTGCCCATCCCAGTTTTCTTTGTTAGTAGAACAGAAATTGTATTAAAATGTCCATCCTCCTCCCATGTATCTCTGGGGGCAAATCCTGATTTGTCTATGCCAGTGCTGTAATTCATTTCCCCTGCTTCAATGATATGTTTAGGAAGGGTCATCTCTCAGTCAGGAAACTAGAAGCTACTCTTTGCAGGCTAGATATAAAGGGTTCTAATACAGGGAACTGGTGGTTTACCCAGAAAAAAGGCCTAAGGGAGCGGTGGTCAGATAAATCACAACTGACCTTCTCAACTTGAAGCGCTCAAAACTCACCTTGAAGTTTCTCCGAGTATCACATCCGCTCACCGTTCTGGCTAAAACAGACGGAGAATAACGGCCTCTCCATCGCTCTGACTCAAGGGTGCCTCCTGTCCACATGCTCTAGTCTGGAACCGTACGCTCAAGGGGATTCTAGCAAATGTCGCTCCTGCCTTCTCCTCTTCAGAGCAAAGGAGACCTTAGAAGGGGTGGTGACAAGGCCAAGTCAACAACGGGTAATCCAGCACGTGTGCCAAATCAGCGGCGCGGGAGGCAAAGGGAGCTGGAGAGCTTCTGATAAAGACTTATTTGCTGATAAACTAAAGAAAACAAAGACTCACAGTAAGAACAGTCTCTCTTCGTTTTCCACTGGATTTTTTTTCCATGTGACTCTTGGAACCAAAGCCTCGATCTTATGATCACGAGAGGAGCCAGTTGAGATGCAGGCAGACAGCATCTGTGTGAAGCTTGTCCAATCTGAATTTCCTTTATGTGAGAATAAATGTTATTATTTAAGTCATGTTCAATTGTTTTTTTTTCTGTTAATTGTAACAGATGTAACACATTACTTAGATCATGGAGGTAGATCCCAGAAGAAACCACTTACAGGAGTGAAAATGGGAGCCTTGATAGAACAAGACCAGGGGTGATGAGATGTGGTGCAGAGCACATTGGTTTTTATTCTATGCCTCATGCTATTTCACATCACAAAGAGGATATATGTACTTGGACAAAAAATTGAATTAGAAAAGGGACAGTCTGACATCTCATATCCATCTCCTCATTGTGCTTTTCTCGATTTACTCTGATCTATAGAACAAAAAGAAACGGCAGCTAAATGCAACCGTTCATCCTTGCTCTTATTTCAGGCGATCATCAATTCCAGCTGCCCGCTGAGGAGCTTCCTAAGTGAATTCCATTCTCATCCCCCTTGATCTACTACCTGTCACCAAAATAATCATTCCTTGGGGCAAATATGATCACATCCCTCTTCTGCTTAAAATCCTTAATCCAGGGACTTCCCTGGTGGTCCAGTGGGTAAGACTCTGCGCTCCCAATGCAGGTGGCGGGGGTTCGATCCCTGGTCAGGGAACTAGATCCCGCATGCATGCCACAACTAAGAGTCTGCATGCCACAACTAAGAGCCTGCATGCCGCAACTAAGAAGTCCGCATGCCACAACTAAGACCTGGTGCAGCCTAAATAAATATTTTTAAAAATCCTGCTCTCACTAGGGTTGTCGCAAGTGGCTCTGAGGAAAGCCAGTTTGGGGGGTGTCTTGCTCTCGCTGAGGGGGCACCTTGGGAACGATGGAGGAAGGAGATAATCGCAGCACCAACCTGCCGGCCGCGGGGACTGCAAGTCTGGAAGAGCAGCTGCAAGGATGGAGAGAAGCGATGCTGATGGCAGATAAAGTCCTCCGATGGGAAAAGGCCTGGTTTCCACCTGCCATAATGGGTGTGGTCTCTTTGGAGTTTCTGACTATCTACTATCTAGATCCATCCGTTCTGTCAGGTGTTTCCTGTTTTGTTATGTTTCTGTGCTTGGCTGACTACCTTGTTCCCATTCTAGCGCCTAGAATTTTTGGCTCGAATAAATGGACCACTGAGCAACAGCAGAGATTCCATGAAATTTGCAGCAATCTAGTAAAAACGACACAGAGCTGTGGGCTGCTGGAAACGCCTCTTTACGCTAAAGGAAGAAAAGCCTAAAATGTACTTTATGACCATGATCATTACTCTTGCTGTGGTTGCTTGGGTGGGACAGCAAGTCCACAACCTCCTTCTCACACACCTGATAGTGACTTTCTTACTCTTGCTTCCTGGACTAAACCAACATGGAATCATTTTGAAGTACAGTGGAATGGCCAAAAGAGAGATAAACAAGCTTCTCAAACAAAAAGAAAAGAAAAATGAATAATGCATCTGCTTTATCCAGTGTGATTAACGGCGTATACGTTGTCCTTGGGGACAGTGTCTGTTATGCTGTCTGGATACTAACACGTTACAGAAGTAGCTCTTTGCTGTCCCTCATTCTGCCCTTAGTTAGTAGAAATTCCGACTTGCCAAGTAAGGCTGTATGCCCAGTGTCTTCATGGGTATGTTCTCATCAGCTGGCCTTATATGGACAACTCATTCATCATTACCACCTGTCTTGGTTTTTCTCACCCAGGGTTAATTGAACTCTTATTTTTAAAATAATACAGTGGTGAACGTCATCCTTTAGTACAGTTAACAGTGGCTTGGGATAACTGTTCAAGTTGATCTTTGCTGTAGCTGGATACAAGATAGTGGTCTGTGACTACAGGAAGCTGGTTCTACTGTCTGCTTCCACAGTCTGCTTAAACAACTGTCTGGCTTCATGAATATACAAACCAAGTTTACCACTTCTGATGAAGAGACCAATTAAGATTCACTCCTCATTCTATCTTGATACCGTGGGAGAAGAATCCTCGTGGAATAAAATGAAACTAATTCCATGGCCTAGTATGTGTTGGCTTCTCCCTTGTGCAGAATTTAGCAATTTGTTGGAAACATTGATCCTTCCTCCCAAATGGGGAATCTGACAGGCTTAGAACTCTTGTTCCCTTGCACTTAAACTTGAACTTAGTACATCCTTAAAGACTTTTAAGTAGCAGGCTTACACGAGATGGTATTTAGGATTTTTAGCATACTTTTAATTTCAGATTTTCAGCTAACTGAAACTAAAGTACATAAGAAGTTAAGAGTCATGTCTATGGCCTTCCCTCCAAGACCAGCCAATAAAGAACAAAACTCATCCCGTGTTTAGTTCAGTAGAAAATCCTACTAGTTTTTCAAGACCGGAATAAGCCTTTAAAGGTAAGCCTCAAGATTCTCATTTTATGGTAACACTGGCCGCTTTTTGTCCCCATAGATGGAGTGGTTGAAATCTGTAAGAATGAACCTCCGAGGGCTGGAAGCGTGACATATTTGGGAGCAATTCTTAAACTGATGAACTAGCTGTAATATAGTTTTGGGAATTGATTGCACGGATGTTGTAAAATCTGGACCTTGTGGTATATCTGTTCCTAGATAAGTGCCGTTTTCTCCCCTTCAATATTGCTGTAAACAGTGGCACCCAGGGAGCATATGTTTGACTTTTCTTTTTTAATGTTTCGTATACAAACTACCATGATTTACATGTGTTTCCTCACTGTAAATAAACTTGTCTTCCTATCTGGATTTTTGTGTGTATGTGTGCTCTACCAAGTAACTACTTCTGCAGTTTTAATCCTGTATTATTTCTTCTACTTTGTTTTGTGTAAAAGGGGAAAAAGAAAAAAGCTGGAATCCCCCCACCCCCCCCAAAAAATCCTGAATCGGGATAACCAGCAAGGACCTACTGTATAGCACAGGGAACGCTGCTCAATGTCATGTGGCAGCCTGGATGGGAGGGGAGTCTGGGGGAGAATGGATACATGTACGTGTATGGCTGAGTCGCTTTGCTGTGCACCTGAAACGATCACAACATTGTTAACCAGCTATACTCCAATATAAAATTAAAAGTTACAAAAAATCCTTAATCGGACTCACACTGTCTCTACCAGATGAAGTCCGAATTCTATAATATGGCACCCAAGACTCTTCATGATTGGCCCCTAACACTCTCATGTACATATTCCAGTTATTCTGAAAATTTTACTTTTCTTCACACACGCCATGTTCTCTCAGACTTCCATTCCTTTGCATACACTGGTTCTTTGGTTTGGAAGGTCCTTCCTAACTAACTCCTTTTACAGCTACCTCTTGTGTGAAGATTTCTTAGCACTACCTTCCCCCACAGTCCTTCTGCAATCTTTTCTTCCCAGTCTGTCATGAATACCTATAGCCTCCATCAGCACCAGTTAGATTACAGATCAAAAGTCACTTACTGGGAAGTCTGAAATCCAGAAAAATCTATGAAAATGAAAATATTTTTTGGTAACTCATTGGATGGCAAAAACTGAACTATTTGTATTTATAACCTCAATGGATTCTAATTTTGTTGCAGAAATATTAATGAGTTTCATTAGAGTGAAGCCTCAGACCCTACTGGCGTTCCTATGTAACGTGTAGCATATATACCTGAGGCCCATTCCAAAAATGGCTACTGCAATATTTCTCGTGCCACAAGTTCTAGAACTTTCACTACTCATCAAGAGGTGAGTTCTATTTCCTCTCCCCTTGAAAATGAGAGTAATATTAATATGGACTTGATGAGTAAAAGCAGTGAATGACACCCATTGACTTCCAAGGCAGAGTCATTAGAGATGATATGCCTTCTGCCAGTTCTCCTCTCTCTCAGAATTCTTCCCTTGGAACCCAGCCACCATATCATGAGGAAGCCCAGCCACATGGTAAGACCACTTGCCCACAGCCCCAGCTAAGGTCTCAACCACCAGCCAGCATCAACTGGCAGATGTGTGAGTGAGTGATGCCTTCGGATGTTGACTGCCCTTGGCATTCAGGTGCCCCAACTGTTGGCCGAATGGAACAAAGACAAGGTGGTACCACCACGCCCTGCACAAAATGCATATATATGAGAAAAATAAACATTTTTGTTGCTTTAGGGCACTAAGTTTTGGGGTAATTGTTCCGCAGCCGTAGTCACTGGAATCCCATCTTCACAAAAATGTGAAATATTCTTAATTCCAAAACCCATCAAAGGTTTCAGATATGTATACTCTAACTGTGCATTTATATATCAATTTTCCAATGGAATTACAAGTTTCCAAGAACAAGAACTAAGTCTTTTTATCTTAGTATTCTCAAAACCAATGTCTAAGATTAGGTAGGTCCACGAGGCATGTTTATTGAACGAATTTTGAATGAATGGGTCAATAAACAAATGAATAAACACAGTCCCAAACAAACAGTTATTTTAAAATAGTTTTGTGGGGGACTATACTTTCATTTAACTCAATCCATTGCTCAAAAATCATTTAGAATGACTTATTTTTATAATTATTTTCAGTTGAGGAGCTATACAAAAAGTCTCATTAATGTTGCTACTTTGTTTTTATCCAAAAGTGTTACCTGTTATGATTACATACTTTATCCATCACAGTATGTTCCAAATTGTCTTTGGCTGTTTCCAAAAGTCAAATGCGTCTTTAAGGATGAAGATTTTCCATTACTGAGAACAATCAAAATAATTTGACGTAAACTCTGAAGGTAATTCCAAAACAGAGACCCCAGTGTTTTTGAACAAGGCAATGTTCAAATGCAACGCAATGATGCATAAATGCAAAGATTTCAACATCCACGTCGACAACTTCGGGGAAAAAATTCCATTAATTTGGAGTGTAAGTTCTACTTTGCATGACAAAAATGTTTATCTCATGGTCACACATCATGTCACACATATATTTATCTATATGAGGGGAAAGGGAGGAAAGGAGGTAAAGAGGAAATCCACAGTGTCATGAAGACATGAAAAGATGATGTCAATTTATTTTTTTAATGTTCCTGTTGAGAATAACTGTTTTAGTGCTCCCAGGGAATCTTATAAAGATGGAACAGCGAGGCACTAGTTTTACAGTTTTGCTGCCCAACATCTGTTTGATCAGAGTTTGGTGGATTCTTACTGCTCCGCTTTTCCCCCTCTTCACTTTGTATGAACAGCATAAGCTAGGTTGTATGTAGGTGTACCCGAGGATAATTCACATCCCAAGGAAACATCACTGTGACAGCAAAAGGTCATTAGATAAATATAAATATTAACCACAGTGTCTCAGAAAATGCCAAAAGGGGACAGATCTTACCAACCCCAGCAAAATTTCTTGAAAATCCTCTTTCTTTCTTTCTCCTCTCTGAAATCTTCACAGGAACAGTGCCTCCAGACTCCCTTCTTTCTCTACATTTCCCCTCCAAACTCCCCTCTCCCCCTCTGTCTCATATCCCCCCCTTCCCCACACACACACACACACACACACACACACACACATCGCCTTCTTCCTTTTCTGCATTACCGCTCTCATCTTCTGAACCTGTTCCTTTCTCCTTTTGTCTCTTTCTGAGATCGGTGGAACTGTCCTCAGCTGCATTTAATTCCCTCCCTCTCCCATGAACCTGGTGCAGGGCAACCCGGGACCAGAGACACAGTGCCGGTGAAGACAGGATTCTCCTTGCCAAGGTGAGAAGCGGGAGAGGCTGTGAATCCTCAAGTATTTTTTTCTCTTGTCATACCAACAACTTACAGGCAGAATTACGTTTCACTACACAGCATCATGGGCAACCTTAACCAGATATACTGTTAGGACATCATCAGGTACAACATGGCCCGGCTATAGCGCCCAGGTGAACAATTGAGGGAACATACTCACTGATAAATATTGCTGCAGTCCTGCTGGAAGCTGGTTAAATTGGTATTGATTTCAATGGCTGGGTAAAGCAGTCCTACGAGGAGGTTTCTCACATCTGGGGCTACCTCATTCCTGAGGACCTCTTCCTTTTCCGGGTACCTCAACACCACTTTTCTAGGCCTAAGTTGGTGTTTAAAGCTCCGGAAAGTCCCAAGAGCCCTCCTACATCCCCATCCCCTCCCCTTCTCTCTGGCCTCTGAACCCTGGGTGAAGTTCTGGAGATTAAAGGGTAGGGAAGCTGCCGGAACGGAAATTCCTGTTAATGATAGGGTTGCCAAATAAAATATAGGCCACCCAGTTAAATGTGAATTTCACGTAAAGAATGAATGATTTAAAAAATAAACTATAAGTCTATCCCGTCAATATTGGGGGCATACTAAGAAATTATTCATTCTTTATGTGAAATTCAAATTTAACTGGGTGCTTCTGTTTGATTGTTTGCTGCTACCTAGCTCTGGTAACCCTAATTTATGATAATCAACCACGAGTGAAAACCTTAGGCTTCAAAGTGGGAATTCCTAGGCATACACTGCCTCTTGAGTTGCCCACAAGAAAATATACCTGAGACATCAAAATATCAGAAAAGCAGTCTCTGAAAACGTCAAGATCAGACAGAGGGAGTCTGCAGCATTAAGATGCTTAAGTAGCTGGAAATGTTTTATTGGTGTCCTACAGACAGAGACCAAGTCAGCTGGTCCTTCGAATATATGGTGTGGTAGCCACATGAAAATGTACTTGTCAGCAAGTACAGATGAGCTCAAAGTCTCTTCTCAGCTCCAGGAAAGGGAGCTGGGAATTTCAAAGCAAAGAGCTTATAGGAATGTTTAAAAATCGGAAGGAAATCTCCATTGCCAAACTGACATGAGGCAGATCAAAGATGCTACAGTGAAATAGAACTACACCGACCCGGAAAACTTAAAGACGGTTGAGGGTAGCCATCGGCCAAAGTGTTCAAAAAACACATGATTTTTTTCTCCTTGAAAAACACTAATACAATTGAGTAGAAAAGTGAAAATTTGGAGTGATAAAATACAGTCTAATCTGGCTAATTCGCACTTTCTTATCTTCAATCCTGATCATTCTCATAAAAGAAAAAAAAAAGACATTTCACCCTAATTCTTCAGAAAATGAAACTACTGCAGTCTCACTTCATAGGGCTAAATCATTATTTTAGAAGCAAATATGGAATATATTTTTACATAGTTATACACTATTTCAGTTAAATTAGTAAAAATTATTAGAATTGTATGATGTATCTATATAGATTATTGATTACTAATAATCAAATTATAAAACCAGAAGAATCACCAAATTACCCAAGTTTCATAGCAGATATCTAATTTATTTGTTTTGCTTTGCTGTTTTAAAAACTATTGCTACATTACCTCCACTAGATACAGATCTCATCAAAGCATTCTTGAGCAAAGGTTTTTAACGACAGGGCTTCCCTGGTGGCGCAGTGGTTGAGAGTCCACCTGCCGATGCAGGGGATGCGGGTCCGTGCCCCGGTCCAGGAAGATCCCACATTGCCACGGAGCGGCTGGGCCCGTGAGCCATGGCCGCTGAGCCTGCGCATCTGGAACCTGTGCTCCGCAACGGGAGAGGCCACATCAGTGAGAGGCCCGCGTACCGCAAAAAAAAAAAAAAAAAAGAAAAAGAAAAAGAAAAAAAAAAAAGGTTTTAACTACAAAGGATTTCACAGGTGAAATGAGCCTGTTTGGTCCCCCAGCAAGGATGGAACAGAGCCCGTACAAGATTAGGGGCAGCAGTAGCTATGGAAAGCAATGAGTGCGAAGCAGCTTCCTGCTCGTACAACTATCCCCTGTTGCCTGAATAGGATGGGGGCTCCCAGGTGAGTTTGAGTCAATGGTAAGATTCAGCCTGAGCAAAAGCAGAGCTTCCCTGAGAACAGATCAGGGAACTAGGAAGAGGCTTCAGAGTGAAGGCACAGGCAGTAACAGATGACAGTGCTGTTTATGTCTCCTCCGAAGAAGTCCAAAAACGACTTCGCACGTTCAGCGCTCCGTTTGAAAGGATGCTATTCTGCTGAAATATGACTTCAGAGTCATGATGGTTAATTTTATGTGTCAACTTGACTAGGCCATCGGGTCCCCAGATTGAACGTTATTTCTGGGTATATCTGTGGGAGTGTTTCTGGATGAGACTAGAAGTTGAATCAGTGGACTCAGTAAAGTAGATCCCCCTCCCCAGTGTGGGTGGGCATCATCCAATCCATTAAGGGCATCGGTAGAACCTTGAATAGAAAAAGGCAGAGGACGGAGAAATTTGCCCCTTTTGCTTGCTACCTGCCTGCTTGAGACGGGACACTGACCTTCTCCTGACCTTGGACTGGGATTTGCACCATCAGTTCCTATGGCTCTCAGGCCCTCAGACTCAGACTGGAATTACACCACCAACTTTCCTGGGTCTCCAGCTTGCAGATGCATTTCATGGGACTTCTCAGCCTTCGTAATCACACGTGCCAATTCCTCACATAAATCTCTTTATCTGTATGTCTACTGTTAACCGAAAACAATAAAGCGGCCAATTATTTTACCAGGAAAATGGGTTTATACTGGGGCAGCAAAGAGTTGCCATTCACGGTACGCAACCATGGCGAACCACCTGCAAGTCTGGTAATACACAGGAGAGGAAACTTTATAGAGGAGAAGGGAGAGTTGGGCGGGGCTCTTACAAGCAAAGAGTCCATTGGAGGAAACTGGGAGTTGGAAGTATAGTGGCTTTTCATTGGCTGAGTTGTAACAGTCTCTAATTGGCTGAGCTGTTGCCAGACAGAGAGAAAATTTTTCTTCCTCCTACTGGCCGTATTAAAGTAGTGTCACTTCGTGCTGGAGATACAAAGTAGGTCTCTTACTATTGGCATCTGTATTGACCTCAAGCGGTATGTGTGTGATCACTGTTCTGCCTCCCAACTCCATTTCAGTGAAGTTCCCTTCATTAATTTTCACAGTATGTATATGTATTCTATATGTATATGTATATCTATATATCTATAGCTCTTCTATTGGTTCTGTTTCTCTGGAGAAGCCTAAAACAAGTCCATTAAGCATCACAGAGGGAAATGAACCCATACTCGCCAACCTGGAGGCCTCCTCCGGCACGTCCTCTCTCCCATCCACAATCACTCACCATCTGAATTCCATTTCCTATGTTTCATTCAGCGTTTTAGAAGTGACGGCCCT
Source organism: Stenella coeruleoalba (assembly GCF_951394435.1). NCBI lineage: Eukaryota > Metazoa > Chordata > Mammalia > Artiodactyla > Delphinidae > Stenella > Stenella coeruleoalba. Next base: position 174,352,346 of record NC_137147.1, on the reverse strand, counting down.
GTAAAAACAGCAGCTCTTTCTCATTTTAGCAGCTAACCAAACTGTAAACTCACCGAAGGCAGGAGAAGTCTCTCAGATCTGTATTTCCAAGTGCTTTGCGCATAGATAGGGGTTTCAGTGAATTAATGAGTGTAATCTCCGAATTGCTAACATTTGCAAACAGTAATTAGCATGGTATTATTAATCTCCAAAACCAAACAAGACTGAATCACAGAGACCAATCTGCCTTCACAGTTCTCACCCGGACTCCTTCAGAAAAAGACCGAAGCACTCTGCCAGGGGAGTGGAGAACAGACTGCAGCCTCCGGAGGTGTGGCTGTGGCTTTACCAAACTTTGACCAGCATTAAATTAGCCAACAGAAAATGAATGAAAGTCCTGTCAGCATGTTACGCACATCGGGGAAAAGAACATAAGAAATCGTATTAACAAAATACGCCTCTCTTTCTATAGAATTTGTTCCTTTGATCTTTATCCCAAACCTTCTTTGACATAATTAACTAAAGACTGAAAACCGAAGATGTGAAACACACGAAAGCCCATTAGATTACATAGCCCACGTTATTGGGCCCCATGTACAATTAAGTGTTCTTTATGGAAGTATTTTCTAGAACTTTGTCTAATCCATTTCCAGTAGACTTGCTCTAAATGTTTCAAAGTCTTCTTCTGAAGAACTTATTCCAGTTAGGCACATCTTTGATACCTGACTGTTATTCTGAGATTTCTGTTTCAATTTGTCTCATTTCATTTTTGCCCCATTACTCCTACTTAGACCCTTTCCCCGTCACCATATTGTAGATAGTTTTCATATTCCCTTTTAGGCATAATTTAACCATGCTTCACACATTAACTTGAGTAGACTGTATATGGTATAAATTACAGAGAACAGCGATGTGTGAAGACATACTGTGAATAAATTAAAGCATTAATTTCAGGCATATCAAACTAACACTTTTCAAATTTGTGGTTCCTATAATTTTCAGACCTGTTTCTGAGGTCTTTGGAATGGGGGGAATTGAATGGAAAATTAGTCTAAAACTTTTACTTTTATTTCATAGGATGGAGACCGGCCATTTCCATGAATATTTAAAAGAGGAAGAATTTTAAAAGGTGAATTTAACACAGAGGACCTACTCAGATTTAAGGAGATGTTGACATTCAGACATACAGGTGAGAAAGACTGTTTAGCAACTCACCAGACGTAATCACCACCAATCTAGCAGTGAAGAGAATTAATGCTATTGCCAATCAGGAGAGGACTTTACGGCCCTCTGAGTATTTGTGCAACTTGGTACAATGAGTCTGAGTTGACTGAAGAAGAGAACATGTTTATAATATGAAGGGAAGATTTAAAAATGAGAACCTAACTCAAATTTAACCGAAATCTCTAGGTGGAAATGAAAATATTCCCAGCACAGGCTCTCCTGGGATCCTGGGGTTTCTGGTTTCCACAACTGATACAGAATCACAGGATATACATGGAACTGGCACCAAAACACACACACACACACACACACACACACACACACACACACTTCTTTTTAGGTAGTGAGACTTGAGAAGAAGGATCAAGTTCATTCTTGTTTGCAGTTTTATTACTCTTCATAGTATTTATCACTTATGCCATGCCTGACACAGAGTAGAAGTTAATAAATGTTGGTTGAACAAATTCATTTATTTGGCACTGATTTCTCTAGTTAAGGAATCAAATAGAAAGATACCATGCGTACTTCTCTGCTAACCCTCCCCCCGCAAACCAATATAGAATGGGAAAAAGTTCTTTAATTTCCTAAAGGTAGGCTTTGAGATAGTATTAGTCCTCAGAATATAACTGGGAAGCATCTAACATCTCACCATCTAATGAAGGTCCTAAAGATGACGCTCATGAAGGCAGAGGCAGTGTCCCATTTTTCTCTTGATATCAGCTCATGACATGGGCATGGGATGAGGTAATAAATAAGAGCCAGTTGGAACAGCTGACCTACACTGTGTTAGCCCCCTATCTGAGCGCTTACATGCTTTCTTTTTGGCTGCACTGGGTCTTAGTTGCGGCATGCAGGATCTTCACTGTGGCATGCGGGATTTTCTTAGTTGCGGCATGAGGATTCTTAGTTGCAGCATGCGGACTCTTAGTTGCGGCATGCATGCGGGATCTAGTTCCCCAACCAGGGATCAAACCCAGGCCCCCTGCTTTGGGAGCACGGAGTTTTACCTACTGGACCACTAGGGAAGTCCCCGTGAGCACTTACATGCTTTAATCCATTTACTTTTTACAATAATTCTGCGTGGGGGTATAGTTCTTACCCACAGTTTCCAGTTCTTACCATAAGGCATTCTAAGAGGATTAGTATCAATAAGTAACTGCCAGTTATCAATGTACTGTCTCTCAGCTCCAAACCCACCCTTCTGTGAGCGGGAGGCTGGCGGAATGTGAGGCTGTCAACAGAGGGCGCCAGAGAGACACTGCAAGGCCACAGCCCCAGGAAGACCCTCCATGGCAGGTATTCAGGTGGGAGCCCGGTGGCTAGCTTGGAGGAGTCCAGCTGCACTTCGGGCCACAGTGTCCTCACTGGGAGCTGTTTCTGCAGACCAGCTCTGGTCCCACCTTCGGGAACGTCTCTCCCCACTAGCAGGCTACGTGTTCACGAGGTAGCCACAGCTTCTCGGAAGGGGAGTGACTCCCAGCCTTGGGGTTGGGGGTGGCTTAGGGGGATGGAGGTGGAGGTGGGAGTGGGCCCCTCCCTTCATCCTAAGTCCCTTTATTGTCTCCTTTCCTTCAGCCAAGACGCAGTGGCTGCAACCTCTGTACCCCTTGGATGCTTTTTATCCCGTTTAGGAGCTAAGCTCCTTCTACTGGTTAGGAGTTCTTCATATTAAATTGTCCCGATATAGTGCTGGGAGGATGCTGTATTATATCACACCCCGAACTGACCAAGATGGTGCCACTAGGAAGCAATCAACCTGGACTTCAAAGCCAGGAGGTCTGATACCAGAGGACACGCTCCAAACTTCAATGCTATGTTGTCTCAAACATTTGGGAGAAAATCCAGGTTAACTTCCCCTATGGCCTGGGCACCACTAATGCCGCAGGAAGAATTTACTTATTACCTAGGAATTTCATTCAATGGCAAAGATGAGAATTGTGATACAAGTACGGCACAGACTAAAACCATGACCGTGGATTTCAATATTTCAAATCACTTTCACATGCAGGATTTTACCCAAACAACTTTGTAGAGGGAATAAGCCATGTGTTATTATTCCTGTAGATATAGAAACTGAGGCCTGGAGACATTAAAAATTTACATGGGTAGTTGTACTAAGGTCTCCCAACTCCCTGCCAGAACTTTGTCTATAATATCACCGTCTTGTCTTGAAGTTTAGTTGCTCTGGAGTCAATCTGACAAGGAGACCAAAAAGACCCACGTCCTAATTCTTGGAGCCTCTGCGTATGACCTTATATGGAAAAAGGGTCTTTGCAGATGTGGTTGAGGATCCTGAGGCACAGAGATTATCCTGGAGAATCAGGGCGGCTCTAAATGCCATCATAAGAGTCCTTATAAGAGACAGGCAGAGGGCTTCCCTGGTGGCGCAGTGGCTGAGAATCCGCCTGCCAATGCAGGGGACACGGGTTCGAGCCCTGGTCCGGGAAGATCCCACATGCCGTGGAGCAACTAAGCCCGTGCACCACAGCTACTGAGCCTGCACTCTAGAGCCCGCGAGCCACAACTACTGAGCCCGCGTGCTGCAACTACTGAACCCCGCACGCCTAGAGCCCGTGCTCTAGCAACAAGAGAAGCCACTGCAATGAGAAGTCCGCGAACCACAACGAAGAGTAGCCCCCCGATCACCACAACTAGAGAAAGCCCGCGCGCAGAAACGAAGACCCAACGCAGCTAAAAATAAAATAAAATAATAAATAAATTTATTTAAAAAACAAAGAGAGAGACAGGCAGAGTGAGACTTCACACACACAGAGAAGGTGTCATGAAGACAGAGGCAGAGACTGCAGGGATGCGGCTACAAGTGAAGGAATGCCTGCAGCCTCCAGAAGCTTGGCCTCCAGAAAGAGGCCAAGAAAAGTTCCCCTCCAGAGCCTCTGGAGGGAGCACAGCCCTGCTGCCACCTGAATTTTGGCCCAGTGGGATGGATTTCTGACTTCCGGCCCCCAGAACTGTGAGGGGCCACCAAGTTTGTGGTAATTTGTTACAGCAGCCTCAGGAAACTAATAGATTGACAAATTCAAGTTTAAAAGAAAAGCATGCATATAGAAAATAATTTCTTTTTCTTTTCTTTTTTGTTTTTTGGCCGTGCCACGCAGCTTGCAGGATCTTAGTTCCCCAACCTGGGATCGAACCCACACCCTCAGCAGTGAAAGTATGCAGTCCTTACCACTGGACCACGGGGGAATTCCCTAGAAAATAATTTCTTAATGTGATATAAAAAGATCTATACGGTTGATCCTTGAGCAACACTGATTTTAACAGCACGGCTCCACTTATACTGTACTTGGATTTTTTCCAGTAATAAGTGTTACAGTACTGCATGACCCGCAGTTGGTTAAATCCTCGGTTGCAGAACCTCTGATGTAGAGGAAACACAGATAAGGAGGAACTGCATATACAGAAAGCAGACTATAAGTTACATTCAGATTTTTGACTGCGCCAAGGGTCAGCGCCCCTAACCCCTGAGCTGTTCAAGGGTCAACTGTAAACCTACTTTCATTAAATTTCAGAATGTTAAGAACATTCAGAATGAAAATACAAGCTACAGATTAGAAGACATTTGTAATATAAATATTCTACAAAGGATTTATATCCAGAATCTAGAAAGAACTCCTTCAAATTAATGAAAAAGACCAACAACTCAAAAAGTTTTAAACGGCCAAAAGTCTTGAACAGGCCCATCACAGAAAAGGATATCCAAACGACCGACAAGCACATGAAAATGTGCTTAATGTCACTGCAAGTTAAAATCCCAATGAGAGGGCTTCCCTGGTGGCGCAGTGGTTGAGAATCCGCCTGCCGATGCAGGGAACGCAGATTCATGCCCCGGTCTGGGAAGATCCCACATGCCGTGGAGCAGCTGGGCCCGTGAGCCATGGCCACTGAACCTGCGCGTCCGGAGCCTGTGCTCCGCAACGGGAGAGGCCACAACAGTGAGAGGCCCGCGTACCGCAAAAAAAAAAAAAACCAATGAGACAATGGTGTACCACTACACCCTGATAATACCAAGTGTTGGTGAAGATAAGGCACAGCCAGCACTCGCATACACTGCTGGTGAGAGTGCAAATTGGTACAACTACTTAGGAAAACTATTTTACAGTACCTGCTAAAGGCAAACATACACACACACACACACACACACACACACACACACACATAATTCAGAAATTCCACTCATGAACATATACACAAGATAACATGTGCTTATATCCACCAAAAGACACAAACTGAAATGTACAAGAATATCCATCAAGAGTAGAATGGATAAAACTTTGCAGTATGTTTATATAATGAACTAATATAGAGCAAAGAAAAAGAATGAACTCATACTGTACCCAACAACAGAAGTGAACCTTGCAGACCTAATGTTGAACAAAAGAAGCCTGACACAAGATGGTACACACTGTACGATGCCATTTTTTTTTTTTTTGCAGTACACGGGCCTCTCACTGTTGTGGCCTCTCCCATTGCGGAGCACAGACTCCAGACGCGCAGGCTCAGCGGCCACGGCTCACGGGCCCAGCCGCTCCGCGGCATGTGGGATCTTCGCGGACCGAGGCACGAACCCGTGTCCCCTGCATCGGCAGGCGGACTCCCAACCACTGCGCCACCAGGGAAACCCTGTATGATGCCATTTTTATGAAGTTCAAGAACACGTGAAACCAAGCTCTAGTGATAGAGGTTAGACTTGCGGCGTCCTTGTAAGGGGTATCTGCTGGGAGGGGAGCAGCTCCCACAGGGGAGCTGACCGGTGTGCTGGAAGTGTTCTAGATCTTAACCTGGAGGGAGGGCAGTTATATGGATGTAGACGGAAGCAAAAGAAATTGATTGAGGTGTACACTTAAGAGGCATGTTCTTTACTGTATATAAGTTAGATCTTAATAAAAAAAGAACATTAAATTTTTATCTTAAAGAAATGGCAGAAAGGTAGTAAGGTTAACGTATCACATTTAAGAGTCAGGAAACCGGTATGGCATTCGAGTTTCACTAAAAAATGGTCTTATGAAAACTGATTGTCCTCATTTGCGAAATTGGAATATTAATATCTACCAACCTCCTATAGCAATTAAGAGCATTAGATAATGTGTAAGTATTCTTGAGTTCCTATAAGAGAAGCCTCATATAAATATAAGGTAACATTTTGGGTGACACATTCCAAGATCTCATTTTCACTTAAGTAATCTCTTACAGATATTACCTCCTGTCTTTTAAGTTACAGTCGCTAAACTCATAAAGTAAATGAAAGTGGAAACTTGAGTTATGCCAGCAACAAATTGATAAACTGAGGCTCCAGGAGAGCCGCCTCTTATTCTTTCTATGACCCTTCTGAAGGGCGATCATCATAAAATGAAAAGTTAATACTTATTAAATCTTCCTGAAGGATTCAGAATCTACTTACAGGATTTTCAATTCCAGAGACTCCAGTCAAAGATTTATAAACAGCCTCGAGCCCTAATACCATCCTGCTTATCTGCTTCTTTGTGAGGGTTAAACAATAACCAGGTGTAGTCATATCTATGTACACAGCATGGTTGAAATCATATAATTCCTCTGCATCTGAGCCGCCTCATGTGGTAGCACTGGCCGTATGTAGCTGTCAAGCACTTGAATTTGGCTAATCTGAATTGGTTTGTCCTCTAAGTGTAAAATACACACCCTTTTCAAGAGATTGTACACAGAAAAAGAATGTAAACTATCTCATTGATATGTTTATATTGATTACATGTCAAAATGATAGTATGTCTAATATACTGGGTTAAATAAGATACATTATTCAAATAAATTTAACCTGTTTATTTTTACTTTTTAAAAATGTGGCTACTACAAAACTTTAAATTCCATTTATGGCTTGCATTATATTGCTGTTGGACAGCAGGGCTGTGAATAAAGATGGAGATCTTCATGATGCTATTCCTCTCAGGACAGAGTTTTCAGAAATGGAGTTTTAAAAATTAGGGTTAAGATTGCTTAAATGTTCTCTGGCCAAATTACCTGTCTTATGTCAGAGATTAAAACCTACATTTAATCCTTATAATCAACTGAGTTTTAGAATGGTCATATGATAAGATATTTGGCCTACCTGAAGTCATGGAATATTTGACCAGTTTTCCCTGAGCATTAATCATATGTAAACCTGCGGTTCTAAAACCTTTGGGGAAACTTGAACTACTGAAACAGAGACGTGACCTTAGTACGTCTCCTACAGGACTATCCAGAACACCCCGACACAAAAAGTATATTCAATTAACCAGAAACAATACTGCTACAAACTGAACTGTGTCCCCTGTCCCCGAACTCTTATGTTGAAGCCCTAGCCCACAAATGTGATGGTATTGAGAGGTGGGGCCTTTGGGAGGTAATTAGATTTGGATGAGGTCATGAGGGTGGAAAAAAGTCAAGGAGAACGATCATTATTTTAAAACATTATCACAATGAAACATTTTTTCTTAACTGTATCAAAATTATTTTCTTAAGCAAATGGAATTCATATTCCCACTTGAACTGAAAATGCTAAGTTTTTAATATCCCCCTAGGGATGTGCTTCCTGGTGTGTCACCTTCAATGATTTTATCATAGCTTGAGCATAATAAAAATCTCATTGTATGCTCCAAGGCATGAACGATCCTAAATGTTCCTCCATCAGTACAGTGCTCAGCCTTGTGGCTTCTGGAATAACATTTTTGTTTGTTTGTTTTTATTTATTTTATTTGTTTATCTTTGGCTGCGTTGGGTCTTTGTTGCTGTGTGCCAGCTTTCTCTAGTTGCAGTGAGCGGGGGCTACTCCTCGTTGCGGTGCGTGGGCTTCTCATTGCGGGGGCTTCTCTTGTTGCGGAGCACGGGATCTAGACACGCGGGCTTCAGTAGTTGTAGTGCGCGGGCTCAGTAGTTGTGGCTCGCGGGCTCTAGAGCGCGGGCTCAGTAGCTGTGGCACACGGGCTTAGTTGCTCCACGGCATGTGGGATCTTCCCGGACCAGGGCTCGAACCCGTGTCCCCTGCCTTGGCAGGTGGATTATTAACCACTGTGCCACCAGGGAATTCCTGGAATAACCTTTTTAAAGGCATTACAAAAAAAGAAAGAAAGGGTCCCAGCCCAGGGAGCAGCCTCATATGCTTTGTTTCTTTAGAAATCTTCAAAACATCTTTAGGTGTTTGGTTTTAAAGAAAGAGGGGGAAAAATGGTAGAGAACCAAATAGGGTAGTTGATCAACCCTTGTTATCACGTTAATCCCTTCTGCCACCTTTTAGAACTCCAAAAAATCTATACAAAATTTTGTCCTGCACATATTTTCTTGGAAAAGGCCCTGAGCTCTGAACATAATCTCCAAGGAGACAGTGACCAAAAAAGTAAAGAACCTCTTATTTAAGGGTTTGCTTTAGCGCACTCGGTGAATGGTCCTCTCTCTCACCTCCATGCCAGGTATAACCAGCCTCCCCACTTGCCACATACAGGCCACCTAACATAAGACCTCAGAAGGCATACCAGGCTCTGCTTCCACTCGTTGCCGGGTTACCTTGTTCCTTGATTTAATTTCCTGGTGTGTATATGTTTACTCAGGTTGCTGTCTCCTCATTTGAACGAGACTCGCAGTGGAACCTGTTACCACACTTATCAACATACCCTTTCCCCTTATTCCTCTCTACTCTTTTGAGGCCACCTGAACTTGTCACAGTGCTGGATGGGTTGTCCATCTCTTTACTCTCTTTGTGTTCTGGTCTAGAGATGATCAGTTTGGTGGCGGTACTCTTAAGCTTGTCAGATCACATTTCTGTCCCGCCAGTCCCAGGTGGTATAGAATTCTCTTCCATTCCCACAATAAAGTTGTTGTGAGAAAGCAATGGTGTGCTCTTAGCTCCCTAGAAAAGAATATTGTATAAAACTAATACAAGCTTTCGGTTTCCTCCAATTATTCTGGCGTTGTCACACCAGAAGGCAGAGCTCTCTGCACCTGCCTTGGCCATTTCTTCCCTAAGAGTCAGCAGGGCGCTCGGGCACCCCCTGACGTCGCACCGCTCACCCCTTCCGCCCTCCCCAAAGCCCCCATTTCAAGTTCTCTCCTTGAACATAACTCCCGATCTTCCTACAACCCTCCTCGTATTGGGGTAAAGAACTGAAGCTCACTCTTTTCCATACTCGGCTCATCAGTCAATTCTAAAATCTCTTTTCCTTGCAGAGCGCAGATGGGTAAGTTTTTGGGTTTCGGTTGATTTTTTTTTTCCCCCTAAAACTTGCCTGAAACCAGTGAGTCTGGCCCTCGCACACCCGGAATCCCAAGGCGAGGAGTGGGCTGGCCAGGAGGGTCCCCGACACCCAGGGCTGTTGAGAACGAGATCGGCCCCGGGGAGCGGCGAGGAGACGCAGGCGAGCTCGGGGCCCGGAGTCGGGCCCCCCGGGCAGCCGCGCCCCGACTCGCCGACCCCCGCGGCGCCGGCGTCCGGACCCCCGCGCCGGGCAGGGCCCTCGGTCCTGGGGGGACCGGAGGGCCGGCCGGCCGGGCCGAAAGCGCCGCGCCGCGGCCTCCGGCTCCTCCTCGAGGCCAGGCCGGTGGGTGGCGGCGGCCCGGGTCCCCGGGGATGGCGGCAGCCGCGCTCCGCCAGCAGGTGGCCCCGGGGTCCCGGCGGCGCCGCCTCCTCCCGGCGCCCCTCCTCCCGCGGGGGCGGTCAGCGCCCCGACCCGGCTGGCACCCCGCCGCCGCCGCCGCCGCCGCCGCCGCTGCCGCCGCCGCCCTCAGCCCGCCCGCCGCGTCCCCGGGGCCGCGCTCGCCGCTGCCGCTGCCGCTGCCGCCGCCGCCGCCGCGTCCGGAGCTGCGCCCAGGCCGACCCGCGGCGAGCGCCCAGGGCGCCGGCAGCCCCGGCCCGCCCTCCCCGCCCCCAACTACTCGCTCCCCAACGGAAAGTTCGGCTCCGGCGGCTTCTCGCCCGGCAGCGGGGATGAGCCGGGGTCGGGGGGCGCGCTGAGCGGCGGCCAGGAGGGGGCAACTTCTCCCGGGAGAGCGCCTCCCGCCGGGCCCCGCCGGCCGCAGCCCCCGGCGGGCTCGAGTGGTTTTTCCCTTGCCTGTGCCTCCCCCCTGCGGATCCAAGAGACGGACCTAGGTCCCCGCGCTCCCGCTGCCGGGTGACAAGAGCCAGCGCCGCCGCCGCCGCCTCGGCCGCCGCTCCCTCCGTCCCTCCGCCCGGCCGGCTGGCCGCTCCCGGCCGCAGCCCCTGCCCTGCCCGCCCGCCTGCCCGCCGCACCATGGAGTTCTCGGAGAGGAAGCGGAGCAGGAAATCCCAGAGCTTCAAACTGGTGAGCCGAGGTAAGCGGCTGGCCGGGCCGGGCCGGGCGGGGGGCGTGCGGGCGGCGGAGCGAGGACTTGGCGCCGCGTAAACAGCCCCCGGCCCCTTGCCCGTCGCCCGGGCCGCGCAGCCAACTCCCGCGGGGCCGGGGCTCCCGGGACCCCCCGGTCCCCTCCCGAGGGGGGGCTGCGGCCGCCGGGCGGCGAGGAAAGTTGTGCCGGGGGGAGGCAGGATGTGATTCCGCGTAAACAAGTCGGAGGGCACATCAGGAAATTAGCAAACAATGACACTTGGGGCGCGGAGAGCCTTCTTTGGTATTCCACTCTTGCGGCTCGGCGGCGGGGTGGGGGAGGACGCCTCTCCATCAGGCGGTGCGAACACCAACCCGGACCAGTGCTTGTGGTGGGTTGGGGGTCGGTGTGTTTTCCAACCCCCAAAGAGGAGGAAGAAAGGTGCTGGTGGCGTTTGGAAGATGGAGAAAGACGCTCATTAGGTGTCCAAGCCCAAATAAGAATTGTTGACATTCAGCGTCTTTTCTGGGTACGTTATTTGGCCTGGAAAGGTGTTTTGGAATAGATCACTTATCCATCAGGTAAGTATTATTAAAAAAAAAAAAACATCCAGCCGACCCCTGACGATTTAACAGGTGTACACCGCAGTCTCTGGGCTTGGATTTATTTCATCAGGCGAGGGGAAAGTTGAATAGTCCTGCCTGTGGTCAGTGACTTGTTAAGAGTCTCTGTTTTTCCTGATGTGACTTCGAAAAACGATGAGAACTTAAGGGCAGATGTAAAAAAAAAATCGAAATGCATTGTGTTACCTTAGAGGCAGGTGACTTTTTTCTCCCCATCATGTCACAAGTCCCAATATTGAGTTTAGAATGCTCCTGTTTAAGTATTGCCTTTGAATCAGCTTGAAGTCAGAACCAAACCAGAGAACCTGTCCACTTTGGTCCTCTGTTGTTTTATCTAGCATGGGCATCAGAGCAGAGAGCAAGGCGATTGTGTTACCAACCTGGAGAAGTCCCATGTAAGCTGATGAAAATTAGAGGGCGATTGCAATTTCCAGCTAAGCTGAGCTAACTATGATGCAGATTCAGTAAAGCCTGCTTTGGGTTACTCTGAAAATGGTTTGATTATAGACATTTTGGAGATCTACTCCTGTTTCCTCCTGTTGAGTTCGGATACTGTTTAATGAAAAAAGCCTGAAGTAGTTTTACGTATTCAAAATATTTGGCTTTTCCTTGTCTCTACGTACATTTTGTTCCCCCAGCAGTGTTGATTGCTCAGTCATTTGTACTTTAAAAGTCCCTCCATATTTGACTGGCCTGTTGGTCTATCTGATTCATTCTGGAATGTAGGCTGCTTTCTTATTTATGACCTCAGGAAACCTACTACTTTATCTTAAAAGTGAGAGGAGTTTTGTAGACCTTGTCCTGGGAGGTCTAAGGCCCCAAAAAGGGAATCGCTGTTAACAAGGGACCTCGTCTAGTTTCTTACCTAAGCGATCCTACTTTTTAGAAACAGACAACTGCCAAAGCACAGTAGCCTCTATAGAGAAGCTTGTAAAATACTGTGTCTTAAAGTTTGACCGACATAGCAAGTTTGTTTTTTTCCTTTTTTTAAAAAAAATTATGGGTCTGATTTTTCTCTCTGCTCTGCAGGTGCATTTTTAGAACGTAAACGGTTGCATATTAAAGTGCAGTAGCTGAACGCAAGACTCACTTTCGTATCCAAATTATACTATACTTGACATAACAACTCAGTATTTTTCATGTGTGCTTGCCTGTAAGCTGCTCAAAGCCTGGGGTTTTTCTGGGTAAACTGAGAGTACCAGGTAACTCGAAAGCATACTATCCATCTCCTCATGAAAATGGGTTGTAGAGATAAATTTGGCATCTTCCCCTGGCCTCTGATTGGGCAAGCTTCTTTCTATTCCTTGTAAACATACTTGTCATTTGGAAGAAAAGAAGCCTCGTAGGTAATTGGCATCCGTGGGCCAAATTTCCTGCGAAAACTGTGTGATCAAGCAGAAATGTTTTCTAAAGTCAAAGTAATAATGTCAAGTCTGTGTACTTCTCCAGAGTAAGCGAAGTTGTAGGGATGACCATGACTACAAATTCTGTGATTAACTGAGTTCTCGAAAATTATATTTATAAATTAAAGTATAGCTTATACCTACTATATATAATGAGATGCTAGCCTTTCTTGCTGATTCACATCTTGTAGGTCATTAGAATTCTAATTTTTCGTTGTCTTCTTACCCCAGATTATCACCATGAGGTCTGTAAGATCTCAGAATTCAGCACCGATGTTAATGGGAAGGCCAAAGAGACACAACCCATTTTTTTAGGTAGGTTCTCATGTCAATGAATTTCTCAGCAAGACAGCATGGCCATTTGCAATTAGAGAGAAGGAAAAAAAAAAAAAAAAAAAAAAAAGATTGTGCCAGAATGGGAGATGTCTGCCATTGCTTAATGTCTGCCATTCTTTTCAAGACCTTTTATTTTACGGATTGCCAATATATCCCTTATTAACATTGCTAAAAGTTGTAATTTCAGACATAAATGTTTATTAGTGTCTACACACAGTGCTAATTATCACTCACACCCAGAGCCAGGTGCTGACCGTGCAGTTCTGTGGCTCTGCGTTCGCCCCATTTACATTGCATATTCACTGGCATGCTTCACCGGCAGTAGTTTGTGTAATTGGGGTATTACATCTTTGACATCTGGGTAACAGAAATTCAATTTCCAAGAAGCTGCTATTTGTTTGGTTCTGCCTCTGCCTTGGGTGGGACAGAGGATTAATATGCTGTCTGACGATAATGTCCCTTCACCTCTGTGGCCTGGTTGCTAATCCTGCCACGACAAAATTAAATTAACTCTCCAGCCAAAAAGCGGAAGGAAGAGAAAAGTGTGATTGTCCGCCGAACCACCTCTCGATAGGACTAGCGATCACGGAGCCGCTTCTCATCTGTCTGGCTTTGTTTTCATTTCACACCAGCATCGGTGGTCAGAGAGAAGAGCCACACTTTGCTCTCCCCACCCTCCTTCCCAGCTCACCCCAGGGCCAAGCAGAGCCAAGCAGCATCTTGGAGGCCATCCGACAAGAGTAGCTGCCTGATGGATAAGTAGGTCCCCCAAGACGATGCCCCTCTCTCCAAGTGTGGTTTTTGGTGCACATACTGTACCTGAGGGGCCTTGCCTGTGCAGTTTGTTATTTGCAGACCATGAGCCCCAAATTAAACGATTTAGGGTTTTGCCACGAAGAATGAAGTACCCGTGAGGTTGGAGTGGAGGGTACATCATGGCGCTTGGCCTTCACCTTGCCCATCCCCAATACCTCCTCGAGCCCCAGGGGCAGGGTGAGAGCCGGGTGCCGCACACGAGGAAACAACACGGGAGACGGTCCTGGCAAGAGCCATTGAAAGCAAGGGCCAGAATGGCTGTATCTCTGGGGAGAGTTGATAGGTCTTAAGGAAGCAGGATGTGTGCTCAGACCCAATGTACTGCCAATTAAAACAACGAGGAAGCCAGGCAGTGGGGCCTTCTCACTCTTTTGCTTTGAGGAAGAGAAAGGGTGGGTTGCAAAGGACCAAGAAGTCAAACAGATAATGAGTAGAGGTAAAAGAGGAGGGAAATAATGGCATTTCTTCCACAAGTGAGCACCAGAGGCACGCGAATCTTTCCATCCGGGCAGAGAGCATGACTGAGGCCAGCACTGTTCTTAACACCTGTTTACTGTTCAGAGGTCTAGAACCCAAAACGTTCACAGTCAAGCGAAACGCTAAGACCCAGCAGGAGCATATTCCTGGATTGTACTCTCTTCAGTTCCTTCAGCTTACTCAGAATCCTGTATTTTCAGTTCCCTAAACTCAATCGGTTGGAAATTCTATATATCAAAGCACCACCCGATCTAACCATTTGAAATGAAGAACTTGCCTATTAGTAGAAAAACGTACATTTAACATAAAAAAGAACATCACATCCTTGGTTTCGTTCATCTCCAACAAAGCAGGCTTTCCCCCCCTTTCTGCTCCCTATTTGAAAAATGGTGAGGGCGCTCTACAGTAGGTGGATTCTGGGTACGAGAGAGTGAAGGATGCAGAGCGGGAAGATGCTAGCGCTCGGAATTCGGTAAAAGGTAAACTCTCCACGGGGCAGGGCTGGCTTCGTTTTTCCTAGCTCGAGTCCAGGAAGATAAGAGAACATCAGTGAAAGGCCAGGCTTGGGATAAGTTTCTCAGTTGTTGGTCAGGGAGGCCTTTGACATCAAGAGACAAAAGATGGACCAGCATAAAATGCCTGGGTTATTCTCAGTCTTCTGCTCATTCTGGGAGAAGTGTGATATGGTTCCCAAAGAACATTTCTCTTTTGTGATCTTCAGGTCAGTTTGGAAAAGAAAAAAAGTGGAAGAGCAAGCGATGACACAAACCTGATATCTAGAGTAATTGAGAATAGTTACTGATAGCATATGAGAATCAGAATTCTGTTGTTGACAGTGTAATACAGTGGACTTTTATTTAGCTAATAGTTCTTATTCACAAATGTAAATCATGTTTGTTTCGTAAATGGCTTGAGTCTACCCACAATATTACTCATTATGGCGTAGAATTCTGCGTGAGGTCCGTGACATCCAAGGGAGTCTGTTAGCAAAATAGCAGAACTGTTTCACCTATAACGCATTCCTCACACACGGCCCTCGGGATGCTGTATGGGATTTTCTGTGTTCACACGTACATATGTGTCATCTTGGCTACTATCTGCGCCTATAAGATTACAGTTCATGTCTCAGGGGAAGAGAACGCTCCAGAATCCGGCAGAGGTTCCCACCTCAAATCCGTTTCCTAGAATATTTTCAGGCTGTTCATTCAGGCAGCACATCCGGCGAGGTAGGAGAGCTCAGTGGTGTGAATGGCTTGCCTGAGCGCTTCGGGCGTTCCTCACACATTTTTAACTTGATAACGGGATCCGAAGAGGTTACTTTACCCTGCGGACACTGGCTTTGTCAGGTTGGCCGTGATGGGCCGCTATAAAGATGGGGTCACTATTTTGGAGAAAAACAACTTAATTCGTTTTGATCAATTCAGCAGGTGTTTTTTTGAGAATACATGACGAACTCAGCACTTTTCTAGAGTGGCAGTGGGGTCAGGGGAAACCAAAGAAGTGGATAGGACAGGGACCCTGCTCTCAAGGATTAAAATCCAGTTGGGGTGATAGGACAAATTCAGGACACAGCGAAGGAGCGAAATTCGGTCACCCGTAACAGCTGCGGTTGTCTGAGTGCTTGCTCTGTGCCCGGCATTGAGTCCAGTACTTGACGTGAAGGATCTCATTTACTCCTCAGAGCAAATCTGTGAGCGTTATCGCCATCCCTGTTTTGTAGATGAGACTGAGAGGTGTCAGGTGGGCTGCCACGGGTCTCCCAAGGGACAAGCGCCACAGCCGGGACCCCACGCAGGTCCCCCTGAGCTGGAAACACCCCACAGCACGCACAGCGTGTGTGCATGATAAATTGCAGACGTGAACCTTCAGGGCGATGAGCAAAAGCAGAGCTGGGAGGGAAGGGTCACAGTCAGGGTCGGGTGGAAAGCTCTGGAAGGGGGAGATCTCGAACCAGGGGAGGATTTGGGTAGGCAGAGGGGAGTTGGAGAAGATTCCAGGTGGGAGGGGTGATGTGAGTCTCGGTAGAGAGCCGAGCATCGCTGTCATCGGACTTTAAGGGCCAGGTGCACTTTGTCGTTTGGACAGTGCGGGCGCATCTGTCGTCCCACGACTTTACGGTGGACCCGTGCGGTAGCCTGGGCGGTGTTGTTATTCCCATTCCCCAGAGGAAGAAACTGAAGCTCAAGTGACTTGCTCCTAAGGAGCAGAACCTGGAGTAAACCCAGGTCTCCTATCCAAAGATCTTTTGCCTCCGCCTGGTTGAGCCAGGCAAATCCCAGGGATCATCGGAGAGGCCTCAGCCGGCAGCAGGGCACTTTTAGGAAGTACTTTAATGCGACAATGAACTTACTCTTCATAACTATAATACAAACATTCCATCAAATCTTTTATATTTGGATTTTGTTCTAGATTTACTATTGTAATAGATAAATAGGAAACATGTCTGTTTTTCAGGTGTCTGGTCCATTTATTCATTCAGATATTTCTTGCACTCCAAATACGCGTCGGGCCCTGGTCTAGCTAGTTGTTCTTTTTAATATAAAGTCTGTGACACAACTTTCAGAAGCTGAAGCTCAGGGTGCGGCCGCCAAGCCAAGCGAGCAGGGTGTAGGTCTCTGATACTTTGAATCTCTTTTCAATGGCTTTCTTGATGACAGCGGCCTCTACCAGGGTCCCCAGAGTCTCGAAATTCTCTTTGGGTTGGAAATGCAGCCAACAAGAGTAGGTGTCATTCATCGAGTTTGCTGTGTTGGTTTTTTTGGCCGCACTGCACGGCTTGCGGGATCTTAGTTCCCTGGTCAGGGATTGAACCTGGGACCACGGCGGCAGTGAAAGCACCGAGTCCTAACTACTGGACCTCCCCGGGAGTCCCCATGCTAAGAACTTTGTTACCCCATTATTTGTCCCATAAAAGATATGATTATTTCCACTTCACAGATGAGGAATTTGAGGATTTCACAAAGCAACTCAGTGACAGAACCAGGATACAAACCGGGGTCTGTCTGTCTCCAAAACCATGCCCTTAAGCACGGGAAAGGCTCGTTCAAGTGAACTCCTGGCTGGGACCCCAATATGTACAGAAGTGGAAGGGGAGTGGGGCAGCCAGGAGCAGGCGGAAGAAGCCCAGAGCACCTTGTCCCATGTCCTGCCCTCCTCTGCCAGCCTCTGCAGAACTGTCAGGGTGCCCTCACCACTGTGTAACAGCCTCTCGTCCAGACGGTTTCCGAGAATTCCTGCGGCGCTGAAAGTGTACCTGGTTCTACCGTGGGTCCAAAAATGGCTTCAAAAACAAGAGCAAGCAAAGTCCGATTTGAGAGCCTCTCGAGGAGACCTAAACACTGATGGCTTCTTTCAGTGTAAGTGCACATAAGTACCTGTGCTTCTGCAGCTGTGGGTGCAGACTTAGTTGTCCTTGGAGAGCACTTACTTTATTGCCTGAAGTTCTGGAGCATTTGCTGCTAGGCCTGTCTCATACTTCCATTAATCACTGAGTTCATATCATCACCACACCATGAGGTAGGTGTTATGTCCCTTAGACAAATGGGAAGCTGAGCTCAGAGATGACAGTGACCTGCCTGAGGTCACACAGGAATTAGTAGCTGGCCCCGCTTTAAATCGGGTGCTTTGACATCTAGTTCTGTCCTCTTTTCCTTAAGCCAGAGCGGCCTGTCCTCCCCGTCCCCTTCTGCCCACACGAGCTGATCTTAGTATGTAATTCATTATTCTCTCCCCTGCTCAGAGACTTAAGTGCCTTCTCGTGGATTCTAGGGTCAAGGTGAAATCCCTTAACTGAGTCTTGAGTATCCACAGTCTACCCCTAAACTGCATCACCATCTTCGACTTTGATGTAACTTACCTCCCTGGAACCCAATTGCCCACCCCCAGCAAAGTAGGACTTCCAGGTGAGAAAGGGGGCCCCACCGCAGGTAGAAGGAAAGGGGGCGGCCAGAGGCTTGGGCACGGGGAAGCCCGGGACCCATTAAGGAAGAGAGGAACTAAGGTTTGTTTAACATCCACCAAGGTCGGAAAACCCCAGCTTGAATCTCAGGTTAACAGCTCAGCACACCTCGGACAAGACTCTGGAGGGTTTCCTTTATCTTCCATAATGCAATACTGGTGGTGGTCCTGAGCCCCTCATCAGATGCCCTGACAGCACGCAGGACGTCCTATACGGTGAAACACTTTTTCAAACTAGAAAATGCTGTATTCTTATGTTTATCCCCTTCTCCCTTCTCCTCTGACTTAGAGGTTATGCTTTCTTCTTGGACACCTCAGCACTGAACAGGAACACCGCTCTCCCATAGCACTTACCATGGACTGCCTAGTAGTTCCTCATTTTTGTACGTGCCTTTGCTGTGCTCCAGGTCACCCCAAACACTTCCCACGTTGAATTGTGGTCGTTTTTGCCCCATCTCTCCTCATGTACATTGGAGGATCACAGAGCAAGTGGGACCTGGATTCTGTCTTGAATCCTTTAGACCACTTAGCACAGCATTTTGTTGGATCACAGTAGGTACCCAAATTATCGGTACTCAAATCTGCGTTATCTCATTGCATGAGTATACTGGATACGGTTGCGTAGGACTCTGAAGATTTGCTTTAAAATATTCTACCGTGGGCTTCCCTGGTGGCGCAGTGGTTAAGAATCCGCCTGCCAATGCAGGGGACAGGGGTTCAATCCCTGGTCCGGGAAGATCCCACATGACGAGGAGCAACTAAGCCCATGCGCCACAACTACTGAGCCTGCGCTCTAGAGCCTGCGAGCCACAACTACTGAGCCCCCATGCCTCAACTACTGAAGCCCGCACGCCTAGAGCTGGTGCTCCGCAACAAGAGAAGCCACTGCAATGAGAAGCCCGTGCACCACAGCAAAGAGTAGCCCCCGCTCGACGCAACTAGAGAAAGCCCGTGCACAGCAACAAAGACCCAACTCAGCCAAAAATAAATAAATAAATAAATAAAATATACTACCGTCTTGAGATTTTAGAGACAGTTAGCGAACCAAAGATATGCCTCATTTAACTGAAGAAGCTTTGGTCATGTACTAAGCTAGCGTAGAAATTGGGGATTTCTGTTGTTGATGGGTAAGAGACAACTCGAAATATAATATTTTTTTCAAATCTAGAAAAGACCAAAAAGGAGAGGAGCTCGCATATGAAAGCAGCGGCATGTTGCAAACCCAAACTGAAAAATAACATATGTTCTGCTGGCTCCGTACTCCGCTGTGATTTTGGGACACCTTTATAAAGGGGCTGAGGACTGTCCTGTCCTGTTTGTAAGCCCATGTTTAGAACTGATTGTCTGGTTCTCCACCTGCAGTAAGTTTACCTACCTGGATTTAAGAAAATCCATGCATTAAGTAGCAGCAGACCTTGGTGAATGGCCCGTTTGGGAACCCTGCCCCAGCCCCATCACACAACTGCACGCACCTGTCTTTCTGTTTCTCGTAAGAGCTCGGTGTGGGTCAGCAACCGCCGTATAAGTGAAACGTGTGATGCGTTGTGAGAGTTGGCTTTTCCAGTAACGATCACGACCGCATCGCTGAAACAAAGAAATCTTCATGAGGGACAGAATCTAAGAAGATGTCTTAACAGTTTAGCTTCCCTGGTTCCCATGGGAATATGGATGTTTCCTTTTGGAGGAAAAGAGCCTGGCCATCCATAAGGTGAAAGAAAGACTCCGGAACAGTGGGTTTTGCATCTCAAAGTTGAAAATAGATCTAGGACGTTTATGCAACAAGTCTGTTATTCTTGAAAGTAACAGATTCTTGGAGAGAACACTACCTGGGAAGGAATGTTAGTGCAGTAGCAGGATGCATGCCGGGACCTATGGTGACTGAGGCAGGGGGCGCATGGAGGGCCCCTGGAGAGTCACCCCCTTGCCTGAACCTCTGGTTGTCTGTGGCTTTCAGATTAGGACCCAGATGACAGATAAGACCCTGCACGAGCTGCCACCTGCCTGCCTCAAGCTTATTCCTGACACTGCCCTTCCCACCAAACCACTTCCCATTCCTGCAGCGGCCTCACTTCCCCTCTTTACCTCTTCGCCTTGGTGGCTGCACGGACCACCTCCTCTGCTGGCAACCCCGCACCTGCACCATGCTCCCTTCGCTTTGCTTGGCTGTCTTATCCCTAAAGGCTCCAAGTTGACTTCCTCCAGGCAGTCTTCTCTGATTTCCCCCTCCCCTCTCCTTCCACAGCATCTCTACCAAAGCGAAGGCACTGCCAGTTTACTTCTGTCTCGCCCCCCCGGGTTGGAAACTCCCTCACGGTCATCTCTGTGTCCCCAACGCCCAGCACCACACTGGTCACATCACAAACATCCAAGGATGCTTGACGAGTGTGCCAGGAGCCCGATTTCAAATTAAAAATAAAGTAGCGAGATCAGCCATCTTGAAGCTTTATCATTCACCTCTTTTACCTCCCAGCTCCCATCCTGGCTGCACGAGGTGAAAATCTACACATCCTCCTTAGTAGCTACCTGGACCTCACATGGCAGGAGTAACATACACCAACACTGACAATGGAACAGTTACTTTTCATTACACATTTTTTTCCCCTTTCTTACTAGGTTAACAGCAGGCCCCCTTTTATTTCTTTCTTTATTTTTGGCCGAGCCACATGACTTGTGGGATCTTAGTTCCTGGACCAGGGATCGAACCTGCGCCCCCTGCAGTGGAAGTGAGGAGTCTTAACCACTGGACCACCAGGGAAGTCCCCAGGCCCCCCTTTTAAAGTTGAACTTGGGAATAGGACGCCCTTGTGTGTATCCCAGCCCCCGCCCCCAGGGCCTCGCAGGCTTAAGCTGCACGGTGTGAAGGTGCCCCTGGGATATTGCAATGCCGTGGGCTTGGCATCTGCTCTGCTGCTCCCAGCCTACAACCACCTCTACTAACTGCCTTGCCCATGAGATCCTCTGTTGACCCCTTGAGTCTCAGCTTGAATTCCTGCAGGGTGAGACTTCAAGCTTCCTGTGTTCCCAGTGCACGATACCTGGCACCAAGTAGACTCTCGATCGCTAATTTTGGATAAATGAATGAGGACCCTGTTAAGACATGTTAAAACGTAGTTCGCCGCCAGTTATTAGCTGATCCGAGTGGGACAGTGTGTTGAGCCGAGACGGTTTTCTTGGGCAGGACTGTCCTGTGCGTGGAAGGAGGTCTAGGTCTCACCCTCTGAATGCTGGCGGGTCGGGAGCATCTCACCCAGTCATTGTGATGATCAGGACTGCCCCCAGCACATGCGGGCCAGAGCGCGGTCCTTAGCAGGCCAGGGGTGTGGGGTCCTTCAGCTCTGAGTGGAGAAAAACTATTGCATTGCCATCGACTGGATGCCCTTCCCTCGCCGTTCTCTCTCAGATGCCCGTATGAAGGGGGATAACAAATGACAGAGGCTGTGATGGACCAGTTCAGCTGCATCACCATCCCGAGAAGAGAGAGATCAAAGGGCACATTCCATTCAAGGTCAGGTTACTGTGCCTCCTTTCCGCACAAAGGACAGCTTATTGCCGGCATATTTGATCATATATTTAAAAACCATTAAGAAGTTTAGACAGATTTTCTTTCGAGATTCCAGACAATCAGTATCCTTGTAAATAAGAATCCATTAAATGGTTTTCTTGGTGTTGTATTTTTTTCCGAGTGTGTACAGATATACACTGTGTTATTTGAATTCCAAGGGTTTTACAATGTTTTTTTTTTTTTTAACTTGGAAATCAAATTTTATATCTGAAAGGTTAATGGAGAAAACTGATTATGCTATCTGGTAACCAAATGTGTGATGAGACGTTTGTCTCTGTAATTAACAGCAAGGGACTTTTATAGTTTCAAAAAATGGAATGCTACATAGAGTATTCTGTGAGCATTTGTTTGGACGAGGTGTCCAAAACAGAGATGTTTATGGATGATATAAAGTTGAACTGAAATGTAATGAAGGTGTCTGCTGTGCATCTCACAGAATTTCTCATTGTCGAAATGGAAGCCAGAAGATTAATAACTTGACTTTGTCATGATAAAATAAGTAATGTGTTCTTGGAACACACTTCTTGGTATGTAAGTTACTCCGTAATTCCAAGAATTTTTTTCTGTTCCAGGAATAATATCCTGAACAATCTATTTTTACAGAAAAAGTTGATGCAACATAATAGCCTACGAAGTTGCTTGTATGGCTAAAGGAATTATATCTCAAACGTGACTTGACACCCACACATAAAGTATAAAGAACCCCACAGAAACGCAAGGTTAAGGCACATCTTTTTTTTTTTTTTTGCGGTACGCGGGCCTCTCACTGTTGTGGCCTCTCCCGTTGCGGAGCACAGGCTCCGGACGCGCGGGCTCAGCGGCCATGGCTCACGGGCCCAGCCGCTCCGCGGCATGTGGGATCTTCCCGGACCGGGGCATGAACCTGTGTCCCCTGCATCGGCAGGCGGACTCTCAACCACTGCGCCACCAGGGAAGCCCTAAGGCACATCTTGAAAGGAAGAAGTCAGGAGGTGCAAAAGTAAAGGTTCTTCTGTGAACATTAACTCACCCTCCTCACACGTATATAATTTTTTCAATTACCAGCAAGACTTTAATGGGCACCTTAATAAGCATCGTGTGAAATACGGTGGAACAGCGCTTGCTGTGGGAATGGGGGCTCCAGAGAGCCCTGTGAGCTGTTTAACTCCGCCCTGATAGCCGGAGCAGTGCAGCCGTGAGGGGCCCAGACCTAATCCACCTTCCTCGGGTTCCCTTTGGTCATTTTGGGTAACTCAGTCTTATCCTTTGTGAAATGGGGGAAACGGTGCCCTGTCTGTCGTCTTCGATAAACTAGGAAGGCGCTGAGGATGAGACGCGTTCCCTTGGGAGAGCTTGCCTAAAAGACACGATTGACTCTAGGCACCAAGTGGCCTCATCTTGCAAACCCCACGCCCCACGGAAACAGGGAGAACTTCCGTCACAGATGTTGGTTGACGCCTTGTACATCAGTAGTGTTTTGGGGTTTCTTTTTCCGCAGCTTTCCTCAACAGTAGCGTCCCAGCATAGCTGATACTAGAATTAACCCATTCCTGTATCCATTGGTAGGTCTTTATTGAGCAGCCCCTGGTGCCAGGCTAGGAGATTTGACAGCCCACTAGGGTGTGACAGGAACACAGAACCAGGGGACCTCACCTGGGGAGTTAAGGGATGTGACCCTTGAGAAGAGGACATTTAAGCAGAGAAAGACCTGAAGAGTAAGTATGGGGATGGGGCCGAGGCTGTGAGTCGGCCAGGAAATGACAGGGCCCCATGACGCAGGGAGCCCTCTGGCCGTCCAGGACAGTCGCTAATGGGATTCGGATTTAACTGTCCTGAAGCGAGGCCTGGGCGCTGGTATTTTGTCACAGTTGTCCAGGTGATTCTACTGTGTGTCAGACCCCAGAGCCGCCATCTAGAACAAGGCGAGACGTGGCAGTAGCCAAGGCTGGACGAGCCCCCCAGCGCGAGCGCTGGGCCCCATCCCCAGGTGGCCGGCATCCCACCGAGGCAGGCCACGACGTGATGCGGTTTGCATTTCTGAAAGATCACCCTGGCTTCAGGATGGACGTGGCTGGGCGGGGAGCAGTGCTGAGGGCTTTTGGCCGTAGCCCCATCAGGTGGTAATGGGAGGCGAGTGGAAGGACTGAAGAGCAATCTAGAAGTTATAATAAGCAGGACTCGGTGATTAATTGGCTGTGAGAGGGGAGGGATGGGAAATGAGGCCCAGGTTTCTGACTTGGACAGCGGGTTGGTGCTATTTATTAAGGCTCGGGGATCGTCATCATAAAATACATTTTTGGATGTGATTTTAAGGTTGCTCTTGAAATGTGCAAGTGGAGCCGTCCAGTGGGCAATTGGATATGTGGCCTGGAGCCCCGAAGTGGGATCGGGGCTCCCGCAGACAGATGGTCGCTGGAACCAGAGAGAGGCTGGGGGATCCAGGAAGTGTGCGGAAAGGCCCCGGGGAAACTTGGCATTTAAGGCAGTGGCCGTGACCTGTAAGTGCGTGGTCAAGTCAATTTAGCAGATTGTCACCAACAGGAACAAGAAGAAGAAGAGAAATAGAAAATATAGGAGTGTCTTGCGTGCAGGAAGGATACATTTGTGAAACTTTGGTTTTCTTGCTGTGAGTCACAATCAAAAAAGTTTGGAAGCCTCTGATTGAAGTTGCGGTTGCCTCACCCCTGGAGATTTTCCCTTGGCCTCACGCAGGGAAGGCGACCACTGCCAACCTCCAGGTGCCTTTGGGCCCAAAGTCATCAGAGTCTCTTGAGATTCTTGGAAGAGAAAGGTGCTGTGAATGTGATCCGTTTTCATCATCATTAACATTATTTACATTGAAGATGAAACTGTATGACAGCATGTGTATTTAAGTTGGAATATTTTTAAAACTTTAAATGACTGAAGAAATATAATACCGCCAGTCCATAATCTTGTTCATCCTTAACTGACCCACGGTGTAAATATGTGAATTAACATCTCAGTCAGGAGGGGGGATGTGTACTTCTGTACTAGCATTCTTTTTGAGTTTTCTGTACAGTAGAGCAGAGGGTCAAGATTTCAGATTATATTGAAAAGGATTGTCTCTTTGCAGACAGTAAATTATGAACATTTTCTGTCATATTGAATGAAGGCAAGATTTTGGTTATGATACTCTAGGAAAATGGAAGCAGCCCTTGATCTACAATCTTGTTATATTTTTCCTGTGTGTACTGTCAGCCTTCGAAGACTTTTGCTTTATGTTTCACAGAACCATGAACACAAAAAAATTCTTATTCTCCTTTTTCCAAGTTAAAATATTTGGCTTTTGTAGAACCAACAGGACTCACATGAACCATGGTTTGAATTTATAGGACACGTCTGAGCCGTCTTCTTTTAGTTTGAAACAGTACAAGTAAGTTGGACTCCATAAACATAGCTTGGTCCAAAGGTTTCATTGTTTCCACCATGTGTATTAAGATAAGTAGGGGGTTAAGGTGCTGACGAGTTCAAACAGCGCCCAGCGCAGGTCACAACAGCTTCCTGGTTGCCACACAGAGGGACTGTTTTGTGGATGGAGCCCTTCCTGCCATCCAGCTAGTTCGTTTCCCGAGCGTCTTAATAGAGCAGTGAGGCTCATGGACCTTGGAGTGTGGTGGGTCTCTAATTTCTAAACTCAAAGCCTCTGTTTTCTCCTGGGTAAGATGTATTCATAACATCCGAACCTCTCAGCTTTGTGATCAGGACTAAGTGTAGGCAGCATGCTCGCCAGAGGGCCTGGTGCATACTAAGTGCTCCATAAATGGTAGCTTTAACACTTCTCCACCGAAGTACGTCCAAATTCCTTTAAAAAATACGTGGCTTGGGCTTCCCTGGTGGTGCAGTGGTTGAGAATCTGCCAGCCAGTGCAGGGGACACGGGTTCGAGCCCTGGTCTGGGAAGGTCCCACATGCCGCGGAGCAACTAGGCCCGTGAGCCACAATTACTGAGCCTGCGCGTCTGGAGCTTGTGCT
Source organism: Stenella coeruleoalba (assembly GCF_951394435.1). Lineage (NCBI taxonomy): Eukaryota > Metazoa > Chordata > Mammalia > Artiodactyla > Delphinidae > Stenella > Stenella coeruleoalba. Next base: position 174,326,692 of record NC_137147.1, on the reverse strand, counting down.
CCGCAACAAGAGAGGCCGCGACAGTGAGAGGCCCGCGCACCGCGATGGAGAGTGGCCCCCGCTCGCCGCAACTAGAGAAAGCCCTCGCACAGAAACGAAGACCCAACACAGCCAAAAATAAATAATTAATTAACTAAATTAAAAAAAATACATGGCTTGTAATGAGCTCCAAAAGAAAGTCATCTTAGGCCTATATCCCAGGGGTTGCAAAATATGCCCCACCCCGGCCCCTCCTTCCTTGACCTTCTTTTGCTGCCGTCTCTGGCCACCTACTTCCCCTTCCTGCCCAGCTTCATCTTTCCTGGGTGACTTAGAGAAGATTTTTTTATGTCCAAAGCTGCCTCTACCAGTTGCCTTATACCCAGCTTTACATTCCCACAGGGAGAAGATGGTACATAATTCTTCCAGATTATTTTTTTCTTACAAAAAAGTAATACATATTCATTCCAAAACCACTTTGAAAGTTTTAACGTATAAAGTTGAAAACAAGGTATAAAGTAAAAAATCATGTCCCAGTCACACTCTCCAGCAATAACCACTGTTTTTTTTTTTTTTGGTTGCACCGGGTCTTAGCTGCAGCAGTAGGCAGGCTCCTTATTTGCGGCTCCAGGGCTCCTTTAGTTGCGGCTCGCCAGCTCCTTAGTTGCGGCACACGGGCTTCTTAGTTGTGGCATGTGAACTCTTAGTTGCGGCATGCATGTGGGATTTAGTTCCCTGACCAGGGATCAAACCCTGCATTGGGAGCGCAGAGTATTATCCACTGCGGCACCAGGGAAGTCCTGAGAACCACTGTTAACAACATGTGTGTGTAAAAAGTACACGTGTGTGTGTTATAAAAAGGAAAATTGAATCATCCTGTATAACGTTTTGTAACTTTTGTTTTGCTTAACCAAATCTCCATCTGTTCCACACAGGTTGAGTGTCTAGTTTGAGCCAAGTAGTTAGGCCCTGATTATCCAGTGGTGGAGGAAGTGATCATGGTCTCAGACGTCGTGGAGTTTCTGGTTCATCCTTCACTTACTTCCAAATGACTATAAAACGTCCACTTCATTCTTTACAGACATGTAAAGATATACTGTAATCTCATTGTACTGATATGCCCTAATTCACTTTTCTAACGATCACTCATCGATGTCTGGGTGGTTCCCGGTGTCTCCCTAGCAAAATGATGCTACTGTGAATGTCCTTGTACTTGTGTCATGGGTACTTGTCTGAACGTTTCTGTAGGATAAATGCCTGTGAATGGAATTGCCGAATTCCCTCCAAAAAGATCCCCCAACAACAGCCTATGAGAGGGGACCATAATCCTACACCTTCACCCAAAATGGGCTTTATGAATCTATAGTTTTTGCCAAATTAATAGATAAAGAATTTCACATTATTTAACTTCCATTACATTAATAATTAGGGACCTTAAGAGATTTGAACTATTTATTTCTCGTGTGAATTGCACGTTCACGTCCTGTGCCCATTTTCCATTGTCAGTACGTGTCCTTTTCTTCATTGACTTATAAGACCTCTCCCGTGTATTTGGGAGTTTAGCTCTTTGGCTTGAGTATTCCTGAACATTACTTGAAGTGGTGGCTTCTGACCTACCCACTTAATGTGGCTGGAATTACAGTCCATGTCTGATGAAGCAACGTTGTATTGGGAGGCCATGTTGTATTTACTGTAAAATCAAAGTTTTCCATGTTATAAGAACACTTGGGGGAGAGGGAAGTAGATAAACTCTCTGAACTGGTTGGGTAGCTATAGTGGTATCATCGCACTCTCTTCTTCTCATAGAAGTTTATTCTCCTCTGTAGATGTTCTTTGAGGGACACGTTTGAGAAGCAGTGTTGACAGTCCATTTTGATTCATTTCCTGGCATTTCTCTGCTCCCCTGGCCCTTCTTGCCCGTCTTAAGCCCTTCTTGCCCTTTCTGCTTTGAAGGCCTGTTTTCCAGCCTGGACCCATGGCATTCTGTCTTGGGACCTGTCCTGGCGTCACCTCCTCAGCCTTGATTAAAAAGAGCTCTGGCCTCCAGCCCTGGTGCGCCTGCCCACGTGTTAGGAGAGAGGCCCTGGGTCCTTAGAATCATTGTGCATCCATTTGGGTCCCGTGCTAGGCTGTAAACTCCTGCAGGGGAGAGACCGTATCTTGTATTTTTTTTCCTTTTCTCTCTCTGCTCCCACAGTATCTCATATTTAGTAGTAGTACAGTAAATGTTTATTGAATGGATGAACGAAACTGGCATTATCTAAATAGATTTGAAAGGAACCTCGTTGTCCTTTCAGTGAAAACGCCATGTACGTGCTGAGCGGCTTAATTATTTTCCACCTAAAACTGCAGCTGAACGGGAGAGAGGGTCCTCCAGCACGTGGCAGCATGCAGGCGGGTTAACGCCTCCTGTTCAGAGCTTTTGTCAGTGGCGTTTAGACCCCGTTGTGTCCTAGAATGGACTCCAAAGGCTGTTTCAGGACTGTGGGTTCCGGCACGTTCTCTTCAGTAGAGCTCGCTTCCTCTTTATTTTGGGGGGTTCCACTTCAGATTGCTGGGGAGGGAAGGGCTCACTTGGTAACCACCGCTCTGTTCTGTAGGGCTTCTCAGACCGTTCTTGCCGAGTTAGAACCCCAGGCTTGCGTGTCCCTGGTAAACATGGCTGTGGTCCCTGGGGACGGCCAGTTGTGACCCTGCTGGCATCTGCAAGCCAACACGGGTTTGGAGTGAGGATGCCAACCCCAGGTCTGCTCAGAGCGCAGAGTGTGCCCCAGATGCCTGCCTCTTTGGCTCACCTGTCAAGCCATGTGGTGAAGAGAGCCGTGGCCTGGGCCTGATGGACCCTGCCTCCTCTTTCCTGCTGTTTCTCTCACTGTTGTCATTTGACAGGTTGTAGTTCAGCCTTTTCTGCAACATGGCTCCATGCCAACTTCTACTCGTGTTTGAGAAGAGTTATTTGCAGCGTTCAGTATAAATCCTGGTCATCTTAGTATTTCTCACTGATAAACTCAGCGTTTTTCTATTTAACATATCGTTACCTGGAAAATGCAAGGAGTTTTAAAGCTTTTTTTTTTTTGAAACGTATATCCACAGTGACACACAGCCATCACCACTGTTTCCAGAACTTCTTCAACATCCCAAACAGAAAGAGTTCTTACTGTCACTCCTGCACATCTTCTGAGATGCCCCTCCTCTGTTTCTAGAACTGGAAGGGTCAGCTCTTTAGACCATAATGTCGCCCAGCCTCCTCCCTGGAAGCTACAATTTGAGTCTACTTTTTCCTCGTGGATAAAGAACAATGTCGGGCTTCCCTGGTGGCGCAGTGGTTGAGAGTCTGCCTGCCGATGCAGGGGACACGGGTTCGTGCCCCGGTCCGGGAGGATCCCACATGCCGCGGAGCGGCTGGGCCCGTGAGCCATGGCCGCTGAGCCTGCGCGTCCGGAGCCTGTGCTCCGCAGCGGGAGAGGCCATGGCAGTGAGAGGCCCCTGTACCACAAAAAAAAAACAAAAACAAAAACAAAAAGAACAATGTCAGTAATAACTCGTAGTGTATTTGAAGATAATTAAGTCACTCAATAGCCATTTATCTCTCAGAGAAACTACCTGACTTCTTTAACCTTTCCTTGTTCCTTTCATCTTTTTCGTTGACTTTTGCACGCTCTCCTCAAGTTTCTCAACAAGCTCTTTAAAAGAGCGCAAAACCTGGACATGATGGGAGTTCCCTGGTGGCCTAGTGGTTAGGATTCCAGGCTTTCACTGCCGTGGCCCGGATTCAATCCCTGGTCAGGGAACTGAGATCCCACAAGCCCCGAGGCCCCAAAAAACCAACCAACCAACAAACAAACCAAAAACTGGACATGATACCATAGTAGGAGTCGACCCATACTGGATGCAGTGGTGACTGTCCCTCCGTGCTTTAAGTGCCTGTTGGGCCTTTGGTAGAGGTGAGTTACCCAGTGGCACCCTGGGGATGGACTTGACGGTGGGTCAGGGCACGTGAGGAGCTGGAGATGACGCGGTTCTGACCGCTGTGACCGCTGCCTGCCACGGGGACGGGGAGTCCAGGAGGCATAGATGGCCTCACTTCCCCAGCTTGGACACAAATGAGGTGATAGCTCTTTTAATGTTGAAATGAGGGTTTTGAGCTCTCTGCGTCATTGTTAGATTAATAGGAAATCTGGTATCTCCGAATACAATGACCTTCCACCCCCTAAACTGTTGGTGAACCCCAGGGGCTGACTTAGTCTAGAAGGCCAGCTACCACTAGTAGTAATATTCGCTGCTGCTACTACGGGAATAGTTCAGGAGCATTGCTTCGTCAGCTTCATGTACATTTCCAACTGCCTGCCGATTACCTAAGCTGCCTTTGTCAAAACTAGCCTCATTGTATCGCCACTTCGCTGCACCCTTCTAATTCTCTGACTGGTGTTAGCATCCATCCAGTCCCCCAAACTAGAAACCTTGGAGTTATCTTTAATTGATCCTCCTTCACATCCCGCCCCCATCCCCACATCCAGTGAATCACCAAGTCTCTCTGGGGAACCTTCTTAAATGTCTCTCTTTCCATCTTATCTCTCCAGTCCCATCCCCCAGTACTGGTACAGACTGGCACGGTCACTCACATAGCCTTTAGCAACAACCCGCTGGCTGGTTTCCCCTGCCCACACCACTTTCACCATAGTTTTGCCAGATTTGTCTTTCTAAAGGAAAGGTCTGGTTATTTACCATCCTTATGTTAAAACAGGTAATGAATTTTGAACTACCCAGAGATAACTACCCAGTTATCTCCAGCGCAAAATTTTTCTTCCATAACCTGGTACCTTACTGGGATGACCTCGCTGTACATTTCCACTTCATCACCTGCCACTTCTCTTTATGAGCCTTAAACTCCCGGCACACAGACCCGGCACACAGACTGCTGTTCAGGAAGAAGGGTGGGAGGTGATACAGCTGTGGCATTAACTCAGACAACAGTGAGCTTCTGTCTGGGGCCAGAAGAGTGATGTTTGCGGGGGGGGGGGGGGGGCACCGTCCCCAGCCCTGAGGGAATGGGAGGTGAATAATTTTCATGAGGGGCTGCAGGGAGGCAGGGACCTCAGAGAAGAGCTGATTTTTATCTCTAGCAAGGAAGCAGAGGCATCTGCAGATCGTGGGGCAATCTGCTACCTGGAGTTCCGGGGGCACAGAGTTAAAAGAGGCGTAGGGCCAGCAGGCTGGGGAGAATCAGGACCATTTCTTAGAACAACAAACCAGTATAAAGGGATTTGGGTAGAAGATGTTGAGAGGTTTGGAGGGGGAGTACCTTTCAATTTGGACAAGACGATTTTTGTATCTCTGGGGCCCAGGAGATGCTTGATAAATATTTATGGAATGATTTATTTCTGGTACTTTTTCAGTCCATCCTATTAATATATTGTTTGTGTATAACCTTAGGATCACATTTAATTCTACTGGACTTCACTCTGCTTTTGATAGAACATTTCTTTCATTTACTTAAGAAAGGTATACGGAATGCCTACTGCATGTCAACACCGGTTAATTTTTAGGGCCAAGATATGGTGATTGCTCCTCGTGAAAAGAAGGCACATAGAAACGGACACACAATGTTTACGCACGTCAGCTCACTCTGTGTCTGGGCATTACCGTCTTTTTTTCCTTTAATACCCCAAACCATGAATAATCGTGTTCTGCGTAGTATATCTTTCTCTCCTGGCCAAGTTAAAGGAGATCCTGTATGGTGACTTGTGTGTTGCAAGACTCTGTATGTATTATATAAATTCTTTACGTAAAGGAAAGTGATCTTGTAGAGTCTTGAGGTTTAGCAAAGGGTAGAATCCAGCCTACTATCTTGTAGACCTTGTCCAAAGGAGTCTAGTCAGTAAGCGCTCAAAACGTTTTTCATTTAAGGCTGTTCTACCTATAAGGCAGCCACATAGCATGGTCCCATGTCAGTAAGATTTCTTACTGTTTTGTCTTTTCTAAAAAGATGCAGCCCCTTGCGGGTAAACATCAGTAAAGGCATAGGTTTGGAAAGGAATCAGGAAAGTGCACAGGTTTCCTTAGGGAATCCTGCTTCTTTAGAGCTTCCTTTTCCTGACATTTGTACGTGGAGAAGACATTGCCTTAAAACTGGAAAGACAACGAGAGGTCAACTAGTGCTTCGCATCTCAATCTCTTAATACTTCCTGCCCTTTTTTGTTTTTGTTTTGGAATCAGAGAACTCAGCTTCACTGTGACAGTCAGAATAAGCCCACTTTTTCTTTCTTTCTTTATTTTTTTCTTTGCGGTACGCGGGGCTCTCACTGTTGCAGCCTCTCCCGTTGCGGAGCACAGGCTCCGGACGCACAGGCTCAGCGGCCATGGCTCACGGGCCTAGCCGCTCCGCGGCATGTGGGATCCTCCCGGACCGGGGCACGAACCTGTGTCCCCTGCATCGGCAGGCGGACTCTCAACCACTGCGCCACCAGGGAAGCCCAAGCCCACTTTTTCTGAGAAGGACTTTTAGAGGCGTTCGGTGCCCTGTGAACATCTTGGTAACGGAAAAACCTGCATCCCTCCTAGACTGCCCTGTGTCTCCCTAGGTTATGCCCAGCAAGGTCTGGTTCAGAATTCATTTTACGGTTCAGGAAGCTGAAGTAGAGAAAGGCAGGTGACTTGTCTTGTATCAAGTAGCAGGTCAGCGCAGTTGGGAAGCGAGTCCAGGTCTGGGGAGCACCAGCCCCGGCCTGTCCCCTGACCCACACACCTGCGTCTGTGGTCTGAGCCTCTACGGTGCCCCTGCTTGCCTGCAGTCCGCACCCATTCCATCCCAGTGCGTGCAGGCAGCTCGGCTTTTTCTGTTGTCCACACCTTCAGTCTTCAAGTCTCCCCGGCCCCCGGCCCTCTGCTCCATCCCTCCCAAATGTGCTTGTGCGAGGATACTCTCCCCCTCTCTGCAGAGCGCATCATCGCCAGCCAGCCTGTGATCCGGTTCCAGGAGCTCTTTCCCCAGGCGGTATGGTCAGGGCTGCTCCCGACTTCTCTGGCTAAAGGAAGGACAGTTCAGTTACCCATTGTCCCCCGGGGACGCCCAGCGTGTGTTCTCTAAGAAGCTCCCCGCAACCAGCCCGTTTCCAGCCTTCCCCACATCTCTCAACTTTCCTCTCCTTGACTTGGGCAGTTGTTGCACTCTTCTACGTTCCGTGCTTTCGGATGCCCCGCAGTCAGACGGACCGTGCGCTGTCTTCTCAGGACGTCAGCCAGCTCCGCTGCCCTCCTTCACAGACCCGTTTCCTTCCTCCTCGGTCCCAGGTCCTGATCTGTTGTTGTGGTTTGCTTTTAGTTTTGATTTTAGAAGAAGCGTTTCTAAACGTCAGCCCACAGCCAGGATCCCCCTTGATGCTTGCGCCTTCCTTCCTCCACCGAGGAACCTGGACTTCCACGTGAAAAGACCAAGTGTGCAGAATTCACACTGTAGCTTCAGTCTTGTAATTTTCAGAGCTACAACTTCTAGGGCTGTGAAACTAAGGTCATGACAAAGCAGATTTGCTCTTAGAAAGTTCCAGGATCCTCATGACTTCTTTCCCCGCCCAAGACAGCACTTTATCATAGAATTCAGTCCCCGCAGCAGAGGTGGAGCCTTTGGAAAGAGAGCATCCCTTTTGCTGTGATGTGTCACGACTCATGTGCTGCAGGCACTGACCCAGGAGCCAGGCCGTGCGCCTGTCTTCATCTGGCTTGGCCGGTGCAGCTCTCGCCAGGGATCCAGGAGGGAGGGCAGTGGCAGCCACCGGCCAGTGCCAGCTAAGATCAGCGTGCTGCAGGTGGACGCATGTGCAACGTCCTTGATCTAGAAGACCAAGAACAAAAACCCTGCAGGCAGGAAGCTCCTTCTTGCCGAAACTGCGCTGCTGACCTAGCCAGGAAGGTTTAGCTTTGGATGCTGAAACTAACGCCAACCACACTGGCATACAGATTGATCTTTCAGAATTCCTCTGGGACCTCTTCCAGACACACCCTGTTCCCCAGACATCTTGAGAAACTCGTAAATCCTGCTGACTCTGCATGACTTAAATTGTGCTTGGTCATTCCTTCTCATAAAATCTGGAACGTGATTTATTGTTTCTATATTGTCATTGTCGCAGGTGTTTGAAGTGAAAAGAGTTTTATTACAAATTAAAATATTTCTCCTCTCAAGCACATGCCCACACAGAGCAGAACTGTCAATTTGGAAACCTGTGTTCCTTCTGTGTTTGCTCATGTTAGATGGTGGACAGTTAATATTTTTATTATTTTAAAAATTGAAGATACTTATTTGAAAACAGTATATAAAAGTTGCCTTATATTCAGTAATGTCTTCATATATTAATTAGCTAAATATCTAACTAGACAACACAAAATACCTACATTCATTGTGCAGTTAGTGCTACAGAGAAACCTGGCTAATGTGATGCTGAGTGCATTAAAACATGATTGTATTAAATGTGCCAGATTTATCTGCAAGAGCTGTGTTTTTCCTAATAGATACTTTCTGTGGGCCTTTTCCTTTTCTTGTAGTTGAAATCGCAGGCATTTAGTAGAGTGACTGTATGAGTGTGTATACATACCCTGGCATTAGACTTTTATTTTAACACCCAGATTAGAGAGAAAAAAAAAAAACTACTTCTCTTAATCTTTGTAAAGATCCTGGCTGATGACAATTTAAGAGGATAGTATGTTTGAAATAGCTCCTACTACATCTAGGCATCCTCTAATGTTATTATTTATAGAAAATATTTTATAGCTGTATAATTTGAATCATGTTTAAGTAATATTTATTAAGTACCCTCAGTGCAATACAGATACTTTGGTTCAAAAAAGAAAAAAAAAAATCCTCTGAGGAAGGAAGATTCTTAAAAGAGAGGCTTGCATCTGGAGTCAGTAATCATTCCCATTTCCAAAGAAGGAAGAAGGGGTGGCCTTTGTTTTGTTTTGGTTTTGGTTTGGTTTGGTGGTGGATTATTTTTTCTTTCGCTAATTTACAGTGATATCTCTGGCCCCATTTCCATTAGGAGACGAAAGCATGGAAATTAAAAAACAAATTACAGGAATGAGAAGATTACTGAATGACAGCGCTGGGAGGATCTACCAGCGTGTGGGCAAGGAGGGGGAGAAGTTGAAAGAAGAACCCCAGGATCTGGATTCGATGTGGCCTCCGCGTTTGAACCCTGTGGAGGCCCTACCGAGCCTGCACCCGTCTTCCCGGGGTGCATGGAACGAGCTACCAGCCCAGAGCGGGCGGTTCTCAGGGCAGTATGGTACCCGCTCCAGAACCTTCCAGAGCCAGTCCCACGCCGCCGGGAGCTCCAATGGTATGGCTGTCATCAGATGCCCACAACGCTTCCGGGGCCGTTGCCCCAACGTGTTTTCTGTCTAAATATTCAGCATGTTCTTTGAGTTCAACATATTAAACCCTCCCTTAATAGCCCACCCGCCTTAGCTGAGTTATCTTAAAAGACCGGGAAGACATAAAGGAAGAAGTTGAAGAGCATCAAAACCCAGAATTGAGACGCAGGAAAACCTGGGGGTTCTCCATTAGAAGGGATAGTTTCTTGGTAGAGATTTTAGCCCTTTAAGAGGTTTAAAGCCATCATTTGCAGAGATAACGATACTATTGTCACAAAAGACTGAACAGTTAGGGCAGAAAGAGCTCCTCCCGCTCTGTCATTTAAAGAAGCTTCCTGGTCACGCAGTGTATTAATACGTCCCCTGGCCTAGGCTTGTGCTTTCTTCATTATCGGAAGACTCAGATAAAGGCAGGATTGATGACCCCGCCCCCAGGTGACACCTTCACTTCAACCTCACATTCAAGCTACTGAACCTGTTGAGCCATATTTTACAACCTGCTTCATTCAGGTTGAAAATTATTCCTTTAAAGTAAAATTTCCTTAATTTAAATTCCTAATTTTTTTTTAGTAATTTTTATTGGAGTCTAGGTGATTTATAATGTTGTGTTAGTTTCAGGTATACAGCAAAGCGAATCAGCTATACACATACATATATATCCCCTCTGTTTTAGTTTCTTTTCCCATATAGGTCACCACAGAGTATTGAGTAGAGTTCCCTGTGCTAGACAGTAGGTTCTTATTAGTTATCTATTTTAAATTCCTAATTGTTAAGAAAAAAAAATCAAATGGCAAATTTTTTTCCAAAGCATAAGGAAAAACTTGATGATTTCTCCATTCACGTTAATTTTCCCTCCAGTGACATGAGATGTTACTCGTTCTATAAATTACGTACAGATGTGCAGAACTGTAGTTTTCACACAGAGAACAAGAAGAAAGGAAGAATGCGTTTTCAGTTTCCTTGAAAAGTTAAGGATTTTTTTTTTCCCATACATCATCCTTCAAGAAAAAGAGAACTACTGTGATTTTATTTTTCTTTTTAAACACAATTTGCAAGAACCAGTTCAGAGGTATGAAGAGCCATTCTGAGCCACTGCTGATGAGACAGGGAGGGACCCCAAAAGATGTATGGGTGTCTTCTCTCTCTCTTAATTTTACATAAGCCAATATCAGATTCACATGCTGGCATGCTTCCAGGTTAGAAGGAGATGGCTCTTTTAAGGCTCCTTCATAAAAATAAAAGGGCAGTTCTCTTTAAAATTAGAAAATGATTTATAACAAGCTGAAAAGGGTTGGTTTTGTCCTCTAAAAATGATAAAGATAGACTTGGAATAGTGACTAGGAATATTCTACAACGTCCTCCTAACTCTACTGCCATGGGAGAAACGATGAGAGAACTAAAATAGCCTTAGGTATGTATGAAGTTAGTAAGCCCCGCATCAATGAGCGTCGGGTGAACAATGTTCTGTTTTCCAGGATACAACAAGGATAGTGGATTTACTTTGGAAAATATTAGTAATGGTAAAAGTTGAAAACATGAATTCCCCCATATTCGTTTAAAAATAGATCTTTTTGTGTTGATTGCTTGCATAGTTTCGATAGGAATGCATTTGGCGGCTCGTTGGAATTATCTGCACTTTTAAAGTTGTAACATCTCAATGTGCTACAACTCTGAATGTAAATAATTACGCTGTTCCAAAGATTAAGTATATCCACAAATAATGCATATTGCGGGATGTAAATTACATTTAATGTATACTAAAAGATATCACTGGACCAAAACCTTAGAACTTCCCTCTTCCACCTGTGAAAAAACCGAAGCGATAGCAGTCTCTTACCCTGCTCCACTTAAAGGTAGCAGGGTTGGATACTGAGACTGGGAGAACTGCGCTGAAAGCGTGTTTTTCCAAATGTCCCGTTTTATTACAGGGATAATAGGAAGATATTTGTTTACATGTAAGGGAAACAGGATAGTTTCATGAAGGAAAAGATACTAAATTTAAACAGTGGGAAAGAGACTAAAGTGAAATTAAAGAAATGGGAACGGAAAAAAGATGTAGAAGGATCTCCTTTATGTAGCTGGAGAAAATCTAACACCCCAGCACCCTCTAAACCCTCAAGTTCAAATGGATCCTCCCAGACCCTCCTGCCCCCGCTTTCTCCATCCCAGACATACCACACCCAGAGTGAAAGTTTAATGTGTTGACCGTTCTTAATTTTTGGAATAACATGATTAATGATAAAACTATTTTTTAAACAGACACATTTAATTCTTAATATGAACCCTCAGGACATATCCAACTACCAGGTTTTGTTTTTTTTGGTAACACTGTTCTCAGAGCTAGTTTTTTGTGCAATAGCATGAGCGTGTTTCTAGTGAATTTTTCTGGAATTGTTTTCTGAGATGAACTGGGGTGTCAGTAGGGAGGCCTGCCGTGACAGTGAATTGTGTGTGTCCGTTCACGCAGGCTCTGCCACCCGAGACACAGCACGCACCTGACAGTAGAGAAGCCTGGATAATTAGACGAAGTCAGACCCCAAAATTTAGGCTGTCCGAATTACTGGGTACATGTTCCTCAGGCACGACTTCACAGTTAACTGCTCGGGCTTCAGAAGCCTGTCACGGTCCCTTCCTTTTTTTTTGACTGTTTATAATCTTGCTGTTGCCTGGTGTCCGTCATTCTTTTCTTTCGTGCTCAGGAGAACTTCCAGTGGTGAATTCGTCAGTTGGATCAAACTGCTGTACTTGTAACTGCCAGTCGACGTTGCAGGCCATTCTCCAGGAGCTCAAGGCCATGCGGAAACTGATGCAGATTCAGGCAGGTACGGAGATCAGGCCTCGGATGGAGGCCTCGGGTTTTGAATGCATGCGTGACATCTCCAGTCAGGATGTTCATGGTGCTTTGATTACTCTCTGCTTCCCTCCTTGCTATCTTTTTAGTTTTTTTAAAAAACATTTTTACTGGAGTATGCTGGATGCCATGCTTCTTCAATTAGCCATTTTCTCCACTTTTTCTACAACCCATCTTCCCATTAGCAACTCTAACGAATGCTTTATGGCTGGTACATGTGCTCCGGATACTTCACCCCGACTCCCCACACTTCACAAATGTCAGCTAATTAAACTTTGAAACAATTATACCCGAAAGTGGGCAGAGCTGCTCGGGCTCATTTTCCTAATGGGAATCAACAAGGAGGTTCACGTCAGGGAAGGAGGTGAGAACGGCTCATCTTCCCTCCTGAGGGGCTCGGTTTGGGGGCTGCATGCGTCTCACACACTCCCACTCCTGCACGAGTTCCACACACGCGCGCGCGCGCGCGCGCCCCCTGCACTGGGCTCCGTGCGACAGGTGGGGAGCCACGCATGTTTGTGCGCACGAAGGAGCCCTTAGGAAGCGTGGGCTCCGCCGGTGAAGATTCCAGAGCATCAGCTGACAAGAAACGTTGGCCCTCGGGCCCTGCCTGTGGCTTTTCTCCTTAACATTCAGGTCAGAGAAACTCAGAGACACCTCCTGTTTTGTCTTTTTATTTACACGACACTTTTTTTGTTCTCGCCCCTGTTGGACAAGTTGAAGAACAGAAGAGCAGTGAACTTGCAGTTTGGGGTCAGAGTCCCAGTTTCTCCTGTCCTAGCTTGTTTAACTTCTCTGAACCTCAGATTTCTCATCTGTAACTGGAGTATTAATATCTAACTCACAGGGTTGTTGTGAAAATGGAATGAGATAGTAAATGGAAATGAACTCTGTAAGGCATGATCCGAGCCTCAGCTATTTCGTTAGCGTTTGTTATGAAGACCTGTAGCATTTCATAGAGGTCTAGAAGTCTAGGTCCTTATTATAGTGGATGTGTTTTCTAGTCTCCACAATTAGGGGAGAACAAAAGGACATTTGTGTGACAGGTACAGAAAGTAACAAATCATTTTATTAAGCCCTCCCCCTTGTCAGGAAAAGCTGCTCCTTGAGCAGGAAGATAGCACTGTCTTTTATGACTATCCTCCCTAACCCCCTTTTCTCTGTAAAGGTATTCAGAAAGGTCACTGTTCAGAAACTGTACCTGGTGCCGTTTAGTGAATTCTAGTAAAATTTTAATATTCAATGATGTGGTTTGATGTAAAAAGCTTCATACTAAAACGTATCAGTCACCCAAGATCACGTGAAAGTAAAATGGGCCAAAGGCTTTCTGAGAAGCGACATCTAATTTTATGTGCTGGATTTGGTCTTATCCCAAAGGAAAAAAAAATAAGCATTTTGGTCAGGCCAGTAAGCATTTAACTCACCTTGTTCCACCAGGATAATCTGTGTTCTTATTAACCTGGTAAAGGCTAACATCTGCTAAATGAGGAGCTCAGGAAAAAAGGTTACTTCATCCGGTACAGATTCTTTCCTCAATGGAAGAATTTGTTAGCACTTAAGAAAATGTGCGTAGGAAACTGTAATGATTTATTTTGTTACTTAAGCTCCTTACTCCTGAAATGGCAAACTACAAATTGCAACCCTTTAAATCCTTGACTGAAGCCTTTTTAGGATCTATTAAGTAAATGCCGCTATGTCACCCTGTTTTCTTTTCTGAACCTCTGCAGATTAGGGTGGTAAGCGACTCCAAAGCTGTAGGAGAACCCAAAGGATAAACTGAATAAATTACTCTCCTTTCCTTAAACTTAAGAATTTGTGTTGAGTGCGTAGATTTACTTAAGGTTGATTGCCTATAAAACGTAGATTTAAATTCTATTTAGAAAGTTTCACCTTTACTTCAGGGAGAAAGCCAGGATTAAGATCAAGCGATAAGATCTGGATACAACAGACTACGGCTCGCTCTGTCCAGACTTGCGGAAGGAGGAGAAAAACTTAGACAGTACCTGTGTTCTTTAAACTTAAATCATTTTGCTTTTAATTTTGGAAAGTGAGGCTGGAGTCCTAGACCGTAGATAATTGCTTCGGTTGTCCATCTGACTTTCGGGATGGAGACCCAGCCGCCTCGGGTGAAAATCTGGACCAAACAGAGAAAAGTTCCTGTCCGGCTTGCATAGTAGGATCACTTGAGGAGCTTTAAAAAAATCCTGATGCCCAGGCATCACCCCTGGAAATTCCAATTCAAATTAATCTGGGGTGAGGCTGAGGCACTGGCTTTTTTTTTTTTTAAAGCTCCAGGGTGATTCTAACGTGTAGCCGAGGTCGAGAACCGGTGAGCTAGACTAATTACTGCATGGGCGGTCCAAAAACTTCTCTGCTCATTTTACAGTGCAAGTAGTTTGTTTCTAATACTTATTTATAAATTTCTGTCCAGCCTAGAGATGCAGATATCAAGTTCAGAGTACAAATATTCTTTATTTACCACCTGATAGGAAAGGATCCATATGGTGTGCATGTGAAGATCTTTAGATTTTCATTTGCTTATTTTTAGAGGTGTACTTCTGTAAAAAAAAAAAAAGCAGCTATGTCCTGTGGTTGTATTTATCAAACCATATTAACACATGAAGATTTAAGTAGTAATGCCATATTTTCCTACTAAACTTTGCATCAGAGTATTTTTATTTATTTATTTATTTAGGTATGTATTTGGCTGCGTTGGGTCTTCGTTGCTGCGCGCGAGCTTTCTCTAGCTGCGGTGAGCGGGGGCTCCTCTTCGTTGCGGTGCGCGTGCTTCTCATTGCGGTGGCTTCTCTTGTTGCGGAGCACGGGCTCTAGGTGCGCGGGCTTCAGTAGTTGCGGCACGCAGGCCCTGCAGCTCGAGGGCTTCAGCAGTTGCAGCACTCGGGCTTCAGTAGTTGTGGCTCACGGGCTCTAGAGCGCAGGCTCAGTAGTTGTAGCACACGGGCTTAGTTGCTCCGTGGCATGGGGGATCTTCCCAGACCAGGGCTGGAACCTGTGTCCCCTGCATTGGCAGGTGGATTCCTAACCACTGTACCACCAGGGAAGCCCCCAGAGTATTTTTAAATGGTTACTAAACGTTACTTCTCGAAGGGCACCAATGAGAACTGTAATTAGCGTCCTTGGTTCCCTTAAGTACCTAGGCAGCATCAGCACCCAGTACTTGATGGGTGCTTTTCGTCTTTGGAACTCAGACTGCTTCTGGGTCTTACTGATTGGCTCTCCTCGTACAGAATTATAGCCTTCCTCTTTTTCAGCTACATGAAACTGAGGCAGAGAGGAGCAGCCTGGTCGGAACCCAGGAGAGCAGTGTGTGGACATAGCTGGTGTGTGAGGCCGGAGTAACTGGACCTGAAATTGACCAGCAGGCCTGGCCCACATGCTTACTGGTCATTCCTGAATGACGCTTTTGATCAGCTTTGCCCCAGTGACCGTCCTTGCTCAGCCTTTGTCAGTTTTGGCACCTGCAGGTTGCTGGCTACTGATCAGTTTAACCTCAAGTGACAACTGGAATATTCCTGAGACTGGCTTGCCAGAAAGCATGAACATCCACACCGCAATTTAATTTCCGGAGTTCTCAGTTATACAAGAGTGTCATGGGATGCGTAAAGTCATGCTTCAGTGTTTTTTCAGAGCTCATCATCCCTTCCTCCTGTCGATTACCCACCAGCATTTGGAGCAGAGTATTCTCTTGGGTTTTTCTGCCTGTAGACCTTTAAGGCTGCATTTGGTTATCTTCAGGTCCAGCGTGAGGTTGATTTCAGTGTGCCTCGTCCTTGAGTGAACCCACTTCAGCCTCAGTTTATGAAGCAAGTACATACTCCTGAGTTAGAGACAAGTGCCTATACCATATTTTTGTTTGTTGTTCACAGTTGGAACCCAGAACAGACAACAACCCCCAATTTCCCTCATCTGCTCCCAGCGAACTGCCGTCTCGCGCAAGAGAAATAAAAAGAAAAAAGTGCCCCTGAAGACTGTGGAACCTCTCACTGTGAAACAGAAGCCCAGTGCGTTAGAAGCCGAGAAGAAGGCGGTGGCGGCCCCCGAGAATCCCAGTCTCCCCTCGGCCGAGCACACCTCCCCCAGGGAGAACCACATACTAGGATTTGGCATCGTACTCGAATCACCAGCCTCTGATGTAAGTTGATGTTTTCTGGCTGCTGACGCTAATGTGTAACTTTGCCCTTAACTAGTTCTGCCCAAGAAAACCAGGAAAACTTGCAGAATACACGTGGGAAAGAGGAAAGGAAAACTCTTAGTAATTCCCTTGCCCAGGATTTTCTCTTCTGAAAATCTTGGGCCTTATTTCCTTAAACATGCTTGCATTCTCTCCGAAAGGAGAGGGATGAAGAAGTTCTGCTCACTAATTTCATTAACATTTTTAACTTTGAAGCAGCCGTTTTCAATTTCCTCAGCGTAGTGAGCTAAAAGAACATAATTGAATCCTTTCTAGATGCGCATAAATGAACAGAACCCTACAGGTAAGGTCACACCTTTCTAGAAACGCAAACTAATAATAAAAAAAAGAGCAGTGGTGCTACTTCTGTTTTATAGATGCAAGCCACACTGCTAAGTAAGTCGCAGTGCCGTGCCACTGAGTCTGTGTAATGATAGGTTAACAGTCTGCAAAGGTTTTTCTATTTAAATATCATCGCTAGAAGGTCGTCGCAGCCCAAGATGCTGAATGACATCTGAGACATTCGTCTGACTTACCATTTTGTAGTCACACGGCCATAAACGAACTTCTTCAGTAATGTGCTCTATCGGCCACGGCGTACCCTCCTTGCAGTACCTTGATCTGAGTACACTGATGCCGTGAACCCCAACTCGTTGGGAGAGTTCCTAAAATAAACAAGGATGGGTGAGCCATTATTACCAGATGGCATAGGATGAGAATCCCGCCGAGAACGCCCACAGGCCTATATAGGATGAGAGTTTGGCCCCACCTCTTCAACTTTAAATAAGAAATAAATTGCTATTTTCAATCAGCTGTTCCTTTCAAGCTGCAGAAAGACGGTCTGCTAGCACAGGTCTTTATAAAAGGGAGGCAACAAAAAGAATCATCTCGTGACTTGGTTAGACTAGAAAATCATTTGACCTTTTATCCAGTCCTTGGCGTGAGGGGTTCCTGTTTATTTGTTTCTTTACCCACGAACACACACACAATTGTTAAGAAGTTCTTCTAGACTAAAAACTTAGTTTTAAAAAATCATTAATGACGACAGCATTCTACCCTGGACCAGCTGGCTCATTTGATCCTACCCCATTGTTACTGCAGCCGAGGCCCTGGTTTCAAAGCCCACGTGGACCACACGTTTGGAAGCAGAGGTAAATGATTCCACAACACAAAGTACATTCAGTCTGAAGCAGTTTTCATAATACTTTTACATTTTTCTTGAATTTTTTAGGCCTTCTTTTCTGTGATAGGCATTAATGTATCAGGAGCAGTCATTTGAGTTGCGAAAATCGTCTCCTGCGTGAGTCGATCTAATGCGAATAACTGAACTTGCTCCTTTTTAAAAAATTTTTAAGGTCTAAATGTACTTCAGAGATAACTTGAGAAAGGTCTGTTAAAGGCTTTATGTACATTAGTGAAATAGAATAGAATTTTTCTTATCTTTACCAATACCAGTATCGTAATTTGAATACCAAAAAATAATTTGCTTTTTATTCATGATGGTTTTTGCTAACAAGAGGTATTAAATTTAATAAAGCACGTTCAGAATTGTCCATGTAAACTCAGTTAGGGGCTGACTGTCTTTGACTGGAGAATAACATGCTTCTAAAGAAAAGCAAAAGCGTACACAGATATTATCTTTACATCATCCAACTGATATGCCCTTTGATTCATCTATTCCACGGAAATTGTCACTGCACCTAGAGGACCACACAGTGAGTCCCGTCATCAGAAATTGTGTCCCCGGATAGTCTTGATGGCATGAGTGAGGCTGGCCCTTTAGGTGATGAGACCATCAGTGCTAGGGCATCTACATTGAGGTGCCCTTCTAGTCTTCTATTATTTCTTAGCCGTGAGCCTTTTAAACTTTGGTGGAAGTCCAGAGGAGAAAACAGAAAATAGATCATAATCTTGTAGGAATTATTCTATAAAATCAATTGGAGAAAAGGTAATATAACTGGATTATATATAAGAAGATGGGCATTGTGTATCTGAAGATGGGCTCTGAAAAGTACCCAGTGTTGGGACGATTAAGTCCAAAGTTATAGGACTGGGCGTGTGGTCCATTGTAGTTGGAGCAGCTGTGTGGCCTTCACTGATAGCAGATGATGATATAAACATGGGATCGAGTCAGACAGTGAAAGCCCTGATGTGTCCTGCCGAGGCCCTTGGGCCTTTTTTATCTTGTGGGCACTAGGGAGCCATTGCAGATTTCAAGTAGAGGAATAATCATACCTGTGTTTAGAATGGAATCTGGAACAGCACTGTGGATGATTGATGAATATAGAAAAGAGACTAGAGGCAAAGAGAGCAGGAAGAAGGTAATTCCAGGCGGCCAGGCAAGAGATGGGGAGCGTCTGTACGTGAGCAGTGAGCCTGCAGGGACAGAGAAATGAGAGGCCCCCGGGGGTGCCCACACAGAGGACCTGGTGGCTCAGGAGAAGTAAGCCCCGCATTTCTATCCCGGAAAACGAGGTTGGTCACTAGATGCTACTGATTTCCTTAACTGAGACAGGGAGGACGGAGCAGAAGCAGGCCTTCAGTGCTGGATGGGAAGTAAAAAGAAGCCGAGTGTCCTCAAAAGGTCATTAGACGTTTGGAGCACAGGAGAAAGATGAGAGCGGGAAGCAATGAAAAAAGGACACATAAAACCTGTGCTTTACTGTTTTTTAAATGTAAAAAAAAAAAAAACTACTGTAAATTGTTTAAAGTTCACAATGCATTATCTTTTTTTGCTGTGACTTTTAGAGTCACCCAAATACAAACTTGTGTATCTAGGCACAGGCACGAACGTGAGGGGCTGTAGATCACTGCAGGTGGACTGCCAACCCTCTGACCCCTGACGGGTATCCCTGCTCCGTGCAGAGAAACAGGGAGCCCTAATCAAAACCAGCTACAGCCCAGCACCTCGGAGTGCTGTCAGCACTAAATGACCCGGAGCGCATAGGGAAATCCTCCTGCAGTGCCTGGCACATAAAAGGTACTCAGCATATGGCCAAACGTCTCCGTTTGTGTTAAGCACAATATACAAAATCACCTTTTAAAACTCTGGGTCTAGGACTTGGCATTAATCAGAACGCTCTCCTCAATTTAACTCCTATTTTCTTGTTCTTTCCCTGTTATTCCTCACTGTGCACACATCCCCCCGCCCAAAGCACCAGTATGATTTCAACAATCCTTTATAGGACTTGCTATACCAGTTTGTAATTATTTACGTGATTTCCTCTCCTTCCCCCTTGGCTTCTCAAGGGCAGGGAATAAATTTTAAAATAATAATAATAATAGCATTAATAGTAGCAGTAGCAATAGCGTTTGTCTGCTATCCTCTGCCAGATAATTTTTCAAATTTCATCCTTACTCTTCGAGGTACTAGTATTATCCTCAATTTATAGATGAGGAGACGGTGGCATAAAGGCCTTAAGCAACCTGCTCAAGCCCACAAAGCCAGAAAGGTGGAGCTGGTTCCCAGACCAGGGCTGAGTGTGCCCTCACCCACTGAGTGCCAGACTTGGGCCCCTGCTCTAGCCCTGTTCTTGAACGTGACCACCGCTCACTAACTGTTGATGAGACGATTGTGACACAAAGGAGACCTGGAAGGTTAGACTACGGCTGTGTGTGCTGTTTACTTGGAAGTCTCTGGGGGAGACCTTCATGGTTAAGGGTGCAGCCTCTGAGGTCAGGATGCCCAGGCTACAAGCCCGGCTGCGTGACCCCGAGCAAGTGCACCCACCCTCGCCTCCCTCAGTTTTCTCTCCATAAAATGGGAATGATGATAGTGCTAACCTCAGAGACGGGGCTGGCTGGAAGAGTTAAATGAAGACATCTATGTAAAGCACTTAGAATATAGTACCTGGTATGTTTTAAGCACTCAGTAAATAGTGGGTCTTTTTTAAACCTTAGCAGTCCTAGCTAAGTACCTTTATAGGGGTAAATATACATGTTTGTTAAGTAAACTTATGTGTACATAGACAGGAACAAATACACAGGAGCTAATAGTGTTTTTAAAAAGAGAGTGGCCAGAAATCCTGCCCCTCTTTGGGGGCCGGATTACTTGACCCATTTTAAGTTAGCACATTAAATAAAATTGAAACCTGAACGACACAGAAGCAAAAGCAGAAACCCCAAACCAAATTTCATATTTAAACACAATATTTAATTCTTTCTTTAGGAGTTCCCAACCCAGGATTCTGCCAGTACTCAGACCAGACAGTTGGGAATATTTTGCAGTCACTGTTTCTCCCTACCTGGTTGGATTTATTGGTTTTTCAGGGCAGATACACGTGGCTTCGGTTTATTTCCTTGTTGTTGCTTCTTGTTGGGCTTGCTCTTTGGCCACCGTGAAACACTAACATCAGTTTTTTAAAAATATTTCAAAATGTTTTTTAAAAAACATAGGAAGTGTTTTTCTATTTGGTGTCGTTACTATGAATACCTTCCAGTAATCCTAGGCAACACAGAAGTTATCAGAAGATACAGCTGTGGATACCCATCAAATTAAGATCATTTTGTTAATGTGTATGTCATTCTTAAAATAAATAATTTAAAATGCATTGGTGCTTTCCACATAAATAGCTCCTGAATTCAGAATCTGTTTTCTTAATTTCGTCTTAGCCCAATAAATAAAGTAATCCACTGGGACCTGGTAAAGCAAATCAATCAAGCAAGTGATTTTTTAATTTATTCATCGACACACTGAAGTTAAGGCAGTCATATGCTTGAGAGTTTAAGTTCTAGTGCAGACTGCCTGGGTTCACATCCTTGCTTCACCACTTATTAGCCGGATAACCTTAAACAAGTTACCTAATCTCTCTAAACCTTAGTTTTTGCATCTGCAGACTGGGGATCATGAAAGTGGCCGCTTCATAGGATGATGAGAATTAAATTAGAAAACCCATGTAATGCGCGTTAGCCTAGGGCTTGGACTATAGTAAGTAGCGAAGACACGCTAATCGTAGCGCCATTTTCCAGGGCTACTGAAATGAAGTAGTCCTCGCCCTTCAAGTATACCATATGAGGAAAACACATAAACAGTCATCACAGGGTAGTAGGACGTAAGGCCAGCAGGCTGTCAAGGTGGAGCTGGCCTCTGCCCAGAGGGTTAAGGACTGGCTCTCAGTGGTGGACATCTTCTCCGAGGAGCAGTTTCACTGGAGTTGTGATGCAAGAAGCTAGACTGCAGTGGTTGAAGTCTTATGTGTTAAACATTCTGGCTCAAATAGCTTGAGCATAAATCAAGCCCAAGTCCTCAGTCATTAATTTACCACCTGAGAAAGGACGATGCTGAAAACATCCCTGAATGACTTGACAGTGTCTCATTATGCAAGTGCATGGAGGCGTGTTCAAGGAGCCAAACTGTATTGTCTTTTTAAAAATTCATTAATTCGTGAATTAATTAATTTTCATTTATTTTTTTGGCCATGCCACGAGGCTTGCGGGATCTTAGTTCCCCGACCAGGACCAAACCCAGGGCCCCGGCAGTGAAAGCACCGCGTCCTAACCATGGACCGCGAGGGAACTCTCCCCTGTGAAATTCTTAGTTCTACCAAAATTTTGTCGAATAAAAATCCATAATTGACTTAATAATCCAGAATTGACTCTTTAATGACTTCCTGTAATTATCATCCTATTCAACGTCCAGTATGTGCTAGTCTAGAGATCACGCCTACTTTTGGATGGAACTCTTGCCTGAGCATTTTTTACTTGCCTTTTTACAAAATGGGTCCACCCACCATGGGGCCTCTGCCCCCTCGATGCAGTGGTTCTCGGTTCTGCCACGTCCCCAGGCCGCGCTGTTTTGAGCTGTGCCAGCTGGACCAGCGAGAGCAGGCCCGCCTTCCAATCCAGTGGGTTCTTGGGGCCGCCCAGCTTATTGGCCATGATCTTGGAGTGGCATTTAATAAACAGTAATGGTGATACTTGCTAAATCTACCTGGAGGGGACCTGAGTTATAGGGAACAATTTCAGTTTTTCTCAAACAGAAGCAGATTGCATTTGCGAGCAAAATACAATCAATTATGAAGGGGTTTTGTGTGTTTTTTTTGATTTCATAAGCTAAAGCTCATTTTTGTAGAAGTACATCTAGTACACTGCTAAATAAATACTGTGAGAAAAAAGGATCATTGTGTATGATAATACTATGAACAGAAAGGTTGAATTTATAGCTTTTAAACATTCTTAAAAATTTTGTTATGTGTTTTCAGTCCAAATCCTGCCTTTTCATCCATAGTTTCCTTGTAGGTTTCAGTCTTGAGCCAGTCTGAAACTTGACTAGGTGGCAAGTCAAGTGTAAGAACTATTGTGTATAATTCACCAGTTTGCAATTAAAAACCTGGGGCTAATGCCCAATATGAACATTCACGCACTTCCTTTTACTCTTTTAACCAATGACCACATGTAGCTTTTTACGTGTCTTACTGTAATTTGCTACTGACAATACCTTATATAAAACAGCCAATATCAGAAATATTCCCTGTGTGATTAATTTGTTATGATTGCCTTAAAATAGTTTTACATTTTTTCTTTAGATTATATAGAGGAGTCACATGATATGTTCAGAGAGACTTAGGGGAAAATCTTGTAGTCTACCAGGTGTTATGGGATCCCCCCAGCCAAACTAGACCTTGACCCCAACTACTTCTAAGCAAAGGGAGACCACAGTTGAAATGCAGAGAGAAGCAAGATGGTTAGTGTGTCCACAGGCCTGGGTCCAAGAACATTTTCAAGAGTCCTCATGACTACATGCAGTTTTTGCCTCCCGAACTTCACTGGGTGTAAGATGAAACACCACTGGGTAGGAAAATTCAACATTTGGTGCATAACTGTGCTAAGTGGCTGAGGTACTGAAACTCGGCAAGACATACATGGAAATCCAAACTTATAGCGGGAACTCAGACTCTTAACTCTTAAAATGGTGACTCCAGCTGTCGTAAATCCTGCCCCATACTTTGGATGTCATCATTTAAAGATCATATTACTTCAGTAATCAGTAGAATCTGTAAATTAGTGTATTAGCTGTCTGTCCTCACTCGAGTATCAAATAGTAATTCTGTCAAAGGAAGTGTAGCTTTTAAAACGATACTCATTTGGAATAGTGGTGGTTTCTATCATAGCCATCGTCAGTAAGCAGAGAGATCTCGCTTCGACCAGACAGTAAACAAAAAGAAGAGATTCAAGCATACAATTAAAGAGTTTTAACCTGTTTTTAAATATAAGTGCAAAGTTGTGGATCATTACACGGCTGTAATCCACCTGCCATTATATTTCTAAAGTGGGAGAAATAAAAAGGTTTCAGAGTAAAAATTTGAGATTAATCAACCTTGTATCTTTTCTTCATGTCTCAGGACGTAAAGCTCCCCTCTTTTCTTTTTTTTAAAGGAATTGGTTCGTTGCGTTGTGGCCCCTTAGTGCACACCGACAACCAGCTAAGAAACTTGCATGAAAGCAAGCGTGCGAGGAGCAGGGAGGGGCAGAGACCAGTCACCTTGGCCTCTGCTGCTGGCCTCCACCTAATAAAACTGACTCCTTTGTAAGGGACGCATAGCTGGGCCAGTTCATGTTCCTTGATCTGGAAGGAGCGCTCCAAAATGACAACAACCGTCTGGCAGTAGAAGGTAGAACACGAAGCACCGACAGCTTCCGCATCGGGAGAGCATCTCAGAAATCAAAATGCTACTCTGACCCCACAGGCAGTCTCTCGGCTCCACAGAGACCTCCAGAGACTTAGTTTTAGGGGTTGCAGCAGATGCCAGAAACAGCGACTGCATCTCTCTCCTAAATCCTACCTCCAGGGCCCTGATAAAATGCTATCCTGGCCCCCTAACCAAAACCCCTTCCCCCCTCACCAGCCAAACGCTGCCTAACGGTCTGTACCCCTCTTGTAGCGCTTATCGTTCTCCACTTTGTATGCTGGGGGTTTGTGAACGTGTCTCGTCTAGTGAGCCCGACCTTAAACTCCTTCCACACGGAGGATGCTGAGTAAATATCGATTGATTGAGCCAGGGCAGTGTTCTCTAGGTAGCCTGCTCCCTGAGCTAGCGTGGGCCCTGCGGGGAGAAGACTGGCGTGCCGGACCCGGGCAGGGCAGACTCCACACATGCTTCCTTTATGTGGGGATAAAAGACCTCGAAATCAATACTAGTCATTTTTTTTTTTTTTTTTTTTTTTTTTTTTTGCGGTACGCGGGCCTCTCACTGTCGTTGCGGAGCACAGGCTCAGCGGCCATGGCCCACGGGCCCAGCCGCTCCGCGGCACGTGGGATCCTCCCGGACCGGGGCACGAACCCGTGTCCCCTGCATCGGCAGGCGGACTCTCAACCACTGCGCCACCAGGGAAGCCCAATACTAGTCATTTTGAATGAATTCTTACATAGTGTTTTGTTGATTCTGAGAAAAATCTATCAGGCACTAGTTGGGTGTTTGGCACTCTGAAGGCAAAAGACAGTACACATTCTGATGAGAAACACAAACTCCCGACTAAATAAATGCAGTGTGAAAAGTGCCAGAAACGTAGTTCGTAGAAAATACTCTGCATATGTGAAGAAAGAAGTGGCTAGTTCCGCCTGGTGGCTAGTTTAGGTCAGAGTCTCTCAAACCGGGTCCAAGTCCTACAAGATGGCTGAATTTTAAACACCTGCTTGGGGGTACCAGAATCCAGCAGAGATACCTGAACGAGAGAAGATGGTATGGTTATCTTTCCCTTTTCTCTCTTGCAAATTTAAGGGCTACTGTATCCCCCAGCCCGGGTCCTCAAATAGCTGTGAGTTGCTGTTTCTATAAAGTAGACTGCGGTCCTTTTTTTTTTTGTTGTTAATGGAGTGCTTAGCAAACATCTGTGGTCAGTTCATTTAGCATAAAAGGTCTAAAGTCAGCCGTAGGATGTGCAAAATCAAATTCTGATTATAAATGAAACGTCATCTTCGATTTTGATGGTAGAATTCTCTCAATCCTAACATGGCTACATCGAATCATTCAGCCAACGTGCATTGAGTGCCGAGTGTACAGCTTCTGTCCCAGGAGCTGGGGGCACAGAAGGTCAGCCTCTGCAGACCTTCACCAGCACTGAGGTGCGAAAGTCAGGAAACCATCCGGCAGCACTGTGTTCATAGTGATATTTACCAAGCATTCAGAGACCAAAAGCCAAATGGCAAAGCAGAGCGGAGAAGTGAGATGACTTTCTGGAAAATCCAGTTGAGAACTCCCTTTGGGAGCAACAGGGCCCCAAGTTGTCCCCACGTCATCTGATTCATTTAAGCCCTTCTCTGAGCCCTTTACTCTGACCGCAGCACAAACAAAAATAAGTCCTGCTCCCTAGGAGAAAAACTAGTCCCAAATCCTCACACTTCTAATATGACTTAGAAAATCTAAAGTAGTATCAGCTTTGCAAAGTTTTAAACATGGTATCTAAGAAAAAGCTTTTATGATACATCCTAAGTGAAGATTCCTTCTGACTTTTTTTCTAACAAAAGTTTACCAACTGCACTTCTTCACCTTAACGTTATTATTTTAAAGTCCTCGTGTTACAATCAACAGTAAATGACTTAGTAGTTGAGATAATGACTGATGAACTTTTATCTATTGAACAAGAATTTACTGAGTGCCTACAATGTGCCAGGCCCTAGAGATAACAAAGACTGAGTTCCAGGCAACAGGAGGGGCCGTGATCTAATCAATAATTATAATACGGTCTAGTAAACACAGTCATATAAGTATGTCAAATAAATAGCAGTGACAAAGCATGCAGAACCGCCTCCTCGGGAAAGAAACAGTTAGGAAAGGCTTTGAAAAGGCAATGGTGTGAGCTGGGTCGAAAGATGGGAAGGTGGGTTGTAAACGTCCATGGCATGTACATAGAGAATGTACTATCAGTGTCTGAGCTTATGTGGGAGAGTCCAAGTTGAAAGGGCCCTTATCGGCCTTCTGATCCAGCATCCCAGTCAGGAAACCCCCAGCAGGGAAACACTGTGATTGGCACACTGGTTTTCCATTGGTGCTCTGGGATAGAGCTTCAGATTTTCCTCCCAAAAGCAGGGATCAGGGCACCTGCTCAGCATTGTTGTTGATGTATCAGTTGACCTAAGTTTTCACTGGAGGAAAAAAAGCTCCACAGCTTAAAACCGCTGGCCTAGTGCCAAGAGCATGGGACCTAGAGGGTAGCCTCGTGTTTGTGTCCTTAGGCAACTGAGGTCAAATTATTTAACGCAGGAGAAAGTGATCTGTAAATAGTAAGGCACTGAGTACGTCTAAATTAGTTCTAAGTCATTTTTATTGTGATCTCTTTGGGCCTGTGTTCCCTCCTTTACAAAATGAAGACGTTTCACCCCAAAGTCTCAAGTCCCCTGGGTAGCTCTAGAGTTAAATGCTTTGGGAATTATCCAGCTTTCTCTTAACTTTCTCTAAGGCCGAGAATGCTTTTCCGGCGTGCTCCTTTCCACTGCTTTTGACGAGACTTAATATTGGAATTAGAGCATCTCATTTGGTGAACTGTCACTAGTAATTGGTTTTGTAAGTCGCAAACACTGTCACACAAAGCCGAGGCTGTGTGCTTTGCAGAGTATATGGCCATTGCAAGAGCTAGTGATGTTTTTTTGTTGCACGTATGCCCAAAGTTGGTTGCTTCCAATCTTGCTTTTAATGACATATTTATGTTCTTTTGGTAGCCAGAAGTGCAACTTGCTGAAGGCTTCGATGTGTTTATGCCTAAATCTCAGCTGGACTCTATACTGTCAAACTACACTCGCTCAGGAAGCCTTCTGTTTAGAAAACTGGTGTGTGCATTTTTTGATGACAAGACTTTGGCTAACTCCTTACCCAATGGGAAGAGGAAAAGAGGACTCAATGACAACCGGAAAGGACTAGACCAAAATATTGTGGGTGCAATAAAAGGTTGGTCTGCATCATTTCATTTTACGGGGTCTTTGTTAAGCTTTGCCTTCATTCCATAAAGATGCAGCTTAAAGTGTAGTAAATGAACTAGAGGCGAATTTAACTTGCCGCTGGCCATCTGCCCACCGGCCTGGCTTTTGGGTGTGAGCTCCCTAACTCTCCGCCCCAAATACCACTAGAAATTGCTATTTCAAGGTGATGTTAATTTGTTAAAATCAGAATTTAAGAGCCAGTCTGATGTGCTGCAGAACTGAAAAGTTGTTCCTTAACTAACTTTGAAAATGAAAGTATTTTTTCCTTTCAGTCATTTCTAAGAACTTCATCAAAACAGGATTTCTACTTAGATTTTTAGTTGTAAGTAAGAATAAAGCCGTGATGCTCTTTTGAAAAGAAGGTAGAA
Organism: Stenella coeruleoalba; assembly: GCF_951394435.1. Lineage (NCBI taxonomy): Eukaryota > Metazoa > Chordata > Mammalia > Artiodactyla > Delphinidae > Stenella > Stenella coeruleoalba. The sequence goes on along the minus strand of NC_137147.1, from coordinate 174,299,027 downwards.
GAGTTCTCTCCAAAGTTCAGAAGTTGCTTTACTAGGTCACTGCTTTTAAATATACTTTAAATGGAAGCGATCCCACTGTGAAGCCAGACCCTACTCTGCTCCTTCTGGTTTTGTGACATGGAGTCGTGCCAGTTACATGCAAACAAGTCCCTGGGTCTCCCCATTAACACGTGTGAAGGCGTGTCTGAATCCCACTGCGTTACGATAGCCACGCAGGCGCACGTATGTGTAGATCCTCATTTACAACCAGGTCCACATCCTAGATGTACTGCATATTTTAAATTTAATTTTCCTTCTCATTTACTTCTTACTTTTAAAATGTCCTTGGGACTTCCCTGGTGGTCCAGTTGGTAAGACTCTGCGCTCCCAACGCAGGGGGCCCAGGTTCGATCCCTGGTCAGGGAACTAGATCCCACATAATGCAACTAAAAAAAAAAAAACGATCCTGCATGCCGCAACTAAGACCCGGCACACAGCAAAAATAAATAAATAAATGTTTTAAAAAATAAATAAATAAAATAAAATGCCCTTACTTAGGACTCTGATAAATGTAATTTTAGGTAACAGAAGTATTTAGATGTGACTTTCAGAAAGAATGTAAATGAATTTGCAAATATAAATACAACTGCCATGAAAATGAAATTTCGGATCAGGCCTCAGTTACACCAGAATCACCGCTCGGGATGTCTCTCCCCGGCCAGGGTTGCCGTGTTGTCTGGCTGTGGACTGACGGACAGAGCGCTGCCGCCCAACCCCTGGTCCCCCCACCGTGCAAAATGAGTAAACGAACTCAACAGCACTTAGAGGGTACTTGGAATCCCACAATTAACTTTGCAAAATAATACGATTTTTAAATGGAGTTAGCAAGTACCAGGCAGCCTTTGTTCACGGCCAGAAGGACATGAGCCTTCATTAACAGAAAACTTCTCATCCTCCAACAGAGTTTTTTCACTTAAAGTGACAGCTGAGTTGTATTAAGTAAGCTACAGAGATATCACAATCTGTGCCATTTCTGAAAAGAATGATTCAGCCTGAAGCGACACTAAAAACAAGATTACAGAATTTGACAAAGAGTCAATGATGTAACTAGGACTTGCTGAAGTGAAGAAGGGTCCCATTTGGATTTAATATGTGTGGCTGGGATTTCTGGCAACATGAAGGGCAAGGCTGCCGATGCTTTTCATGCTGAAGCTTTTAAACATGCTGAAATGTAGCCAGGGATTGTTTTCATTTTCTTTTTTTCCAGGGCAGTATATTAACAACATGAAAGGGTTTGGAAATTAGGGAATCATGAATGACTGTGTTCCATCTTAATGACAGAAGAGTTACCCTAATCATAGATGATAATGAAATATATCATTACAAGCAGACTGATACGGGTTTTATGCTACCAGTTTCAATCTAGACTGGACATAGTACAGTAGTTTGAAAAAGTATATGAGAAACAGAAATAGAAAACATCCCTTGATCATCTTCACAGCCCTCCTCTTTAGCTAGAAATAAAAATGGCAACGAGGGCTCTTCTGCCCCAATGCATAATAAAGCAGGTTATTCAAACCAAAGAACTTACACTTTTCATACTCTTCTTTTATTGTTGAATTAAACCTGGCATTAAAAAATTCTTTTAGAACAACAAAATAACTTTAAAACAGACAGAGATCCACCCATGAGGCACCAACAACCTAAGGCCACAGATATTGTATCTTCACTTGTTTACCTGCCGTGTTGATTCATAGAAGTATTTCAATTTTGACTTTTTTTCCTTGATTACAAAAATAACACATGCTTGTAAAAAACCCAAACCATAAAAAAGCATAGACAGCTGAAAGGCCTCCATCATCCCACACTTCAGAGGGTACCGCGTACGTTCCTACAATCCTCATTCAGAGTATGAATATGGCGTCAGGTGTGTCTCTCTTACGAAGACACCCTGTTCATACTGATCGGCCAACGTTCCTACCTGATTTATTCTGACCATTTCTTACAAGCGCCTCGAGAAGAAGCTTTGTCTTCCTCTTTTTTATTACCTGTTGCACTTCACTGAGAGCTCTACACACAGTCAGGTTTCCATAAATACACGTTGGGTGAGTGAATGGACATAGGTTTTTATTTTTCATCTTGACTTTGCCCTTAATTTATTGACATAATGGGCCTAGTATTAACATCCATCCGCAGGTCTTCTCACACCTAACTTGGAAGGATTGATGTCAAAATGTTGCTGTAAATTTCTACCACTTAATAAAGTGCCAATGAAACAAACAAACAAAAAAAAAATGGAAACCAAAACTGAATATAAATTTGAATACAATTCTCTTAATTCCCTAATATTTTTTTTCTTTTCATGCCGTACTTTGACTCGCTAAACATTTATTAACCCACACACTATACTATAAAGCGATTTTTGGAAGTAGCTATTCATTGAAGGTTTTTTTCTTTTCTTTAACAAGAGAAAAATCACACAAAATTTAATACCATGTATACATGGGAGAGACCCAGGAAGTCTGAGCAACTCCTAATTGACGGTCTTATTGAATTATTATACCCAGTTTTTCATGCTATTATTAGAGTTAAAAAAGAAATTGACTTCCCTAACCAAGTCTTTTGAATCTGAGTAATCTGGCAAAGCGATAAAATTGTTTCTTTCTACATAATAATGGCAAGAAGACTACTCATGTTACTACTGCTGTCTACCACATATTTTGAAAAGATTTTGCAAATACTAAATACTCAGTGTTTCTTCCTCCATCCTTTATGGGACAGTGCACCAATACTGTATTCATTTGAAAAGTTCTACAACCTAGGAATATACATAGACTGGTTGATTTTATGAAACCTTCAGTAAAAACAACAGTGGAGGCTGGATTTTGTTTCAAACAAAGTGATGAAGTTGGTTAAGACAAGAATGGGAAACAAGATAAGGAAAACCTGTAAAATGCTCATGAACAGGAACAGAAATGGACTTAAAAAGCAGAGTTTATCGTGGGATTGTTAACATATCTCTTCGTAGTTATAATCAATATTCCCCATAGTACCGTATCTTGAAAAAGATGTACAAGCCTCTTTGTAGAGATCATGCTTTTCTTTTCTCAGTCTCATCTGTTTTATGGTAGGTACCACTTATTGGTAATTCACTAAAAATTCATTTATAGGTATGACCCAAGGTGTTGATGATGAAAGGATCCTTAATTAGAAACTTTCACCTGAGCACTTTGAATTTAACTCTGGGAAGAAGCAACTTAGGATCTTATTAAGTGGAGTCTTAGGTTTTGGGGCTAAGCATAGTTCAGTATCCTAGATTTAATCTGGAAATGATTTTACAGCCAGGATGCAGATGGAGGTCAGGACCCAGGTGTCCTCTCCTCCCTTTATGCTTTACCTGACAAAGACCACCTAGTTCTTGGTGTCCTATGCCCAGGAGACCACACAGGGTGACCTAGTGAGAGTTATCCGATATTGACGTAACCACTGCACCTCTGAATGCTCTTCAGAAAGTGTAGCTGCAGTGAAGCCATTTTTAGAACCCGGGTTATGGTTTTTAATTCAGCTTCATAGTGATTAACGGAGAAAGTTTTATTACTATCAAACTACACTAGGTTTTTGAATCCTCTTGCATTCAAAGGAAACGACGTCTCCTTATCGAGTGCAAGAACCACCCTACTGCCCTTCGTTCACTCCATGTAGCACAAACTGCACTGCTGCTGTCGGGGAGCATCAGTGCTGCTGACCGGCCGGGATGGCCCGGGGGGATCAGAGCATCCCTGGGCGGGAGCCCTCCTTGGGTGGCGGTGCTCCAGACACTCGACTATGCTTCTGACACTTCATGTGACCTCACCCTTTCATAGGCTCTGCTGAACAGACCACCAAAACCTCTCCTCCTATTCCAGCAACTCTAGAGACACGTAGGGTCTATATTTGCCATTTTGGAACTCCTTTATTTTCCATTTTTATTGTATATCGTCACTCATTTCCTTGGATTTATTCCCAAAAAGTGAATAGCTGTTTTCTATCTGATCTCAAATAGACTTTAATATGTTTGGGAGTGGAATCTACATCTGATTTCTTATTTATTGATAGTAACTTCTGTGTGTTCTGAGAACTCCCTGTAAGGACAAGGCTGGCACATCAGCTTGGACTCGAATACCCCTACGATGTTGATGATTTTAGTTCCATTTATGGGAGAGGAAACTGAGGCTCTGAGAAATTAAGTAAACTTAAAGGAAACAACTAGTAAGTGGGAGCGCCAAGATTTAACCCCAGGCCTCTCTCACTCCAGAGCCATTACTTCATACCTTCTACGAGGACCATATGAAAAGAAAGAAAGGGGTCTCAGCTTTAAATTTCTATCTTAAAATTTAGCACTTTGGATTCTTTATAAATTCCACTGGGAAGGTGGCCATACTAATGATTTTAAATGACCGCTCAGTTGTTGTGTTGTATTCAGAATGAATTTCTAGGTAAAGCTTAGCTGTCCTCAGTTTATTTATTAGCTTCAAGGGCAGGTCTTCCTTTGAAGACAGTGAGAATCAGTCCCGTCGTAGTAGAGGGAAAGATAGAAGTGTGATCGCTTCCCCAGGGAAAGAGACTCTTCCGGTGCACAGGACCACAAAGAAAGCGTGTGCAGGTTGCCCTGCGTGAAGCAGTCTTCCAGCGTTGTATGTAAATTCAATTCTAGTTGAAGTGTTTGGCCATTGGAACCAGTTGATAAATGCTTTCATTCAAGAAATCCTTTTGGAAAATGAATATTCATTTGTTAACTAATCTGTTCAGATTTTTACACATCAGATCAGCTTAAAACAGGATAGACCTGCATAATATATGACAACAAAATAATCTGTAACGACTGTTTAATGACATCAGATTCCTAGCTTGTCTGTAACTATTACCTAGTTGTTGTTGTTTGCATTCTCCCTCTTTTTATGGAGGCCCAGTGACAGGTGGGTGATGTTGAATGTCGGTCATTCCATACGCAGAGCCCTGTGTGTTCAGCCCCTTCCATAGCTGGTCTCATATTTCAGTGTGCACCAGTATTACCTGAGGCATTGGTTCAAAATTCCCAGATTTCTGGGTCCCATCCTCGGAGATTAATTCAGTAGGTGTAGGGTAATCCCAGGAATCTGGATTTTGAACAGGCCCCTGCAGGTGACTGGGGCAGGCTGTTTCCAGACCACCCTGGGAAGAGCAGTGCCATCCCAGCTCCGATGCTAACCGCCGGTTCGATCAGTCACGATCTGTACTGGCTGCACAGCCCTCCGGCACACGTTCGCCTTCCTCTGTTGCTAAGAGCACCCCCTTTTCTGTAGGCTGCCCTGCGTCTCTCCTGGAGCAAATGAGAAGATAACGTGTGTCAGCGGCTCTCATCCGATGACTCTCCGGGGCTTAAACTGATTCTTCCCTGTTGTGTTGTTACACAAGGGCCCTGGTTTCAGACGAGCCCGCAGTGCCTCCCAGGACTTGAGTGGTTCACTGCCTCGTGTACCAAAGTGGACGAACAGCACTGCCAGACTTCTGCGCGAGTCTAGCAGGTGGAGCAATAAACAGATGCGTACTTTTCTGTGAAGCTTTATCATCGCTACAGAAAATGTCATCTCCGTTCTTGGCAAGCACTCGGCCCGGCTCCCCGACGGCGTATTTGAAGCGCGGAGCCAGCCAACTTCCGCAGCAAACAGTGCGATACAGAAGACCCACTGGTCTTTGCCGCTTTTCCGAGACTGGAGAAGTCACGAGAGCACCACAACGTTGGCGGTATTTTCATGGACCTCGCAAACGCAGAAATCATCAGCAGGCATGGCGTTGCTGTTAACCACACTCGCGCTTACCACGCACCCGCTGTGAGGCAGGAACGGGTGACGGAGACTAGGGAGGCGTGGCCCCTGACCTTCAGGAGCGTGCCGTCCAGCGGAGTGACACACACGTACACGGTGAGCCAGGACCTAGAACCGTCTCCGAGGTAGAACAGAACAAACGTCAAGTGCCCATCATTCACGGAGGGAGAAAGCACAGAGGCTGGACGTCCCAGTAAGACAAGGGCTCACGGAACAGGTGACATCAGAACCAGACCTTGAAGGATGAGCAGTGTCCCAGATGCAAAGAGAATGGAAGAGGTTAACTTACAGAATAATTTCAATGCAGCTTCAGTGAAGTAAGACATTGGGTGAAAGCCTTTCGCCTCCAGAACTGTTTAAAGTCTATTCTAAGCGTTGGGCCTTGAGTCCTCACCAACCCGTTCACCTTTAAGCGTTTAACTTCATGTATATAAACGCCATTGCAATGGACTCAAACACAGTTTGCCCCAGGGGTTTTCAACCGGGGCTGTGCTTCTTAAAGCTGCCTCGGCTCCATCCCAGACTTAATGAACCAGAATCCTTCGGGTTGGGGCCAGAGACAGTGGCAAGACTGTCCCTGCTTTGTCACTGGTCTTCCGTAAGCTCGGAAAAGGAACCTCCCCTTCCTCAAAATGACAACTCTATCCGCATGAGGAGCAAAGGGAAACGTGGAGACGTTTGTTAAGAAAGAGATTGTGGCTTTTGTTGATCTGTCTTCAGCCCATCACACCACGGATGGCAACCCATTGTGGATTAACTCGCAGGGACTCAGTTCTAAGTCCCGGTGACTGAATTCTCACCCAGCCTGCATTTCATTACATAAACAGCCTCCTGTCAAAAGAGATGAGTTTCTGTCGCACAAGCAGGGCCACTATAGCATGACTGTGTTTTGCAATGTTGTGTACACCCTTCCCCTGGTGGACATTGCCGATTTGCTTATTTATCATGACAGTTTTCTGGCAGAGGCAAGTCAGAGGTCCCAAGGAAGGGGCAGTGTTTTCTGTGTAGCCCATCTCTTTTTCCTTTAGACCCCTGAATTGTGTGGCCGATCTGAAACGCTCACCAGCATCTTCAGGTAATGCCCCATCTCTCCTCTTTTCTTTCCCACTGCTGGGAAGCAGAATTGGATAATGAGTCCAAAATTGGTCAAATTGCATAATTCCTCGTAGCTTTTCTCCTGGACCTGTCGTTGGTGCTCGTGATCTGACAATTATTTTAATTCATTTCCACGAAGAGTTATTGACTCTCTCATACAAGGTGTGCTGCAGAAATCTGAGAGACTCGGGAGTTGACATTTGCTTGGATCGCTGCCCTAGAGGGGTTTATGCAGCTGATCATGGAATAGTTGCTGTCACCGTAGTACCAGGGACTGATGGTAAGCCCACAAAAAAAAAAACTAAGGATCTGTGTCAGTTTCCATTAAGAAAATGCCTCAAAATCCATCGACCTTTATTTCAAATTGAACTGAAAGCTGTCATCTATTGTGGCTGCCTTGAAGACATCTTTGTATAAGAGCAAGCCTGGCTGCATCTGTCCGGTTAAAAGCATCCTTAGAAGAGAGAGACGCTGCCTTTTGGAATGAGTCGGGTTTTCTCACCGACTGCTCCTTGAGTCAAGCCTTCTGTTACGCTGACTGTGTTTCCAGGTTCTTCTTTCTGGTGCTTCCGGCTCTTGGTTAGATTTTCACACCTCTCCATCATCAGCTCCTGGGATTTCTCAGAACCCTGGTGCCCCTACATCCACCCTGTCCCTTTGATCACAGAGCACATCCAGTGTCGGTTATGTTACGTCCATGTCTCCCCCAACCTCTTCATCTCCCCCCGTGTGGAGGCAGCTTAGCCATCTACAACTAAGTGCAGGCAAATCCTAAGTAGAAATGTGGACGCAAGCCAGGAGCAAGAGAGACAGTGGACAGCAGGCATCAAGGCACACAGGACATCCAGCCTAACCAGCGGGCACGGGGGCCTGGCCTGGCCTCTTTCTAGAGTCAGCGGTGGTCCTTCTTACCCACACGTGCATCACCTGAAAGGTGGCCTGGGGCTTCTAACACTAACACCCCCAGCAGACACATTTTTTTATACAAGCTATTTATTCATTCATTCCTTCCTTCCTTCCTTTACTGAGTGCCTCTGTTGTATACCAGGCTCTGGGTAGGATCCACTCCCTGTTCTCAGTGAGCTGAAAGTGTTAGTATGGGGAGTAACTGGTACAAGTAGAGAACAGAGGTCAGGGGAGATAGAAATGTAAATAGGTTATTGATGTAGCAGACACATTAATTTTCACAGAGGCATCAACATTCTCCTACTTTTCAAGTTTGAAAGTTCAGAATCACCGTCAATGCCTTTTTTTTTTTTTTTCCTTCTGCTACTAATCCCACTTCACGACCCGGTCCCGTCAGTTCTTTTCGTCCCTTCTCTCCCGTTCACCGGCCTCTGGCTTCTCTGACACCATCCTAGTCAAGCTATCCATCACCTCGTCCCTGAAGTTTGGCAGAAACACTCTTGAAATATCCTCCCTGACCCTCATTTCTTCTTCTGTAAGACAAGAGTTCATGACGTTTTTCCTACCGCTTCTTTGCCCATGAAATCAAGCGCAAACCCTGGCCTTACCCAGACTTCCCGTAACTTGATTTTCCTCTCCTCCCAGCCACATTTCCCTGGGCTCCTACCCGGCGACGCAGCCCAGCACTGACACTGTTCCTCAAGCATCACATACTCATTCTGGACTTTGAGTTGTGCTGTGTTCCCCAGGGCTACAGGCTCTTCCTCTCTTCGTAGACAAATCCAGCTCATTCTTCTTGGTCCGGCCCAAGTCTCATCATCTCTCCCATGAGCCTTTTCTCCTGATGCCCGAGGCTCCATTGATTTCTCCTTTCTCTAATTCCTATAGCACATGTTACCTTTAGACCGCTTAGCAATACATCCTGACCCTTCGCTTTGCTACTCATGGTTTATGTGAAGGACTGACTGTATCATTTATTGCCCAAACCGGGACTCTTTTGAGAGTGAAAATGGTGCTGTTAATCATTTCACCAGGAAAACAGACATTGTGAACTATCCTGGGCAAATCAGGATCTATGGCCATCCTACTTGTGTTTAGACATCTTATCTTTCCAACAAGACTGTAAGTTCCTAGGGGGCAAATCTTACATGGGGAATATTTGCTTTGCATATTCCGTGGCATGTGAAACACAATTAACGATCAATAAATGCAGGAAGGAAAGAAAGAGGGATGGAGGGAATCAGGCAGTCAATTCATCCTCACTGAAAAAGGTGGTTTCTTAAAAATCAAAACACAACTCCAGGACTTCCCTGGTGGCGCAGTGGTTAAGAATCCGCCTGCCAATGGAGGGGACACGGGTTCGAGCCCTGGTCCGGGAAGATCCCACATGCCGCGGAGCAGCTAAGCCCGTGTGCCATAACTACTGAGTCTGCACTCTAGAGCCCGTGAGCCACAACTACTGAGCCCGCGCGCCTAGAGCCCATGCTCCAGAACAAGAGAAGCCACCGCAATGAGAAGCCCGCGCACCGCAAGGAAGAGTAGCCCCTGCTCGCTGCAACTAGAGAAAGCCCGTGTGTAGCAACGAAGACCCAATGCAGCCAAAAGAATAAATTACATAAATAAATGTATTTTAAAAAAAAAACCACAACTCCACCCGATTGGATGTATACAAGGCATGAATAACAGGATAAGCACACAACTTCTCCATGACCAGTTGGAAGAGGGCAGCTGAAATTCGAGAAGGCAGAATATAAGTTTGAAGATAGAAGAAAAACAGCAACAGACAAATCAAGTGGTGCAGAGCACTTAAGAAGGGTCTAAATCGTGTCAGTCAAAACCATCAAGGCGACCCTGAATATAAAACCTAATCTGTATTCCACGGGGGCTCTGAAAGCGTGGATTATTGTTAAATGTCAAAGAGCCGTCTCCACGACGCGCAATACAGGAAGTGTAGTTTCTCGCACTTTCATTCATGCCAGAGAGTAATCATCTCCAAAAGGTAAAGTATAATAAGTTTCTTGTGGGATTTTGATTTTAAATAAACCCCAAAATGGAATCCGTAAGCAGGCTATATCTGCCATTTTCTGTCTTTTCCATCTCAAGACTCCTTGCTGTATCTGTACACTTATCCATCCCTGTGTTTTTCTAGCATCCATCCTGATGGCCTCAAAGAGAGTATCAAGGAAAAGTTTGAGAACTTTTTAATTGTCCGCCTCAACATAAGCCCCAAACTTCCTTCAAGCTGATCTCAATTAGAAGGGAGTTGTCACCGTTAAAAAAGAACAGGAAACAAAGTCTGAGGCATCAGCCCTGTCCTAATGCCCAGCATCTTCACCCCAATGTTCACTCTGCGACATCAGCCGCAGGTAGATGCAGGCAGGGATGGGGCAAGTGTGTTGCTCTGATGACCTGAGCCCCATGGGCAAGGCCCGCATCACCCCCACTGCTCTCCCAGCTCATCATTCTTATTCTTCCCACCTTGGCCATCTCTGAATTTAGGTGGTTGTGAGGGATAGGATGGTCCTTGAACTTCCCAAATGTGTCATAACTCATTCTGGTCCTGTGGCTGTTACTGGCTAGTGAGCGAACTCAGGCCCTCATGGAATGACTTCGAAAGTTCATGTGCCAAGAAACCCTAGCTTTAAGAACTCAGAGAAAAACTCAGCACTTTCTCCTCATGCATTTCTATAAAGAACAGATAAACATAGAAGCATTCTATGAGGCAGTGCTTGGGCACTTGGCGGACACGTGCTTTTGTGCCACTGACCAACTGTCTGAACTGAGGATTCTCGACCTTTTAAATTTTGTTTCACTTGAGGCTCTCAGTTCCAGATCTATGAAATAAATGAGTTACACTATTTCCAAGATGCCTTCCAAGTAGAATTTCTATAAATCTATGATCTTGAAATAGTTCTCTTTGCCAAAAAAAGGGGTAAAGAGTAAAATACCATTTTACCAAAGTTTGTTATCAACCAGATCTTAATATTTAGCAGATATAATACATCCCCTTAAAATACACCAAGCACGTGAAACAAACGTGTTACAGCACTGCAAGCCGAAGGAAAGTGTTGTACTTCCCACTAGTTGTGTTGCAGACTAGGTCTGCTGAGGGCTTTCTTAAATAAAAGTAAATTAAAATTAACTTCGTTTAATGTAAGACACCATTAAAGGCACTTCCTCTTAGACAGAGACCCCATTGTAGCAAAAACTAAAGAAAGGGAGACAGAGGACACTGTTCTCTTCCTCCAGACTACTCTGGCCTCAAATCTTTGAGAATCACTGTGATTCCACAAGATTGTTGAAACCTCCAAGTCCCAGCAAGTTTGGAGACAGTGAAAGGAGCATCATGGGACGTAGGTTTACTCCCAACCCTGCCACGTAAGGTCTTGAAACACTACCTTCTCTTGAAAACAAAAGAGTGTGGCTTGGCTAATTTTTCAAGTCTCTTCCAGTTCAGAAATACTATGGGTCAGTGAATTTTGTCCAAATTCTCATAATTAAATACGACTGGGAATCAGTTTTATGGATAACTAGATTGCTTTTCATTACAACAACCAACTGGAAGTTACAGCCCCGTGCAAGGATCAGCAGCAAGGGACGAAGTATTGGGTAGTTGTTACTGTAGCTATCACCCTGCTGGGACAGCCGATCGCCTTGCAGTCTCCTGCATATGCAGTTCAGTAGGATATTCGGATCTCATCAATAAACACATTATTGTTTGCATGACTGTATCTCCTTATCTTTACTTCTAATCTGGAGACTTCATATTTAGGTGCATTCATTGACGAACCACTGTAAGTCTTATTGTTAAATCAAACCTGAAATGAATTCCAGGACTCCGTGTATTTCAAGACCAATGGCTATTTACTGAAGAAACTCTTCCTTCAGTTCTTTCAAGTTAAGTCAAAGACCAGAGAAAAAGAGTTTCTCAGATTTATTCTTCCACAAACCATACATTTATGCTGCCTGTTATGTGCCAGCCATGAACGAGAGAGCTGTGATCTCTGCCCTTGTTGAGTTTATAGTCTAGGAGATCACTAGATGGTATTATTTAAAAACCACTGGTTAACGAACTCAGGGAGACCTTGCCTGAGAAGGTCGCATTTCAGCTGAGACCTGCAGGGTGATGGATTCTTGCCTTCACCTGTTCCTCCCAGCAGGCCGATCACCTAGTCTTCCGGTTCTCTTTTAAGGAAAGCTTTTGGTGCTCATCCTGAGAGACTGTGTGTAAGGAGTGTGCTTGAGACAAGTCAGCATTGGCATTTCCATGCCCTCATCCTAGGAGACACTGTCTGATTTCTTCATAGACTGATTGAAGAACAGCGTTTGTCCCCATTAGCAGTAAGTAGTCTTGAGGTCAGAAGTGGAAATAATGGTATTCATCTTCATCTTGAATGTATTGAAGACATTTTCCGCGATTCCTTTTCTCTCCGTCTTACCACTGAGATTGAAAACAGATGTTACTTCATAGCCTCCCCACCACCCCGCTCCTTTAGTTTAAGAATCAAAATGTTCCTCACCAGACTCTTTCTCCCCGCTGCTGCAGAGTAACGTGAAGTTGCTGTTCACGCTATTTTTCTTCCCTGTTCTTCCCTGTTCACGCTATTTTTCCTTTACCGCGTAAGTGTGTATCCATACCTCACATTTACTACCGTTTTGCGAATTTGTGAGTCTATATGTTATACACGGCCTCAGGCTCTACTTTTTGCAAGCTTGTGTCTTTGTTTCTCAAGTTTACTCATAGCAGCACACTTATAAAACTAGTGCATTCATTTTAACTGCTCACCACTGTGTAAATAAAGCGCTTTCTTTCCCCGGCCTTCTGCTAAGTTAGTTGGTTCTCCTTGCTCACGATTTTCCATGGAGGACGACGTGCAGTGGGCAGTGGAATTGAGTCTCGGGGTAGAAGCGTCGTCAGCACCACTAGGTGTTGCCAAATGGCTCTCTAAAGCCAACAGTATCACTTAGACATCCACCAGCAATGGATACGAAATCCCATTTTATCCTCATTCTTGCCAACATCTGGTGTTAACAAATTTTACTCTTTGCCAGTCTGATTGGTCTCAAACGACACCTCAGTGGTGGGTTCCCTGATAATTAACAAGGTTGAGCGTCATTTCATATTTATGACTATTTGGTTATTTTGCTCTGTGAATTTCCATCCTTTTCCTATTTTCCCATTAGGTTTTTGTTTCCTTATTGACTTACATGCATTCTTTCCTCTGTTACAGGTATTAAAAATACTTTTTCTCACTTTCCGACTTGTAGAAACTTTGCCGGTGAAGTCCTTTATCATACCAAAGTTTAGATTTAACAGTCAGATAGATTACTTTATGCTTTGTGCATTTCTTGTGCCCTTTTAAAGAAATTCTCCCTGCCCTGATTATGTAATGACATCCTCTTTTTCTTTTTCCAACAAAGTTTTAACGTTTTCTCTTTCATATTCAGGTCTTTTATCCACCTGGAATTTACTTTTGCCTAAAATGTGAGGGAGCGATTGAATGTGTTTTTCTCTATGGGTCGTTAGTCGTTTTAACACCATACTTCTTTTTTTTTTTTTTAACGTGAATTGTAATTCCACCTCTTTCATAGGCTAAGCTCCCCTTTTCCATGTTTACACTTGGTCTTTTATCTGCCTCTGAGCCAGTATCACACCGTTTTCATTAGTTTGGCATCGCAGTAATTCTTAATATCCTACAGGTCATGCCCTCCCTTTCTTCCCCTCCACCCCCATCTTTCCTTTCACGTTTGGTTTCTTTTTCCTCAGGTACATACAGCCTTTAGTAATTCTTTGAATGCTGGTCTGTGTGACATAGTCTTTCAGTCTTTGTTCTGCAGATGTCCTTATTTCACCCTCACTATACACCCAAGCTACCGGAGTCCGTGTCCCTCTCCCTTCCATACCAAGGCCACCTGGGCCCCTTAATATGGGGGGACCATGATCTCACAGACCTGCCGGGGTCTCCCTCCCCCGTTGGCTGCCACACTTCTGCTTCGTGTGGTTGAAAGCAGAGCAGCATTCACAGCTCTCACATGGAAGCATTACCTGAGCTGTCAGTTTGCCTCTGGAGAATTCGGTCATTATTCCTTTACAGAATCTGTGTGCTCATATACAACGCTAAATTAAAACTTAATTAATTTATGTGGAAAATAATCCCTATTAGCTGTGCCATCTTGGGCCGGTCATTTAACCTGCCCGAACTTTGAGCTTGTCATCTGTCCAATGGGATCACAATACCTGTGCCACCGGGTTCTTGCCAAGATTAAATGAGATAGATAGATGGTACTTAGCACGTGGGAGGTTTCAAATCATAGCTTGGAAAGAGTCAAAGGGAAGAGGGAAATGTGGGAGGGGCACTGGCTTTTATCCTCACTTGATGGGAGGAGGTGGGCACAGCCCGAACGCTCGGGTTCCCTTTCTCACCCTTGACCGGGGCCCGCACAGCCTCAGGCAGTTTGGCAGATCTAACGAGGACCCCACTTTCAGTTCTGCTTGATGTTAAGTCTTGATTTCCGCTTGTCTGTCTGACCAGAGGTTAACACTGAGTCAACAAATCAGAAGCTGGGCTCTCACAGCTGGCCGGAGTTTTAACCCAGTTAGAGGATTTCACAGTGAAATTAGAACTCTATAAGTCTTCTCCTGCTTCTTAAATTGTCTGTGTGATCCAGTGGCTTTCTTTAAACATCCGTACCATATCCTGCTTTTCTCAGTGCAGAGAGCCAGAAAAAGCCTCATGAAGAGTCCTCTAGGAACTATCGTGTGAACAGACAGCTGTTTGGGGAATGCAGCCGATCTGCTCTGTTCCCAGCTCATCACATTCAGACACGCTACACAACGCCGTGTTCACTGACGATTATATTAGATGCCACGTTCCCAGGGAAGGATCCACTCAGCCACCACTAGCTTATTCATTATTGATACACAGTTAAAGGGCATGGCTCGAATGAATGCAAGCATCTGAGAAAAGTCCTTATTCACGTACAGATCAAACTGAACATCTGTCATTTCCCTGGTGACCTCACATACTCTTTTGTGCCTTGGGACCTCAAAGTATGTAAGCAGAGTAGATGCTTCCACTCTTTTGTTTAGTTTAATTGTTGGCCTTAATCCACTTGTTCAGATTATTCGGACGTGTTTAAAATTATCCCTTGCTTCCCCTTAATATATTAAAACAGGAGGAGAGGGAAATTTCTTTTTAGGACCTACTGCATTCTAAGGATAAATGCAAACTGTTCTACTCTGATTCTTAATGACCCACTATTAACATAGTAGGAAACCCAGTACCTCTTTTCACATCATTACTCCTAATGGAACTATTACCAGGATAATAGCTTGACCTTTAGCTATAGATTCACATAGCAAAAAATATGTTCTCCTTACCCGATACCTCTATCCACATAGCATATGGAGTGTTCTCAGATCAATACAATGACTGTCCTTTGGCCCTGTTCTCAGGACTCATCTGCGCATGTAACAGAAAGAATAGGATTTCGTCCTCTGTAGGTAGATTCTAGTTAAAAGTTTCTTTTAAGTTTGAGTGTAAGCCATGAACCAGAATGTCAATAATATGCCCGATGGAAATATCTGTTTGTAGAGGTATTTTTCGGAAAGCCCAATGCTTTGCAAGCAAAGGGAGACCCAGGAGGCAGAGAGTTCCCTGGCTTCTTATGATTGAAACCAGATAACTTTTCACTGCAAGGAGAAAATAATAACCAGAAATTGTCACCTTTTGAACGAGCGGCAGAACACTTGAGCTTAAAATGGTGAGAAAGATCCGCTTGGAAGCCACCTACACAGTGGGAGACCTTCCCTCTGTTTCTCCTGGACCTAGTCGTTGACACACGTGGTTGCCGGGAATCACTTTGATGTTGGCATAATCCAAATCTGTGTTGTTAATTTCGAATCTCTGCTTCCTAATGTGGGCTAATTTGAATGCATGCATTTCCCAATCTAAGAAGAGAGGGGTTGCTATGGAAATTAATTACATAAATAACATTACAAGGAAGGAGGGAGAGGTTTACCTGCTAAGACGGTGTATTCAATCATTTCTGTGGTATACATTTTCCTATAATCGAATAGGGTGCCAAATACAAATATTGTCTTTTGTTCGTTAAAACACGATTTCAAGAACTTTTCGGCAGCCCTCTGATTAAGAAGTGTCACTGTGGGCATTTGAATGTAATAAAACCTTGTTTCTTTAAATATATGCTATTAAGACTTCCTACTAATTCAGATAGGCCTTTCTCCCCCAATTAGCCTAAATAGCTGAGCTATTGTATTTACTTCCATTAGAAACAAAAGTAGAAAATATGTTTATTCTTCAAATGTTTATGGCGTTCTTAGTCTAGGGCACTGCAGTAGGTGCTTTTAGGGAGAGAAAATAAAGACCCCCGAAGACCCCTGTCTATAATCTGGTACAGGAGATTCAGAAGCACCCCTACCCCGGGGATGCTGTCCCCTCTGCATCTCTCCCAGGTGGAGACTGCTTACTCGCGTGCCCCATGTATCGTAGATTGGGCAGCCTGGTTGATATTCTCCCTGGACCTTAACCCTCCCTCCTCCTTATCTCTCCTCCTCTTCTCAGTTGGGGCTAGGATGGAGCCTTTCCATCAGCACACCTCTGCATCTTCCTTCCCCTCACTCCCAGGTCCTGCTGCCATCTTGGATAACTTCACCATCCACATGAGAGATCCCGTGACCCCCTAGCTAGAGTGTCCAGACCTCGTCCTCACTGGCTTTCATCTCCACTACACTTCAGCCCCACACCGTTGACCACACGTCCTGCTCGCTGCCAACATTTGACGCTCCACCATTATATTCTCAGTTGCCCCTTTTCCCCGGCATCTCCTTGCCAACCCCACTGATATATCCATTCCCTGATCTCCATAGATTTGCCCGAGTCTAAGCCATTTTCTGGCTTCACGTGCTTCCCAGATATGGGTGGAAAGGAAGGGTGGGTGAAGAAAGCTGTAATTTCATCCCAGGGGGCATCTTCACCACCACCTTCAACGCTTTATATCCTGTCCTTCTGCCAAACCTGTCCGGCGAACTCCTAACCCTACACCAGCCCTCCCATCGGGTGTCTCCACCCCAGACGAGGAGCTGCCAGGTGCCCTGGAGAAAACACCCGCCCTATGGCCACTGCCGCCACAAGCACGCGGCCCCGCTCCTACTCGGCATCCTGCGCTCTCGTCTGCTGCCTTCCTGTTCCTGTTCTCCTCTGGGCACTTCCAGACGCTCCCGCACTCTCCACGCCCTTCACCACTGAGTTCATTGAGGCGTCAGGAGCGATGAGGACCCACCTTGATCCCTTCTAAGTCCACCCCTGTCTTCTCCTCCTCTGGGTTCAGAGGAGGAAGCTTTCCTCCTGGTCCCGGTCGAGGGTAACCCCCCATCCCTCTCCCGAATGCCGACCCTCCCCCAGTTCCTCTGGTACATGGTTCCTTAGACTGTCCCCCCATCCTCCCTGGATCCCCACTGGCCGCCTCCCCCATCCCCATCCTTCCTCCCCCGCCCCTTCCTCCCCCCAAGCCCACCGCCAGGCCTGGCGTTTGGAGACTGTCCTCTGTGGCCACCCTCCCCACGCCCTTGATGACGGCCTCCAGGGACTCTTTCCTCACCTCTTTCCTGGCCCTTCGTCTGCACTCGGGGCTGTGGGTCCCACCACTTGCGCCTGCAAGACCACGCTTCCGGCTCCTTCCTGGTCTCCCGTGCCTCAACCTCCCTTCAGACCCGGGGGTCCTCTCTGTGCTTGGCCAGTGCTCTGTCCACTCGGAAACTTCTCCCTGGTCACTGTTTTCTCTCTTGTCGTTTTAATGACCACATATATGTTTGTGCCCCTCGAACCTGCATCTTCCTCCAGGACCCCTTCCCTGAACCAAAGGCTTCTGTGTTGAAATACCCGCCAGCTGTCCCCATGTGAGGACTCCGCAAACACCCCGAACTCAACGTGTTCCAAGCCACACCTGATGCATCTCGCAGCTCCCCTCACACACCTTCCTCCTGTATTCACCGGGTCATGCTAGTTCCTGATCTGTTCCCCGTCACCCCTTCATCTTCGCTAGCGCTGGCCCCGATTCCCGCGATGGTGTCGATTCCTGAAAGGCATCCCGTGCTCCCACCCCCTCACGTCCACCCGCCCCTTGCTGCCCTGCATCTCTTCCTGCACAACTGCATTGTTGATGTTTATACACTCGGCCCCTCGGATCCACAGGCTCTGCACCTGTAGGTATAACCAGCTGCCAATCAAAAGTATTTGAAAAAGAATTCCAGGAAGTTCCCAAAAGCGACACTTCAATTTGCCAAGTGCAGGCACCTACTGACATAGCATCGACGTGGTATTAGGTATAATAAGTCATCCAGAAATGATTCAAAGTATGCAGGAGGATGTGCATAGGTTGTATGCATATAATACACATTGTATATACGGAACTCGAGCGTCCGTGGATTTTGGTACCATGGGGGTCCTGGGGCCCATGCCCCACAGAGACCAGGGGACGACTGTTGATGACTTTTTTCCCTTCTTCCATATTACTATTTCCTTAGGATACATTTCTAGGAATAGGATTACCAGTCCCAAGGAAGAACAGTTTCATGTCTCATTATATAGAACCATCTTATTTCCCAAAAGGGTTTTGCCAATTTATGCCAACAGTCATACTTGAATGCGCCAGATTCACAGAATTTTATCCATCTGAAGTATTAGCGTAATTGTTTTTCTAATTTAGTGGGTATAAAGTGTTTTGCAACTTGGGGGCTTACAAATTATTTGAACGTGTTTTGCTAAGTGTACTTCTTCCCTTTATCGGTGGAGGCTTGAAGTTGCTCTTTCATTTGGGATCAGCTCTTCCTATCGTGGTAGATTTAGTGCAACTAGTTCTGCTCATTCAAGTGAAATGTTTATTTTTTATTCAATAGAAATGTTACAGCTTTGTGTAGTTGAATCTGTCAACATTTTCCTCTGTCCTTTCTTTTTAAAAGAAACCTTCAAAATGTTAAAATTATCAATGTTTTCAATACCAAGGAGGCAGTGCAACGTGACCGCATAGCAGGCCTTGACCTTGAGGGGAGCAGGTTGAAAAGTGCTCAGGAACGATGTGTGAAGTAGAAATGGCAACCGCAGCGCTGCGTGCACCATCACACGCTGTGCGGCTTTACTGAGACAACTGTCATAGCACGTGACTCCAGTTTCCTTTGTGCTTATTAGGGAGCTCTTTCCTAGGAGCTGCTCGTACAAGATGCAAGAGGTTGACTCAAAGTAGGATTGGAACTTTCACTAACACCCAACTGCACTGCCTCTATTTTGAGTGCCGATCGACTTAGCAGGAATCACCACGAGACCATCATCTTTTTGCGTAATTTTCCATTTGATTTTGAGTTAGCAGAAAAGTGAAATATGTTGATACACTTGAAGAATTCTGTCATGGGGCCAATGGACCCCTAGGAAGCATTTTCTGCTCTGCCCGTAAGACACATACACATGGACGTGGAGCCATTAGAAAGAGTAGTTTCCGTAGAACTACTTAATATCTGTAACCAGTTTCATTTGGAAGCACAGGACATAGTATGTAGGATGGACCCTGCCAAGCTCCATCTTCACCAAAGGAATGCCATATGGATTTTGAGAATATCCACTGCAGAACTGACATCTTTTAGAAGTACACTCTTTTTTTTTTCCTTCTTGGGGTTATATTCCTTTTTCAGATCTGCATATTTTCTTTGTTAAAATATTTAACAATATTTCACATTTTCTTTCAGTCTTCACAGAAAAATACTGCACTGCTAATCACGTGGATAAACTTCCCGGCCCAAGAGACTGGGTTCAGATTCTACAGGATCAAATCAAACTGGCCCGAAGAAGGTTAAAAAGAGGCTCAGGTATGAATCAGCTGCAAGAAAATAATTGCAGAAGTGCTTTGTCGAATTTTTAGATGATACAAAGTACAGTTCTTTGCTCTCGGCTACTTCATTGTCTTTTGTCTTTTAAAGGAGAAGCTTTATATAATGTGCTTTGGTTTTGTATCTGAAAAGCTTAGTCAAATGATTTTGAAATTCACCTTAAGATTAAACAGTGAAAATTACGTCAGGCCATTTACTTTAAATAGTACAAATGAAAAAGATTGCTAATCTCGCTGGTGGTCTTATGTATGAAATGAGGTCTCTCTTTTGTGATTTGTTTCTACTGCCTATTGATTTTTATTTGTTTGGACCTCCATGACCTCATAAAAAGTACTAGTTGCTTAAGGTTAAAAAAAAAAAGAAGATTCTGTGGAAATATATTTAATTGCATGGAAAGGTGTTCTTACTGTACTAAGTGAATAAAATAAATTATAAATTAAAACACACACACACACACACACACACACACACACACAATAATCATCTTACCAGAAAGACCATGTAAAATAGAAAGAGATTTTTAAGTCAGATATTTACTTTTTTCTTTTTTTTCCTTCAATCTGGGCTTGGTGGTTCTGGGATCATTCTTCCAGGAAAGGTGAACACCAGTTGAATTATGACTATTTAGAGATGGTCATTTGAAATCTCGTTCTCCCCAAAGTGACGGTGGGACAATTTACCAATGAAGAATCCTTTTGAGGTCAGTTTTCTGCCATTATGTAGGAATAATCACCCCTAGGAGGCCACAAGCCTCTAGATATTATTTTTAAAAAACAAAACAAAAAACAACCGATCAAACCTCAGGCCCCCTGGCCTGCTAAGAGCCTTCTGTGCTTCTGTGGCTGTGGTGTGAGAGTTTGGGAGACAGGTTTTGCTTGAATGTCACACTCTGGGGGTCCATAGAACAGCAGTACAAACTTGTGAGACTGTCTGTAACACAGCCTCTTACTTGAACTTTCACTGTGAGTAGGAGTAACCGTGACCAAGCCTGCGGAAGAGCCCAGCCACCAGCCCCGGGGAGGAGAGCTCCGGGCTCAGGCTGGGAGTGCTCTTGACTCAACAAGACACAGAGCACCGAGGGACCGAGTGGTTTTTCCGGGTGAAAAACCTTACAGTTCTATAAAAGTAGCTAGCAAGATGCTACACTATCCAGCTATAACTGGATGAGGTTTTTTTTATTAAAAATCTTCCCTCCCTCCTTTTTTAACCTTTTGACTTCTTTTACACTTAACTGATGCTCTTTTTATAAAGAGCAATGGACTACTAAGATTTTTCATTGGTAACCAAATGGATTATTGCATTAGGTAACAAGTCACATCAGAGTCAGTAGATCTGGTTTCCAAGGCTCACGTCCGCTCTTCACCAGCTCTGGACCTTGGACAAGTCACTCCATACTTCTCATCTCGGGTCCCCATCACGAACTGGACATAGACGTACAGCCTGTCTACGTACAGAGCTGTCCTGAGGCTCCAGACGCGGGTTGTACATGAACGTCTTTATCAGTGAAGCTAGCGTACCTCTCGGAAGATGTCTTTGCGCGCAGCCATGCTTGGCGGCATGGAGGTCACTGAGGCAGCCACACGTCGTGTCCTCGGTCAGGGGACCAGCCAGCCTGCTGTGCTGGGGCAGCCGCTTTGCTCCTGTTGTCCCGGCATGATTATCAGTGATGCCCCTTTCACTCTCAAAGGCTTTCAGTCTTGGGCAGTAAATCATGTGCTTATCCTCCCCCTGGGTCTCCCAGTTTTCACTGCTGTCTTCTGCACCCCCAAATCATCGCATATCAACACAGCGTGGTGCAGTGGAGAGAACAGGTCTGCTTTCCTGGCTCTGATCTGCCATTTACAATTTCCTGGGAACCTGGACTAATTACTCAACCTCTCTGAGCCTCGGTTTCTCCATTTATATAGCGAGGCTGATACCTACCTCCGGGTGCTTTCAGAGTTAAAATTAGATAATGTAAGTATTGCCACCGATAGACAGCTGACATGTAATAATGCTCAAGAAATGCCCACGACCTTATCGTCCTTCCCTTTGCTAACCAAAACCAAAACAAAGCAAACAAAGTTCCTTTCTCCTCTGACACTGTTGGTCAGATTTCTTCCAAAAGGGCCTTCATTCCCTGAGTCTGCCTCCCCACCCAGTTCACTTTAGAATCCAGGGCATTTTGCCCCTGACCTCACTCCTCTACGTACGTGAACCTTTGCTGCGTTTGCGTCCTCCGGATCATCAGATTTCACTTGTTTATATTAACACTCAGACTTGACCTCCATACTGATTGTTACCCTTTCAAATCACATCCTTCTTGAAACTGTCTTCCTCCAGGCTCTATGATTTCATTCTCTTTGTTTCTCCTCCAATTTCCCTGTCAGTGCCTTGGGTCTCCTTCCCCACCTCTTTCTCCTCTGCCTGTCTCCTAAACCCGGGTCCTGGTTTCCATCTTTGGTGCTTCTTCTCGTTCTCGTTGTGCGTCCTCCCACGTGACTTGCACTGTCCCATCATCGGGGGCTCCCCAGTGTGCAGCTCCAGGCTCGGCCACGTCCTGGGACCCGAGCCTCCACTCCCTGAGCCTCTGCTAATGAGGTCCGGTCATGCCCCGCCCCAGATTAAATACTTCTGGCTTCCTGTCCGCCCAGATAAAAACCCTTCTACATACCCCCCAGCACAGCGACGGTCCTTCACCTCCTGCCATTGCCCGGTGCGCCCCTGGGCCACACCAGACCCCGCCCCGCCCCACCCCGTCTGAAATCGGCGGGCCTCCCACACCCAGGCTTCCCCTCCGCCTGGAAGCACGCAGCATCTCAGAGGCGGACTCGGCACTTTGATCTTCTGCCACCTGAATAGTGACAGGGACACACCCGTTTCCCCCACGAAATCCTCAGGAGCAGAGGCTGCATGTTTCTGTCCTAAGCATTGAGAACACTGTGTGACACAGTGTGGACACGCCAGGATGTTTGTTGAATGGACCAGCGAATGGGAATGAAGGGACAGCTGTCCACAGCAAAAAGGTCTCAGTTCATCGCGGTCACGTGAGATCTTGGAGACTATTCCAGCAGTTTCTGACTGGAGGTTCAGAGGCTTCCTCATCCCCCATCCCCAGAACCCACGGGGTGGCCACGTGCTGGGTACGCGACTCGCCTGGCCATCCCTGGGTGCCCCGTCCTTCGTCCTCAGGCCCTTTCTCTCACTTCTCTGTCCCCGTCCTCTGAGGCCTCTTCACTCCTGATCGCCTCTTCTCCCAGCTCCCCCAAAGGTTCAGAGTCTCGGGTCAAGGCGCCCAGACCTCACTCTGGGTGGCTTCACTGAGAAACACCTGGGAAGATCACCCTCCTGCTGGCGGCTCTCTTATCTCTTCTTAGGCTAAAGGCCCCCTGCCTCTGCCTGGAGACACCTCACAAAGGCCCCTTCGTGACTCTGCCCCTTAGATTTCAGGCTCCAGGGAAAGCACTTTTTGCAATTGACAGGTGTTATAAAAGACAGCACCCCGCGAGTAAGCCCTCATTAAGCAAGCACTGGTGTCCTGCTGGGTGCGTCTCTCCTCAGCTTTACTTTCAAGTATAAGCTGAGCGGTGTCCTTGCTAGTTAAGTATTAAGTTGGTCTTATGTTGCCTAGGTTCTGCGTTAGCAACCCTGATGGTTCTGAGTATGTGAGAACTTGTACCTACCTGTTGCTTTTCAGAGCAAGTTGTCAAACCCAAAAAACAAAGACACTAAATACAGTATCAGAGAGATCTAAGATTTGTCATAGTGAAGAGACTGAAATGTAATACTCAGTCCAAAGGAAAGGCAAAGGGTCAGAGTGGCCAGGATCCATCCACCAGCTGCCCTGTGGTCCCCGTGCCTTGGCCCCAGCTGTGCCACCAGCTTCTAGCAAATCTGCACTTGCTTCCTCTACCTAGGACCTCTTCCTGCATCACAGGGGGTGGCGGCAGGACGTGGGAAATGCTTGGAGCTCCTTGGGAGCTTGAGGGAAAAGGACGGCATAAATTCAGGATCCGGATGTTACTGATTGAGGAGCTTTGGAGACAACCCAGAGGAAGCAGGAAGAGGGCTTGGTGTCCCAGAACCTGTGCCTCTAGCTGAGGAGAGTGAATAACAGTCTCTAAAGGAGCTGAAAAGTTTCCATTTGAAGAGTCACCTTTTTTTTTTTTTTTTTTTTTGCGGTATGTGGGCCTCTCACTGTTGTGGCCTCTCCCATTGCGGAGCACAGGCTCCGGACGGATGCGCAGGCTCAGCGGCCATGGCTCACGGGCCCAGCCGCTCCGCGGCATGCGGGATCCTCCCAGACCGGGGCACGAACCCATGTCCCCTGCATTGGCAGGCGGACTCTCAACCACTGCGCCACCAGGGAAGCCCTGAAGAGTCACCTTTGAAGGTGGAAGACATACACGTAGGGAGCGGAGTGTTGGGCGTATACTGAGTATATTGGAGAAGACTGTTCTCAGAGACACAGGAGCAGCTCTGCTGCCAGAGGCCACATGACTAGAAGAGCAAGTTCTGTTGCAATGTTGTTCCCCTTCTGTATGTATTTTATACATAAACACACCTTTTTTTTTCTGTTGTCAGATGCTGAGACCAGTTATTATCATAAGTTCTGGTCTCCACTCCCTTCCCCACAGCATACACATGCACACAGTGGGGACCTTCCTCCACGTTCCTGTCTCTCTTTCCCCCAAATAGACTGGCCAGTGAGCACGTTTCTTAACCATCTCAGGGTTTGGATTAGTAATTCGTGTGCCTGTTGGTACAGAATGGGGTGCAGTCCCCCCCCGCCTCCTGTGGAGCGTCTCGCCCGCTCAGATGATCGGGTACCCTGTTCTGGAGTCATCTCATTTGATCGAGGATGCTTCCACTCTGACACTGGGTTTAGATTCTCTGCCTAGAGAGTTGTGGTTGGCACCTTGGCAGGTTTCCCCAGCCTGTCTAGCAGGTTCCATCAGCGTCTGAGAAGGGGAGGGTGGCTGAAGGACAAAGCTAGCCCTGACACACAGACCACACAGGAGCAAGATGACAGCACACCCACGGTGACCTGCCAAATAGGCTTCGCCTCCCAATTGTGTCAAATCCTGTCCCACCTCTTTCTCCCCAAGCGGCACAGAAGTGGGATCCCCGCAAACCGGAACTGGAGCCGCACGCGTTGCTGTCGTCATGCGGATGAGAACTGAGGGGCCGGGGTCGGTGCTATTGCTTGCTCTTTTTTTGTCTCCTTTTCGGTCTAAATGACAATATGGCGTCTCATGGATATTCCACAGCTTCAGTCTTAGTTATCATATCTGGCTCACTTCCTGGAATAAGGTACAGACTCTACCTGGGCAAGTAATCAATTCGCTGCTAAAGGCAGCCGGCGAAGCCTCCAGAAAAAGGAAGTGCCCGTCACAGGTATGAAAGGTTGTTCTGCGGATCCAAATAGAGATTCATTTGGGGCTCTCACCACATGTAATACATTTTTTTTCGATAACTGGAATGATTCCTTTTCTGGTGTGCATTTTTATCATTTTCATTAGATTATTTCCTCAGTGCAAAACTCGCAATTTTTTAATTTGTGTTGGATCTAAGAATAAAGCTGTCACTGCTATTAAAATTTTATTGGACTTGCTTCATCTTTCCCGAATTTCACAACTTGCCTGTCCCCAGAGAAGAAAGATTGTGAGCTTGTTGTTACAGACAGATGTTAGAATCACATTTAAGTTAACAGTCATGTTCTTAATCCACAACACTTGGCCCTGTTTGTGCAGCGGGCAGCTACTCATTTATACATAATCCTTTACAGATTTGGGGTTGCGTATGTTTGGTTCTTAGTAAAGCACATAATTGCACAGGCCTGGTTTTTTTTAAAGTGAGGAGAGCTGAATTACAAAGGGAAGATCGACTTACACCCAGAACTGATTTTTGTCATCACTAAATGAAAAGCTGCTTTTCATGGAAGGTAGAGAAAGTTACTAAAGTGTCAAATGAACTAAAGCCTGAAGTTTTACAATTGCAGCTTATAGTGATGCCTGTGATTTATATTTGGACTATACATAGCGAGCGAAGAGGTCAAGCCCGGGCATTAACCTGAGTCAAACCCTTGGTACGTCTTAACGTCTGTTTGTCTCCGTTGCCTCATTTCTTAAAATGGGCGTAAGATAGACCTGCCTTGTAGGGGTTGCCAAGGGTCAGCTGACACAATGCATATAATAACTGCTCAGGAGGTGGTATTCAGTAAATGGTGATGCCTATCATAGCTATTATTATTATTATTACTGAAGAATCTTTTAAATCTTCTGGTTCCTTTAGCCGAGATGCCTAGTCCAGCTTTTTTTTCTCCAATGAATCACATCCTGGGATTGATGATAAATCCAGTATTGCACGTCCCGTGCATAACTCTTCTAAAGAATCTTATTTTATGTACTATATGTATCAGAATAGTGTACACTGCCATGTGATGTAAAAAAGAAAAATCGTCGGAAATAATGCAGCCAGCTATCTAAGTGTTATACCAACTAAAACAATAAATAAACCTTGAACAGTGAAAATAAATAAATAAATCCCAATGAAAGAACTACGGTGTACTTCATCTTCCTATTCAAGTTCACTCAAGCCAATCAGAAGAGAATAATATCTTCTAAATATAAAAATAACATGTTATTTTTTAAATATATAAGAAAATTTTAAAAACTCAAAGCACAAAATTTTAAATACCCATAAGCTTTTCGTCCAGAGAGAAACACTTAACATTTTAGTATGTCCTGTGTTTTGTCCATAAACCTGTTTATAGAATTCTAACCTTACCATTTATCCCATCACTTGACTGGAATGCTTTATGCAGTATTAAACATTCATCTACAACATAATTTTTAGTGGTTGCTGTTTTTTGAATTTTATTTTTATACAGCAGGTTCTAATTAGTTATCTATTTTATGCATACTAGTGTATATATGTCAATCCCAATCTCCCAATTCGTACCGTTTGTTCTCTACATCTGTGTCTCTATTTCTGCCTTGCAAACCGGTTCATCTGTACAATTTTTCTAGATCCCACCTATATGCGTTAATATGCGATATCTGTTTTTCTCTTTCTGACTTACTTCACTCTGTATGACAGTCTCTAGGTCCATCCATGTCTCTACAAATAACCCAATTTCATTTCTTTTTATGCTGAGTAATATTCCATTGTATATATTTGCCACATCTTCTTTATCCATGCATCTGTCAATGGGCATTTAGGTTGCTTCCGTGACCTGGCCATTGTAAATAGTGCTGCAGTGGACATTGGGGTGCATGTGTCTTTTGGAATTACGGTTTTCTCAGGGTGTATGCCCAGGAGTGGGATTGCTGGGTCATGGCTGCTGCTCCTCTCCAGCCAAAACTTGTCTTGACTACTCTGTCTCGGTGTTTTTGTGGTGGATTTCGCAGGTGAGGGTCTTTCACCAAGGCCGTCGTGTGGCAGTCTGAGGGCAGGATGGTGGAGGGGTGAACCAGGGGAAATCTCTGAACGTCTCCATCCATCTCTGAACCCTGATTGCGTTTAAAGCCATGGCAGTCAAAACAAGAACACACCATTAGTTTGCTTCCCAGCAACTCAGCATTACAACGTGTTACACGGGGCAGCCCTCACCTGACTGGCCTCACAGACCCATGTGCAGGAAACTTCCAAGGGGGGCGGCAGCCCTGGGACAGAGGGAGCAGGGCCAGAATTACCCCAGCAGCCGTGGAATGTTCTGGCCTGTCCACAGCACGTTGGGGAAACTGACAAGCCCAACACTTATCAGGAAACGTACGGGCACCTTCTTTTTTGTACTTGCTGGAAGGTTTTCTGTGACGGAAGGATCTACCTTTGGAAAACTCTTCAGGAGATTGAAATATATCAGAGAAGAGCAAAGTTTTGCATTTTAAAGCACAGAAGGGACAAATCATTTGAAGAAACGCTTACTCCTTCTGATTTTATTCATGACTCAATTAATGCCGATTTCAGATTGAATTTCCAGTCATCTCCAAAGAAAGGTTCGTTCCCAAGCTGTCCTAAGGTGCCCCACTAGAATGGCTCTGAGGATGACAAGTAAAATTCTACCATAGGAATTCCCTGACCTCCATGCCTTCGACGATCCCGTTTAAACAATTCACGCCAGATTCTGGGTGGATACTTAAGCCTATATAAATAAGCGCAAATGAACTGAAATCATCAATGACTGATAGAATAAGTTTCCTGAGATATAAAAAATGTTAATAGAGGAAAATGGATTTTATATCATTTTAAAAATATTTAAATCATGGTGCTAAAAACTCTAATGTGAACTGGCTGAAGCTGAGAAGGGAAAAGAAAGGTGAAAACTATCATGTACGCTGGAGCTTTTAAATTGTATTACCTTATTCGGCAGAATGAATGAGCTCCCTGAAACTAATGACATTTGTGTTTCATGTTTGTAACCAGCAGAGGCAGCTGACGGTGATGAACGGCTGGACTGCGTTTCTCTACCCCCAACAGGTAAAACACATTTCCCTTTTCATCACCTGCTGCAAAATACAGCCCGTGAGAATATTTGCATGGAAAATGTTTTTAACATCAGAGAGGCAGATGCTTGAGCAAACTGCTTCTGTAAGAGGCCCAACCCCTAGCAATCAGAGGAGCTCAATGCCCTGCATTCAGAGAGATTTTGCACATTGAATATGAAAAGCTACCGTTTTTTCACATTCTGTTTCATCCGCCTGATAACCTCAGAACAGCAAGTCCTAAGAAGTTAGTGTCACAACGTTTTGCCTCCCCAAGCCCTGGGACATTAAAAAAAATATTTTAACATGAAATGACATTTCTGTTTAGATCAGGGATCATCCATTTTATGATGAAATTCACATGCGCTCTGGCCTCACTCACCTCCCTCGCAAAAACCTTTGCAAGGCAGTGTCATCGTGCTTCCTATCATGGGCACCCGATGAATACTGTGTTTTAAGTGACGGATTGAATGTGCTCGATCCATCTAGGCTGGGTGGCACATTCCTCACGCTGTAACCCGATCAGCTGAATACACCATCTCACCGCCACACCTGCTGCAGGGTTAAGCCACAGACTTAATTCCGACTTCTTATTTGACTCTCAAGTAATCCTTCCGACCCCGGGCTCCTCCCTCTGCATCGGTTCTCACCCGAGAGCCCGAGGGACAGGTGTCTGATCAGTGAGCCATGTGACCAACCCTCAGTTGGTCTCAAGACTCTTTATTCACTTCCCTCAAAATACCTGAAGGTTCTCTAACAACCAAACCCAGACACACCACCCCCCCCCCGCAAAAAAAAACCCTGTAAACGAAAAAGCTCAACTCAGTGTTTTCTCTCCATTTGGGGTGGTAAGTTTTAAGTTAGGTCCAGCAAGGATGAGAGGAGTCATGAGTCTGTGTAGGAACTCGGCGAGGCCCGTGTTCACAGACAGCACTTACCCTGAGTTCACGGTATAGCAGAAATGTACGTTAGCGAACTTCAGAGCAGCCAGAAAACTCGGACACGCAAATGATACGGTGCTTTCTCTGTCACTGAGTAGCTAAGCAACAGATCGATGGACAAATAATGAAATGACTGCAGAGGGCAAGAGCAACCGGCTTCTATCACGTTCTCACTGTATATAGTCATTATAGAAATTACAGAAAGGGGAGTTCTTGTTTGGCTATGTTTCCACACTTATGAACCAAGAGAACTGAAATGCATGATCTCTATTGTTCCTTCCCAACCTGTGCTCCTCTGAGTATCAGGACAACTCCTATCAACCTTGTTCTGACCACCCACTCCAGGTAGAGGCATGAAGCATTGCTACTAATGAGGAAACTGTGCCCTTTCGGGAGGCCCTCTGGAGGAACACCTTGCTGTTCTAGTTGTACTTTCCAGGGTTCCTCCCCCATCAGCCCCCATGACCCCAGGACATTTGCACTGCCCGTCCTGGCCACCATCTGACACAGTGGGCTTTTAAGAAGTATTATTATTGGAAAACCACTCCCTTGAAATAATACCTTTGCCTTTTCCTGTCTGAAGATGGAGGCAGAGAGATGTTTCAGATGAGAACACTGACATACAGGATGGTAGAACCACCTCATGGAAGTGAAAAGAATTTCCAGGAATCTGAGAAAGAAGGCGTGTTAGAGATCATCTAGTCCCGTCCCTTCTTTTTATCCAGTCCTTTTATTTTACAGGTAAAAAAGCCTGAGGCCCAGAAACACTAAATGACTTTCTCAAGGTCTCACAGCTGGTTGGTGGCCTGGCCGGAGCCCAGGCCTCTCAACTCCCAGCCAGTCCACCGCGTAGCTTTCTTACACCTTCTCTGCATGTTTCCTAAAGATCCTAAGAGGTGACGGATGTCCTAATCCTTCTAGGATTCCATCTCAGTGTCACCCCGTCTTCACAGTTAGAGTGTCTGGCGTAAGTCAGCCTGAAGTCCGCTGCAGCTTCAGCTCTCAGGTTCTTCCCAAGAAGACCCCACCCAAGGCCGTGAGGCCCTAAGGAGGAAACTAGTAGGACCCCCTCCTGCAGTTTTTTTCACTAGACTCCTGATAGATATTTGATACAAATCACTAAACAGCATGATAAATAATACCACTTATCACCTGGAAAATGGGAAGAGACGTCACGGATTGGTGCCCAAATTTTGCAGTAATGGAATTAAACAATCTTGATTAGACTGGCATGTCTCTGGAGTGCCCCTCACATAAAAGCCCAGTCTGGGGCTTCTCTGAACACAGCACCACGACTTAGTCCTCCCCCCTTGTACGTGTCTCCTTAATGAGACCGTCCGAGGGATGAGCTCCACCTTTCTCGTCCATGCAGCTTCTTCCCTGGATTGGAGACTCACTGGCCAGACCTTCCTCATCTGGTCTGTCTGAGCTGGCAACCGTTGGTCCTTTTTAAAGATTTAACAGTGCCTTTATTACCTTATTAAGGTCTTTTTTCTCCTCCCAAATTCATGCGTGTTGGGAAGGGGTGGGACGGGGGAATAAATCCCCAAGTGTTTCGATGAACCAGAACCGACCAGGCCACGGTTACAGTCAGGTGTCAGATGACATTTATCTCAGTGCGTTAACACTTAAGCAAACTTCTGTTTGTCTAGCTTTAACAAAAATGGATACAGATTTTTCGAGTGGAAAAACATATTTTCTTAATTTCTTTTCCCTCGACCCTGTCAGTAAGCGTTTTTGAGCGATGCCAGGAGTCAGCACTGAGTTAGGTTCTGGTGAACAAATCCCACCCTCAGACCAGAGGCAGAGGCTACTACAGCCCAGGGGTGGAGACAGAGCTCTGATAAAGGAGAAAAACCACCATAAGGGAACAATTTTGGGGGGGAAAGAGTACAGAGAATAAAATCAAAACAGTACTGAAATTTAAAGGAGGCTTCTGGATTTGAAATAGAACAGTGCAGAGCGCACCTAGGCTTAGCATTTTTTGCTCATAAATTGGCCTTCTTTTGCACACATTTTAGAAATTAATACAGAAAAGTGTAAGGAAGAAAATGTAAATTACTTTTACCACCCAGAGACAACCATTATTGTTGGGTATTTTTTCCCAGACTTTTCTCTATATTTTTTTAATTTATATAATGGAGGTCAAATCCATCCAATTTTGTTTCCTAAAGTTTTGTTCTGTTTGGTTTTACCACCTAACAAGCGTTTCCCATTTTATTACAAATCTCCACACACATTATTTTAATAGCTGCACTATATTCCATCTTACAGGCCATATCGTATTTTATTTAGCCATTTTCTACTCCTGGATGATAGATATGAACATACTCTAATAGGAACCCACATTCATGGGTTTTCCTGTAAAAATCATCATTACAGATTTCTAATGGCTAAAATTACTCATTCGGCACACCTAAAGCCTTGGCTAAAAAATACTGATTTAGAGGTGAAACACAGACACCTCACCAATGAGGTCCTGCGTCTGGCCGTGTCATAGACAAGCATACAACTCTTCCTTAGAGAAGCGGCCCCCCTTCACTTTCTTGTCTCTGTTGTAGGTCATATATTTGACACCAGGAGAGAAAACACGGAAGACACAGAGACAGCTTTCACTGCCTAGACTTCCCTTTAGCGACACTTCTTAGCGCACGCATCTCCTCCACTGGAATTTCCTCAAAGATCCACTAGCATTTCAGGTTACTGCAAAGTGTGGGCGTTCTGTGAAGCTGACCCGTCACGTCTGAATAGTTTTCATATTCTTTCTTTGTAATGTGTGATAATCAAGCCTCCAGTTTGGTCTAAGATGTTTAAAAATCATCTTCAGAGTTGAATTCTCAGCCTTTAAATGTCCAGCGTATCACTGGGTTGGTTCAATGTCCATGAAAAAGAAGCAGTTTTATTTTCCCTGTTTTTTTTTTTTCTTTTTCAGTGTGAATATGGTATAGAGTTTTGAAGTGTATTTATTTTAATGTAAATTGCTTAGTTGCAGTATAGAGGAGAATGGCTCTTTCCGGACCAAGGAAGCAGTGTTGAAGGCCAAACTTAATTAGAATCTTCAACAGCTTAGAAGATGGAAAAGTTGTTTTGGGAGACAGGACAGCTCTGATCTATTAGATGAAATCATTTGTGGCATCATTTTCTCCCCAGAATAATCATTTGTCACTGATAAGTGCAAACGATACGTAAATTCTTAGGAAAGAAAAATCTTTCACGTAGGCTGTGTCAACACAGTGACAAAATAACTAATTAAAAGGTGAGAAGCTCAAAGTAACCAGCTATCCACATGACACCTGACTACTATTTTAACAGATGGTTTTAGCTGAGTGGGCCAGGGTTGTGGCATCATGTGGCAACTGGCCACAAATGTACTTGATCTTCTATACTTCACGTGGCTCTGGTACACTTGCCCCCCGCTTTATATAAAACCAACGAGTGAAAATGTGGATTCATTTTAAAGAAATATTTTGGGCATGTGGGTATTTGTTTCACAGAGATATTTGCCTCCAGATTCCTTTCTCTAGTAAGGTGGTGAATTCAAAATGCCTGTTTATTTGGAGGCATTGCATTTACACTTCGTTTATTGTATAAAGCAAATTACCGTGAAGTTTTGGCACTTGACCCAAAGGCCAAAAGTTGGCTTGAAAGAACTTTGGACAGTAGAAACACCAGACCCCCGGGGCGTGGGGAGGGGAAACGCTGTGCTACCAGTTAACACACGTCCCTGGCACTTATTTTATCAAATCGGAGAGTGTAAGAGCTCAGAGTTACCGTTAGTCCCACTCCCTCGGTTTGTGGTGAGGCAGCTAAGGAGGAATGAGGATCACGGATGCCCAGCGCCGGGCAACAAGCCATCAATGGGCTAGCCAAGCTGGGAACCTCAGTTCCTGACTACCCCATCCCAGGTACCTGTACCATCACGTCACTCGGGGCAGCTAACCCTGGGCTAGGAGGGGAGCTCTAGGGGGAGGCAGTACCCACTAAAGACCAGCTAATCAACCCAAGACCATAGGAGGCATTCCTGTGATGTGACAAAGCTGGTCTAGGCGTGGCTTATGGAATCGATCCACCTGCTAGACAGCTACATCTCATACACGTGTGTCTTTTATCTTCTTTTCGGAGCCTCAAGGAAGGTTCAGATCAATGGTTTCCATCACAGGTTTAGCTAGCCTTTTCGATTTCAGGCCAGTTAGTAACCCCTTCCCTGACACCAGCCTCTCTGTTCGTCAAGGAGTCTAATGAAGTATTGTGAACCCAGGCTTTTGTTTTTCTGCAAGATATGTTGTAAAAGTTGTCTTCTGCCTCTCAGAAGGAAGCCTTTCTCAAGGGAATTGAAAAGATTAATTAGTGACCTTTCAACTCTGTTACAGTAAGATGAATACATTGCAAATAAAAGTAGAAACATTTACCTTACAGCTGTGGAATCTGTTAAATATACACCATGAACCTTCAAAGCACTTCCTGCCAAGACTGGGCGAGAGCTTGAATTTTTCACTACTTGAGGGGTGGGTGGGGTTGTTCGGCTCTCGGATATGTGCAATGGATTCACAGATTGGAAATACACAGCATAAAACTGCAACCGTAAAATCATATTTTATAAATTAAAACTGTTTACTTAACTGCGACTACTGTTCAGACTTTATTCAGAAATCCTTTTTATAGGTTTTCTTAGCAAAAAAAAAAAAGAATTATTCCATACCTATGGATAAGGTCTCAATCTTCTGTATGTATGTTTTATTAATATGTAAATATTTAGATTTTTTTAAGATTACTATGTTCTTTAAAAAATATTCAACACAAGGCTAGTTGTGAAAATGGTGTATAACACGTGCTGTGATATCAATTTCCAAGACGCCCTTTATGTCTGTTCTGGAAGAATACAATAAATTACTTTAATTGAACGCGCCTGTCTCCTGCCTGTGTGCCAGCCCTCCTGCCTTTATGAAGTGGAGACAATGCTAGCCATTAATTAAAAGGTATTTATTAGTACTCTGGTGATCTTATGCAGAAAGTTTTCTCTCCGTATGAAGTTAATTTTAAAAATTAAACGAACGAACCAGATTGCCACCAGAAAGAGTGTCTTGGAATGCATTAAGTCACAGGCTCCGCCTGGAAGTTAGATCAGTGGCAGGTCCCACAGTAACACTTGAGAAGTAGTGATATGCTTGAAGCCTAATTTTAACTGAATTAGGTAGCTTCATAAGCATCACTTAAAAGGCTAAGCCCTGCTTCTATGGAAACAACACATCAGAAGGACAAATCAATCTTCTCTAACGCAAAGTGGCTGTTCAAACCTAATTGCTTTATTCTCCCCTCTGAACACAGGGGGGCGCCACTCCTCGTGGGGACTTGCCCCCTCCTGCCTCCAAAGGCACCCCGGGCTGGCCGGCCAGCTCTGTCGGGGCTTTGGCTCGGGGTCTGCGTCTTGGGCCCTCCTTCTGTGGAGGCATTGGCGCTGAGCCAGTCTACAGCTGGGAGGAGTGCAGTAGTCGCGGGTGAGAAAGCAGCCGGACTGCAGGAGAGAAGGTGACAGGGTGAACTGCTTGCAAAGAGAGAAAATCTAAACTACTGCCAGCTAGAGTCTTCCACGCACGCGCAGCCCTTGGAAGCTGGGGGCCTGGCACCAGCCTGTCCCTCCTGTTGTAATCCCCCCAGGGCTTGGTGCGGCCCTTGGTGCGGGGAAATTATTTGTATTATTGCATTATTGCCACATCACATGATTTGGCCCCAGGCCCCCGGGATGCCCTTGCTCCCACTCGCTGGCAAGGATCTGTGCCTCGTATGTCGCCTGGCTAACACCCTGAAGGGCTTTTCTCATCCAGTGGGAGGGGACCCGGTCTTACCCGCAGAAGGGGCACCATTTGCATTCTCGTAGAATAAGAGCGCACGCACCTGCCTCAGTTGTTTCCCCTCCTACAGGCCCAGCCTTAAAACCAAGTGACAGGGGGACGGCGGCTGACTCATTTCCCAGCTGCACCCCGAGTCCAGCTCAAGCATCTACTGAACACCCACTGTCGGTAGATGCTGCGTCGGTTTAGCACAGCCGGGGTTGCGATGCAAGGGACGAGGGCTGACGCTGGGGAGGTCTGTCGGCCTGGTGCTATCCACGCCAGGCCTTATGGACCATCCCGAGAAGCTGGGAGCGCGTAGGGGCCGCTGAAGCATTCTGAGTAAGAGGTCCAATCAGAGTCATAGGCTCTCTTGATCGGTCTGGCTGAAGTCTGGGACGTTAACTGGAGGGGGCCCAGCCTAGAGCAGGGAGTCCCATTAAGAAGCCGAGGGAATAGCTAGAGGTGAATGAAGAGGACCCAAGAGGACAAAGCCCCACGTGCTGAAGCACAGGAGGACCAACAAGACTTGGAGATGCACTAGCTCGGGGTGGAGGAGGGAGGAGGTGTGGAAGCCGACACCCAGGTCTCTGGCTGGAGAATCGTGCTGGTGTTATTGGCGCTCCCGAGACTGGGAAGATGGCGGGGAGGGGCGACTTGGAGAAAGATGACGGACAAGTTCAGGTGCACACGGGCTCCTCCATCCCTTCCTTCACCGAGTGGTCACTGAACATTCTGGGTCTGCCTGGTACTGTTCTCGGGTCCAGGAGCACAGCTGTGAGCCCCGGGGAAACACCAGCAACATAAGGCCTGTTGAGTTCCTGAACGAGAGGAGGGAACTGAAACTGGGTAGCTTTGTCCCAAGCTAGAGTCGATCAAGATTTGAAGCTCCATTCATTCCGCATAATTCAAGTGTGAACTAAACGGCATCATCACAGAGCTCACACATAGCCCCCAGTCTCCATCAAGCCACAGTCTTTTCGTCCCTTTGGGTCACTTACCACACTCTGAAATTGTCTTTTTTTTTTTTTTTTTTTTTCGGTACATGGGCCTCTCACTGTTGCGGCATCTCCCGTTGCGGAGCACAGGCTCCGCACGCGCAGGCTCAGCGGCCATGGCTCACAGGCCCAGCCGCTCCGCGGCATGTGGGATCTTCCCGGACCGGGGCACGAACCCGTGTCCCCTGCATCGGCAGGCGGACTCTCAACCACTGCCCCACCAGGGAAGCCCCTCTTTGCTTATTTATGTGTTTACTAACTGGTTTTTCTCTGGAATCTAAGCATCGTGATGTCGGGGATCTTATCTTTAAGGCCACTTAAAGATTAAAGATGTTTCCTTGGGGAAAACATGTTTTTAGGAGCCCCGACTCCCCATCGTCCCCAGCAGAGGTGAACCAGGACAGACATTACCCTCTCCCTCTTCCGTGTCTCGTAGCCTTAGATCACGTGGACCTCCTTTGTCCCTATGTCGACACTCCTCAGAAATGTTGGCGAAACCGTGTCCGTAAATCTGCCAGAGAGATACTGGGTGCATTCCATGAGAATCCGGTAACTCTAATGATTCAGAGCAAAGCTTTGAATTTACACAAACCAACTCCTTTTGCATTTTGTGACCTCTCAAAGCACGCTATTGATCATTTCCCCTAAAATACATATATTATATGTGTTTATTATTTATTTCCGTTTTGTTATCAGTGAAATTAAACAAATGTCAAGAGTCATAACAGAAAAGCCAAAGACCAATCTAGAAATGGATCCCGTGTGGGATAACCCGTAGCACACTGTGCTTTACACACACTGATGTTCCAAATAGACTCGACACTTAAGGGCCTTTTTAATTGCGTTTTACTTTTTTGCCATTTTTATCTGTTAATGCTGAGAAACTGAAGGACATTTTAAACCTAAACTTTGAAACTAAGCTCCTTCAGCTAATTCCTTTAAAACGCCTTCCAAAAATGAAGCTGATTGTGAGTGTGTTAAAAAGAAGAGCTGGGGCTTCCCTGGTGGCGCAGTGGTTGAGAGTCCGCCTGCCGATGCAGGGGACATGGGTTCGTGCCCCGGTCCGGGAAGATCCCACGTGCCACGGAGCGGCTGGGCCCGTGAGCCATGGCCGCTAAGCCTGCGCGTCCGGAGCCTGTGCTCCGCAACGGGAGAGGCCACAGCAGTGAGAGGCCCGCGTACCGCAAAAAAAAAAAAAAAAAAAAAAAAAAAAGAGCTGATCGGAAACAAGCTCTCCTGAACTCCAGGTGCGCATACTCTCCACCAAGTGCCACCCAGATTCAAAACGTGGAGGGCCCTGGATGCGAATATGGAGCAAAAACTCAATCTTACAAAGGAAATTTGAGCATCCTAAATTGGTTCAATGAAGTGGTGGACCAACTGCACATTCCGGTAGAAGAACTCATAACAGCCTAGTAGTGGGTGGGTGGTCCAGGGCGGTGGTAGGCAGCTCTGCTCCATGTGGTCATCTGGAAACCCAGTTACATCCACCTTATGGTTCTGCCACCCCTGGGAGACATCCTCATCCATGTGGTCAAAGCTGGCTCACCAGCCTAAATCTATAATGAAGACTATGGGAAGGGGAATAAGAGTGGAGGGGAACTTCAAGAGAACTGAAAACATCTGAGCTCACAAAGACTTGTACACAAACGTTCAGAGCAGCCTTATTCATAGTAGCCAAAAGTTGGAAACTTGAGTGCCCATCAACTGATGAATGGATAAACAAAATGTGGTATATCCATGCAGTGGAATATTATTCGGCAATTAAAGAAAATGAAGTACTGATACATGCTAACACGGACGAACCTTGAGAACATTATGCTAAGTGAAAGAAACTAGATACAAAGGCCACATATACTATGATTCCATTTATATGAAACGTCCAGATTAGGCAAGTCCATAGAGACAGAAAGTAATTAGCGGTTGCCCAGGGCCGGGATGGGGAGCGGTAATGGGAAGTGACTGCTAATGGGTGCAGGGTTTCCCTTTGGAATGACAACTGTGTTCTAAAATCAGATAGTGGTGATGGCTGTGCAACTCTGAATATATTAAAAACCACTGACTTGTATAATTTAAAAGGGCAAGTTTTATAGTATGTGAATTATAGCTCAATAAAGCTGTTAAAAAATTATAGTTAAGTTGGACCCTCTTACCTTACTCTCTGTGTGACAATTAATTCCAGATATTTCAAGGATTTAAATAATAAAAATGCTAGAAAATAAAATTATATAAATTATATATTATATAAATTTTTATATTATATAATATATAAATTTTATATATTATATAAATTATATAAAAATACTAGAAATTTTGTAATTAATATTTATATAAGCTTG
This sequence comes from Stenella coeruleoalba, assembly GCF_951394435.1. Lineage (NCBI taxonomy): Eukaryota > Metazoa > Chordata > Mammalia > Artiodactyla > Delphinidae > Stenella > Stenella coeruleoalba. The sequence continues at coordinate 174,260,734 of NC_137147.1, read as the reverse complement.
AGGAGAGAAAGGATTTCTCAAACATGATGCCATAGGAAGAAATGATCAAGTAAAAATTAATTAAAATTTTTAAATCATACTTCAAAAGTTTTACAAAGGTAAACAGCAAGTGACAAAATGAGAAAAACATTTGCAGGATAAATCTTTTAAGAAAGAAGATACCTATCATATATCCAACTCTTACGAATCAAATGTCCAATAAACATTAAAATGCTAAAATTAAACCAAGAAATGCAAATTAAAACAGGTAAGAAAATTTCAGTTATTCAGTTGGAAAATATTGAAAGAAAGGTAGCACCAGTGTTTTTTTATGATGAAGGGAACTGTTAGTTACTACTAATAGGCATGTTAACTGGTACAATATTTCTGAGGGCAGTTTGCCAATAAATCTTAAATTTGTTTAAACCTTTTGACCCAGCAACTTTACTTGAAGGAATTTATCTGGAAGAAATAAAGATTTGTCCAAAGATCAAGCTACAGGGTGTTCATCACCACATTGTTTAATATTTTTAAAAATTAAAATGATTTACATGTCAACAATAGTTTAAACCATAATACATCCTTAAATCAGAATACTGTACAGCCATTTTCTGAATTAAGACTTAAATATAAGACACAACACCATAAAACTCCTAGAAGAGAACACAGGCAAAACATTCTCTGACATAAATCATACCAATGTTTTCTTAGGTCAGTCTCCCAAGGCAGTAGAAATAGAGGCGAAAATAAACAAATGGGACCTAATCAAACTTGCAAGCTTTTGCACAGCAAAAGGAACCATAAACAAAATGAAAAGACAACCTACGAAATGGGAGAAAATATTTGCAGATGATGTGACAAACGAGGGCTTAATTTGCAAAATACAACTCAACAACAAGAAAACAACCCAACTGAAAAATGGGAAGAAGACCTAAATAGACATTTCTCCAAAGACATACAGTTGGCCAACACGCACATGAAAAGCTGCTCAACATCACTAATTATTAGAGAAATGCAAATCAAAACTACAATGAGGTACCACCTCACACCAGTCAGAATGGCCATCATTAACAAATCTACAAATAACAAATGCTGGAGAAGGTGTGGAGAAAAGGGAACCCTCCTATATGGTTGGTGGGAATGTAAATTGGTGCAGCCACTATGGGAAACAGTATGGAGTTTCCTCAAAAAACTAAAAAGAGTTGCCATATGATCCAGCAGTCCCACTCCTGGGCATATATCCAGACAAAACTATAACTCAAAAAGATACACGCACCCCTACGTTCATAGCAGCACTATTCACAATAGCAAAGACATGGAAGCAACCTAAACGTCCATTGGCAGATGAATGGGTAAAGAAGATGTGGTAATATATACAATGGAATACTACTCAGTCATAAAAAAGAATGAAATAATGCCATTTGCAGCAACATGGATGGACCTAGAGAATACCATACCAAGTCAGTCAAAAAGAGAAAGACAAATACCATATGATATCATTTATATGTGAAATCTAAAATATGATACAAATGAACTTATTTACAAATCAGAAGCAGAATCACGGACATAGAGAACAGACTTGTGGTTGCCAAGGGGGAGAGAGGTGGGGAAGGGATGGACTGGGAGTTTGGGATTAGCAGATGTAAACTATCATATATAGAATGGATAAACAAGGTCCTACTGTATAGCACAGGGAACTATATTCAATATCCTGTGATAAACCATAATGGAAAGAATATGGAAAAGAATGCATATATATATATGTGTGTGTGTATAACTGAATCACTTTGCTGTACAGCAGAAATTAACACAACTACACTTCAAGAAAATAAAAAAAAAAGGATACCGCACAGCCATTTTCAGTGGTGTACACAGAGATCACCAGTCAATTGATTGAAAAAGGCAGGTCACAGAACAATAGGTACTTTAGGATCTTTTGGTTTTTTTTAATAATTGAACTCAAAAAAAAGTCTAAGAGGACATGCACCCAACTATTGATGGCTACGTGTGAATAGTGAGATTATGGGTACTTTAAATTTTTCTTCCTGTTTTTTACCTCAATTAATTTTCCTGTAATGAATATGTGTTGCTTTTGCAATGAAAAGAGAAGTTATTTTTTAAACATTTTAGTAATGTAAAAAAATGTTTATAGCATGGAGAAATGTTCACAATATATTTGCTATTAAATAGCATGTTCAGCCTGATCATACTTTTTTTTTTTTTTTTTTGGCGGTACGCGGGCCTCTCACTGTTGTGGTCTCTCCCTTTGTGGCGCACAGGCTCCGGACACGCAGGCCCCTCTGATCATACTTTTTTAATTTCAGAAACTCATTTATTTTTATAAAGTTAGTTTAATGGGGCTTCCCTGGTGGCGCAGTGGCTGAGAGTCCGCCTGCCGATGCAGGGGACACGGGTTCATGCCCCGGTCCGGGAAGATCCCACATGCCGCGGAGCGGCTGGGCCCGTGAGCCATGGCCGCTGAGCCTGCGCGTCCGGTGCCTGTGCTCCGCAAAGGGAGAGGCCACAACAGTGAGAGGCCCGCGTACCGCCAAAAAAAAAAAAAAAAAAAAAAAAAAAAAAAAAAGTTAGTTTAATGGTCATTGTGTGTAACTACAGACAAATTGCAGCATGTCCAGACTATACCGACATCAACAACCTCCTACACCTTTAAAAAGTTATAGACGATGTATCACCCATTGGCCTGATCACATTCAGTAAAAGAAATATTTATACACATGCACAGAAAAAAAGAATAGAAGTTGTTAAGAGTTGTTAGCTCTGGGTGGTAGAATAATATGTGATTTTAAAAAATTATTTGTGTAAGTTTTCTAAAATGAACACATCATTTTCTAAAATGAAAAAAATAAAGGTAAAGGAAGAAAAGGCTCAGTGGTCTTTGTATTTGTATGTCATGCGCACTGTTTGGATACTGTTAGGAATGCCTGAAATATCGATGTAAAGTCTTGTAATACAGGCTTCCAAAGTATCATATAAGCTCCAAAAACTTCAGCTTGTTACTCTAATAATATGTACATTTGAACTGATTTACAGGGCTCTGGAAGTTAATGCTTTACTTTGAAGGGGGGAAAAATCATTCTGCAGCTTAACAGGAAAAGGATATCCTCTCTGCAGCTTGAAAGGAAACCAGAGCTGATGATTTATAAAAAATGTATTAGCTGCAAGATAAGAAACCCATCTGAGGTCTAAGTGCATTTGACACATCAGTTCAAAAAACAATTCCGCCAGGGCCTTTGGGATTTGGGGAGAATGGCTACCTAAGAAAAAGCAAACGGGTGGGTTCCTATAACAAATGAAACTGAGACACAGGCAGCAAGACTACGACAGTCTTCACTCACATGCTTATCCCTCTGTGCAAGGTGACAGGGACCTAACCGGAGACGTGCTTTGGAAAACAGATTGAAGGCTGTCAGGCCCACAGGTACTGCCCACTCTCTGTGAATACCAGCCGACACGTATTGGGCACAGAGTCCAGGCCAGGCACTGTTCTCATGCTTTAAAGTCCAGTTTAATTCATGTAGTCCACAAAGCCATCCTGTGAAGGAACTACTGCGGTTATCCCAATTGAACAGATGAAAAACGTGAGGCTGTTTGTTCCAGTTCACTAAGGAGTCGTTTTTAGCCAAGACTTGAGTCCAGGGAGTGTGACTCCAGCTCGCATTCATCTAGACATTCAGTAAAGTGTTCAGAATAACCCCATTGAAAGTCCAGGCCTGTCTGAGTTGCCTTTACCATGCCCTTTATACTTTAGTTTGCACAAAAGCATTGAACCAGAAATGATAACACTGTCCTAAGTATTTTACAGATAAGAATTCAGTGGATCTCCGTTCTAAGCCTGGAAGTACTACTATTATCCTCCCCATTTTACAGATGCGGAGGCTGGGTTACAGAGAGCTTAACTAACTTGCCCAAAGAGCTAATAAGCGGCAGAGCCAGGATTCAAACGCAGGCATTCTGACCTAGAGCCTATGCTTCTAATCTCTGTGCTACAGGACGTACGTCTGTGTACATGTCTTGGATGTTTGTTCTATGTCAGGCCTTGTTTTAAGTGTTTTCATTGAATCATCTCGTTGGAAATATCCCCAACACACTGTCAGAAAGAGCCGGGGAAGTAGCTAGTGTCTTAACCTGACAACAGGTTCTTTGTTAAAAGGTTTCCAAAAGCACATAGCAAAGTGGTCCACAGAGGGAGTTTTGTAATCAGAATGACCACAGTTTAAATACTGGCTCTACCATTTACTAAGCTCGGCGATCTTTTTATCCCTAATTTCCTCCCCTCTCCACTGTCCATCCGTCCACCAAAAGAATTAGAGGAGACAGACTGAAATGGAGGTCAGACTATCCCCAGCATAATGAAAGCCACTGAAAGCCCCTCACTTCGGTGGGGAGACATTTGCTGCAGGTGGCAGGGCTGGGGAAGCCGGAAGGGCGTGATGCCCCAAATCAATTGTTCTCGGAGTGTGATTCCCCAGACCGGCAGCATCAGCATCACCTGGGAACTTGTTAGAGCTGCAAAACCTCCAGCCCCGCCCCGGACCTGCTGACCTGGCAGCTCCTGGGTGAGGCCCGGTGCCTTTGAACACGGCCTACAGGCCAACCAGACGCACAGGAAAGTTTGGAAGCCACAGTCCTAGGAGACCTGGGCAGTACGGCAAGGCCCCAACCTCAGAGCACGACATGGATGACCAGTAACTTGTGACTACGGATAACAATGTGAATTCGCTCCCTTAGTGCGTCAGAGCAGATTCAAAGCTTTCCCTGTGATAGCATCACTGCCCCTTGCATTCTCATTGGAGAGAACGGGAAGGCATTACAGAAGCAACCGGAAGTGCCAGTTCCCCAGTGACTGGTGGAGGCGGGACAAGCGTAGGGAAAAGTTCAGACCCAGCCCCCTCTTTTTTGGCTGCTGGATTGAGGCCCCTAGAGGGCAGGGACTAACCCCAGAACTCTCACCTCCTTGGGCCACATACTCAGCCGGTCACTCCCTCCCAAGACCCTCTCGGCGGCTGTGTTCCTCCCCCCGGACCTCCCCTCTGTCCCTTCCATGGTTGCCCTAGACAGTCATGTTAGCCACTCAGCAGCCCTGACCGGCACTCCGCCCTCCAGGGTGACCCCAAGCCGCACAAACAGGATGTCCAGGAGGTGGGGAAGCACCAGCTGAGAAGAAACCAAACCCACAAATCCCAAGACACTCAGCAAACCGACAGCTATTTACCAGGCCCCTACCTCGGAGGGCCCTGCACCAGGAAAGGGGACTAAAAGTACCTAGCACCTGGTTACTGCTTTTAGGGGGTAGTTGAGGAGGCAGGACATCAACCCAGCACAACTGCAGAGGCAGGACAAGCTCCAGGGGCTCTGGATACGCAGTTCCTCTAACCACCAGTAGAAAATATTCGGGGAAAAAAAATTCCAGAAAGTTCCAAAAAGCAAAACTTGAATTTGCCCCATGCCTGGCAACTATTTACATTGTATTAGGTATTAATTGTATTAGATGAGGTATATGCAAATACTAGGACATTTTATATAGGGGACTTGAGCATCTGAGGATTTGGGTATCCGCGGGGGTCCTGGAACCAATCCCCTGGCTGACTGTATATACAGAGGCACGGGAGGAAATGAAGCTTGCAGCCAGGTGGTCAAAAACCTTGGAAACCAGAGTAAGGAATTCCAAATTGATTCCATAGGCCAGGGTTTCCCCAAAGTGTTAGTATATTTCTCAGAATATTCTCTTGGTAGAATTTTAACAGATGTTATGGGACTGAATGAGCTCTAGTACCAAATCCAATGTGGGGAGGGGATCCCACACCAACAAGCGATTCTCGGGACACCAGCTGGGTGTCCTGCAATTCAGCTCTGTTCCCACAGTGCCTACCCAGACAGCATCAGATCCCACAGGCGAGGGACTCAGTCCTAGGTGACTACCACTCAGACTCCAGGCACGAGTCCAGGTTGCCATCTATGCTTCTGACCAACTGGCTATAAATCAGAGGTTGCTACAACCTTCTCAGGTTCGAGTACTTTGCTAGAGCAGCTCACAGAACTCAGAGAAACATTTTACTTACCGGATCACCAGTTTATTACGAGAGGCTGTAACTCAGGAACGGCCAGACGGAAGAGATGCACAGCACAGGGCAGTGGGAAGGGGCTGGGAGGTTCCATGTCCTCTCCAGGCACCACTGTTGCAGCAGCTCCATGTGTTCACCAACCCAGAAGCTCTCAGAACCCCATCCTTTTGATTTTTTACGGAGGCTTCCTTACGTAGGCATAAGTGATTGCATCATTGGCCATCAGCCCCTCTCCACTGGGTGAAGGGGTGGGACTCAAAGGTGCAACCCTCCAATCATAGGGTTGGCTGCGTGGCAACCAGCCCCCCCCCCATCCTCAGGTGCTTCCAAAAGTTACCTCATTAGCATAACAAGAGACACCTCTGAAGCTCTCACAAGCTCATAGGTCTTAGACATTCTGCATTGGACAGTTTCACAGGTATCTCACCTGCAGGACCTCTTCAATTGTGAATCTCTGGAGGCTGCGTTTTACAGACATTTCAATATAGAACCCTTTTTCAGAGGACTAATGCTCCATGTAACAAACTCAGTTTGTAGATTTCAGTTGGTGGGTTGGTGGGTCTGCTCCCGCTGTGATCTCCTCGGTAGCTTGTTGAGAATATGGCTTGGGAGATCTCACAGCTCCTCTGAAGCAGAAATACTGCCCCAGGTGAGTCCAATGTATCATCAAGCTTGGGAATGAGCGGTTTCCATTGTTGCAGCTGAATGCTATGGGCCAATGATGATGGGAAGGGACAGGTGGGAAGAAGAAGGAATAATAAGCATGGCTTAGACGTGGGGCCCGTGAGGGGATCTGGAGTGTCACCTACAAATTGGTACTTGCCATCTACCTCTACAAGGATTCAATTACGAGCCACTGCAGCTGCTGACCTTCAACACCCCCTGAAGGGAGCTCAGGGTGAAGATCAGAAATGAGGCACTCTGTGCTCTGGAGAAAACTGGCAGAACAGATCTTCAGATAGGTATTTTCAGGTGAAGATTTTCTGAGCCCAATTCTTGCATCTCCTCGTATCTAGAAAAGCACTAAAATCCTTCATGGTGACGTCTGCACCTCATGACTAGCAGTAACCTTCACGAGACTAGCAGAAACCTTCTACAAAAAAAATGTGCTTGACTGCATGTACTCTCCCTTTACCAAAATCACATATATACTGACCTTCCCCCCCAGCTCTTTGGAGCAGTTTCTCAGAGCTGTCTGAAATCCCGTCTCCCGGGCTATAGTTCTCATTTTGCCCCAAATAAAACTTAACTCACCATTCTCATGTTGTGCATTTTTTTCAGCCAACAGGAGGCAGTGAGGGGATATGGGGGCCATGAGGGGATATGGAAACCCTGAGGGGGAGGAGAGGTACGCCGTCAGGAACGGAACAGAGATTGGAAGGAAAACCTCACTTCTTAGTAGAAACAACCCACACTTGTGGAGGGGCTCGTGGTTTACAAAGTATCTTCCAAAATACCAGCTGACCTTCTTACAACCCCACGAGGTGGTTAGGAAAATGATCTCCATTTTTCTTGGTTTAAGGAAACCAAGACTAAGTGGATAGGCACTTGTTTTTCTTTACACTGTCCCATATCTGACTGCTCTCTTCACTCTGAGCAATTGCTAGAGTGACACGGGACCATTAGCACGCCCGGCAGCAGCGGCAGGGATGCCTGTACCAGCAGCAGGCACCGGCCCAGACCTCGCTCGGGGGCCGACCTGGCTGTGGTCACTGCCGTGCAGCCCCCGGAATGCCATTTTCCTGCCCTTTTTCCAAATCTGGTTCCCCGGCCTTCCCCCCTGCCTATTGTGTGAGCTACCCCATCTCCCTCCATACCTACCTTTTCTAAGTTAGCCAGAGTAGGTTTCCACGGCTTCTAAAAAGCTTGACTTGAATGAGAAAGGTCAAGTGTGGGCATGAACGTCCACTTCAAAATTCAAATCTTCCGCTGTGCCTGGCTGGGGCATTGAAAAATATAATGAGTTCGAGTTTAGTCTTATGATAATGTCAGTGATGAATGTTCAAGTGGGAATTTCCAGTAGGCATTTGGAGATGCAGGACTAGTGTATGGAATAGAGGTCAAGGTAGAAATATGGGTTTAGGGAACAATTCCACTGAAATCATGGATATGAATGAAATAGCTTGTAACAGGTCAAGCTGTGACAGGAAGCAACTGAAAGCACTCTGGTGATCCAAGGCGAATAGATTCTCTTGAAAAGTCCTAAGAAGAGCTTTGGAAAGAGAAGAAGCACGGCTTGGCCGAGGAAAGTGGAAAGGCAAGACATTTGAGAAGACTCTGAGGTGGATGCCGCCTATGTTTAGAGAGGCAATTTCTTAATATCGAGGGGAAAAGTAACAGTAATACAAAAAAAAAAAAAAACACCTTTCACTCAACAGTATGTTTGGTATGATCCCATTTTATTTTATTTTTTAAATGTATATATTTGCATCAGTCTGAAAGGATCTACATCAAAGCATTTGCAGTGCTTATCTCTGGATGCTACAATGACAATTTTTGTTTCCTTGTTTTCTTATTTTCCACATTAAGCATTCATTGATTTTTTTTTCCAGATACAATTCATAAAGCATAAAATTCACCATTTTAGAAGGTACAGTTCAGTGTCCTGAGAATATTCACAAAGTTGTATGACCATCATCACTCTCTAATTGCAGAAAATTTTCATCCTTCCAAAAAGAAACCCTGTGTCCATTAGCGGTCGCTCCCCATTCCTGCCCTCCCTCCCAGCCCTAGGCAACCACGAATTACTTTCTGTCTCTATAGAGCTGTTTATTCTGCATGTTCCGTATGAATGAAATCATGCTGTATGTAGCCTTTTGCGACTGGTTTCTTTCCATCAGCATCATGTTTTCAGGGTTTATCCATGTTGTAGCTTGTGTCCGTACCTCACTGTCCCTTGTTGCCCAATAAAATTCCCTGGCACGGCTGTCCCATATGTTGTTTATCCATTCATTAGTTGCTAGACACTTGAGCTGTGTCTTTCCACCTTTCCACTACGGCAAATAATCCTGTGGTGAACATTTATGCACCAGTTTTTGTATGAATGCATGTTTTCAATTCTCCTGAGTATATACCTAGGAGTGGAACTGTTGGGCCATATCTGTTTAACTTTTGAGGCACCACCAAAGAGTTTTCCAAAAGGTCTACACTCTTTAACATTCCCACCAGCAACGTAGGAATGTTCTGGTTACTCCACCTTCTCCCTATAACACCTGTTCGCTTGTTAGCATCACTTTTTAGAAAGGATGGAGAAAACGTGTGCTAAGGGGGCCCAAGACCCACCTTTCTTTTCAACAAACTTAATCCTTTTTGTGATTTTTCCACAGACGAAAGGTAAAGCAGGCAAGCATTCTTCTGTAAGGATATGAGAGAAGTTGGCATTTATTGGATTCTTATTGGCCTCTGGGAGGGTTAATGTCGAACTCTGTGCACGTATTATCCTATTGAATATTTACAGAAAACACTGAGTTTGGAACCTATTCTGGAGATGAAGAATGAGGTTTCGAGGTGAAGTGACTTGAGCGTAATGACACTGACCCAAATCCGAAATTCTTAACCATCCATTGTGACAGCTAAAAACCCGCCTCTCCTTCTGCTGAGTGTTTCTGGCTGTACACACCATGTGTCATTTCCATATTTTCCCAGGGAAAAAGAAACCTTTCTCAAGATGATTTTTCACAAGTAAGTCAGGTACAATTTATCATACTCTTAATGCAAACATATTCTGGAGATGCAAAACCTATAGCATATGTATAAATAACTTGACTCAGCAGTGTAAACATTGATTCAATGCTTTTTAAAAAAATGAACAAGCGGGTCCCACCCCCGGCGCCCAGAACGGAGCCCGCGTTTCCGCAGAGCTGGAACTCCCGCAGCTCGGGGTCTCTTCCCTCCGCCGCCACGGAAGTGCCCCGGAGGCCGAGGGGAGGGCGGCCTCACTGAGGCTGCCGGCTCTGGAGGGGCCCCGGCGCCGGAAAAAAAAAAAAGAACAACCTTGTTTCTCTGAGTGATGTGATACTTCTCTCCTGCTGGGTATTTTATCGGCGCATTGGTGCCAATAGGAATGGGTTCTAAAACTGATTAGCCCAGAGAAAGACTAATCAAATAAATCTCAAGTTAGCCACGCTTTCAATTTTGTTTTGAAGTGAGATTTTTTTTTTCCAGCTGTGCCTTATTTCCCAAAGAAAGCATGGTAGATTTTGTGTTCGAAAACACGTTCGCCTCTGTGACTTCCAATGACAGCAGAACCAATTCTGTTTTGTAACTGGCCAATGTCAGCTCCTGAGATAGACCCGTGGAAGAAGAGGGATGTGAATAAGATCTGAATAAAGCATATTATTAGATCTCAAAGAGAATCAATAGAATTTAATGTCGTTTTCCTTGCCTTGCGTCAATAAAGCAATGTTGTTAGGAAGGCGTTACAATCTTGTCTTGTCTTGTGGGTTTGAAAGCTTCTTTTGTTGCGGTGGTGACGGTTTATTTGCCTGAGTCGCCTGTCCTAAGGACTGATTTGCTTGGTTTTGTAACGCATCACCCCTGCATCTGTAACTTAAGGCTCAGAACACCTAGGGAGATAAATAGATGTTATTTTCATTATCTGTGCTTTATAAATAAATTTTAACCTGGAAAGATGACATGGCCTAAGTCACACATTCAGCTGCATTTGGCAGGTTGATGCACAGTTCTGGGCTGAACCTGAATCTGCTTAAAATCAGGAGAAATCTGGAAACCCACAGGCTCACCCATTATCTCTCTGCTGGTGAAATTGAGACCAGTTGGTTCAAGGGCTCTAACGGGCCGAATTGGCCCCAGAATTCATACGTTGAATCCATACACCCCCAGGACCTCAGAATGTGACTGTATGTGGAGATAGGGCCTTTAAGGAGGTAATTAATTTAAAGTGACATGACTAGGGCGGGCCCTAATCCAATGTGACTGGTGTCCTTATTAGAAGGGGAAATTGGGACACAAGACACGTACAGCGGGAAGACGACGTGAAGACACAGGGGGAAGACAGCCAACCACAGGCCAAGGAGAGAAGCCTGGAACAGACCCTTCTGTCACAGCCCTCAGCAGGAGCCAACTCTGCCCACACCTTGATCTCAGATTTCTAGCCACCAGATGTGGGACAAGACATTTCTGTTGTTTAAGCAGCCTAGTCCGCAGGACTTCGTTACAGCAGCCTGAGCAAACGAATACAGGGCCCTCTGCTGCCACTCTGCTGCTGATGAGTGTCAGGCCCCGGGTCTCGTGACATTCATCTCAATGCCCCAAGATCGGGCTTTGGAGGCTTACTGAGCGAAACCCAGAAACCACAGACATACCAGCTGTTTGGTGCTCACATGCATCATATTTATGTTAGATACCTTGGAGGTCAGTCTCCTCTCTGGTCAGAGCATCATCCCCCAGAAAATCTGAATGCAGGATTTGAGCTATCTGGTCAACCGGTCTGAGGTTGAGCTGACATCCGACCTTTTTTGCTCCAGTGCTCTTGCTGGGGAAATTTTCTCCGGGGAAATCTTCATTCCTGTCTGGATTCCCAGTTGTGCTGACTCAGACCCTCTTTTTGGACATCCTGTGATTTTTGTGAAAGACGACCCTTTGCTCTTGTCAAGCGCACGCCTCTCTCCCCTGGGGCAGAGTCCTACCTCTCCACTGGGGCCCTTCTTCAGAGGAAGGAGGAAGAGAGAGGGATGGGGCACCGTGCCTACTTCAGGCACGTCTCACTTAATCTTCACCTCCCTGAGGGGAAGCTCCCTGAGGGGAAGCTACCATCACCTCCATTTGCTAGATGGAGAAACTGAGGCACATACCAGTTAATCACTCACCCCAAATTCACACAGCTCACAAGTGGGGGAGGTAGATTTGCCTTCCGCTCTCTGACTCAGGCCTGTGCTTCTGCTACCTCAGCATGCCATTGAGAGAGAGGCAACCAGATGACCATCCTCCTTACAGACCCCACACATCCCAAGATAACGAAGGTGAAAAGGCCCAGTGAGGACCTTGCTGAGCTGGGGCTCGTGACATTTTGTCTCTGGAAGCTTCAGATAACACCTCTCCACGGCTGATGGCGTACTTTCTATGGAGCTCTAAGGAGCGCCACTGAAAGGGTGGTCTGCAGCAGGAGGCCCTCAAAGGTTCAGTCCCTGCTCCAGAATGAGACGGAGACAGAAAGCAAGCAGGAGCATTCAGGGGCATTCATGCCAATTCAACAGCAATGCTACGGCATGGAACCCAATCATAAAAAAAAAAATGAGCTTGTATTTCATACAGTCATCTCATTTTTCTCAGCACACATCATACTTCATTGCAAATAACGAAACTGGTCCTTGGGACTTCCCTGGCGGTCCAGTGGTTAGGACTCGGCACTTTCACTGCCATGGCCCTGGGTTCAATCCCTGGTCGGGGAAGTAGGATTCTGAAAACTGAGGGGGGCGGCCAAAAGAAAAAAAAAAAAAAACTGGTTCCTTACCATGGACACCTTGAGAAGCACTGCCCAGAGGCCAGCATAAATGAATAGGGAGACAAAGAGATGATGGGGAGGCATGGAGCCCAGGTGTTATGGGCTGAATGTCTGTGTCCCCCCCCAAAATCCACATGTTGAAGCCCTGACCCCCAGTATGATGGTATAAGGGGGTGGGGCCTCTGGGCGGAAATTAGGTTTAGATGAGGTCATGAGGGTGAGGCCCCCATGACGGGATTGGTGCCCTTTTAAGAGGAAGAGACACCAGAGTGTTCTCTGTCCGCCCTGTGAGGACACAGCGAGAAGGTGGCCGTCTGCAAGCCAGGAGGAGAGGCCTTACCAGGAACCAAGTCTGCTGGCACCTTGATCTCAGACTTCCAGCCTCCATAAGTGTGAGAAATAAATGTGTGTTGTTTAAGCCCCCCAGTCTGTGGTATTTTGCTATAGCAACCCGAACGGACAAAGACTCTGGCTCTGCTACTGACAACCCAAGGCCCTGTTGCTGAGGCTGAGCCTCCTGCCGTCTGGTGCTTCCTTTACTGGCAGCATTTCCTCCCTTGGGTCCTTAGCAAAATTGGCAGGGTTCCCATGACATGACATGACAAAGCCAGTTCCCCAGGACACAAACCTGTCCCTAACAAGGTGCTGGGTTTGAAGGCAGGTCCTAGGACACATCACACGCCATCCCCTTCCTACTGCCTAACTTGGGGGCCACAACCTGCCCTCGTGCCATCCCTCAGGTCTCCATCTCAGGAAGGAAGGGCTGGGGGTCATAATCCCATCCCTCCCACAAAGCCAGTCCCACCTCGAGGTGGGATTCCTTTTGGAAACTCTCCTACCCCATTCTTAGCAACCTTAAATCTCCTTATAGCAATCATTTCCTCCTCTTCGGTACAAATGGTACGTTCCACTTCTCTGCATTTGTGAAATAAATTTGTATCAAGAATAAGACCATTTTTATATAACGCAACGTGCCTGAGACTGATTTTGTTGTTGTTTTAGAGAAAGGTCCAGATGCTTTAAAAGTTTATGAACAGCCACCCAGCTCTCGACAGCAAGCAGAAGCCTGCAGCTCCCATCACTCATTTCTCAATTATCCTGGGAGAAGTAGGTCAGGGATGAAAGCAGGCCCGGGAGGCTGGGGGGTGTAGCAGGACAGCAGGAGACTGGCCCTGCTGTTAACGAGGGTGACCTTGGGTAAGTCTGTGACCCGCCCTGTACCTGGCTCCCCACAAGGGTTTGGAGCTCTGTGACCCCATCCTTCTTGATAAGGACACTTTCTACAGTGGCCATCCTGTCCTTTAGATTAAACAAGAAGCCAAATGGCCTGAAATGAGCCTCCCTCCCCGCCCCCTTCCTTCCCCAGGCTGTCTTGTTAATAGGAAAGTAGCCAGAAGGGTAAGCAGCCGATAGAAGGAAGAGACCCCCCCGGACGAACAGCCAGTCCTTCGAGGGAACCTCACCCCCGAGGGCCGGGGGGACGGCGGCTTCAGCCTCCTGGGCTTCCCAGCAAAGTCTGTGTTTGTCTCTGTAGTTGCTGCTGCCCGCGAAGCTGGACCTGGCTTCTCTTTCCTGCCTAACAGACACCGTGGTTCCCGTCAGCCTCAGGCCGCTCCCCCTCCTGGAGGTTCCTTCCTCCTTCCTCCCCTGCATCCTGTGCACTCTCTTCCCACGGCCCCAGTTCTCCCGCCCCCGCCCTTCGACCCCTACCTAGCGCTTACAGCGTACAAAGCACGTGCATCGAATCCTCGCGATGCTGTTGATTTATTGGCTTCTGAACAAAAATCTCCAGGTCTGGGGAGCTGAGGGTAATTTTTGCCTCCGGTCCCCTGTCTACCCTGGGCCACCACAATCAGAGGGGGCTTGGGGACATCAGACACTGTAGGTACAGGCCGTTCTTCCTGTGAGCCCGGGGTGGAGAGCTCCCTTTTATAAACATGGAAAGTGAGGCTCACTTGGTTGCCTGGGCACAGATTGGATGCCCTGGGGTGTCCACTGGTTTTTAAAAAAAAAAAAGCACAGGCTGGTCACGCGCTGACTCAGGGCCAACGCAGAGCCAGTAAGGGGCAGAGGCGGGCTCAGCCCTGGGTCTGTGGGATGCCAAAGCCCCTCTCCTCCACCAGACGTCCCGCTCTGGCCTCTGCCCTTACCCCTCGGGGGTGTGGCCTCTACGATGCCCGAGCAGCTCGGAAAGGTAGCAGACACAGAGCCTCCGGGATGCCCAGTGGAGAAGGAGGGTCCAGACGAGGAGAACCAGCTCTCCACCCGGAAGCCGCAGAAGGCCTGCCCTTCACCTACACAGCAGATCAGAGGCAGCTGCCGGGAGCCCAGGGTGGTCCCACCAGGAAGCGGGGGTGGGGATTGGGCTGGGTTGAGTTGGGACAGCTCAGTGACTAGGGACACTGGATACTTGATGGGGCTGAGGACACTGACAGGTCCGTCCTGCCCCAAATGCCACTAGGGCCCCTGAAGCATCACGAGCCCCTTCAGCCAGCTTCTCCTTTTGCATTTGACCCCTCACTGCCATCTTGACACTGGCCCATAGGACACCGTCCAGTGCTTCTGGGGCCCATGGCCTGCTCTCAGGCTGCTGGAGAAGCAAGGCATTCAGAAGCCCGTGACCAGCCCTCCCTGCGCTCGGGGCTTTTAATCTCCTTAATTGAAATTGATTGGCCTCTTGGGAGGCAGCTCCGCATTGGCCCTGAGCTTCAGCAGGTGATCAACTCCTGCTTCGTTCTTTGAAAGACCAGTTCACACACCAGGGCATCTGATCTTCTCCCTGAATCCTGGGCCCCTTTCCTGACCAGGAGCAAAACCAGAAACAGGCACACTTAACAAAACAGCTCAGGAAATAAAAGCGCCCGATAAAAATAAGGGGAGAATATTCCAGTCCCATGGTGGCTTGGCATTATACAAAAGGCCAGTCAAAACCCCATTACCAAGGAAAGATGTAATCACACGGGGACGGAGCTGCCGCAGCTCACAAGATAAACAGGCTGGGCTGGAGCATCTCGAGCACCGGCTGCAGAAAAGATAAAAAGGGAAGAAAAGTGAAAGCCCATCTCAAGTTAAAAGCAAACCAAACATCGAGAGAACGGTTTGAGCGTCCGGATTCGCGTTCATCTAGACGCGTAACAGTCCACTCCCCACCCCCAAGTGGCTGGGGCTGCTTTACAAACCGGTTTGGTCCGTCATACCTTCTAATAGGGCCCCTTCCTTACCAGGCTGATCACATATCCTGGAAACATCCCTCTGGGGGTTCCCCTGGGATGGGCCGCTGGGTCATTTCACCAACTGGGAGCTGGGTTTGAAAGGGCTGTGCTGGGGGACTCGGGCCACCTTATGGTTTCCCAGCCCTGGGCTCTGTCCCTGCACTGGCTGCACAGGGTGGCACCAGGACACAAGACTCACCTTAGAGGTAAGGAAACACAGGCCTGACGAGGTAGGTAATCATTGGGAGTGACAAACTCATCCTAAGACCATCTTGGTGCCTGGCCTTCTAAAGGTCAAGTTGAAGGGACCAGGATGTACCATCCCCAAATATGCCACTGTGGCGTAAGGATAATTTTAAACTGAAGGCAAGTGAGAATGAACAAGACATAGGATGAGTTCTTCCTCCCCTTTTCTGCCTAAAAGCAGGGCATAAAATTCCCTTGGTGAAGGCTTCCCCCTCTCCTGTACTAGAAAGAGGAGAGAGACTCTTATCACCAAGACAGAGTTGTCACTGAGATGAATCTGCAGAAACAGACCTTATTCAAATAACCCACAAGAATTCCCTGGCGGTCCAGTGGTTAGGGCTCCACGCTTCCACTGCAGGGGTCATGGGTTCGATCTGTGGTCAGGGAACTAAGATCCCACAAGCCCCTCGGGATGTCCAAAAATTTTTAAAAAACAAAACAAACAAAAACCATTATCTTCCATTAGTTTCCTCCTTATATTTCCTAGTCACTTCTCCACAATGTATCGTCTCTAGAAGCTTAAACCTCCTTTCCTTTGTTGAAGAAGATGAGATATAAATGCCCAAATTGAGTCTACCTCTTTGAGTTTCACTTTTTTTCTGTGAACTCTGTGCATGTAAAATATTAATCAAATTCATCTTCTTTTTCTCCTGTTAATCTGTCTTTCGCTGGTTAAATTCACAGGCCCTCAGGTACTGAACTTGTTTGCTGCAGAAAACTCCATTTTTAAGTAAATTCAAGTTGAAACTGGCTCTTAATCTCCTCTTTCTCTAGCAGCAGGAACATGACAGAAGGATGAAGCAGAGGGTGAGCTCTGCAAAAACAAGGGCCACATCTGTCTCAGTCATCATGGAGCTAGTGTCTAAGGGTGCCTAACATATAGTAGGCACTCAATAAACATGTGTTGAATAAGTGAATAAATCAATGAATAGAGGGATGGGTGGGTGTACATTGGATCAAATAGGGTTGGAACAACTGCACTGTGCAGAAAGTAAAATCGTAGCTTACTGAATACAGGCTCCCATAAAATACCACCAAGACAGCCTGTTGATAAAGCAAAGCTCCCAGCAGTAAGAGAGGTCACTACCTGGCAGTCTTGACAGCGTCTCTGAGTCAGGCAGGTGAAGTCAGGATATTCAGCTGGTCGAAGGTGGGTCTTTCAGTGTGGGAATCATAAGGACTGTGTTAAGTCTCCTGATGTAATAGTTCAGGATTGTGGAAACAGCAAGGTGTGTTAACAGTCATTCGATGTTATCTATTGAAAGGCTAAGCAGTTTTGAGTGGGTTTGGGGGAAGTTCCTAAAATAATAAAATTATTTGCAGCTTTTATCTTCCTGGGCAAGCGTTTCCACAATGCTCAAATCACATTGGTAAAGACAGCGGAATCAAGTCATGTTGGTGAAGACTGCGTGGTACAGGTCACATTAACGCAGACGTAAGTAAGCTCTGTGGACATGGATGCTTTCCTTGAGCCAGTGAGCTTGAGTAAACCACTCTCCTTCTGCACTGTGACATATACAGAGAAGTCAAAACCATGTTTGCCCACAGGAGTACAGCAAACCTAAGTGGGCTCTAGGGTAGGTGTGGTGGCTAATTTCCGGTTAAATAGAGGGGACACATGCTAAACCACCCAAGGGAGAGGTGATTCAAGTATGCCTTAGACTTCAGTATCTGACAATAGCCCTGAAAGGCAGGACCAGCAGCATAACTTACAGAGCCCAGTGCAAAATGAAAATGCAGTGAGCGGGGGCCGCTCTTCGTTGTGGTGCACAGGCTTCTCATTGCAGTGGCTTCTCTTGTTGCGGAGCACGCGGGCTCTAGGCACGTGGGCTTCAGTAGTTGTGGCATGTGGGCTCAGTAGTTGTGACTCGCGGGCTCTAGAGCGCAGGCTCAGTAGTTGTGGCGCACGGGCTCAGTTGCTCCGCGGCACGTGGGATCTTCCCAGACCAGAGCTCGAACCCGTGTCCCCTGCACTGGCAGGCGGATTCTTAACCACTGCGCCACCAGGGAAGTCCCAAGAAATAATCTTAACGTAAAAGGATAAATATTGTATGATTCCACTTACATGAAATACCCAGAATTGGCACATTCATAGAGACAGAAAATGCCTTAGAGGTTATCAGGGGCTGAAGGGAGAGGGAAAGGGAGGGCGATCGCTTAATGGGTTTAGATGTTCTATTTGGAGTAAGGAAAAAGGTTTGGAAATAGATAGTGGTGATGGTTGTACTAAACTGTGACTGTAATTAATATCACTCAATAGTATACTTTTACAATTTTTATTTATTTATTTATTTTATTTAGTTTTGGCTGTGCTCAGTCTTCATTGTTGCACGTGGGCTTTCTCTAGTTGCGGTGAGCCGGGGCTACTCTCTGTGGCAGTGCGCGGGCTTCTCATTGCAGGGGCTTCTCTTGTTGCGGAGCACGGGTTCTAGGCGCATAGGCTCCAGTAGTTGCAGCACGCAGGCTCAGTGGTTATGGCATGCTGGCCCTAGAATGCATGGGCTTCAGTAGTTGCGGCACGTGGGCTCAGTAGTTGTGGCTCACGGGCTCTAGGCGTGCGGGCTTCAGTAGTTGTGGCACACAGGCTCAGTAGTTGTGGTTTGTGGGCTCTAGAGTGCAGGCTCAGTAGTTGTGGTGCATGGGCTTAGCTGCTCCGCGGCATGTGGGATCTTCCCGGACCAGGGCTCGAACCCATGTCCCCTGCATTGGCAGGCGGATTCTTAACCACTGGACTGCCAGGGAGGTCCCAATAGTATACTTTAAAATGACAAATTTTATGAAGTGTGTGGGTGTTTTCTATTTCTAATTATCGTACAACACTGGGACATATATACTTTGCCACGGTAGAAAAGTGATTAAATAAGATGGTAGCAGCAGAGCATTAGCCACGTGCAGGGCCCTTCTGAGCACGGGGCTCTGTGGGAAGCCAGCTCTGTCAAGAGGACAGAGACCCCCAAATGTGGGTGTCACGCGGCATTCTGGAGACTGAGCGCTGCCTCTGGGTCACTGAAGACCTCCTCAAAGTGCCCAGCCTCCAGAATCTTCTTGTGCTCAAACAAGGATGGTAAACACCGCAAGCCCTCACCTTCCTGCTACCCGCCACGCCCTCGCTGGCCTCCTAATATCACGTCCAGATGCAGAGCTCAGGAGACTTGCCAGTGTCGGCCCTGGAGGTGACAGTGCTCACGGGATGTTTTGCCTCCTCCTTCTGACCTCCGTTATGCTACTTTGACCCTGTGGTGCCGTTCACAGGGCAGACGTGCGCAGCCAGGGATACAGAGGGAGCCACGGGGATTAGCAGGGATACAGCGGGAGCTGTAATCTAGCTGGTAATTAGGTGACCAGCCCCCTCCCCCATTTCCCGGCATTCACTGAGCACACTCCCTCCATTCCTTCTGTTTTTGCCTCCATGCAAACTATATCCCTCACTTCTCTGGCTCTCACTCTGGATCCATTAGGTGGAACCTACTAGGGTTCCCCCGGGAGCGCTCTGGAGGGCTAAAGATGAGGGATGAGAGAGGGTGGTAGAGTGTGGCCGAGAAGGAGCTCTGGCTTGTCATCCGATTCCGTCAGAGTCTACAGATCACATAGATTAGGCACCAATGAGAGGTGAGAAGGTAATAAAAAGGTGAACCAGGCATGGCCCTAGCCCGGGAAACCTGATGAAAGATTGCCTGCCACCTTTGCCTCGCGTACCTTAGATGATCAGCCCTGAATCTGGGGTTTACTGAGCAGAGACGATGCCCTTCTCGTGAGCCAAGCCAAGCACGGGTGCTCACGCGGTGAGCTTTCCAAGCCCTGAGGCCACCTGTGGCTGCTTCTCTCATTGGTGGCCTCAAGCCGTTCCACCTCTGGGCATTCACTCAGTAGGAGGGTGGGAGCGCTGCTTGTTGGCCCAGGACAGACCCCAAACAAGACATTACACAGTAAAATTATATGAAGTCGTTCTCTAGCTCCGACCCTGTCTACCATTGTAGGACTCCCCGGCCACCCCAAAAGCCTCAGTCATCATTTCTGGGACATCTCATGGGGGGATCTCACGGGTATGTGTGTCCTCTCACAACCACGTGGCACACACTTCTTTCTCCAAGTCTAACTGTGGTTCCCTGCTAGGCTAGGCACTGCCCCAACCTCTCAAGGCCTGAAGGTCCCAGGAAGGTTCCTCCCCCCAGTCCTGTCTCCTGCCGCTCAGGGGTCTGCATTCAGGTTGAGGCTTCTCTTCAAGGCCCTGGACATCAAGACAGCCCACCTGCTAATGCCCGTTCTCCCTAAAGAGGAGAGAAGCCTGAATCACACGCCCCATCCTCCCCATGTTGGGCCATTGTGTACGTTTCTGAACACTCCTAATGCTGTGAGGAGCATTCAGGAGGATGATGTGTGGCCCTGCTGTGCTAAAGCTTGCCCTTCAGCAAGAATATACAGTGGAAAAAACACAGTCACTTCAGCAAGTAGTGTTGGGGAAGCTGGACAGCTGCATGTAAATCAATAAAGTTGGAACAGTCCCCTCACACCATGCACAAAAATAAACTCAAAATGGCTTAAAGGGGCTTCCCTGGTGGCGCAGTGGTTGAGAGTCCGCCTGCCGATGCAGGGGACATGGGTTCGTGCCCTGGTCCGGGAAGATCCCACATGCCGTGGAGCGGCTGGGCCTATGAGCCATGGCCGCTGAGCCTGCGCGTTCGGAGCCTGTGCTCCGCAATGGGAGAGGCCACAACAGTGAGAGGCCCGCGGACAGGACACCATAAAACTCTTAGAAGAGAACATAGGCAAAACATTTTCTGACATAAATTGTACCAGTGTTTTCTTAGGTCAGTCTCTCCCAAGGCCATAGATGTAAAAACAAAAATAAACAAATGGGACCTAGTCAAACTTACAAGCTTTTGTACAGCAAAGCAAACCATAAACAAAACAAAAAGACAACCTATGGAATGGGAGAAAATATTTGCAAATGATGCAACTGACAAGGGCTTAATATCCAGAATATACAAACAGTTCATACAACTCAACAACAAACAAACAAACAACCCAATCAAAAAATGGGCAGAATTCCTAAACAGACATTTCTCCAAAGAAGACATACACATGGCTAACAGGCACATGAAAAGATGCTCCACATTGCTAATTATTCAAGAAATGCAAATCAAAACTATAATGAGGGCTTCCCTGGTGGCGCAGTGGTTGGGAGTCCGCCTGCCGATGCAGGGGACACGGGTTCGTGCCCCGGTCCGGGAAGATCCCACATGCCGCGGAGTGGCTGGGCCCATGAGCTATGGCCGCTGACCCTGCGTGTCCAGAGCCTGTGCTCCGCAACAGGAGAGGCCACAATAGTGAGAGGCCACGTACCGCAAAAAAAAAAAAAAAAAAAGTAAATGCTTTGCAAACCGCCCATCACAGTGCATGGGGGAAATTGTGGCCCTTTGATCAGCTTGGCTGGACTCTTGAGTCTGGGCATTCCTGGGGATCATATGCAGGAGAGGTAATCGCAGCCTTTCTGATCATATTCCTTAAGAAGCTGCCCAGAATGTCACCTTCCTTGGGCAGGGTGGGATTAGGAGATGCTGGGAGACCATTGTAGTAAGACCCTCCCTGCTGAGACAGCTTTTATCAGTGGCAGAGTGTGAAGGGGGGAGCTATACGTGGCGACAGAGAGGATGGGGTTGGGGGGAGAGTCCTACTCAGTAATTTGATTAGAACAGCCCAGTGCTTACTGGGGGGAGAACAAGTGGGATACCCAGCCGAGCTCAGGACAAACTTAGGTTGGCGAACTTGACCCTACTTTAGAGAGATTGGAAAGCTCTTAGGGATAGAATTCAGTGGAAACATTTGGTTTTTGATACAGAATCTTCCCACTTAAGTGAAGAGTAAATACCAAAGAAGAGACACGTGTCAGTCTGTGGAAACTGACCCATCAACCTGCTCTAGAGTAGCAAGCAGGGGCCTCAGAACAGGAAGACTTCTCACTTAGCACCACAGCCTCTGTCAGCAGGGCTATTGTCAATGAGAAGATCAGCTGGGGAACGGCTGGGATCCCTGTTCCTACCACAGGCAGGGAGGACTGACCCAAGAGAGCAAAGGAGGAAGGGACAACACGGGGTGGCAGGAGGACAAAGGAGGAGCCTGAGGAAGGAGCCTTAGTATGCCGGCCCCTGAGAGAGACCATCACAGCGTTCTAGAAACCAAAACAGCGCCCTCGCTCCATCTTTCTGCAAAGTCACCATTGAGCTCCTCCCAAACTGCTTCCTTCAAAAACTCACGGAACCCTGACTGTCCACAAAAATGTTCACCAACCCTGCCATAAGATCAGGCTATTAGGTACATCAAACTCACACCTGGAGCACAGATGCCCTCCTCCCCCTGGAACACACTCAGGAGGAAAAGGCACACATACCATCCCTTGATTTACATAAATGTCAGCCCATCACGCACAGCAAATAAACCCTGGGCTGAATCAGAGGAAGGCAAAACCAAGGGAGCCCAGCCGTATGAATGGCCTGCTCGCCAAAGTTTAAGACGCCATGGACAAGCTTTCACAGGCTGTCCATTACTACAAGATCACTGCCGTGGCCTTGAGCCCCTACAGGGCTCTGCATGTCATATAGGCCATAAAATTAAGCCTTGGAATCCCACTACTGGGCATATACACTGAGAAAACCATAATTCAGAAAGATACATGTACCACAATGTTCACTGCAGCAGTATTTGCAATGGCCAGGACATGGAAGCAACCTAAGTGTCCATGGACAGATGAATGGATAAAGAAGATGTGGCACATATATACAATGGAATATTACTCAGCCATAAAAAGAAACGAAATTGAGTTATTTGTAATGAGGTGGATGGACCTAGAGTCTGTCATACAGAGTAAAGTCAGAAGGAGAAAAACAAATACCGTCTGCTAACACATATATATGGAATCTAAAAAAAATGGTACTGATGAACCTAGTGGCAGGGCAGGAATAAAGACGCAGACATAGAGAACGGGCTTGAGGACACAGGGGGGAAGGAGAAGCTTTGACGAAGTGAGAGAGTAGCACTGACATATATCCACTACCA
Source organism: Stenella coeruleoalba (assembly GCF_951394435.1). Classification (NCBI taxonomy): domain Eukaryota; kingdom Metazoa; phylum Chordata; class Mammalia; order Artiodactyla; family Delphinidae; genus Stenella; species Stenella coeruleoalba. The sequence continues at coordinate 174,237,698 of NC_137147.1, read as the reverse complement.
AATGTAAAATGGATGGCTAGTGGGAAGCTGCCGCATAGCACAGGGAGATCAGCTCGATGCTTTGTGATCACCTAGAGGGGTGGGAAAGAGAGGGTGGGAGGGAGGCTCAAGAGGGAGGGCACATAAGGATATATGTATACGTATAGCTGATTCACTTTGCTGTACAGCAGAAACTAACACAACATTGTAAAGCAATTATACTCCAATAAAGATGTGAAAAAAAAATTAAGTCTTGGGATTATAATCTAACCCATACCTAAGGGAGGCACAAAGATCAGAAAAGCTACAGAGCTGTTCTTAGAACACTGGGTGATAAACAGCTTTCATCATCCAGAATTAACTGCCTGGAATGTGTCCCCAGCTCCCTGCATTTCTGACCCCTGGGTAATACCACCTTCTGCCTTTTTGCTCTCCCAGCCCTTCCACCAGTTTTATGACTCAATTCCCTATATTAAATCCCTCTCTGTTTGAAACGCCTAAAGTGATTTCTGGTTTTAATGACCAAGCATTTACCGATGAATCCTTCTTCAATATTCTTTTTCTTTTGGATGTTTGTGGACAGGCAGACCTCCTTTTATTGTGCTTCACTTCACTGTGCTTTGCAGATTCTGCATTCTTTACAAACTGAAGGTCTGTGGCAACCCTGCATCGAGCAAGTCTATCGGTGCCATTTTCCCAACAGCGTTTGCTCGCTCTGTGTCTCTGAGTCACATTTTGGTGATTCTTGCAACATTTCAAACTTTTTCATTATTATTATATTTGTCATGCTGATCTGTGATCCGTGATCTGTGATGTTACTACCACAGCTTGCTGAAGGCTCAGATAATGGTTAGTAACTTTTAGCAAGAGAGTGTTTTTTCATTAAGGTACGTACAGTATTTTTTTAGACACAATGCTATAGCACACTTAACAGACTACAGTAGCGTGTGAACATAACTTTTGCATACACTGGGAAACTAAAAACTGTGTGCAACTCAATCTATTGATATTCGCTTTATTGCAGGGTTCTGGAACCAAACTCGCAACATTCCAAAGTACACCTGTAAACACCCAACTTTTCATGTTTGGGTGCTGTCCTTTGTCCTCACTTGGCTGAATTCTCTGACAAGTACCTTCTGCTTTTAATTTTTTCAGTTGTCAGTGTTTCTTCCCACCACCCTCTCAACGTTGGCGCACTTTGCTGCTTGGCCCTAACTGGGCTCCTCTGCTTTTAGGCCACTGTTGTATTAAACTGCAGAACAAACTTAAGCACTGGGCAGACCCAATCCCTCCCTCCGGGGACACCTGGGGGCTCCCCTGAACCTTTTATTCCACTGGGTCATTAATGAGAAAGGTCTGCCTCAGCAGGACCCTAACCCTGGCGATGGGAGCTATGCATAACTAACGAAGAGGAAAATTGGGCGCCTGGTCAGTCTCAACATATCCCTAATAATCTCTGCATTTCCCTGTATATCTTCCTTCCTTCCAACATGAGTACTCCAAATCCACCTTATCCCACTAACGTTTTCAAGTCTATATTTTTCTTCCTTTCCTCCCCATCTTAGGGCTCTTGGCTTCATAACCGGTTACCCCAGCTTCTCAGTAACCCTGTGCACATTTTAAATACCACTTGCCTTGGTCTCTGGTTGTGGATCCTAAGACGTCAGTAGGTATCCAGCAACTGGGAGATTTAAGAGTAGGCACAGGCTTTTGCACAGCAAAGGAAACCATAAACAAGACCAAAAGACAACCCTCAGAATGGGAGAAAATATTTGCAAATGAAGCAACTGACAAAGGATTAATCTCCAAAATTTACAAGCAGCTCTTGCAGCTCAACAACAAAAAAACAAACAACCCAATCCAAAAATGGGCAGAAGACCTAAATAGACATTTCTCCAAAGAAGATATACAGACTGCCAACAAACACATGAAAGAATGCTCAACATCATTAATCATTAGAGAAATGCAAATCAAAACTACAATGAGATATCATCTCACACCAGTCAGAATGGCCATCATCAATAAATCTAGAAACAATAAATGCTGGAGAGGGTGTGGAGAAAAGGGAACCCTCTTGCACTGCTGGTGGGAATGTGAATTGGTTCAGCCACTATGGAGAACAGTATGGAGGTTCCTTAAAAAACTACAAATAGAACTACCATATGACCCAGCAATCCCACTACTGGGCATATACCCTGAGAAAACCAAAATTCAAAAAGAGTCATGTACCAAAATGTTCATCGCAGCTCTATTTACAATAGCCCGGAGATGGAAACAATCTAAGTGTCCATCATCAGATGAATGGATAAAGAAGATGTGGCACATATATACAATGGAATATTACTCAGCCATAAAAAGAAACGAAATTGAGCTATTTGTAATGAGGTGGATAGACCTAGAGTCTGTCATACACAGTGAAGTAAGTCAGAACGAAAAAGACAAATACAGTATGCTAACACATATATATGGAATTTAAGAAAAAAAAAAAAATGTCATGAAGAACCTAGGGGTAAGGCAGGAATAAAGACGCAGACCTCCTAGAGAACGGACTTGAGGTTATGGGGAGGGGGAAGGGTGAGCTGTGATGGGGCGAGAGAGAGTCATGGACATATACACACTAACAAACGTAGTAAGGTAGATAGCTAGAGGGAAGCAGCCGCATGGCACGGGGATATTGGCTCGGTGCTCTGTGACAGCCTGGAGGGGTGGGATAGGGAGGGTGGGAGGGAGGGAGACGCAAGGGGGAAGAGATATGGGAACATATGTATATGTATAACTGATTCACTTTGTTATAAAGCAGAAACTAACACACCATTGTAAAGTAATTATACCCCAATAAAGATGTTAATAAAAAAAAAAAAAAAAAAAAAAAAAAAAAAAAAGAGTAGGCACAGGGACCATTCTGAATTTTACTATCCTAATATTTACTCATCGTTACAGTAAAACCTTGGATAAACCAACAGGGATGGAGTTGTTCTAGACAGACACGTGTTTCACAGAACTGGAATTTACACACTCAGGCAATAAAATGCTGTTGACTTTTAAGTGTTCTGGGGAAAATATTTACGAAGCATTTTCAGGGAAGGAGCGTGACACGGTCTACGCTTTCTAGGTGATTCAGGACTCCCCCAGGTTCCTCCCCTGAGGGGCTAGTGCATGCTGTGACCTCTGCTTAGAACAGACCTTCCCTGCCTTGGCCTATTTATTGTTTTTGTGTGGTTTTTTTTGCGGTACGCGGGCCTCTCACTGTTGTGGCCTCTCCCATTGCAGAGCACAGGCTCCGGACGCGCAGGCTCAGCGGCCATGGCTCACGGGCCCAGCCGCTCCGCGGCATGTGGAATCTTCCCGGACCGGGGCACGAACCCGTGTCCCCTGCATCGGCAGGCGGACTCCCAACCACTGCGCCACCAGGGAAGCCCCGTCTTGGCCTATTTAAATCCTCCTCATCCTTTGGCTGTCAGCTCCAAGACCATTTTCCTCAGGCACAACTATATCAATTTAGTAAAACGCGTCAAACTGTTCACTTAAAATGGGTGAATTCTGTGGCATGTAAACTGTACGTCAGTAAAGCCATGAAAAACAAAACACATTTTCAAGGAGGTGGCGCATACCAACCCTCCCCCCTAAAATGCAGCTGCTTTACAGTATGTAAAGGGGGAGGGAAAGACCTTCACATTGGAGAAACCTGATGCAAACTATGTCAGCCCGATGGTCAAGGTCAACATCAACAGTGATGTCATGTGGACAGGATGTACCCTTGATATGACATGATGGAAACGGCACTTTATCTCTGTCGTCTTCCTCCCAGAAACCATAACCCCAGTCTAATTATGAGGAAAACTCCAGTACAGGTGCAACCTACGCTATACCTAACTAGCTGTCCTCAAAACTGTCAAGGTCATCAAAAACAATAAAAATCCAAGACACTGTCACAGCAAAGAGGAGCCTAAGTAGACATGATGATTACAATGTGGGATCCTAGAATGAAAAAGAACATCAGGTACAAACTAAGGAAATCTGAACAAAGTATGGACTTCTGTTAATAATAATGTAACAGTACAGGCTCATTACTGGTGACAAATGCGCTACAGTAATATAAGATGTTCATAATGGGAGAAAACGGGTTTGGGATAGACGGGAACTCTCTGAACTACATTCACGATCTCTCTGCAAATCTCGAACTGTTGTAAAAAAATAAGGTTCATTTAAATCACATTAAAAAAAAATTTCCCCAGTTTCTCAAACCAAATCAAGTCCCCCCTCCTGTAGGTTCATATAGAAATGCAGACTATTGACTAAATGAATTAACCTATCACCATATGCAATTATGTTTGTGTGTTTTACCCACTGTATCCTTGGTATAAGGTTAGAGCCTGGTTCTTGATAGGCATTTAGTAATAAACATATGGCAAGTGCAGTGTCAGAGAATGTTAGTTCCATGACATCAGAATTGTGTCTGTTGGGACTTCCCTGGTGGCACAGTGGTTAAGAAGCCACCTGTCAATGCAGGGGACACGGGTTCGAACCCTGATCTGGGAAGATCCCACATGCCGTGGAGCAACTAGCCCGTGCGCCACAACTACTGAGCCTGTGCTCTAGAGACTACGAGCTACAACTACTGAGCCCACATGCCACAACTACTGAAGCCCACGTGCCTAGAGCTCGTGTTCCGCAACAAAGAGAAGCCACTGCAATGAGAAGCCCGCGCAACGCAACGAAAAGTATCCCCTGCTCGCTGCAACTAGAGAAAGCCCGCAGGCAGCAACGAAGACCCCATGCAGCCAAAAATAAATAAATTAATTAATTAATTAAACAAAAAAAAGAATTGTGTCTGTTGTGTTCTCCACTGTATCCTCATCACCCAGAGGTGCCTGGCACATTGGAGACACTCAACAGTCTCGTTCCCAAGTTGAGCCAAGGAATCCTTTCCCCAGTGGTTTGTTTGAGTTTGGGATAAAGACATGTTAGCTCAGTCTGCCTGGTTTCTTCAATAAAGCCTATGGAAGTATTGATGGCAATAATGTTTCTCACCAGATGAACAAAAGGCACAGGGATCTGGGCTGTAACAAGAGGGAAGAGTGAAGTCAACACTCAGAGTGAAGGAAGGACAAGAGACTGAGCAAGCGCCCCCTGGGATTCCCCCCAGGGCTGTCCTCTCTAGTTCCAGGCAACTCCTGGGATCTTCTGTGTCCGGGAGACCCTCCTGCTATGTGAAGTCCAATGACATTGACCATGAGATCCTGTTGCTTAGTTCAACTTCACTGAGACTTTATCTGTGTCATGTTTGACTGGCCTGTGTTTCTGTTATGAAAGATGCTGAATCAAATTAATGTGGGAATTATCACCTGTGCTAAGAGGAAGAGAAGGAAAAAAAGACAATAGAGCACAAATGGGGACCCTAAAGGGAAAGTAGAGACTATAAAAAGGAAAGAAGAGAAAGCATTGGAAAGAAATGAAAACGGCCTGACAAGTACACAGAAACAAACACGGGTTTCAAAGTGTTGTGAATTCATGAGGGCTTAATTTCCAAAATATACAAACAGCTCATACAACTCAATAAGAAAAAAACAAACAACACAATCGAAAAATGGGCAGAAGACCTAAGTAGACATTTCTCCAAAGAAGACATACAGATGGCCAATAGGCACATGAAAAGATGCTCAATATTGCTAGTTATTAGAGAAACTCAAATCAAAACTACAATGAGGTATCACTTCACACTGGTCAGAATAGTCATCATTAAAAATAATAAATGCTGGAGAGAATGTGGAGAAAAGGGAACCCTCCTGCACTGTTGTTGGGAATGTAAATTGGTGCAGCCACTATGGAGAACAGTATGGAGGTTCCTTAAAAAACTAAAAATAGAACTACCATATGATCCAGCAGTCCCACTCCTGGGCATATATCCAGACAAAACCATAATTCGAAAAGATACATGTGCCCCAATGTTCATAGCAGCACTGTTTACAATAGCCAGGTCATGGAAACATCCTAAACGTCCATCGACAGAGGAATGGGTAAAGAAGATGTGGTACATATATACAGTGGAATATTACTCAGCCATAAAAAGAATGAAATCATGCCATTTGCAGCAACATAGATGGACCTAGAGATGATCACACTAAGTGAAGTAAGTCAGATAGAGAAAGACAAATATTATATGATATCACTTATATGTGGAATCTAAACTATGATACAAATGAACTTACTTACAAAACAAAAACAGACTCACAGACATAGAAAACAAACTTATGGTTACCAAAGGGGAAAGCGGGGGGAGGATAAATCAGGGTTTGGGATTAGCAAATATATACTACTATATATAAAACAGGTAAACAATGAGGCCCTACTGTACAGCACAGGGAACTATATTCAGTATCCTGTAATAAACCATAATGGAAAAGGACATGAAAAAGTATATATATATTTATATATATATATATATGTGTGTGTGTGTGTGTGTGTGTGTGTGTGTGTGTGTAACTGAATCATTTTGCTGTACACCTGAAACTAACACAACATTGTAAATCAACTATGCTTCAATTTAAGAAAATAAAAAAAAAATCAAAGCGTTGTGAATTCGTTCCTTCAGCAAAGATGTACTAAGCATCTACTATGTGCCAGGTTCCATTCCAGGTGTCAATGAAACGATGGACATGACCACCCTCAAGGAGCCTGCATCCTGGTAGGGGCTGGAGGTGGGAACAGAAAGTCAACAAGTAATTAAACAAAAGAGATACCAGAGACCAGTGAGTATTTAGACAGCAATTTAAAACAGAGAGTGGGAGTGAGAGACTGCTCTGTACAGTATTGGTTGATCAGGGAAAGTGACATTTAAATTGCTCTCCGAAGGATGAGAAGATGCTGCAAGTGTGAAGGTAGAGGAAGGTGTGTGGAGGCTACAGTCCAGCCAGAGGGAGAGCCAGGGCTCTGAGGCTCCAAGGAAGGTTCTGAGGAATAGGGAGGGGGTGGCCCCTGGGGAACATTTGCTAATGTCCGGGGACATACTGTCCTCACAAGGTGGTGGAGGGGCAGTGCCACTGGCATCTAGGGCTTAGAGGTCAGTCAGGGATGCTGCTGAACTACAGCGCAGGGGACAAACCCCCATGCAAAGGATTATCCAAAATGTCAGAGGCGCCGGTGGAGAAACCCTGCCCATTACAGGCTTGGCATCTTCATGGTGTAGAAAGCAGGACACCACACCCGGAGAAGAAAAGAAGAGAGGGCAGGGCTATGAAACCACCCGCCTTTGTGCGCCTTGGAGAGGAGCCCACGAATGTTTTAAAACCGGGCAGTAAACACGGACTCGTTTATTTTTGGAAACAGTTACTCTGGCTCTTGTGTGGAATGTGGGAGAAGGTGCAAGGGTGAGTGAAGGAGACCAGGTGGGAGATTTTTAATAGTAGAGAGAGGGGATGGCGGCTTGGGTGCTCATCATGGAAGGAGAGATAGAGAAGTAAAGAGCTGAGACTGATTTTAGAGGTGGAACTCATAGCTCTTGCTGACAAAGTGAACTTGGAGGGTGAGGAGAAAAAAGGAATCAAGAATTCATTGAAGTGAGGTATCACCTCACACCAGTTAGAACGGCCATCATAAAAAAATCTACAAGCAATAAATCCTGGAGAGGGTGTGGAGAAAAGGGAACCCTCTTGCACTGTTGGTGGGAATGTAAATTGATACAGCCACTGTGGAGAACAGTATGGAGGTTCCTCAAAAAACTAAAAATAGAACTACCATATGATCCAGCGATCCCACTGCTGGGCATATACCCTGAGAAAACCAGAATTCAAAAAGAGTCATGTACCACAATGTTCATTGCAGCTCTATTTACAATAGCCAGGACATGGAAGCAACTTAAGTGTCCATCGGCAGATGAATGGATAAAGAAGATGTGGCACAGGGCAGGGACTTCCCTGGTGGCAAAGTGGTTAAGAATCCTCCTGCCAATGCAGGGGACACGGATTCGAGCCCTGGTCCGGGTAGATTCCCACATGCTGTGGAGCAACTAAGCCCGTGAGCCCCAACTACTGAGCCTGCGCTCTAGAGCCCACGAGCCACAACTACTGAGCCCATGTGCCCCAACTACTGAGCCCGCAGGCCTAGAGCCCATGCTCCGCAACAAGAGAAGCCACCGCAATGAGAAGCCCGCACACTACAACGAAGAGTAGCCCCTGCTCGCCTCAACTAGAGAATGCCCGCGTGCAGCAACGAAGACCCAATGCAGCCAAAAATAAATAAATAAAATAAAGAAATTTATAAAAATAAATAAATAAAATATCACCAAGTTACCTTTAAGAAACAACAACCCGCATAGCACAGGGAGATCAGCTCAGGGCTTTGTGTCCACCTAGAGGGGTGGGATAGGGAGGGAGACACAAGAGGGAGGGGATATGGGGATATATGTATATGTATAGCTGATTCACTTTGTTACAAAGCAGAAACTAACACACCATTGTAAAGCTATTATACTCCAATAAAGGTATTTTTTAAAAAAAGGATTCATTGAAGGATTCACAGCCAGCTTCATGGGGGTGTAGTCAGTGCCAACAGCCGTCCCCACCCAGGGTTGGCGGGGACCTCAGGGTGGCTCTCGGCCACCATGGTTCCAGGTACTGGGCACATCCCAGCACGGAGGCTGCGATCCCCCAGGGCGGCCGGTCCACTGGGGGTTGGGGCACAGAACTGTAAGAAGGGGGATTTGGCTTCCCCCCATCTTCATTTAGCACCAGGTCTGGCAAATTATGTACCTGGTCCCGCTTAAAGGTTTGCATTTTGAGCAGCCAGATTTTTAATTAGTGTCATTTACCAAAATGGGGAAGAGTAGGATGGGGTAAGAAGTGCAATTTGGGACGTGTTTAATCTCGAGATGCCTGTGAAACATCTAATTGAAAAGACCAAGTGGGCAATTGCGTAGTCTACCTACAGCTCAGGAAAAGTATGAAGTTATAGATATAAAGCTGGAATTCATCAGCCTGTAGATAGTGTTTAAAACCATGAGAATGATGGTGCAGCTGTTTTGAAAAACAGTAGGATTGGTCCTAAAACCATTAAGCATAGAATTACCATAGAATCCAGCAATTCCACTTCTGGGTATGTATCCAAAAGAAGTGAAAGCAGGGACCCCAACAGCTATTTGTACACCCATGTTCATAGCAGCATTATTCACAGTAGCTGAAACGTGGAAACAACTCATATGTCCATTTATAGATGAATGAATAAACAGAACGTGGTGTAGACGTAGAAGTGATATTATTCAGCCTTTAAAAGGAAGGAAATTCTGACACAGGCTACAACATGGATGAATCTTGAGGTCATGACGCTAAGTAAAAGAAACCAGTCACAAAAGGACAATACTGTGTGATTCCAATTATATGGGGAACCTAGAACAGTCAAATTCATAGAACGAATGGTGGTTACCAGGGGCTGGGAGAAGAGGGAGGTGGGGAGTTACTGCTTAATGGGTGCAGTTTCAGTTTTGCAAGATGAAGGAGTTCTGGAGGTGGATGGTGGTGACGGCTGCACAATGTGAATGCCCTTAGTGCCACTGAACTGTGCACTTAGAAATGATTAAAATAGTACATTTTATGTTATGTACATTTTACCACAATAAAAAAGAACTTATTATTATTTACTGAATGCTTTCTCTATGCCCAGCACTGATCTAAGTGCTTTCCTTGTTTAAAACTCATATAACCCTTCACAACAGTCTTTAAGGTAGGTCTGACATTATCTATCCCATTTTACAAACATGGAAACTCGTGACCAGAGATGTTAAGGAACAAACCTAAGCTCACACAGCTTCTAACTGGCTGGGGTAGGATTTAGACTCAAGCGGTCTGGTTCCAGAGCCTAAGCTTTTTTTTTTTTAACATACTGTACTACCTGCCAACAGAGATTATGTCATAAGCTATAAGAATACACGTTTCACAATAAAACACTAATTTTTAAAATGAAAGGCTGAATTTACAGCCCACAAGCAGCTAGGTCCTGGCCTTTCACCGTATTCCAACATCACTTCCCAGCACGGAGCCTTGGCACTGCAGAAGTGAAGAGAAACCATCCAGGGATGACCACTGTATCATCTCTGAGGAAACTGTTCTATGACCAGATATGCCCAGGAAACACGTACCAGAGGGTCTCCTGCTGCATGTGAAAAGGCCGGGATCACCCATGGCCCCTTTCCTGGTCCTTAGGAGGATACGGTGTGGACTCAGCCAGCCCAGGAGGCCAGGTCAGGGCCCCAATCCCAGGACAGGTAGGCTTGGGGAGGAGATGTGCAGTTCCTTGGCTTTGGAGAGAGGCAGTTACTGGGCTGTATTTAAGTTGCTTCATTATGTTGTCAATTAAACCTCTCAAGCAGAAGCAGTACCAAAGCCGTGGAAACTCCAGGCCTGCAGCTGGGGAAACACGGAGGCTGGACCGCGGTGTACAGAAGTTCTTATTTATGAAGCAAAGTTAGAGCTGGCTGGCAGAGGGAAGGTGCAAACCACTCGTGGGGATTCCCTCTAGAGCTCAGAGTTCCCTCACTCAGAAACACACCCCAGACTGTCAGGACCCCAGGGGCCAGTGTCGGCGCTGGGCAGGCCTGGGTCACTGAAGTGGACGGAGAGCAGGAAGGGCCAGACAACAAGGAGGCAAAGTGTCCTTTTGGCTCAAGTCCTGGGCGGTTGGAAGAGGGTGAGCGACCTTAGATTGACCTCGAGGCAGCATCCCCAGATCTGAATGCATCCTTTAGATGCAGGGAGGCCCAGGCCCCAGAGCAGTGAGCAGGCAGCCCGCTTCCTACACCCCCCTTCCAGGTGGAAGTTAAGTTGACCCATCGCCATTGCCTTTGAAGTATTCCTACCTCTCAGCACCCCCCCCTTTTAAATTTACTTGTTTTTGTTTATTTTTGGCTGCGTTGGATCTTCATTGCCGTACCTGGGCTTTCTCTAGTTGCAGCGAGCCGGGGCTACTCTTCGTTGCGGTGCGTGGGCTTCCCATTGTGTGGGCTTCTCATTGCGGTGGCTTCTCGTTGCGGAACACGGGCTCTAGTCAGTAGCTGTGGCTCGCAGGCTCTAGAGCGCAGGCTCAGTGGTTGTGGCTCACAGGCCCAGCTGCTCCGCGGCCTGTGGGATCTTCCCGGACCAGGGCTCAAACCCGTGTCCCCTGCATTGGCAGGCGGGTTCTTAACCACTGCGCCACCAGGGAAGCCCCTCAGGGCCCCTTCTGAGGTGGGAAGGACTCTGACCTCAGCTATGCGACCTGGGTCAGATGTTCTGGGTGAGCACGGCCAAGGCTCCTCCTGGTTAGGGGGCCCTGCCCTAGTGACATTCACACCAACAGAAAGAGAATGAAACAGGGTTCCTTTCTCTGGTCCCAACTTTGAGGAGGGCAACTTACTTTAAGTTCCAGTTTTTAAAAAATCAGCACCTCCTTCCTTCATTACTAAATATTGGGTTGGCCAAAATGTTTGTTTGGGTTTTTCCATAGATGTTAAAGATGAAATTTTGGCCAACCCAATACAAGTTTTAAGCACATACTCATCTCCACACACCCATCTTCCTAACGCTAACTGCTCCATAACTATTGCTGTCTTGCGGTGTTTGGGATCCTCAACACTTGACATAAACACATTTAAATATATATGTATGTGTATTCGTCTGCTAGAGCTGCCATAACAATATACCACAGACTGAGGGGCTTAAACAATAGAAATGTATTTTCTCACAGTTCCGGAGGCTGGAAGTCCAAGTTCAAGGTGTGGGCAGGGTCAGTTACTGCAGAGGCCTCTCTCCTTGGCTTGTAGACAGCTGCCTTCTCTCTGTGTCCTCACATCGTCTTCCATCTGTATGAGTCTGTCTTAGTCTGTTTGGGCTGCTGTAACAAAATACCACAAACTAGGTGGTTTGTATATAGCAGAAATGCATTGCTCACAGTTCTGGAGGCTGGAAGTCCAAGATCAAGATGAGGATAGATTTGGTGTCTGGTGTGGCCCACTTCCTGGTTCATAGACAGCCATTTCCCTTGTGTCCTCACATGGTAGAAGGGGTGATGGAGCTCTCTGGGGTCTCTTTTATAAGGGCACTAATCCATTCATGAGGGCTCCACCCTCATGACCTAATCACCCCCAAAGACCCCACCTCCAAATACCATCTCATTGGGGGCTAGGATTTAGCATATGAATTTTGGGGGGACACAAACATTCAATCTATAGGTGTCTGAGTCTTAATCTCCTCTTCTTATAAGGACACCAGTTGTATTGGATTAGGGCCCATCCATATTTCCTAATTTTGCCTAAATTACCTCTTTAAAGGCCCTATCTCCAAATACAGTCACATTCTGAAATTTTGGGGGTTAGGGCTTCAATACATGAATTTGGAGGCGGGGGGGGACACAATTCAGCCCATACAGTATGGAAATGACCGAGGAGGTTCTGCTGAATCCAGCGTTAGCACAAGGCCCATCAAAGATGTTTTGTTTAACTTATCGGAAATAGCTAAATTTATAGCAAGGAGGCAGAGAAACTATGTTTTGTTATCTTCATTTCCATTCTCACCACCTTTAAAGGAAATTTCAAAAACAACACCTATAGCAGTAAATCTCAGCACTCGTTAGCTATGGTTTTCTCCTAAATTTTGTTTTAATACTTCAGTTCTCTGATCCTTCCTCAAAGCAACGCAAATATCAAAAAACAACCCAACATGTTAGCCTCATCCCCAGGAAACGGCAACCCAGTAAGCAAAAGAACCCAGCCTCCCTGGGTCACTGGACTCACAACCAGAATTCCACCAAGCAGAAATAACAGGTGGCAACATCTAGTGCATTCCTTGTTTTCTGTTTTCCTTTTTCCTACCTATCAGTACCTTACGTTGCTGAGAACACAGTTCATATTGAAATCAGTCTTGCTTTTTTCTGTTACACTTGATCAGACTCCTTTCCTAACATCGTTAAAAATTATTCATCGACATGTTGAACGGCTGCATAATACTACGTGGTGTTTCATGATGTCATTTACCTATTTCTAACTGTTGGAAGCAACATTTAGGTTGTTTCCAGTCTTTCTCAATTACAAATAATGATGACAAACATCTTTGGTTTATATCCCAGCCTGTGTTTCTGAGCATTTCTTTAGGCTAGATTCCTATTAGTGAAATTACTCTATCTAATGTACATACACTTATTTTGAAGGCTTTGGGAACATAGGAAAAGAGCTGTCTTTTCAGATTCTGTGACTTCGTGGGTCAGGCCCTCCCCTGATGTTAATCCAGCATTTGGTCCTATGTTCTTACCAAGGTATCTTTGCCCTCTGCCACCTTTCCACCCAAGCACAATTATTACTTCCAATAATTACAGGTTGCTGTGATAGGCACGAGGAATAAAAAGCACCGCAGCTGCTCGTGGGGATAAAATGGTGAGGAGGGGTGTAGAAATGCTTGCATTTACAAAGCACTTTTCCTCCAAAGAGCTCAAAGGTTTTCCGAGACATGGTCTCATTAATCTTCTTAGGTCTGTTAGTTTTCCTTCTGATACAGATCCAAACATAAACCTTATTTGTTGGCTTGCATTTAGGCACTCACTGTGCTCCAGTTTTCTTGATGTTCCCTAAAGTGACTTTTATATTTAGGACTTCTGTTCATGCAGATGACAAAAAAGCCCCAACTGGGTCTACTCCTCGCTCACCCTTAAGACCCACAGGAGGAAAAGAGGAAGGACAATTGGTCTCATCTGAAGAATGAACAGAGAAGTTCAGTAGCCCAGAGAAGTTAAGTAACCCAGCACAGGGTGAAACGGGGATTCAGGGCAGAAGCCCTAAATGACAGCTGCACACAGGCAGGTTGCTTTCTTTCACAGTTGCTTGCTTACATCTTTTTGCACAAATACATTCACAATTTCTGACTTTGTAGACATTTTGAAATGAATCGTGGTAGACGGAATATTGGCTCCCCCAAAGATGTCCACCTCCTAGCCTCAGACCCTGTGAATACATTACCTTACGCGGCAAAAGGGACAGACTTTGCAGATGTGATTAAATTAAGGATCTTGAGATAGTGAGATTATCTTGGATTATTAGGTGTAATCACAGGATCCTTATAAGAGGGAGGCAAAACTTTGGGCATCAAAGGACGCTACCAAGAGAGTGAAACGACAGTGGGAGAAAATATCTGCAAATTGTATGTCTGATAAGGGATTAATATCCAGAATACAGAAAGAACTCCTACAACTCAATGACAAAAGGACAAACAGCCCAACTAAAAATGGGCCAAAGATTTAAATAGACATTTCTCCTAAGAAGATATACAATTGGCCAACGAGCACATGAAAGGATGCTCAACATCATTCGTCATTAAAGAAATCAAAACTACAACAAGAAACCACCTCACATGCATGAAGATAACTATAATCATAAAGACAGACAATAACAAATGTTGGTGAAGATGTGGAGAAATTGGAACCCATGCGCATTGCTGGTGGGAATGTAAAATGGTGCAGTTACCATGGAAAACAGTTTGGCAGCTCCTCCAAATCTAAACGTAGCATTTTCATATAATCCCACAATTCTGCTCTTAGGTATACAACTGAAAGAAGTGAAAACAGGAACTTAAACGTACTCCAATGTTCATTGCAGCATTATTCACAACATGGAAAAAGTGGAAATAAGCCAAGTGTCCCTCAACTGATGAACAGATAAACAAAACGTGGTGTATGCATTCAATGCAATATTATTCAGCCACAAAAGGAATGGAGTTCTAAAATATCCTACAACATGGATGAATATCGAAAACATTACATTAAGTGAGAAGGACAAATACAAAAGGATAAACGCTGCATGACTCCATTTACATGAAATATGTAGAATAGGCAACTCGTAGAAACAGCAAATGGACTCCAGCCGGCAGGAGGGAACGGGGAGTTATTGCTTAACATGCAAAGGGTTTCTGCTTGGGCGAGGAAGGGTTTTGGAAATAGTGGGACTGTTGTACTACATTGTGGTTGTAATTAATGCCACTGAATTGTACACTTAAAAAAAGGGTTAATGCCAAATTTTATGATATATATATTTTACAACAATAAAAATAAAGAGGGAGGCAAGAGGGTCAAGGTCAGAGAAAAGAGATGCAAGGACGTAAGCAGAGATTGGAGTGACGTGCTTTGAAGACAAAGGAGTAGGGCCGTGAGCCAAGGAATGATGGCAGCCTCCAGAAAAAGGTAAGAAAACAGATTCTCTCTGGAGCTTCCAACATCTTGATTTCAGCCTTCTAAAACCCTTACGGGACTTCTGACCTCCAGAATAGTAAAATAATAAATTGTGTTGCTTTAAGCCACTAGGTTTGTGGTAATTTGTTACAGCAGCAATAGGAGACTAATCATGGATGTAAAACCTTATTATATTATTATAGTTCACTCACATGACACATGGATTCAGTTTAGTCGATCCACGTGACTTTTAAAGTTCCACACCAAAGCACCCTACAGTTTGGGTAGAAGAGCTGATGAACTGGCCTGAAGGGCCCACTGAGTTTAACCAACGTGCGATAGATCAGACTGGGATTCTTCGAGCGACCCGGGCTGTCAGACCGTGGTCCCCTTTCCTGAAAAGATAAGCTGTGGAATGGATTCAATTAACGACATCCCAAAGAAAAATATTTCTACAAAAACAACCCTGAAAATTCATGCATATGTGAATTGTGTGATTTATGAAAATTAGAGCTGTGTGACCCAAGGGGGACTGGATTTAGAGACCAAATTCTGTGTTCACTGCTCCCACGTCTTCTTGCCCCTTCTTTACACTCCTGTAGCACCCGGCCTGGCCTCTTATCACGCTGTTCCCTTGAGGGCTGGGACCAGGCCAGAATTTACATTTTCATCCTTATCTCTAATTACGGAATGAAAAGCTTTCTTTTTGATAAACCACTAGGAGGGGAGATGAAGTTCTGGAGAGTATCCGAAAAGATCAGGAAAAACCAGCGTGTCCCAAGGACATCTACATCCTAGTAAGAGACACCTACAGATATAATAGGATTAACTTCACAGCACCTACAGAACGGTCATACCCAGCCCTGCATCTCTCCACCCTCTCTCCTAACACCAGCATCTTGATTCCTAGGCATATCCTGGTGGTTTTTCTCTAAAAACACCAGCCTACAGTTGGTTCAATCTCTAAGATTCTCTGCGGAATTCCCAAGCTGCTTCTTATCCATTTATCACCCTTACATGACTTTGCTCCATGAACTTGATAATGGCTAATCAAGTCTCAGGCAGGTGCAGCCGGCTCCGGCACCTGAGCTCCAAGCCAGGGGCTGCGGGTGTCCTTCACGTGGTGGCACTGGGTGGGTACAAAGGCTCTGCTGGCGGGGGTGTCACAGCCAGAGTTATGGACTCAACCATCATCCCCAGGGACCTGTGGCCCATGGTGGAGGTAGTGGGTTTCTGCCAGTTGCGGCGGTGCCCTTTAACTGCAGTGATGGACACAGAACCAAGGAGGAGGGGCAACCAGGTGGGACGGCAGATGCCCAGGGCTGCATTTAGCGCTCTGCCAACTCACTTCCTCCCAAGAGTGACCTGATCAGTGTTTGGTTTCTTGCACTTTGCTTACAGGCTGAGGTAAATAAAGAAATGCCGGTAAATCCACCTACCCTTTCTTTCTTCCTGTTCTCCCCAGGAAAATCACAAGTCATACACAGCGGATCAGCAAACAACAAAGACCTTTGTCAAAAAAGAGCAAGGGAGAAAGTGAACAGAAGGCTGATAATCTGTCACTGCCACTTAACAGGACATTTCTCCGAATCGCTTTTATTTTTTTCTAATTACAGAAGGAATGCATGTTTATTGTAAACAATTTGGAAAATAGAGAAAAACACGAAGAAAAAAGGCAAATTATCTGTAATCTTAGCGTCCTGAGATACCACTGTCCCTGCGCTAACACCCTCTATACTCTTACTCTGCCTTAATTTGGTTCAGAGTCCTGTTATATTATTATTACTATTACTGTTGTTGTGGTTCTTGCTTGTTGCCTGACTATCTCAGTAGAACATGAAGCCCACGAAGGCAGGGAATCTGCATCCCTGTGCACCAAAGACAGTGCTCAATAAATATTTGTTAAATGAGAAACAGTCGAAAAGACACACGCATCCCAACGTTCACAGCAGTACTATTTACAATAGCCAGGACATGGAAGCGACCTAAGTGTCCACCGACAGATGAATGGATAAAGAAGATGTGGTACATGGGACTTCCCTCGTGGTCCAATGGTAAAGAATCTGCCTTCTAATGCAGGGGACGTGGGTTCGATCCCTGGTCAGGGAACTAAGATCCCACGTGCCACGGGGCACCTAAGCCTGTGCGCCACAACTACTGAGCCCACCTCAACTAGAGAAGAGAAAACCCACATGCCACAACCAGAGAGAGGCCCGCAGGCCACAACGAGAGAAGCCCAAGTGCCGCAACGAAGAGCCCATGCGCCACAACGAAAAAATCCCTCATGCCTCAAGGAAGATCCTGTGTACCTGCAACTAAGACCCAACAGAGCCAAAATTCATTAATTGATTTAAAAAAAGAACCATGTTTATTAAAAAAAAAAGAAGATGTGGTACATATATACAATGGAATGTTACTCAGCCATAAAAAAGAATGAAAAAATGCCATTTGCAACAACATGCATGGACCTAGAGATGATCATACTAAGTGAAGTAAGTCAGAAAGAGAAAGACATATACCATATGATATCACTTATATGTAGAATCTAAAAAAATGGTACAAATGAACTTATTTATAAAACAGAAATGGACTCACAGATGTAGAAAACAAACATGGTTACTGGGGGGAAAGAGGGGGAGAGATAAATTGGGAGATTGGGATTGACATATACACACTATGATATATAAAATAGATAACTAATCAGGACCTACTGTATAGCACAGGGAACTCTACTCAATACTCTGTAATGGCCTACATGGGAAAAGAATCTAAAAAAGAATTGATGTATGTAGATGCATAACTGATTTTTTTTTTTTTTTTGCTGTACGCGGGCCTCTCACTGTTGTGGCCTCTCCCGTTGCGGAGCACAGGCTCCAGACGCGCAGGCCCAGCTGCCATGCCTCACGGGCCCAGCCGTTCCGCGGCATGTGGGATCTTCCCGGACCGGGGCACGAACCCGCGTCCTCTGCATCGGCAGGCAGACTCTCAACCACTGCACCACCAGGGAAGCTCCCTCCGATAAAATTAATTTTAAAAAAACAACAACAAAAAAAAAGAAAAACAAACCAGCTTTTAATCTTTTTTTTCTAAAACACCTATATACATAAATTATGTTTATAAAGCATTATTTTTGTTAATTTTAAAAACCATTCTATTACCAAGAGCCCCAAAGAGAATATCTGAAATACTTATGGTCTGAAAAGTAGAGCTCGATGGACTCACCTACACATCCCTTCCTCTCGGGGGAGTTTCAGAGCAGCAGCTCTGGGGAACAGATGACATCACTGTTCCAGCCAGGGCTGACGGCCTTTGAAAGGTGCACTCAGCTCATGTGCTTTCCCCCTTAGCTTCATGCAGCTGCTGGTGTGCGCACGGATACACTTGAACAGGTGATCGGGTTGCCCAGGAGGTAAGGTTGAGCAGGCTGGACGCAATGGAAGGTCAAGGGCGTGAGGGCATCAAGGAGCAAGTGCAAAATTAAGGCATCTGAACAGGTGGTTACTGGACTCTCCAGCTCCCTCTATTCCTCATCCTCAGATCTGCTTTGCCTTAAAACGTCTGAGAGCATCTGAAGTGACCTATTTCAACACACCTTCGCTTTACGTCAACGTCTTCCTGACTCTCCACCTATTCTTCTCTTCTCAGGAGCAAACATCCTCCTTCCTTCCCCTGGTTCCTCCTTCCTGGTACTTGTGACCTTAATGATGTCCCCTCCCAGCATCGCTAGGATTCCGCTCCATGGTTATTTCCTCTCTCTACTCTTACCTTCAGTTTTTCCAGATACATTCATTCCTTCCTCTTTTTATGACTGTTCTCGAACTACCCAGTCCCCCAAATAATCCTCCTTCCCACGCATGCTACCCATCTCGTCTCTTCCCTCATCTTCATATCGATCTGATTGATAGAGAAGTTTACACCTGTTGTAAATATCTCCCCCCACTCACTCTTTCCTTAACTTCCTGTAATGTGGTTTCTACCTTGATTCCAGGACCGTCAGTGACCTTCCACCTGCTCTGTCTGAAAGCCTTCACTCACCTCATCCTCTCTGTAGCATCTTACACTGTCAACTATCACTGTCATCTGTACAACGACTGGCAAGCGTGGTCTCCTTCAAATTCCATGCTCACCTCTCTATGCACCCTCCTGATACAGCCTACACACTGATGACAAATTAATCTTTCTAAGGCATAATCTTTCTAAGGTGTTGTCTAAGATTAATTTCTTTCTATGGCTAAACCAGTAAATTAGAAAAAGTACTAAATATACTGGGTCAGGACTTGAGCAAGTCATTTAACAAGCCTCTCATCCTTGGACAGAAGGTTGAGTGATGTGGATATAACCCAGAAGCATTTTAGCAGAAGACCTCACGTCGATGCAAACAGAGCTGGTCCAGAGTGAAAGCTCAACGATGGGGCTCTACCAACCGTCAACTGTGGTGCAGTGGGCATGGCCACTTCCACTGTCAAGAGTGGTGAATCTGAATACAGTAAGTGCTAAGCAATGTCCTGCAAAGTGACTGCAATTTGTTGCCTCACTTATCCTGCTCCTTCTAAGTTTACCTTTAGTGTAGCGATGGCCAAGGCGAGGCACTGTGGAGGCATAATCCTGGTTTATCATGTCCTTAGACCCGAACCAACCCCGGGATACCAGTCTGTAATACCCAAGAAGGTCTCCAGCACCCAGGCCTCTTCACCAGCTCTCATTCTCCTGACTCAGTCCTTTCCTGTCCAGGATCTCGTCCTCTGTCTGCTCAAGAGCATCCTCTCAAAACCCTCCTGTCCTTCTCCCAAGGTGCATCCACTAGACACGGGCTCCCTTAGGACCGGATTCATGTTTACTTATCATTTTAATATCATTAGCATGAGGAAGTGCCCCTCTTCCATTCTGTCCACCTGCATCTTGGCTGTCTCACTGTCTTCGAGACCAAAATGTCATCATGGCAGCCACCTTTGTTCTCCTAGTTGTTTCTGCACTATTTCTGCAGGCTGGTAACAGACCTTAACTTCATTCACTTAACGCATTGTTTCCACTAACCGACCCCCGAACTCCCCTTCTCCAAAGCAATACAGTTCTCCTACTCAATACTCTCCAACAAGATCATTAAGGACTTTTAGTGCAGGTAAAACTGGTCTATTTTGGCAAAGGGTATCCATTCGAATGTAAATGAGCAAGGAATAGGAAATCTATGATGGATCTAAAAATTATCAAAGTCAGACCTGCATCCATCATTAGAGGGAATACACCTGGGGACGGCAGTTTTTTTGTTTTTTAAAGGAAGCTGTTTGTTTTGGTTTTTTTAAGTCTTTACTGAATTTGTTACAATATTGCTTCTGTTCTATGTTTTGGTTTTTTGGCCCTGAGGCATGTGGGATCTTAGCTCCCTGACCAGGGATCGAACCTGCAGCCCCTGCATTGGAAGGTGAAGTCTTAACCAATGGACCGCCAGGGAAGTCCTGGGACAGCAGTTTTAACCCCTCTTAATCACGTGGAATTTATGCACAAATGGACTTATGAACAGCTTGTTTGTAAGTAGAGGCACGTTGGTATGGTTCAGTGGATTAATAACTTGTTGAACAACTTTAACAAAAGATATGGGTTGGTAGACCCATGTCAATCTCTTTTCTTTTTTAAAAAACTTATAATTTAAAAAAAATTGAGGTATAGTTGATTTACAATATGATGTCAGTTTCAGGTGTACAACACAGAGATTCAAAAATGTTATAGCTTACACTCCATTTACAGTTCTTATAAAATATTGGCTATATTCCCTGTGCTGTACAATATATCCTTGTGGCTTATTTATTCTATACATAGTAGTTTGTACCTCTTAATCCCCTACACCTATCGTGACCCCCTCCATCCCTGTCCCCACTGATAACCATAGCTTCGGTCTGCATAGTCGGTAACCACTATATCTGTGAATGTTTCTTTTTTGTTATATTCACTAGTTTGTTTTATTTTTTAGATTCCACATATAAGTAATAACGTACAGTATTTGTCTTTCTCTGACATTTCACTATGGATAATATTTTCTATGACCATCCACATTGCAGCAAATAGCAGAATTTCATTCTTTTTATGGCTGAGTAGTATTCCATCGTGTGTGTGTGTGTGTGTGTGTGTGTGTGTGTGTGTGTGTGTGTGTACCACATCTTCTTTATCCATTCATCTGTTGATAGACACTTAGGTTGCTTCCATATCTTGGCAATTGCAATCCATGTCAATTTAAAATGAGGTCTCTATTGCTTGATCAGTCTTCATTTCTGCCCTTTTCATGCCTTTCCAATTTGTGAAGGGATAAGAAAATCAGTGCTGAAAAATAATTTTAAGAATAAGGGTTCTCATACTAATATAAAATGAACATGTGTCCATTAATTAACTCATTAACTAACCATGAAGGCAGTAAAACATTACAACTGGCTCCAAGGGGAATCCAAAGAACGGACAAGTATAGAAGCAATCAGAAATGTTGAAATAAATTTGCTAATCGATGCAAGACTCGCAGCCTCTTTCACGGGGTGGAAATCAATTGCATGCCCACCAGACAAAATTCATTTTTCTCTTTCTGGACAAGAATTTTTTGCATCACTACTATGTGTTTTCTACAATGTATATTTGCAAAACAGTTCTGTGAAAAACAATGAAAGACACAGACCCCCGTAAAAACCAGACAACCCAGAAGAATCTGTTAGATGATACCCAGCAATCCACTGAATGGAAACTCAGTAATCTTTTTGCCCGTTTCAAGGCCTTTCACAATTTTTCCTGACAATAAGAGGAAACAATCATAAAGCAATCTGAGGTCTTTTGCAGGGACCAAGTACAAGGAGAGAATAGAAAAGCTTATAGCTTAGCAGTAGTGCCTTCGGGAATGGCTTAGGAGTTGAAATCAGTACTATGTTCATCAGTTCAGTGTGATGAGTGCCAGTATCATATTGAATGTGACTCCCCAAAAAAATCTTAAATTATTTTTCCACTTCAGGCATCTTCTGTAGAATGAGAGGAGGGAAGGGTCTGCCCTGGTCAGCTGTGATCAGACAACTGGGTTCCATGTACCGCATTTACTTATTTGTTTGTTTGTTTGTTTGTTTGGCTGTGTTGGGTCTTCGTTGCTGTGCGCGGGCTTTCTCTGGTTGAGGCCAGCGGAGGCTACTCTTCCTTGCGGTGAGCGGGCTTCTCGTTGCTGTGGCTTCTCTTGTTGCGGAGCATGGGCTCTAGGTGCGCGGGCTTCAGTGGTTGCGGCTTGCAGGTTCCAGAGCGCAGGCTCAATAGTTGTGTGACATGGGCTCAGTAGTTGTGGCTTGTGGGCTTAGTTGCTCTGAGGCATGTGGGATCTTCCCGGACTAGGGCTTGAACCCGTGTCCCCTGCATTGGCAGGCAGATTCTTAACCACAGAGCCACCAGGGAAGTCCTATGTACCACATTTTATAAGAACTGGAGACAGTCAGGCAGGTAAAGGAACGTGGAGTGGTGGAGGAAACCAAGAATATTCGGTCTAGAGAAGAAAAAGCTCAAATAGGAATCGGATAGCTGTCTTCAAAGTCTTACAGGACAAATGTGGAAGAAGGCTTAAGGAAAACATTCCTAAATTATAACCCAATGTATGGTGATGTTGACAACAGCAGTCAAGATTTACTGAGCTTTACTCTCTGGCAAATCCTGAGCTAAGCCTTTTACAAGTGTCATCTCATTAAACCCTCACAACAAGGAGAATCTAGTGGCCAAGTCTAGACTTGACAGTCAGAGATGTCAAGCTTTGGATGGAACCAAAGGCCTTTAAGTTCCTTTGAGCCCAGAGATCACGCGGTTCTGTGTCCCTCTGCTGCTCAAAGACCTCCAATGGATCCCTACTGGCTACTATGTTAGGTACGCATTTCTCAGCCTGCCAATAAAGGCTCTTCACGGGATGGCCCAAATCACTCTCTCTGGGTTTGTCACCTGAAAATTAACACCCAAAAAAGAACCAAATCCAGCCGTGCACGGTTCTCAACCAACTCTTCTTCAACTTGACCACCTCTCCACATTCTATCTATGCTTTTCCATCTCCGATGTTACCTCCTTCTCAAAGTCATTCTAGTACCTTCTTTCCCTCCTCTTCCACCCTCCTCCTCTCTCCAGTAGCATTTTGCACTCCTTCTGCCACATGCTGGCCGCTGTCATAGTTACTAAGTCCTTGTTTAATCTCTTCTACCAACTTACAAACTCCTTGAGGGGAGGGCTGTTGGCCAGATGTGTTGAGTGGCCAGAGAAGGAAGGTGGGACTTAGATGGGGAAGAAGAAGCTTGAGGAAACTTCCAAGGCAACAGGAAGAATCCCAGGTCCTTCACCAGGGGAGCAGTTTCTGGAATGCCTTCGTCACTTGTGCTCCTCTGAGCTATTCTCTTTTTTCTCACCTCTTAACAGAAGGGAGGATGGAGCTCTCTTTTTTTCTGGAGGCAGCCTGGCTTACCCACAGAGGATGGCATTCCCTGTGAGACGACAGGGCAGTGAGGGCTTCCTCCCTTCGGTACCCAGACCCCGACAGCAAGTCAACAAGGGTTTGATAAATGACTCATTTATTTATTGTAGTTGGCGTCAAGACTGGACAAGTACATTTGGGTCCAGGTTATAGAAGGCCTTGAACATCAAGACAAGGGGAGCGCCTACGGATCCTTGACCCGGAAAGTGACTTCCTTACATGATTTTCTCTAGTTGTCTTGTATGTATTGATATTTTTTTTCGAAAGTGTTTTGCAAATATGAATTATCAGGTCCAACAGGACAGTAGGAGGAGCCAGTACAAATAACCAGCAGGGATGGTCCACAGGGGCTAAGGGCCCTTCCAAGACACATATAAGTACAAATTCCATGTGAATATTTTTACCTGGGCTGTTCCCTCCAAATATTTTTAACAGGGCCCAAACCCATTGTAGAGCACCTGTAAATTGTTTGTATAACATTAAAAGATATATTTATTGTCACTTATTTGATGAAGGCATTGAAACAATATAAATCCAACTTTGTGTTCTTGTATGTATTTTTTTAAGATTTTTTTTTGATGTGGACTATTTTTAAAGCCTTTACTGAATTTGTTACAATATTGCTTCTGGGTTTTTTTTATATAAATTTTATTTACTTATTTATTTTTGGCAGCGTTGGGTCTTCGTTGCTGTGTGCGGGCTTTCTCTAGTTGCAGTGAGCAGGGGCTACTCTTTGTTGCGGTGCGCGGGCTTCTCATTGTGGTGTCTTCTCTTGTTGTAGAGCTCGGGCTCTAGGTGCGTGGGCTTCAGTAGTTATGGCACGTGGGCTCAGTAGTTGCGGTTCGTGGCCTCCAGAGCACAGGCTCAGTAGTTGTGGCACACGGGCCTAGTTGCTCCGCAGCATGTGGGAATCTTCCCGGACCAGGGCTTGAACCCGTGTCCCGTGCATTGGCAGGCGGATTCTTAACCACTGCGCCACCAGGGAGGCCCTTGCTTCTGTTTCATGTTTTGGTTTTTTGGCCACGAGGCATGAGGGATCTTAGCCCCGCAACCAGGGATCCAACCCGCACCCCCTTCACTGGAAGGTGAAGTCTCAACCACTGGACCTCCAGGGAAGTCCCGTTCTTGTATGTATTTTTTTAAAAATACGCTCATACAATCCTTTTTTGACCTCTCATTCACCCACGTCTTGCTCTAGTTGCTCGAAAACGTTACTGCAGACATTTGATAGTTTTGTGTTTCCTCTGCTTTTTGTCATCTCCCACCTAGACCTAGAATATGCTTCACCCCTCCTCCACAGACACAGAAACGTCCTTTGCCAATTTCCCTCTCCCCCCAATCCGTAAAAGCCTCTTGACATGTCTGCTTTTCTCTTGAGGATTTTCCCTCTTTCCTCCCTTAGCTGTTCCACTGCTCTGTTTCAACGAACTGTGACTTACCTGGGTCTGGGGCTCTCTGGTTCCTATTACGGAGGTCCGACTCCTTTCCTGTGGGAGGCTGCAGAGAAAGTGAACAGCCCAGTAAGCCATCAGGAATTTCTCGCTGATCAGTGGGTTGCCTGCACTTCGTACGTCTTTTTTCCAGAACTACGGAGCAACCACCCCCCCACCCAGGAGCTGGGTGGTCTCCCAGGACTCTGGCCGTCCTGCCCAGTGGAAATAACATGAGGATGGTGTTCTGAGCCGCCACTTCATCGTCAACCTTCAAAACAACCCTCTCACGTGGGTTACTACCTCGATACCACGGAGAGAGACGCAATGTGGAGAAACTGAATAATATCTCCAAAGTTCCAGAGCTAGTGAGTGACAGAGCCAGGACTCAAATGCAGCCTTCCTGATCCAACACGTGTACCCTCCCCGCAAACTTCATGGTTTGCACTGGGTTTAGAAGACTTACATTTTCTTTAACATGCTGCCCTAACACAAATTTCAAAAAGTAAAAACAAATCGCTCCATTAAAAAATTCACATCTCCCATTTGAGGCAACATGGACGGACCTAGAGATTATCATATTAAGTGAAGTAAGCCAGACAGAGAAAGACAAATATAATATGATATCGCTTATATGTGGAATTCAAAAAAATGATACAAATGAACTCATATACAAAACAGAAATAGACCCACAGTCGTAGAAAGCAAACGTATGGTTACCATAAGGGGAAAGGGCGGGGAGGGATAAATTAGGAGTTTGGGATCAACATATACACACTATTATATATAAAATAGATAACCAACAAGTGTATATAGCAGAAGTGTGTATAGCACAGGGAACTGTACTCAGTATTTTGTAATAACGACAAGGGAGAAGAATCTGAAAAAGAGCATACATGTATTATTGAATATGCATATAACTGAATCACTTTGCTGTACACCTGAAACTAACTTGACATTGTAAATCAATTATACCTCAATAAAAAAGTAAAATAAAATAAATTAGCACCTGAACACTCTCGCACGATAATACTAACCCTCTTGTAAATGTATTTGCTTCGTCACCTGCACAAACATTCCTCATCAAAACTGCCCTTTGTCTGCTTCTCATTTGAAATGCAGCAATTATATAAAACAAAGGATCAAAAGAAACGGATTAATTGCTTAGGGGATGCATTTGCCGTATTTCCTATAGTCTTCTTTTCTCTTCTTTTTCCAGATTGTCTCCCTGTTTCTGTTTCTAGAGGTTTCCTTTTTAAAAAAAAAATTGCCAAGATTTTAATGAACCCATTCACATTCATTCCCTGACTCTTAACAGCTTCACCATCCTGGTCTCCTGTCTTTGGACGCTGGATAAGCCCACAACACGCTCACACATTGGAAATCACAGTCCCTTCCCTTAGACCACTGTCAAGTTTACAGCATCCTCAAATTTTGCTCAATTGAAGGGGGATGCATTTATGTCCTTCCCTGTTCTGTTCCCTGCGGTGATCTTCCATCTAGAACATAAATGCATTGTTTTCTTTTTTAAAATTTTCTCAAAGGGGTGCCAAGAAGTACAAAAAAATCATTTTAATTACTCAAACAAATTCGTAGACAATTTAAAAGGTGTAAGGGACTTTCCTGGTGGTGCAGTGGTTAAGAATCCACCTGCCGATGCAGGGGTCCCAGGTTCGATCCCTGGTCCGGGAAGATCCCACATGCCGCGGAGCAACTAAGCCTGTGCGCCACAACTACTGAGCATGCACTCTAGAGCCTGCGAGCCACAACTACTGAGCCTTCGTGCTGCAACTACTGAAGCCTGTGAGCCTAGAGCCCGTGCTCTGCAACAAGAGAAGCCACCAACTGCAATGAGAAACCTGCGCACCGCTATGCAGAGTAGCCCCTGCTCGCCGCAACTAGAGAAAGCCCGCGCACAGCAATGAAGACCCAACACAGCCAAAAATAAATAAATTTTAAAAATAAATAAATAAAAATAAAAGGTGTAAAAGGGTATACGTCCTTGTCCCCGTCCTTTGGTTTCCTACACACAGGCTACCACTCTCACCAGTTGGTTGCCATTTCAAACAAGAACGATCTGTGCTAATAGTTTCCTGCTCCCTGTGGCTTTAAGCTGCTTCAAAGAAAATTCACCCATTCAGTTCAGCCTACTTGAATCACTACTCGACCTTCAGTCTCGACTTAAGTGGCACCTCCTCCTGGAAGCCTCCTGTCCCTCCCAAGCCTGCGACACTAAGCCCTTACCCCATCGTCCATCAAGCTTACCAAGCAGGATGGAAATTGCCTGTTTCTTATCTCGGGGCAGGACCAGCACAGCACCTGGCACACAGATGTATTCAGGAAATATTTGCTTAATTAATGTAGTATCTGAATACCAATGTATATTGCAAACTATGCATGAAGTCCAGGGAATGCAAAGGCAAATAAACCAAGGTATCTACCTTGGCATCTTCATATAGTTTACCAAGAAAAAAAGAAACAGAAGCAGCAAGAGAAAGAGCCACTTTCATTAATCTTACTTTCAATCCAGGTTCATTTAGCAGCAGTATTTCTCATTTGTATCACCTGTTCTTCCTCTTACTGTTACTAAGTGTTCTGCAGTCACCCTTTATTGCCAAAATGAGTCCTAGGAACCCCATTAGTTTGTGTTGGCGAAAGCATCAAAGGCTGAATATTTCACCTTGCCTTGCTCGCCACTTTTCCTTTCTCCAAAGAGGCATCTGACTCTCCAGCACCAGCTATTGAGAATACTGGCAGGCAATTCGCTGGGGAGAGGGCACAATTTATTTTTATGACTTCAATCGAAAAGTTACATATAGTTTACAAATATACAGTCACCCCCCCCCCCCGCCCCCGGTATCAGCAGGAGACTGGTTCCAGGACCTCCGCAGATACCAAAATCCGAGGATGCTCAACTCCCTGATATAAAATGATAGCACAGTATTTGCCTATAACCTACCATACAATCCTTTGTCTACTTTAAACCATCCCTGGATTACTTATAATACTTAATACAATGTAAATTTTATGTAAATAGCTGCCAGTGTCCAGCAAATTCAAGTTTGGCTTTTCAGAACTTTCTTTTTTTTTTTTTCCGAGTATTTTCAATCCGCGATTGGTTGAATCCGCGAATGCGGAACCCGTGGGTACAGAGGGCCCACTGCAGTCTCGAAATATACTCAGAGGCAGCATGTGTTGCTGCCCTGGAGAGTCAGAGCAGAAAAGTGGTATTAAGGCTCAGCAGATCCGTCCAGGTCTTCTGCCAGCCTCCAGACCCAGCTCAGGATGGCAACAGCTCTGAGCTTCCACTGTGTGACAGGACAGCGTCTCTGAGTCATCATCGCGGGGTTTGTGACATGTTAACTAAGCTAACAAATGCAAATGTCCAAGACAATATGTGACTTGTCCTGAAGGTTCAGTGTTGCTAAGAGAGGAGAAGCAATTCCTGCATGATGATGACATCTTTGATACTTATCATTTTAAAATTATTTAAAAATTTAAAGCTATCTTACTACAAAATCCTACTTAAGTGAAATGGAGCATATGCTCTGTGCATCAGCCTTGGGCAAATCACCTCATCTCAACAGTATTTTTCTCCTGTCAGAAATGATGAGTTTGGGCTAAAAAGATTAGACTCTCAAGAGACAAAACAATCAAACGCGATGGGTGAAACTTAATTGGATTCTTCTTTAAAAAAACAAGAGCTTAATTATTGTTGGCATTGCTGATATTTAAATATGACTGCCTATTAGATATTATGGAATTATTATTTGTTTTCTTAGGTGTGAATTTTAAAAGAAGTTTTGGTGTGATAGAGTTTTCGTGGGCAGGTGAGAGTATGTTCTTACTAACAGGAAATGCATACTGAAGTATCATGATGTCTGCAAATGTTTAGGAAAAAGAATATTCAAGTTTGTGTACAGAAAGAGACTGAAAGGAAGAAATAGAGAAAATATACCATTTTCACAAAATGATTTTTGAATTCCCTTTTTGCAGTCATTTCAAATTTCCAAGAGTGCATCAAAACCCTATGACCAAATATATTGAAAATCATTTTTTTAAACCAACAGTCTAGCCAAACAAGAACACATTCTTTATGCTCTAATTTTGGTCTTTAAAAATCTAAATATTCTGTCCCATCTGCATCATTTTAACAAAGTTTCTAAACTTCTGAGTACACTAAAAATTATAACTTTTCAAGGGACCCTCCTACACTGGTGGGAATGTAAATTGGTGCAGCCACTATGGAGAACATTATGGAGGTTCCTCAAAAAACTAAAATTAGAGCTACCAGGGACTTCCATGGTGGTCCAGTGGTTAAGACTCTGTGCTCCCGATGCAGGGGGCTTGGGTTCGATCCCTGGTCAGAGAACTAGATCCCACATGCATGCTGCAAACAAGAGCCCGAATGCTGCAACTAAAAGAGCCCACATGCCACAATGAAGATCCTGCATGCTGCAACTAAGACCTGGTACAGCCAAGTAAATAAAAAATAGAGCTACCATGTGATCCAGCAATCTCACTCCTGGGCGTATATCCGGAGAAAACCATCATTTGAAAAGATACATGCACCCCAATGTTCATAGCAGCACTATTCACAATAGCCAGGACATGGAAACAACCTAAATGTCCATCTACAGATGCATGGATAAAGAAGATGGGGTGTATATATATACACACACAACAGACAATCACTCAGCCATAAAAAAGAATGAAACGATACCATTTGCTTGGATGGACTTAAAGATTATCATACTAAGTGAAGTAAGTCAGAAAGAGAAAGACAAATACCATATGATCCCACTTATATGTGGAATCTAAAATATGACACAACTGAACTTATCTACGAAACAGAAACAGACTCACAGACATAGAGAACAGTCTTGTGGTCGCCAAGGGCGAGAGGGTGCGGTGGAGGGATGGATTGGGAGTTTGGGGTTAGCAGATGCAAACTATTACATAGAGAATAGATAGACAACAAGGTCCTACTGTATAGCACAGGGAACTCTATTCAATATCCTGTGATAAAACATAATGGAAAAGAGTATGAAAAAGAATATATATGTATAACTGAATCACTTTGCTATACAGCAGAAATTAATACAACATTGTAAATCAACTATACTTGAAAAAAATAAATTTTAAAAAATTATAACTTTTAAAAATTCTGTTCATTAGTTTTTTTTTTTTAATTTATTTATTTTTATATTTGGCTGCGTTGGGTCTTTGTTGCTGCACGCAGGCTTTCTCTAGTTGCGCTGAGTGGGGGCTACTCTTTGTTGTGGTGCGTGGGCTTCTCATAGCGATGGCTTCTCTTGCTGCAGAGCACGGGCTCTAGATGCGTGGGCTTCAGTAGTTGTGGCACACGGGCTCAGTAGTTGTGGCTCGCGGCCTCTAGAGCACAGGCTTGGTAGTTGTGGCGCACGGGCTTAGCTGCTCCACGGCATGTGGGATCCTCCCAGACCAGGGCTCGAACCCGTGTCTCCTGCGTTGGCAGGTGGATTCTTAACCACTGCGACACCAGGGAAGCCCCATTAGTTTTATTTATCCTAATTTTTACCAACATTTTGACTCCCTTCCTTTCCCTCAATGATCCTTCATGCTTCCGGCTTTCAACAGAACCTGTCTTGCCTTTCCCCTTTGGATTTTATTCTTGTATGTCTTCATTTTTTCTCTCATCTCCATCATTTACAGAGATTTCTTTCTTCCTTGCTGTCAATATTTTCCTGTAGATCTGTATCCTATTCTGGGCAGTATTTTAGTTCTCTAATTTATCCTGCCTTCACTGCACTTTTTTTTTTTTTTTTTTTTTTTTTTTGCGGTACACGGGCCTCTCACTGTTGTGGCCTCTCCCTTTGCGGAGCACAGGCTCTGGACACGCAGGCTCAGCGGCCATGGCTCACGAGCCTAGCCGCTCCGCGGCATGTGGGATCTTCCCGGACCAGGGCACGAACCTGTGTCCCCTGCATCGGCAGGCAGACTGTCAACCACTGCGCCACCAGGGAAGCCCCTCACCGCAATTATTACCTCTACATCTGTTTCATTATCTTCTATCATCCTCCATTCCCTGGAAAGGGGGACCCTAGACATCCCCACTGATGCCCCACTCCTCTGTCTTCCTTTGTTACAAGCAGCCCTCTGAGTGCTTTTTCAAATCTAGCATGGTTTTATTTAAAATAGAAAAACTTGGGCTTCCCTGGTTACACAGTGGTTAAGAATCTGCCTGCCATTGCAGGGGACACTGGTTCGAGCCCTGGTCCGGGAAGATCCCACATGCCACGGAGCAACTAAGCCCGTGCGCCACAACTACTGAGCCTGCGCTCTAGAGCCCGTGAGCCACAACTACTGAGCCTGAAGGCCACAACTACTGAGCCCACGTGCCACAACTACTGCGCCCGAGTGCCACAACTACTGAGCCCGTGCGCCTTGAGCCCATGCTCCGCAACAAGAGAAGCCACTGTAATGAAAAGCCCACGCACCTCAATGAAGAGTAGCCCCTGCTTGCCGCAACTAGAGAAAGCCCGCATGCAGCAACAAAGACCCAATGCAGCCAAAAATAAATAACTAAATTAAAACAATGAAATAGAAAAACTTAAACTTTTTTAAAAGCTTGAAATGCCAAGGCAGTAGGAATTTTCTCTCCAAGAATGTAAAAACGGAGCCAGCCCAGAATCAGTCCTCCACCGTCAGATCTAGTCCGGTCTTTCGGGGGGGGTTTACTTGGTCCATTAGGTGCTCTGCGAGAAGAAAGCCGGCCCGCCTGCATCAGTGCACTTAGACTCCCATCCACACAGGGTGGAGTTCACCCAAGTGACTGCTCCTCTCCCCTCCCCCACCCCCTCTGTCCCCACCCCCCCAGCCACTCCCAGAGCTTCCTGTCATTTCACCTTTTCTCTGGTTCACAGAACCCTTGAATGATAATCCTCTTTTATTTTCCTGAACTTCTGAACTCTTCTTGCTTGCGTCTTTTACCTCCGGTCTTTGGCAGGCAGCCTCGGATTCCTTTATCTGCTCTTGGCCTGGCTTATTCTTTTTGCCCATGGAGAATAAGAAGGACTGGTTTCCACCGTCGTTTCTCGCTTTTGACCACAATGCCAGGCCATACTGCATTTTTTGTTTCCCCTGTTCTCTCCTTTGTTTTAGTTGACCTAACTTTTCCTTTCATGTCTGGACTCAGAACCCAGTGATCTTTTTTCCTTTTTCTCTGCTCTCTGGTCTCCACTGCGGGAGCTACCTCGATGTGCTTCCCCTACCCACCTCTTTTATTCTGATGCTGGGCAAACTGAATCGTCCATCAGTCCCACAGGTACCACCTCATCGTGGAAGGAGTTCCCTGCAGTCTGCACACCTGAGCTGGTCAGTTTCAGGAGTCCTGTGTTCAAGGGCTCCTTCAGCCTGTGTTTGCAGGTTTACTGCCCGGGTTCTTCATAATCGTATAACCTTGCTCTGCTCTCAAAGGTGGAAGGATCATTCCATCATCTCTCTGCCACGTGCAACATTCCTCTGTCCACTCCCCAATCCGGCCCAGTATTTCACTTGGTATTTCATTGTTGTGTATTTCATTTCATTGTCCTGGCATATTTCATGGTCGTGGCTTATTAGCCATCTCAGACTAGCATCTTTTGTAACCACGTTATTTCTCGTTCTAGGCGTAAAAGCATTTGTTTCTTGTCCTGCTTGGGGCTGTGCCTCTGGAAAATTAAATCACAGGCTCCCATATCAATCCCCAAATACTTTTTAAGATGTGTCATGTATTGTCTTCCTCTGAAGGCTTAGTACCACTTATTCTAGGGAACTAAATTTCACCAATGTGTCTCCTGGGATTACAGTCAAAGACTTTGTACTCTCAATTCTCTAAACAAAATTCCTGCCTTGGAATGTTTTTCAGATGACAAAACGCCCTTTCTGAATGACTGGGTGATCAGTTCCTCTCAAATCAGCCAACGATTTGTGTTAAGTCCTTTCTCCTCATGGAAAACAAGAAACTCAGTATCACTTCGTACCTCTGACTCTTCTCAGTAAAGCAGTTTTTCGTCTCTTCTCCCAAGTCTCACCTTAACATCTGGCTGCTTCTATCGCTTTTCTAGTCTGGGTCTGGGACTAAAACTCATCAGAAGACAGCCGTTCTCTGCGAATTGCCGTTAGCATGCCATCAGCCAGTCGGTCAACAGGTATTTACCAAGCAATCCTGGTGGACAGTCACCACAAAAATAGCCTTGGCAGAATCCCACGATGCCAAGGCATTGAATCAAATTGCGAGGAGTCCCCTCACCTCTAACGGCAAAACCGCGGCCCTCCTCTGGGTCATCTGCCCATCTTGCAGGACACATGGTGTCAGGGAGGAAAAACCTTTCCTCTATCCTCTTAAACTCTGTCACTGGGGGCCTGCAAATTACACTAACAAAAGACAAAATAATTGGAGAAAAGGCATACAATTTTTAATAATATTTTACATGCATGGGGATTTATAGAAAAGAACTAAAACTCAGGACTTCTCTGCAGTCCCCATGCAGGGGGCCCGGGTTCGATCCCTGGTCAGGGAACTAGATGCTGCCTGTCTGCCGCAACTAAGACCAAGCGAAGCTAAAGTAAATAATTATTAAAAAGAGAAGAACTAAAAA
The DNA here is from genome assembly GCF_951394435.1 of Stenella coeruleoalba. NCBI lineage: Eukaryota > Metazoa > Chordata > Mammalia > Artiodactyla > Delphinidae > Stenella > Stenella coeruleoalba. Next base: position 174,204,033 of record NC_137147.1, on the reverse strand, counting down.
CTCAAAGAGGTGATTAGACTCGGGGGCTTATATATCATTTTAACAAAGGAAAGGGGGTTTGGGCTTCGAGGCACAATAAATTGTGGGGAAGTGACTAGGATGTACATGGAAGAGCTAATGGAAGATAAGGGTTATTTCAGTAAAGTCTGTTTATGCAGACTCATCTCGGTGCCGATTCTCTTTCTCCGGTGATATGAGTCGTTCTCCTCCTCCGGGTACAGGAGAGAGGGACTCTTGTCACCAAGGGAAATTTATGCCCAGCTGTAGGTAGATAAGGGGAGGCCAGAGAATTCTTCCTGCATCTGTTGATTCTCAGTTGCCTTCAGCTCAAAATAATCCTTATGCCAAAGTGGCATATTTGGCGGGAGGGACCTCCTGATACCCTTCAATGGTTCCTCCAATAAGTGCAGCCGTGCTGACGTTTTCTGCTGGCGCCTTACAGAGAGCAGTGCTTTCCGATTAGCATTCCCATTTTTCAGTTGAATACACTGCAGCTTGGAGAGATGAATGCTTTTCCTTCTCTGATCCAATCTCCAAATGACTCGATTCAGTTACCTTGTGCAGTGCTGTAATCTCACTGTTCTTCCCTCTCCAGCTCATTCATGTAGCCGCCACTGAAACTGTTGGAAAAACAAAGTATATTCTGCTCCTTAACTTTCATAGTGGGGACCCCTTGGTTTCTTCCCCCTGATTTCTCCCACTATCCCCGAGCAGAAGAATGAAAGACACGGAAGCAAGGAGAGACCGAAAGGAAGCTCAACGTTTGCAGCCATAGTTAGAACCCACATCCCGTGCCCCAGATCTCTGTGCCCTGTGGTTCATCCACAAGCTTGCTCTTGTGACCATCTCCTGCTTTAGCCGCGAGAGTTCCACGGAATTCAAACCCTGTCCTCATTGCCTCCGGGGGTGCTCCTGAGCTCATGGTCCCCCTGATTCTTCCCAATTCTTCTCCCTAAACATTCCAATATCAAGCAATGTGAGTCCTTTGGGGCAGAAACAACGACGTAAGGACCTACAGAATCACAGCTTTTCGGAGTCCGAATAGCTCTAGTGCAGGGAGTGTTTTCCCCACTGGAAGAGCATGCAGGCTGTGAGTTTGATGATGGTGACAGGTTGGCGGACCAGCGGGGTGGGACATGCCTCCAGCCGGAATCAAGTCTGTTCAGAAGCTTCACTCATATTTATTTTCTTCTGCCACTAATCCTTCCTAGTGCCCAAATTTCATGATGTTATTTGAGTGGAATTAAATTGGAACAGCTTACATTATCTGATTAAGTAGAGTCAGCTTTGACCACAGTGATGAAGAGGTCCAATCCTGTTAGTGTAATATTCCGCCCGTCAGGCTGTGGTCACATAACCCTGGGAAGGGCTGGGAGAGACTGCTGGTCTACTCGTTTATGGATATAGGTAATTAAGCTGAACTTTGTTTTAAAAAATTAGGAGGGCAACACAACGGAATATTATTCAGCTATGAAAAGGAATGAAGTACTGAGGCAACCTGCAAACGGATGAACCTCAAAATACTATGCTAGGGGGCTTCCCTGGTGGCGCAGTGGTTGAGAGTCCGCCTGCCGATGCAGGGGACGCGGGTTCGTGCCCCAGTCCGGGAAGATCCCACATGCCGCGGAGCGGCTGGGCCCGTGAGCCATGGCCGCTGAGCCTGCGCGTCTGGAGCCTGTGCTCCGCAACGGGAGAGGCCACAACAGTGAGAGGCCCGCGTACGGAAAAAAAAAAAACAAAACCACAATGAGATAGGACTTCACATCCACACTTATGACCACGAGCATAAAGGCAGACGGTGACCAGCATTGCTGCAGATGTGGACAAGTGGCTCCCTCGGATATTGCTGGTGGAGTGTGAAACGGCGCAGCCAACTTGGAGAACAGTTGGCAGTCCCTCAAAAAGTTAACCATAGTTCCCACACGACCCAGCAATTCCACTCCAAAGGATATATCCAAAGGATATAATGAAAACATTTATATCCACACAAAAACCTGTACAGGAATGTTCACGACAGTATTATTCGTATTAGCCGCAAGGTGGAAACAACACAAATGTCCATCAACGGATGAGTGGATAAACCAAGGGAGGAACACAGAATATTCTTCAGCCATAAAAAGGAATGAAGTACTGATTCATGCTGCACCATAGACGAACCTTGAAAACGTTCTTCTAAGTGAAAGAAGCCAGACACAAAACTCGCATACTGTAGGATTCCTTTTATAGGAAATGTCCAGAAGAGGCCTATCTCTAGAGACAGAAGGTAGCTTAGCGCTGGGGCTGAGGGGAATGACTGTTCAACACAGAGTTTCTTTTAGGGATGATGGAAATGTTCTGGAATTAGCGGTAATAGTCGCACACTGTTGGAATATACTAACAAAACACTTAAAAGGAGTGGATTTTATGATATATGTATGATAACAGCAACAACAACAAAAAAAACCCTGAAGCTAAGGTATAAATCACCTTCATCAGCTCCTGAGAGCAAACGTTAGCTGGGAGGATGAGGGTGAAGCAGCAGGAAGTTGCAGGCGCCCAGGCTGGAGGTGTAGACAGGCCCAGACAGGGGAATGGGCCCTCTGCCCTAAACTACAATCTGTCTTGGTCATTTTAGGTCATCTTTCCTGCCCATCTTTCCTCTCCCGCTGTAGAAGGAAAGCAACCTCAACCACGGGAGGTAAAGTAACCAAAATCGACATTCATAGCCTTGGAAGTCATTTCGGGCACCAAAACACAGACAAGTGACTTTCAAAAAGTGCAACCAACAAAAAATGTATCTATTTTTCTCACAGCTAAGAAAGAGAAAGGATAATGACAAATCCTGGCTTCGGGAAACACTCACTTTGCCAAAAGATTATCGAAAGCATGTGGTCCCGGCTCAACTGCCTGTCTCTCCACACACGTCTCCAGATGATGAAGTGAGCTGGGTGTGTTTACATAAAACACGGTCCTTGGAGCCCAGCAGATGTTTGCTGCCTTCCAGGAGGGGCAATCGGATGGCCGCTTTGGTTTCGTGGCACTGCCCACTTGAGAAGGTAACTTGGGAGCTTAGTGCTGAAGGAGTGTCCTTGGGGGATCTACCAGCTGGGATCAGGTGTCTGAACCTGGACGGAATAATTACACACCCCCTTTCACGACAAAAGGAGATACCCATTCCGTAACCCGAGAGGGGGATTTGACTTTCAAATTGTTAACAGACCTTGGATCAAGCGAAAAGCTTGGGAGGGAAAAGCAAGCAGCCTTTGGATGAGTCCTGAGGTAGGCTGGGTGTTCTCCTGAAAGACTCCTAGTCTCTGATTAAACTTCTGCCATCTTCCCTCCTACACTACGGTCCAGGGCAATCACTGAGAGTTTAGAGAAGGTCTTTAACTTATGGCTGCGGTTCATGGTACAATTATGCGGCACTGATAAAGAACCACGTGGATGAATACGCGGGATCATAAAACTTTTTTTTTTTTTAAGAGGCACGTGAGAGGAAGTATTTCACAACAGGTCAGGAGGGGACCAAATATTTCAAGTCTGTGGCTTCTTCTGTCTGGGGGAAGAGAGCTGGCCCAAAGATGAGACGAAGTCGGGGGAGTCAGGATGGGGAGTGAAGCTCGCAGACACAGTGAAAAGGTTGGGAGCACAAAAGTGGGATGAGACGGGGAACAAAAATTGCCTCTTGCTGAAGAGTTTGAGAAGGGGCTGCTGCTAACGTACGTGATTTGAAGATGTTTAAAAAATCACGCAACACCGTCCAGCCTCCACCTATAGACACCCAGAAGCAGAGGAGCACAAGATTAAAGGAGAATTCAGAGCGGTCAGTAAACACAAGACCATACCACCTCCTCATCTGGACCGTAGGTGCCTCTGCCCATCTCCGCCAGGGGTTTTAAGAAAAATGCTGAGATTGGTCAGTTTTTAACCCTAACTTAAGTTGTTGTCATTTAAGCCTTTTCTGGACAGTCTCTCTTCTAAGATCTTGGCTTTTAAGGTAACCTAAATGCGCCTTCTATTCTTTTCCATTATTTTCCCTGTAACTTCTTGGGGCCTTTTCAGGTTCTATTGGGGTTCCCTCCAAGCACGGATTCTCTGAGCCTGAGTCATACTATAACGTAACTGCTAGCTCCGTGTGGTCCCAGAGCACTTGAGACGTGACTAATCCCAACTGAGACGTGACTAATCCCAACTGAGAAGTGCGCTAGGTGTTAAAATACATGTCATCTATCAAAGACTGAGATAATTTAAATTCTTTTAAAATATTGGTTACAGGTTGAAATGGTACTATTTTGGGTAAATGGGGTTCAATAAAATATATTATTAAAATCGATTTCATCTGTTCCTTTTTTCCTTTTTTCACGTGGCTGCTAGAAAATTTTAAGTTGCACCTGCGGCTCATATGCCATTTCTATTGGACAGAGCTGCCTGGAGCTTTTAATCCATGGCAGCCCATGGTGAATCTCTAGGAGGAGACTGTAGTATGCAGGGTTTCCAAACACATATGACCACACAACCATTTTTCACATGGCTCTTGTTCTAGTTATATACTGATTCTCCTTCACAGGTCCCCCAAACATAATCATGTCCATTAATTCCCATGAGTGGCTTGGAATCCTGTTTAGTGAATGACAGTAGCTGCAGTGCTCAGCCCAGAAGTGCACCTCCCAAAGAAATTCATTTATGGGGACAGAAAAAGCAGTTGAGGCCTTTTGAGGATGTAGCGCGTGATCCTGACCGCTTTAACATGGTCAAGAGTGGCAGAGTAGGGCTTCCCTGGTGGCGCAGTGGTTAAGAGTACGCCTGCCAATGCAGGGAACGCGGGTTCGTGCCCCGGTCTGGGAGGATCCCACATGCCGCGGAGCGGCTGGGCCCATGAGCCATGGCCGCTGAGCCTGCGCGTCCGGAGCCTGTGCTCCGCAATGGGAGAGGCCATAACAGTGAGAGGCCCGCGTACCACAAAAAAAAAAAAAAAAAGATCAGCAGAGTAACTTTTCTGTAGGTGTTTAACGTGAGGGTGGTTTTAACAAAACCAAAATGAAAATACATTTTATCATTTCACCATATCCCATAGAACCTGATATCTGGAAGGTACCCAATCCAATGCCTCACGTCATATTCTAGATTAGGGACCAAATATCCAGCCACTAATAATTTCCTGAAATATCTACTGAATGTCCACTATGTGCCAGGCTCTTGTTTCATGTTCACCAACAAGCTTACCCAGTTGGTACTATTATGACCTGTCCAATTTCATAGGTGCTGGGAAGATCAGAGAGGTTGGACCACCTCTCTGAGGTCACACAGCTGGAGGGAGGGGCTGGTATGCGTCTCCACTATGCTTTGCTGCCTCTGGGAAGTGGAGGGACTTGCAAATATAATACATCAGACCTAATATTTCAGCTCTTTCAGATAGTAATATACAGTGTTTGCAATAGACAAATGACTGCTTTAATATATTCAAAAGTAATATAATTGTTTTAAACAATTTTAGAGCATTAAAGTAACAAAATGGAAATGGAAACGGCCAGAAAAACCCTTGCTTTTCCACTTTTTCATACCTACAGGTGGAAGTTTGCTGTGATGTTTATTTTAGTTTACTTACATCTACACACTGGACATCCTTGTCTTTTGTGAATTTACATACCAGAGTTTCCGTTTGCAGAAATAGGAACAAGACTCCCTTGTGACAAGCTTTGAGCTTTTCAGATTTCAGGGCCAAGTCAGAGAGGGATTGGGACTATATTCAGCTGTGATTTCTACCCGGCACCCCCAGATCATTTAACGTTTTGAAAATGTTTGGCTATTTGTTAATTCCTACCTTTTTCAGGAGGTAAAGAAGGAAACGGAAGCACAGAACGGAGGGAAGCCTCCTTCCCTGGGCCAGAGCCGACTCCAGCAACAAGGATCCTGACTCAGAGCATGGGGTTATGCTGCCTCCTACCGGCCAGACCGAGACTGCACAAAACACACTGGGAGGAAAATTGTAATTCAGCGCTTCTCAACTTAATTACTATAGACTCTTTCTAAAGGGAAAAATGTATATCTTAAATATACCTACAGTCCGTAGATTGAAAAAACACCACTCTAAATCCTGCAAATAAGGAAGTTCAAATAGAAACCAAACCTTAAATTCAAAGAGTTGCCTTCAGTTTCCACGGGAGATCCTGCAAGGCAATTACCTTTGTTCTCAGGTTAGGTCCCTCCTGTAGTTCCTGCAAAGTCTGGTGGTAGGGCTTCCCTGGTGGCGCAGTGGTTGAGAGTCTGCCTGCCGATGCAGGGGACGCGGGTTCGTGCCCTGGTCCGGGAGGATCCCACATGCCGCGGAGCGGCTGGGCCCGTGAGCCATGGCCACGGAGCCTGCACGTCCGGAGCCTGTGCTCTGCAACGGGAGAAGGCACAGCAGTGAGAGGCCCGCGTACCGCAGAAAAAGTCTGGCAGTAAGGATGACCTTGTATCAAAGGCATCTCTCTACTTAACTTTTGGTGCTGATTCTAACTCCATTCCTACAGAAACATACTCTTCCCTTGGTTTCTGTGAAACTGTACTTACCCCTCTTCTTTGCCATCTATGCCTTTCTGTCTCGTCTCCTCGAAAATGGAGAGGACATCTTTGCCCTGTTTCAGCCTCCCATCGTCTTACACTTTCTTGTAATGAGATCTCCTCACTCTGACAGCTTCCAGGCAGAACTTCTCCATCAACCCATCCCGCTTCCAACGCCTTCACAGGCAGAATCAGTGTCTCTCTCCTCCAGCCAAACACATCACCCTGTCCTGAACTCTGTCGCCTTGCATAAACAAGGTATCTGGCTCCCCCTCTAGTCCTCCAGTAATTTGAGGACAGAAGACCACGTCTTAGACACTTTGGAACAATACCCTTATTGATATCACCTGAGCTTGAAAGTGTGCTCAGCATCCTTAAAGGAATCGTCTCGACTCAGATGTCTGAATAAGACAATAAGTTAAGTTCATGATTTAATAAGACAAATACATAAAACACTGTAATACAAAATGAAATGGGAGAGAGAAATGGCAGGTTACAGAAGCCGATAAAGCCTTGGACTAGGAGAGCACAAAGGAAGAAGCAATCGCCTTCAGCTAGAGAGGGAGGAAATGGCATTTGAGGCTGCTCTGAAATGGTAAGTACGTATGGGGGTTGAAGTGGGGAGAGTGGAGTTGTCATATATGAAAAGGGTCTACTCCAGACAGAAGAAATCCAAACAAAAGAAAAGAAAATACAAGCCTCTGAGACAGGAAAGTGTGAATATCTTCTATGAGAAAGGAAAAGTGCTGTTTTTTCCAGAGTCTTCTTTCAGGAGGGAGAGAGAGAAAGGCACATGGGGTCAAGTCACTGAGGGTCTTAAATGTGAAACTAAGGAGAGGAGTCGGATATCTTGACCAGGCAGGAGCTGGGATGGAGTGTCCGTGGGCCCGTGGAGCACAGACACTCCGGTACCCAGGTATCCAACTGTGTCCAACTTGCCCTTGGGCGCTGTAGTACTTCTGGGAAAATGACTTGAACTCGGTCGGCCCCAGGAGTTTGGACGTACGTAGACAGAGGACCTGGTGTGAGCAGCTTCGAGGGAGGGTCCGTGGAGGCTGAGTCTGACTAGGAAACCAGGCAAGCCCCAAGGCTGAGCGTGGGGCGGGGACAGGGGAGGGAGTCCCAAGCGCCCCAGGGCAGCGGGCACCAGAACCGGGGTGGTGTATGCAACCGTGATGAAAGGGCATTTTCTTCACCTCTGGAACACTTTGGGACACCCCCTGCCTACCTCCACCTCAGATGGGGTGTACAAAGGAGATAGCATTCTCTTCTTTATATAAGAGCAATGATTTCCAAATTTGAGCGTGCACCAGCATCGCCTGGAGGGCTCGTGAAAGCACCCCATATGGGGCCGCACCCCATATGGGGCCCCACCCCCATAGCACCTGAGTTAACAGGTCTGGGGTGGTGCCCCCAAAGTTGCATTTCCAGTAAGTTCCGAGGCGAGGCTGATACTGCTAATCCAGGGGCCTCTCTCTGAAAACCGTTGTGCAAGAACATTCCTGGGAGGAAAATGCTAAGAGTAGCACCCATGCCTGTGCTGTTCATCATGGAGTTCCCAGCGCCTAGCAATGTGCCTGAGACATAAAAGGACCTCCAGAAATATAAGGCTAAGAGCTGGTCCTGAACAGATGCAAGGCCAGAGAGCACGTGACACATAAAAGCCCGATCACAGACGGAGAGACCGCCCCCGTCTTCAGACGGAACAATGTCGAGACGGGTGTAACACCTATTTTGTTTTAACATTTAATGAGTTTTCTTAGATTTTTTGTTTTTAATAAAATGTCACAGATAGAGTTCTACCACAGCTACGACCTCAGACTTTCCTCCTCTCCCTCCCAGCAGGTAAGCCTATCTTGCATTCCGTGATTCCTTCACATCTTTATGAACGGATCATATATATACATATTCAATATGTTTAATGCTTTATTTAGTTAGTTATGATTCTTTAATATTTTTAAATGTCATGAGCACATCATACAATGCATTTCATGGTGCGCCTAATTCTGTTCATTATGGGGGTTTTTTTCCCCTTAAATTGTGGTAAAATAGATATAACTTAAAATTTACCATTTTAAGTATACAGTTCAATGGCATTAACTACATTCATTTTGTTGGGCAAATATCACCAGCCCACCCATCTCTGGAACTTTTTCCTCTTCCTGAATTAAAACTCCATACCCATCAAACACTAATTCCCTTAACATCATGTTTTCACGGTCCTTCAACTGGATACATTGACTTGTTCTATCATTGTAACTGCTATAATAGCGTTCCAGTATAGGACTGTGCAACCTTTATTACCCCACCTCCTTTTTGATGGAAATTTAAATTATTTCCAACTTGCAGCTATTACAAATATCCTGATATATGACTCTTTCTTTGTACATACATCCCCCTAGGAGAGGAATTAATAAGAATCAGAGGATATATCCATCTTTACTAGAGAGCATTCAATCCATCCCCAAAATGGCTTTACTAATTTCTATTCCTGCCATTAGCATAAGACAACCCCAATTTCCCCACATTCCTGACAACGTTTAGTCTCACTGGACTTTTAATTTTTGCCAATCTGGTGGATATAAAATGGGGTCACATTTTCATTTGCATTCCTTCTTTTTTTAAGTGAAACCAAGCTACGCACGCAGTTTTTTAAAAATATTTATGTATTTTATTTTTTTGGCTGCGTCGTGTCTTAGTTTTGGCGCTCAGGATTTTTCGTTGCGGCGCGCAGTCTCTTCGTTGCAGAGCCTGGGCTTCTCTCTAGTTGTGGCGCACAGGTGTTTTCTCTCTAGTTGTGGCGCACGGGTTCCAGGGAGCGTGGGCCCTGTAGTTTGCGGCACGTGGGCTCTCTCTAGTCGAGGTGCCTGAGCTCAGTAGTTGTGGTGCGTGGGCTTAGTTGCCCCATAGCATGTGGGATCTTAGTTCCCCACAGGGATTGAACCCATGTCCCTTGAATTGGAAGGCGGATTCTTAACCACTGGACCACCAGGGAAGCCCTTCATTGGCATTCGCCTGATTTCTGGTTAGGTTGAACATCTTTTCACATATTTATTAGCAACACAAATGTCCCCTTTTCTGAATTCCCTGTTCATACCTTTACCACTTTTTCTATTGGTTTGTTTTTTCTTGTTGATTCATAGGAGTTCTTTACATACTTTAGAAAGTGTTCCTTTGTTATTATGAGTTACAAATATCTACTCCCAGTCTGTGGCTTGCCTCTTGGTGTAAGTATCTTTTTTATTCCACATAAGTTTTAATTTCAATATAGCCAAATTTATCATTTTTTTTTTCTTTTTACTTGATGCTTTTAGCAACTTATTTAAGAGCACCTTCTTGTTCTGAGGACATAAAGAGAAACTCTTATAATTTCTTTGATAAGTGTTGATTTTTTTGTGTGTGAGTATGTGTGTGAAAGCATTAATTTATTAAATCTATGCATTTTAACATGCATTTTAATGTGTATGAGGGTTGGGACCACAGTGTGGAAGCAGAGACATCAGTTTGGGGACTGTCTTAGTTTGGGACGCTATAACAAAATACAATAGACTGGGTGGCTTAAACTACAAATATCTATTTCTCTCAGTTCTGGATGCTGGGAAGTCCAAGATCACAGTACTGGCAGATTCAGCATCTGGGGAGAACCCTCTTCCTACTTGTAGATGGCCACCTTCTTGCTGTATCTTCACATCACAGAGGGGGAAGGCTCTGGTCTCTTTCTCTTCTTATAAGGGGACTAATCCCATCATAGGGGCCCCACACACATGGCTGAATCTAAACCTAATTACCTCCCAAAGTCCCCATCTCCCGATACCATCACATTGAGGGTTAGGGCTGCACCATATGAATTTTAGGGGGATACAAACATTCAGTCCATAGCAGAGGCCATTGCAAGTCATTCAGGCAACTGAAATATGAACTTAGGAAGAACCGGTGGAGGAAAATAATGAATGGATTTGGCAATATTCGGTAAAGTAGAATCAACAGGAAGCCAGACCCAGCAGAGGAAATCACCACCAACAGACTGTCAGGGGTGCACCCCCATTTTAAATGAATCACAGAACCTCCAGGTAGAAAAGGATCTTAAGGCTCATCCAGTACAACCACCCACGTGTTGTTTGGACCCGGTCACCAAGCATGGAAATGGAAACATGTCTGCTCACTCTCTTTGAAGAAAACAGTACCACCGCAGCCAGGTAGACTGGCTCAGCTCAGAGAAATTCAAGCCAAGGAGGGCCAAACCTGAACCACATCCAAAACCAGACATGGTCCCTGCATTCCAGATGTGGGCGCCCTGAGAAACTTAAACTAAAACCGATTTCTGCCTCTGCCGTTATTTATTTATTATTCCTCACTTGTATCCTGTATGTCTAGTTTCGTGTCTGGAGGCCCCGAGGCCGGGTCCACCTCCGAGCCGTGTCCAGCGCAAGTCTCACACGTTGCAACACAGAGCGAGCGCCAGACAAGGACAGGAACCCTCGGGTGGGATGGACTCAATCTGTGATTCTCTTCCCAAGCAGCCTCACAGCAGAGGAGATAATTAAGGGAGATGGTGTATTTGGGAGCAAAGGGCGAAGTCAGCCACGGATTAAGTATGGGGAACAAAGAATGTGAATAAATAGCTGCTCCTCTGCTGGCAGAACAGTGAACTCTGGTCCACTTAGGGCTTGGTTCTGGAGCCAATTTTTGTTTAACCAATTGTGAGAGCAGGAAATAGACAGGAAGCCTGAATCTTATATCTGCACAGACATGTCATCTCTACCTGTGTTCTCTGCTTCTCCCCTTCCTCATTCTTCCTCTCTTTTCTCCTCCCCCACCAAATACTAGGGAGAATTGGGCTTCTGACACTCATCGTTCATTACAATATGACTTAGACACTAGGGGGCAGGGGAGAGCCAATTACATGTAATTCAGAAAAGCGGGAAGAAATGCACCCGAACCAAGTAACCAAGACCCTTCATTTATTATATTGCAGAACCAAGCCCTGAAGGGCAGGAAGCTGGAAATGGCTGGGATAGGATCTCTGGCTAGAAGGCAAGAGCAGCTTTCCTTAATGGAAGAGGGAATGGAATGGTGGAGGGAAAAACTGGAAAATGAATCAGGTGTGGATGGCTCTCAAGGTCTCAGGATTTAGGGGGAGCGGGGCGGGGGGGGCAGTAATCTATGCATTTTTGGAAATTATGTGCAAAACCTCACTCATTTTAATCAGTGGAGACAGGAAGAGAGAGGGAATGTGAAAATGCAGTTGAAGAAAATAAACTGGTTTTACTTCCCTCCGTATTATCTCTCATGTATCAGAGACAAAGGGAAAACTTAATTAATTTTGTAGCCTTTGCTACTCTCGGGGTGCAAACAATGAAATCTTCACTTTATAGCACCAAATTAATCACTTTTGTGCTTAAGAAAAATGGGATTCACCAGGGACAACACCACAGCATAGTGGGATCTTTTGGAATGTGGCTAAATTTTGGGTGGTGCAGAGCCAGAATTTTGGAGAGCATCATATTGTTAATTGTATTTCAGTGGAGAGTACCCTCCTCGGCCGATCACACTCAGAGCCATGCATGCGGGGTGCTGCAGGAAGTGGGTCTCAGGGGGAGCCCCAGGCTTGGTGGGGAGAGGGGAGACCCTCCAGAGGGCCTGCAGGGGACTTCTTAACTATGGGGTCTACTCCAACGAGCTTCCTTCCTTTTGAAATAACCGATTCACTTCAAACACCATGACTCTAATTTCTTGTGACCTTTGTTTCTTGCCAAAAAAGCTATGGTTTTTACCAAAGATTGTAAAAGACCACTGAAGAAAATAAATGATTATTGTAATGACTGTAGCATTAATGAACTAATGGAATAATAATGCACTCCCTATATTTCCAATTGCTCCTCTCAATTCAGATTCTGTTCTCCCCCAGCACTTGCCACCATATTACTCAGTTTGGGGGGGGGGTCACAGACCCCTCCGGGGAGCTGATAAAAGCTAGGAACTCTCTTCCCAGAAATGCACAAGTAGGTACAATTTTGCACGTAATTTCAGAAGGTTCATAGATCTCCCCCTGCCCTTCCTCTCCAAAAAAGAAAAAAGAAAAAAGAAAAAAGAAACCGCTGAGACCTTGACTTAGCACTTGGTATTACAGCAATTCTCTTTCATTGATTGGGATCTTGACCTGTTCACAGAGTCCCAACACTGAGCACAGCGCCTGCAAACTAATAGCTGCTCAAAGATAAGGCTTATTGTTCACCTGACTTTTCAGGCAAGAAGGATGGAATGAGGGACTTCCCTGGTGTCCAGTGGCTAGAGCTCCACGCTCCCAATGCAGGGGGCTGGGTTTGATCCCTGGTCAGGGAACTAGATCCCGCATGCCACAACTAAAGATCCCACGCTGCAACTAAAAAGAAAAAAAAAGATCGCGCATGAGGTAATAAAGATCCCATGTGCCACAACTAAAAAAAAAAAAAAGAGATCCTGCATGCAGCAACAAAGATCCTTCACAGCCAAATAAATGTTAAAAAAAAAAAGAATGGTGAAATGAGAGAAATGACATTTAAAAACAGGGAGAAAGCATGTTTATGTCACTCAAGAAAAAAAAAACTGATTGGCCTTTAAGCTGTTACCATTTTTACTGGGATTTGGATCACTGGAAAATTTCATAGTGTGAAAAAAGAGCCAGTTTCTCTTATATAGACAGGGATCTTCAGCCTTAGCCCTTGAGAGAGTTAGATTGATCTAGAAAGATGTGTAGTTACTAGGGACTTCCTTGGTAGGACACGGGTTAAGAACCCACCTGCCAATTCAGGGGTCCCAGGTTCGAGCCCTGGTCCGGGAAGATCCCACATGCCATGGAGCAACTAAGCCCGTGCGCCACAACTACTGAGCCTGCGCCCTAGAGCCCGTGCGCCACAACTACTGAGCCTGTGTGACACAACTACTGAAGCCCGCGCGCTTAGAGCCCATGCTCTGCAACAAAAGAAGCCACTGCAATGAGAAGCTCGCGCACCGCAACAAAGAGTAGCTCCCGCTCACCACAACTAGAGAAAGCCCACAAGCTCGCGTGCAAAAAAAAAAAAAGAATAAGCCTAGATAGAGGCCTAGGGGAAAACAGAGAATGCCCCCAAAAGATCAGGATGCAGCTAAAATCTGCCTTAGGGATCTTGTTCCGTTCTAGAACCTGCCCACCAGGACGATGCTGCCTGTGAGGGGGTCGACAGTGAGTGGTTCCAGGCACAGGCGCTACTTTGCTTTCCCATGAGAGCTGCCAAGGCCCCATCTTCCCTTTCCAGCCTCTGAATTTATTACCTCCGGGACTCCTGCTTCTGGATCTGAATTTCTGCCCCCCTTCGCCCCCCACAGAAACCTACCTTCCGTCGGGGTTCTGACACTCGCCCCCAGGCCTTAAGCCCTGCTAGCAGACAGTTCTAGGGCTGCAAAGCCAGGCCTGCAGGGGGTGATGGGCGGTGCGGAAGGAACACTCCTGTACCCTGCTTGGGAGCAAGGGATGGCCTAGTGGATCCTAGTCTGTCCTGGGCTGAGAAAGAGGGAGAGGGGAGAGCAAGGTGTCCAGAAGGTGTCATCCTAATGGAACCGAACATTTGGAGTCCCTGCCTCGAGGTGGAGCGTAAGGGATAGTTTCTCAGGCATCTGTGTGACCTCAACCCTGGTCCAGCAGACTGTGACCCTTCTGGTCAGCCCTCATTTGCGTGAGAGGACAGTGCAGTTGGACAACACCCCACTTGGGGGAGGGGGAAGGTAGCTGCAGGAGGGTAAACCATCCTGCGATTTGCGGGCGGAGCATGTCAAGTGCGTTCTCAGTCACTTGACAACTACTTAGTGAGTGCCTGCATCTTTGAGTGTGGACTTGGGACACAGATGGCCCCGGTTCAAATCCAAGCCCTCCACTTTCTGCCACTGTGACTTTGGACAAGTTACTCACCGTCTCTGTGCCTCTATTTCCTCACCTGTAAATGGATAATAATGGTACCTACTTCATCCGGTTGTTATGAGGATTAAGTGAATTTGTCTATGCCGCGCTCTCAGAAGCCTGCCTGGCGTGCACACAGCAAGCGATTTGAAGTGTTAACTGTTGTCACTGTGTTGAACCCACAGCCATGGTCCTTGCCTGCGTGGAACTGACAGGCCATGAGGAAAGCAGAACAAACACTGTACAATCCACCCACTAAACTTAGCTACCGGAGCATCCGTACCTGCTTCCTCTTCTGTCTCCATCCAGCTGCCAGAATGCCTTGCCTCTCCCCTCCTTCCAGGACCTTGTTCTACCAGCTACCCTTCCTCATTCCTACATCTTTAGTCTCCTTTGCTTTGCTTTACGCACCTGTTCAAAGCTTCTCAGGTTCTAAAAAACAACCCCCTTCTCCCCCTCAAGTAAATGTCTCTCTTCTTCTGCCCCTTCTACAGCACGCTTCTTAAAAGAGGCACAGTATAGACTCTTCAAGGACTCTTAAAAGAGTCTATACTCATTATCTGCACTTGCCGACCCACACTCACTCCTCGGCCCCCTACACCCCGTCTTCCACCTGCACTCAAGTACCCCAAGGCCACTAAATCCAATGATTTATTTTTGGCCCTTATGTCGATTTTCTGTAGCACGTGACAATGTTGACTCCTCCTACCTTCTTAGAATTTTCGTCCCCCAATTCAAGAGTAACTCTCTCCTGTCACTCCTACCACAGGCCAGAGAATGCCCTAGGCACTGGGGGGCAAAGGTATTCAGTCTCCCCAGGAGCTCGTGGCTTTTAGTGGGAGGGGGGAGCGAGGGGGGGTGGGGGGAGGTGTGGAGGAGAGATTAGGTACATGGAATCATTGCAAATCAGGGGGATGAGTTCTACGATAAGGACCAAAGTAGGAAGGCGCAGCTGGTTCCCTCAGGGCGCTCAGGGGAGAATCCATTTCCTTGCCTTTTCCAGCTTCTGGAAGCTGCGCACGTTGCTTGGTTTGTGGCCCCATATCACTGCGACCTCTGCTTCCTTTGTCACAACTCTTCAGGCTCTCTTGCCTCCCTTTTTTCCCGTATAAGGATCCTGGTGTTACATTGGTCCATCCAGATAACCCAGGAAAATCTCATCAAAAAAAAAAAATCCTTGGGGGCTTCCCTGGTGGCGCAGTGGTTGAGAGTCCCCCTGCCGATGCGGGGGACGCGGGTTCATGCCCCGGTCCGGGAAGATCCCACATGCCGCGGAGCGGCTGGGCCCGTGAGCCATGGCCGCTGAGCCTGCGCGTCCGGAGCCTGTGCTCCTCGGCGGGAGAGGCCGTGGCGGTTAGAGGCCCGCGTACTGCAAAAAAAAAAAAAGAAAAAAAAAAAAAAAATCCTTGGGCTTCCCTGGTGGCACAGTGGTTGAGAGTCCGCCTGCCGATGCAGGGGACGCGGGTTCGTGCCCCGGTCTGGGAAGATCCCACATGCCGCAGGGCGGCTGGGCCCCGTGAGCCATGGCCGCTGAGCCTACGCTCCGCAACGGGAGAGGCCACAACAGTGAGAGGCCCGCATACTGTAAAAAACAAAACAAAACAAAACAAATCCTTAATGGGACTTGCCTGGTGGTCCAGTGGTTAAGACTCTGCGCTTCCACTGCAGGGGTCATGTGTTCGATCCCTGGTCAGGGAAGTAAGATCCCGCATGCTGTGTGGCACGGCCAAAAAAAAAAAAAAAAAATCCTTAACCACATCTGCAAAGTCTGTTTTGCCAGGTAAGGTAACACAGTCACAGGTGATTAGGATGTGAGTATCTCTGGGGACCACTCTGCTGTCTACCAGAGATGGAGCTCTCCCTGGAGCAGCCAGACAACTCTTCAGAGAGAAGACTCTTGCAGGGGAATTTTATAGGGTTAGTTCTTATTTGCCAGAAGGGGAGAAAAGGTGGTACAAGCAAAGGACTAGTGCCTGCCGAGAGGCTAAATGTAGAAAGAGAAGGTGAGCCTGGAGATCTGTAAGCATCCAGCATGGTTGCATGGCTGAAGTACAGGAAGAGGGTACCTTCTAGAGATCATATGAGAGAGGAAAAGTAGAAGCTGGATCGTGAAGTTTTTTGTTTTTAAACCAAATTGAGTCTGAAATGTATCTGAAATGCATTTACTTGGCCAATGCCATTACTTTAGACTGTGCTATTTTTTCTTTAAAACGTTCTTTAGGGACTTCCCTGGTGGTCCAGTGGGAAAGACTCCATGCTCCCAATGCAGGGGGCCCAGTTGGATCCCTGCTTGGGGAACTAGATCCCGCATGCATGCCGCAAGTAATAAGAGTCCACATGCCTCAACTTAAAAAAGATCCTGCGTGCCGCAACTAAGACCGGGTACAGCCCAAATAAATAAATACACCTTGGGAATTATCCTTAAAAATAAATTAATTAATTAAATAAAGCAAATATTCTAAAAAAAAACAACTTTAAGTTAACTCACTTTTTGTCCTAAAGAATAATGCCCACAGAATCACAGGTTTTATATGTTAGTTATATCTTTCCAGTGTGTGTTAAGATGTGTATGTAACTATAAAATGTTCTTCCCTGTACACCCTAAAATCACATACACCCATGAGTGAGTACCATACTTTGAGAAATGGAGCCAGAGGCATTGAAACAGCCTAAAGGTTTTGAGCAGGGAAAGAAAGAACATGATCAGGGTTGCCTTGGATCAATATCATTCCCGTAGCATTAATCACTTTGGACTGAACAGAGACCGGTGAAAATCACAGCAGAAAGCCCGTAAATTAGGAGACTTCCACAATAGTTGAGGGGAGAGATGAGACATGAACAGAGACAGGGACTGTGGGAGGGGAGTGGAGGGTTTGGATGTGAACAATATCAAGGCGGTAGAACTGACAGGTAACAGTGAAGACTGGAAATGGAAAGGGAGGAGCTGGGGATGACTACCAGGGTTCTAGCATGTGCAGTGCAGCAGATACCGGTCCATCCACCAAGATGGCAAATAGAGGGGGAGCTGATGGGCGGGCGAGAGGGGGCAGGGTTGGAAGGAAAGAATTGCTTTGGTCTGGAACATGCTCGATTTGAAGCGTCTGTGGAACACTCATGTAAGTACTTGAATGCCTGTGTCTGTGGCTCTGGGGACTGGGGCATCATAGAGAGCCGAGCTGTCCAGTAGAAATAGGCTGTGAGCAACCTATGTCATTTTAAATGGTCAGGTGGCCATATTAAAAAAAAAAGTAAAGAGATTAAATGATATATTTTATGTAACGCAACATATCCAAAATATTCTATTGCAAGATGAATCAATAGAAAAATCACAAAGATATTTTACATTCTTTTTTCATTTTAAGTATTCAAAATCCAGTGCATTTTTTACAGAGAGCACATCTCAGCCGGGACATTCCAGGCACTCAAAACGCACCATGGAGTGTTACCGTATTTATTGGACAGCACGGCTCTAGAAGCACTTGCTGCAGGCAGGCCAGGGTGATCAGATGTTTACCTGGGGGATGGTGGAGGCTGAGGACCCTGATCAGATACTGAGGGTGATCAGATTTGCTAAAACTGGATTTTACAAGGAAGTGCCCAGATGGGTCTAGGAGAAGATTCAGGAGCCAGACTGAAGTTTGGCCAAGCACATCATCTTTGTCACAATCCCACCCATGACACCTGATCAATATAATCTTTGGAGTGGGGCTGGTAAATGCGTATTTTCAACAAGCTTCCACCAGGTAATGCAACCCAGGAGAACCATCTTTCAGTTGGAGCCAGTAGGACCTGAGAACTCAGGGGAGATGGTTCACAACAGGATGGGGCTCTGATGAGCCGCCTGGGGAAGACTCACAGAAAGAAAAAAAGCTGATGGGGGGAAGCACAGAGAGAGAGGCTTGTGTTTAGGGCAAAGGAAGGGAAGGATGAGAGCGCTGGTGGAGTATCTGTCCCCAACACTGTAGCCTGGCTCCAGGCTGCTCAAGGCATCGTGGCTTAGACCAGAGTCTACAAACTCCGCTCGGGAGAATCTGACTCAAGCTGTCCTGGAGCTGCCGGAGAGCTCCAACCCCAGGGCCTGGGGGAGGAAGGAGTGGGTTCTGAGGACGCTCGCCTCCCATACAAAGCGGGGATCAGCCTCTTGCTGGCCCAGACATTCAGTTTTGAAACTCCGCAGGGCTCTGTCCAAGGTCTCTTTCTTTTTCTTCCTCTGCTCTCACTCCTGGTTAATTTCACCCCTTTCCGGGGCTTCAAACTCCATTTATATGCTGATGGTGCCCACATTTGCATCTCAGACTCAGAGTCCACCCCTACTCCAAGGGCCAGACCTAGTTTTACCAATTGCCTTCTGCCTAGAGCATCTGGCGGGTGCCTGAAATTTAACATTTCCAAAGCTGAACTAACCCCCAAACCTGTTTGCTTGCTAGTAAGTTCCTGTTTCAACTAGTAGCCTCACTACTCACCCGGTTCCCCCCAAACTAGAAATCTGGGTGCCATCTTCCGCCTCTTCCGCCAACCATACGCGAAATCACCTGAAATTCCTTCCTTTGTCTGTATTCCTGCAACTTCAGTTCGGATACCCTCGACCCCATGCTTGACTAGTACAATTCCCTCCTCATTAGAGATGTGGCCCCACTCTCCCTTCTGGGAGAGGGCATCCTCCCAAATGCGGTACAGCCTTCTTTTACAAGCTAAACTTGTAAAACCCAAATCTGACAAACTCTGCTGACTACGGCATAAACAGCAAACTCCTCGGCATGAAACATGCATCCTCACAGAGGGTCCTACTCACCTCTGTTGTCACCTTCCCCCAATCCCCAAAATCTTTTTTCCTAGTTGTGACATTTGTTTGCTAAAAAATACACACAACATACCAAAATGCCCCAAACAACTCACAAAATCGATTTTAAAAGGGAGGAGATGAGGGGAGTTAAGATATCTGTATCCTCCTTCCCTGATCCCGAAGGTCTGGAGTGTTGCCTGGGGATTGCCTGTACCTGCGTTTCCCCAGGCAATTCGGAGGCAAATCTAGGTTTGTCAACCAGTGGGTTATGCCACTCTGACAAAAGTCCAACACATCAAAGAATCTAGGCTACTATGCTCTTTCCTAACTTCCTGTAGGGCTGCAGAGAAAAGACAGAGAGGAGCCTGCATCAGCCTGGACTGCATTCTAGACTGCATCACGATTGCATCCTCACCTAGATCAAAACCCTGGGGAACTGCCAAGCAGAAATTTTAAGAATGAAAAGGGCATCTGCGTAGCCTACAAACCTGACAACAGAACCTACAGCACCTTTCGGTTAAAAAACGCTCCTGCCCCAAAATACATTTGGAAAACGTCGAACCACTCTAGAAAACTTTGATCGGCATCCCCTCCCTCACTTCTCGGTTTTAAGGGGAGCCCTAAAAGACGCCATAGGAAAGCATTTTGCTTTATTTTATTCAGCAGTGCCTTAGAAAGTTGAAAACCTGAAAAAAGTAATCTCAGAAGCTGAATCGCTCCTATGGGTGTCCATTCAAACACAAACAGTATTAGACTGCCATGTTTACTTGAACCCGTGGAGAGAAAACAATGTAACTGAGGAACCTTAAGCTTTGACTTCCTACCAAGCACATGAAACGTTCAAGAAACTTTGCAGGACGTGTGCACGTTCACTAAGGCTCATATTAACTCCCGAGCCAGGCTGAACAATAGAGGGAGACTCGTTATTAACGAAACGCGCCGTCTGTGTTTCGAAGTCCTTCATCGCAGCAGAGGGGGCCTTTCCTCTGCTCCGATTCGATTTTCAAATTGTTTCCACGCTCATTGTCTGCCAGTAGGAACAACGGCAGCGCTTGGGGCGCTTGGGGGAGCAGGTACAGCGTCCCGCAGAGTGCAGCGCGGTTGAGCCCGGCCAGGTTTTGGGACATTCCCGGCCCTTCCAGCGGATCAAGGAAAAGGAGGTGGCCCGGGCGCCAAAGGCTGCTGCCAATGCAACTCGCAACTTTTGAAATCAATCCTTTTTGCATCATGCAACGGATGCCACCTCTCCTCTGGCTTGCAACCCCCCACCCCTCCCCCGAGACCAATCATTGCCGCGCTCGGGCCTGCACATCGCCTCCGCCCCCTTGCCGGGCCGCACGCAGCTACCGAGCCGCTCTGGCCACGGCCCGCCGCCTCTTAAAGGGAGGGAGCCGGCCCTTAAAGGACCCTCGCGCGCGGCGCACGGCGGCCCCGTTCCCGGCAGGGGCCCGCCGAGCCAGGCCGAGCCCCCGCGGCGCCCAGGCGCGGCCCGGGGCCCTCCCGCCCTCCGCGCCGCCGCCGGGAGCGGCCTTTTTATTCAGGCGACGCTTAAGGGAGCCCGGCGGCGCCCGGTGCATTGTGGGAGCGGCGGAGTCCCGTTCGCGGGAGGAGGCGGAGGGCGCAAAGCGAACCGGTAAGCGCCTGGCTCGGGGAGGGGGGGCGAGACACCAGGCTTAAAGGGGAATATTCGTCCGCAGGCCCAGGGCGGCCGTGCGGATCTCCTCGCGGGCCGCCTGGGCGCGCCGGGAGCCGTGCACGGTCGGCGCTCTGCAGCACAGCCTGGAGAGGGGCCGAGCCAGGGCTTGGTGGGGCCGCTTTAAAAAAGAAGCACCGCCCGCGCCGCCGCCGCCGCCGCCGCCGCGCGGGGCCGAGGAAGGAGGGAGGGAGAAGAGGGCGGGGGAGGAGTGGAGGGGGAGGGCGGCGACGCAGGGGTTAATTTTTTAGCCCGCCGACATTTTTGTGCGGCGGCGGCGGCGGCCCGCGCGCGCGGCGGGAGAGCCTAGCCCGGTGCCCGGGGCGCGGCGCGCGGCGCCTCCGGGCCCTCCCCGCCCCCCCGTCCGCGCGCGCCCTCCCTCCGGCCCCGCGGGCGCAGCCTGACCCCGGGCGTCCCGGCCTGGCCGGCCCGCGAGCCGGGGGACCCGCCGCGGCCGGTGGGCCGTGCGCGCCTCACTCCCGCCCCGCGGCCTGGGCCGCGCGGTTCCCGCCGCTGCCGCCGGGACAGAGAGCGGGCGGGCCGGCATGGCCCCGCTGGCCGCCCCGCTCCGCCTCCACCGGGCCGCGCCGCACAAAGAGCCTGGGCCCGGGTGGCCTTTAAAGGCGGCAGCCGGGGATTTAAGGTGTCCCCGAGCGCTGCCCTGCACGCACCGGCTGCCGCCCCGACGTGTGCTTCCCGAGGGGTGCGCCGCCCCTGCGCCCACGTCGCCGCGTCCCCTCTGTTTTTTATTTCCTAGGCTTGGGAACCTGGGGGGAGGTAGGTACCGGGCCGGGGCTGCCCCCTCTCCCACCCCCACTTACCGTGCTCCCTCGGCTCTGCGGCCAGCTTGGCGCCCTCGTTTGAAAAAATTAAAACGTGGCCGAGAAGGAAAGGGTTAACCGTTGTTTTTAAATATTCATGTCATTGTTTAAAGGTGTAAACAGGCGGCTTCGGGGTTGAAGTCGTCTGCGCGTTATGCCAGCCCCCCACCATTAATTACGCCTTTCCTCACGTCCCCCTCCACCCCCCATTTTCTCATCCCGTCCAAAAAATGTAAGAATTTATGTTTTTTTAGGATTCGGATGCGATGTGTGTGATTTATGTCTCTCGTTCCATTTGGAATTTTAAAACTCCTGAGTGCCTTTTGGGCTTAAGGTGTTTTAAACTTTTTGCCCTTAAAAACCTAGGAAGATTTAAAAGGAAGTTAGACCCCTGAATTCCAAGGGCCCCTCCCCGCCTTTTTTTTTTCTTTCTTTCTTTCTTTTTTTTTTTTTGGATAGGGATTGGAGGTAGGAAAATAACTGGATGCCTCGTGAGTTGGATTTTTTTTTTTACCCCTGGTAGGAGTGAGGCGGTGTTAAGTGCGAGGCATTTGGTGAGGAAAGGACTGTTGTTTTTGTTCCAAACCCAAGTCAAACTGCTATTGGACTTTTCCTAACTCTAAAATGGCTTCAAAATTCCCAGCTCCATAACTTAGCTCTCCTGGCGCCCTCCTTTCGGACAGGTGGTTTTCTTGGAATGTTGGAAGGTTTACTCCTTTACGCTTGTAGGTTTCAAACGGAAATCATTGCTCACCCCAAACATGGCTTTGTAAAGACAGTTCGGATTACTGCCCAAACTCAGGCTCTAGGAGATTTATTTTAAATGAGTGATGGGCTTCGCAGGGGATCGAAAACTCTATAAATGGGAATTATGTTCTTAATGATAAATTTTATAGGGGAAACTGACCCTAAAACTTGGGGTGTCTAATTCTATGCCCAGTAAAGTATCAGTCTGGAAGTTTTGTAAACCCCGGGAGCACGTGGAAGGTTTCCGTTTAGCCGCAAAGGCTTCAAGCTTAGAAAAGTTTGTTCCAGAAACTTCCAGCGATACCAAGTACCATAAATGCTTGTGATTTAGTACAGTTTATCACTTTAGGTCTGCAGTGAAACAGTAACGAGCAGTAGCATATTTTATCAATGATGTGTGTGTGTACTAGTTTGTTGGGCGGGGTGTTTGCTTTCTAGGAAATAGCACTGAATTAAAACATCAGAAAACTTTCCACTGCTCTCTTGTAGAAAATGAGCTTTGCTGTGTTAAACAGCCATTCCAGTTCTCAAGTTGTGTTCTTTAGAGAGGCTTCCTGTTAGTTTTGGATCATGTCGTGTACTTCTGGCTCAGAGTGAAAACCTGTTTTTCTAAAACTGAACTTAGCGTCGTAAAGAATTTCATCAAATGCATATCCACCGATGTCCTTTTCACCAAAAGTATCTGTTAAGCATATTATCTTTCTTTGTGAGATAGCAAAAGATAGTAAAAGGTCTTCCTGAAAAGTCACTTTAGCCAGGGCATTTAATATCTAAACCATAGTACTTCCTGGTTGATAGGTGAAGTGACTAGTTTTCCTGTAATGCTGCCGGCTAGAAGAACGTTTGGAACTTTTAACTCAAGATGGCACTGTGTCCTGTAAGTCAGCTGGCCCATAGTTCCGTCTTCCTTGCAGCCCCTCAGAGCCACCATTATAACAACACAGACATCAGATCTCCTTCCATAGAATATGTCTCTAATGGTACAGTCACCTTTTAAAATGACGACTTCTAGCTTATGCATCACTGTGACAAACTATTGTGGTCCCAGATGGCTGTTTCCCTGTGGTCTTGGTGATTGCAGCCCTTTTCATGTTTACTTTTCACTGTCATGTATTCACTCACTAGATTCTTGGCGGGTACTGGTAAGAACTCTTTAATGGTGTCTTTGTGTTTCGGTGCTCCCCAGGTGGATCTGTAAAGAAACCAGCCGTGTAGGAGAGGGAGGGGAGGAACCCAGCGGTGAGGTGTGTGCGCCCGAGAACCATGTCTGCGCGGGAGTCCTTTAACCCGGAAAGTTATGAATTGGACAAGAGCTTCCGGTTAACCAGATTCACTGAACTGAAGGGCACCGGCTGCAAAGTGCCCCAAGATGTCCTGCAGAAATTGCTGGAATCCTTACAGGAGAACCACTTCCAAGAAGATGAGCAGTTTCTTGGAGCAGTTATGCCAAGGCTTGGTATGTGAACTGCTGTTTCTTTCATATTTCCCTGAGTAGAGCATCTTGGCTGCAATGTAGTCAGTGAGTCAAAAAACTAGATTTCTCCTCCCATGTTGCCTTTTTTTTTTTTTTAAAGTTTCTGCAAGAAGGATTCAAAGAGCAAAGCAATGGTAACTGTTACCTTATTGTAACTTATTTGGAGGAGCGACTTGAAAAACATGAAGAGATATGCTCTAACCATTTTGAAACTGTTACTATGCGATTGAGACACTTGTATTACAGCAAGAGCATTTTTTATTAAATCAGAGTAGTGCAGGACACCTTTAGAGAGCAGTGCCTGGGTTGGGGGGAACTCGGGGTTCCTGTGCAGCAGGCATTGTTTGAAAAGCTCCCATGGGGAGGAGGGAGACACAGCAGGTGAGAACACTGGACGGGGTCTGGACCCCAGGACGGCATCTGGACTTGAGAGCCGTGTTTCCTTGACCCAGTTCCTGCTGCCATTAGTGGTTTGCCTTTTCTCAAACACAGAGCTCAGAAATTCTAGGCTACTGGGATGCTGTTTGTTAGCTTCTCTTGTGTGCTTTGTTAAGTACATGATGCAAGACTGTGATCACTTTGCCTTTTGGGTGTTTGACATGTATTCTAGGAGTTTGTGGGTGTTTTGTAGTTACGGTGTATGAGTTGATCAGCTTTCTTACATAAGGTTTTAACTGCATTTCTTTTATGGTCATGTTCTGTCTTACAACATTGGTTTTGAACCTAGGGTACTCCTTTCTTTCCTGATGTATAAAGCAGAGAAACGCAGAGTTGCTTTGGGTGGGAGAGGAGAATTCACACCCTGCACTCTTGGGACCTGTAGGGCTTGCAGGAGCTCAGTTAGAAAATCATCCTCATCTAGCTGATGTCTCAGCGTGGAGAACTACCACAGGAATGAGGTGGAGTGGATGTCAGCTTGCTTGTCAAGAAATGAGAATATACTGAGAAAGCCCTTAGATGACTTTGTCGGGGCCGAATGGGCAGAGACAAATGCAGTCAAAACCTCATGGATAAAGGCATCATTCCCCTCTGTAACTGCCCCCGTTGACTTCTTGAGCACTCCATGGAGCTCAGGAAGGCCGGGTAACCTGTTCCCTGTCACTTGGTGGGGGTCAGTAACTGGCATCCACATCTTCCAATTCCTCCGCCCACCATACTGCTTATCGTCTGGTTTTTAAGTCCATACGTGTTCATGGGGAGAGGAGCCGCGTCAGCTGTAACTCAGCAGTGGCAAAAGGGGACAGATGTCGACAGCAAGGGTCCAGGCAGGAGAAAGAGAAATCAATGTTACTCTGTGCAAGTTCGTAACCCTCCTGAACCTCAGTTTTCCCATCTGTAAAATGGGGTGATAATACTGTTTGCAACTGTTGTGAGTAGAAGAAATTATCCGTGTGTGTATGTATATGCACCCTGTGCACCTGTACCCGTGTACATAATACTTGTGTGTGTGTGTATAATGTTTATATAACGTATACACACAAGTCTGTTGACCTGTATTTAAAATGTTTTTTCTAAAAGAATGTCGTATTTCCTGGATTCTAAGGATGAACCGTAACAATTGTTAAATATACACTTTTATTAAATGTATTCTAACTAAAGAAATGTTAAGATAAGTGTGTCTTAGTACTTGGTACCTCTGTTGCCTGATGCCTAAGCTGCCATGTGTTGATGGCTGCTGGCCGTGGGGGTAGAGTGATGATTTGGGTTGTTTTTTTTTTTGATGGATAGTTTCAGTCTTGCTGAAACCTAGAATTCCCCGTCACCACCCACTGATGGTTACATACACCCTGCTCGGTCTGGTATTTGAGGCTCCCTCTACTCTGGCATTTACCTGCCCTCTGCCTGTACTGTCCCTCTCTCTCTCAACTTGATACCCTCGTTTGCAAGGCCCATGGCCTGTCCCATTCTCACCCTCTCTCTCTTCCTTTCTTGAAATTTGGTAGGTGATTTGTAGACCAGTCACTACAGACCAGTGCTGTCCCAAAGAAAGATGAGGTGAGCCACCTGTGTCATTTAAAATTTTCTAGTACAGATAGTTCCATTAAAAAAAAAAAAAATAGAATCAGGGGAATTGAATTCTAATATATTTTATTTAATCCAGTATATAAAAACTATAATTTCAATACATAATTAATATAAAACATTGCTAACAAGACGTTGGTTTTTCTCAGTACTAAGTGTTTAAAAATCGAGTGTGTGCACTTGTAGCGCATGTCACTTTGGAATTGCCCCATCTCACATGCTCGGTAACCGCATGTGGCTGGTGGTTCCCATGTGGACAGCCCTTGACCCTCCTTCTAACACGGAGTGGTGTCCTGATGGAGAGAGAGGACTTGTAGGTGATGGAAGCTTCTTGTCAGCCCCAGGAGCGTGCTGGGGAGTCATGTTTCACACGCTCTGATGCTGGGTATCAAGAGAAATTAACTGCTTTACAAACCAAAAAGATTGAATTCCAGTTTAAGATTCCCACGTTACAAAACATTTAAAGCTAACTTTCAGCAACTCTTTTTAGTCTCTCTTTCAATAGTCCTATAGTTTATATGAAAATCTAAAAGAAAAACAGTATTTCTTCCCTCTTTTCCAAAGTGAATGGTAATAGCCTTGGAACACCCAGTTGTTGGAAAGATCAGTTTGGGGGAGCAGTCGGTATGAGTTTAATTGTGGCTCTTGAGTGCTAGAGAGCCCCGCTAGAGGGCGCTTCTGCATACATGCGTCGCTGAGATGAATCATCACACGCTTTCTGATCACTGGTAATGAGCGTTCCATTGTTACAAATTTGTGAGGCTTGCCATTCTGAATCAAAGTCCTCCATTCCCTAACTGGATCTTCCACCAGGAGTTTCTGCTTTGCCATCTAGTGTAGTAATAAAACATCAGCCTGCCTACACAGAGTGATCTTTCACTAAACTTGATTTTATTTTAGTGTTAGTAAGAATGGATCAGGACTTGACATGGTGCTGGGGTAGTTGTGAAAGAAAGCCACACGTGGTCCTCTCTGTGTGACTTGGGTGTGACTTATTCCGTTTGAAATTCTGAATCCAGACGGTAAACATCTACCTGCTTCCTTTCGTACTTCATGGGATTTGTCCTTTGCTTTTGGCCATTGGGCTGCCAGGTTGAAATACTTCCTGAGGGCCAGAGGGCATCCTCTTGAGAGAGGTGAGTGTAGGAAAGCACTCCATTAGGCTTACCTGGTGAGAGGCCAGTCTGAATTTGAAGGGTTTGCATTACAGGTGATTTTTTTAAAAAAATGTAGCCTGCAGTAGCTAGTCTTGACTGTTTCTAAACTGATTTCAGGAAAAGGGAACTGTTTCTAATTAGCCCATCAGTTGTCTGTGTTATCTTTCTAAATGTTTAGAAACAATTTTTAGTAAGTTGAAATATATCCCATAGGCTTGTTAAGCAAATTTTTCTTTCCCTGCTCATTAAGTTAGTAGAGGTGACATAAGTTTCTCATGAGTGGAATGCATGGAATTTTAAAGTTTCTTGGGAGCCACAGTGTTTATGTACATGCTTGATTGGAATCAATGAATACTTGTTCTAGCATTGTCCTTTTCTTTCTTTCTTCTTTCCTTCCTTCCTTCGTTTCTCTCTTTCTCTTTCTTTCTCCCTTCTTTCCTTTCTTATTTTTGTCATTTTTGACTAAAATGTAGTATAATAGCATTTTTTAAAATTTTTATTTATTTATTTATTATTGGCTGTGTTGGGTCTTTGTTGCTGCGCACAGGCTTTCTCTAGTTGCGGCGAGCGGGGGCTACTCGTTGAGGTGCGTGGGCTTCTCATTGCAGTGGCTTCTCTTGTTGCGGAGCACGGGCTCTAGGCGCGCAGGCTTCAGTAGTTGTGGCATGTGGGCTCAGTAGTTGTGGCTCACGGGCTTTAGAGCGCAGGCTCAGTAGTTGTTGTGCACAGACTTAGTTGTTCTGCGGCATGTGGGATCTTCCCGGACCAGGGCTCGAACCCGTGTCCCCTGCATTGGTAGGCGGATTCTTAACCACTGCACCACCAGGGAAGCCCTATAATAGCATTTTATATGTGTAAAATATTTTACAGATTTTCTGTTGGAAAAACAGAATCATGCCCAAAGATATACTCCTAAGTAACTATGGAGAAGACAACCCAAGTTCCATTTGTGCTGTTCTCATCTTTACAGAAATTCTGTATGGTGCCAGTCACGTGATACAGTAACACAAAGGAAACTTTCTGTTCAAGGCATCGTTAAAGTCTAAAAATTGTACCATGTTGAAGTTGAGTCTTATGACTAACAAATTGTGTTCTCATTTTCTATCTTAAGCTGGTTTTGTTTCACGTTTATTGCAGTTATGCTTCTTGATAGGAAACACATTGCTTTGTTGGCGGTGAGCAGTGTTCCGTAAGTGTCTTATGCAAAACCCCTCCTATTCAGAACACTGCAGGTACAAAATGACATGGCTCTTCCTGTTGACTTTTGGATGATGATGACCCCCATCTTTGCAGGCATCGGGATGGATACCTGTGTCATTCCTTTGAGGCACGGCGGTCTTTCCTTGGTTCAAACCACAGATTACATTTATCCCATCGTCGATGACCCTTACATGATGGTAAGTCTAACCAACGTGTTTTTACATCTGGAACTGCTTACTCTTTTGGTTTTGGGTGGTGGCTGGGGTTTTGTTATTCTTGTGTGGGTTTTTTTGTTTTCGTTCTACACAAATTGCTCTCATCCTACCCCTGCCCTGACTCCCGTGGTTGTAGATCTGATCTGGTCGATCCCTTGCTCACACTTGGCACCGTGCATGAGGTAGGCAGTTAAGGTGGATGGGGGGCGTCCCCTGCTGCTTTCGTACCTGCCTGTGTGTCTGTGCCAGAACACCTGTGGTCTGTTAAGCGTGTCTGTTGACTGATGTGTTTGTAGTTTTCTTCTTTATTTCCTTGTACTTTTCTTTCTGGGACATTTGTAAACGCCACACTCCTGTGTTTCACCATCCTCTGTAATAGGACTGATCCTAGATGTCTCTGTCCAGAAAGAAAGAGCTTAGCATCTCATCACCATTAAACCTGACCGTTGATCCTGAATCTGGTCATTCCCCCTCCCCGTGTCTTTTTTTTTTTTTGTGGTACGCAGGCCTCTCACTGCTGTGGCCTCTCCCGTTGCGGAGCAAAGGCTCCGGACGCGCAGGCCCAGCGGCCATGGCTCACGGGCCCAGCCGCTCCGCGGCATGTGGGATCTTCCCGAACCGGGGCACGAACCTGCGTCCCCTGCATCGGCAGGCGGACTCCCAACCACTGCGCCACCAGGGAAGCCCCTCTCCCCGTGTCTTATTCCACTGTGTGGCGTGTGCATCCGCCTGCTGATCACGCTCTGCCCCGACACCCCGTCCTGCTCATTGCAGGGTTGCTGCCAGCAGCCGCTCCTTCTTCCCAGCTGGACCCTCCACCCTGGCAGCTGGGAGGAGCCGATGAAGAGATTGGCAACATCCTATCATTAGAAAGTGCCGGAGGCCCTTCCTTGTGCCAGGGGCACTGGGATCGAGCCCCACATAGGGACTGAGGCCGGGAGGTCTGAAGGTGGGGACAAGCACGCATGCTCCCAAAAACCTGTTTCTCGCCTCTGGCGCAGCAGTCCTGAGAGCTGCGCACGCCACTCCCCCGGTGTCCCACCTGTCCGGGGGCCCAGGGGGCTAGAACCGGAGTTCATCCTGTGCCAGCATCTCGTAGAAGGACCCGAGCGCCCACGCAGAAGGGGCAGCAGGTCGCTGCAGCCCGAGCCTGTGGTTGGCGCCTCCCAGCTACTGACGGCGCTGCGCCCGTTACCTCGAGTGAGTCACGGGAGGTGATCAGGCTCCCTGCCGACCTGCCAGGCGGTCGTGAGACAGCATAAACGGGCAATGAAACGGCCGCTGGAAGTGATAGTAACTTGTGGTTTGATTACCCTTACGTCAGAAAGAAAAATTGGTCGTTTTCTCCTTTCCTGTCTAGAGAAGGGCAACTTTAAAAATTTTTTTAAATGTCTGTTGGCAGTAGAAAATCTTTATTACCACGTTTCTGTTGAGTACTGTTTCAGAGTTCCTCAATAAAACCTTATAGTTCACTGGGAAATGCTTCCCTTTGTCTTTAGAAAACAATCTGATTTCAGGCCTAGGTGTCGTTTATTTCTTCTGTCTTTTTGTTTCTCAACCAAGATGATTTTCCTGTTTATCTCGTACGAGAAGCTCCCCAGATTTCTCCGTCTAGGTGTATAGAACCCATCTTCTCTATAACCAGCAAAGGGGACATTTTTAAGGCTCTGCTCGGGAGAAGCGGCGGCTCCACGTCTTCTCTAGCACAGTCGTTTCCCAGCACTTCCACTCCGGCTCCTCTGAAACCAAGCACTCCAAGCTTTTCCCCGACATCTCCCCGCTCCGTTCCGCACCCAAATAAATTGCAGACCTCTCCCTAAAGTTTAGAACGGGAAAGAACCTGGAGACGATGGGTGCTGCACGAGAAAGGAGAGGTGGTAACGGGAATGCCCGAGAGTGGTTCTGTGATGGAGGAAAGGCGGTGAGTCCGTGAAGCACAGAGCCGGGGACCACGTCCCGGCAAGCCCGCTGTGGCGCCTGCTCACGTCTCCCCTCTCTTCCAGGGCAGGATAGCCTGTGCCAACGTCCTCAGCGACCTCTACGCCATGGGGGTCACAGAATGCGACAACATGCTGATGCTCCTTGGAATCAGTAATAAGATGACCGACAGGGTAAGCAGGAGCCGGTCCGGCTGCATCCTCGGCCCCGGTTGTGGTCCTGTCACTTGTCTGGTTGGCCCTCCTTCCCCGCCGTGAAGTCAGGCTGTCCATGTCCCACCCGCCCTCTGCTTTTTGGCAGTTAGCAGCGAATTAGAATAGGCTGGCCTCTTCGTGTCTCCATCCCCACCCGCTACTTCCGCTTCTCTCTCCTGGGCAAACTGAAGCCAGCGTGCGTGTGTGTGTCGTGGTGACGTTTAGGCCGCAGTAACAGCACCTCCAGGCCGGGCACCCGCCTCTTCGGTCACGGTTGGCTGGTGACGTGGACGGCGGTGGGGCTGGGGTGCCCTGTGCTCACCCGCTAGCATCTGTGGCCTTGCTGCCTGACCCCCTCCTTGGCCCAGAGGTGAACTCCTGTTTAGATTATTTTTGACAGGTAATTGGTTTCGTCCCCGCCAGAAGTTTGCCCTGCGCATAGAACTGAGCATTCAATAGGCCCTTCTCTGCCCTCACAGCGTGCTCTCGGGCCACTGCTGGTACACAGACACCCGGAGCGGGCGTGTGGGCACGCGTTAGCTGGTCACGGGATGGTTAAGGACCGTCCAGAGAGCTGGCTCAGGTACAGGGCAGCCCTGTGCACCCAGCCTGTTCCGGTGTTTGCTCCTCTGTCGTCTGGGCTACATTCGCTTTGTGACCTAGAGCCTCTTCCTACTTTTGATAAAAGGGCTATACCATGTGAACTGTTCCCTGCCCCTTCTGTAAACTCTCAGGGCTTCCTGTAAGGGTTTTATGATCTTTTTATAACTACAGGGGTAGACTCTCTTCTGTGGGTTTTGAACTGAATGATGTGACTTTTAATTTGTGTCCTTTTAAACCGTAGGAAAGGGATAAAGTGATGCCCCTAATTATACAGGGTTTTAAAGATGCAGCAGAGGAGGCCGGAACATCTGTAACCGGCGGCCAAACAGTGCTAAATCCCTGGATTGTTCTAGGAGGTGTGGCTACGACTGTCTGCCAGCCCAACGAATTTATCATGTAAGTTGATTTTGGTTTCATGTCCCCTGGCCAGGTTCTCTCTCTCTCTCTCTCTTTCTCTCTCTTTCTCTCTTTTCTTTAAAAATATATTTATTGAGATACTAATTCACATACCATACAGTTCACTTATTTAAAGTGTTTATAAATTCAGTCGTCTTTGGTATAGTCACAGGGTTTTGCAACCCTCACTAGAGTCGACTTCACGACACTTTTATTGCCCCAGCGAGAAACTCTATCCACCCCCTCGGCTGTCACACCCCACCGCCAGCCCCCATCTCCATCCCCCATCTCCATCCTGGCTTCTTCCACTGCACAGAATATTTGCATAATCTTTTTAAGGTGTATCCATTTTGCAGCATGTATCAGTACCTCATCCCTGTTTATAAAAAAGTTTTAGATTTTTTTTTACTGAAGTATAATTCATATAACAAAATTTCACATAACATGAAATTTAGCTTTTTCAAGTACGCAATTCATTGGTTTTTAGTATTCACGAAGTTGCGCAACCATCACCACTATCCAATTCCAGAACATTTCCGTCTCCCCAAGAAAGAAACCTTGTATCCACAGCAGCCACTCCCAACTCCCTCCTCCCCCATCCCCTGGAAGCCACAGATCTACTTTCTGTCTCCTGGGTTTGCCTGTCTTAGACATTTCATATAAATGGAATCATGCAACATGTGATGTTTTATGTCTGGCTTCTTTCACTTAGCACGTTTTTAGGGTTCATCCATGTTGCATGTGTGTCACTACTTCATTCCTTTTTATGGGTGAATGACATTCCATTGTATGGACAGACCACAGTTTATTCATCCAGTCATAGGTCGTGGACCTTTGAGTTATTTCCACCTGTGGTGCGTGATGCTGCTGTAAACATTCGTGTGCAAGTTTTTTTGTGTGGATATACATTCCAATTCCCTGGGGTAGATACCTAAGAATTACTGAGTCACGTGGTAACTATTTAACTTGAGGAACAGACTAAGGCAGCTGCACCGTTTTACCTGCCCACAGCCATGGATGGGACCCTGATGTCTCCACATCCTCTCACCAGGACTTGTTTTACTGTCTTTTTGGTAATAGCTGTCTAAGTGGGTATGAGGCGACATCTCCCTGGGTTTTGATTGGCATTTCCCCGGTGGCCAGTTCTGTGAGCATCTTTTCTTGTGCCCTCTGGCCATTTCTAGATCCTTGGAGAAGTTTCTCTCTTAACAGAAGTTGGCCCTTTTCGTGTTTGATGTCTTATTCAGAAAAGCCACCTTGTCCTATTCTTAGAGGAAGCAAAAGCTCCGTTTGTTTTATCTGATTTTGTGAGCAGGCACTGTGTTCAGAACTCCAGGGGTGTGAAAGGCCCTGTGGTGCAGAATCCCTCACCTGCCCTCAGTCATTAGTGGCAAACACTTTGACCAGTCTTGGGTATTTTTAACCAAGTAACTCTTGACATTCAGATTATCTTCAGTTATGTTGACATTACACATAGTACTCCAATGCATAGATCATCTTGCATGTGTGACTCTCGGTAAGAAATTTTTCAGAATGGCATTGCTGGGTCCATTGCCTGTGCACCATAATTCTGATCGATGTCTTCAGTTAGCCCTTCATAGAGGCTCCACCAGCAATGGGTGAGAGTGCTGGGTTGCCCCATCCTAACTAGCACAGCCTGGTGACAGCCTCCTTGGTCTTTGCCTTACTCCTGAGAGTAAGGGTGAGTGTAATTTTCATGTATTCATGTCTTTGGTCCATTTTTTGACTGATGGGTGCGTCCGTGTTAAGGGTCTTGCCTTTTACCTACATCCAGGTTTTATTTTCCTATGTTTTATGTTGGTAGTTCTCAAACTTTCCACTTAGATGGGACAAGAGAACTTGCACCTGTCTCCCCCATTCCAGCTTTCCCATAGAAAAGGAACCCAGCTGTAGCCAAAAAACGAGAGAGGAAAAAACAATAAAACAGGCTTCAATGAATTTTTTGTCAACAACGTGTATGCTTACTTTGTAAAATAAGAATGCACCTGTGCAGATGATTATGTTTTGTAAAAGACTGCCCACAAACTTAAAAATAACGCAGCAATTTTATCATACTTCACTTGCTGATACAGATTTGTAGGTTGCACATAACCAGTGACGCACAAGAGCACATCAGCTCTCAGGTGCAGTTGAGTCAGAATTGAAAGGCATTTATGTCTTAAGGTCCCGTTTTTGGAAAATGAGTTTCTGGTAATTAATTCTCCCAGAATTAATATTTTTCAAAGCTAACAATGGATATAGATATTACAGGATGAGTCGAGGAGCTAGTTGTTGATTTTTAAGTCTGTGCCCCTGGCTTTTTAATCGACTTGTATGAGTATTTGAGTTGTTCGCTGTCAGGGGACGGGATGGCTGTGTGGACAGCTCCTTGAACTTGGACAAGAAAGACATGAATGCTAGACCCATGTCCTGGTCGTGAGGATACAAGTGAGATGGGAGTTTTGTCTGAGGGGGGACAGTCTTTCTGCTTTTAGGGCTGCGTTTTTTTAGTATTTGCCTTCTGTCTTTAAGACAGGGACCAACCAGGGACCCTGTGTACCAAGTAGGAAACTTATTGGTCATAACTCTGAGTTTGAAACATTGATGCTGAAATCACCAAAACATTAGACCCACGGATTCTAGCCAAATGCCACATCCTGAGAAATCCCACCTGCATCTCTATCATATAAGTGACTGTTAAAAAAAAGAAAGAGAGAGAGAGGGAAAGAAAGAGAGGAGAGAGAGAGAGAGAAAGGAAGGAAGGAAGGGGAGGGAGGAAGGAAGAAAAGAAAGAAAAAAAACAACCGTTTTTGTTCCAGAAGTCTTGTTGCCTCAGAACCCTGGTGGGTCTGTGTTGAAAAGTACACAAGAGGGCTTCCTTGGTGGCGCAGTGGTTGAGAGTCCGCCTTCCTTGGTGGGGCAGTGGTTGAGAGTCCGCCTGCCGATGCAGGGGACGCGGGTTCGTGCCCCGGTCCGGGAAGATCCCACATGCCGCAGAGCGGCTGCGCCCGTGAGCCATGGCCGCTGAGCCTGCGCGTCTGGAGCCTGTGCTCCGCAACGGGAGAGGCCACAACAGTGAGAGGCCCGCGTACCGCAAAAAAAAAAAAAAAGAAAAAGAAAAGTACACAAGAGCATGGCTGAATCAGGGCCTGATGAGGCCTTTGAAGACTAAGCGATTCGTTTTGGGAAACTGATAAGTCACTGGCCTAAGTGTTGTCGAAGTCCGCGGCCTCCTCACTTTTCATTTAATGTTTTGTTCGTCAGTCATCCTAGTAGTAAACGGCAGAGCTCTAATACATGGCATTAGTTGGCTTAAATATAAGTGAGTGTTTGCAAACACACAAGTGGTTTTACCGGCCTTTTCTTTCTCCTGTTTAACCGACAATGATGAACTTATCTCCTCGGTTGATTTGACAAGGACCTGCCTGTGCTCTCTTCTTCAGGCCAGATAACGCAGTGCCAGGCGATGTGCTCGTGTTGACCAAGCCCTTGGGGACGCAGGTGGCTGTGGCCGTGCACCAGTGGCTGGACATTGTGAGTGACCTTCACCTTCCGGTGTCAGCAGTGTGGTTTCTAAAATAAGCTCTTCTAGTTTTAGTACCAGGGAGTGTGCTGTCCATCTAGGCCTTCAGAAATCCTGGGAATTGTCCCTATTCTTTGATTAGATCCAGTTTTCATGTATTGAATGCTTGAAGTAGGTAATCCCCTGCTCGGGGTTCAGAGATAATCCATAAGGAGAATTTGGGGGACAGTGAGTGGTGCAGTTTATCTGTTCATTTGGTGCTGAGATGGGTATGTCTTCCATACTTAAACATCACTAAAAAATAATACAGAGGAGGCAGTTCCCTGGCGGTCCAGTGGTTAGGACTCCGCACTTTCACTGCCGAGGGCCCAGGTTCAATCCCTGGTTGGGAACTAAGATCCCGTGAGCCGCGCAACGGAGCCAAAATAATAATAATACAGAGGAGAATATGTGCAAGGTTTGATATTTGAGGTTTAAGGCCAGGCTTATTGACAGTTTAAATTATTTTAGTCATGAGTTTTTTGGTCATTTCTGGTTGCTTGTTTTGTCTTTTTAAGCTAATTAGTAACTCAGAACATTTTGATAAATAATTATGTCGTGGAGAAAGCATCTAGAATATGAAGATATTTATCCTGAGTCACTTTTCAAGTGAGCTATGATCAGTTGTTCTTCATTTAAGACTTTTCATTGCCATAACAACTCAAAAATTAATATGATTGTGGTATATTCTCACATATCTCAATGCTTTTAATTTCTACAACTGTCATCTGAAACCATCAGTCCTGAGAAACAATTGAAAATGAACAATTTTATGTTATTCGTCAACCAGGTATATCTTAGATTGACAAACAGAGCAGAGAAAATCTCTTAAGGAGGCCGCATTCTTTAGTTATTTTTCCCTTCTCATCCAGTGAGGATGGGGAGATTTCCCATCAGGTGTGATCACCTATGAGTCAGACCATAGGGCTTTTACAGGCCAGTAATCCAGAGGTGCTTTCCAATACGACTGCCCAGGTGAGGCAGAGGGGGTCCAGGAGGAGGGGCTCTGGGATCCTTCTGTTTGTCCCACCCCCAGCTTGACACTGCCTTTGCTTTTTTTTAACCAGTTTCTTAAAGATGCTCAGAATTGAAAAAAGCAAGTTTCAAAGGCAAAGTAACAGCACAATACCCTTTCATAAAGGTCGGAAGCAACCCAAGAGTATTGTTTGGGCATCTATACGTACGAGGATACTATTTTTTGAAACGCAGGGAAATGACAAGTGTAAAATTCAGAATCATTGTTACCTCTGGGGGAGGGATGGGGGCAGGGGGATAAGGGAAGGACGCAGACATAGACTTAAGTTACTTGTTGGGCAGTAGATGTTGGGTATTACCAAGAAAGGAACAAACGCACGAATGCTGGCTATTAAAATGGACCATGATGACTGTGTGTCATGAACTCAGCATCGCGATGCCAGATCCTTTAAAACTCAGACTGAGGAGGAAGGGGGAAGACGGCAGTCTTTCAGAGGATGTGCTTTGTGGTCACCCATGCCGTCCTCATAGCTGATACAGTTCAAGTTGTTTCCCATTCATTTGTCCCTCAAGAGGACTTGATCCCAGAATTCAGGGAAAGTCAGTAAGAGTATAAATTACACGAAAAATGAAAGCCATCCGCTTACTAGGGGAGATGGAGAAGAGAACCCAAGGACATTCAGAACTGTCTTGCTGGTTTCAAGTTTCCAGTACGCTGCAGTGTTTGACTACAGAGGTGCGGCTGAGGACAGAGAAGGTGCCAGATGATATATCTAACGGCCACTTAAAGCAGTAGTCACGGGGGGAAGAGTTAGAAACCTTAATATTGTGTGCAGAATTAGGGAAGCAGAACGCCCCAGAAGATGGCTAAGGAAAAAATACTCTTTCAGTGGTTAGAAGCAAAGACTGATCACGCTTTTCTCTCTTTGCTCCCTCACCTGTGTTCCTATCATTAGCCTGAGAAATGGAATAAAATCAAGCTGGTGGTCACCCAGGAGGATGTGGAGCTGGCGTACCAGGAGGCGATGATGAACATGGCCAGGCTCAACAGGACAGGTGCGGCCAGGGCTCGCCACGCAGGGGTTGGCCAGCTTTCTGAGCAGGGCTGGGACGGGAGACACTTAGGGCTCTGTGGGCCACAGACAGTCTCAGTTGCATTGATTTTCTTTTCCCCCCATGACTCTTTTAACACGTTTCTTTTAAAAAAAAAACCAGAAAACAAAAAACCAGAATACATTCTTAGCTGGAGGAACTGGCCATGGGCCAGGTTGGGCCAGTGACTGCAGAGCCCCCTCTGTCGGTGCCTGGAGCACCGGTGGGACTCCAGCTATGTCGTGTGTTCTTGACAGAAGCGTGGGGTAAATGTGACTCACCTTAGAGGAAGTAAACGGCTGGCCACTGGCCTGAACGTTGCGCTAGGTCAGGTGGTGAGGCCGTGAGCGTTTGTCCCCCGCCACTCCTCTCTGAGGTGTGCGTCTGGAGTTCTCCAGGGCACTGCGCCTGTGCCAGCATCTGTGTCCCCTCTGGCTTAGAATCGCTTACCGTGGGGACAGTGCCAGGCACCGGGGAGAAGCAGAGAAGTATGGATGAAGTCATCAGTTCACTTTATGAATCTGTGAAATGGAGAGCTAAGGTCACATTTTCTCTCTGTTGCTTCAAATTCTACATTCCTGTGATTATGGGCAGCATTGAATTCCTCTGCACCCCAATACAAACAGAAGAGAAATTTATATAGCATGTTTTCAGAAATACTTGACTGACTTATTAATTTAAAGCGTTAACATTGTCATATTTTTAATTCCCAGATTTGTGTATATAAATGAGTAATGACACTCATGCCATAATTTTTTGACATTTCATTTCTAGTTCTAGCTTCTTAATACTGATTAGAAAGTAATAATAATAATAGTGGTTACCATTGATTTGGTAGTTATTATGTACCAGGAACCTGACATATTTTCTCATTTAATTCTTCTGACAACCTTATCAAGGTAGCTACTATTATTCTCATTTCACAGGGAGGTTAAGTAACTTGCTCAAGGTCACAGCTAATCGATGGGGACCTAGGATTTGAAGCCAGATACGCTTTTAATGCTTTGAAACGACTGCTTATAATGCCTTTAAGTGTTATATTCTATCCTTTTCTTAATGATTTAGTAAGAAATCAAGGCCCTCTCCACAGCCTTTGTGCACAGTAATTGAACGAGTACTTTGTACTATGCTAAGAATCTTAAAAGTAGTTTAAAGTAGAACAGGAAAGTTCAGGAAAGAGCCAGAAGTCATCTTCTGGGAAGCAGCAAGGCTGCCAAGGGACTCACTTGATGCAGGTTAAGCATCTTACAGTTGATTTTTATTAGCTTTCTATACCTGTATAGAAAGCAGCAGGTATATTTTATAATTAAGAAGGAAGCCCGGGCTTCCCTGGTGGCGCAGTGGTTGGGAGTCCGCCTGCCGATGCAGGGGACACGGGTTCGTGCCCCGGTCCGGGAAGATCCCACATGCCACGGAGCGGCTGGGCCCGTGAGCCATGGCCGCTAAGCCTGCGCGTCCGGAACCTGTGCTCCGCAACGGGAGAGACCACAGCAGTGAGAGGCCCGTGTACCGCAAAAAAAAAAAAAAAAAAAAAAAAAGGACGCCCTTGTTGGGTGACTTTGAAGTCCTAACCTCTGACCAGCCAGAGGAACCCTTTCTGGAAAAGCATCTGTGTGGGTCGCTCTGTACAGAGGATTTGGAAGCAAACCAGCATTTAGAATGTGAGCTCCAGGAGGGCAGGGAGCTCTCTTTTGTTCACTGCAGTGTCCACAGCACTTAGAAGAGTGAAGGACACACCACAGGGGTCATTAAATCTGGATGGAATGAGTGAACTCTGTGCTAGCCCTTCTTTTTGGTACTTCATGGACATCTTTTGAACAATCCTGTGAATTGGATCCTGTTTTTCCTCCTTTGTCTGAAAAGAAATACATGTAAGGAATACACGCAGGTCTATTCTCAAACCCAAATCTGTCCAACTTTATAAAGGCCACTGTTTCTCCCACTTGTTCTATCTACATAAGCCTGTGATAGAAATTGGTACAGTTTTATTCTGGAAATATCAGTTTTCTTCCTCATCATTAATTGCATGTTGTATTTAAGGACCTGGGTTTGGGTTGTGTGGAATCCTATTTTGGAACTTTGAAGATACTTGAAGATGAAGTTCTAGATGAAGTTCAAAAATCTTATCCTAAAAAAAGTCCCTGTTTATTTAGTTACTCAGGGTTCGCTGAGCCAGCAGTCAGAAATCTCATCCCTCCCATCTACAACTTACCCCAAATGACTCTGAACCCAATATATGCAATACTTAAGCCATGAAGTCTTCAATTATTTAAAAAGAAGAAGAAATTTGACTGTTGAACAGGGGATCTCAAAAGATCTTCTCCGAAACTCTGATTTTAAAGTCACTTTAGAGTGTGAAAAGAGGGCTTCCCTGGTGTTGCAGTGGTTAAGAACCCACCTGCCAGTGCAGGGGACATGGGTTTGAGCCCTGGTCCGGGAAGGTCCCACATGCCGCAGAGCAACTAAGCCCGTGCGCCACAACTACTGAGCCTGAACTCTAGAGCCCACAAGCCACAACTACTGAAGCCTGCACACCTACAGCCTGTGCTCCACAACAAGAGAAGCCACTGCAATGAGAAGCCCTCGCACCGCAACAAAGACCCAACGCGACCAAAAATAAATAAGTTAATTAATTAATTTTAAAAAATAAAAAAAAAAAATGTGAAAAGAGATTTTTTTCCAACATCTGCCTTTCCCACCTTCTTTATTAAAAATTTTTATTAGATACTAAGTTGATACAAAAGTTATTTTATAAAATATGTGCAGGGCTTAAGGAACAGCAGCACAGTACCCATGTGTCTACCATCTCATGTGAGAAAGAGAACCTGGCCTTACAAGCCCCAAGGGGCCCCTCCCACACCCAGCTCGGGGAAAGGGGCGACGCTGTTCTGAATCTAATGTTTATTCTCATGTGTTTTAAACTGTTTTTGCCACATAGCCTTGTCCCCTTGAGCAATAAGTTAGTTTTGCATTTTTTGCTTTACTAAATCATCCCTGTGTCATTTTATTTCCTTTTTGCTGTTTTGTACACTGTTCAATGTTCCTGAGTGTCAATCCCTGGTGTGTGTAGCTGGATTTCATTGTTTTCACCACTGTATAATCTTCCACTCCATGACTGACTGCTGCTGAGAACTTCTGGTGCACATGTGTAGGAAAGAGGGCAGTACTGCCTCAGCTTTTCTAGAAGGTCCTAAATGATTCCCAGAGTGGTGGTATACCACAGTTTTTGAGAGTATGCTACATTTTAAAGATTCTTTAATATGTTTTCTCTTCCTGTTTATTTTCTATAGTTTTTCTACTGTTAAAAAAAAATCATGTTAACTATAGAAAAGCTTTCAGAAAATGAAAAAAAGGAGAGAAAAAACATTGTTCATAATCCCACCAGCCAAAAACAGCTTCTGTTAATATGTTTATGTATTTTCCCAGGATTTTTTCCTTTGGTTGGTTGGTGGTTTACTGTTGTCTTATTGTTGACGTTGTAAACTAATGGTTAGCGTACATTTTACTTATATTTGGAATTTGCTTTTATTCATTTAATATCACTAAATTCTTTTTTCCATATTATATAATCCTAGTACACATAATGTTTAATGGCCAGATGTTCTACCAGAGTGATATACCATAACTAAATTACTTTTTGCCTACTTTTGAACAATTTATTTTGAGATCAAATTTTTTTATAATTTTTTTTTCCTGCATTCCAGGAGTATTTCTTTGGCAATATTCAACATTAAGTTGAATTGTAATTATTTAATTCTGTGTTCTCAGATGTTCTCATCACTTACAACCAAGGCTTTTCATTCGTACTTCTCTTCCTGTGCCGTTCAAAATGTCTAAGGAGGGCTTCCCTGGTGGCGCAGTGGTTGAGAGTCTGCCTGCCGATGCAGGGGACACGGGTTCGTGGCCCGGTCCGGGAAGATCCCGCATGCCGCGGAGCGGCTGGGCCCGTGAGCCATGGCCGCTGAGCCTGCGCGTCCGGAGCCTGTGCTCCGCAACGGGAGAGGCCACAACAGTGAGAGGCCCGCGTACCGCGCGCAAAAAAAAAAAAAGTCTAAGGAGTCTTTTTCCTTTCTTTGGTCCTTCAAATTAAGTAGTTTAACAATAAGAAAGTAATTTGTAATGGATTTATTTTTACCCATGTGGGTTATTAGTTTGTTTATAATTTGAGCATTTAAGCTTCCCCGTCCTCAAGTTGTAGACATTACTGGTAGGGATACAGTATGGCAGAACACTGTGCAGGAGTGTTTGGTCATATCTAGCAAAATCCTGTGTATGTTTATTTTGACCCGGAAGTCCCACTTCTGTGCGTCTGTCCCAGAGCTACAGTGGCCAAAGTATGAAATGACATGTGTACAAGGCTATTCATTGAAGCACTGTTTATAACTGCAAAAGAAGGAAACAGTCCAAATGTCCATCACTAGGTGACTGATTGGATTATCTCATCTCTGTGCATAGAGGAATACTATACAGCCATTAAAAGGAACAAGAAAGCTTTATTACTAGGGAGCTATCTCTAGGATATGGCCAGATGAAAAAAGCATGTTCATAAATGAATATGAATTATGTTCATAAGTGAATTAATTTGTATGTTCATAAATGAATATGAATTAATAATATGTATTTTATACTTTCAAAAAGAAACAATGGAAAAAATAAATCATTAATAAAAATGGTTACATATAAGAGGGAATAGGGAGGAAGCAGACCCTCTCTGAACATGCTTTGTTTTGTAAGTTTGACTTGGAAATACATGTTTTGTATAGTTTTCTATACTTAAAAGTTAAAATAGCATATTTTACGAATCCGAACCAAATTTTTTTTTC
Source organism: Stenella coeruleoalba (assembly GCF_951394435.1). Lineage (NCBI taxonomy): Eukaryota > Metazoa > Chordata > Mammalia > Artiodactyla > Delphinidae > Stenella > Stenella coeruleoalba. Next base: position 174,161,904 of record NC_137147.1, on the reverse strand, counting down.
TTACATCTTTACTGGAGTATAATTGCTTTACAATGGTGTGTTAGTTTCTGCTTTATAACAAAGTGAATCAGTTATACATATACATATGTTCCCATATATCTTCCCTCTTGCGTCTCCTTCCATCTCACCCTCCCTATCCCACCCCCTAGGTGGTCACAAAGCACCGAGCTGATCTCCCTGTACTATGCGGCTGCTTCCCACTAGCTATCTATTTTACGTTTGGTAGTGTATATATGTCCGTGCCACTCTCTCACTTTGTCACAGCTTACCTTTCCCCCTCCCCATATCCCCAAGTCCATTCTCTAGTAGGTCTGTGTCTTTATTCCTGTCTTAGGTTCTTCATGACATTTTTTTTTCCCCTTAAATTCCATATATATGTGTTAGCATACGGTATTTGTCTTTGTCTTTCTGACTTACTTCACTCTGTATGACAGACTCTAGGTCCATCCACCTCATTACAAATAGCTCAGTTTCGTTTCTTTTTATGGCTGAGTAATATTCCATTGTATATATGTGCCACATCTTCTTTATCAGATGGACACTTAGGTTGTTTCCATCTCCGGGCTATTGTAAATAGAACTGCAATGAACATTTTGGTACATGACTCTTTGTGAATTATGGTTTTCTCAGGGTTCTTTGACCCACCTCCTAGAGAAATGGAAATAAAAACAAAAATAAACAAATGGGACCTAATGAAACTCCAAAGCTTTTGCACAGCAAAGGAAACCATAAACAAGACCAAAAGACAACCCTCAGAATGGGAGAAAATATTTGCAAATGAAGCAACTGACAAAGGATTAATCTCCAAAATTTATAAGCAGCTCATGCAGCTCAATAATAACAAACAACCCAATCCAAAAATGGGCAGAAGACCTAAATAGACATTTCTCCAAAGAAGATATACAGACTGCCAACGAACCAAATTTTTTTAAGGTCGTTCAACATATTTCTAAGTTAGTGGCAAAATCACATGAAGAATTCTTTCAAATCACTTTGAGCCTGGTAGTTTCAGGGCACATCCTCAGAACAAAAATCCACAAAAATATTTCATTGTCATCCGTGGGTTTGTGTTTGTGAGAATGTTGGCATAGTAAGATAAAGCGAATAAGTTAATGTAGTTAGGAACAAAGATTTTAAGAATAAGAGAGAAGTAGTAAGATCAAAGAAGCTAAGTGAAATCTGTAATCTTTCATTCGGAAATACCAGTGTGAACTCAGGATTTTTTTTTTCTATAAAAATGTTCATTTCCGTGCCTACTGAAAAGGCCTAGAAGTGGTGATAACCTGCAGGCCTGAAGTCCTAGTGCCCAGATTCTGTTGGGAAAGTTAATGTTCTCCACTAAAAAGGGCCAGGACTCCCTGGGGAAATGACAGATTCCACTTTGGGGACAGGAAGTACAGAAGCTAAGCCTGGACTTCCTGTGCCTGAAAGTGGCGGCACTGTCAGCGACTAGTGGGGTCGTGTCACTTCCCGACAGCTTGAAGGGGCTCCCACCCGTCACAGTGGAGAGGGGGGTGCAGTTTGAGTATCAAAGACAAGAGTGACCGTATCAAGTATCTAAACAAATGATAATTAAAACTTTTCTGGTCACCTTTGGAAGTTGCTAGGGCACCAACTTGTTCTGAAATAAAAGGAATCAACCCCTTATTTTACCTGTTTTATATGGAGTGTATTTCAGGGAAACCATATTTTCTAAAAAATTCTTTATAGAGGTCACATCTAATAAACACAGGAAAAATGATGGAATTAACAAAGTTGCCATTTTTGCTGATCCCTTGATTTAATGAACCTCAACAGCAAACATCAGTGGCTGCTAAAACCTTTTGGTGAAAGGTTCTCGTTGAGATATTCCCCACCCCCATGAAGTATTCTTGCCAGCAAAAAATGAACCTGAGTCTCTTGGAGCCTTGGTCCTGAACACCAGTACAGGAAGTCAGGAAGATGGTAGAACATGTCAGCATCGGGGGAGATCACCACATCTATAATGCAGGAGATGCTACAGAAAACAATGGCTCAGTTTCCACGAGTAAATGACGTGGGGGGGAAAGGAGGGGAAACTGTTAAGAAGTTTAAGAGAGAACAATCAAATGTAGTATTAATTTTGTTGGTGTGATAATGATACTGTGGCTGTTAAAAGTTTTTTTATCTTTTAGAGGCACACACGGAAATATTGTATTTATAGGCGAAGTGATATGATTGGGGTTGGCTTTAAAGTTGCCCACGCCCCGGACCCTCCACATCCCCCAGCAAGTGGGCAGGAGTAGATGAGGCCCCAGAAGAAAGGTGGTGATGGTTGAAGCTGGGCATTGTTGGGTACGTGGGAGTTCGTTGTGGGCTGCTACTCTCTCTACTTTGTGTTTCGTTGAAATTTCCGTAGTAAAAATTAGCAACAGTAATTCCCCATACAGGGAAGAAGTGGTAATCAGTACCTCAAAAATTGAATCCCTCTTATTGACTGTAGGTTTCAGTGGGTCCTCTTATCTACTATGGTCCTCAAAGCTTGGGAAGAGCTGAAGTGCAGGTCTTGGCTTTGTTAAATGTCATCGGCTGCCCCACTGCACCAGGTGCGGGTGTGTTAATAGGATGGGCCGTCCTAGTTGCTTATCTAGCAGCATGGACTAGAAGGGTCGATTCTCCTCTCTGCATGTGTCGTTGAGATTGCACCCAAGTAAAAGAGATCTTGGTCTAAAGAGAGGAAATGGACCCCAAAAAGGCATTCACCCCAGAGTACTTCTGTAAACGCAGGGCATATTTCATTCCAAAATCAGCCTTTCCGTTACTTTCCCCCCAAAAATGAAATACAGGAGTAATGCAATCCCAACTACAATTCTAGCAAGTTATTTTGTGAGTATCAGCAAACTCATTCTGAAGTTTATATGGAGAAGCAGCGGACCCAGAACAGCCAACACCGTGTTGAAGAAGAGCAGGTTGGAGGACTGACACTTCCCAACTTCAAGACTTCATATAAAGCTGCAGACATCAAGACAGTATGGCGTTAGTGAAAAAAGAGACAGATAGATCAATGGGACAGGATAGAGAGCCCAGAAGTAGGCCCGCATAAGTATAGTTGAACTGCTCTTTGACAAAGGAGCAAAGGTAATTTAATGGAGAAAGGATAATCTTTTCAACAGATGGTGCTGGAAAAACCACATCCACAGGAAAAAACGAATCTAGACACAGGTCTTAAACCGTTCATAAAAATTAACTCAAAATGGATTGTAGACCTAAATGTAAAATGCAAGACTGTTAAACTCCTAGAAGATAACTTAGAAGAAAATTTAGGTGACCTTGAATTTGGTGATGACTACTGAGATAACACCAGAAGCACTGTCCTTAAAAGAAAAAATTGACAAGTTGGACTTGATTAATATAAAAAAACTCGGGGAAAGAGAGAGAGGATGAAAAGACAAGCCACAGACTAGGAGAAAATCTAAATCTTCACAAAACACGTCTGATGAAGGACTGATAATCCAGAATATACAACGAACTCTCAAGACCCAACAGTAAGAAAATCCAATCAAAAACGGGCCAAACATCTGAACAGACACCTCACCAGAGAAGGTACACAGATGGCAAATAATCATATGAAAAGATGCTCCACATCATACGTCACTAGGGAATTACAAATTAAAACAAGGTACTACCCCACGTCTACTAGAATGGCTAAAATCCAGAGCACCAAATGCTGGTGAGTATGTGGAACAATAACAACTCATTGATTGCTGGCGGGGATGCAGAATGGTACAGCCACCTTTGAAGAGAGGTTGGCAGTTTCTTACAAAACTAAATCTACTAGTAAGATCCAGCAGTTGTGCTCCTTGGTGTTTACCCAAATGAACTGAACACTTCTGTCCACCCAAAAACCTGCACATGGATGTCTGTTGCAGTTTTATTTATAATTGCCAAAACTTGGAAGCAACCAACAAGTCCTTCAGTAGGTGGTGAACAGATAAATAAACGGGTCCATCCAGACGGTGGTGTTGTTCAGTGCTAAAAAGAAGTGAGCTATCAAGCCATGAGAAGATACGGAGAAACCTAAAGTACACGTTACTAAAGTGAAAGAAATCAATCCGAAAAGACCAAATATAGTGATTCCAACTCTCTGACGTTCTGGAAAAGGCAAAACTATGGAGACAGTAAAAAGATCCGTGGTTTCCAGGGGTTGGAGGAATGGGTGAAAAGGTGGAACACGGAATTTCTAGGGAAGTGAAAGTACTCTGTATGATACTCTAATGATGGATACACGTGATCATACATTTGCCGACACCCGTAGACTGTACAACATCAAGTGAACCCCAGTGTAAACTGAACTGGAGTTAGTAATGACGTATCAATACTGATTCATCACAGCACCACACTGACGCTGGGTGTCAATGCAGGAGAAATGGGGTTGGGGGGCACCGTACGGCAACTTCCTGCACTTCTGCTCAATTTTCTCTAACCCTAAGACTACTCCAAAAGATAAAGTGTTTTATTGTTTTTAACTAAAAAATAAAAGAGATTAACCTTTTAGACATCAGGAAGGTACCTTGAATTTAGGTCAGACAGTCTTAAAAGATCTTGTTCTTTGATTTTAGGAGAGTTTAGACAGGTTTACTTTTGTTGAGACAGCATTTCCTCTCTACAGATATTTTAGTTTACTGGGAATTTACTGTTGGTTGAAGCTGCTGTTCTGAGCGGTTCAAACTGAACTAGGAAACCAGCTTTCAGAACTTCACTCCAGGTTTTGTTGATTCCACTTCCATCGTATGGTGTTGCCAACCAATTAGGAGTTTTGAGATCAAAGCATATGTAAGATTTTGAGTTGAGGAAGGGTGTTTCCTTGGGGTCTCCATTCACGACACCAGATGATCAAGGCTCCTCTGTCCTCTGGCAGCGGCGGGACTCATGCACACGTTCAACGCCCACGCGGCCACCGACATCACGGGCTTTGGGATCCTGGGCCACGCACAGAACCTGGCCAAGCAGCAGAGGAATGAGGTGTCCTTTGTGATTCACAACCTCCCAGTCCTGGCCAAGATGGCAGCCGTGAGCAAGGCCTGCGGGAACATGTTTGGCCTCATGCACGGGACCTGCCCAGAGACATCAGGTACCAGGGCCGCAGGCCGGGTTGAGGGTTCAGCAGGGAGGTCAGTGGGATGTCCCCGAGGAGGAGGAAGCCAGCTTCAGGAGCTGGACACCCACCCCCCAACCCCACATGAGGTTTTGGCTGCAAGGGTTCTCAGCCCCCTGCAGCGTCTCCTGCCGTCCTGCCTGTGATGCGCAGTGTCATTTTCAGTCCAGTGTTTGTGTGTTTGGTGATGGAATGGGAGGGAAGGAGGGGCGGATATGGGGAAAATAGGTCATTCAGTTTCCATTGACAGCTCAGCATTTTAAATAACCCATGTATCCATAGGTTACATTGAAGAGGCTGTATTTTTTCCTTGCAAAAATAAGTCTAAAATTGCTGTTTTGAGATGAAATAGTATACTATGTCTCCAAAGTACCTTTTTTTTTTTTGTCCCGTTTTTTTCTCTTCTTTTTACCTGGATCTCTGTTTCATCTTTTCAGTCCCCCACCCCACCCCAACCCTCTTTTCTCCCCCTAGTTTCTTTTACTTCTTATTTTATTTTTTCTATAACTCAGTAGTTTCCCTACCCTGGTAAAACAGTTGAATCACCTGGGCATTAAGAAAAATACCCATGCCTAGACTGGACCCCTAGGAAACCTAATTAAGTCAGTCTGGGGTGGGCCTGGTCGTGAGAAGTTCTGACCCCCAGAGGCCAAGACCACAAAGCCCCAACCACGCACCAGCCCTTTAGGGGGGCCTGGGGTCTCTGGTGGGCCTCTCATGGCAGTGGAGAGGATCCTGCCACTTCCTGGCCTCGAAATAGATACGAAATCCATTTCCTAGAAGTAAGCTCCAGGAGGGCAACTGAACTGCTGGTAGAACAGCTCCTGCCGCCTGGAGGGCATGGAATCAGTTGGAACAAACTAACGAATATTCCCAACTAATGCAACCTGTCTCTATTCAAATATGAGAAGTTTCTCCTTTTTTGTAAAAGTGTAGTATATACTTTTGCCTGATTTGTGTTTCTTCTACTTACAAATGTATGAAATATTCTAGCCTAGCTACTCCAGTACCAATGAAGATTTCTTTTCATGTATCTTATATTTTTTCCATTTTGAAGATAATGACAGAACCAGTGACAGAACCCACATACTTTGGGGCACGCACACTTTCTTCCTGACCTTAATTTTTAAATTTAAAAAGTATATATATACCAAAAGCCTTTTTTTTGTAAAATGAGGACTCCATGTAGAGAATCAAATAGAAAAGGAGTTCTCTTTTGTTTTTAAATAATCCTTTCAGCGCAGCCTGGAAAAGATAGCCTCCACGTATATCACTGAACCTCAGACACCTCACTGCTACCTCCACAGCGTCAGACGATCCTCAGGTGGGGCGTTTTCATGATTTAAGTTCTGTCGTGTGTGTTCTGAAATACAGTAGGAGCTGACCAAGGAGCTGCGTAATGACTCTGCAGTGTGGAAGAGGTGAAGGCAGTGCAGCCGGCTTCTTCGTAGAATGTAGCTCAGTGCAGACATTTTCTAGAGGGATGGTGGCAGGGAAACTGCAGACATAGCATCACAGTTAACGGTCATCCTTTTCTCTTCTTTTCCCCTTTGCCAGGAGGCCTTCTAATCTGTTTACCGCGTGAGCAGGCAGCTCGGTTCTGCGCAGAGATAAAGTCCCCCAAATACGGGGAAGGCCACCAAGCGTGGATTATTGGGATCGTGGAGAAGGGTAACCGCACGGCCAGGATCATCGACAAACCCCGGATCATCGAGGTCGCGCCACAGGTGGCCACCCAGAATGTGAACCCCACACCTGGTGCCACCTCTTAATCTAGGCCGAGGCAGCTGTGTGGTTTTGTTTTTAAATAGCTCTATTTCCTTTATCATCGTTTCAATTAAAGACTATAAACAACAATGAAAAAAATCTCATTGTGTCTACACATCTGGTGACCTTAGGTCGATTTGTGAGTGGATGCAATTAATCAAATAAAATCCATTGCCTTTTTTTCCCGTTACATTAACTGAAGATGCACCTAATCTTGAGGCAGCTTCTGAGTTGAGAATTATATTGTTATCCAATACTGTTGATTCATTTTGAATCTTTAGACACTTATCTCTTGCCGAGTAGGCTCTTTTTAAAGGTGCTTTCACGTAGCACAGACATTACCCATTGTAGTGTCAAATAGCAGTTTGTGTCTTTTCATTTTGTGTCTATTTATCATTATCGGTCTGACCCTTTTTGAAGTGTCTGGAATGGTATTCTGGAAAGACAGAATTGGTGAGTGAGTGACAAAATGGTATCCCAGTAGCGAGAGGGTTGCATGAGTCCTTTGAGTCTTCTAATTCCATAGCATCTCTTTGACCCAAGAGTGCATTCAGTTAAACCAGGCAAGTGCTTAACTCTGCATGGGAAGCACTTTGAAGACAAAAAAGAAATGTTACTTCTTTTATTTGTAGCCTTCCTAATACTTACAGTAATATTAACTGTTTTCTTTATCGATAGCAAAAAAGGACACTTTCTGCAATGTAATTAGATGTTCGATAGCGCAGCAAGGAATTGCCCTCCGAAAGGGGGTTCGTGTATAATACTCATTTACAAGTCAACATATAATTAGCTACACAAATAATTTTTAAATATAATCAAAAATAAAGACTGTTCTGTGGATAGTAGTGTTTAATACATTTTATATTTTGTATGGTGATTTCAGGCCTTTTGATTTCTTAAAATCAGCAGCTATTTAGCCTGATCCTTAGCATTATTTTGTCCTTTGCGCCAGTACTTTTCCGTGCACGCTTCCTGTGATCTGTGTGGAAACGCGTATCGCCAGCTGTGCAGCTCGGACTTCCAACTTGTTATTCAAATAAATATTTAATTTTTGTTATTGCTCTTGTATAATCAGATGCCCCTTTTAGTATTATTTTAGAAGCATCGGGAGGGTTTTGGCTAAAATACAGTTTATTGGGGGAAAACTAGATTTTAGTTTTATAAAACTTTTAAGTCTTTCACGGGACCTATATTTTCTTGAGGTAAATTTTGTAGTTCTAGAACAAATAGGCAATCTAAAAAGGTGTTTATCGGTGTTAACTTAAAAACAGAGGCTTCCGTATACTTTCCCCTACGGAATGAGTCGGAGGGGGCTCCTGTCCTCAAGCACAAGTGCACTGATGCCTCACGCGTCTGCGCTGGAAGCTTCTGAGCACTTCCTGCCTGCAGGCGCCGAAGCCGAGAGAACAGCCAGACTTCTTGCCAAAGGAAACCACCACCTGGGAGGCGAAGCCCTGGAAGAGGCTCCACCCTGGACGCGTCCTTCTTCAGGGGCCAAAGCGCAGCCTCTTCGCACGTGTTACTGGAACTCAAGCCATAAGTTCGGTGCGCGGGACCGAGGGGCTGCCGCAGAACTGAAATTAATTGGACGTTTTATAGGAATTGAAACCCATGTTGGTCCTCAAAAGCTACAAGCAGGTGGTCTGCAAAATAAAATGTGTTGGAAACCTGAGTAAGAGAAACATACTGTTGAGCTTTTTTTCTTTCTTTCTTTAAATACAGGCGTGGCGGCTAAATCTGAACTCCTTTCAATGTTGATCATGTCTTGAATGCTGATGGTTTCCTTGGTGGCAGGTCTGCTGAGAGGAAGTGAGCCAGTTGAATGATGCACTTGAGGAAGTCATCTTCGTGAAGATTCATGTTTATAAAGAAAATGCTGGGTACTTAGAAGTCCGTGTACTCGAGTTGGAAGAACGGGGCTTTAAAGGGGTGTTTCTTAGAGAGCGAGTCCACGTCACACCTGCATCAGAATCACCTGGGGATGCTTGTCCCAGTCAAACTGTTGGGCCCACCGCAGGCCAACAGCATCAGAATTTGGGGGGGGCGGGGAGACTAGGGAAGCCTGCTTAAGTGAGAGCCCTGCGTGGCTAGGCACACTCGTTGCAGAGGCACCGAGGGAGGGAGAGACCTTGCTTTTTACCACAAGCTTTTCCGGGAATTTTCAAGTCTTGACCAGTCTGTTTATTGACATCTGGGTCCAACAAAACAAAGAAAACCCCCCAAGTTATCTTGCACGTTCTTTGAAGAATCAAGTGATTGTCACTGAATATTTGAGTTCTTGGCAAAATCTATGGTGACTATTTTAAAATTCGGTGAACAGTTAATAAATAGGCAATTATTTGACTTTCTGGTAGCACTTTAAAACTCCACACTGAGGCATGTTCATCTTGGTATAGAGATTTACTGCCTTTCAACCCTATGATGTTTTGGCATCCAAAGATACAGTTTGTTAGAATGCACAGCATTGGTGAGGACAGCCTACAGAGCCTGGACCCTGGGGAGCTCAGTAATTCTTTCAGGAGATGAGTCATTTGCCAGTGAGTATCAAAGCTGGGTCTGTTAATTGCACAGGCTGTGTTGAAGGATTTATTGTGATTCAGTCCAGGAAAAGAAACAAATACTGTGTTAAGCAATATGTACTTTGGGGCTCAGTATTTTTAAATAACTTAGTATATTGTAGTTTCCAAATTCTGCATGCCTTCCAAATTCTGCATGCCTTAGTAAATTGCAGTTTCCAAATTCTGCATGCCTTATGCAGTTTCCAAATTCTGCATGCCTTCGTATATTGTAGTTTCCAAATTCTGCATGCCTTATAAATGAGAGTGTTTCAAAATCATTCTGATTGTAGACGTATAAGCCAGCAGTTTCCAGCCTGAATTCAGCATTACCCTTGAAAGAGTTCATCTGAATTCTAAATTTTACAGTGTTATTCTGTAAAGAAAGAGCAGAATAGCTATACTAGACTATTCTTAATTTTTAGAAGTAATAAAGCAAGCATAGATATTGATGCTTCAGATACTTAACTGTCGTGTGTGCACGTGTGTGTGTGTGTAAGTGTGTATATATCTCCCTGAGCTGCTCATTTCCACACCAACTCACCCTTTCCCTCTATTAGGGAATGGCTGTGTAGACAATATAATTTACTTTGAACGGTAATTTGTACCTTTTCTCATTAAAGATCCACAGTGAACCACGCAATTATTAAACATGCCAGGGCCCACCAGGAAAACCCCCAAAGCCCTAGTCTTAAAAGTGGAGCATCAGAATGTCATTTTGCCTCTGGTTTAGTCTCCGTGTCTTGAAAGACTGGGAGTCGGTGGATCGTCTGGCCTTCATCCAGTGAAACCATCAGTGAGATGGGGAGTTCACAGGTGTCTAGACACGTTCAAGAATTGCCGGGGGGACTTCTCTGGCGGTCCAGTGGCTAAGACTCCACGCTTCCACTGCAGGGGACACGGGCTTGATCCCTGGTCAGGGAACTAAGATCCCTCAAGCCATGCAGCACGGCCAAAAAAAAAAAAAAGTAAAAAAATTAAAAATAATAAGTTATAAAAGGCCATGGCCACCTTATGCCAGGGAAATAGGTCTAGTAAGTCTACCTACATTAAGAAGTTTTGGGGTGGTGCTTCAAGTCCAGGGAACATTTATTTCTTTTCCCCAGCTTTTTATTTTGAAAAAAATTAAACATGGAAGAGTTGAAGAAACAGAATGGACTCTCCTAGAAATGTGAAGTTGTTGACATTTTACCACACTCGCTTCCTCTCCATGTATAACACAAGCAGGCACACATTCGTACATATATACATACACAGGCTGGCTTGGTGGTGACCAAGCCACTCACATAGGTAGACTGCAGACACGGTGACACTAAGTGGCAGGTGAAGGACGTCACACCACTGTCCTCGGCTGGGCAGACTGCCTTGCCTCCGGCCATAGTGTTTTCATGGCAGTTTTTATATTTTAAGGGAAGAATGAAAGAGAATTTCCAGAGTCTGAAATAATGGAGGTGAACAAAACTAAGAGAAATGCCAAACGGGTAATGGAGATTTTTAAAAATTGGCATATAGTAGATATATTGTTGTGCAACATGTTTCTTTTCACTTAATATACCCTGGACCTAATTTCTTATCATGTTTAATGCCAGAACTATCCCCGATCACTTCAACCCTCATGTAGTATCCACTTGTATGGCTGTAGGATACTCAGGCATTGAAACAGAAATATTGAAGATGTTTCTAATTGTCTCCAGTTCACTCACCTTCAGTTTTGTTGAACACTAATCCTTGAAATGCTGCAAACCTAAATGTTCACTCCTGTTCGAGGCGACAAGTGTTGGCTCAAACACAGTACTTAAGTTCCGTTCCAGGAGCACATTCGTAAGTCCAATTTGTGCATAAGTCCGACAAAGTTAGCCTCGGTACCCAACTAACACAATCAGCTATATAGTACTGTACTGTAATAGGTTTAGAATAGTCTCATACAAATAATACATAAAAAAACAAACAGGCTTCCCAGGTAGCGCAGTGGTTGAGAGTCCGTCTGCCGATGCAGGGGACACGGGTTCGTGCCCCGGTCCGGGAGGATCCCACATGCCGCGGAGCGGTTGGGCCCGTGGGCCATGGCTGCTGAGCCTGCGCGTCCGGAGACTGTGCTCCGCAACGGGAGAGCCCACAACAGTGATAGGCCCGCGTACCGCAAAAAAAAAAAAAAAGAAAGAAAGAAAATATTTTTAATCTTACAGTACAGTACCTTGAAAAGCCCAGTAGTACAGTACAACAGCTGGCATCCAGGGGCTGGCATCGAGTGAACTGGCAAGAAGAGTTACTGACTGGAGGAGGGAGAGGAGGTGGGCGATGGTAGAGCTGAAGGATCGTCAGCGATAGGAGACAGAGGGCCAGCTGCAACTTCACGCACGCCTGACGTGGATGGCACAGGTTCTGGTTCCTTGCTGAATTCAAGTCTACCTACCCTCTTGAAAAACGATCCAGGGATGTCTGGGTAGTAGCTCTTTTTTTCTCATCAGAGATGACACGGTAGCACTGGATTGCATTCTGAATGGCTGCTGCAACCTTCGTCTACCAGTCTACGTTCAGGTCCCGTGCCTCAGAAACTCACAGTGCCTCCTCAAATACAGAAAATCCCCTTGCCGTCTCCTGCGTCGTGAATCTCTTCAGTTTTTCAGTTTACTTCTTCCTCTCGTCTCTCTTCGTCCTTTCTCTGGAGGCAGATTCCATCAGATCTTCATTAGTAAGCTCGTGTTGCACAGCAAGTTCAATGAGGTTGTCCTCTCGCAGATCTAGCTTGAAATAAAGATACTGTACTACTGTACTCTATGCAGTACTGTAAAGTACACAAAAGCGCAACCACTTGTAGAGGATGCGCTCACATGACAGTGTATGCCGGACACGTGAACTAACTCACGTGACTGGACATGAAAACGCACGTTCTCATCTGGGAAAGTTCGACACTTGAAGGTTCGTACGTAGGGCACTCACTGAAAATCAATTAACAAGCATTGCTTACGCGGCCCTGCCAAGTAGGGCCGGCTGGGAGGAAGATTTCTTCATCACTCACTGCTGAGCCCTGGGCACCTGGCAAGCCTGGGCCCACAGGTACCCTGTGGCATAGTCTGCTCTTCTGACGTGCAAGGATAAACCAGCAGGTTATAAGTGGTATTTTAGAGAAACAGCCAATCCCCAAATACTTGAATTGTAAAACGGCAGAGAAATTCTGGACTTGACACATCTTCTAAGGATCTTTCCCTCCCCTGGTTTATAGTGTTTCCCTCTGACCCACCAGCTCCCAGGGTCTCTGGTACCAGCTTCTCTCCCTGTCCCCTGTCCCCTCTGGCTGCATGTACTCCCCGTGGAGAAACGCCTTGTACAGATCCTGAAGCCCTTGCCAGGTGCTTACTGTCTTCCTCTTTAACTAGACTGTGAACCCTCTGCTAACGTGAATGCTGACCCGCATCCCTCTCTATTTCCCCCTGTACTTTGCAGACAGCCCTGCACAAATTCGGTACCCAAGAAGTGTGTGAAGTTGTGTTGGTTGATTTATCTTCATTTCATGTTGGACAATTTACCCTAGTCCTCTTGACATTTTTCAATCCTAACAATTCCATAAAGTGATAATTTTATCCTTCCTTTTCTGCTGAATTTGTACATATATAGCCTTTAGTTTCTAGTTCCTCCTGAAAGATTAAAAACCTCTCTGCACCACACGTTTTCTCAACTCTTCAGACTTGTTTTAATTATGGCTGACACCAGAAATGGGCTTGGAGAAAATAAACTTGCATCTCTTTGTCTGGAAATGATTTATAGGAGGTTTGTATTATAACTTCAACACACAGCTTAATTATATTTGTGCCCTTAGAAATATCTTTATGCTGTTTTACTTAAATTATTTTCATAAGAGAAGACCATGATCTTTATGGGACAGATGCAGAAATTATAAGTCAGAGCTAAAGGAATGGAAATGAGTGCTGTGTGTGTGTGCGTGTGCGATTTTTTTTTTCTTGTTTCCTTCCTCCCTACCCTACCTTCACCACAAAAACGCCAGAAATCAGTGGTTCTCAATGGGATGGGAGTGAGGGTAGTGATATGTCAAAGTCACCTGGAGAGATTCTTCCTTGGGTTTAGGGCTCACCCAGGATAAGCTCACGGCTACATCCTTAATCACATCTGTGTGGACAAAAAAACGTCACCTTCCATATCAGGAAACAAAGGATGTTGTGGCCATCCTCCAGCAGTCACTGCAGCCGCCCCAGACTGTGCGCCCTGAGGGGACTCAGGGTGGAGAAAACACGGGATACCAGCCCTAGATAGTTAGGGTGCACATCAGAGGAATGATTTCAAGGAGCCCAGACTCTTGCATCTTCCCATACAAAAGAAAAGTGCTAAATTCATGAACTTGGGCCAGCTCGTTTTTCTGTAACTAATGGTAGTCTTTTGACGTTCCAACTACCTGGGTTTGGTTTTGGTTTGGTTTTGGTTTTCTTTTGGCAAAAACTTCTCTATATCCTGGCCCCTCCTCCTTTACAGTCGCTCAGACCTCTCTGAGAGGCTCTCTCTCTCCTGGGCTTATGGCCAGCAAGTCCGCCGAATAAAACATAATTCTCCTATGTATTTTCGTTTCAGTCGACATCTGCAAAGACCCTTTTTCCAAACAAGGTCACAATGACCCTTTCCAGGGGTTAAGACATGGACAGATCTTCTGGAGGGGCCTCCGCTGTGAGGGAAGGTCAGAAATTCTGTTCTGAGATGTCTGTTCGAAACTCTAGTGACGACGTGAAGTAGGCAGTTGGATACACAGGGTTTGGAATTTATTGGAGAGTCCAGGCCAGAGATATAAATTTAGGGATCACCAGTTTACAGAAGGAACTTAACATCATGAGGCCGGAGATTACCGAGGGAACTAGAGTTTATAGAAGACAGATGTCAAAGTGTTAAGCAACCATTGACCGAAACCACCCACCTGGGCCAGGCACGATGATAACCGCTGGCCTGAGCTGTCTCACATCACGAGGTCCCGATAAAGAACATGGTGCTGCCGCTGAAAACTAACCGGGAGAATTCGGAAGGGGCCACAAGGAGGGAGGAGACCCCAGCCCATGGTATGTCTTGTAAAACTAACCCAGAAGCATTCGGGAGGGGCCACAAGGAGGGAGGAGGCCCCAGCCCATAGTATGTCTTGTAAAACTAACCCAGAAGCATTCGGGAGGGGCCACAAGGAGGGAGGAGACCCCAGCCCATAGTATGTCTTGTAAAACTAACCCAGAAGCATTCGGGAGGGGCCACAAGGCGGGAGGAGACCCCAGCCCATACTATGTCTTGTAAAACTAACCCAGAAGCATTCGAGAGGCGCCACAAGGAGGGAGGAGACCCCAGCCCATAGTATGTCTTATAAAACTAACCCAGAAGCATTCGGGTGGGGAAAAAGGAGGAGGGGGGAGACAATATGTCCCGCTAACCTCCCACAAACCCTCGCGCTAGAATCTTGGCTAAGAGCTGCGCAAGCCACCAGAAGGGCCCTGAGGCAGACGACGGGTTAAGCAAGATGATTGGCCAGAGACAACTGGGAAACTAACCCCATCACCATAAAATCCGAGACTGCGAGCCACGTGGCAGAGCAGTGCTCCTGGGTTCCCTCACCCTCCTGCTCTCCGCCCGGGCGCCCCTTCCCAGCAAGGTCTCTTGCTTTGTCAGCACGTGTGTCTCCTCGGGCAGTTCATTTCCGAGTGTTAGACAAAAGCCCACTCTCGGGCCCTGGAAGGGGTCCCCCTTCCTGCAACAAAAGGACTGAATGGGGAGCCCAGGGAATGAGGAAGAACCAGCAGAGGAGGCTGAGAAAGAGCAGGAAGTGGCCCCTTCAGTGTTTCACTGGGTCCGAAGCTGCTCAGGCGTCCGGTAAGTTTCGAAAGGAGAATTGACCATTGGATGCTCAACGAGCTCGCGATTACTGGTGAACCTGACAAGAGCAGTGTCAGTGAAATGATGAGGCTGAAAGATTGACTGGCTTCCAAAGAAAATGAGATGAGAAAAATTGAAGACGGTGAATTTATACAATTTTCTCAAGCTTTGCTGCAAAAAGATAGAGAAGTGTGAGTGACAGCTGGAAGGAGAGGTGAGGCCAACGGGAGCTTTTATAAAATAGGGGGGAAAAAAGGATGTTGTATGCTGATGGGGGAAGGACCCAACAAGATGGAGAAGGAGAGGAGGAGAAACATCAAGACGAGGGATGCACAAGGGGAGGGCTGGCTTTTGCTGGGAGCACTGAACGGTCCTTCAACAGCAGAGCTGCAGGTAGATGGCAAGTGTGCTGGCTTCTGGTGTGCTTTTTTTTGGCTTGCGGATTCCCCGACCAGGGATTGAACCCCGGCCGCAGCAGTGAAAGGCCGGAATCCTAGGCCACCAGGGAACTCCTTAAGTGCACTTTAAAGCTCACTTACTCAGCCCTAAAAAAGAACTAAATAATGCCATTTGCAGCAGCACGGATGGAGAATTAGAGATCATCATACTAAGGGAAGTAAGACAGAGAAAGACAAATATCATATGATATCACTCACATGGGGAATCTAATTTTAAAAAATGATACAAATGAACTTATTTTCAAAACAGAAACAGACTTACAGATATCGAAAACAAGCTTCTGGTTACCAAGGGGGAGGGATAAATCAGGAACTTGGGATTAACATATATACACTACTGTATATAAGATAGATAACCAACAAGGGCCTACTGTATAGCACAAGGAACTCTACTCATTATTCTGTGATAACCTATATGAGAAAAGAATCTGAAAAAGAATGAATATATGTATATATATAACTGAATCACTTTGTTGTACACCTGAAACTAACATAACATTGCAAATCAACTATACTCCAATAAAATAAAATAAAAAAAAAAACTCGCTACCAAATAACGTGGCCTATAGTCATATCTGTTTTTCTCAAAAGGAAATGGCATTTTTCAATCTGGAATTGATTACATTTTCTCATTCATATAATGAAATTTTCTTAGTGTGCACAACACTTGAACAATTTAATCCAAGGTTTTCCTAGGTCCTAATTTTTTTTTTATAAATTTATTCATTTTATTTATTTATTTTTGGCTGTGTTGGGTCTTTGTTGCTGTGCGCAGGCTTTCTCTAGTTGTGGCGAGTGGGGGCTGCTCTCCCTTGCGTGGGCTTCTCATTGCCGTGGCTTTTCTTGTTGCGGAGCACGGGCTCTAGGCATGCAGCCTTCAGTAGTTGTAGCACACGGGCTTAGTTGCTCCGCAGCATGTGCAATCTTCCTAGGCCAGGGCTCGAACCCGTGTCCCCTGCATTGGCAGGCGGATTCTTAACCACTGCGCCACCAGGGAATTCCCCTAATTTCTCTTAGCTGCTCAAATATATGGCTATTATCTAAAAAATCATTTCCTTAAACATCTTACACATTGGGAAAAACTATTCCTTAGATGATTTTGAAAACTGTTACGTTTCAACATTTGTCTTCAAGATTACTTTCAATATTTGGGTAAACCAAGTACATTGCTTGAAGGGGGGAAAATAAATATTTTATTTAATAAGAAATGAATAAATATCAAACGCTGAAGAAGAAATCGTCACTCCTGTGATAATGTTCACATTCCATTAATGTTTTGTTTCAATGGTTGTAAACTTTTTATTTTAATAACACAATTACTAAAGATGCTTACGTACGGAATTTCCAAATGATCCAAATTACCTTTTTTTTTTTTTTTTTTTTCCGGCCTTGCTGCACAGCTTGTGGGATCTCAGTTCCCCGACCAGGGACTGAATGTGGGCCACGACAGAGAAAGCACGGAGTCCTAACCACTAGATCACCAGGGAACCCCCCAAATTGCTATTTTAAAAAACTAGTAACGTTAAAGATAAAACAAAGCAAAACAAGAAACTAGTAACATTTGCCTCTTTACCTAAAGGACAATTTATTGTTTTAATTCCCAATGGAATCTTAGATGGAAAATTTAAACCCAGCATTGCCTCTAATTTTAAAAAGGCAGATAACAACTGGAAGTACTCAGGGATTTCCTCATCTCTTCTAACAGTCATAAACTTACACACAACCATTGTGTAAATGGCTGGTGGTAGAGAGGGCAGGGATTTTCACACACTTGTAAAATGAGGATATTTTAGGGTAACATTAAAAATACAGGTGTAGATAACTTCATTTCATTCCGATTTCTCATTGGTCAGGAAAGCCAAGGCTTCTCTCAAGTCCTGTAAGGATAAATGTCTTAATCTTTAAATAATTCGGACAGAAGATCTAAATAGACATTTCCCCAAAGAAGACATACAGATGGCCAACATGCACATGAAAAGATGCTCGTCATCACTAATTATGAGAGAAATGCAAATCAAAACTACAATCACCTCACACCACTCAGAACAGCCATCGTCAAAAAGTCTACAAATAATAAATGCTGGAGAGGTTGTGGAGAAAAGGGAACCCTCCTGCACTGTTGGTGGGAATGTAAATTGGTGCAGCCTCTATGGAAAACAGTATGGAGGTTCCTTAACAAACTAAAAATAGAGTTGCCATATGACCCAGCAATCCCACTCCTGGGCATATATCCGGAGGAAACCATAATTCGAAAAGATACTTGTACCCCAATGTTCATAGCAGCACTATTTACAATAGCCAAGACATGAAAGCAACCTAAATGTCCATCAACAGATAAATGGATAAAGAAGCTGTGGTATATATATACAATGGACTATTACTCAGCCATAAAAAAGAAGGAAATAATGCCATTTGCAGCAACATGGATGGACCCAGAGATTATCATACTAAATCAGACAGAGAAAAACAAATATATGATATCACATGTGGAATCTAAAATATGATACAAATGAACTTATCTACAAAACAGAAAGAGTCACAGACACAGAAAACAACCTTATGGTTGCTAAAGGGGGAGAGGGGATAAATTATGAGTATGGGTTTAACAGACAGACACTACTATATTTAAAATAGACAACAAGGACCTACTGTATAGCAGAAGGAACTATACTCAAAATCTTGTAATAACTTATAATGGAAAAGAATCTGAAAAAGACTATATATACATATATATGCATGTATAACTGAATCACTTTGCTGCACACCTGAAACTAACACAATATTGTAAATCAACTACAGTTCAATTAAAAAAAAAAATTCAGGTAGAGGTAGACTGAATTGACATATTTACTTTTTTTGCCTCCTCCCAGCAGTCTCCACTTTTCACCACGCGAGGGCAGTAAGGAGATACCTATTTGACCATTCCCGTTCCGTCGGGGTTTTTCTCAGAAAGTTTCAGAAAGATGCAGATTTTCTTTCGTGTACCTATCAAAGGCCAGATACTTCGTTTCAAACTATGATAAACACAAGTATATCTCCTGGAAACCCTTAAAGTTCCAGTCGACAAGTTCAGGGTCAGGTTCCAGCCACGGGATGAGAAGTTTGAGGGGAATGAGGTTAAGAGCTAATAAGGGAAGGCCCAGGGCCCTCCTGTTAAGTAAAAGAATCTGGGAGTGTGGGTAAGGAGGAATCATGGAAAGAGAATGAAGAATCCAGAGGTGGAAGCCCAAAGACAGTCCTTTCTCCTTTCTGCCTTGGAGAAAACAGGCAGCAGCTTACAGTAATTCTGAGTCCTGCTTCTCTCCTTGACCAAGGCAGTTTGACCACATTGTATCAAGGCATCATCAAGAAATCAAAACATGTTTACGAGGTGAGACGTTCTGAAAGTAACTCTTTAAGATAAAGAAACAATTTAAAAATGAGAGGAAAAAACCCCAAGGACATTCTTAGCCAGCCATCTGTAGATATTAGATGGAAAAGAGATCTTATGGGAAGAATTTCTAGCTCTTACAGCCACTATGAAAAACACTATAAAGGTACCTCAAAAAAATTAAAAATAGAACTACCATATGATCGGGCAACCCCAGTTCTAGGTATTTATCCGAATGAACTGAAATCAGGATCTCAAAGAGATACATACACCCCCATGTTCACTGCAGCATTATTACAATAGCCAAGATAATGGAAACAACCTAAGTGTCCATCAATGGATGAACGGGTAGAGACAACGGGGTATATACATACAGTGGAATGTTATTCAGCCTTAATAAAGAAGAAAATCCTGCCATTTGTGACAACATGGATAAACCTTGAGAGCATAATGCTAAGTGAAATAAGCTAATCACAGAAGGACAAATACTACCTGATACTACTCTGTAGAATCTAAAGGAGTCAACCTCAAAAAAAAAAAGTCAACCTCATAGAAGCACAGAGGAGAATGATGGTTACCAGGGCATATGGGAGGAAGACATGGAGAGGTGGGTACAAAGTTTCAGTTATGCAAGAGAAAACAGTTCTGGAGATCTGCAATACAGCATAGTGCCTGTAGCTATACTTAACATTTGCTAGAAGTGTAGATCTTGTGTTGTGCTCTTACCACACACACACACACACACACGCACATGCACACACACACACACAAATGAGATAAACAGTGTGGGAGGAAACTGAGAGGCGATGGATGTTTATGTCCTTGATGGTGGTGATGGTTTCACACACTCGTCCCCAAACTCATCCCATTGGGGGAAAAAAAAAATTCTGGTTCTTTACTAAATTTAAAATTAGGGAATTCCCTGGCAGTCCAGTGGTTAGGACCCACCGCGCTTCCATTGCAGGGGGCAGGGGTTCCATCCCCGGTCGGGGAATTAATATCCCGCATGCTGCGTGGCCCGCCAAAAAAATAAAAAATGTTATACTAGACCGTGGTTTAGACATTTCATACAATCATTTATTACACTTTTTAAAAATGACCAAACTGTTTCTAATATTTCGGACTGGATTCCCACTAAATTAAAGGTCTCTTTTGGAAAGCACATGTTGCTTCTAGGGCTGAACATTTGAATTTTTATTCCTTCAGCAGTTTAGTGGAAGGATCAGTCATACAGCATAAAATAAGTGGAAACTATGCCATTAAGCATGTTATGTCCTGGCTGGATTTCCTCCTGGTTGATCTTACCCTAGTGACCGAGCCCTTGGGGACTAGCTTCCTGCTCTGTGCGACAAAGATGACCTCTGCGATCCGCTAGAAGCAAGGTGCGCAGGCAGCGACCCCACGCTGTGGTCGCCATGTGAAGCTGCGCGTAGCGCCCTAGGCCGCTCCCCGGAGGCGGCGCTTCCCCGAGCCCCGCGGCCCGGTTGAGCTGCGTCCGTGCCCAGCCCCGCCCGCCGCGCGGAGGCGGGGTCGCCCGCGGAGTTAAGTGCGGCCCAGGCCGGGCCACCGGCTGTCCCCCCGCCCGATGCCATGGACGAGGATCGCGCCTCCGCCCGCCTGCGCGTCTTGCTGCGACACCTCGGCGGCCGCTCGGCCGGGGCCGTCGTATCCTTTGGGTGCGGGGGTCTCGAGCTGGAAGGGTGGTGGCTATCAGGGCGCATCACACAGCCGCCGCGCCGGCTCTTCCTTGCTCCGCGCCGCCTGTCCCCGTGAATGGTCACGTCTCTTCCGGGCCCTGGGGGCGAGGATAGGTGCGACCCCAGGAGCCGGTGGTCCCCAATGCCCCAGAGGGGACCGGCCCGCCCGGTAGGCCCGGGACTGCTGGCCCCAGCGACTGGAGTGGCGTCGCTGCAGCCGTCCGGGCCCTCAGGGCCTCTGTTCCCCGGCTTTGGGGGCGGGGGGGCGGGGGGGAAGTCGTTACCGAGCGGGCCTGCTTTCTGCTACCTTGTCGCTTTCTGCACTTGGCCGCGCCTGATGGCCGCGGCTGCCCAGAGACCGAGACCGTAAACGGGGGCGCCGAGCTACCTGGAAGAGCCACGGAGTCCTCTCAGGGCGGAGCAGCTCTTGCTTCTCCAGGGGAGCCCCGTGGAGCTAACACTGTCTCCTGGAGAAGGGCTGGGTGCCCTGTGTCCCCTCCTGGTCAGGCCTTGAGAAGTTAATCCCCGAGAGCATGTGTGCCCTACGGGCGTTGGATCCAGAGAGATGTCACTGTGACATAGAAGTCAAGTAGCTTTATAGAATTGTTTTTGCCTGCTCAGTTTAAGTGTTCTCGTTCAGCGCGAACCTTTGGAAGCTCCGCAGAAAACTGGGCCTGGGATTTTTTTCCCTTGTGGCCTGTTCTGCTATATTTAGGATCCTGAAATCTTTCCTGAAACGATCTTACTGGCTGTTTCTTTTACTTTCACTATTGCTCTCTCGGCTGAATTCCAAGCCTTGATGAATCGGAACCGTTGTAAATTTAAAATTTCATCCACAAACTGATGAAGGGAACCCAGGTGACTCTGTAATCTCATTTTACAGTTGAGAAAACAGTCGAGGCTAGGGGAGATGAAAACTCCTGACCAAGGTCATTTAAGGGAAGCAGTGGTTGTCAAAGTGCAGTCCCCGGACCAGCAGTATCAGCGTCACCTGGGCAATTGTTAAAAACGCAGATACTCAGGCTCATCTCAGACCTGTGGTATCAAAATACCTGGGCATGGGGCCCAGCGATCTGTTTGCACTTGTTTCTGATACATTTTATTTTATTTACTATTTTTTTTTTGCGGTATGCGGGCCTCTCACTGCCGTGGCCTCTCCCGTTGCGGAGCACAGGCTCTGGACGCGCAGGCTCAGCGGCCGTGGCTCACGGGCCCAGCCGCTCCGCGGCATGTGGGATCTTCCCGGACCGGGGCACGAACCCGTATCCCCTAGCGTTGGCAGGCAGACTCTCAACCACTGCGCCACCAGGGAAGCCCCTCCTTGACGTTTTCTTTTTGGCCTCACCGCGTGGTTTGTGGGATCTTAGTTCCCCGACCAGTAATTGAACCTGGGCCCTCCACTGTTGGACCTCCAGGGAATTCCCATCTCCTTGACTATTATATTGTCCCCAGTTATATAAAGACATCATTCAAAAAGGATAACATGTTTAAGAGAAGTGACATTCTGAAAGTAACTCTTTAAGCTAAAGAAACAATGAAAAAAATGAGAAGAAAAAAACCAAGATGCTAAGTCAGTCATCTGTGATTACTGGATAGAAAACAAAAAGGAATTTCTAGTTCTGTAAGATATTTAAAATGATACTCTGCTACGTGGATCATATTTTTCTTGGAGTCATTGTTTATTTTATAGACTTTTTTTTTTCTTTTGAGACACCATAGGTAATTCAGAGGCCTGTGAAAGGCTGTATTGCTGCAAATCTTAAATCTAAGGCAACTAGTGTTTTTTTTTTTTTTTTTTTTGGCTGTGCTGTGCAGCATGCGGGATCTTAGTTCCCAACCAGGGATCGAATCTGTGCCCTCTGCATTGGGAGCATGGAGTCTTGACCACTGGACCTCCAGGGAAGTCCCTCCTTTGTCAAATTTTAATTGGGCTATTTATCTTTTTATTATTGAGTTGTAATAGTTCTTTATTATATTCTAGATACATGTCCCCTATCAGATATATGATTGCAAACATTTTTTCCTGTTCTTTGGGCTGTCTTTTTTTTTTAACATCTTTACTGGAGTATAATTGTTCTACAGTGGTGTGTTCGTGTCTGCTGTATAACGAAGTGAATCAGCTATACATATACATATATCCCCATTTCTCCTCCCTGTCGTGTCTCCCTCCCACCCTCCCTATCCCAGCCCTCTAGGTGGTCACAAAGCACCGAGCTGATCTCCCTGTACTATGCGGCTGCTTCCCACTAGCTATTTTACATTTGGTAGTGTATATATGTCCATGCTACTCTCTCACTTTATCCCAGCTTACACTTGCCCCTACCCGTGTCCTCAGGTCCATTCTCTACATCTGCGTCTTTATTCCTGTCCTGCCCCTAGGTTCATCAGAACCATTTTCTTTTTTAGATTCCATATATATGTGTTAGCATATGGTATTTGTTTTTCTCTTTCTGACTTACTTCACTCTGTATGACAGACTCTAGGGCCATCCACCTCACTACAAATAACTCAGTTTTGTTTCTTTTATAATTTATTTATTTTTGGCTGCTTTGGGTCTTCGTTGCTGTGCGTGGTCTTTCTCTAGCTGCGGCGAGCGGGGTCTACTCTTTCATTATGGTGCGCAGGCTTCTCAAGGCAGTGGCTTATCTTGTTGCGGAGCATGGGCTCTAGACACACGGGCTTCAGTAGTTGTGGCACGGGGGCTCAGTAGTTGTGGCTCGTGGGCCCTAGAGCGCAGGCTCAGTAGTTGTGGCGCACGGGCTTAGTTGCTCCGCGGCATGCGGGATCTTCCCGGACCAGGGATCGAACCCATGTCCCCTGCATTGGCAGGTGGATTCTTAACCACTGCACCACCAGTGAAGTCCCAACAGCTCCTAGTCTTGAGCCAGGGTTGGCAAACATTTTCTATAAAGGTACACTTTTTTTTTCTAATGACCAGCCAATATTGCTAATATTTTGGACTAGACTCCTACTAAGTTAAGTTCCTCTT
This sequence comes from Stenella coeruleoalba, assembly GCF_951394435.1. Lineage (NCBI taxonomy): Eukaryota > Metazoa > Chordata > Mammalia > Artiodactyla > Delphinidae > Stenella > Stenella coeruleoalba. Next base: position 174,138,102 of record NC_137147.1, on the reverse strand, counting down.
TTGAATAGCACAGGTTTCTCCTTATTTCTAGAATAGAGCCTTTCCATTTTTTTTTGTTCAGTAGTTCGGTGGGAGAAATAGCCGGGGGAATGAAACGGATGGAAACTCTGAAAACCGTGTGGAAGCCTTGGCTCAGCTGTTTTCTGCTCGGTGACCTTGGACTAGTTACTGAGCTCTCCCAGCCTAGGGTTCCTTCTCTATGCAACAGGAATAGTAAAGCTCCTGGCTTGCAGCCACCTCCTCAGGCTATTGTGAAATGAAATGAGGTAAGCAGCAGCGCATCAGAGCTTACGTGTGTCATCAGTTTGCTTGGTGACTACTTAGAGCCCGTCTTCCCTTGTGAAAACCAATCCAGGGCAGACCGTTTCTAGAAAAGGTTGACACCTAAACTTTACTTCATTTGCCTTAATTCACATCCTAGATAGCGCACCACACTTCAGGGACTGTTTCTCCTGCCGGCTTCCATCCTCAACAATTCCAGTGAGTAGATCTAATTTTAATTTTTAACCATACAATGTATATAAAGGTTTTTTTTTTTTTTCTAGTGGTAACTAGGATTTAAAATACATGTTGCCCGATGAGAATGCATTATACAAATCCTCCATTTCCAGGATTTGTTCTAACGATCATGGAAAATTTTGAAGACCCTGACTTTTTCTATATGTATTTTAAAATTCAGAAAGGGGGAAAAATGTGAGAAAGTGCATAATCTTATTTTGTAAAATTCAGGCATCGTATATCTCATTTAAATTAGCCTGTCGTTTGGTTAGTCTGATGTATTAGCTAGCATCTTTGGTTTGTCTTAAAATCACCTTTGAAGTGGAAAACATTGATCTCCGTGGAATATTCTCATAGGGTCACAGTTCCAAACCAGAGTAATGGACAGGGTGATCTGAGTTTGTGTGTGTGCGCTGTACACTTATTCAGATTTTTGTTACTTTGATTTCTTCTGTGAATGCACGAACTAGACAATTTAAAACATAAAATATATTAGTTTCCCATCTGAAAAACCATACATATTCATTACAGAATAGATTTTAAAATCAGAGAAATAGAAGGAATTAAAAAAACATCATAATGCCATTACATAAAGGCAATCACTATTAAAAAATTTTTTTTGTACTTCCTTATAGTCTTTTTTTTAAAGAAGTAGTGTCTTGGTTTTACATCATTGTCATCATATTTTAATTTAATAGGCATTGTCCATGCTATTATATGCTCTTTATTTTTAATGCTTGAGTCATGTCCCATTGAATGGGTAATTATTTTAATGATTAGTTAATTACTCCTCCATTTCTTGGTGACAGTAATTAATGCTTTGGATCTAAAGCTTTAACATTTTTTTCAGATTATTTCCTTAAAGTCTTAGAAATAAAAATGCTTAGTGGAAGAGTACATACATTTCTCAGGTTCTTGATACATATTGTTAGGTTGTGATTTTTAAATTGGACTTACTTGAGGTTTTTTTCTCCTTTAGGTATACTCGGGATAATAATATTCTAAGCCTAGAACAGAGAAAATTTTATGAAGAAAATGGATTTCTTGTCATTAAAAATTTGGTGTCTGATGCTGATATTCAATATTTTAGGTACAGTAACCCTATTTGTTATATAACAGAAATATGTATTATATGTGTACAGTGGGAATATGAGTAAGATGAGCTTGTGTCTGTACAGATATTTTTCAGGGATTGGGTTTGTTAGGAAGTGGTTTGTTAGAACCTGGGCTCGAGCCAGGGTGGCTGGCTTTAATCTTAGCCCCGTCGCTTAACATTGTGTGTATGAGGCAATTCCTTAACCTTTCCATGCCTGTTTCCATATCTGCAAAACAGGGGAAATAACAGTACTTACGTCCTAGAGTTGTTTTTAGGACTAAATAGGTAAAATAGAGAGAGAATACTTTAAACAGGGCCTGGCTTATTGTAGTGCTAGGGAGGTGTTTGCTCTTTCATTCAGATGAAACCAACTCACAAATATTTCCCCACTGGTCTGCCAATCTAAGGAATATTTGAACTCTGGGAGCAAGTTTCAGCCTCACAGTTAGGAGGCAGGCACTTCTGAGTTGGCCATTTTCTCCTTCCTCCCATCAGAACTATTCAACCTGGGGCTAGAGGCCAACTTGGTGCAGAAAAACCACCCCCAAACCTTCGAATCTTTCCACAGAACAAGGCCAGGGAGGTGCTTGGAGCCTGCGGTAATGACATCATTTACCAATTGAATTTTCTAGGGATGAGTTTGAAAGAATCTGCAGAATGGAGGTGAAACCACTGGGACTGATGGTGATGAGAGATGTGACCATTGCAAAATCAGAGTATGTGCCAAGTGAGAAAGTGATCACCAAGGTCCAAGATTTCCAAGAAGATAAGGAACTCTTCAGATACTGCACCCTCCCTGAGGTTCAAGGCCTTCTTGTGTTCTCTTTCTCTTTAAGCTAATTGCCCATCTGCATGCCTGCCTCTGAAATATTATTATTATTTTTTACTTCATCTAGCCCTTTTCTACTGGGGTCCTAGAGTGGTGGTTCTCAATCAGAGATGGACATTTGGCAATGTCTGGAGACGTGTTTGCTTGTCAGGCAGGAGGAATGGTGTCCTGCTGGCTTCTAATGGGTGGAGGTCAGGGATGCTGCTACTTGGGCCCAGGGATGCTATCATGCACAGAAGAGCCCCTTCCCGCAAACAAAGAATTATCCAGCCCAAAATGTCAGTAGTGCCAAGACTGAGAAATCCTGCTTTTGCTAATTATTTCGGGTGAAGGAGAGCAGGAATTCTGTGGTAAGAGAGAGCAAGAGAGCCTTTCTCACACTTCATACAGGCACTTCCACAGGGGTGACAATGCTGAGGCTATTTACTGTAATATCCATTTATTTTTTCATTTTGTTTTATGATCTGGTCAGTAGAGTTGTGAGTTTGTTTTTAAATGTAAACTAGGGCCTCCCTGGTGGCGCAGTGGTTAAGAATCCACCTGCCAATGCAGGGGACATGGGTTTGAGCCCTGGTCTGGGAAGATCCCACATGCCGCGGAGCAACTAAGCCCGTGCGCCACAACTACTGAGCCTGAGCTCTAGAGCCTGAGAGCCACAACTGCTGAAGCCCGAGCCACAACTACTGAAGCCCACGCGCCTAGAGCCTGTGCTCTGCAACAAGAGAAGGGACCGCAGTGAGAAGCCCATGCATTGCAACTAAGAGTAGCCCCTGCTCACCGCAACTAGAGAAAGCCTGTGCCCAGCAACCAAGACCCAATGCAGCCAAAAAAAAAAACCAAAGCAAACAAATAAATGTAAACTAGTTTTTAAAAAATTATTCTTTAAGAGTAGTTCATATTTATAAAAATATCCAAATAGTATGGAAGGACATGAAATGAAAAGTGAATTCTCCCACCCCCAGCATCACTCACTGTTCAGTTTTTTTATGTATTCATCTAGAATTATTTCAGGTATAATCAAGCATATCTGTATAACCCCACCTTTTGTGTGACAGGGAACGTACTGGTTGTCACTTTGTTCTTCCACTTGCAGTAGATCTGAGACATCTTTCCATATTAGTATCTCGATCTACTTTATACTTTGTAAACTATTGCATAGTATTCCATTGCATAAATGTACTACAGTTTATGACCATTTATTTAGAATGGTTTGAAAGGACACTTGGCACAAAGTACTCACTAGAAACTATAATCTCAAGTGCTGTTAAAAAATCTGATTCGTGAAGAAAGACTGTATAGCTGAGCCACCTGGGATGTCGGGCCCCTTGGGTTGGGGGTGGGAGGAGAAGTGGCCCCCCTGAGCCATGCATGCTTCCCAACCTCAAGTCCTGTTATAGAAATGGAAGTTGTGTGGATGGATCGAGGATAAAAAGCTGGAGATCACAGGCAACATGTAATAGATTAAGCTCTATCGGGACTTTCAGATTTCCTACCTCTGCAACATGTGAACCACGTATCTGGTGGTTCATGCAATGATTTTAGGGAGGTAGGCATTCTTTTAATAGCTGGGTATTTATTTTAATATGTATTGGAAAAATGAACCAGCACCTCAAATCCATGATTTCAGGAATATTATTAATCAGGATAAAACTAAGTAAAAGAGGGACTTCCCTGGTGGCGCAGTGGTTAAGAACCCACCTGCCAATGCAGGGGACACGGGCTTGAGCCCTGGTCTGGGAAGATCCCATATGCCGCAGAGCAACTAAGCCCGTGTGCCACAACTACTGAGCCTGTGTGCCACAACTACTGAAGCCCGTGTGCCTAGAGCCCGTGCTCCGCAACAAGAGAAGTCCCCGCAATGGGAAGCCCGCTCACCGCAACAAAGAGTAGCCCTCGCTCGCCGCAACTAGAGAAAGCCTGCGCACAGCAACGAAGACCCAACGCAGCCAAAAAATAAATAAATAAATATTTTAAAAAAGAAAAAAAACTAAGTAAAAGAAGTGAGTTAATTTAATTGAGGGAGAATATTGGCTAAATATATTGGGAAATTCTGCAAAGCAGGACAGAAACGGCGAGGATGGCTCTTGAATGACGAAGGTTTAGAAAATCGCAGCCTAAGTGAATACCAAAAAAAAAAAAAGACAAAAACAAACTTCTTATTAAAAAAACAAGCATGAGGCCTGACTCCTGAGATTTTTGTAACATTTCAAGTGTTTCATACTCAAACTGCCGATTTTCCTTATACACAAGAGATCAAATAGAGAGAAAGCCGTAGACTGGGCTTCGTGTTTTGGAGGCAGACAGAAAGGGAGTTTGAATACCATCTTTTTCATTTAACTGGCTCTGCAAACTTAGGCATCTTATTCGTGTGGGGCATTCATTTCAAAGTATTATTAATGAATGGGGGCATTAATTTTCAGGGACTATTGTGAGGCTTAACCGAGCTGATGTGTCAATATATAGAAAGCCCCTGGCAGGTAGGAGGCATGCAGTGTTGAGTCCTTTCTGCTTTTTACCCCTTTCTAGTGGGTCTGATGCAGGAGGTGGTCCTCCCTGTCACTTGCTTCCATTGCAGCTTATTCCTCGGAGCGTGGGTCTCAACCACATCGGCCCACGTCATTATGTGTTTAACACCTTTTTCCCCACCAGCATATAAACTCCTTTGGGGCAGGGACCCGCTTATCTTGTTCACTGTTGTGTCCCTATTTGCTGTCACTCTGCCTGGTGCAGAGACCTTAGGAGGGAGTTGTTGAATTAATGGCCATGCTGATTGTGAAGTGGTCTCCAGGCCCCTGTTCTCCTGCCCTCGGGGTTACTCATGACAGCGGCAAACCTGTCGGGGCCTTTCGTGGTCCCTTCTTACGAAGGGTCTCCGTGAAGGAAAAGGAAGCTGCCTTCTCACTGGGCAACTGCCAACAGCTTTGGTGGAAAGAAGGGCATTCCTGCCCTTTGCAGTTGGTGTCTCACAGAAACTCACGCCTCTCTTGTAGAAGAAGTACCCAAGTTTCCAGCTGGCTCCAAAAAGCCTGTTTAGTTCAGAGTGTTGTAAATTTCCAATGATTTCCAGTTGCTGACTTTTCCATGGTTTGTTTGCAAGGTTGTGAAATATCAATTGATTGTTTTAAACAGTTGCCATCTGAGTTCTTGTATAGACAGATGTACTTTGTGCCACCTGCCTGTGTATCTGATTTCTCATGAACTTTCTTCCCCCTCTCCCTTAGATTCTGAAATATGTGGAGTGCTTCACCGGACCCAATATTATGGCCATGCATACGATGCTGATAAACAAACCTCCAGATTCTGGTAAAGAGCTCTTATTTGTAAAGTAGAAGCAACAACAACAACAAAAAAAAGTGTTTAAGTACATAAGGTTGATGTCCTAACTAATAGCAATGTGTACAACTGCTAAACTTCGCATCAATGAATATATGTACTTTTATTTAAGTCTTAAGATAGCTTACGTCATAAAAACATTGAAGTATAGGGTTATCGCTGGGTTTTTACACAACTGGCTTCTGAAAGATGCAGTTCAGTAAACACGACTGTCCCTACACCCCAGAGGCTGTTATTCAACATCTCTCAGCCTTGTTAGCAGTCTCACCCATGCATGAGAGTGTGGACTTTGCCTTCCTGATCTAAAGCCATTACTATTACTACCAAAGTTAAAACTATTCTTATAAATCATATACCACAGTTATTCTTAAAATTTCCTGTGCTTGCTAAAATGTAGCTTCTAAGACCTCCCTCCTAGAGAGACTGATTCAGAAAACAGAACCCGGGAATCTGCATTTTTATTAACCATACCCAGAGATGCTAATGCAGATGGCTCTTGGCCACACTGAGAAATTCAGCTGTACCAGCGGTAGTAATCGGCCACTAGAGGTTCTGGATCCTTTTCTACTTTGTCTTCCTCCTGATGGCTGGGAGAGGTTTATGTGACAGGTCTGTAGTTTAACATCAAGTCTTTCCCTCCTTGGGTGTCTTGCCTGGAGAGATCCGGTGGCCTGGGGGAACCACGTTCAGAGGGCAAAACTAGGGAAAAATGTAAACATGGGCCTAGTATCTCTGATAATCCACATTGATTGTACACCAAATGCTTCTAGTTTGGTGGGGAAACCTCTGAGAGGCCTTTTATTTAGTTAGTTAGTTAATTAACGATATACTTTTTTGTACCAGGCACTTTGAAGGCTATCAGAGGACCTCAGATTTGACCACTCTCTTTAATTAATCAGCCTTTTTTTGGGAATACCAAACTCTGTGCCCAAACCAGAGTTAGGAAGGAATAAAGCACAACAGAGATGATGACATATGTACAGCATGCTAGAAAATAGTGTAAAGTAGTCCTTGGCTACCAGAAGCCCAGAAAGAATGACAGGATCCAGAGTTACTGTGCTGATGGGAATTCTCTGGTGGTCCAGCACTTAGGATTCCATGCTTCCACTGCAAGGGGCATGGGTTCAATCCCTGGTTGGGGAACTAAGATCCCTCATGCTTCGCGTCATGGCCAAAAAAAAAAAAAGACAGTCACTGTGCTGACTCAGTGTTCCAATTTGGTGCTTATCTGTTGAGGCTGGTTTTCTTTAGCATTGTTTCATCTGTTTGCTTTTGCAGGGATAGGTCATTGTTCTGGTTTTTCAGGCAGAGGAGAAGAATTCTGAGACTTGAGTTTACTTATTTTAACAGCAGGTTCTGTTTTAGGCAAGAAGACATCCCGTCACCCCTTGCACCAGGATCTGCACTATTTCCCCTTCAGGCCCAGCAATAGCATCGTTTGTGCCTGGACAGCCATGGAGCACATCGACCGGGACAATGGCTGTCTGGTTGTGCTCCCAGGGACACACAGAGGCCCCTTGAAGACACACGATTATCCCCAGTGGGAGGTAAGTCTGCCTGGAGGCTGAGTCTTGATCAGAATCTTTTGTTGTTTTGATTTCACATCAGTATACATAAGGAGCTTTGCCAATAAGATGACATTTCCTTTCTTAGCAAAACATTGTTCTAGGATTTAGAATAACAATCAGGGAAAATTCAAGGATGTCAGATAAAATGACTGTCTTTGTTCTTTCAACAAGTGCTTGAAAGCCAACCAAAGTGGGGAACTTTGGCGATGCTATAAAAGATCTGAGATTATGAAGCCTAAGTGCAGAGGTAAGACACAAAGCGGCAACACCAGATGTGTGTGCCAAGTGCCACATGAGTCTTACACCCTGATTGGTGGGTCTCGCAGTAAACAAGTGGGATCATCTCCTTCCAGCTGAACAGACGGGCAGAGAGAGGCTCTGGGGAGGACTGAGTAGTATCCTGTTGCGAGGCTGTTCATGGTTTATCGATTCAGCTGATGATGCTGGAGGACTGATTAATGCTTTGGGGCCCATGAATGATGAGGTCAAATTGGTTCTTCAAGGCGATAACCTTGTGGTCTGGCACAGAATGTACTGCAGGTATAAGAGTCCAGAGGCAGAGAAACCAGAGAGGAGACTCTTAGCATTTTAGGTATAAGGCAATGTCTCAAAAATCCCATAATGATGATCAAGGTGGGAAGAGCACCTGTTGTTAAGGCAGACAGAATGGACACGGTTCTGTGGGATGTAAAGAATATGGCTCTTAGGACTTCTGTGCCAACTAGTGAGAATTCTTCTTTTTTAAAAATATTAATTAATTTTATTTTTGGCTGCACTGGGTCTTTGTTGCTGCACACGGGCTTTCTCTAGTTGTGGCGAGTGGGAGCTACTCTTCGCTGCGGTGTGCGGGCTTCTCACTGCAGTGTCTTCTCTTGTTGCGGTGCGCGGGCTCTAGGTGCGTGGGCTTCAGTAGTTGTGGCACGCGGGCTCTAGAGCGTAGCCTCAGTAGTTGTGGCGCATGGGCTTAGTTGCTCCGCATGTGGGATCTTCCCGGACCAGGGATCGAACCTGTGTCCCCTGCATTGGCAGGCGGATTCCTAACCACTGAGCCACCAGGGAAGCCCCTAGTTAGAATTCTTGCACTGAGGATTAGTGCTAAGTGAAAATATCTGAGTCTAGATTCTGATATAAAATCTGAAATTCGTCGATTAAGTTGAGGTTTAGGAAAGGTTGGTGCAAGCAACAGAAGTGGGTTTTCACCGACTTCAGCCGAAGGGAATGGAGGGCTGCAGGGGCAGGCAGAATCGGTGGGAAGGCTGACCAGCTCTGGGGGTTGGGGGATGGGGAAGGAAAGCGGAAGTCCTTGCTCGGCGGGAACAGTTGGGTGGGGTACCTGGCATGGGCAGTGGACCCTGACTACATCCGGTCTCTTCGATCCTCTGCTCAGATTCAAAGCGGCCTCGGTGGGAGGTCAGATTAGCTTATCTTGGTTACATATCAACCCTGTGCACGGAGAGAAGCTCACTGGGTCAAAGTCCCAATACAGTGCAGTACGAAAGTAGTCATTCCCCAAAAGGAATTTGTATTTGGGATAGTCTTAGGAAAGGAAATGGGATGCTACCCTCCAAAGACCCATAAAGGTTTGCAAACTTTGTCACTTCTCGTTTTAGCTTCTTCCATAAAGACATAACCATTACCTAATACAGTAACTAACTTTGAAAATAGTTATAAACAAACACAATGTTTTATTTATTTTATTATTTTTTAAAATTATTCTTTATTTTATTTATTTATTTTTGGCTGCATTGGGTCTTCGTTACTGCGCGTGGGCTTTCTCTAGTTGCAGCGAGCGGGGGCTACTCTTTGTTGCGGTGCGCGGGCTTGTCATTGCAGTGGCTTTTCTTGTTGTGGAGCACGGGCTGTAGGCTCGCGGGCTTCAGGAGTTGTGGCGCACGGGCTCTAGAGCACAGGCTCAGCAGTTGTGGCGCACGGGCTTAGATGCTCTGTGGCATGTGGGATCTTCTCGGACCAGGGATGGAACCTGCGTCCCCTGCATTGGCAGGCGGATTATTAACCACTGCGCCACCAGGGAAGTCCCCATAATGTTATAATTTACTATTCTTTCTTTACTCTGCATGTGACATGAGTGGTTTTTCAGCCCAGAAAAACTGAGTATTTTCTCTCCCCTAGTCTGGGAGAATAGTTAGCTTCTCAGAGATGCTCCTGAGTAACAGAAGAATGATTTATGCCAAGTTCCAGGTGGGAAAGAATGATTATGGGTTAACCTGGAAAGCTGGTCTCCTGCATTACCACAAAATGCAAAGCTGATCTAGATCTTCATTTATAATTCAGTAATGAAGGGTAGGTGGAAATTCCAAATTTTTCATCCGGTCTAAAAAGTCCAAAATTTTAGCATCAACATGTGGCTTTCTTAAAACCAGTCATCTGAGAAGCTTTGGTATATGTAAGGTTTTTTGGTTTTTTTAAATCTAATTTATTTATCTGTTTCTCTTGGAAGAACTTAGAGAAGCTTTGTTTTTTCCTGATGAGTCATTGATAGGATCTTAATTAGTGGCTTCCTCACATCTGGACTTGGCTTCTCTCGTGTTTTAGGGAGGGGTTAACATCATGTTCCACGGGATCCAGGACTATGACAAAAATAATGACCGGGTGCACCTCCTGATGGAGAAAGGAGACACCGTTTTCTTTCATCCTTTGCTCATCCATGGATCTGGTCGGAACAAAAGTCAAGGATTCCGGAAGGTATGCATTCACATCACAGCTCTTTCTGAAGATGAACGGGTTAGGAACAAAAGTGCCATGATATATTCAAAGTTAAAGGATTTGTGACTTTTAACTAAACTGCCCTTTAGTCTGGTTTATTTAGCAGGAAATATATTTGCCTCCGTCACGCTTTCTTGCTCACAGCAGCAAGGAGCCAGGTGACCTCAGGATCCCAGCCTACTGAACATTCATGGAATTGCTTCAGAGTGAGAGTTTACTTAATTGGAAGCTGCTAGCGTATGGTTTCAGAGGCAAAAACAAAGGCAGACATACCAAATAAGAACATCTGGGATGTGTACAGCTCATATAAGAGGAACGTTTGTAATATTATTGCTACTGGGGAAAATATTATTGATCGCAAAGGAAGGTCTGAATTGGCCTCCCGGAAATCAGATATGGCCATGTTTTTCACCCCTTAGCCTCAGTGTTTTCAATTTCATGATTTCAGTGCTTACATTAAAAATTGACATAATTTCTCATAAATTCCCAGATTCCTTGCCTCTCTAAGATTCCGCAGATCTGACGCTACTATGGGCTCCCATTTCCCTATGATGACATGGCTGTTTATACTAAATATTAGGGGCTTCTTTGGGGCCGAGGGAAGTTTTCCAGTCTGTCACAACAAGCCCTTGTGTCTCCCTGAGGCTGGGGGTTAGTTGTCAGATTTCATCTTCCATTCATTCAAATATCCAGCAGGCTCCATGGGCCTGGTGAGGGATGGGCATGAGGGAAGAAGGCACTCCCCTCAGGGGTACCCAAAACACTCCACAGTCCAGTTACATAATATTTTAATGTAGTAGTTTAAAAAATCAAAATTAATGCCAAAAAATCCATGGTGAGCACAACGCCAAAATTTTAAAGACGAGGAAAGAACTGTGACCCTCAGAACTGTGCAAAGGGGTACAGGCACTACGCTGGAAATAATGTGTTTTAATATACCGACTTTATAATTTTTCAATATTTTTTAACTGCTTTAATGTTTGGGGAAGTATTAACCGTTACAAAATACATAAAAGGGTGCAGGTAGGACTGTACAATTTTTCCCTGTTGCCTCAGGCTCCAGGATGGCTTGGTATGGCACTAGGGCTTCCATGGGAAATAAAGTCTGTGACTCAACTGCCTCGAAATTTGATATTTGGGGCAAAGTAGGAAGCTCTTCTGATGGGTGCAGTCACCCTAAAACAACTAACCTGTGACAAGGAAGGTGAGTTTTAACTACCGCCTTGCAAGTTAGATCTGTTTATAACTCCTTCAAGAATGGGGAGAACCAAGGAACTTCCATCCTACCTTCAAAAGGAAACGAGGTGGGTATTGTATGTGAATGCGATCAAACTTTAAACATCCTTCTGATTCAAGAGGGGTGTCTGCCTATTATTTCCTTTGCAAGGCCTTTTCAGTTTTTTCACCCCATCATCTGTGGCCATTGAAATACCAACTCATTACAAACTTAACTGAGTAACTTCTGTAACTGAGGTGATGAGAAACCCTGCAATACATTCCTCTGTAGGACTTGGCAGTATCCACTCATTAGAAAAATCAAATGCTAAAAAGTTAAAGACTTCTTACTTACATAATTCTGTTCCCTGCCCCGTATATACCTTTGGAAAATAAATAACACAGCTAGTGAAAAACGTCATGTAAATTCTCAATTAGCCTTTAGCTGGGTGGAAAAAAAAGCAGCTGAGCCATCGAGAGACTGATTCAGGACACGTGGGAACAGCGTTCAGTCTAGAAATCGAACGCTCAGTGACAGAACTGACTTTCTAAAAGAAGCCTCCTTGCTAGGTTGCTGGTGTTAACGGGGTGTTTTTTGTTTGTTTGTTCTTGTTTTTGTAACATGAATCGATTCACTTTGCACAGGCAATTTCCTGCCATTTTGCGGATGCCAACTGCCACTACATCGATGTGAAGGGTACCAGTCAAGAAAACATTGGAGAGGAAGTTTTAGAGATAGCCAGTAAAATCCATGGAGTGAAAGACGTCAGCCTGAAGGTATGTATGTTTGTATGAAATGACAAGGTAAAGATCTTGGTTTTGTCTTTTCTTCAGATGCTTAATAATTCTCATACCTGATTTAATTTGAAAGTATAAAATGCTTGGGTTTAGAGCTCGTTTCGGAAACATTGCTGAGACCTGAGAATGACAGTGGAGTTTGTTTGTACTACTTGCTTCCCCAGTGTGGGAGACCTGAATTCTGTAAGTCTCTGGGCTGTCCTGTGGCACGCAGGCCGTCGTGTTGCAGAACGGACAGGTAGGAGAGGAAGTAGATAACATATTCAGGGGAGAGCAAATGGAGGACAAGGCTACCTTCTGAACGCACACGTTTTAAAGGTTTGGGCTGTCAGTCATAGGCCTCCTTTGTTTGTAAAGAGAGTACATGCATTTGGAATTCCAGTAAGACTCCCAGAAAGCAATTCTCAAGCAAGTGTTTGTTTGGGTCAGTTTGCATCTGGAGTTTGACGAGAGCCTGCACGCAGCAGAGATGAGAGATCACGGATGCTTGTCATAGCGGGCGTAAGACGGTGTTCCATATGCTTCCCTAATTAATACACCTCATCTGCAGATTATTTGTTTTTAACTGGTGAACATTCCATGCTGCTGCTGATCGACAACAAGTTATCAGTCAAGGCAAATAAACTTATTTGCATCGTAGATTGTGTACATTTTAGCATCTGAACCAAGAACCTGACCCTACTTGTTAAATGTGCATTAGATAACTAAATGCATCTATTCTGGGGGCGACATGACCCCCAAATAGGCTGAGTGTAATGATAACTCAGGGCCTTCTAGTACTCTGAAGAGCCTTGCTCACCAAAGGCAGGGTACCACCTTCTGAAACAACTTCCCAGAGCACAAATCTTCCTCCACCCTTAACCCCTTTTCTCTTTGGAATCTGTGAATGTATCCCATATCTGAAAATGCTCTGGTCTCACACTGGCACATCCTGGAAGTCTTGTCCTTCTCCCTTTGTCCAGTACTTAAATGTCCTACAAAGGCAACATATTTTGCCAACTGGAGCTTCCATCCAACACCCTGAATTTCAAGGCAGGAAAAAAATGTATATACGTCTGAGGTCTGTCACAGTTGTACTAAATGAATCAGTTCCTGTATTTATTTTTCGTTACTCTCTCAGCTATAGTTCATTGGCTTTACTTAAAAGAACAATACTAACTTCTGCTATAGAGTTCTTTGCCAGGTACAAAAGCACGTTCATATCCCTTTTCTTCTCTTCTTCACCAAAACCCAGTGGAGCAGTCATTATAGCTCCAAGTTCTTAATGAGAAAATGAAGAGTTCAAGAGATTGCCCTCAATTACGTAAGTGACGGAGATTTCAGAGTCAGGTCCAGTTCCCAAATCGTTCTTCCCAGGATACCTTGCTGTTTGCTCAAAAATAAACAAGAAAGTCTGAGTTGTTTTATTAGGAACAAAGAAGAAAAAACCCAAACCAGTAGCCCAGGACATCATTTTCATGATAATGATCTAATCAGGGGTACATGGCTCAGAATGGGGCAGGCAAACATAACCAAGGAAAGCAGGAGCTTGGGTACTAAACTGTTTGTATTGTGACCAGACTTAACCGCCAGTTCCAACACCTGTAATCAGCACGAGCGCCAAGTAAAACAAGACTGACACGAGTGGGGACTCACTGTCTTGGCTACTAAACATGATTTTAGATGTTGGCAGGGACATTAACTGGACTCTCAGAATGTGCTTTATTTACTGTTATGACCATTGTGGATGGTTTTTTTTTCTTTTTTGTATTTAACCACTTGTAGATGCTAGTAATCTACTTTGCCTTATGGTGAATAGGTAAATCAAAGTGTCCCATAAACTCACTGTGTTTGGTATTATTTCCAGGATGTTTGGAGATTTCGAGCACGCGTCGTGAAAGGAGAAAGAATCAACCTCTGAAATAGCCCTTCGCTCGAACTCTTTTCAAGAAAACCAGGATGGAACAAGGTCTCAGAGGAAAACCTTTTCTCAATGAGATGATGTAATCTTTTCTATCCACTTGTTAACAAAATCAAAGTGCACAGATCCAGTACTTAATTGCATACAGGTAATTCTGCAGCACGGCGGCGTGGCTTTAATGGACATAAAATCAGTAGAAGTGAAATATTACTGTTTTAAGGAAAACTTGGGGTTGCAACTAATAAAGGTGATGCATAATTGAAGTCTGTTCGATCAGTTTCTTTCATTCAATTAGCTCTTTACCCAAGCAGGGATTAATGTTCTGAAACGCAAAGCCCACCACCTCCCAATTTCGTGTTGTGAGAGATTTCTTTTCAAATCTGGAACAATGAATATTAGAGGCACAGTTAGTGGACGGCCTAAGAAGGGCATCAGGGAGTAAAAATGTGGGTGGAGACTCATGTTCTGACACAGGATTCCCTTCCATGGCCTCTCCAGCCCAACCAACCTCCTTAAAGACTGGATCTTTCCAAGCCTTTTTCTCTAAAGAGAGAAGACCAGGGTCACTTTCTCTGCCAATTCATATTGGGCAGGGCAGCATTTACGAATGAAATCTAACCTCTTTCAAAGGTCTTGGAAAATGGTTAGATACTTTTTTTTTAACATCTTTATTGGAGTATCATTGCTTTACAATGGTGTGTTAGTTTCTGCTTTATAACAATAGCCAGGACATGGAAGCAACCTAAGTGTCCATCATCGGATGAATGGATAAAGAAGATGTGGCACATATATACAATGGAATATTACTCAGCCATAAAAAGAAACGAAATTGAGATATTTGTAGTGAGGTGGATGGACCTAGAGTCTGTCATACAGAGTGAAGTAAGTCAGAAAGAGAAAAATAAATACCATATGGTTAGATACTTTTGATTTGGATTTCGAGTGGTGTGGACTGGGGGAATTTAATAGAGCACTGTATTTCTACACCAGCTGAGGGCAGCAAGGAGCCACGGTCCTTATTCTTAAAAATTCTAGTTAAAGCTTTAATAAGAAAGAAAGAGTCCCCGTTTTTGTCATTCTGCTATGCACATGTTTTCCTAAATCTAGCTTCACCGTTTTTGTCAGTTTCTCTGTAAGAACACCCAGTTTAAGCTCAGGTCTCGCTAGATACTGGGGAAGACATGAGAATCCCTGACAGCGTCTAAGGATTATGGAATAATTGGAAACAAAATGTACATAGGGAAAGCCAGTGTAAACAGCATGTATGGGGCACTGTTCTGCAATAAACTTTTCCAACTAATTTTTTTTTAAGGTTTTCTTTTTTCTTTTAAAAATTTATTTTTGCTGTGTTGGGTCTTCGTTTCTGTGCGAGGGCTTTCTCTAGTTGTGGCAAGTGGGGGCCACTCTTCATCGCGGTGTGCGGGCCTCTCACTATCGCGGCCTCTCTTGTTGTGGAGCACAGGCTCCAGACACGCAGGCTCAGTAGTTGTGGCTCACGGGCCTAGTTGCTCCGCGGCATGTGGGATCTTACCATACCAGGGCTCGAACCCGTGTCCCCTGCATTGGCAGGCAGATTCTCAACCACTGCACCATCAGGGAAGCCCCCAACTAATTTTGAATTTAAAATAAATGTGAAAAAGTAGACTTCAGCAGGAAAACCAGACAGCAGAATTTGTCACTTCCCTTGTGCTTATTTATGGCTGTGTTGGGTCTTCGTAGCTGCGCGCGGGCTTTCTCTAGTTGCTGTGAGCGGGGGCTACTCTTTGTTGCCGAGCACGGACTCTAGGCTCACGGGCTTCAGTAGTTGTGGCACGTGGTCTCAGTAGTTGTGGCTCACAGGCTCTAGAGCACAGGCTCAGTAGTTGTGGCGCACGGTCTTAGTTGCCCCGTGGCATGTGGGATCTTCCCGGACCAGGGCTCAAACCCGTGTCCCCTGCATTGGCAGGCGGATTCTTAACCACTGCGCCACCAGGGAAGCCCCCGTGTGCATTTTTGAGTGAACTCCAACTAGTCAATTGGGAAACATTTCCCATCTTCCCGTGTCCCTTTTGCCTACTAGTTATCTAACAAATATCCAAGCATCTGTTACTGAACCAGGTTCGTTTTGCACCAGTTTCTAGAAAAGTTTTTCAAGCCAAAATGCTGAGACCCGAGGTTTGCAGCAGGGAGGAGACGGAAGAACAAAGCCTCAGATCTGCCTCCTGGAAGGCAAGGGGCTTGGGCTGTTTATGGGATAAGGCAGCAGGGCGGACTGAGGCATGGGGAGCGTGGGAAAGGTGGTTGGGGAAAGGTGCAGTCAGGTCATCACTGTTATTCTGCGCAGGTGTGGCTAAGCCTCAGTTCTCTGCACGTTCAAAAAGGCAGGCGCTCTGCACAGACCCAGGGTGGTGTCTTCAGCCCCCTGATGTCAAAAGGTCACTTAACGGAGACTCGCGCATGCCCAGTTGGAGGGTGGGTGGTCCTATCCGGTCTTAACCAGTTCACCTCCAGGCAGACACAGCTGACTCCAAGTTCTGGGACAAGAACTCAGGCAAACATCGTATAGCAACAATTAAAACGACCTTGGTTAGTGGAGGCAGGTGAAATGGATTTGACTAACGATTACCCACGCTTTCACATTCACTCCGCGTAACAGGCCCAAGTATGGAACGAAGACAGTAGCAGGATGAACTTGACTGCTTATTTTGCTTATGGGACCCCTGGAAAGGTGGGAGCCGATGTCCGCTGGAAACTGATGGGCTGGGATAGGAATATCACTAGATCTTGGCAGAATAAGGAAAAGCCTGGAAGAAAACAAGAGCCTGGCTTCACAGTGGGTGAAGGGGATTTATCCTGGGCTTATGTTTATTTCATCAGAGACCCATCTAAAAAGAGTATATGAGGTACTCAAAGCACAGAACAAAACAAATAGAAAGGCTCCTCTTTTTCTATATTTGGGACTAATCATAGGAAAACCAGAAACCTTTGCTCCTGAGATCTGCTTGGAGCTCGCCTCTTTTTTTTTTTTTTTTTTTTTTTTTTTGCGGTACGCGGGCCTCTCACTGTTGTGGCCTCTCCCGTTGCGGAGCACAGGCTCCGGACGCGCAGGCTCAGCGGCCATGACTCACGGGCCCAGCCGCTCCGCGGCACGTGGGATCTTCCCGGACCGGACCGGGGCACGAACCCACGTCCCCTGAATCGGCAGGCAGACTCTCAACTACTGTGCCACCAGGGAAGCCCCTGAGCTTGCCCCTTTTAAACCACAGGTTAAATGAGTTTGAAAAGCTTATGATTGCATCAACAAAACATGATAACATTTCCCAAAGCTAATTCTAGTAATACAGCTCAATGGTTCAAACCATCTCAAATTTACCTGTCAAAATCTTTTCTTACTAACCCAGCACAACCTGAATTAATCTCTCCTTCAACTCAACTCTTGTAACCATCCTGTATGTATAGTACATACCACCACCTGGCACTTAATACATTTCCTGAAAGTATGGTTTTCCCATTTGTAAATACCCTGCCTTCCTGAATAGAGATAGTAAAGACCCTTGAAGGCCCTGCCTATTCCTTTGGGCACCTCTGTTAGTGCTCACAGTGCCCTCACATATGAGACCCTTGCTATTTATTGCTTATTCAATGTAAGCACCAAACTTCTCATTTTTTTTGGCTGTGCTGCACAGCATGTGGGATCTGAGTTCCCTGACCAGGGACTGAACCCCTGCCTCCTGCAGTGGAAGTGCAGAGTCTTAACCACTGGACCACCAGGGAAGTCCCTCATTTTTGTAACTGTTTCTCTTTCGTAAGAGAGTATGTCCCTCTACCCTCCTACACTGTTGGTGGGAATGTAAATTGGTACAACCATTATGGAGAACAATATGGAAGTTCCTTAAAAAACTAAAAATAGAACTACCATATGATCCAGCAATCCCACTCCTGGGCATATATCCGGAGAAAACTAATTCGAAAAGATACATGCACCCCAATGTTCACAGCAGCACTATTCACAATAGCCAAGACATGGAAACAACCTAAATGTCCATCGACAGATGAATGGATAAAGATGTGGTACTTACACACAATGGAATATGACCCAGCCATTAAAAAGAATGACATAATGCCATTTGCAGCAACAGGGATGGACCTAGAGATTATCATACTAAGTGAAGTAAGACAGAGAAAGACTAATATCAGATACCACTTATATATGGAATCTAAAAAAATAATACAAATGAACTTATTTACAAAACAGAAACAGAGTCACTGATGTAGAAAACGAACTTATGGTTACCAGGGGGGAAAGGCAGGGTAGTGGGTGGGAGGGAGGAACTGGGAGATTGGGATTGACACATACACACTGCTATATATACAACAGATAACTAACAAGGACCTACTGGATAGCACAGGGAACTCTTCTCAATACTCTGTAATGATCTATATGGGAAAAGAATCTTAAAAAGAGCAGATATATATATATGTATATATATATGTACAACTGACTCACTTTGCTGTGTGGCAGAAACTAACACAACATTGTACATCAAAAAAGAGAGAGAGCATGTCCCTCTTAAACACACTTGGCCTGTGCAGCCTTGGCCCCGATTTCCGGTTCCTGACATGTCTTCCCCTGAGTGTTCCAGCCACCTCTCGCTCCACTGCACTCTTCACCTCTTCACCAGTACCTCTTTCATATATGTTGGGGGACAGGGACGCTGGGAAAGGAGGTGACTGTGACTGAGAAGTCTGGTTACTCATCAGAAGCTCCACAATAGGTTTGATTGTGTTGAGTTTGATATCTACTTTTTAGGTGGATATGCTTTAAAAATTTTTAACTGCAGTAAAATGCACATAAAATTTACCACCTTAACCATTTCTAAGTGTACATTTGAGTGGTGTTAAGTACATTCACATTGTTGTGTAACCGTCACTGCCATCTATCTCCAGAACCCTCTTCATCTTGCAAAACTAACCCCCTACTCCTCATTTACCCCTCCCTCCAACCCAGAGTACCACTAGTCTACCTTTTATCTATCTCTATGAATTTGACTATTCTAGGTTCCTCATGTAAGTGGGATCATACAGTATTTGTCTTTTTGCAACTGGCTTATTCCACTTAGCATACTGTCCTCAAGGTTCATGTATGCTGTAGCAAGTGTCAGAACTTCCTTCTTTTTAAGGCTGAATAGTATTCTACTGAATGGATAGACCACATTTTGCTTATCCATTCATCCATCTGCAGACACTTGGGTTGCTTCCAATTTGTACCGATTGTGAATAAAGTTGCTATGAACGTGGTATACAAATAACCCTTTGAGACCCTGTTTTCAATTCTTTTGCCGAATTTCAGGATCATATGGTAGTTCTATTTTTAATTTTTTGAGGACCCACCACACTGTTTTCCACAGCAGCTGCACCATTTTACATTCCCATCGAAAAATCACAAGGGTTCCAATTTCTGCACATCCTCTCCAACTCTTATTATTTTTGGTATTTTTATAGTAGCCATCCTAATGGGTATGAGGTGGTGCTGGGTTAGATATTTTTGACCAAAGTAAAATTCTTAGCTCAGACTTGTAAGGACAGTTGAAAGTTGACTACCTTACTGAAATAGAGTAGGTGGAGGGAGGTGGTGTACATCTCTATCATTATGTAAATTCCCTCACTGTTCCAACCTGGTAACTTCTCCATCTCACAATACTTTAGTCTTTGGCTAAGACATTGTCTCTGAACTATCAATTCTATCTTCTTCAGAAGGATACCTTTGGAAGTTCACAGGGACAAAATTATTCCAAATAAACATAAGCCACTCTTGGGTTTTAGTTCTAATGCCATTATCCTGAACAAGGCAGGTCCCACATAGGCTGACCCCCTTTGTCATGTGTTTGCAAGAGGGCTGAGAAGGTTCCCACTTCAAATCATCTTCCACCCATGTCACAAATTCCACCCTAGCCATGAGTTTGAGGACAGAGCCTCTTTCTAGACGCTCTCTTTTTTTTAAAAAAATGGGACTTGACTTTATTTTTAAATTAATTAATTAATTAATTATTTTTGGCTGTGCTGGGTCTTCGTTGCTGCACGCGGGCTTTCTCTAGTTGCGGTGAGCGGGGGCTACTCTTCGTTGCGGTGCGTGGGCTTCTCATTGCGGTGGCTTCTCTTGTTGCGGAGCACGGGCTCTAGGCGCATGGGCTTCAGTAGTTGTGGCTCACAGGCTCTAGAGCACAGGCTCAGTAGTTGTGGCTCACGGCTTAGCTGCTCCGTGGCATGTGGGATCTTCCCGGACCAGGGCTCGAACCCATGTCCCCCGCATTGGCAGGCAGATTCTTAACCACTGCGTCACCAGGTAAGTCCCTAGACATTCTCTTTTAAAACTCAAGTGCCTCAGGAAGTCTGGCATTAAATCCTAACATCTTAGTGGGACATTTCCTCCTTTTTGATAAGAGAAATGGGACAGCCTTGGGAACAAAGGAAAGACAACAAATGGGGATAGAAAAGCAAAAGGGAAGAGGGTCACGGGAGGTGTGTAACAGTGATGCAAGGTGACATAGGCCAAAACTGGCCTTTCACCAGAACTGGCACTGAGCCCATGTGTACCAGAGCAGTTATATCTGCTGCTGAAATACGGAAAAACCGTCATAACAGTGGGTAGCGAGCCGTTGTCCCGAGCATTTCCATCACCGCCCCCCAGGCCAAGTGCCGCCTCTCCATCCCAGTTGCTCCCACCTCTCTCCTGGGACTCCTCCCCACAACTTCCCAAATCCAGCGGCCAGAGGGGACCTGCCCCAGGACCGTGAACATGCCAAGCCTCACTAGTTATTCAACATTTTGATGTCACCTGCTTCCAACAACTGTCAAATGGACAATAAAAGCAAGTCTCAGGATAGATTCTGCTACCGATTCCAACAGCTGTTGGCAAAGGGACAGAGGAGTCAGTCATCTAACCTGGTCTGTTCATCTCAGATCTCTCTCCTTTGCCATCCTGGGGTAGGAAACAGTGATCTGAGAGCAGGTGAGCCTTGTCATTTGATCTGGCCACAGGGTCCTTGTGAATGAGGGTCCCTGGACCTAGAATGCCACACCATTGGGGTCTGGTGGCCGCTTGCTTCTGTGTTGTACATGCGAGGAGAGCTGTGGCCACACACTCTTTCTAGCCACAAGCGACACTCTATTAAGGATGGAGCACTGTTTCTAGCTTCCCTTATGGGAATGACAAACCCTCTGGTGCAGATTTAGATAATGATAGTTAAAGTACTTGAACATGAGTTCCTGGTGGGGATGCTTCAATGCTGACTAATCCGAGGGTGCAGATTAAATTTAATTAACACGCACCCATATTCTGCACTGTTGATTTTTTTGATTATTTTGCATATCAGAGGGCTCACCCATTTAAAATACACAATTCAGTGGCTTTCAGTAGATTCACAGATACGTGCAACCATCACCACAGTCAATTTTAGAACATTTCTGTCACCTCAAAAAAGAAAGCCGCTATACACACAATTCTCCTGAGAACTGTCATTTCTTGGAACAGAGTTGGGTGGGGAGAGGAAGGCCCAGGACTTTTCTCTTATTTATTTATCTATTTATTTATTTTTGCGGTACGCGGGCCTCTCTCTGTTGTGGCTTCTCCCCGTTGCGGAGCACAGGCTCCGGACGTGCAGGCTCAGCAGCCATGGCTCCCGGGCCCAGCCGCTCTGCGGCATGTGGGCGGGGCACGAACCCATGTCCCCTGCATTGGCAGGCGGACTCTCAACCACCGCGCCACCACGGAAGCCCAGGACTTTTCTCTTTTATTTGACTTTGACTGAACCAGGTGAATGCACTCCCCATTCAGAAACTAAAGCAAAATTTTAAAGTAAAAAAAATGAACAGGAAGAAACTGAGAGTGACTCAGAGACTGGTCACTAAGGGGTGCAAGCAAAACTCTCTCTGCCCTTCTCCGGATTTCTGCCCTAGGTCGGGAGTCAGTGATCTTTCTCTGTCAAGGGTCAAAGAGTCAAAAATATTTATTTTTCGCTTCACTGGTCATACTGTGTCTATTGCAACAATTCCGGGAGGCAGCTGGGGACCACAGTAGCCGTGACCCCACGAAGCTCTATTTACAAAAACAGGTGGCCTGTGAGATTTGACCCCAGCTCCTGTTTGCCCCCGTGCTCTGGATGAATGCCCGGAGTCAGCAGAGCAAACAAGTCCTTTGCACCTGGGCAAGAAGCATCTGGCCTAGTGGCAGCTGTGCTTGGGGTGCACCCACGGTGCTTCTTTTTTTAAAAATAAATTTATTTATTTTCGGCTGTGTTGGGTCTTCGTTGCTTCACGCGGACTTTCTCTAGGTGCAGCGAGCGGGGTTATTCTTCGTTGGGGTGCACGGGCTTCTCACTGCGGTGGCTTCTCTTGTTGCGGAGCACAGGCTCTAGGCACATGAGCTTCAGTAGCTGTGGCTCGCAGGCTCTAGAGCGCAGGCTCAGTAGTTGTGGCGCACGGGCCTTAGTTGCTCTGTGGCACATGAGATCTTCCCAGACCAGGGCTCGAACCCTTGTCCCCTGCATTGACAGGCAGATTCTTAACCACTGTGCCACCAGGAAGGCCCCGCACAGTGCTTCTTTAGGACACAGAAGGTGCCGTGAGCCTGGCCCTGCCCAGGGCAGAGTGTGGCTTGCTTTCACGTGTGATGGATGGCTGTTCCCTTTTCTGCTTTTCTTTTTTAAAAATGTATTCTTGGGCTTCCCTGGTGGCGCAGTGGTTGAGAGTCTGCCTGCCGATGCAGGGGACATGGGTTCGTGCCCCGGTCAGGGAAGATCCCACATGCCGCGGAGCGGGCTCGCTGAGCCTATGCTCTGCAATGGGAGAGGCCACAACAGTGAGAGGCCCACGTACTGCAAAAAAAAAAAAAATG
This sequence comes from Stenella coeruleoalba, assembly GCF_951394435.1. Lineage (NCBI taxonomy): Eukaryota > Metazoa > Chordata > Mammalia > Artiodactyla > Delphinidae > Stenella > Stenella coeruleoalba. Next base: position 174,115,269 of record NC_137147.1, on the reverse strand, counting down.
TATTCTTATTTTATAAAATTGAAATATAATTGACATATACCATTGTATTAGTTTTAGGTGCACAACATAATGATGATTTACACATATACTGCAAAGTGACTACCAGAAATTTAGTTAACATCCTTATTTTTTTCCTTGATGCGGCCCATTGTTGATCTCGATTAAGTTAGGGACACCCCCGAGACCTGTGGTGTAGTCTGTAGCCCAGAAAGGAGCTCCTCTGAGGTGCAGAGGAGATGCTGATAGAGTCACAGAATTATATACATCAATTATATACATCAAATGTCCATCAAATTATATGGACATCAATGTCCATATATATTAATTAATTAATTATATACATCAATGTCCATCAAAACTCTTGGTTACAAACAACAGACACAGATCATGACCATAGGCAACAGTCATGCGCCGTGCTGGCAGGCTCTCTAGGGCTCAGAAACATGCAGGCAGCCAGGAGGCCCAGCATGCAGTGGACAAGAGCACACACGAAAGATGGGCTGGGCCAGTGGCCGCAGCAAGAGCTGTGACCCTCCCACCCCCACCCCTGACCCTGGGGCCCCTGCTCTGGAGCCAAGACCTGGGGACAAGCTCTGGGGACAGAATGTGAGCCACATGCCACCTGCTGGCTGCCACCGAGGCGGGGAGAGAGAGGACACCGGCTTAGAGACGGCCAATATTTGTTACCGGTCTGAGACAATTTTTAAAAATTGTGGCAATGTGTGGAGGTATCTCTAGTGGCAAGAAGGAGTTAGGGGCCAAAAGGATATACATAAAAGACCTAACTTTTGTCTAAGTCACTGACTTTGTGTCTCATTTCCAGAACAAAAGGCCTCAAAGAACATAGACTTTATTAGGATAAATGTGATCAGCGGTGTCTTCAACTCCCAGAATACATTTTTTAAAAACTTTTTGATGCTACCATTTCTCTTTTAGTATTTATTTGTTTATTTGGCTGTGCCAGGTCTTTGCTGCGGTGTGCAGGATCTTCAGCCATGGCGTGCGGGATCCCCAGTTGTGGCATGCGGGATCCAGCTCCCTGACCAGGGATCAAACCTGGGCGCCCCCGCATTGGGAGCATGGAGTCCCAACTGCTGGACCACCAGGGAAGTCTCTGACAGAGTACATTTTACTATCTATGTTTTGTGGAGTTTAACATATTTTCATATGCATTTCCTCACTGGACAAGCAGGACGGTACGGTGGAAAGATGAGCTTGGAGGTCAGACAAACTTGCATTTAATTCCTGGCTCTGATATTAAATAGCTGTGTGACTTGGGCAAGTTACTTAACCTCTCTGGATCTCAGAATGCTCATTTGAAAAATGGAGTTAATAAGGCCTGTCTTTGAAAGTAAAAATATCCAGCTTGTTGGTGGAATATCAAAAGAGATCATACAGTGTAGTAGGCATTCAACAAGTGTTAGTTATAATGCTTTTTTTTTAATATTTAATTTTATTTATTTTTGGCTGCGTTGGGTCTTCATTGCTGCGTGTGGGCTTTCTCTAGTTGTGGCGAGCGGGGGCTACTCTTCGTTGTGGTGCACGGGCTTCTCTTTGCGGTGGATTCTCTTGTTGCGAAGCATGGGCTCTAGGCGTGTGGGCTTCAGTAGCTGTGGCTTAGTTGCTCTGTGCCATGTGGGATCTTCTCAGACCAGGGATCGAACCCGTGTCCCCTGCACTGGCAGGTGGATTCTTATCCACTGCACCACCAGGGAAGTCCCTATAATGCTTATTAATCCTCACAAACGTGAGATATGAGGACAAACATGTGTTGCCCCATTTTTGGTAATCCATTCTCTGAAGAGTAATTTAGCTGGTTTGTGCAAGAGATGAGACTGGAAAATCCCGGAGTTCTAATTCCTAGATCAGACGCTTTCTATCACACCACACTCAGAATACCTGCTGATGGTGTTTACTTATAATCACAAAGAAAATCATGGTTGTGGTTTATTTTCCTTGGTAGAATGTAGAGGAAGTGTCTATGTGAGCTCTGATTCCTTAAGTCTCAGAACTGGACGCAAAAACTTCTGCACTGACTCTGTTGGGGAGTGAAACCCCAGGAGACGAGAGTGAGGGAGAGGAGGGGAGGCTGGGAAGGAGAGGGAGCAGTGGTCAGATGGCTGGTGTGACACTGAACCAGCCACAGCTTCACAACAAAACAGCCTGCAGCTTGGTCACAGGGACATCTACAGAGAGGGCCTGGGGAACTTCTGCCTTCGGAGGATGGTGTGGGGCAGCAATGGAGCAATTTAACTGCTGACTCTTTCCCTTATCCCGGGGGATAAAGATGGCATGGTCAATTAAATTTGGGGAATGCTAAATAAAAACAGATTTTCCAGCTGCAGGCCTTGTCAGAGCCTTTAATATGCTCCTGTGCATTGTGAATCTGGCACAAAGGAGGAGAACAGAGTCTATATAGTACTCCCCGAATTTATTTGACCCTGGAAGCCTTTCATCTTGGAGTATCTTGTAGTAGAGGGTGTCCAAACTTTGGGGAACCTACACCCTAAAATATTCCCCAGTGCTGGGCTGTTACTGGGAGTGACAGGATGATGCCCTCTACCTCCGGTGAGATGCATTTTGGCATCTGGTGGGAGGAAGAGGGTCAGGGGTCTTGCCTGCTATTTACCAGTCCTTTTGGTTCCCCAGGCCTGTCATGTAGGACTTAGCCTAACAGAGTCCCCTCGCACCCGAGTCTTGCCTGCAAAGCTGTCCCCACAAGCTGGGCAAGACAAGTTGGGGGGGACTGTGTGCCTGTTTTCCTTTAACACGGCTCAGCCCTGGCCCAAGCTTCTTGATGTGACTTAGTTTCTCTCCTCCCTGGGCCTGCCTTATGTCGTGCCGAGCTGTCCAGACTGTGGAGAACCCAGGATATAAGCCTTATATTCACAGGATTCCTGGATGGCCAGGGACCCCAGTCAGCTTGGCCCACACTTCTTGTCCCATAGACCTTGTCTGTATGCTCTTCCATGGGCCTTGCCTTTCTGTTGCCCCAGAGAGCCCATCCTGAAACCAGAAAGCAGCTCTGTATTTCATCTCCAGAGAGATAGCGCGCCTTTGTTGAGAAAAATGCACAACTTTCTAGGTGCCACTGCAGACCTAGGTTATCGATAATACCTCTGTCCTTGCAAAATTAAAAAACAAATTTTTTAATTGAAGTATAGTTGAATTATAACGTTGTGTTAATTACTGCTTTACAGAAAAGTGATGCAGTTATACATATACATACATTCTTTTTCACCTTCTTTTCCATTATGGTTCATCACAGGATATTGAATATAGTTCCCTGGGCTATACAGTAGGACCTTGTTGTTTATCCATTCTACATAAAGCAGTCTGCATCTGCTAATCCCAGACTCCCAATCCATCCCTCTCCAAGCCCCCCTCCCCCTTGGCAATCACCAGTCTATTCTCTAGGTCCCTGATTCTGTTTCTGTTTCATAGATACGTTCATTTGTGAAAGACATGAATTTTTCAAATTACACACACAAAGACTCTTAGAGGTTGAGGCCCAATGTTGGTATTATTTAAAATAATTTATTTTACTTATTTATTTTGGCCACACCACGCGGCATTCGGGATCTTAGTTCCCCAACCAGGGATCGGACCGGTGCCCCCTGCAGTGGAATTGTGGAGTCTTAACCGCTGGACCGCCAGGGGAGTCCCCAGTGCTGGTATTTTTAAAGCACCAGGGAGATCTGAATTCATAGTCAAGTCTGCGAACCACATCTCTAAACCCTCTACAGTAAAGCTAATGTATATCCATCCATCCCAAGAGTGAGAGCGTTCAAGTCTCTCCATCTGACAGAAGTCCAGGCTCTTTCCCATTGTACGTCACGGGTCCTGTAGGCAGCCGTACAGTCTGCCTTGGTTGAATCTTGGGACGTTAATCTTGGGACCATGGCCTAGTGAGATTAGGGTTTGCGCTGGAACCTGGCCTCGGTGAGTTGGGTCTGTCAGCAGGCTGGGTCAAGTCTTCAGTTCCTAAAGTGGTTGTAATTGCTAAGCTGTTGTCACCATGTAGAGCAGTAAACCCTTGGGGGTGGGCTTCCCACCTTCAAGTGTCACCTTCAGGACAGGGGCTTCAAGCCACTCTGACTGGGAGGCTTTTTAAATCCCTGACGGGTCAACTTCTGAGCAGTGAAGGCTAGGGGTGTGGTGTACCAGTAACCCAGGCACCAAGAGGCTACTCCCAAAGCCTGGGGCAGCTTGGAAAGTGGGCAGGGGTTCAGTCTCATGGGTCAAAGGCAAGAGGCTGTTGAGGAAGGTGGGAGCCAGAGAGTCTGGGTCACAAGGCTCAGGCTCGTACGGTTAGGGCACAGGTGACCGTGGCGGCACAGGGCGCTCCAGAGGTGGAAGCTACGTGCTCTGCTCTAGTTGCTGTCACGGGTAGTAGAACAAACGTCCTTCACTTTGCTTCTTTGCGGGGAGATGAGCCCCAGGTGACTCTCAGTCTAGGGTCTTAAGCCCAAGCTATGACAAGTCTCAGCAGTCTTAATGATCAGCTCTTGCTGTTTCCACTGACAAGAAGCCCAAGGGATGCTGGGTGAGGACCTGCCCAAGACCCCCCTTCACTGACCTGAAACATCCCTCCAGCCCCTCTTCTTCCTCCTCTACCCCTCCAACCCCTCCCCGTCCCATAAGACCTGCCAAAGTGACTAATTTTCACAACAGTGAAGATCTACCCATTCCAGGTGATTGATCTCCTTCCAGAAAAATGGGCCCAACTCACCTTTCCCTTACATCACTAACTTACTTTACTCACCCCAACTCTAAAGGGATTCCTCAGCAAACCAGGAGAACCTGTCACGGTGGAACACCTTTCTGGCTACCTACACTGTTGTGGCTTCTCATCAGCAATGATTACACCATCATGTTCTCCATCTTTCATAACATTTCCAGTAGGTACACACTCTTCTCTCACACATACACCATCATGTGTGCCCTGCTGTTTTATTTAGACTGTTTCCACTTTTCACTTTTGTAAGTATAGATACTTTAAGCCTCGGTGCACATGAGTCTTTGTAATAGATGTGGGATTTTTGGTGAGGGTTAGGGATAGTACTTCGGTGTGAGAAACACAAAAGGTGGCAAAGAGGAGAGGTGGGAAAAAATATAATGTAATTTTAGATGACTCGTGAGTAATTAGAAATCTCTGAATTCAGAGGGATATTAATATGTTTAGCTGACACAGGACAGACATTGACCAATCAGAATCAAGGCCAGCTGTGGGAGCAGAGCAGGGTTCCCCGCTGGGCCAAGCATCGTCCCCTTGGATAATGGACTATGGAAAGTAGGAGTCCTGAGAGGTAGCCTGGGGTACCTGGGGCAACAGTGGGTGAGAGATGGCTCAGGAAAGTGGATACTGAACAACTGATAAGGAAGTATTTTGATATTTTAGTTAACTTGTTTTAGCCATAACAGTGCTTGCCTGCTGAATATCAACTCAGATATTCACAGCAGTACTCCATGCAGCTGTAGAAGACCCCATGCCCTTTTCAGAGCTTTCTCCGCTAATGTGTCATATAGCCTAGTGGTGATGGTGGAAGGCAAATGCTTCTTGGCTTCCTTGCATGGCATGTGGGGAAAGCAAGACACAGAGAAAGGGTTATAATTTTCTCTATAAACTCAAGGACGTCGTTGGTCACACTGAGAACAGAACATTAGCCTAGTGATGCCGATTGCACTGAATGGAGACATCTCCTGCCAGACTTAATTTCAGGAGGAGACTTCTAGACACCATTTTCATAGGGACTGATAATATTTCCATGGTGCATGAGGGAAAGAGCTATAAAGAAGCTCTATGACACGCTGGCTAGGTGCTTAGAGAAATGAATGTCTTTCACAGGAAAATAAGAAACCAGGAAGGTTTTAGAAATGTTGTCCTGACTCACGAAGTCCTCACTTTCCACACCCACCTGTGTCAACACAGTCAGATCCAGAGGCACTTCAAATGAGTTGAAACTTTATATTTTGCAAACTATCACTCTCTTGCCCAACAAATAAGCCTTCACATTCACATCTATAGGGTGTTTCCTTCTCACTGAGGAGGCGGCAGGAAAGGTGTCCATCTACGTGCTCTGTGAGGGCTCCTGAGGGGGCCGAGCTCTGAGGACCTCCTGCTTCCAAGGGTCATGAGTCCCCTTTTTGGTACAATCCTTAACTCACCTCTACCACACGGGGAGGTGCTCAGGGGTAGAATTAGTCCATTGAAAATGAAGTGAAACGAAAGAACATAATATATTCTTAGTATTAGCTATAGACAACGGGTTTTTCTATATTTAGTTCAGGATAACACTTACAGTTGGGCCATGGCATCTGGTGACCTCACCTGCACGGACCCACTCCCTAAGGATCATTTCCACTTACATGAGTTATGCCCTCTTTCCCTGGTGGATCAAATGAGATGCTGAGTCAGTGCCCTTGTCAAAGTTAAAACTGCACCAGAAAAAGCAAGGGAGAATTTATTCAAGACTATTGCAGTAGGGACTTCCCTGGTGGTCCAGTGGTTAAGAATCTGCCTTCCAATGCAGGTGATGCAGGTTCGATCCCTGGTCGGGGAACTAAGATCTCACATGCTGAGGGACAACTAAGCCTGCATGCCACAGCTACCGAGCCCACATGCTCGGAAGCGCCCCGTCCCCATGCCACAACTAGAGAGAAGTCCGCGTGCCGCAGTGAAGAGCTCGCACGCTGCAACGAAAGATCCCGCATGCCGCAATGAAGATCCCGCGTGCCGCAACTAAGACCCGACACAGCCAAATAAATTTAAAAATAAAACATAAAAAGCCTATTGCAATAGAGGAGAGAGACTGATCTCAACTCTACTGAAACAAAGGGCTGGAGATTTTTTTTTCCAATTGAAGTATAGTTGACTTAGAATATTATATTAGTTTCAGGTGTACCACATAGTAATTTGATACTTTTATAGAATATACTCCATACAAAGTTATTATAAAATATCGACTATATTCCCTGCACTGTACATTACAGCCTTATACCTAGTAGTTTGTGCCTCTAAATTTCCTTCCCCTATCTTGTTCCTCCCCCTATACCCTCCCCTCTGGAAACCACTAGTTTGTTCTCCGTATCTGTAAGTCTGTTTCTGTTTTGTTATATTTGTTCATTTGTTTTACTTTTCAGATTCTACATATTAGTGAAAACATACAGTATTTGTCTTTCTCTGCCTGACTTATTTCACTAAGCAGAATACCCTCCAGGTCCACCTATGTTGCTACCAATGGCAACATTTCGTTCTTTTTTATGGCTAAGTAATACCCCATTGTGTATATATACCCCATCTTGTTTCCCATTCATCTGTTGATGGGCATTTAGGTTGTTTCCATATCTTGGCTATTGTAAATCATGCTGCTATGAACATTGGGGTGCATGTATCTTTTTTTTTTATTTTTATTTTTTTTTAAGCATGTATCTTTTTGAATTAGTGTTTTTGTTTTCTTTGGATAAATAACCAGGAGTGGAATTGCTGGATGGTATGGTAGACGTGGAGAGGTTTTAAGAGCTAGGGTAGGGGGAATCACAGGCCACCTGTGTTTGCTAATTGGCCGTCACAATTGGAATAAAGTGCCCATCAAAGTCAGGTGCCTACCCTCCCACAGAGGGCAAAAATGCTACCTCCTCTGGTGTGAGATAGAAGTGCTATCTCCTTTGGTGTTTTCATTTCAAAAACATGATTCCCAGGTCCTTGAGAAAGACACTTCCTGGCTTGAATGTCTGGCAAGAGGTTAGAAGATTTGCATACATTTCAAAGGTGCAGGGTAAGCATTTACAAGCGCACGTTTTCTAAATTAAACGTTCTTACAAAAGGGAGGTCAGGGGCTTACAGTCAGAAAGAAACCTGTCTAAAGTTCAGTCAAACTGAGGGGAACATGAAGGCCATCTTGGTTGCCCTCTAAGACAACCCACAAATGAACCACAGAATTCATGTCTGCTGCTTGAGAAGGACCCTGAACCCAGTGATACATAAACTTGGAAATTTCAGGTCCCTGGGGAGGTACCTTCTTATGAATAGCCCATTGAAGTGAGCTCATAAATGTTTCCCTTTAATGCCCTCACCCAGAGTATTTTCCTTGATTAATGTTTATTGAAACATTTATGCGTCAGTTCGGTGCCAGAGACCATCTCAGGTATGAACAAGGTGGAAACTCCTCCTCAAAGAGACCTCACAGCATTGAAGGAGACAGACAAGTAAATGAACATCTTAGTTATAATGTGAGAGTTCCTCAGAAGCTAAACATGGAGTTACCATATGTCCCAACAATTCTACATCTAGGTATCCACCCAACAGAAATGAAAACCTATGGCCACACAAAAACATGCACAAGAATGTTCATAGCACCATTATTTATAATAGCCAAAAGGTAGAAACAACCCAAATGTCCATCAACCAATGAATGGATAAATAAAATATGGTATATCTGTACAACACGGCATTATTTAGCAATAAGAAGGAGTGAAGTCTGCATGCATGCTACAACATGGATGACCCTTGAACACTGTATTTGAAGTGAAAGCAGTCAGTCACAAAAGCCGCACAGGGTATGATTCCATTTAGGTGAAATATTCAGAAGAGGCAAATCCACAGAGACAGAAAGCAGGGTAGTGGTGGCCCAGGGCTTTGAGGGTTGGGGAAAATGAGGAGTGACTGCTAATGCGTATGGAATTTCTTTTTGGGGAGTGATGAAAGTGTTCTAAAATTGACCGTGGGGATGGGATAGTATATTCACAAAATTACGGTTGTGGGAAGATGGGAAGAACCTGGATTTGACATCAGAAGACCTGGTTTGAATCCACAGATCACTGGACTTGATTTGTCCAATGACACACCCCTTGAACTTCCTCTGTTTTCTCCACCTCACAGAATGATCTTACCATCCATCCACCCAGTTATCCAAACTAAAAACTCAGGAGCCACCTGAAATGCACACCTCCCAATCCGTCACTCCCTTGAGCTAATAAGTCATCAAGTCTCACTGATTCTATTTCTTCAATCTTTTTAAATATCTCTCCTCTCCATTCCTGAGCTTCACCTGGACGAATGCAACAGCCTTCTCTCATTGTCTCCACTTTAGTCTAATCCCTCTCACCCTCCACATCACAGGCGTGGTGTTCCTAAAAAAACCCTCATGTCACTTCCCTGCTCAAAATCATTCAATGGTTCGTTATTGTGTCATGAGAGCAAACACATATACAATGGTCTGTGCATGCCAGGCACTGCTGTAAGAACCATGGATGCATTGTCTCCAATCCTCACATCAATCTGTGTGACAGAGGAGGGAATTGGGCACAGAGAGGTAAAATGACTTGCCCAAGGCCATGCAGCTGGTTCAGTCCAGAGCTGGGGCTGAACTGGGGGACTGGCCCTGGGATATGTGCTTACAGCTGCCATACTAGTCTCACAAGGATGGAGGCCAGACCCCTTACACCGTGACCTAGGCCCTGGCTACCTCCAGCCCCTCCGTGTGCTCCCGTGCTCTGCTATTGCTCATTGCCTGCAATTTCTCAAAAGGGCTTCATTTCTCTGGGCCCTTTGACAATGCCTTCCGTCTAACTGGGCTCTGGAAACCCTCATCTTTCAGGCTTCATCTCAGCCATCAGTGCTTCTTTAAAGTCTTCCTGACCTTCCCCCAACCCCCATGACCCCTACAGATGAGTATCCTGAAGCTGTTTCCATATTGTGTAATATATGTGTATATACATGTTTTTGTTGTTGTTTAATATTTATTTGGTTGCACTGGGTCTTAGTTACGGCAGGCGGGCTCCTTAGTAGTGGCATGCGAACTCTTAGTTGCGGCATGCGTGTAGGATCTAGTTCCCTGACCAGGGATCGAACCCGGGCCCCCTGCATTGGGAGCGTGGAGTCTCAACCACTGCACCACCAGGGAAGTACCCTATACACATGTTTTTGTAATAGCTTTTTTGAGATGTTGATCACATACCATGCAATTCATCCACGTAAAGTGTACAATTCAATGGGTTTTAGTATATTCATAAAATTATAGTTGCATTAGAATCATGCTTTTGCCTTGCGGTGGGTGGCTTGTTATACTCTGGGGTATGATGTCACGAGGAGGCCACCTCTGCAGCACAGCCAGGTGCAGTGAGCAGCCCCAGAGGTGGGCGAGCTGAAGGTGCAAAATGAAGGAGGGTGGGAAGTGTAGACACCAAAGGGTCTAGAGGGAGAGAAAGCTCTGGAAGAACTGAGAGATTATACTTTGAGACCAGCCGTGGCCAGACCATTCCTTGGAGCACATCAGTGTAGCCGATAGAAATCTCAGGCCACCAGCCTTGGTATGTAAGAAATGTAAGCTTGTTTTTCCAGAACAAAGCTTACATCCCATTGCAAGCCTCCATCCTCCATTCAGTGAATTCTGGATCTCCTGCCCTTTTCTTCCAGGCTGGGTCTGAGAGAACTTCCTAGGGCTTGAGATTCTTCCCTAAGCCTTTCTGCGTGGACAGTGGATGCACAGTGTCCGACCTGAGGTGGAAGGTACTTTGGAAACGTTGGGCAGATTTACTAAAAGCTGGTGAGCATGTGACTAGCACAGGTGCCTGGTTTAGAGTAGGTGTTCGATAAATATTCATGGTTGAAATGAATGGAACTAAAAAAGGCAGCAAGAAGAATTAGTGTATCAAGGATGTCACAGGTATTTCACACACCCACTTTCTCACCCACAAGTCCCATCAACATCGCTCTGTCTCCTGGCCCTTCTCTCTTTCAAGTGACAGCTAGTCAACCTGACAGATGAATCCTTGCCGATGTGTCCTCATGGGTATTGCCCCTCCTGGGTTGATCATGCAGAACCCACCCGCACCTGGTTAAGTGAGGTCAGCCAGTGTTGAAGGGGAGCCCTCTGTGTGCTCACAGCCACCGAGAGCTGGCAGAGGTGTCAGTCGCACTTCCCTCCACTGGAAAACAACCCATTTATTTTGTTGGCTGTGCCTTGCTTATTTTTCCGCTATTAACATTCTTTTCCTGCCAATGGTCCAAGTACATGTGGGATGTTACTACGTGTCTGATGAAAGGGGAGCTTCATGTGGGTGGGTCTAGGGATGGTCACTATTAGGATGATTCTAAACAATGCCCAAAGGCAACTCTTTGGACGGTTCAAACTACATGACAGTGTCAAGAACAAAGCTCCTAAGGGACTGGGCTCTGATGGCCCCGTAGGGCTCGGATTCCATCAGCATTTCCATTTCTGGGAATGCATTTCCTCCCCTACACGGGGTGTGCCGTGAGAAGCGTGCCCAGAGGAGGGGCTCTTTACACACTGTGCTCCGCCTCTCTCCCGTGGAAGGCTGACTGCCTCTCTTTCTCGATGTCTTGAAAGGGCTCGAGGGCCCCAGGCCAAGGGGTCTTTGCTTTGCTTGACAGTGAGCATCAGCTGGGGACATGTCAAGTCGGGGGCTACTGTCAGAATGGCCCACGTGTCCATGCCAGAGTCACACTAAGGGGGGCTCTTCCAGCCTTACGGTCCCTCCTGGCCTGACAGCTGAGTCAAAGTCCCCCATTGAGCCCCCCACATGCTTCAGCTTCCAGGACTAGAGTCCCCACCTCCCCTGAAGCAGATGCCAGGGGCTCTTTGAAATTTGCCCTTGGTCTTTGGAATCCTGACTCTGAGGCAACTCCTTGGGTGCGGATCTTGGAGAGGCCACTTCAGAACTGTCCTGGCTGAGGCTCCGATGACAGACTCTGCTTCTGTGTGGTTTGCAAGGTGCCAAAAACATCTCCGGTACTCTGGCAGGCGCGGCCAATGGAAGTCGTGGCCGGGACCCCTCCCACTCCCCACCCCCCACCCCCCTCAGTGGCATCCCAGCCTCCTGCCTCTCTCTCTCCTTCCTGATCTGCCTGACACAGTAGTGAGGACCTGGCAGCCTCAGGATCTGTAGAACCCTGTGTCTGCAGTTCCCAGACAGAGCCTCGGCCTTTGCAAAGATGGCCTGGAGACAGCTGTTCCTGATCTGCTGTCTCTCGGCCGTTGTGCTCCTGTCCAGTGAGTATGCGAGGCCCCAGGATGGCCTTGGTGTTAGGTGAGGCTGCTCAGGTGGCCAGGTAGAGGGTGTACCTTCTGTTCAGAAGGCTGTACCTGGGTGTGTGTGTTTGTGTGTGTCTGTGTGTATAATACAACACAGTACAGAGAAACCAGCACGCCTGGTGGTTTCTTGGGGAAGTTGGCTGTGTGGCTGGTATCTGAGGCATCCAGTCTCCAGGGCAAGTCCAGCCCTGGGAAGGACTGTCCCGGCCTGGCTCAGGGTGAGGGCTCCTGTCGGGGTGCGGCAGCCCTCACGCTGTGCTCTCGTCCCACAGCCCTGCGGGAGGGGACTGCTGTGGCGGTGGGCTCCAGGCAGTTGGCAGGACATGAGGTGCAGGAAGGTGAGTGCCGGGGCCACCCAGGGGGCTCCCGAGGTAGCCCTGGTGAGCATGTGCCGGTTGTGACCGGCTTCTCTCGGGTTTCAGGCGTGGAAGGGAAGATCTTCATGCAGGAATCAGATGCCTTGAATTTCCTCAAGAAGCGAGGCAAGCGGTCCTCCAAATCCCGAGAAGAGGTCAATGGTAAGGATGCCGGTGGCCTGCCTTCTGCTCTTGCCTCGTGTTCCTTCTCTCTCCCACAGTCAGCTGGGCCAGGGACCAAGGGCTCAACCTAGGCCCTCGGGTCTCAGTGACTGCAGCTCTGAATTAGAAGTTACATCACATTCCCTCGATTGTAGGTCACTCTTTGATTGGCTATGCTGCAGGGGTAAGAAACAAAGAGGATAGGGCCACACTGAATGCACTTAAGTGTTGAATTGCATCTCAGTTTCTGAAAGTTAAAAATGTTAAGGTCGGGGACGGGCAGCACTTCCCTGGCGGTCCAGCGGTTAGGACTCCCTGCTTCCACTGCAGGGGGCACGGGTTCCATCCCTGGTCGGGGGACTAAGACCCTGCATGCCGTGTAGCGAGGCCAAAAAAAGAAATGTTAAGGGGAAAATCTATGTTCAGTGGAGAGGGGACATAATAGCTCAGTGTGTGCTTTCCGGGTACTCATGGTGCACCCTACGGGCACTGTAAGCAGGGAGGAGGGCACATGGGACCGGGAACTGGAAATGTGGGCTTGGTGACAGATTTGCTGCTAAGTGGCCTTGACCACTTATTCTCCCTGGGCCCGTTTCCTTATTTACAAGCCCCTGAAAGAGTGGTGTTCAGCCAGCAGTGTTTTTTTTTTTTCTAGTTACTTTTTTTAAACATCTTTATTGGAGTATAATTGCCTTACCATGGTGTGTTAGTTTCTGCTTCATAACAAAGTGAATCAGCTACATATACATATATCCCCATTTCTCCTCCCTCTTGTGTCTCCCTCCCACCCTCCCTGTCCCACCCCTCTAGGTGGTCACAAAGCACCGAGCTGATCTCCCTGTGCTACGCGGCTGCTTCCCACTCGCTATCTATTTTACATTTGGTAGTGTATATATGTCCATGCCACTCTCTCACTTCGTCCCACCTTCCCATTCCCCCTCCCCGTGTCCTCAAGTCCATTCTCTACATCTGCCAGCAGTGTTTTTAAAAGTCTTCACTTCCAATGCATTTGGGAGGCTTTTGAGCTCAGAAGTATGTCTCCTTCTCAGCCTGAAGTAGGCCCTGGGATCCCCTGCTTGGCAGAGACCCTCATTTCCATGACCTGCCGACCCTTGAAGGGATTTGAGTTCTCTGTCCTTGAACTAGATTCTTCCAAGGACTCAGGTCTGACAGACTCTGAGTCCAAGGCTAGATTCGTTACTTATGTGTCTGTCTGAATAAACTCTTTGTGCCTCTCAGCACACTCAGCAAGGTAACTTGCTCAGTGAAAATAACAGGACTGTTTTCAAATGATGGGCAAGAAGTGAGATGAAAATGCTTGGAGATGAAATTCCCTTTTTTTTTTTTAAGTGGAGAAGTACAACCACACTGGGAAAATCTCCAGGCCTCGCACAATTTGGGATTTAAAGGTTAGCAAATGTCAAGAAACACTGAAAAGACTGATGGAGTTTGGGCAGTTCTTGACGGAAATGAGAGAAGCAAACTTTTGGCAGACTCCCAGCGGGGAACGTGCAGGAATTTAAGAGGCAAATAGTTTCCATTCTCTAAGTGGATTCAGAACAATGAGATGTATGATTAAGCCAGAGGTCTGTCACCCAGGTTGGAAGCTCGGGGTTTCAGTCGTGGGAACCCAGGACAGCCCGGTGAACACCTAGGATGCACCTGAGTTAATCTATTGTTACCTGGTCAACTCCGGTGATGGGTAGAACAATGCCCAGTTATGTCTGAGGTTCAGTAAAGGCAGGCAACACTTTGATAAACTTGAATCTGGAACCAGAAAACAGGCAATTCCTATCTCTAAGCTTCTGCCAGACTAAAGATGTAAAGGTGTGAGGGCAGAAATGGATGAACCTAGAAACTTATTTGACGTTGGAAAATCTAAAATCTAGAGAGGTTTTTTGAGGGGGCTGCATTAGAGCAGATGAGGGACAGCTGTACCTGCTGGTGAGATGTGACCTGGCAGCTCAGGTAAGGTTCCCTCTGGTAAGCTTCATGTTCAACAGCCAAGGAGTGTTTACGTGTTCTCAGTGGCAGTTTTCAGTTATCACTGGGGGTATTTCTCCAACCAGAGGCGTACCTTCAGCTTTATAATGTGAAACTGGGACTCCTCATAAAAGAGTTTACAGCCAACTTTACTGGAATGCATTGCCTCACAAACTAAGGGATACCTGAGGTTGGTATTTTCATCATCAGGGAGTTTACCTGATCACCCCATATCCTGTACTAGTTATCTACTGCTGTGTAACAAATGAGCCCCAAATTGAGCAGCTTAAAACAACAAACATTTATTGTCCCAGCTTCTGGGGTCTAGGTCCAGCTTAGCTGGTGGCCTCAGGCTCAGGGTCTCTATGGGCTGTAGTCAAGGTATTGGCTGGGGCTGCATTCATTTCAAGGCCTGATTGAGAGAAGATTCGCTTTCAAGCTCACGCACATGGCCGTTGGCAAACCTCAAGTCCTGCGGACTACTGGTCAAGGACACCAGTTCCTGCCATGAGCGGGCCTCTCCACAGGACAGCTTACAACATGGCAGCTGGCTTCCCTCCGAGCAAGAGCAAAAGTGAGAGATAGACAGATAGATAGACAGACCGAGGAACCCAAGATGGAAGCCAGTCTTGTTTGTAACCTAATCTCAGAAGTCATAACCCGTCACTTCTGTCATATTTTGCCCATTAGAAGTGAGCCACTAGGCCAGTCCACACAAGGGGAGAGAATCACCTAAGGGCATGAATATCAGGATCATCTTAGATTCCCTGGACCACAGCCTTACACCCCGTGGCAATTTCTATCACAGCAGCCATAATGCTGGGTGTAATTTATTTTCATATCTTTCTCCTTAAGTGGATCACAGGCCCCTTAGGCAGAGGGACAGAATCTTTCTTACTTGACCTTTTAATCCCAGTGCTTAGTATATATTCTGGCCATGAGAGGAGCGCAAAGATGCTGAATGGACTTGCAGGTTAATTAATGTGAAATTAAGTTGGATTATTCCCTCATAGAATTCATTTCTATCATCAAATTCCTAGCTTCTAAGAGGACAAGCATGCTTGGATACACCATTCATTTTGCACCTGGAGCTAGATGGCTTCACCTTTTGCGGGTCTGTCCTCTCACTCACAAAACGAGGCAGTTGGGTGGGACACTCCCCCAGGTCCCTCAGGTTTTAAAGTCTGTGTCAGGAGTGAACCATTTCAGTGAAGCCCCACTCTTAGCCCCTCACAAACAGCCCCTTTTGCACCTGATTAAGTTTCTCAGGCAGAATGATTAGTGTCCCCCTAAATGCGTGCGGCTGCCCCTATGCTTGGGGGCAACTCTCACCTCTTCCCCTCCCCCAGCGGAGAACAGGCAGAAGCTGCAGGCGGATGAGCTACGGAAAGAACATTACGAGGAACAAAGGAACGAGTTTGAGAACTTCGTGGAGGAGCAAAACGATGGTAAGAGCTCGTCAGCCAGTGACTTCGGGGAAGTGGACCTCTGCAGGAGAACCATGTGATTTGCCTGTACTTATCCCTAAATTTTAACTAGAGGAGGGAGGTAAGAGGAGGTCTACTTTCAATTCATATCTATGGGAGTCTCGGAAAACAGGGAGAAAGTCACAAAAGTGGCTACAGAACTTGAGAAGAAATGGAAGACAGAACACCACTGGCTTGGAGACTGTGGGGCTGGAGGAGTTTTTGGTTGATCGTATTTTCTCCTCCTACTTGTGTGTTCTGTCTTAGCAGCTGCACTCCTGGCTTAGTTCCCGTTAGAGCTGAATTGGGAGGATTTCAAACTCACTTTCAAGGGCCTTGGATTTCCATCAATGTCATGGCTCTAGGAACTGCCCATCCTGGAAAACCTAGGCCTTCATTTACCTAGTTATTATCATCAGCATCGGGTGACCAGTGGAAGCAAACCAGGACAAGTGAACTCAGATGGCTCTGGTCACGGGAGCTCTGTACCCTCCCCACCTCCAGCGTCAACATCTACAGCCCACGGGGCGGCTCCCCTCACCCAGAGCAAGTTTTTATGGGGTTTGCGTGTTCCCTCACCCAGGGGGCCCCGAGCGTCTCGTTTGCAAAGCCTTGACCTTTGCCTCTGTGTCTCTCACCAGACAGTCAGCACACCTCATCCCCACCCTCTGGCCTTGGGAGACAGGGCTCCAGCCTCCTCCCAGGAATGCTGGTTTCAACCAGGCCTCTGGGTGTGGGGGAGGGTGGAGGGGGAGGGAGGCTCTGCCTTTGAATCCCAGCCTCCCATGGGGGATGGGATTGGACTTGGTATCTATTAAGTGCCCTCAAGGGTCACCTATAGCAAAAAATCCATAGAACAGGGTAATAGGGATCAGACCAGGCAGGCCAATGTGTGTTTTTATTCCTTTTTCGGTCTCTTCCAAAACTTCAAGATTTAAATGCTTCCAAGTAAGTTCCTGGATGCAGGTGAGCTTGGACATAAGACCCCAGTTAAGGTGACCTTTGTTAGAGAAAGTCTGCAATTTCAGTTCCCAAGTTGTCAACCCCTTGCTTGCCTGCTCTGGTGGATTTGGGAGGTAATATGCCCTTAGGGCACCTCTTAGTGGAAAGGACACCATCACCAGGTATCAGGGGGCTGCAGGCCATGCCCATGGCTTTGCGGGTGGCACCTGGCTGAGCCCTGCAGACAGGTGTTGGGCAGGATCCCAGCAAATCAAACATCCTGGGGAAAGCTCAGACTGTAGTAATTCAGAGGCAAATACTCCTGTTAAAGATCTGTTTACCTTGGTGGACAGCTTGGGGAGAAGCATTTAAAAAATGAGGATGTGGCCTCTAAAATTCCTTCAGTGTTTTTTTTTTTTAACTCACAGTATTTTTTTTTTTTTTTTTTTTGCGGTACGTGGGCCTCTCACTGTTGTGGCCTCTCCCGTTGCGGAGCACAGGCTCCGGAGGTGCAGGCTCAGCGGCCATGGCTCATGGGCCCAGCCGCTCCGCGGCATGTGGGATCTTCCCAGACCGGGGCACGAACACGCGTCCCCTGTATCGGCAGGCGGACTCTCAACCACTGTGCCACCAGGGAAGCCCCTAACTCACAGTATTAATAGCAGCATTTTATTTTGTGCATTTTGAAATGTTTCAGGTCCAAATCCCTAGCATCTGGATGAAAACCATTCCCTGTTTTCCCTCCCACGATGGATTAGGATGAGGGGTTAGGCACCTGAGGGATGCCAGGTCCTCCACCAAAGCCAGAGGAGACTAAGGTCAGGGGCCTCAGGCCTTGCCCATAGAGGAAGAGGCTGCAGGGCAGGGCACAGGCCTTCGGGGACTGTAGTGACAGCAGCCGTTGTCACTGGTTGAGCACTTGCCCTGCCAGACACTGTACTGAACCACCTAATGCTTACGACCAGCATCTCAGGTCTTACAATTGCCACTTTACAGTTTTAAAAGCTCAGGCTTAGAAAGGATACATGAATAACCAAGGTGACGCAGGTAGTGAAGGATTTAAATGAAGGCGAGTTTGCCAGCAAAGCCCATGTTTTTGTACCGAAGGAAGACCAAATGCGTAGAGGTCTTGGAGAGGTTCTTCAACCCAAGGATGGAGGGAGGGAGGGAGGGAGGGGGCAACGCAGAGCAGCTCAGCGGGGCCCGTGAGGATGGAGGGAGGGAGGGGGCAACGCAGAGCAGCTCAGCGGGGCCCGTGAGGATGGAGGGAGGGAGGGGGCAACGCAGAGCAGCTCAGCGTGGCCCGTGAGGATGGAGGGAGGGAGGGGGCAACGCAGAGCAGCTCAGCGGGGGTCGCCCCCCCCCCACGAGCTTGATGAAAGAAGGAGAGGCAAAGAGGTGCAGGGGGCCCAGCCTGGCCGAGGGTAAACACTGACAAAGGTGAAACTCGCTTCCGCTTCCCCCCTTCCCTTGCCTCTGCCCCGGAACAGACCATGCACAGAGGCCAGGTTGCCGGAAACCTCCACCGTGAGCAGCGCTCAGAGCCCTTCTCTGAGGCGCCCACGTTCCCCGTCGGTCAGGACCCCGGGTTCGGTTAGCTCTCTTGATTGACAACGTCACCTAGTCTCAGAATACTGGAGAGCAGCGGATGATGCTCTCTCCCCGAGGTACTTGCTGCATAAAAGCGAATGCTGAGAGATGCCACGGGGGACGGGAAGGACTTGGGTTTCCAGTGGAGGAATTTTAGGCAGGTGGTCTGAAGGGAGATTTCTGGACACCGGTGACCTTGCTGAGGGCCTGAAAACCCCACCTTAGTCAAAGGCCCCTCTACCAACCCACCCAGGATACTGGCCCTTGTCTGGGGAAGTGGGAGGGGCGTGGTTAGAGTCTCACTCGGCTCTGTCACGGCTCCAGCTTGTAACCCTACTCAAAACCACCAACTTCAAGGCAAAAATAGCTGAGTTCTGCCTCCAAAAGCTCAGGATAAACAGTGTTGAACTCCCACTTCTAAGGCCTACGTGGTAGCAGCCCAGGTCTGCTTCCACCTTCAAAGCCGGAAGCCTGGGTCAGGCTATCCCAGGCTGGCTGCACGACGCCTGGCCACAAGTGGTCCCTACACGAAGGCTACAGTGTCCAGGCCTTGGGTCTTTACCAGCGAGACCTTCCCTTTGTCTAAATGAAATGGTCTAAGAAGAGTTCAGCATGATCTGGGAAGAAAAAATCAACTTTTATGTCAGAATCATGCTCTCAAGATTGGCCAAGGGTAGCTGCTCTACGTGGCCTGAGAAAGGTCTGAATGGCCCAAGGCTAACAGCCTGGGCTGACTCTGAGCTCCAGGTTTCCTCTGAGGAACCAAGTCCCTAAGAGGATTCTCAGCATCCAGGGTAGCGCCAACCCCAAGTTCACATAGAAGGAAACATACCCAGCAGACATGGCTCCTGCACACCCCGTGGTCACAAGGGCCCTTCCTGTTGCGGGCACCTGGCTCTCACAGGTGCTAAGGACCACGGGGACACCCACTTCCTCCATATCCTGAAGCCACCAGGCTGTCCTGTTTGCCCAATGCCACAGAGGATGCGTGTCACTAGCACCAAGGCAGGGTCACAGGCTTTTTGGTGAAGCCCACATTTGAGAAAATAGGCAAGGAAGACATTTTGAGTTTTGAATCCTTGCTATTACCTTCTATTAACTTTCTATCCTCTCAACGTTTTCTCCAAATACTCAAAAAAAAAAATTGTGGTAAAATATCTAGAACACAAAATTTGCCACCTTACCTATTTTTAAGTGTACAATTCAGTGGCATTTAGTACATCCACAACCATCACCATTATTTATTTCCAAACCCCTTTAATCACCTCAAACTAACTTTGTATCCATTATGCATTAACTCCCCTCTCCCCACAGCCCTGGAAACCTCTAATATATTCTCTGCCCGTACGAATTTGCCTATACTACGTATTTCACAGAAGAGAGATCACATATATTTGTCCTTTTGTGTCTGGTGTATTTCACTGGGCATGTTTCAAGGCTCATTCATGTTATAGCACATATCAGAATTTCATTCCTTTTTATGGCTGAATAATACATACAGACATATCTATATATTCCTGTCTGTCTGTCTGTCTATCTATCATCTCACATTTTATCGATTCATCTATTCTTGTTTTAAGAACGGTTGGGTTAATGGTAATTCTGTTTAGCTTTCTGAGGGTGCTTTTTAAACACCGAGAGCCTTGGGATATCTGCTCGCGCTTTAACGCGACAGTGAGTGTACCTAACAGTGAGTGACAGGCAGTCTTGAACTGGCATCAGGAGCCTAATTCTATAGCTTCACAAAGGCGTTATTCAGAAACATGTCTTTATCAAAGACAGAAAAATCAGGACTTTCTTACTCATTAAAAACTCCCTTCTGCTCTTTTTAGCCTTTACTATGAAACATTTCAAACACATGGAAAAGTATATAGTATAACAAACTCTCATATAACCATCACCCAGAATCAGGGGTTATCAAGATCTTCCTGCACTTGCTTCACCCACCCCTTTCCCCAGTTAGCTTTAAAAACATAACTTTATTTTTAAAGCTAAGAAACAGTAAGAAGGAAAACCTTACTCATAATCCCATCACTCGGAATTGACAATCATTTCCATGAGTTTTTCAACAGTATGGTTTGCAGTCTGTTTTTCTGCTGCTGTGATTTTGGATTCTGTCTTAGTTGGTGTGTCTCTGGGCCAGTTTCTGCACGCGGCTCTTCGCCCTTCGCTGGCTGTACAGGGAAGGAACACTGAACTGAAGGCAGGGCCCCGGTCTCCGCTCTCTTGGCAATCAGCTCTGTGACGCTCACCTATCTGGGCCTGATCTGTATTAAAACGAGGACTTTAGATTCGGCATCCTCTCAGGCCCTTCCAGCTGGGATTCTGTCTGTCATCCATGCACGCAGGCACAGTGGCTCATGTCACGTGTCACAGGCGGGGGGGGGGAGGGGCTTTGGGCGGACTCGGTGGCTGCCCCCAGATCAGAGCCCTCCATCCTCACACGACGACTTCATCTCTCGTCCCCAGAACAGGAAGAGAGAAGCCGAGAGGCCATCGAGCAGTGGCGCCAGTGGCACAGTGACGGCCTGTACCCACCCTATCTCTACAACCGCCACCATATCTGACCTCAGCCCGATGCACCCAGAAGACAGCACCTGACAAACGCGCCCACCCTCGGCATTCAGGCACCTCTTTTGCATACAAACAGGCCCCTTCCCAGGGCCTCAGCCTGGGGCCTTCTGTTCTCCTGGATGGAAACGCCCTGGCTTGCGCTTCTGGGCAGGTGAATTTCTGAGGTGAGCCAAGGCCTGTGGGGCATCACCCCTATGGTGGTTTCCCACTGCTTCGCCATGGTTCCCACAGTGAGACTCCTGGCCCATAGAACAATGAAAGAATCACAGTAGAGAGAAAAGACCACGTGTCTGCTTATAGTCTATGAATAAAAACGCTGAGTCAACACTCTGTACCATCCTCTTGAATCTCACGCTGAGCCGCACCAGCTTGTCCCTCCCAGGTGACACTGGGCCTCTCCCGACTTGGGTGTCGGGAAGCTTGGACTCAGGAGCACTGCTCACTATTTCCGCAGCCTGTCTCAGCAGTCACGTGACTGGAAGGGACCTGCTAATGCAACTGTTTGGGAAAAACCATTCTCCAAAGCCCAGGTGCTTCGCATGTCTCTGAAAAAAGTCTTAAGGTTCAACGGTGGTTTCTTAATGGCATCACTCAGAGGCCAGGGTACGAGCAAGGCCGGCGGTAACCAAAACTAGACAGCAGATAAGGTTTAGTTTTAGTATCACCTCCTTTTTCCTCATAGTATTAATTTGCTAGAGCTGCACAGCCAAGTGCCAGAACTGGGAGGCTTAAAACAATGAACATTTATCCTCTCACAGTTCTGGAGGTTAGAAGTCTGAAGTCAAGGTGTGGGCAGGGCCACACGCCCTCCTAAGGCTCCGGGTGAGGGTCCTCCCTTGCCTCTTCCAGCTTCCGGGGGCTCAGCTGTTCCCTGGCTTGTGGCAGCGTCACTCCAGTCTCTGTCGTCACTGTCACTCGGCCTTTTCTCCCCATGTCTCCACACACTCTCCCCTCTGTGTTTCTGTGTCTCTTCTTATAAGGACAACAGTCATTGAGTTAAGGGCCCACCCTACCAGCCCCACTAACTTGATTATATCTGCAAAGACCCTATTTCTAAATAAGGTCAACACTCACAGGTCTCAGGGGTTAGACTTCCGCATATCTTTCTGGGGAAACAATTCCGCCCATAGCAGTGCCCTTTCTTCTGTCCCAAGGGCTCTGCCTTCCTGCCCCAGACTCTGCACGAGGCTGCTTCCAGCCTTGCTCCCAACTGCCTTCAGGAATTCCACACTAAGAATGCAGAAAACTCAAGAACAGCCTAAGTGGGCACCCCTGTGGGGTCAGCTCTCGAAGACAAAGCGAACTGTGGGTGAAGAATGAGCACCCACTCCTGGCCACCTCCCCGCCCCGCTCCTGGGCCTTGTGCCTCCGCCGCCTTGACTTGGGTCCCAGGCTGGCTGCTCCAGCCTGCTTTGGAGGCTGGGTTTCCAGAACAGTAAAGGGCAACTTTGTTTCAAGGAAAAGCTGCTCAACTGTAGTAAAACCCCCCACCAGAGGTGGAACAATTAACCAGATCTGGACACTGTGCAATGAATGCAAAGGAATTTTTTAAAAGCCTGGGATAAAATCTTTAAAAACATTCAGTGATCAAGCAATATGCACATTCCAAGCCGCCTCATGCAGAGCCAGCACTTCATCTGAAACCAGGTTGTCAGCGAACACCCCACCTACACGATCTACGTTTTCCCACTGGCCACCCCCCGCCTTTGGGCCTGTCTTCAACAGACAGGCTCTTCGGGAAGCCCGCTGCCCCCCACGGCTCCCACTACAAGTACCAGGAGCTTCAACTTAGAAGGTGATAGCAGTGGAAGAAACTGGCATGAAATAAAAACTCTGCAGGTGCCTCAATATTTCATTACTGTTTTTTCTTATTACCTGATGAGACTGAAATTATTTGGGAGGAATGAGTATTCCAAAGTTTCGGAGCGTAAAGCTGAACAGACCAAAAGGGAGCTCTGCTATTTGTCCTCCATCTCTGCGATCTCTGGTCTACACTGGAGAAATCAGTCAGCTTGAGGGGAACATAGGTCAGAGATGGTCCTCTCTGAACTACAGGGCAGGAGCCTCACACACGCATCCCACCCGCTTCCTACTGCACCCTTGAAAAGAGCAGGACAGGGAGCCTTAGCAAATGGGCCAGACAGACCCCCTGGTCCAGGGTCTGTGCTCTCGGGGGCGGGGCCCCTCATGGTACCCGGCCACACACACAGATGAGAAATTCTTGCTACAGGCATGTAGGAACCACAGTGCCTCTGCTCAGCTCAGTTACTCAGGGAAGCGAGAGACAGGGTTGTCATGGGGCAGGTGCGAGTTCTGCTGACTGCTAGCTCAGGTCCTGAGCTCAGGGCTGCCAGCTGCTGGGCCAGCGATCCAAGTGGGCCTGTGCTCTACCCGCATGAAATGCCCTCTTGGTTGACCAGGAGCCAGATGCCAAGCCAGAAGATCCAGCCCCTGACCCTTTAGGTTGGTAACCCCAACTGACGAAGGTGTGCGTGCGTTTTCACACACCCAGATGTACAACAGAGAAAAGGCAAAGCACTGCTCTCTCACCTCAGCCAGGAAACAAAGGAGCCACAGTCTGGCTCATATGGTGACAATCACACACCCAACGCCTTCTGACCGGAGGGCCAGGAACCAGGTGCACGGCAGCCCATGGAGTCTGACTCAAGGCCATACTCTGCAGCCACCTGGCTCAAAAAGCCTGCTGCTTACACAGGAGGGAACGCCGGGCCCATATAGATGTCAAATACCAAGAATGGTCTTGGTGAGTGGCCGGTTTAAAAGAAAAGCAGCGGACTTCCCTGGTGGCGCAGTGGTTGAGAGTCCGCCTGCCAATGCAGGGGACGCGGGTTCGTGCCCGGGTCTGGGAGGGTCCCGCATGCCGCGGAGCGGCTGGGCCCGTGAGCCATGGCCGCTGAGCCTGCGCGTCCGGAGCCTGTGCTCCGCAACGGGAGAGGCCACAGCACTGAGAGGCCCGCGTACCGCAAAAAAAAAAAAAAAGAAAAGCAGCCTTTCCTTGTTTGTTCAAGAGCCAGGCTTGGCATGTCAGCTCTAGATAAAGAATTCTGGCAGAAGGAAGAATTCTATTACCTTGTTCTACCCCATCCTTAACAAGGGCCCCATTATACCTCAGGGTTTTAGAATTCCTTCTCTCAGAACCAATTGCAGCCATTTCCTGGGTAGGGTAAGAAGGATGCCAAAGGAAACATGACCGGAATCGGGGTAGCTGAATTTCACAGGAATTAGTAACGGAGGATCTATATTTTCAGAGATAGGCTTTGTCAAAAGGGTGGCCTTTGGGACATTCTTCTAACTCTTCTCTGTTCTTTCCTTACCATCCCCAAGTCCTTTAGGGGTTCCAGGTAAGTGGCTGAAAACAAATTTTGTCAAACGATGAATTGGTGAAAACTCATTATTTTTTTCCACTAATTCTGTATGTTGTCATTTTATTTTCTTCTTCATCTTCTTCTTCTTTTATTTTTTTGAGAGTGTGTGTGCTCCAGGGGAGATTTTGTAACTTATTATCATGTGCCTTTGTTTACTTAGATTTCTGGAAGGAGGTGGTAATTTTCCTAAGACCCAAAATGATTTTAAATTTTTTTTAAAAAAGTGTCATATGCTTTTTAAAAATATTTAGTTGGGAAAATTCATTTCTAATTCCTTTTCAACCATTACGTTCTAATTCTTTGGCAAGTTTCTCATAATTTAAAAGCTCTTAAGGGATTTGTCCAAAAGCAAATTGGTTAAGTCTGGATATTCTAGTTCACAATTTTAACTGGTATACTCTGTGATCTTACAGTGTACTACCACTGTAAAAAAAGTTTTGTCCACTTTCCACGTTATTTTGATTTTTTTAATTAAAAATATTGTGCATAGGCAATGTATACACATGATTTAAATTTTTCACAGGACAAAAAAGAATTCAATATCCTTTCCCTGTCTCCCAAAGAAAACCATCATCCCCAAGTCCTGAGCATCCTTCAAGTGACCTGTGCACATCTAAGTATCCAGCTATACTTCTTTTCCACTTTTATTTTTAAACTTTAAAATTCATTTTTGACCAGTGATGCCTACTTTACATATTAAACTAATTTTCTACCACTGAAAATCTGTATAGTAATTTATAGCTAAGTAGTTTTCATAAAGCCTTTTAAAGAAAAAGCTTCCTATGGGAACGGCGATATTTGAGGAGACATGACTGAAAAGAACACTGCTTTAATAAAGCGAAAAGTGAAAAATATTTTTCTAGATAATTTCTCATTAATTTAGACCCTGTAATAATGAGTTTCAAATAACACACTAGTGAGCCTGAACCATTTAGTGTGTAGGCTCCCAAATTAAAAACTTTCTAAATAAAATGACAACGTCATTAATATGAGGCAGTGAGGTCCGGGAGCCTTCGAGTATGGTTTTATTAGCTCATGTTTGGTTTGTTTATCATGTACCCAGCACAGAATTGTAGTAACAAGGTGCAAGATATTTTCTATTTTGTAAGCGGATTTAGATAATAAAAAACCCAAATATACCGTTAGATTGGTCCCTTGAAATCACTGCTGAAAAAGAGAGAACAGTACATTCCTTTAGTAAGTCACTGAAGACAGCTTTTCTTGAACCTTTAACTCAAAGTGCACGAATGACATACAACTGGACACTACTTCTGTTTGGGCAAGATTAATAATTATGTAATAAAGTCAGCATCACCACCTGAAAATGTACTTAGCTCAGGACTTGAATCCACTTCCTCCTCTCAAGGTTGAGCCCACTAACGGTCAATTGATAACATCACTCCAGGGAATATAAGAGAAGACAAACAGAAAAACCACACCATTATTTAGAGATCTCATCCAACCTTACTCAAAATACTTCCTTGACACTTAATGGTGAAGGAAAATGCTTTCCTCCTCAGACTGGGAACAAGAAAAAAAAGTCATACAGGAAATGAAATGTTAAACTTCTCAGGCAACAAGATCCCACATGAAAATCCTAAGGAATGTATAAAAAAGCTGCTATACTAGTAGGTAAGTTTGGCATGGTCCCAGAACACAAGGCCAATAGACAAATATGCATTGTATTTCTGTATACTAGCATGTATGCAGAATAATAATTGGAAATTAAAATGGAAAAAAATACCGTTTATGACACCATCAAAACTATTTAAAAATAAAGACAAAATATATATACAATCTGTACACTGAAACCACTAAACATTGCTGAGAAAATTAAAGAAGACCCAAATAAATGGAGAGGCATATTCATAGATACAAAATCTTAATATTAAAGACTAAACACAATCCTAATAAAAATTTCAGCAGGGTTTCTGGGGTAGAAATTGATAAGCTGATTCAGAAATTTACACTGAAACGCAAAGGACCTAGAATTGCCAAAACAAATTTTAAAAAGAACAAAGCTGGAGAACTAACACTACCTGATTCCAAGACTTACTATATAGCTTCGGTAATTAAGACAATGGTACTGGCATAAGGAATGACATCCAGATTAATTTAACAGCACTAAGTCCAGAAGTAGACCCCCAAAATGTATGGTCAACTGATTTTTGACAAAGGAGTGAAAATAATCCAATGAGGAAATTATAATCTTTTCACTGAGTGGTGCCGTAACAACTAAATGTCCATTTGGAAAACAAGGACCCACAACCCTTACCTCACAGCTTATACAGAAATTAACCTGAAATGGATCATAGACCTAATAGTAAAAGCTAAAACCATATTAAAAAATTCTAGAAAATCTTTGTGATCTTAAGGCAGGTAAAGATTTCTTAGCTAGAATACAAAACACATGAACCATAAAGTGATAAAATGGGCTCCACCAAAATGACAAAAATGCTCTTTGAAAGACACTTAAAAAAATGAAAAGGCAAGCCACAAATTGGGAGAAAATATTCACCATACATATATCCACAAAAAGCACTTGTATCCAGAACATAGAAAGAATTCTTACAACTCAACCCAGTAAATAAGTAAACAGATATGTCACCAAAAGAGATATACCAACGGCCAATTGCACAGGAAAAGATGTCATGAGGGAAATGCAAATTAAAACCACAATGAGATACCACCACACACCCATCAGGAATGGCTAAAACTGAGAAGACTGACAACACCGAGTACTGTTGAGGGTGTGGAGCAAATGGAACTCTGGTGCATCATCAGTGGGCATGTAAAAGGCCACTTCGGAAAACAGTTCAGCAGTTTTGTTTGTTTGTTTGTTTTGCAGTAGCGGGCCTCTCACTGTTGTGGCCTCTCCCGCCATGGAGCACAGGCTCTGGACGTGCAGGCTCAGCGGCCATGGCTCACGGGCCCAGCCGCTCCACGGCATGTGGGATCTTCCCAGACCGGGGCACGAACTCGTGTCCCCTGCATCGGCAGGCGGACTCTCAACCACTGCGCCACCAGGGAAGCCCCAGCAGTTTCTTATAAAGCTAAACATACTTACCAGGAATCCCACTCCTAGATATTTACCTAAGAGAAACAAAAACATATCCATAGAAAGACTTATACCTGAATATTGCTAATGGCTTTATTCGTAACAGCCCCAAACTGGAAACAAGCCAACCCAAATGTCCATCTACAGGCGAATAAACAGTGACATATCCATACAGTTGAAATACTCAACAATAAAAAATGAACTATGGACACAGGCAATAACATGGATTTATTTCAAAATATGCAGAGTGAAGTATAAGAGTACATTCTGTATGATTCCATTTATATGAAACTCTAGGAAAGACAGATCTAAGCAGATTGTAAACGGATCAGTGACGGATGGGACCAGGGCATGAGGCCTGACTGGGAAGTGGCAGAGGCAACTTTTTGGGGTGGTGGGAATGTTCTCTATCTTGCTTGTGGTGGTGGTCATGTGGATGTATAAATTCATCAAAATTTACCAAACTGTACACTTAAGATGCGTGCCTTTTGCTGTGTGAAATTTAGCCCTTAATAAAGTTGACTTAAAAAAATACCAATAGAGAAGTCTCTGCTCAAGCAACATTACCACAGACTTGATTGCAATCCTGGTTTCTTCCCATAGTTTCAAATCACTGAATTTTCTAATCTGCAAAATGGGGACACTCCCGATCTGGCCCTGTTTTGGGAAATATTATACAGTTGCTCCTCATTATTTGTGGATGCCATGTTTTTCCAAATTCACCTAATTGCTAAAATTTATAAAAGCAATAAATGTGGTGTTTTTGTGGTCACTTACGGACATGCACATGTGCAGACCAACAAGAAATCTAAGTTGTTCTCAGCTGAGGTAGAACAACAACTTTTGCTGGTTTCAGCTCTGATGCTGTAAAAAGATGTCGTTTTCATGCCACGTTCATCACATTTTTGTGCTTCTTTGGTGTACTTTTGCTGCTGAAAATGGCCCACAGGCATAGTGCTTAAGTGTTCCTGAGGGCAAGAAGGCTGGGATGCACCCTCTGGAGAAAAAGCGTGTGATGAGATCAGCTTTGTTCCATTAGGAGATACACTGCTGTCGGCTGTGAGTTCCATGTTAATGAATCGACGATACATATCAAATAAGGTGTTTTTAAACAGAAACACACATAATACAAGGTTATGTACTGATCCGGTGAAGAAGACATGACCAGAGGCTCAAGGGAACCTAAGCCTGTATTTCCTCTAGGAGCAGTGATTGGGTATCTGCTAGTTCAGCTGGTGACTTTATGAAACATAATTACTGTGAATAACAAAAATCCACTCTCTATGTATTTCTAGTTCTTTCTTCCTTTCTTTGGTGAAATGGCTTTGAGTTTTCACCACCGTGATTACTGATGTCCTGCTTTTCTCCAAAATGCAGGTCAGTCTTACTGGATACATGGTCTGACTGTGCAGGACATGGCAGGCCTCTCCCCCATTTTGATCTGGAGAGTTCAGCTGTGTGGCTATACTGCCTTTCTTTAATTTTCTAAAATTCCACAGCTTTTTCACAAACTGCTGTCGACTTATGCCAACTGATTTCTTCCACCTTTTGTGCCTCTCTGTTATTTTCTTTAGATATATCACCGTTTCTTTCTTCAATATTGGCAAATACAGAATCTCATTTTGGGGGTCAGTCATCCTTCTTTTGAGTGGTGCTGTTTGCAAATCTCTCCTCGTGGCACCTGAGATGTCTGTTTTACGTGTAAGAGCAGAGGCTCTGATGGGCTGCTAGCAGTGACAACTTAGGCAAACAGACTTACTCTCCTGATTTTAAGAAATTAATGTTGTCAGACACATTTAATCTCTTATGAACATCAAGCTTTACTTCTATCATCAACTTTTACACAAGAACCCAATCGTTCAATCACTGCCTGTCAACTTAGCTATATATCAACTTGAAACGTTTTTAGAAGTTGAAAACTGGAAAAATTTTAAAAGTGGAAACTTTAAATGTTTTAAGTTCCCTTTGGGGACAATTCCACACCAATCATTCAGAAGCTTCTTATTTGCTATTCTGGATCACTGTTATCTACATTAGTTCAGTTTTCCTTTTGTTGTTTGGAAAGGGAAAGTATGGTTTAACAAAACTCAAGAAAAAGATGGTTTTCTTTAAAAAGCCACTTAATTCCTCTAAACAGAAAAAAGCATAGGGAGTTCCCTGGTGGCCTACTGGTTAGGATTCTGGGCTTTCAGTGCCGTGGCCCAGTTTCAATCGCTGGTCGGGGAACTGAGATCCTGCAAGCCCTGTGGCACGGCCAAATAAATAAATAAAATAAACCAAAAAAGAAAATAAAGGAAAAAGGCATAGAAAAAAAAATCTATTGTAAAGATCAGAACATTGTGATCAACCACGAAGGACATGGCCAGTTTTTGTGTACTAACTTAGACCACCGTGTGCTTACTCTCTTCTGATGGCCCGTGATTATACAATAATCTCTATGTTGTCAAAGACAGCGTAAGAAAAAAACACACATTTTGGATTTATATGAAAGCATTTAATACACATTGATAAAGAAGGTGGCAGGATTAAAGACTTGCCTCACGATGAATCACGTTTTCAATGCAAACAAGTGCGTGCCCCCTCCAGCCCACCCATCCCTTCCCATCCCTGAATATTCTCTCTCTCTCACACACACACACACACACACACAAGGCAACCCAGTGGAAGCCCCCCAACACCTAGAGTAACTGAGAAGTAACTCAATTATATTTTTAATTATTTAAAATGTAAAAATCAAATTTAAAAACAGAGGGCATCTAGGTTCAGCTCACCCATTAACCTTTATAAGAAAGTTACTACATGACTTATACACAATATACAAGTGAATCCGGACTCTGACAACACCCTTGGTTCAAACAAGAACAAATTGCTTACATAGGAAGGGGCTCCTCAAAGAGCAACCTGGCATTCAGTGTCCAGGCAGCTGCTCAGTAGTCACCTACTTCAGATCCATAGCTCTCTTTTAGGTTTATGGGACAAACACATCTACTCAAGATGAGCCATCAAAAATATCAGAATTTCAAGGGCTTTTGGTTCTTTTTGAAACTTAAAACATTTTCTCTGTTAAAAATTAAAGAAAAAAACCACACACACACCTCCCGGAAAGTGAAATACTCCTAAAGATATAGCTATAAGGATGTGACCTTAGGGGGAACGCAAGCATCAGACACAGCACCTTCTATGCACAGAGAGCAGACTTCGATGAAATCTAAGGCATGTGAAATTTATTTCTGGCTCTCGGAAACCTAAAGCAACCATCTCTCACAACCACCTATGTCCCTACTATAATACCATCTTGGGGGAAACCTAAATTATTCCTAGCTAGAGTTTAAATCCCAATATAATAATCCTACCAATTGACCCAATCTTTAAGTGGCATTCACTTGGGTCAAACGGTATTTGGAAAATCAGGTCGCCCAGGCAGAGGACTCTCCTAAATGGAATTTTCTGGTGGTAACCTGCGTGAGGTTTGACCTATACTTCTATTTTTTTATTTGTTTGTTTGAACAATTCAGAAAACATTAAGTTCCTTGTATTCACAGTTTGTAAAATCCCTCCACCCACCCAACATTCACTGAGCACCAGTAGGTCAGCACTATGTTTGGCACCTGGAAATTGAACCACACTAAAATATACAAGCTAGCAGGTGACATGGATAAACAAACCCATTACAATAAGTTCCCTGCCAGAGCAACATTCAAAATACAGCAACAATCTGGAGGAAGGAGCGCCGACTGCTCCCAGGGACACTGGGCAGGCGTCACAGAGAAAGCATGCTCAAGCTGCTTATCTTGTTTTTTTCCTTTTCATCATGACATCTTACAACATAAGTGACAATATAGAGATGAGCAGTAGTCTCCATGTCCCCATGACCCGGCTTTAACAGTTGGTAACTCAGCCACTTGTGGTTCACCGAAAGCCCCGTTGCTGCCTTCCATCCCTTTACTTTGCTTTGAAAGCCAATCGTCGACAATTTTATCATTTCACCCATAAATACTGAGCTGTGTTTGAGGAATGACCTGGAAAGGATCTTCCATGAGTAACATTCATCTCCCCATCTATTCTTCTGCCGGTCACTCTAACAGAGTCATACACCCTGATTCCTGACGGTGACTCCCAAGCCTGGGCTGGTTCAGGGCAAAGACCCAAGACATTATGGGTGCCTCTGAGTTGGCTGAAGGACAAGACGGAGCTGACCCGGTGAAACCCCATCGTGCCTTATCTCGAATGCTGACCGCATTCTTCTGGCCCTTGGTCCTCATAAAATTGCTATTTCTTCAGAAGCATATTGAGCACCTAATGTTTGTACCAAATGGTGGCTACAGTCCACATTCCCATGTGCCCTTAGCAACCTCTGGGGGAACCTCAGACAGTATGGGTCTTGCCCTGTGGGCCAAGCTGCCCCAGAGTTGCTTCCTGCCACGGCCTTGATCTCCCTTGGGTGGGAAGCCTGGTGCAGCTGAACGTCTGGGCTGTCTGTCTCCCACCTCTTCAGAGTTTCCCCTCAACATCCATGCAGTTAGTTACTTAACCCGGAACGCTACCCTGGACTCCCTCTCCAGCACAATCTGTCTGTTCCTTTGAGGCCATCCACCACTGTCCACCTCCATCATCACCCTTCCGTTCAGGCTGCCGTTCCTTTCCCTCAGGTGCTGCGATCTGCCAGCATCGTTCTGCCTTTAGCACCCCTGCCCCCGCCTCATTCTCCACGCAGCAGCTGAGTGGTATGAGAGAGTCCCCTGCTGAAAACCCTCTCGTGGGTCCCAGCACACACAGGACCAAGACCCATGTCCTCACCACAGCCAAGGAGGCACTGCAAAGTTCAAGGTCTGCCACCGCCTCCTTCTCCAGCCTCACCTGCGACACCGCCTCCCGACCCGCAACCAAACTCTCCTTTCAGGGCCTGCTTTCTCGGGTCTCTGTGCTTTTACCTGGGAAGCGTAACAAAAGCCGCACCTACTGAGCCCTTGCGCATACGCGCTATCTCACATGAGTCCGCGCCACCAAGACACCATCGCCTTCGTTTTGCAGACGGGGAAAGTGAGGACGGGCACCTCGGCTGAGGACACAGAACTAGCGAGCGGAAGGGCTGAGACTCGGGCGTAACCACGAGTCCCAGGCTGCCCCTCACCCTGCAACATGCAGCGATCCCCGACCTATAATTCTTAACGTGTATGATAAAGCATATCTGCAAATCCCAAACTCCAGAGGATTCTCCTTGTGGGATGTTTCTGTTCTCCAATTGGGCTTCATGGCTTCTCAAATTTTATGTTTGTTTTGGTTAGAGGTTTCACTTTCTTTAAGCCATATTTAAATAAAGCCACATTTTAAAATGATGAGATTTTAGGCATTTCCATTACAGAGCTCCACGATATTCTAACAGCACAGAGACCATATAGATATGAATTGAAATGCCAAGTGGGTCAGTGACTTGATTTCCAAGAACAAAAGAGAGGTAACAGTGGAATCAACAGAAGGAACCCAGCTTTTAATATCAATACAGCAAGACTCTCTATCAAGGGCGACGGTCATAATTTTCTAGATGGCAAAACATTGTATTATTTTTAGACTTTGAGTGCTCAAAGACACATTTCAAGATCATTTAGTCCAACCTTCCTCATTTTACATGTGAGGAAACTGAAGCCCAGAAGTTAGGCAGGTTACCTGAGCTAAATTCATTCTTTTGTCTCTGGGTGTCCACATAAATACCAGAACCTTATTGTGATCAAGAAGCAACACTGCATTCTCTACAACCCAAGAGAGAGAAACACAACTCTCTATCTACCTTCCAGTTTGGGGCATAAAAACTATGAATTCTGCCATCAGTACTGAGAACAGGGAAGACAATGATACCTTGAATTTCCACTTAAAGGTCAACGTTAAATTTGATGTTAAACCAACACAACCGAGGAAGGAGGCAAAGCTGTAGGCTTAGCAAGTATTCGTTCTGACTGTGTCAATCAGGAACAGGGGCAATTCAGAGCCAATACTCTTGCTTTTCCAGAACCACAAGAAGCAATGTAGGCTGTGGGTACCTGTTTGAAGTCGGGGCTATTTAAGGCTATTCAGGAATTTGGCGTGTTCTTCTCCTCTTGGTAACAGGGTTTCTCCTCCTATCTTTGGACCTGTCTTTTCCTAGAAAAATAAAAATAGTTTAATAAGAAATGGGTCAATATTATTTGCATGGGTCACTAAAACCCATCACCTTGCAGATGACATACCTTTAACATTCCGTCCCGTTCCCACTTGAAGAGGCCACAATTACTGAAACAGAAAAGATGGGATTGACTCAGCAGTGAGGTTATGGGCCCATAGACATGAAGGTAATAGCACTCCCTGCACTTGGGGGAAGATCTCCCCCATTTAAGCAGAAGCTGATCAAGGTGACATTCATATTCCAGGCTATGCTCTATTGCTACTGAAAATACTCCAGTGATTTGAGAAACGGTCTTCAACTCTGCAGTAAGCTAGATACTTCAGAGAAGGAATTTCAAATGGTAGTATAACAGGGCTACACACGCTATAGGTGGTGAGTGCAAGCTTGGTTTCCAGTGCTGGTCACTGGGAAGACCCTTGGATCGAGGAAGCCAGCCTACAGCTACGTGCAGCCTATGGCTTGCCCCTTTTTCTCCTGTTCTGGAACTAAAAGGCTGTGATAAGAAAGGATTACTCTTCCTTCTGGTTTGAACAATCCTCCCCCCTCCCCCTTTTTCAGTAGTTAAGAACAGGGAAGACAGTGCTATCTTGATTTTCCACTCAAAGGTCAATGTTAAATTTGGTGTGAAACCAACACAACAGGAAGGAAATCTTTTCATAACCCAGAGATTTTTCACTCTCTTCACTCAAAGGGCCTGCAGACTCTCATTCTCACTTTTTAACATGGTAAGTGAATCCAGCCCCGAGGAGGCACTGGGATGCTATGGGGACAGCTCATTGTCTATGAAGTTTACTCTGGAGAAGAGAGAGAGAAACAGAAAAGAAATATAGTGAAGCCGTGGGACTATGTCTCCCAGCAGCTTTGGATCTGAGAGGGTCCGGGCTGTAGGGGTCACCCCACCAGCCTCATCCTTCCTCCCCATCTGGCTTAGACTCCACTCCCGCCCTGAGCATCAGCTGCCCGAGGACTTAGCCCCGAGCCTCTCCACCACCTTCCCCAGCTAGAGACCAACTGAATGTCTACTGAGAGACTTTCGTGGCCTACGACCAGATCAGTGATGATATTACGCACAGCTTACTGTCAGGGGTTGGCAATTACAACACAAGGGCCAAATCCAGCCTGCCACAGTTTTCGTGAGGTTTTGCTGAACACAGCCAAGCCTCCTTGTTTGAGCATCACCTATGGCTGCCACAAGAGCGGTGAAACAAACCACACTGCCTGCCTAAGATATTTACTATCTGCCTTTCACAGAAACAGTTTGCCCATTTCTGCTCCAGATCAAGAATTGACAAGAGAGAGACCAGAGAAAGCAGATGTTAACAAAAATAACAGTGCCACCTGGAGGCTGAAAGGCATCGTGTTCTTCCATTTGAGTTGTACTTACTGCTTATCCTCAATGAACACATTTCTCTGATAATCAAATGTTTTACACAGGCTCTTGCTGTTACAATATTTTGGAGAGAAGTCAGATATCAATATACAAATAGCTACTTAGAACAATTCTAACCTAGATTGTAAAAAGATGCAGAAACCAACTCCTGATAAGGTGATGAACTAGCCCCCACCCTCATCCCAAATCAACTTTGGAGAAACTGGAAATGAGTGGAGTTAGGGGTCCAGGAAATAAACAACAACCAAAACGAAATGAGCAAACAAAAAGGTAGTGAGAATATCCTGGTGAAGAGGTGATAGTGAGATTGCCTCAAATTCCAAAGAATCAACATCATACAAATTATGTCCTTCAAGAATAACACAATAAAGTTAGAAATTAATAACAAAAAGGATAAAATCAATCCCATATATATTACTAACTCTTGGGTCAAAAAGGAAATCATCCAAGACATTAAGAAATAATTTTAACTAAGTATCAAACTTTGCAGGTGACTGCTAAAGCAGAACTACTTAGAGGGAAATAGGAGCTTTAACCTGATTTATAAGGGGACTTCCCTGGTGGCACAGTGGTTAAGAATCCACCTGCCAATGCAGAGGACACGGGTTCGAGCCCTGGTCTGGGAAGATCCCACATGCCGCGGAGCAACTAAGCCCGTGTGTCACAAGTACTGAGCCTGCGCTCTACAGCCTGCGAGCCACAACTACTGAAGCCCGCGCACCTTGAGCCCGTGCTCTGCAACGAGAGAAGCCACAGCAGTGAGAAGCCCGCGCACCTCAACGAGTAGTCCCCACTCGCTGCAACTAGAGAAAGCCCACGTGCAGCAACAAAGACCCAACGTGGCCATAAATAAATAAATAAATAAATAAATAAATAAAACGCTGTTGGAAAAATGGTGCCAATAGACTTGCTCAACTCAAGGTTGCCACAAACCTTCAATTCATTTAAAAAAAATTGATTTATGAGGCAACAAGAAAGGTTACATACTAATAAGTTGAGTTTAAGCTTTTAACTGAAGAATGTACACAAAACGGTACAAAGCAAACCCAAAGAAACAATAAGTACATAAAGATAAGGGTGGAAATCAGGAAAACAGAAAGAAAATCAATAAATGTTTAGAAAACTACAAGATGGTGTTCTGAAAAGGTTAAAAGAACGCAGAGACTTCTATCAAGGTTGACTCTGAAAAACAGAAGAACAAAAACAACAGAACAAAATACAGCAAATACCTATTAATAAAATATAGCAAGTAACAGACTGAAAAAAGTACATTAGGGACAACTAAATATTAATAAGTTTGAAAATCTAAATGAAATGGATTCCTAGAAAAATATAAAAAGCTGAAATTGGTAGAAAAGAGACCATGAAACTGAAATGGTAATCAAAGCCACCCCTTTCTTCCAAGAACACGGCCTAAATAATTTTATAGCTGAGATTTACTAAACTTTCAAGAAATAATTGCTAGTTGATAGGTTATTTCAGGAAGCTGCCCAATTCGTTTTATAAGGCTCACATAATCTTGGTTTGAAAACGAGATAGGTCTATATAAGAAAAGGAAAAAAAGGGTCTAATTCACTTATGAATAGATATAAAAATCACATATGAAACATTAGCTAATTGATTATAACAGTGTGCTGAAATAAAAAAAGTCATCAGGATAAGTCGTGCTTATCCAAGGAATAAAAAAGGAAAGTTCAACTTCAGAAAAACTTAACAATGTGATATACCACATTGATAAATCAAAGGAAAATAAGAAAAGATATCTAACAACACTCATAGTGAGTGAAGAAGGGGACAGAGAAATACATAAATTAGGAGAGCACTGAACGCACCAAGGACAATGTTCTACAAACTGCACCCCGAACTGCACAGGTATTCCTCAGGCTGTTCTACGTGAAGCATGCCCCGAGTAGTCAAACACAGCAGCTCTGCCTCTGTATCCAAAATTCCCCCCCAAAGTAAAAGCAAAAGTCCCTTAAAACACACATACTCACATATTATAAAAATTTAAACAAATAACTCTTTACAGCAGAGAAAAAAAATTCCCTATCCAAGCCCCCCACAAACACACATATTTCACCAACCCACCATACGCAGGCTCCATTTATTTATTCAACAAACATTTCTGATAACCTACTATGCACTGGGCCCTATATTTAGTATTGGGGATACAGCTGTGAAAGGGGCAGGGTCCCTTCCCTCCAGGAGCATTTGGGGATACCCAGGAGCCGTAAGGTAGCACAGAGCAAGGGTGACCCTCCCGGGGTCACGGACTGTCCACAATTCCAAGGGAACAGCAACACATGGGAATTGGAAAAAGGTTCAGGAAGCCTGGATGAGACCAAGAACCCCAGCAATTCTCAAACCTGCAGTGCTTTTGGGGGAGCCTGCCGAGGGAGACAGTTCTGTTTCCACAGGGACACTTGAAAAACCTCTTCACACTGTCGTGCCAGTGGTAGTTGTGCTGCTCGCTGACGCAGGTCTCCAGAGGCTTGAAGTGGGTGTAAGCGCACTGCACAGAACAGCAGAAAGAAGGCACATGTCATGTCAAGAGCTCCGAAGGAGAAATGAGCCACCCGCCACAAGGGCAGCCTGTCCTGAGAACTTCTGTTCTTTCGTCGCCACCAGGCAGGTGCCGGTGGAGCTACTATCTTCTGGCTGCAGTGATCATGTGATTTCTTGACTTTCCCCCTACTGATACCACTTCTCATGTTTGCCCCAATGTCAGGTGTAAAATACACAATAATCTTCTGTGACATCAAGACAATAGCTAGGGCGAAGGAAGAAAAGGACTGGAAATCTCTAAGTAGCTTTGATTGGTCTGCCCTGTATTCACTGTAGTCCCTTATTGTAAGACAACAGATTACACCCATGGGGCCTATTCAGGAAGGATGATGAGCTGCTCTTTCATTTTCTCTTATAAGGCCACTGGAAAGGATTATAAACTTATTACTACTCCTATTTCATACACAGCAAAACCAAGACAGATATTAATTTACTTTTAATTTTGATCCTTCAAAGGACTGAAAAGAACAAGAAATGATGGGTGAAGGTTGAAACAGAGCCAGACAGTGTGCAATGTAATTTCGGGTAATCACACTGAGTCTAGATAAGTAACTTTTGGCCTTGGCAGCCTCAAAGAGGGCAGAGGAGAGTGGTATGCCAATTGGGGCAGGCAAAATAATCCCCCCAAGATGTGCATACCCTATTCCCTGGAACTTACAAGCATGTTATGTTACATGGCAAAGGGGAATTCAGGTTACAGATGCAATTACAGTTGCTAATCAGTTGATTTGTGACGAGAGGACCCCACCTCCCATTGCTGGTTTCAATGATGGAGGAAGGAGCCACGATCCAAGGGATGCAGGTGAGCTCTAGAAGCCGGGAAAGGCAAGGACATGGACTGTCCCCTAGAGCCTCCAGAAAGGAACGCACCCTACTGACATCTGGATTTTACCCCAGCGAGACCCACTTCTGACCTGCAAAACTGTGAGATAATAAATTTGTGTTGTTCTAAGCCACCCAGTTGGTGGTCATTTGTTACAGCAGCAACAGGAAATGAATACACCAGCTTTGTCCTAATACAGCCACGCTGTCAGAGGAAAAGCTGTCCTATGAAGTAAAAGCTTTACTGATTCTCCACAGCCTGAACTTTCTCAAGGAAGCTCCACCTTTTGGCCCATCCCCTAAATGTAAAGGAGAATCTAAGGTTTTAAAGAGAATAAAGATAGAGAAAATTGCACTGGGTAAGCTAAACCTCTTTCTCCTCTTACATGTGTTCACGAAGCGGATTAGCCATGCAGACTTATTTCAAAGAAATGGTAATGGAAGTAGTATTCAGCAATAACTTTTTTTTTTGGCCATTTTTGATTAATGTTGAGGAGTAGAGGGTTTTGAATTTTCTAATAGACTCAGGGTAAAAATTCCACAAACAGAGACAATAATACAATTCACACTCTGCCCTGAGATTCAATCTAGTAGGTTAGGACCTGAGCAGAAGGGAACAACAGTAGTTGATCATGACATCTGATGCCAAATCAAGTTGTTCAACCAAGGCCCCAGGGTCTTAGGTACTATGGACTGAGGGCGTGCTAAAACTTGAGGAGGAGAGATAAGAATACTCAGTCCAGTGGTCAGATGGGAAGAGGCTCTTCCACAGAACCAGGAGCTGTGGCCAAATGAGGAACATCTCAATACAAAGGCTCTACCATCAGAGCTCAGTGGATGGGTCACGAGAAGCCCGGTGCTGGGCTATCGGATGCCATTTGGTTTGCAGCCTAATTAAATGGCCCGGGCAGGACTCTGGTCATAAGACGTGGGCCCACACCCCAGACTCTCCACATCCTGCTGAGTCCCAGCAACCCCAGACAGGTCGTGGGGAGAACTGTCTCCCGCACTCACCGTCCTGCACGTCACAACTCGACATTTCACTTCCCGGGTGTTTCTCATCTTTTCTTCTATTTGTTCTTTTTTCACCAGGGGCTCAAAATAGTGTTCCTGCAGCTCAGCCTCGGCCTGGAATGACAAGACATCCAGAAGACCTTGTACCAAATCTGATATAGACTCAGGCAGCTGCTTAATAATAATCAAATCTGAACTGAACAGACAAGCTAACTGTATGAGGATCAATGAACTGCAACCCCAGACAGTAAGTAGAAACAAGCCCTTAATGGGCAAAAAGAGGGTATGAAAGCATTTGGTGATGTGTGAGACACTAAATACAAATTTAAACTACTGATGTGATTAACAGCATCATCAGATCAAGTGCGCACCAGAAGGGAACTGTTTCCACTGTTCCAATATAGATTCAGCTATGGGAGAGGTGCTGGATGCTTCCCCAGTGATGACGCCCATTCTATTCGATACTATTCTCCAGACCAAGCACTTGGCAGGAACAATCCCTGCTTGTCTGGAACACAGGTAGGAGGTGTGAGTGCAGAGAGATATTCAGGGCAGGATGTGGTCACAGCTCGAGTCAGTGCAGCTGCACCAGGCAAAAGGCGCAAGGTCTTTGGTGGCCACAAGAACCAAGGAACTCAGCTCTGCAGTCTTTTGGGGTCTGCTTGAGCACCTCTCCTGACTGAGTTTCAAGTCCAGTAGAAAGTTATATCATTGTCTCGTTAGCCCTTTGTTAATCAAAAGAAAGGCAGATCATTTGGCATATTGGCACTAAGTGGGGGACATTTTGAAAATCTGTGGGAGTACTTTTTTTGTTATCCCAGTGACCATAACCTTTGCTACTGGCAGGGACCACGGACACTACACCTTCTGCAATGCATGGAACAGTCCCTTACACATCAAAGGATTGTTCTCAGTGTTCTACAGGGCATCCATGTGGATGAAAAACCCGATTGTAACCCTCAAACCTAGAAGCATTATATACAACACCACAGTACTTGTGCATGGTTTTCACATACACTGACTGTTCCCCAAGTCCTGTGGATGTGGAGAGACAACTGTGCTTTGATGTCTTCAAAAGTTTAAAAAAATAAACCACATTGTCAAAGAAATAGGCCCACGGTATTCAAGTTTCTAAGAAAACACATCTACTGAGTATTCATTGCTAGCTGCCTGATAAATCCACTTATATATACTTACAAATCCAAGCCTCTATTTTATTCCTTCTTCAAGGGTAGTTGTGCCCATGTATTTTACATAATGAAATACATATTTTTATTATAAACATTTTCCTTTTTTCCTCTTTATATTACAGCTAGGATATTATATTGGTATTTTTGAAATTACTAGCTAGGTAATTTACATTATCCACGATTTAATTTCAGAATAAGAGAACAATACAAAACACTTGTTATTAAAAAGGGGCATTGTGAGTGCTGAGTTGAGAACTACTGATTTAGAGCATTTGCAGGGTCCATATAAAAATGTATGAATGGAAAAATCCCTTCCCATATTGCAAGGCAGAAAATAGTAGATAGTGGAGAGCCATTAAAACATAACTTCACAGCCATAACTACAGGTAAACGTTTTAAAGAGTTAATTAATCATTTAAAATTGAAGTATAGTTGACTTAACTTAGTTAAGGTGTAGAACACCTTAGTTAGTTTTAGGTGTACAACACATTAATTTGACATTTTTATAGAATATACTTCAAAGTTATAAAATATTGACTGAAACATTTTATAATACTGAAGTCAATTTAAATAATGTTGAATGATATTCTTCAATGCAACAAAGGCAAAGCTAAAATCTATTAGCAATATTCCTGTTCTTCAAAACAAAATCAAACAAACTGACATACAACTAACATCTCGGCTAAGGAAACAGGAAGAGATTCTTAACAATACTAGCCCGAGTCTGAGGACATCTCTGTCACCTTTGACCTTCTGGGCTCTTTTTTACCTCTTTTAGGATCCCTGTGTGCCTCGATTTTGCTTTTAGAATTTTCTGAAAATCCTCAGATTCCAGGTAGGCAAGCTGTTCTCTCCTTTTTTTCCTGGCAGGCTCCAATTCATCCTCAGCTAGAGCAGAAAGAAAAAGAGTGAACAGAGGAACCTCAGAGGGCCAGCGGGCCTCGCCAACTCAGCTGCGTCTCCCCCTACAAGACCCTTCAAACTGCATTTACCCCCACTTGGTATGAGCAAAGGATGGCTCTTAGAGAACTGAGTTGAGAAGTACAAACTAGAATATGCGGGAGGGGATGGCAGACTTGACCACTAAATTAGAATAGTTTTCACCTTAAAATAAGAGCCAATTATGAAAACAGGTAACAACAACAACAACAAAATTCCTATTTACAAACTCATGTTAAAAGGACACGGCCAGCTTCAGAGTTTTAAAAATAAAAATAGGGCAATTTAAAACAAAGGAATTCTACTTCTTTCAAAACAAATCTATCTACTAATATGTATGTGCAAAGATTCAATGAGTAATCTCAAGTTTTCAAATTGTGCATAATTTCATTTTAATTTAATGTAACTATAAAAAACAATCAGTTCCAACTGCAGAAATTCTACTTAGGTACTCTCCATAGAGGTAAATGGAAATAAAATAATGTCTTTTGATGTCAGGGAGGCTGGTTATGTTTTGGACCATTTCCTTTATAAGCAGTGTCTCTTTCCTACTACTAAGTTTCCCATTCGCAGTACCTTGAGGAGAAAATGTGTTGTTCTTTTCTACACGTTCCTTCACTTCCAGGACATCCTGGGGTTCCTTTAGCTTCTTAATGCTGTTTGGGTCTGTTTTTGTAAGAATCTGGCCTTTTACCCTTAATTTGGTTATAGCAGCCAACTAAAAAAAAAAGGAAAGAGAGGGAGATAAAAATCTAAAAGATGAGATAGGCATCTGTAGCTCTGTATCCCTTTCCAGTGATTAGCCAGGGAATTCTGGCTGTTCTCAAACATACATTAGCAAAATATATCTTCATTTTACTTAGCATCATTAACACAATTATTAAAATTTCAAAGAATGGAAGACAGGTCTCTGAACAAATCTCAGCTTATTTAAATATCAATAGTTAAACTTCAGCTAGTCCTTCAGCTAGTGTGTAGGCTTTTAGACCCACAGAGGAACCACATAAACATTTTGGAAGTTTGTTTCAGAATAGACAGATTAGGAAAAGATTCCAGCCCTGCCACTTACTAGTTTATAACCTGACTTAATTGTTCAGCTTCAGTTTCTACATTTACGAAATGGGGATGACAGCACTAACCTACCTTTTAGGGTTGTGGTTTTAAGGATAAAATGAGACAATGCAAGCCAAGCATGTACTTGTACATAGTAAATAGCATGTATGCACATATCACAGTAACATACGTGCATAATTGCTATTACTATTACTGTAGGTATGGCTTTGGCTTGCAGCTAGCCTTTGCCCTTCATGTGGTTCTAGCTGCTAACTAGAATAAAGAGAAGACAGGCTCAATTTGGGGGCTCAGGGTGACTCAGGAAGAGGAGAGACAGAGCTTGCTGAGGTGGTGGGGTTCTGACCACCCCCAATTCCCAATTCAATCAGAGCAGCTTAGCTTTTATCTGTCTACAGACTGGGCTTCTGTGTAAGATTTCTTTTAAAGAAGGATTCTTTAAACCACTATTTGACAATTCAATTGCCTCAACAATTCCAAGAATGTTTCCCCCTAATACTAGGGTCTCCAGCTGTAAAACAGTATCTTCTTCTAGGTTATCTCCTGCAGCCCAACAAGAACTAGTATGGAGACAGTAGCTAGTTCTCTTGGATTAAATTAATGGCATTATGTTGATACCCATTATCATTTAAAATTCCTTTGACTAGTTATCATGATCAATAAATAGGTATGAGGGGACTGTCTTTCCTGGTCACAGGTATATAAAGTTTGAAATACCAGCTGTGTGTCACAGAATACAAATTCAAGTGGTGAAGAAAAGAGATGCCAGTTACCTTTTTGGCTTCTGCTAACTTATTCAGTTTTGGTCTTGGTGGTGGTGACTCATCAAAAAATAGGACATCATCTCCTTCTGAGATGTCTCTTCCAAGCTTTGGCATCTGTATGGCTGGGGTTCCTTTCAGCTTGGGGAACTCAGCCCCTGCTGGTGGAGACCAAGAAGG
Source organism: Stenella coeruleoalba (assembly GCF_951394435.1). Taxonomy (NCBI): domain Eukaryota; kingdom Metazoa; phylum Chordata; class Mammalia; order Artiodactyla; family Delphinidae; genus Stenella; species Stenella coeruleoalba. The sequence goes on along the minus strand of NC_137147.1, from coordinate 174,071,607 downwards.
GGGCTGCCGAGAAGAGGATGGCACAGCTGGGCTCTCAACTTCACTCGCACTTTGGAGAAATCTTTAAAGAAATAGGCAGTCACAAACTATGCACACGAGCACAAAACATGCAGACTGGGAGACCGCAGGCAGGCCACCAGCTGATAAGCAGTCGTCAGTAAAATAATTTTCCCTTCTTGGTTATTAATTCAGATTAGTGCACAGTAGAAACAATACTAGCCTCACTAACTCTTAAGCTAACTGGTTTTTCATTGAATAAGTGCTAACTGTTTCACCAGTTTAGAACTGATTACTATTCTTATCAACTCGCTTCCCAGTGGGTGCAGACTATGGAGCACCTTCAGCCCCGAAGGCAAGCTGTGGACTGTATTCCTAGCCCTCTGGTTAGCTGAGATCCTTCAGGAACTCACCGAATCTCTCTACTTTATTTCCTCTACTGGGAAGAGATAACACATTTGTTACATTTGGAAGTCCTAACAGAAAGGTGCTATAATTCACACAGTGATTATTTTATATATGGCTTTAAGGACTATTTAAAAACAACAAAGGGGGGCTTCCCTGGTGGCGCAGTGATTGAGAGTCCGCCTGCTGATGCAGGGGACACAGGTTCGTGCCCCGGTCCGGGAAGATCCCGCATGCCGCGAAGCGGCTGGGCCCGTGAGCCATGGCCGCTGAGCCTGTGCGTCTGGAGCCTGTGCTCCGCAATGGGGGATGCCACAACAGTGAGAGGCCCACGTACCGCAACAAAAAACAAACAAACAAACAAAAAAAACAACAAAAAAAACAACAAAGGTCAGAAATCATCTAGGCCAAACCTCTCATTGTAGGGATAAAGAAATTGAGGCCCAAGAGCCAACTGCTCATAAGTGAGAGGCCCGGGACTAGTAGTACCAGGTAATCCTGGGCCAGTCTTCTCTCCCCTACCACATCCCCACTTCTGTAGGCTCTAGGCTGAGTTTGCAAATTGCCTAGCAGATCCTGCCCAAAGGTATGTTTTGTTTGCCCAGCAAAATTCTGAAAAACTTCAGACTAATGCCTTTAAACTGACGGGTGCTTTCTACTCCCTACAAGGTTCACAACTCCATATACATTTTTATGTCCATATATATACATTTACGTCACCTGTAGGCCCCTGATGAATACCTCTATAGATATCCCACCAGCACCTCAAACTAACCTGCCTGAGGCCAAATCCATTCTCTTATTTTTCCAAAGCATTTCCTCCTGACTCGTAATAGGTGTCCTTTTGCATGGAACTAGGTACCCTACAGGAGCCTAGATCTGGGACAGCATAATGGTTCAACACTGGAGTAGAACAGGTAGGTGTGAGTTCAAACTTGGCTCCACCACTTACTAACTCTGGTCTTCAGTTACATCAGCCATAAAACAAGGCTAATAACACCTCGCAGATTATGGTAAGGCCCGATGAGATGTGTGTACAGTGTAAAGCAGGGTGGCTCAGCGCATGCTGGGTGACTGTAAGCAGTAGCTCTTACTACCACTGCATAACTTGAGTTCAAGAGTCTTTGATTTGTTTACCTTCCACACCCATCTCCACTTGCTTTTGCCTCTGAAATGACTCTCCATTCTCAGTGCCTCATTTTTATCACTGACCTGAACAAATGCAGAATCTACGCATTGGCCCAGCCTGTAATTAAAAACCGAACTGTGGCAAAACTGAGAAATGGGCACCAAACAGCTCAACACCTACTTTCCCTTTTCACAAAACTGTCTTTATATGTTACTCCTTTCTCGTTTCCACAGTGATATTAATTACTGCAGCCTGTACCACCAGGTCTCAGGATTTACTAGCATAAGTCAGAAATACATAACTTTAAATGCTTTATAATTTTAAAGGTTATGTTAAAATTAATTTTTTAAAAACTTCCAAAGTTAAAAAGGTAGCCAACCACCCCAAATCCAAAGTCACACTTTTGAAATCTATTAAGACATCCTCAGAATTCCTGAGATGAGCTACCTAAACAGGGAACATTAAATCTGTGACTCCTACCGTTTCTGTATTTCTTCTGATTTCTTTTTCCGCAACTCTAACATATGCTGCTTCTGTTGCTTCAAGAGGGCTGATGCCGAGATAGACTGGAAAGCAGGTTTCGGGCTCTCCATGATCCCTGAAACACAAGGCACAGGCTGAGGGGGTTCTGAGAGGCTGTGGGGACCCACGCGCAGACACTAGAGCAGGTACAGGCTGACTCTACCTGATGACTTGACTTTGGCTAAATGATGTTTCAAGTTTCTGGCTCCAGATGTAGGCAAGTCCATCAGTTCCCTGAATTCCTCAGAGCAAGACAAGCTCTTCTGGCGTACTCCTGGAATATACAAATATCAGCATTAGAGGATTCAAAATTCAGAGTATTTTATGTTGTGTGACTTATCCCTTTTTAAACTCTGCTTTCATAACTTTAGTTATTTGTAAATGAAGTAGATGGAATATCAAGAGAAAAGAGAATCTTTCACCTCTAACCTCAGACGAGTAGGACTGCAAGGGTAAGACAAATGTATCTTATTTTTGAAAAATGATTAGAATACTAATACCTGCAGGGTCATTTCATACACTATTCCTGGAATATGCACTATACATAAGGATCCATGCTAGACCTGGACCACTGTTATGAACAGAGCCCCAAGGACAGGGTGGAGGTGGCATTCTCCAACCTAGACCTGTTTTAATGAAAGATAACCGACGAGTTTGACTAGGAACCTGATACTACTGATTCTAGTGCTGGACACTAAGAGTTAGACTCAGATACATCAAAACATTTTATTTTATTTTATTATTTATTTTTTTGGCTGCATTGGGTCTTCGTTGCACACTGGCTTTCTCTAGTTGCAGTGAGCGGGGGCTAATCTTCGTTGCGGTGTGCAGGCTTCTCATTGCGGTGGCTTCTCTTGTTGTGGAGCACGGGCTCTAGGTGTGGGGGCTTCAGTAGTTGTGGTGCACGGGCTCTAGAGCGCAGGCTCAGTAGTTGTGGCACACGGGCTTAGTTGCTCCGCGGCACATGGGGTCTTCCTGGACCAGGGAACAAACCTGTGTCCCCTGCATTGGCAGGCAGATTCTTAACCACTGCACCACCAGGGAAGTCCCCATCAAGACATTTTAAAAAGCTAAGACACAGCTAAGATTAATATGCTGTTTTTTCTTAAGATGCTGCCAACCAAGCTTGGTTCGTTCTGCTGAGGCCACATCACTCACCAAGTATAACTTAGTGTTAGGATCTAACCAGTTTCAATCCTGAAGGCTACACGTTTAAACCTGAGAAAGAAAGATAGTATCTAGAAACAAAGTTACCGAGTTTTTGTTGAGTTTCCTGAAGGATCAAGTCTGTGCCCTTAACCACCAGATTAGTCAGAGTGGTTTGAATCTTCTTTTTAGGTGCGACAGCAGCTGCACTGAAATGACAAGAGTCACCCCCTCAAAAAAGGAAAATCACTGAACTTCAATGCTCTGTGAGGTAAAGAAGGCGCAGAAGTAGTCATTTATTACAAACTGTCAACGTTTCTCAAATCACCATGTAAGTAGACTTTCTTAATACCATGGCCCTACAGCATAACTGGTGTGTGCATTATGTCACAGATATAAAACAACAGGCGACCTACAAATTTGATTGAAGGCTGTTCCGGAAGAGCAAGTTGGCAAGAGAAATAAAAAATATGCCATCACTTTGATCAAGTAGACTAGGACTTACCAAGTAGTCTAGGATTTACCTAAGACCTATCCAAAAATTTAGGATATTAACGGAAGCTTTGTTTGTATTGTTAAAAGTTGGAAATGCTATGAATATTTATCTATGGAGACTTATTTAAATTATCACAGAGCCATGTAAAAGAACACCATGTAGCCACTAAAAATAATGCCATAAGTGAATGTTCCACAAAGTAAAATTCATTACTTTATGTGGGAAAAAAGAACGTTGGCAAAGTATAGGTATATTATGATCTCATTTTATACTATTAAAACGTTATACATTTGAGAAAAAAGGACCCCTAGAACCATATATATCAAAACTAACAGTTATCTAGGTGGTGGGATTATAGATGGTTTTTACTGTCTCCTTTTGGCTAAACTGTACATACATTTTTTAAAAGTAACATGTGTATTGCTTTTTGCAATTTGGTAAAATACAAAAATTATTTTAAATCTTAAAAATGTGCTTGATATCACAAAATATACACGAAGTGAGAGTCCTCTAGCCCAATTTCTGTTGGATAGAGGACAAAATCTGTTTTGTTCTTGGACCAAGTGTAGCTCCCTTGAGCCAGGTCCCCACCTGCCGCATCCTCAGACGTACTTTCTAGAGAACAGGGACGAGGCCATCCATCATCTACGCAGGGACTCCAGGGAGAGAATGAGATCCCCAGAGGGGAGGCCACGCATGCCAGCCTCAGCAGCGCCCCCTCCCCCGTGAGGCTTCTCTGCATATTCATTCACTAAATTAAATGTGGGTTCCACAGAGGTCGGCAACCTCACACTAATAGTCAGTCGTCAGGGAAATGATTTCAAGTATGTCAACACTATGATTAACACTTTTAACGGCCCATCAGCCCTGACAAAGCAGCACTATTCACATTAGAAGCCAAAGAGGAAGTGTGGGTTCCCTGTTAAAGACCACCATGACCTGACTTAGCTTCCCCGCCTTCTGAGTGTTTTCCTCTCTTCCCGGGAACGAAAGAGGCCCTCAGCCGTCTTGTTCCAGGCAGCACACTATGAAAGATAAAACCTGTACAAGTCTTCCAGGACCGGGACAGAAACGTACAACCACACTTTTTACTCTTAAAAGAAGACAAGCAAGACCCCTGACCCCAAAGAAGCCCTGAGAATGTCTCACATTGAGGCTGCATACGAGGCCGAAGAAACTCCTCCGTAGTAAAAACCATCCTGACACAGCCTTTCTTTCAGGCTGATGCCTTTGCGGGCAAACTTCTTTGGAATTCGGCCGCCGGAGAAGGTGGACTGCAGGTCTGCTCGCCTGGCGCTGAGCCTCTTGTACTGGGCCTGGATGTGATACTGACAGTATTCACAGTCATTCTGTAAAAAGGAAGAGCGGCTGCATCAGCGTTAGGGAGACAGGCCGGGGACAACGTTAAGAGACACAGCTCCTTTCTCCCAGTCTCACAGAGAGCTGTTCTGCGGGCAGAAGCCTCCCTGCTGACCTCCGAGACCATTCTCAACGCACAGCTAAGCAGCAACTTAGATGTTCTTTTCCTAGGTAAGGATGGGGGGGTGGGGTTGAATTGGGAGATTGGGATTGACATATACACACTACTACATATAAAATACATAACTATAAGAACCTGCTGTAGAGCACAGGGAACTCTACTTAATACTCTGTAAGGGCCCATATGGGAAAAGAATCTAAAAACAGTGGATATATGTATTGATATATGTATAACTGATTCACTTTGCTGTACACCCGAAACCAACACAACACTGTAAATCAACTCTACGCCAATAAAAATTTAAAACAAAAAGCGGGGTTGGTGGGAGAAGTTCTTCCCCTAAACTCCTCTGAACACACTACTTGGGAGAAAGAAAAAGTGGCATCATTCACTGCCTTTGCCCTCTTTCTACAATGGAAGTAAAATCAGCTTCTAGGATGAACCTTGAAAAGGTTATGCTAGGGACTTCCCTGGTGGCGCAGTGGTTAAGAATCCGTCTGCCAGTGCAGGGGACATGGATTCGAGCCCTGGTCTGGGAAGATCCCACACGCCGCGGAGCAACTAAGCCCGTGCGCCACAACTACTGAGCCTGCGCTCTAGAGCCCGAGAGCCACAAATACTGAGCCCGCGTGCTGCAACTACTGAAGCTACGTGCCTAGAGCCCGTGCTCCACAACAAGAGAAGCCACTGCAATGAGAAGCCTGTGCACTGCAATGAAGAGTAGCCCCCGCTCGTTGCAACTAGAGAAAGCCCACACGCAGCAACAAAGACCCAACGCAGCCAAAAATAAAATAAATAAATTTATTTAAAGAAAAGAAAAGAAAAGGTTATGCTAAGCGAAAGAAGTCAGACACAAAGGTCCCATGTTGTATGATTCCTTTTATGGCATATATCTAGAGACATAAAGCAGATTACAGGTCACCAGGGAAGTGATTACTTAATAGGTAGGGTGTGTTTTTATGGGGTGAAGAAAAGGTTTGGAAGTTAGAAGAAGCTGGTGGTTGCACAACAAAGCGAATACACTAAATATTACTGACGTGTACATTTTTAAATCGTCAATTATACATAATGTGAATTTTACCTCAATAAAAGTTAAAAAATAAAACAAAATCAGTTTCTAGTGAGGTTTTCTGTTTCTCTGGTTGACTCTTGGACGAATGCTACCCTTTCAGTGAAAGGAACAAAGAGAAACTCCGAAGTATTACCCTATTGGGTGAACCTCAGAGATGGTGGCAGTGGCGTTTTAAGTGATTTGTCAAGTACTCCCCCTGAGACCTCTTTTTCCAACCATCTCCCTCCTTCCTATGTCCTGCTCACTAGTTCATCTGTTAGACAAGAATGAGGGAAACAAAAAGAGATGAAACCAAAATCTGTCATTTAATCCTTTCAAAGAGCTCTAAGAAGTACCACTTAGATGGATAGTATCCACTGGGATGGCTGCAATCAAAGACAGACAATAACAAGTGCTGGCCGGGACGTGGAGGAACTAGAACACTTACAATACTGCTGGGGAGAATGTAAAAGTCACTTTGCAAACCAGTTTGGTGGTTCCTCAAAAGCCTAAGCATAGAGTTACCATAAGACCCAGCAATTCCATCCTAGGCTTATATATACCCGAGGGAACTGAAAATGGACATCCACACAAAAACCTGTACGTGAATGTTCGCAGCAGCATTGCCCGTAACAGTCAAATGCGAAACAACCCAAACGTCCATCAACCAATGAATGGATAAAAAGAGTGTGGTCATCAATGAAATATTATTCAACCATAAAAAGGAATGAAGCGCTAATAAATGGCTTTGTAGCATGGATATAGCACAGATGAATCTTAAAAGCATTATGCTAAGTGAAAGAAGCCAGACACAAAAGGCACATATGATACAATTCCATTGTATGAAATGTCCAGAATAGGCAAATCTATAGAGACAGAAAGTAGATTAGTGGTTGCCAGGGCTTGGGGAGAGAGAAGAGTGGGGAATGACTGCTAATGGATATGGGTTTTTTGGAAGGGTCCTGAAAATGTTCTGAAATTACATAGTGGTGATGGTTGCACAACTCTCTGAATATATTAAAAGTTACTAAATTGTGCACTTTAGAATTGTGAATTGTCTGGTATGTGAATTCTATCTCAATAAAGCTTTTATTTATTTTTTTAAAAAGAAAGCTCTAAGAAAAGGTATAATAGAGTTAAGTATTGACTAAAATAAGGTTTCAGTATATTTCATCATTAGTGTTTAATCTCCACCACTAGAAAGAATTGAGGGCAAATTAAAATTCTATCTTTCTTATACCTCCTAGTCAGCTAGCAATAAAAGATCACTTTCCTAAGAGGTTAAATCTTTCCCCCACCCTCAGCTTTGTAAACTGGCCATTATTAACCACACATTCAATTTTCTCACTTTGATGCTTCCTGTTATGTAGGAAACTCAGTTCCAAACAGGTCATTACAGGTAAAGTACCTATAATTTATTCCTATTAGTTTCTGTCTTTAGCAAAAACCACCCCAACAAAGCTGAAACCTACCAAATTCACAGTCTGTGTACACGGTTCTCCATTCTTCTTCTTTGCTTTACAGGTTCCCAGGTCAAGAGCTTCCCCCATAATTAAGACCTTTTGAGGATGATCAATAGATAAGCACACCTGTAGAAAAAACGGGGAGTTGGAGCTAAAAGCAGACAAAGGTACGGCCTTTCAACAGCAAGAATGGATATAACAACAGTTGGCGTGAGTTAAGAAGCTTTTTATCCTTTTTATCAGTGCACTGGAATTTGAAGCCAGTGTTCCATAAGACAGCTGTAGAAATGGGAGGTGTAGAAGACACATTTAGTTCTCCACCCACTATCTATTTTCTTCCGTGTCTTTGCTATCAGAATCCAAACGCTCAGCCTTAGATGATGGATCCAGTTCCCAGTTTTCCCAGCATTCTTTGTAGCTAGTGGTGGTCATGTGACTCCACTCAGCAGGAGTCAGCAGGGAAGGTAGCTGGGAAAGCTTCTGCTTTCCTTTAAAAGCAGAGCAAGGAGCCTGGCTCACTTCCTGCCTTGAATGGAAATATGATGGCTAGAGCTTCACGGCCATCTTGTGACTAAGAGGAAAAGGCTGAGAGACTCATGGACACCAGCCCTGGCATCACCACACTGCCTATGTCTGGATTTTTTATTATATAAGAAAAACAAACCCCAGGGTTTACTATGAAAAAGAAACTGTAGCGAAGTTCTTCTGTTATTTGTAGCCAAACACCTTCTTAACCAATAAATGAAGACTTGCTGCCCTTCTCTGTGAAAGCAAGGAATGAAATAACTTAGTCTCTCACTCCTTGTGATATAATAATCTGCCTACAACAGAAGCAGTAGTTTCTTGCTGGCTTGAGTGGAGAAACTGTTGCTATTCATACTGTATCTAAGTTTGCAATTTACTAGAGAATCAGTAGGTAGTATCCAAACTCTAATGATGCTTGAGAAGATGAAAATTCACTTTAAAAATGAAAATTCACAAGCTGCAGCTATGATTGTACTAACAAATGGAACACAGTTCCCTCAACTATAAACCCTTGGCTTCTCAATGCCATCATAGAAATTCATGGGAGATCTAAGGGAACCTGAGCCCAAGAGTTGAAAGAATTACAGGAACCTTGGAACGAACTTGAAAAGATATAATGAAAGAAGTTGTTATGAAATACTCCAGAGTAGTCTGAAATTCAGAATATTGGTGGGTGAGGGGTAGATGAATAAACAAAAAAACAGTTTAATGGAGACAAAAGAATATAAAAGCTTGACTTATTACCTGGAGGTAGACCAATATAAATGTTTTTGATAGAACTCAGCTAAGTTATAAAGACCAAAAAAAAAAAAAAAAAAAAAAATCATGGAAACAGAGTCTTACCTCCTCTGAACCATCCTTGGGCTTCATGGGGTTCGCGTTGAGCAGCCCTACGACAGTACCCTGTTCAGTCTTCCACAGTTCTTTGTGAACCTCTCCAAAGAGGAACAGTGACACGTACCGCGTCAGGTCACGAAGATCATTCAGTCGCCAGATGCTAAATGTTTTCCCCTGGAGCAAACATTTATTCTTATTTTTAATAAATTTTGAACAATGGGTTACAATGTCTCCATTTACTGTTCGAGTGTTCTACTGTGGAAAAATATCTAAGTATAACCCACCCTGAATATGTAATCATCAGAATGTCTGTTAATTATAAATTAATCCTTTCTCTAGGTTTTGGTATGACTCTTCTCATTTTAGAAATGAAGGTGAAGAAAGGCAAGCCAATAGCAAACTTGTTACTAGCAGATACAAACTATGATATATAAAATATTTAAACAACAAGGACCACTACTGTATAGCACAGGGAACTATATTCAATATCCTGTAATAAACCATAATGGAAAAGAATATATATATGTATAACTGGATCACTTTGCTGTATACCAAAAACTAACACAACATTGTAAATCAACTATACTTCAATAAAAAAAGAACTTACTAATATAAATTTTGTAAATATTATTTATCACTGATTATGTTATTAATATTAATAAGGAGGTTTCAGCTTAATGTTTCTAAATCTCTGCTTAGCTTAGAAGAAAAAAGCATCATTTAAAGAAAACTAGTTGTATTTAACTGTAAAATTTTGGAAATACTATGACATATCAAGAAGTGCAACTCAAAATGCTGCCCATTTATAATATGAACATCTTCCATGTTTACAGATTTTTTTTTTAAACAAAATAATTCACACAACATTGAATCAAGCTATTTCAGAGGCAGCCCAGAGTGGGCATGGTTACAGGTTATGGTGAGCTATCGCCTAGACTCAAGTATTCTAATTATTCTCCCAAGGATTTGTACAGAGGAGTTCAGATAAATTTCACACCTATTATTTCCATGTCATTATAGCCAGTAGTGATGCAATTAGGAACTTAACCAAATGAAAACCAGACTTGTTCACATTCAGCGAGATAGAACAGGGCTAGAGCAGGATTCAGAATCTGAAACTCAAGCCCTCGTGTCAGAGCTCATAAAAAAATCTAAGGTTGGCCAAGATCTAAACTGGAGAATGAATTAGTTTTGAGCAAGATTACTTGCAGTATTTTAGAGAGAGCCTTTGAATCAAAAGCCAGTTCCTTCATTTTACAGGTAAGGAAATGGAGGTCCTCAAAGAAAGATTCAGGGCCACCCTAAGGCCACAACTCCTGCTAAGTGGAGAACGAGGCTTAGCACCCAGGTTTTCTGACTTGTCAGGCCATAAAATAATTTTCCTGTTATGCCTCAGTCAACTGTTATTTTAAAACTTGCTACATCTTTTGCAATATCCATCAAATTAAATATACCATACTGTACTGGCACAAGTCAGCAATTTCAGGACTGTTGCAATTGACATCTTACACCTAGTAAAGCTTCCAAAGGATCTGTGAACTCAGCCTCTCTGAGGACCTGCTTCCCTTGCACAAAAGGGACTGCAGTGTCATAGGGGCATCTACATGCATCAACAAACAATGACAAGTGACATAAGAAAGAATGACATGGACAGTAAAAAGCCCAAGAAGCCTGTACAACCAGATGTGTAAGGCCCTCCTTACACATCTCCCCCTCGGGTACCAACCCAACGATGGTGTGGCAACTTGGGAACTTATTAGCAATGACTTCAAAATGAAATACTGATGGCCTCTGGGTAGCAAATCAAGAACATATGAGTCCCCACTGTCAATCTGTGATGAAACAGCTGAGAAATCAATAAAATGGCTTACGCTGTTAGAACTCTGTGGAGTGATTTTCTTCAATATGACCCCAAATGTCACCCAGTCTATTTCTTCCAGCTTCTCACTTGCCATCTTTTCCTTGAGCTGAGATAGTCTGATCAGTCTTCGGCCAGTCATTTTCTTGTTCATTTCTGTGGAGGATACTCGAGGCTTCCTGGGTCAAGAAAACCAGCGATTGGTAGATTACTATTCTAAGAAGAGATTATCTGGCACTGTAGCAAATTGGTTAGCACAGATGTAATTGGCAGAAATCTCTAAAGCACCTGTTTTCAGGGAGGTGTAGTTATGTAGTAATGGACAAGGCACATATTTTTACAGCAGATAAAAATGAGATAATATTGGGACTTCCCTGGCGGTCCAGTGGTTAAGACTCTGTGCTTCCACTGCAGGGGGTACGGGTTTGATCTCTGGTCAGGGAACTAAGATCCCACATGGTGCACAGTGCGGCAAAAAAAAAAAAAGAGATAGAGAGAGATAATTTTAAAAGCTAGGTTTGCTCTTCCTTGGATCTAGAACTGGGACCTCTGTAGAAAATAAAGATCACAAATTCTTTAAGTTCTTATGAATTCTAATATAAAGTTATAATATCCTTTTAAAAATAATCTCTTGACTTTAATACAAAATCATGAAAAAAGTAAATAAGATATTTCAATTCCATCAATTCTGTAAGAATTTCAGAAGTTCTACTATTTCTAATTAGTTTTCTTTAAGCCAACCTTTTCACATAATAAATAAAAGCTTTGAACCTAGCTTCAATTAATATATTCTTTTTCCTAATGAGTGGCTAAAAACTCATGAATTTGCAAATTGTTTTTCTCTAGTAGAATATTAACATCTGTTCCATGTTTGATCATATTACATATTCAAGGACAAGAGAAAACAGGAAAAAACATGCTTTCTGACTCTTTCAGAAGGCTTCTAGAATAGAAAGTCCAAGAGCTACCTCTGAACAATGAAGAATATTCAGGAGGGAAACAGTGACATAGGTGAAGAAATCCTTTCTTTGCCTTATTTCTGTAAGTTAATAGGTTACTATCAGGCAGTGATCCTTCGGAGTATTTCTAGGTTCTGTGGTTCAAGTAGAACAATTACAGAGACTCAAACAATTCTGCAATCCGCTAAATTTGTAGGCCCCTCAGAAGCTTTGGCTGAGTGTTTCAACTTCATCTACTTCCATACAGTTCAAACGTTCAGCACGCTCACATCAGCAACGTCTTTCATTATCTGTAGGGAGTTTCAACTGGGAAAGGCAGTATCATCTCAGGAGGGCCATGTTTACCTTGAAAAAGAACCCTGAGCCCCCTCAATGAGCTTTTACTGTATTCTGTCCCTCCGACACTGTCTCAAATGTAATTAAGATACTGATCTTCCCCCCAATTTTGGAGAGTACGGAGTCTTTACAATAAACTTCTACTGCATGTTAGCAGTCACTTGTTCTCCCCCTGCTTAATAATAAACTATTTAAGAGCTTAGCAGTTTTATTTTTGATTGACAGCTCAGGTCTTCTAGAGGGGTTGCACCTGGCTACTCAGCTAGACAGTACTAAAGGCAATCAGGTTTCAGAATTAAGGGTTACTGCTCTGCCCTGGGCTTCAAGAGCAGTAATAATGGAGATGCAAGGCAGTAGTGATGCAGAGCACAGAAGGTTTAAAAGTCCGCTTTTTCCTGAACTGATCCTGGGATTTATTCCTATTTTAACTGAATATCTTAATTTCTCCATGGAACAGATACACAGAGTATAAATTGGCCTTAAAAGTTATCAGGAAGAAAAAGAGCACAGCTATTTCTCTTAACATCAACTGTAAGAAGATACTACTATCCTGGTTAAACTGTATATACCTTTAGGTGTTTAAAAATAGTCTCTATCACTGTTTCCATCAGTTTCTGGTTAAATACAGTACTTATTATTTACTGACCTCTTTTTATGAACATATATCTTTTATTCTTTACACAAGCAAGAGAAAGTTTTCCTCATTCATATGTAAATATATGGTTCAAACCCAGTGCTGATGGCTAGTACGGTCAAGTTCAAGAGCTGTAGGTCTTATGCGGATCTGCGGTACAAACACACTATTTCTGGAACCCCAGGTCCCTAGGAAGGAGGAAGAGGCATCTAGTGGGTCCTATGAGCAGAGTGAGAGGCCCGTTACAGTTACTGACCTGAGCCTCAGGCCAGAGAAGGCTTCCACGGAGACTGTCTGAGTTGTTTCCCCAGAGCTCCTGGGGGTCCCTGCACTCTGATCCCTCGTCATCCCACCAGGTTTGTTCCCAGGAGTTGTTCGGAGTGGTTGGGAAGGTGCACTTGTCATCTTGAAAGATGAGCTTTGGGGCTCTAAAAAATGAACATAAAAATTAAAAAGAAAACCACACTGATAACTAAACATTAAATGGAATTGCTTCTTTTTTTAATCAACATATGCAATAACCAAATCTTGAGAGAACAAAGCAAGCCCACAGGACCATTTCTGTACTACCCCCAGATCTGCAGTGTGGTCCAAAGAGCTTGCCGCGTATGAAAATGTTTTATAGCACCGCTGTCCAGTGTGGCGGCCACCAGCCACAGGTGGACACTGACCACTTGAAACTGACTGGTGTAGCTAAGGAAATGATGCCTAGTTTAATCTACTTAGCCACATGTAGCCAGTGGCTGCTGCAGCAGTGCTGCTCTAAAACACTGTTCCTCTGGGCAAAGCCATTTACTGAGTATTCACCATATACAGAGCACTGCAGAAGATTCCATAAGGGAGGTAGAGACCTCCTACAGAAATCAGTAATTAGTGGAGATGTATGCACAGGGTCAAATTCTACCTGAAAAACATCCAAAGTTAGCTCCCCTTTGTTTTCTTATCTCTTGTTTCATTTCATTTCAATCCCATTTTACTTGGGGGGGGGGCGTAATTAGGGGGCCCAGGGTATTCTGACATGGTTACTTCTCATATTTTAGAAGCATCTGATAATGCTCCTGAGGGTCAGAAAGCTTGGGTACTCTCCTTAATACAATCTCTCTCTCTCTTAAGTAAGATTGTTGTTTACCTTCAAAGCGACTTTGGATCACTTCTCGCAAGCCAGGGGCCAGGACAACCCTAGAACTTTAGAATCTCCAGAAACCATGCCCTTGACCCATCCCTTCAAAACCTAACTTTGGACATTGCCTAATAAAACAGCTTAGTAATATACCAAAGGTCCTAAGGGGATAAACACTATTAATAAGTGGATACATGGAATATATAATTTTTGTCAAATAAATACGAACACTAGGAGCCTACAGCTATTCCGTCCTATTGAGCCATATGTATCATATTGTAATGAAAAGGGCCTCTCTGAACATGTGATCAATAAAATGTTGCTTACTCTAAACTATGTTATCTCCAGACCATTTTGTCTTAGATCTTCCAAAGAATCACTTTGGGCAAAAAGGCAGTACGACAAAACCAATACATAGAGCTTATAAATCCTTTTCATTTTATTTTGTGTGTATATATGTACGTGCTGAAATAGGATTTTGAGTACCATTCTATACTCCTGGCAAAGAAGTCTTTTCTAAAGAATGGACCTTCTGGTTTAAAACAACCTGGCTTCAAATAAAACTTGATCATTTTATAAGGGGATCAGTCTCACAGTCTGAAGATTAAATCTCTGGATTGCTAGCATAAAAACTCAACCCAGTGGTTATACCTGACTATAATTCAAGTCAACTATAGGACTATAAGAGCTAAAAAAATATTGAATCCACTAAGCATTTAGTTAAATATCTATTCTCTACCTAAGGATTTTCTAAGCACTTTGAGATGTAGAGAAAGATTAGGAAGTATAGCATATGGTTTCCATTCCCAGGAAGCTTACTTTTCTCAATGGGCAGGTAAGATACACCAAAACACACACACACACACACACACACACACACACACACACGACGTTGCCAAAATATATTGCAAACAGAACCCAAGCAGTGAGAAACCAGGGAGGCCTCAAGTACTACACCTGCAGGTGAAACTTTGGGTGTCCGAGCCACCCGCTTGGGTTTTGGTAGAGTAGGGACGTCAAGCTCTGCAGAAAAGCGCGACGACTCCTGAATTCTCTGAACTTTCTTCTCCTTAAGAGGGGGACGTGGAGACTTATCTACTCGATTAAAAGTAAAAGAAATTAGTAAAGAAAATTTAGAAAGGGGCTCAAAAACCGTTTTACCAGGAGTTGGATGCAGAAGTAATGTTATAGTTTCTTCGTAAGAGAAATGCATACTATCCTTAGAATTAGTCTGATTACCTGGGGTTTTATGCAGACGGGCTGGACTTGCAGGCTGTTTAATTGTAGTTAGTTTCAGCTGTTCTTGTAAGGACTTCATTTGCTCTTGCAACTTCCTTAATTCATCTAGGGAAGAAAAATATATTGATTTAAGAACCAGACCAGAGGAAACAGTATACATGATGAAAGTGCTGAAATGATTTTTGATGTCCACCCATCACCTCCACAACCTTGAGACCCACAATAGAATCACATACCGAAAACTCACAATTAACTTTTGCACTTCGAAGGGGTCCCCTCAGAGAAAGAAACATGATTATTTCCAGTAATCAAATCTCTAATACCAAAGCTGGTTATGAATTTGTACTACTGACAGATAATCACAGATACATGTCCATGGTTGACAGTTTCTTAAGTCAAGAAATGATTATATTTATTTCGTAAATCAAGTACCATAATTAATATAATAAATGCTGGCTCCTGTATTAGAAGAAATAGCCCATTGATTAGAGCAGAATTTTACTGTAATTTAAAAATATATAAGAAAGACGCCAGGAATAAGGAAATGGCAGTCCTCAATGTGAGTGTTCAGAAATGGTCTTCTGCTGAAGTAGAACGTGTAGCTGCTTTGTAGTCTTGTCCCTGGCCCCCTTTGCTAAATCCTGAAGTATTATTTTTCTGTAACGAGCGTGAGAAATGTTAGAGCCATTCTGCGAAGGATCAGTCACACCTGGCTGACCCTGATATAAGGGGGCCTCTGTACCCTCCGATGCTGGCTTTAAATGCTCGCTCCACTAACTCGTCCAATGTCCTTGGCAAAGTCCTTCATCTCTACCCCTGACTCGGCAGCTACTTTGAGGAAAGCTGTAAGACGGGCGGTCTGCATCAGGGCTACTGTAAAGGAATTAGAGAAAGCAAGTGGTAGGGCACCTTGCAGTTCCTGATTCGTTTTCCCTTGACTGGGGGCAGGACCAGGGAGGACCCTGCTGTGCGTTGATCGCGATGTAGGAGCTTCTTCCTCATCTGCTAAGTCATCCATGTCTCCAAAGAGAGCATCCAAATTCTCCTTTTGGTCTTCAGCCTTTTCCACTTCACCCTCATCAGCCTCCTCTGTGTAAGATTCACCATCACCGTCAGCATCAAAGAGCTCATCGAATGCATCAGGTTCACCATCTTGCTGGGTCAAGGGCTGACTCTCTTCTGAATTACAGTCCAAGGCCGACTCATTCTCCTCCAGCAGTGCGGTCAGCAGAGACAAATCATCCTCCTCCACTATGGGAAAAAGAAGAAAAAGCAAAGAAAGAAAGCCTACCTGTGAAAAACAGCCGTTGACAAGCAGAGTTAAAACATTCAACATTCATAAGGCAGTTAAAATGACTCGGCAGATTCACCATTTTGCCTGGTGTAAGTATTGTTCTTGTTTCTACCTCTCCTCTCCCCAAGTGCTTCTTGGAGGGCACTGGGCTAAGAAAGCAGGAGCCAGTATCTGCTTAGTGACCACCGTGGGGCAGCCACTGGGCTAGACCTGTTTACCTGTGCTACTTCAGCTAATCAGACACTTCCTGCAAACGAAATTCAACCCACAAGGGAATAACTGAAAAACATGCTAAGTATACATTTAGGTTCTAGATGGACATATTCCCTCACTTTTTAATCGTCTGAGCAATTTTTAAAAACTATAGAAAGTTACAAAGCATTATATTAAATGTATTCATATCCTGTCACCCAGAATTAGCCATCACTAACATTTTATCATGTTTGCTTTTAGCTTGTACATTAAATGGTTGGGGAAAAAAAAAGTTTAAAAGGTTTATCACGTCAAATCTTGTCCCAACTCCTTACCACTGGCTGGCTCCAGGCCCCATTGCAATCACTGTCATAATTTTGCTATATCACTCGAGGCCATTCTTCATACTTTTAACATAAATATATAAGTATTCATTAACATAGTATTCGGTTGCTTTAAAAATATTTATATAGATTATTTCATACTGTACGTGTTACTCCTATCCTGGTTTCATTCAACATTGCATGTAAGATTCAACCAAATCAAAATATAGTTGTAGTTTATTTCTTTCAACTGCTGTATAGTATTCCACGGTAAGACTGTATCACGTTTTACTCACCCATTTTCCAATAAAGGCCATTTTCCAATAAACGGGCTAGTTCTAATTTTTTCCCACTACAAACTAGGCTGCAAGCATGTATCTACCTTCCTGTACATTTGTGAGAGTTTCTCCCTACTACCTCACCAACATCTGGTACATCATCTAAGATGTTCTGCTAATCTGATGAATGATTTTAAAAGGTAGCTTGCTGCTTTGATTGGCATTTCCAGGATTACTGGTGAGGTAGAGAACTGCTTATGTTTACTGGCCAGTTGGATTTCTTCTTTCTTGATTTATCTGTTTATTTTGTTTGCTCATTTTTTCCCCTATTTGGGCATGATTCCTTTATAAAATCAAAGGCATTTAAAGCAAAATCATTAAGAATATGTGATGCACCCCCTCGCTCGAAAGACAGGGGCTGAAACCTAGAAAGGTTAAGGGTCTGTTCAGGATCACATGGTGAAACAGGTCAGCACAGGAGCCTGGGTTAGGATGGAGATCTCTAGATCAGTAAACCAATATCCTTTCCACTGCTCTATGCTCCCTTACCAGAAGGAAATGAGCCAATAGCCAAACTCAAGGCCTAGAATCTGATGAAAGAGTCTAAAGCTTAAAGTCAGGGGTTGCCTAACGATTAGTCTGAATTGCTTAGTCAACAAAGACTCCAAGACAGCAGGGTGCAGCAAGAGAGAAGAGCCCATGAGACTCCCTAGGCGCCAGCTGAGATCACCACACCCCCAAACGGAGCCAAGAGGCCCTCCTCTCTCTCCCGTTCCAAGCTGCTGTAAAGAGCACACCCTGGAAGAGGCCTGGGCCCACACCACTGGGAGCCACAGGTGAAAAAGGTTGCCTAGTGGCTCCACACTCTGGGCCTTGAACCCATCTTTTCATGAGGACCAGGGCTGATCCCGTGATGCCTTCCATCCCAGTTTACCTCGGTCACCACCCCAAATCATCTGTCTTCTCCAAGTTATACTACTCCATCTTCCACCATCCTTGCTCCCAAACTCCTGGAATCTGCTCTCTGGACCCAACAGAATCTACTACCAGCCCATTTCCTATATCTTCAGTTGCTCTTACAACAAAAATCTGGCTGCCCTGTGACCCTCTTGAGTGGAAGTTCTTTAATCATCCACACTGCAAATGCTGGAACGGTGTCCAGCACGCACTAAGCATGCAATAGATATCTGGAGATCAACTCCAGGGTTCTGATGTCTTCTTTGCTTATCCCTGTTCACTCTGGAACCTCTTAACTTTTTTTTTTTTTTTTTTTTTTTTTGCAGTACGCGGGCCTCTCACTGTTGCGGCCTCTCCCGTTGCAGAGCACAGGCTCTGGACGCGCAGGCTCAGCGGCCATGGCTCACGGGCGCAGCCGCTCTGCGGCATGTGGGATCTTCCCGGACCGGGGCACGAACCCGTGTCCCCTGCATCGGCAGGCGGACTCTCAACCACTGCGCCACCAGGGAAGCCCCCTCTTAACTTTCTTCAAGCCACAGTTCATGACAGAAGATTTTTTTCATCAAGATCCCCTCCTGGTTGCTGTCACCGACTGATTTCCCTTTGGATGCCTCCCTCTTCCCCTCCATCTCTACTGCTGTCACCATTCTCAGTCACTACAACCTGCACAAGGATGATCCAGCCAATGCCTTCGTCTCTGTTTCCTGACCTCACCTTCAATGGTCCTGTCCTCCCCTCATCTTATGGTTGCCAGGGATAATGGGGGTGGGTGGAGGGATAAATTGGGAGATTGGGACTGACATATACACGTTGCTATATATAAAATAGATAACTAATAAGAACTTGCTGTATAGTACAGGGAACTCTACTCAATATTCTGTAATGGCCTATATGGGAAAAGAATCTTAAGAAAAAAAAAATAAAAAGAGTGGATATACGTTTAACTGATTCACTTTGCAGTATACCTGAAACTAAACAACATTATAAATCAACTATTCTCCAATAAAAGTTAAAAAAAAAAAAGATGTCCAAATCCATCGACCCTCCTACAGTGTTTTTACCACCCTCATACCCCATCTCCTCACTTTGGATCCATGTTCTATCATTATAATCACTGCCTTCTAAAGCTTCTTAACTCCCCTGCTTGTCTCTCTTGCCCTCATGGTTCTTAACCCTGATGAAATCCGAGAGGCCACCACCTCCCTGCCTGCACTCCACCTGGTGAACTTTCCTGAACAAAGACCCACCACCATGACTGGTTTAACTTTAAATATACACCCGCCAATAACAAACGGGCAGTCAATACTGCTTAAAAATCCTCACACTTCCCTGATAACACTTGCTTTCCTGTTCTCTAACTCCTTCCCACGTCTCTCCTTAAACCTCTGATGCCCTCTCCTCCCACTTTAATCTTGGCTGACTGATGTTGTTTCGTATTTTATAGGAAAAAACATAGAAGCAATCAGACTTCATCATCTTTCACTACCAAACCTGAACCTGTATTCTCTGCTTTTCCTCCAGCGATGACAGATGAAGTGTCGAGTCCTATTTCTGGCCCATTTCTCCATTTAGACACTGGTTCCCACTTTCAGCTTCTCCAGGACTTCGGGTGACAATCACCAGCTCTCTCCCACATCACCGGTCTTCCCTGTCTCCTGGCGCATTCCTCTCAGCATCCAAGCTCGTTCCAGCGCCTTCCATCTTACCAACTGCCTGATATTTCCCTACTTGTTTTTTTATTATCTTGCTCTCTCTACTAGCAAGTAAACACGGATGTTGTTCAGCAGCACCTAGCACCAGGAAACTTTTTGATTTCGTCTGTACTGGACCAAATTGTAAAGCCATGCCAGCCAAATGAGACTTTTTTTAGATACAGTGATTTCTGAGAGAACATGGACCCATTCACCACTTCTGCTCATGACCACCTCACAGCAAAAAGTTACACTTTGTATTACATCAATGGCTCTGTAGGTAATTTGGTGATTTTAAGAAATAGGAAACTATCATTATACCAATGGTACAATCAATCTCACATATTATCACAGTGCGATGAATTTCAACATTTGGTTTTAATTTTTTTAAAAGTCAAAGTGTAACAAAGTTGGGCTTTAAAATTACCAGCCAGAGTACACCTGAAACTAACACAACACTGTACATCAACTATACCCCAATAAAAATTTTGAAAAATAATAAACAAAATTACACAACCAGAAAAATAATGCATTTTACTTGTTAGGGTCTCTTCACAGCCAGCACAATCATTTAGCACAATCATTAGCTCTCAGGCTAAGCTCTGCTAATTAGAGCAACATCACTTTGCTAGGTAAATATTTTGCACACATCCCTGCAAGATGAACAAAATTTAAAAGCACTATAAGAATTTAAGTGAGAGCTAGACTGAAACCATTTCAACAGATTTCAATATCAAATGTGAACTCCGACGTGGGCTGCCTGGGTTCAAATCCCTGCCTCTGACAGTTTCACTTGTGACAAGTCACTCAGACATCTGTCTTCCGGTCTATAAAATAGTTGCTGTGAGGGTAAAATCAGTTAATACAGTCATCTCTGGTATCCACAGGGCATGTGTTCCAGGATCCCGCATGGATACCAAAATCCATAGATGCTCAAGTCCCTTATATAAAACAGCGTAGTATTTGCACATAAGCTATGCACATCCTCCCGTACACTTTAAATCACCTCTAGGTGATTTGTAATACCTAATACAATGAAAATGCTACGTAAATACTTGCCGGCTCTCAGCAAATTCAAGTTTTGTTTTTTGGTACTTTCTGGATTTTTTTTCTCGAATGTTTTCTATGTGCAGTTGGTTGAATCCGCAGATATGGAAGGCCAACTGTATACGTAAGATCTCCGAGCAGTGCTTGGCATATTGTAAGTACATGTCAACTACCGTTATTATGAAAGACAATCAGTGCTGTCAGGAACAGAAATCTCACCTGATTAAAACAAATAACATTCACTGACTGAAGTGAGATTTCTTTCGAAACACTCAGACAGTGCTTGAGGGGAGGGCAGCGATTTTCACTATTTTATAAGTGGAATAAGTAACAACAAGCCCATGAACACAAGAGTGATTTTCCATGAAACAAAGAGGAACTGAGAAAACGGCTAGGACTCACCATCCATGCTGTCAAGAGAACAGTGGAGATGGAGAGCTGTGCGGCAGGATCAGGTGCCCAGGAGACGGCAGGAGATGCAGGACCTTGGCTGTGTGAAATGAACGTAAGAAAAGACACCCTTGAGTCTTCTCTCTCACATCGCACGCGTATCCAGCAAACCCAGAAGCCTACAAATTGTAGGGGCTTGAGCTCAGAATTCATCCAGACTCTGGCTATTTCTCACCCCACCACCAACACCATCTGCCTCCTAGTATGGAAGCAGTTCCTTTTCTTGTCTCCAATCTATGGTTACAGAAACTTGGTTGAGGTATAGTTTGTTTGATATTAGGTTACACAGATGAGACAAATTGTGAACAGGTATTATGAAGGCTGGTCTAAATAGTAGGGCTATTATGTTTTATTTCTTGTAACACATCTGAGATCTACATTGTCCATAAGAGCCTATTGTGTGGTTCTACTTAGTTGCAGCCTTAGTCACATCAAGATTTCGATTCAGTACTAGTTAGCAAAGCTCAGAGGAATAGTTGGCATAATTAATTAGGATAAAGTCATATAATTCTGTGCACTTTCCTTTTTTCATTTAAAATGGTTTTTAGAACTGCAAGAAGAAAATATAAATTTTTCTAGGCTACTGCTTAACTTACATGGGCCCTATAATATATATGACCGTGCTAAGTCCGATGTCAAATATTAATTATGGTGCTTTCTTTTCATTTATTCAACAAACATTTCTATGGACCCATCATGCAGGTTCTATGGACCCTGCACTGTGTTGTCTACTGGGGAATCTGCGGGATTGTAAGCTTCCTGAGAGCTAGGTAGGAGCAAACTGTTCTTGTTTATTTGTATAACCAACCCTGTTTTCCCCCGAACAAACCCACGCACCCTTCCTCACCCTCACACCTAGGACCATCCGACAAGTGCTAGGGGTTCTATCTCCAGTATATTGCTCAAATCTTTTACTTCTCCCCAATTTCACTGCCAAAGAGCCTAGTCCAAGCCACCATCAATCTTTTGCCTGGACTACCGTGTTAGCTTCCTGTATTGGTCTCCCTGTCTCTGTAATTTATCCTCTGTACAAAAGCTACAGTAATCTTTTCTTTCCTTAGTAGTCTTTTAGGAACGTTAAGTCAGATGGCAGCATTCCCTTGATAAAATTTCTTTAATGGTTTTTCCATTGCCCTTAGAACAAAATTTACAAAAGTTCCTGCGAGGCAATGTCTACTCTCTCTCCCGCCTACTTCCACTTCCTCAGTTTCTTCTGAAACCACTCCGCCCCCCCCCCCCCCCCCCACGGAGGATGCTCCAGCCAGACTAGCCTGCTTTCAACTTCTTGAACACACAAGTGCTTTGGGGCCTCAGGTTCTTTGAAAAGCTCTCCCCTAGTTCCTTCTCATCCCTCAGTCTCTGCTTAACTCTCCACTTTTCTAAGCCTTTCCAGACCACCCTATCTGACCAGGCCCCTGGAACCCTCTCACCTCCTCCTTTTCATGACTTTATTGCACATTCCACTATGGTGTACCTGTCTGTTACCTGTTAGCCACTTTAAAGTGTAAACTTCACGAAGGCTGAAGTGATGGGTGACGCATTCAGTAACTATTAGCAAATCATCAATTTGAACAAATGAATGAATGAATAAGACACAGTACAGACGGCACCCGTTTAGCAAGCGTCTTAAAAGGTTACCTTTAAAAAGAAAAAACTGGACCCTTAAATAGCCTGGACGGCCGAACACCTGGCACCTCTCGGTGCATTTCGAAACTGCCCGCAATCCCCCAGCCCCGGAACCTCCGCCGCTCAGCACTCAGCGCCCACCCCCGCGCCCGGCCCCGCGCTCGGCCCAGGTCGCCCCCGCGCTCGCCCAATTCCAGTCTCGCCCACCTGAGCGCCCCCGGACTCCGCGCCTCCCGCCCTCGGAGCTCGCTAAACTCTCCCACAGACGCGCGCGGGCAGTCCCTCACCCTGCCCCTCAACAGTCGCAGACCCGCACCTTAACCGGCTCCGAACTCCTTCTCTTTCCACAGCCAGACCGCCAAAATTCCAACTCGACTCCGCCCCCACGCCTCTGACGTCAGACGCACGCGGCTCGGGGCTGCACTGATTGGCTACTTCAGAGGTCTTGGCGGAAACGACCGTGGGGGGGCGGGAAGAAGGTGACCCTTGCGTAGAGCAATCTGATTGGCTCACGTGACCGGCGCCCTCTTTGTTGGGGGCAAGGGAACTTCCGGTCGGTGCAGCCCTGGCTTCTTCCGGTAGGTGTTCTAGCGTCCCCACAGGCGCCGGGAAGTAGAACTGTCCCTGTACTGTATGTTCATAGGAGGTCAGAAGTTAGTTCCTGACACTTTCTGGCACTGACCGTGTCATCCAGTTCTGAGCCTCGTTTTCTCTTACGCTTGACGCGGAGAAGCCTGCACACTGAGGCTCAAACCGCGGAACCCACTGCAGACCTTCCCCCTGCCCTCACAGATTGCCTCTGGCTGGGTTGACTGTATAGAGGTCTGAACAGGCTTGTTGATAATTTCGCTCGGTTGGTTATTTTACAACCTCGTTTTCAGTTGAGATAATGGGACTGAAAAACAAACCAAAAATCTGGTCCACTTTTACCTCTCTCTGACCGTCGTCACCGTCTGTAAAATGAGAAGGAAAGACTAGATGAGATTCTTAGACCCAGTAGAAACCACTGTTTGCGGAGGAGTTCGTGGTCCGTGGACTTTAATTGCGTCAGAGTTGGGAATAACTGTTTTCTGCTTCTTCCCACCAAAATGTCAGCATCGGGAGACCAGGGGACCGTGTCTTTTTCATCTTCCTAGCTCTTCCTCTGTCTTTTCTCTTGCTGTTGGTGCCTGGCACACAATAAATGTTTACAGAGAGAAAAAGTAGAATAGAGTATGTGCTCCTGAACAAGGCACTTAGCTTTGGCGGGGGCGGGGCGGGGGGTCAATTTCTTCATCCGTAAAGTGCTGATAATAGCGATAACTAGAGGGTTTCAGGAAGGATCAAATGAGAATTTCCAGTACCTTTTCACACACTGGTTATCAGCCATAATCTTAGTGCCTCAGGTGTACATGTTTGGACAAAGACAAGGTCCATATTGTAGGCATTTAGTCTAGTTTGGGAGATGTGATCTATGCATAAAAGACAAATAACATAAGGTGACTACCAGGGAGCACCAGTCTTGCTGATGAGGAGGTAAAAGATAGGTGGAAAGATGAGGTGGAAACATTTTAAAATGTAGGTAAAACAAATAGGGTGGCAGATGATGAATATTCTGTAAGCGGTAAAGAGACCCCGTTTGAGCAGGTGGGGGAGGAAGGTAGATGGATAGAGAAAGGTGTGGCTAAGTGCCCAGACTATGCAGTTAAGACTGCATGATTTTTAATTGCCACATGCTAACTGTGCAACCTCGGCTAAGTTACTTAACCTCTCTGAGCCTCAACTTACTCATGTTCAAAACAAGGACAGTCATAGTTATTTCATAGGGTATTGTGAGGATTCATGAGAAAAACTTGAAAATATGCAGAGTGTGCCCAGCACATGTAAGCATTAAAAGTGTAATAACTTTTATTCTTACTACTTTATAAGGCAATGCTTAGGACGATTAAGCTAACAAAGATAGGTGCTCGGGAGAATTCCCTGGCGGCCCAGTGGTTAGGACTTGGTGCTTTCTCTGCCGTGGCCCCAGGTTCAGTCCCTGGTCAGGGAACTAAGATCCTGCAAGCCGCACAGTGCGGCCAAAAAGAAAAAAAATTCAAAAGATAGGTGCTCAGGAACTGGATACACCAGAAATTGAAGACAAAGAAGCTTGATAGATCGTGATAGTCCCAGACTGTGAGAGCTGAAGGGAAGGGACGAATTGGAAGCACTTTACGAGGGAAACTTATCTGCTTTGGTAACTGACCAAAGGAAAGTTACCTTTGGCAGGAAAAGGAGAGGACGATGGCCAGGTTGGCAACAGCTGAGAGACGGCTGACTTACAGAGGAGGAGCTTGCTTTGGACAGGGTAGAGATGTGAGTTCAGCCTGAGGCGATGGTGGGGAGATTTCAGCGCTACTTTTAGATATGTGACCCAAGCCAAGGGGACATATCAGGGCTGCAGGTGTAGGCTTAGTGAGTGCAGTTGAGTTCTCTAAAGTAGAGATTGTAGAAGCAGAATATCTTTGAGTATGTTTCCAGGGTTAATGCACCAGAAGATTAAATCGATGCTTCCACCTTTCGGCCCAGCAGGAAACAATGCTATTCAAAATCAGAAAATCAGGGCTTCCATGGTGGCGCAGTGGTTGAGAGTCCGCCTGCCGATACAGTGGACACGGGCTCGTGCCCCGGTCCGGGAAGATCCCACATGCCGCGGAGCGGCTGGGCCCGTGAGCCATGGCCGCTGAGCCTGCGCGTCCGGATCCTGTGCTCCGCAACGGGAGAGGCCACAACAGTGAGAGGCCCGCGTACCGCAAAAAAAAAAAAAAAAAAAAATCAGAAAATCAGATCTTCTGTTGGAATTAACAGCCGGTTTCCAAAGCACCCACACCACCTCCCTGTAGACATCTGTTTACATCTGCCTTCACATCTCATGCTTTATGGCACAGAATTCTCTAGAGTCTTATCCCAAACTTGAATTTGCCCAACTAACTGAACAAAAACGCTTTACTGAGAAAACTGTCATCCTTCCTCAGAGGCAGTTCTCTACTTGAAGATGAATGGCCCTCCTGAGAAAGGAAAACCCAGCCTCCTTAATTTTCCTAACAGAATATTGTCTTTGTTGCCCAAATAAATGTCTATTGCTTTTCAAACAATCTAGAGGTTACTTCAAGCAACAGGGTATGTTCCTCCATCTCAACTGATGCTTTGCAAAGAGAAGCCAATAAAAAAAACTCTAGCCTTGCTGGTTTTAATTAATTCATGAGAATGCTCAACACATTTCTTCATTGGTTTTGCTGAGTTAATAACTACAATACACACTCCATGCAGAATAAATTCTACCCGTGATTATGGCTCCATATGTCTAAAGGACAAAATTGCTACATAAACCTATCAGCTTACTGAGAGTTCCTAAGCCAATATTTTTTTGTATTATACTTCATATCTTTGCAATTACTTACCTAGAAAAAAAACACTTGCAATACTCAGTGATGACCAATATCTTCACAAAGAGAACATAATGTTATTTCAATAATTTTTAAAATGACGAACTCTGTAAGTCAAAGGATACCAAAGAAGATGGTAAAATTACTTCTACTTTTTGCTTTCATAGCAAAGCAGTTTTGGTACCTGTCCTTTCACTAAAACATTTGAATATTGGTCCATATACTTGATTCCTATTACACTTCAAAGCTGCAACTAGCTGTTCTATCAGCTTTCTTCCATGAATTAATGATTGCATAATAAATCTGATATTTCATTAAAAGCAATTCCAACTTAGCCCTTTCATTATGGGTCAAATGAAATTGTTGGTCAATTTTCACCATAATCTTGATTTTATGATTTAATGTGAACAATTTTATATGTGTTCATATTAAATAATCTTATATATAGTTAAAAGGTTTTTTTTTCATTTTTAAAGAAAATAATAGACTTTATTTTTTTAGAGCAATTTTAGGATTACAGAAAAATTGTGTGGAAAGAACAGAGTTCCCATATAGCCCCTTCCACACACACAATTTTTTTTAGTAGATCTTTATTGGAGTATAATTGCTTCACAGTACTGTGTTAGTTTCTGTTGTACAACAAAGTGAATCAGCCATATGCATACATATATCCCCATATCTCCTCCCTCCCTCCCTATCCCACCCCTCTAGGTGGACACAAAGCACGGAGCTGACCTCCCTGTGCTATGCAGCTGCTTCCCACTAGCTATCTGTTTTACATTCTGTAGTGTATATATGTCCATGCCACTCTCTCACTTCGTCCCAGCTTCCCCCTCCCCGTGTCCTCAAGTTCATTCTCTACATCTGCGTCTTTATTCCTGTCCTGCCCCTAGGTTCATCAGTACCTTTTTTTTTTTTTTGAGATTCCATACATATGTGTTAGCATATGATATTTGTTTTTCTCTTTCTGACTTACTTCACTCTGTATGACAGACTCTAGGTCCATCCACCTCACTACAGATAACTCAGTTTCGTTTCTTTTTATGGCTGAGTAATATTCCATTGTATATATACACCACATCTTCTTTATCCATTCACCTGTCGATGGACATTTAGGTTGGTTCCATGTCCTGGCTATTGTAAATAGTGCTGCCGTGGACATTGTGGTACGTCCTCTTTTTTAAAATTTATTTATTTTTTGGCTCCATTGGGTCTTCGTTGCTGTGTGCGGGCTTTCTCTAGTTTAAGGAAGCGGGGGCTTCTCTTGTTGCAGAGCACAGGCTCTAGGAGCGCGGGCTTCAGTAGTTGTGGCTTGCGGGCTCTAGAGCGCAGGCTCAGTAGTTGAGGTGCATGGGCTTAGTTGCTCTGCGGCATGTGGGATCTTCCCAGACCAGGGCTCAATCCCATGTCCCCTGCATTGGCAGGCAGATTCTTAACCACTGCGCCACCAGGGAAGTCGCACATGTCTCTTTCTGAATTACGGTTTTCTCAGGGTATATGCCCAATAGTGGGATTGCTGGGTCATATGGTAGTTCTGTTTTTAGTTTTTTAAGGAACCTTCATACTGTTCTCCATAGTGGCTGTACCAATTTACATTCCCACCAACAGTGTAGGAGGGTTCCCTTTTTCACCACACACTTTCCAGCATTTTTGTTTCTAGATTTTTTGATAATGGCCATTCTGACTGGTGTGGGGTGATACCTCATTGTAGTTTTGATTTGCATTTCTCTAATAATTAGTGATGTTGAGCATCTTTTCATGTGCCCCTTGGCCATCTGTATGTTTTCTTTGGCACACACACAATTTTATTATTAACATCTTGCATTAGTATGGGACTTTCTGTTACAATTGATGAGCCAATATTGATACATTATTAACTAAAGTCTATAGTTTACATTAGGGTTCACTCTTTGTTACACATTCAATAGGTTGTGACAGAGGTATCCACCATTACAGTATTATGCAGAATAGTTTCACTGCCCTAAAAATCTTCTGTGCTCTTAACCCCTCATCCCTCCACCAAACCTCTGGCAACCACTGACCTTCTTTACTGTCTCCGTAATTTTGCTTTTTCCAGAGCATTATACAGTTCAAGTCATACAGTGTGTAGTCTTTTCGGATTGGTTTCTTTCACTTAGCAATATGCATTTAAGGTCTCTGCATGTTTTTTTTTTTTGTGGTTTGATAGCTTATTTCTTTTTCGCACTGAATAATATTCCATCATATGGATGTACACCACAGTTTGATTATCCATTTATCTGTTGAAGGACATCTTGGTTGCTTCCAAGTTTTGGCAGTTATGAGTAAAGCTATTATGAACATTCATGTGCAGGTTTTGTATGGATGTAAGTTTTCAATACATTTGGGTAAATTCCAAGGATTGTGTGCTTAGTTTTGCAACAAATAGCCAATCTGTCTTCCAAAGTACCATTCTGCATTTCCATCAGCAGTGAATGAGAATTCCTGTTGTTCCATATCCTCCCCGAGCATTTGGTGGTGTTATTGTTTTGAATTGTAGCCATTCTAATAAGTGTGAGATGGTATCGTTGAAATTTGCAATCCCCTAAAGACATACGCGGTTTAGCATCTTTTCATATGTTTATTTGCCAACTCTACATCTTTGGTGAGGTATCCATTATCTTTTGACCTTTAAAAAATTGGGTTGTTTTCTTATTGTTGCATTTTAAGAGTTCTTTGGATATTTTGATACCAGTTCTTTCTCAGATCTGTGTTTTGTAAAGATTTATTCCCAGTCTGTGGCTTGAGTTAGTTTTTGTGAAAGGTGTAATAAGGTCTGCAACTAGATTATTATTATTATTTTTCTTTTTGAATGTGGATGTTCAGTTTTGCCGGCACCATTTGTTGAAAATACTATCCTTTCTCCACTGAATTGCTTTTGCCCCTTTGTCAAAGACTCTCTGGGTCTATTTCTGGGCTCTCTGTTCTGTTCCATTCATGTGTTTGTCTATTCTTTCACCAGTACCACACTGTCTTGATTACTGTAGTTTTATAGTAAGTCATGAAGTTGGGTAGTGTCCACCTTCCAACTTTGTTCTTTTCATTCAATAGCGTGTTGGCTATTCTAGGTCTTTTGCTTCTCCATATAAACTTTAGAATCAGTTTGTTGATAGCCACAAAATAACTTGGGATTTTGATTGTAATTGCATTGAATCTGTAGATCAGGTTAGGAAGAACTGATATCTTAACAATATGGAGTTTCCCTGTACATAAACATGGAATATCTCTCCATTTATCTCTTTTATTTCTTTCATCAGATCTTATACATATTTTATTGGATTTATAACTAAGCATTTCATTTTGGGGTGTTAATATAGATGTTATCGTGTTTTTTTAATTTCAAGTTCCAATTATTCATGGCACACTGATATTGGTAATCTGTGTCTTCTCTTTTCTTAGTTAACATGGGTAGAGGTTTATCAATTTTA
Organism: Stenella coeruleoalba; assembly: GCF_951394435.1. Classification (NCBI taxonomy): domain Eukaryota; kingdom Metazoa; phylum Chordata; class Mammalia; order Artiodactyla; family Delphinidae; genus Stenella; species Stenella coeruleoalba. Next base: position 174,041,702 of record NC_137147.1, on the reverse strand, counting down.
TCAATTGTTTCAAAGAACCAGCTTTCGGTTTCATTGATTTTCTCTATTGAGTTCCTGGTTTAAATTTCATCGATTTCTGGCCTCAGTTGTATTATTTTCTTCTGTTTATTTTGTGTTTAACTTGCCATTCGTTTTCTAGTTGTTTTTTTTTTTTAAAGAAGCATTAACTATTGATTTTAGATCTTCTTTTCTATATATGCAGTCAATGCTACACATTCCCTGCTTTCATTTCATCCCCAAATTTTGATGTTATATTTTATTTCATTTAGTTTAAAATATATTTAAATTTCTCTTGAGACTTATTTAATCCATGTATAATTTACAAAGTGTATTTAATCTCCAAGTGTTTTGAGGGTTTCCAGGTATCTTTGTGTTATTGATTTCTAGTTTAGTTCCACTGTGGTATGAGAACATACTGTGTATGATTTCTGCTGTTTTAAATTTCTTAAATTAAATTTAAATTTCTGTGTTTAATGGCTCAGAATGTGGTCTGTCATGGTAAATGTCCTCTAAGAGCCTGAGAAGAATGTGTATCCTGTCATATGTACACTATGAAGTATTCTATAAATGTCAGATCTAGTTGATTGATGCCGTTCAGTTCAACTATGTTCTTAATGATTTTTTTGCCTATTGGGTCTGTTAATCACTGATAGAGGGATTTTCAAGTCTCCAGCTATACTAGTGGATTGGTATATTTTTCCCTGTAGTTTTTGCCTTATGTATTTTGATGCTGTGTTTTTAGGTACATATACAGTAGGGATTTTTATGTCTTCTTGGAGAATTGATCCCTATATCACTTTGTAATGCCCCTTTATCCCTGATAATTTTCCTTGCTTTGAAATCTTGTCTGAAATTAACATAGCTACTCTTTCTTTTGATTAGTGTTGGCATGCTGTATCTTTCTCCATCTCTTTACATTTTATCTATATGTGTCTTTATATTTAAAGTGGGTAGAGAGCATATAGATGAGTCTTGCTTTTTTATCCATTCTCAAAGTTTCTGTCTTTTAATTGGTATATTGAGACCAATGATGTTTAAAGTGATTACTGATATAACTGGATTAACATCTACCATATTTGTTACTGTTTTCTGTTCACTGCCCTTGTTCTTTGTTTCTTCTATTGTCTTTCATTCTATTTCTGACTTTTCTGGTTTTAATGGAACATTTTATGTTATTCCATTTTCTCACTTCTCTTAGCGTATCAATTATACTTTCTAAAACTTTTTTTTGGGGCGTGGGGTGGTGTTGCCCTAGAGTTTGCAATATACATCGACTACTAATCCAAGTTCACTTTCAAAGAATACTATATCACTTCATGGGTAGGGAAAATACCTTGTAACAGAGTATCCCCAATTCTTCCCTCCCATCCCTTGTAACATTGTTGTCATGTATTTCATTTATCCATTAGCTATAATCACCAAATACATGTGGCTATTGTTACTTTGAACAAACTGTATTCTATTTGAGAATTCCCTGGCAGTCCAGTGGTTAGGACTCCATGCTTTCACTGCCAGGGCCTGGGTTCGATCCCTGGTCGGGGAACTAAGATCCCACAAGCCATGCAGCACAGCCAAAAAAAACACCAAAAAACAAAAAACGAGAAAACCTATTATCTGTTCATGAAGAATAAGAAAAATAAAAGACTTTATCTTCATGTATCCTTTCTCTAACGCTTTTCTTTTCTTTTTATAGATCTGAGTTTTTGACCTTCTCTGAGGAGCTTACATTTCTGGCAAGGCAGGTCTACTGGCAACAAATTCCATCAACTTTTGTTTGTCTAAGATAGTCTACTGCTCCTTCACTTTTGAAGAATAATTTCCATGGACACAGAATTATAGGCTGGTGGTTCTTCTCTCTCAACTGTCTTCTTGCTTGCATGGTTTCTGAAGAGAGGTCTGATATATTTATCCTTGCTCTTCTACAGGTAAGTTATTTTTCCCTTTCGGCTTCTTTCAAAAAATTTTTTTTTGTTTTTGATTTTCTGCTTTTTGCCCATGATACACTTAGGTGAAGACTTTTTTGGCATTTATCCTGTGTGGTGTTCTCTGAGTTTCCCAGATCTGTGGTTTGTACCCGTCATTAATTTTTGAAAATTCTCAGCCATTATTACTTCAAACATTCCTCTGTCCCCTTCTCTCCTTCTGGTATTCTCATTGTACACTTTCTGTAACTGCCTCACAGTTCTTGAATATTCTGTTCTTCTTCATTCTTTTTTTAAAATTGCTTTTCAGTTTTGGAAGTTTCTCATGCCATTTCTTCAAGCTCACTGATTCTTTTCTCAGCCATGGTCAGTCTACTCATGATCTCATCATAGGCATTCTTTATTTCTGTTACAGGCTTTTTGATTTGTAGTATCCCCTTTTGAGTTTTTCTTAGAGTTTCCATCTCTCTGCTTACATTACCCCTCTGTTCCTGCATATTGTCACTTTTTCCATTAGAGCTCTTAGGATGTTAATCACAGTTGTTTCAAATTCCGTTTTATATCTATCCATTATGTCTGAGTCTGGTTATGATGCTTTCTTTATCTTTAAAAACTGTTTTTTGGTCTTTTAGTATGCCTTATAATTTTTTGTTGAAAACTGAACATGATGTACTAGGTAAAAGGAACTGTGGTAAATAGGCCTTTGGTGTGGGGTTTTTGTTTATCTGGTTAGGAGTTGGACTATTAGTGTTTGCTGCAGCTGTGTCATATGCTGAAATTTCCTCTGGTGTCCTTGTTTTTGTCTCCACTGTTGTCTTTGGGTTTCCCTATAGACTTCTTAGAGAAAGTCTAAGATGTGCAGTTGTTTCCGTTGTAATCCCTTGTTATTATACAGAAGCCCTGTTGATGTAGTGGTGAGGGGTAGCGGGGAGGGGAAGCATTCTATAGGTCTATGGTTAGTCTTTTCGTGAGCTTGTGCCTCTGGGCTGTGACCTTTACAGGTTTTTTCCCTCCTCCTTAGGTGCTAAGAATAAGGGGGCATAAGTTGGGTGTATCTGTTCCCCCAGGTTGGTCAGGCTCTGATAATATCCCAGCAAGTAAGGCTCTGGTAAAAAAGTTTCCCTGAGGAAACTCCTTAAGAAGAACAGAATGCTCTGGTGTATTTCAAAATGTCTACTCCCACCTGCCCCCCAGCCCTGCTGGAATTATGGGGGAGTTTTTTCTAATCTTTACTGTGGGAATCTGGTAGGATCTGTGGAGGTAAAACTCATGAAAGTGCAGGGTTCCCCCTAAGACTGGGCTCCCCCTGGAGTTTTTAACTCTCAAGCTCATCCACACTGAGACTTTAGCAATTCTTCAATTACAGTTTACATTTTCCTACTCAGGTACTGGCTCCTACTGTGGTTTCTGCTCCTGAGACTGTGGTCTGGTCATCAGCGACTCTCTGTATCTCCCTGTTTGTCTCTCCAGTTTGGGGGCAGAGGTTTACCCTGTGACCTCAGTTCTCTGAAAGATTTAAAAGAGTTGACGATTTTAAGTTTGTTCGGCGTTTTTCTTATTATAAGGATAGGAGTGATGACGTCCAAGCTCCTTACACGCCAGACCAAAATTATTTTTAACATAATATTTAAAGACTTAATTGTGTAAAATTATTAGCTGTAAAAGTTTCTTTTGCTCCCTCATATTTCTTCACATTTGCCATCTTTCTGTTGTTCCCATTAGCCACACAAGAATACAGCATGGCTGGCCCTAGAAGAGGGACCTAAATTCTGATGAGGTGTAGTTAACTGGTAACATGGAACAAGGCCTTGAAGACTAAATTAACTGGATAAGACATGCACAGACTTTACAAGTTGTTTACCAAACTGTTTGATTCCCCCAAAACAATAGCCTCAATTTAAATTGACCATATGAACTTGCCTTCATTTACAATCCATCTAATTAGCAAGGAAACAATTTGGTAACAGGCTTGATCAGCACATTCACACTGTTATTTCACATTGGGATCAGGTTGATATTTTTACTTGAACAAAGTAAAAGGATATTCCCAATATCATAAGTGTAGAACCATTTGGTTTGCTTTTTTATTTAGGATACTGTAGAAATCTATCTTCTCCAATATAAGATAGTAAGGGAAAAGAATTTAAACTAGAAACTATAAACAAGAAATTAAAAGTAAAAATTTCATGGTTATTTTAGAAATGTCTTTAACAAACCCCCTGGGGTGGGGGGGGATCTAAATTACTGTTGAATTTGTGCAGTGTGTTCTCCTGGCATGAAGCTGTAATTAACTGTTTTGATTCCTGTTTTAAAATATATATATACCTACACACATAGGCACACACAAGTCAAGTTTGTGTAGGAGAGATTCTTATGACAAAGTCAAACAGAGGAGATTTAAAATTTTTCTCTTAAATATTTTAGGATATAGATACATAAGGACATTGCTAACTTTTATGGCTGGTAAACTGTAGGTTTACAAAATACGGCAAATCCCTATCTTTTCACCTCCTTAGAAAGAACAGTTTCTAATTCAAACACCACTTACTGGTATCTAGTAAAGGGATTTGCTCATATTCACGGAATTAACAAAATGGTTCTGAATAAGTATTAAGCTTATATGAAGCTGAATACAGAAAACACATCCTATGAAATTAGCTAGTCATATATGAACAATGTGAAAGATTCATAAGCAAAATTTTATTTTGCAATAACTTTTTTTTTGCAATAACTATTTTTGTGATTATGAATATAGAGCCTGATCCAGGAAGAAAATTAATAGATAGCTATTCTTTTTAGAAATTAATACACTATTTACTGTATAGTTGATAAACATATACCTGCAGCACAACAAAAGAAAAAGAAAACTTTACACTGTGGATGATTACGTGACATCCAGTGAACCTAATATATCCGCTTCATGTAGGTCAGTATTTTTTCACTTGTCCTGAGGATCAAGTAAAAGGTCACAGGGCTCATCTGAAAAGAGCCACATCATAATTTTGGTGCTGTGGCTGAAATAAAACTGTAAGATATACACACATACACAACCCCAGATAGATCTATCTTAAATGAATAAAGAAAAATAACAATGTAATTTATTTAAAAATACTTCAAAGACACTTTTCTTGATTAAATCTGTGACCACTTCATTTTTCCTGCCTCCTTAGAAAGTTCTTAATCAGTGAGGCTTCTTCCATCTTATTACCACATTTACTCTATCCACGATGTCACACACTCATAACCCGCATGGACAGTTCAGTGCTCACATCAACAATATTAAAAAAAAAACAGACCTCTTATCAGAAGAGTGGTACGTTAAGGATTCTATTTTGCGAGTTTGTGGGAATGCACCAAAAAATGTCCTTTTTAGAACATAATGGTTTTCTTTCTCCTAAAATAATGAGCCAAAATATTTGAGTGAAACAAATGACACAAAAGTACAACTCTTGGAGGAAAAAATCTGACATTTACCAACAGTTTGGGGGAGGTGAAAGGTCAACACTTAAATGATGCAGTCTGTAACATGAATCAGTAGTGTATCTATGTCGGGCAGAACTTCTCCACATTTGGGGCAAGAATGAATTGGAATATTCTGTTGTTCCTGCTGCATCCAGTTTCTATCCTCAGCTCCTGGGAATAAGCATTAAATGAAATGTTAATCCATTCCTTCCATGTTGCAAGCAGTTTTTAAAAACAGATGGTAAATTTTAATTTTAACATCAGTTAAACTTGGTAATCAATACCTCGTGGGAAATGAATACAGGTTTTATTTTGGTCTTTAACTGAAGTAATCGACACACATAGAAAAAAATCTCCAAAAGTAATACCTGCTTCCCTATCATGTTTTAGGATTTAGGCTCTGTTCCAGGTTCTAGGTATGTGAAAATATGTGGTTTTGGTTTTAGGTACAGGATGATACACGTTCTAGTAAAAACTAGAATCTTTGAGAGAAGAAAAGGATAGATGAGGATGTAAGCTAAGGAGAAGGAGAGAATTTGGACAGTGCGCAGAGCATGGAGAGGGACCCTGGCACAGCAGGGACCTTCTCAGGAGCAGAGACAACAATTACGGCCATTCAGTAGATGCTTTTGAGCACTTGGGAGATGGGAGAGAGGGATACAGACATGGTGGGGACATCAGGCAAGAAAAAGAGACAGTGGCACGACGTGAGGGAAGCACTGAGGCTGTGTCAGACACAAGGTGGTTTTGTTGGGGAGGGCAGGAAAGGGCGCCTGGCTCAGACTGCTCGGTGCAGACAGGCCCCCTGATGAGACCAGCTCCACTTGAGAGGAGTCTTAAGAATGAACAAGAGTTATCCAGATAAAGGAAGTGAGGAGAAGGAATTGAAGAATCAGTCCTATTGTTTCCCCCAATTCTGGAGTTGGACTGAGGTTCAAGTCTTAAATCAAAGAACGCTCTGAAGAAGTCAGGGCTCTCAGCAGGTCCCCTGTGTGCAGACCGTGCTCAGTACAGGAAATGGTTTCTAGTTCCCAGAGCACCTCATTGATCTGATCTTTCTGCACCGATGCAAAGCATTTTAGTTTTTCAGCGTCTCCACCCAGGTCTCTAGATTTTTATTCAGCCCCCAAAATGTTTGTTTTTGCAGATGATAGTGGAGGTAACTTTTTTTTTTGATTAATTAATTTATTTTTGGCTATGTTGGGTCTTCGTAGCTGCACGTGGGCTTTCTCTAGTTGCGGCGAGCAGGGGCTGCTCTTTGTTGCGGTGCGCGGGCTTCTCATTGCGGTGGCTTCTCTTGTTGCGGAGCACGAGCTCTAGGCGCGCGGGCTTCAGTAGTTGTGGCACGTGGGCTCAGGAGTTGTGACTCACGGGCCCTAGAGTGCAGGCTCAGTAGTTGTGGTGCACGGGCTTAGTTGCTCCGCGGCATGTGGGATCTTCCCGGACCAGGGCTTGAACCCATGTCCCCTGCATTGGCAGGCGGACTCTTAACCACTACGCCACCAGGGAAGCCCGAGGTAACTTTTAGTATGGTTTTTTGCTTCTGAGCATATTATTTGAATTCACTAACATGGGAGACTGTTACGGATAGTTTGTGTTAAGCAAACTTTAGAAGCACCCTTGAATAGAAATACTGATCGCAAAGCATGATTTCTGAAGCAGGGAGCTTTCTAACAGTCTCATTGTTTCAGATCAGGGGTCAGTAACTTTCTGTAAAGGGCCAGACAGTAAATATTTTAGGCTTTACAGGTCATAAATTTTGGTCATAACTACTCAAGTCTGCCACTGTAGCATGAAAGTAGCCAGACAATATGTCAATAAGAGGGCATGACTATGCTGCAATAAAACTTTACTTATGCAAACATGTGACAGGCCAGATTTGGCCCGTGGGCTGCAGTTTACCAAACCCTGCTCTAGATGACAATCTGCCACTTATCAGGGACTGTTAATTCATCCCTTTAAACTTTATTGCATCTGTCTGTGCCTTTATTTTTGTCCTGGTCTAGGTTTCAAGATGCAGACTGGGGCTGTTTTATCAGTCAGCTAATGGGTTCCCTCTGCCTCCTGGCTCTTCACTATAAAATAAGCTTAGTCAGTTTTCATTATTAACACATCACACTCATTTCTGCCTTTGCCCCTTTATTCTCATACAGAAGTTATCTAAATCCTGGCTTCCAGGTCAAGCTTAAAGTCACATCTTTCCAAGCCCTTTCTCAACCCCCCTGGCCCTTAGGGGTTATCCTTTCCTCTTATCTCCAGCACTGTTATTTCTATTCCTTACTTGTTATCTTGTATTATGAATTCATCTTTTTATGTGCACATCCTGTCTCTCCGACTAAACCATAGGCCTTCACGGATCTGACCATGCCTTATGCCCCTTTGTTCCCTCGTGTTCAGTCAAGCGCCCAGACCAGAGTAGACACTTAGACGGCTGCAGACGGCAGAGGACAACCATGATGAAATATACTGAGGGGAGCTATTGTTTAAGGCAGCTTTGTTAGGAAACAAACAAAAAATCTTAAGACAATCTGTTTGGAATATTGTTTTTTATAAGACAAAAAAGCTTATTAGGATAATTAAGAATACATTTGCACTCTGTGGCAATTTTTTTTGTTTGTTTTTTTGTGGTACGCAGGCCTCTCACTGCTGTTGCCTCTCCCGTTGCGGAGCACAGGCCCCGCGGCCATGGCTCACGGGCCCAGCCACTCCGCGGCATGTGGGATCTTCCCGGACTGGGGCACGAACCCGTGTCCCCTGCATCGGCAGGCAGACTCTCAACCACTGCGCCACCAGGGAAGCCCCTCTGTGGCAATTTTTAGATTATAAGTCAAAGAGTGTTTGACCAGTTTTTTTTTTTTTTTTTTAAGTGTAAATAGATATTTGCCTTATATCTTCCCCTAAGAAATCCAGGTGCAAGAGATTGTCCGTTTTTTGAACCAAAACAATCTTAGAGGCACTTCTGGGTATGGGGTATATGGATGTTGCTATAGGATATTTAAATTCACGTTAGAGAAAAGGCCTGGTGGTGCTCACGTGGGTAGATGCAGCCTTCAGAGAACACAGCTTTACCTGCTGATGCTAAAAAATGCCTGAGGCTAATATTTATGTCAGTCCCTGTGCTGCTTCTGCATATGCCCCATGAATACCATGTGTATTATTTTTTGTGGAATTTTTTTTCTATGTGTATTTTTAACCTGAATTACTACCTCTAATATTTACTTTAACCTAATTTTTCCTGTAAAAGAACTCTGGCAGGGGCATCGGTGGAGTTAGGAGGTAAAAGGGATACTCAGAAATTTCCCTAGGATTTAATAGTTAACTATACATACTAATATTGCTTCCTTGCTGTTGATAACACTGTGATAGTTCCATTTCAATAGTCTGTTGGTATGTGGAAGGGACTTAGACTCAGCCAGCATTTAAAAAAAGTTAAAGAACCAGTTATGTGAAATGTGGATAACATCTCTCTCTCGCTCTCTCTTTTTTTTTTTGGATAACATCTAACACCCTGATTCTTCTTAGTGGCATTGCTATTAACTTTTCTTCTAGCTATGTCAGTCTTTGATCCTGTGAATTTTATGTTTTTTCATATCTAGACTCAAGGAAAATACTTCCCTTTCAGTGATGTAATTTACTGTAAATGACGGAACATTATTACTAGAGTATTAAAACCACGCAATAAACAAAGCACCGTACTTTGAATGAGTGTCATGATCAATTTCACTCAGGGAATTAAAATCTGGATGTAGTACATAATTAGTGCCAGTCTATTACATGCAGTACCATGTAGTGGTGAACAGTCAGATAACCTTGGGTCCCATGTCCAGATCTGTCCCTAAAAGTCCTCGTGATCCTGGGTTATTTAACCTTGTCTTCTGGAAGATGGTGATACTATATACCTCGTGGAATTTTTGAGGATCACGTGAAATAATATGTATGAAGGGATCAGCACAGCATCCATGCATAGTCAACTCTCAATAAATGGTAACATTACTATGTGCAAAACAGGAAGCAGGTGAGCATATAAGCTCCAAGGGAGCTTATTTATTAGAGTACTTAAATGCATATTTAGAACACATAAATAATGGGGTAAGAGTTCATTGGAAAGCGACTGTAGGAAGAGAGATATGAATGAGGGAAGGGCATCTACGTGAAGGATACCGCATAAGCAAGTATATGTAGCTATATAAGCTTAGGATAAGTTCAAGGAACAGGAAGTGATTCCACTGGCTAATATCTATAGGGGAACAGAGTGAGAGAAGGCTCAAAAGTTTGGCTATGCCAGGCCTTAACTGCTAGTGTGAAGAGTCTGGTCTGGATTCAGTAGAGAGTAGATGGAGTTTGAGGTACTGTGGAAAAAAGACTGATAGGTGCTACATTTTTGGTAGCTTGATTTGGAATCCATTGTATAGATGTATAGTGGAATTTTTCTTCAAGCATCTTCTTCATAGGATAGCTAACCCCGGGAGCCCTGACAACCTAGAATCACACGTGACTCACCTCTTTGAACGAGATAAGCCTGCTGGTCAGCGTCACTTGCTCTCGCCCCATGACGGCTCTGCATTTCCATCAGGGACTGCCTGCTGGGATGAAAAGCAGCACTATATGTGAAACCCTGAAATACGACAACGTTGAGCAGGCATTCAACAGAAGTACGAGAAAAAAAGACCTAAACTACAAAGCCAAGGTTCATAGAAACCAGAACTTAAGAGTAATTTGAGCTTTAAATATTACTGGCACTAGGACACAATGTAGTAAAAGTAAATAAGATTTTTAAAAATCAGGAAACAAACAAAATGTCAATTGACAGGGGAAAAGATTAGAAAAAAGTGGCATATTTCTAAAACAAGACACAACAGAGCAATTAAACAGTGAAGTAAATCTACATATATATATATACACACACACAGAGTTCAAAATTAGTTATGTAAAGCAAGTTGCAGAATAATACCTATAGTGACCGTTTTATAACCTAGGCACCTTGTTTTAAGAAATTAATATTACCTTGTTTTAAGATATTATATAGATGTGTATATATGCAAAAGTACAAAACAGCTGGGGATGCTGTTGCAGGCAGTGTGGGGAAGGGAGAGAGGACTATAATGGCAGGGGGTGTGGGGAGAAGACTGCAACTTCATCTACAACTCCTTTTTCTTTTAATAAAAATATACTTGGGGCTTCCCTGGTGGCACAGTGGTTGAGAGTCCGCCTGCCGATGCAGGGGACACGGGTTCGTGCCCCGGTCCAGGAAGATCCCACGTGCCGCGGAGCGGCTGGGCCCGTGAGCCATGGCCGCTGAGCCTGTGCGTCCGGAGCCTGTGCTCCGCAACAGGAGAGGTCACGGCAGTGAGAGGCCCGCGTACGGCAAAGGGAAAAAAAATATATATATATATACTTGAAGAAAATAAAACAAATATAAGTAACTGTCAATTCTGGATGGATACATATTGGTGTGTATTATTTTATTCTCTGTATTTTTCTATTTTCTATTCCTCAATATTTCAGTTTTTTATCAAAATGAAAATTTTAAAGATAGAAGTAATTTTAGCAGTATTTTCTTTGAAAACATTACAGAATTATTTAAAGTGTTAGGAATATTTCATCCATGACAATGGCAGGATATGACTTCGGAACACATAATGTCACGTTTTTACAATTTATCTAAAAGAACTCGATCAGGTTCCCACAAGATGCTGCCAGGCCTTGCAGGGCAAACTAAGTGTTAGGGACACCGTCAGGCAAAGTGTGCTCAGAGCGATTCTTTTTTTTTTTTTTTTTTTTTGCGGTACGCAGGCCTCTCTCTCACTGTTGTGGACAGGCTCCTGACACGCAGGCCCAGCCGCTCCGCGGCCATGGCTCACGGGGCCAGCCGCTCCGCGGCATGTGGGATCTTCCCAGACCAGGGCACGAACGCGTGTCCCCTGCGTCGGCAGGCGGACTCTCAAGCACTGCGCCACCAGGGAAGCCCCAGAGCAATTCTTATAGCTCAAATTAGGAAACACTGTGGGTCACCTCTCCCACAGACCGGGTGATATGTGCTCTAAGTCTTCCCCTCATTCACCTGCCTTCATCTTCAAAAGCATTATTCTCTTTCAGCAGAATTGCCAGCTGCAATGCCATTTGCTCCTTTTCTTCATGAATCTTCTCTCTTGCTGCTCTTTCTGCATGAAAGTCAGAACAATAAACCTCCATCTGTTAGAGGAAAAAAAGAGACAGAAGTTACCACCCAGACAAATGTGGATTCTCTACAGCTCACCTGCTGATAAGGTGAAGAGGTAGTGCTGCATCCTGTGACATTGTCTTGCAAATAACAGGTACTTGTCCCTGCTAGAAACCAGTGTAATCACCATGACTTTCCAACTACCTAGAAGACACAAGTTACATGTGTGTGTGCGCGTGCTTTAAACTATCAGAGCCCAGCAATTACATAGATATAGGTAGTTTAAATACTGTGTGTACCATTAGTTCAGTAAAATTCTCTGGTCTCTTTTTTAAAAATAATATTCAGCACTAGCTTAATATGGTAAATGGTTTATTTACCCTGGCAGGTATATTTATGAAGGCTGGCCTTAAGCTAAATTTAAAATAACAACAATAAATACATGCTATTTATTGAATTCCAAACATCTGCAGGGTCCTATGTTTGGTGCCCTTATTGACCATTTTATTTCCTCCTTATCCAAAATCCTGGGAAGGCAGAATTGCTATGCTCATCTTACATTTATAAATTTAATAGCTCTTAATCTTGGGGAAATTAGTTAAGTGCTCAAACCAGCATTTGAACCCAGATTGAAGCCCATGTACCATGGACGCTTCCATTTACCATACTGCTTTCCACAGTGGTAGCCAGCCTCCAAGATGGCGCCAGTGATCCTTACCTCTTGGTAATCATACCCTCATGTGGTCCCCTCCCACAATGAATGGGCCAACCTGTGTAACCACTAGGATATTACAGAAGTAATGGTGTGTGGCTTCTGAAACTAGGTCATAAAGGACACCATGGCTTCTGCCTTGTTCTCTCATGGATCACTTGCTCTGGGGGAAGCTAGTTGCCATGTCATGAGGGTATTCAAGCAGCCCTATGGAGAGGCACACATGGTCAGGAACTGAGGCCTCCCGCCCATAGCCATGAAAATGAGCCATCTTGGAAATAGATCTTTCAGTCCATCCTGAGTGCAGCCTCATGAGAGACCCTGAGTCAGAATCACCCTGCTAAGCTGCTCTTGGATTCCTGATCCATAGCAACTGTGTGAGATAACAAATGCTTGTTGTTTTAGCTGCTACGTTTGGAGAATAATTTGTTACCTATAAAAAAGTAAATATGCCATAATATGTAGTTTCTTCACTGTTACAAAAATTATAAAGTGAAAATGAATGCCTTAATAGTGAATTGAGTATTATTTCAATACCAGTTTTTAACTTCCTATATTTAAAATTGGGTTTTTCATTTCAAATTTAGTGGTTCTCGGATACAAATTTATTTATTTATTTATTTATTTATTTATTTTTTGGGATACAAATTTTTATCCATTACTTTAAAAAGTAAAATTAATAAAAATTTAAATATTCTAATCACACTGTAGTTACCAAAAAAGTATGAAATAGATCATTTTAAGGGACTTCTGCCATTTGTGAGTAATCCAACATTTTATGGTTATCATTGATAGATTATGGGCTTTTTTTTGAGTCAGACCTAAATCTGAGTTAGAGTCTCACCTCCATCAGTTATGAGCTTTGAGCCAGTAAGAACTGGGCCTTTGTTTTGTGCATTCCTATATCCCCGGCAGTGAGAACAGTGTCTGACATAAAGTGCTCAAAAAAGAGTTGTTGAATGAATGAACAAGAGTATCCATCAAAACAAATGTCTCTGTACAGAACATGGCAAAAGTACATGACTACAGTATCATGCACAAACAAAGGAAATGCCTTAAAGAGCTCAGGCTGAAATTCTATTCCTGTCGAAATAAAACTAAAACCATAAGTTCAGTCAACCACTTCCATATTTCACTGGGCCAGCCACTCTGGGCAGCTGGTACTGAGTATGTATATAGGAAATAATAAACTTCTGGCATTGTTACACTACAAATAATCTGTTTATCTTCTTCAGATTGGCAAACATTTAAAAGAGTGATGCAAGGATGTGGGGAAATAGGAGCTCTCATCTACTTCTGGTAAGAGAATAATTTTCATTATGCATTTTTGGAAGACAACTTGGTAATACTTATTTAACTTAAAAACAGGCATATCCAATGACCCAACCATTCCATTTCTGTATCTTACTAGAGGTTCCACAAGTGCACAAAGACACAGATACAAGAATGTTCAGTTCAGCATTGTTGATAATAGCAAAAATATTGGTACAACCTACAGGTCCATTAATAGAGGACTGGTTAAACCTGTCATGGCAATGTACACTTTGGACACCATACAACTGTTAAAAAAAACTACATATGGCTGTGAGTAATAACATGGAGAGATATCCAAGATATATCATGAATGAAAAAGTAGTGCAAAAATGTATGGCATGATCCCACTTTTAATTAAGCAAACAAAATAGAAACAAACAAAAAAAGGTTTCCCCCCACTTTTTTGGTGATTTTACATCTCAGGCAGGATGCATGTTCACTAATAAAACTCTTCTCTAAGGACTCCACCCACTAGTATGAAAAGTGGGCCAAAACAGTCACAACCAGCCAATTGTACACAAATTCTTCCAGAGAACAGTGAGAGAAGAAATGTGCCCCAACTTGTTTTTATGAGGCCAGTAAAACCCTGAAATCCAAACCCAACAAGGACATGAGCAGAAAGAAAATTCTAGGCCAATCTTACTCAAGAATATAGATACAAAAATCCTAAGCAAAATATAAGCAAACCAAATCCAACAATATATACAGAGGATAATTCAAGAAAGGCAAAGTTTAATATTTTAAAAATCAGTGTGATTTACCACATTAACAAATTAAAGGAAAAAGGCATATAATTATCTAATTATATCATTATACGAAGAAAAACATTTCCTAAATAAAATTCAACATCCACTCAAAATAAACATTTTTGGCAAACAAGGAAGAGAAGGGAATTTTCTTAATCTAGTAAGTGATACCCATGAAAAGCCTATACCAAACACCACACACTCAACAGTGAAATGTTGGAAACACTGCCACTGAGACTGAGAGCAAGGCAAGGCTGCCTGCTCTCTCCACTGTTACACAGCATTGCACTGGGGTCCCAGCCAGTGCAATAAGGCAAGAAAAAGAAAGAAAAAAAATATAATGAACTGGAAAGGAAAAAAAAAAAACTGTCATTATTTAACTGATCTTAGTGTACCAAGTCCAAAGGAATATTTAGAAATATTATTAGAATTAAAATGTGAGTTGAGTAAGTTTACTGCATGGAAAGTCAATATTAGGAATCAATTGTATTTCTATATAGCAGCAACAATTAGAAAATGAAGTTTTAAAAATGCTATTTATAAAACTATCATAAAAATAGAAAATATCAAAAAAATAGAAAATATCTAGGAATAATCTAATAAAAGATGAGCAAGACCTTTACTAAGAAGATTAAAAATATGACTGAAAATAATTAAAGAAGATATGTCATGTTTGTGGACTGGAAGAGTCAATGATGTAAAGTTGCCAATCATCTCCAAATTGATTTTTATATATTTAATAAAATTCTAATCAAAATCCCAGGGTTTTTTTTCTGTGTAGAAAATATCAAGCGAATTCTGAAATTTATAAGAAAAGGAAAACCTAAGGTCCTCTTGAAGAATCTCAATGAGGTAGGAAGACTTGCTACCAGATATCAAAGCATTTGATTCTTTATAATAACACAGTGTGGTACCAGAGCAAGGATGTACAAATAGGCCAATGGAACAGTATAGAATCCAGAAATAGACCCGTGGGTACCTGGACACAATATGTGACAAAGAGGGCATCAGAGTCCTTAAGATGACCTTTTAAATAAATGGTGCCAAATGAACAGGATATTCATGCAGAAAAAAATATGAATCTTTACCCTTACCTCACTCCATATAGAAAAGCTAATTCCAGATGGTTTTTAGATCTTAATGTAAAAGGCAAAACCATAAAACTTTTAGAAGACAACATAGGAGAATATGTTCATGGCCCTGAGATAGTGAAAGTTTTTAAAACAGGACACAAAAAGTACTATAATCATAAATAAAAAGACTCATAAACTGGATTGCATTAAAATTAAGAATTTTCGTTCAACAGACACCTTCATGAGAGTGGAAAGGCAAATCAGAGAGTGAAGAAATCTGCAAAAAGTATAACTGGCAAGGGCTTGTATGTGGAATATATAAAGAACTCCTATAAATTGAAGAAAAAGCCAGAAAACCAGAAGAAAACTGGGCAAAGACCTGATCAGGCTCTTCACAAAAGGGGATGCTTAGAAGGCCGTAAACATCTGAAAAAGTACTCACTCTCATACCATCAGGGAAATGCAGATTTAATGAGACACCATCATAAACCCACTAGAATCGTTAAAAATTCTAATACAAGTATGGGTAAGGATATAGAGCAACAGGAACTCTCTGTTGGTGGGAGTGAAAACTGGTCCACTTTGGAAACCTCTTTGGCATTATCTGTTAAAGCTGGGTAACATGCATACTCTATGAACAAGCAGTTCCACTCCTAGGTGTGTACCCAACAGAAACGAATGCACAGGTGAACAAAGAGACGCGCGTAAGAATGACAGCGCAACATTAAACACAAAGCCCCAAACTGGAAACAATCCAGCTGTCTATAAACTGTAGAATGGGTAAATTCAGTGAGTAATACCCTTAAAAGTGTGGTGCACTTTCCACCTGTGATATACTTCAGTAAAAAGGTTTTTAAAAATATACTGGTGGAAATAGTATAAAATCAAAACAGATATTTTAAGCACTATCACTTTCCTGTTAGAGAATATAATCGGGGTTGGCCTGCCTCGGCTCACATTTGGGAACGAAGCCTACCTGAGCCCTGAGAACAGCCATGGTTTCCAGGTCCTTCTCCTGCTTGGCGATGGTCTGCTTCATCTCATCCATTTGGAGCTGCTTGGAAGCCAGGGCTTTCTCTGCCAGTTCCAGCTTTCCACTCAGTTCCTGCAGCACCACCTTATCCACTTTTTCCGACTGAAAAAGACAAACTTATTCTAGACATGGTTTTGAAATAATTCAACCTATTTTAGTAAAATATTAGATGAAGGTTTATTTTTTAAAAAATGACTGGCTGTAAACTATTCTGGTAATCAGCAGTGATAACTTATTCGGCAACTTTCATGCACTGAATTTACACCTTGAAGATAATAATTTCCTAATTTAAAATAATGATTTATAAAAAGAAAACACTAAAATAAGGGAGAAAATAGTAAACCCTATCTCAGGGCGGGTGTAAGCTGCTGATACTCCTATTCTTTCACTCACATTACTCTTAACTTTATGAAGTCAGTGGAATGTTTGAATTAAAAATTTACTAGGTCCTAGAGAGGAACAATATTCTAGTAAAAGTAAATGAAAAACAGAAAATATATTTCTAAGAATATAAACTCAAAGACCCCTTCTAATTCAAAGCTCCTGTGGTCTTTATTTATTCCAGCTTTATTGAGGTAAAACTGCCAAATAAAATTGTAAAATATTTAAAGTGTACAATGTGATGATTTGATATACATATACATCGTGAAAGGATTCCCACCATCGGGTTAATTACGACATCTATCACCTGACATCTCTATCCATGGTGTTTAAATTATCACACCATTCTGGGGGCATTATTACTATTACTATTACAATAATTTAAGATGCAGCCGGATAAGTCCAAGGCCTCAAGTTCACTGACAGCAGGCAAGCTAGCCCTGTGATAGCTCCAGGCAGCAGTCTCACTATACAGTCATTACTCATGTAGGAGCCCAGGCTCAGCTCTCCTACAAACCCATCCACTGTTAGAAATGCTAAAAGCTTAGCCACGGAGCAAGTAAGCCCAGGCGCCACAATTACTGAGCCTGTACTCTAGAGCTCGTGCTCTAGAGCCCGCGAGCCACAACTACTGAGCCTGTGTGCCACAATTACTGAAGCCTGCGTGCTTAGAGCCCGCACTCTGCAACAAGAGAAGCCACTGCAATGAGAAGCTTGTGCACAGCAACGAAGAGTAGCCCCCACTCACTGCAACTAGAGAAAGCCCGCGCACAGCAACAAAGACCCAATGCAGCCAAAAATAAATAATAAATAAGTAAATAAATTTATTTAAAAAATGCTAAAACTGTACTCCGACCATAGGACATGCACATCACCTCTGTACACAAGGCACATTATACATGTGTGGAATATCAGGAGTTATAAAATGTTATAAACACTTAGACACAAGAAATCAATTACAAATGGAAAAACAACCCTTGAAACCAGACCTAGTTAAGGATTAACACAACTACTTTAGATATTTACATAAAATGTTAAATGGCTATGAAAGTAATTTTTTTTCTATGAGTACCTCTCTTCTTTTTAGTTCCTCAGTTGTTTTCAGTGCATTATTGTATTCTTGAAGAAGCCTGTTGTGTGTCAACTGTAGAGTGGCTAATTTGGACCTATTTAGAAAGAAATTTTAAAATGGAATCTTGGAAAAAATATCATAGAAGCTTAGTCTTACCTCCCAACCCTCTTCTGAACACTCAGGTGACAAAATCTTCCCTCCCACCCTTATCATCCCACCACCTACTAGCATGTTCTTACTTGCAAAGAAAACAAATCCCCCCTCCCCAGTCAAGATAGATTACAAATAATTTTCATAATTGTTATTATAAAACTTAACATTTATCTCCTCAGAAAAGTCTACTAGTACGCCTTCAAATAAATAAAAGAGAAAAAAATTTTAAATTTATTCTTAAATCCTGATTCCAATCTGCATAAAAGAGCTATTCTATCTTCTTTTAGCAAGTAGCCATTCAGTCACAGCATACTCACTTTTCATCTTCTGTTTTTGCTTGCTCCATTTTGATTTCTGATCGCATGCTTTCTACTTGGAGCTCTAACTTTCTGTTATTATAAACAAGCTCTTGCTTTTCATTCAGCTCTGATGGGTTTGGAGAATTTTTCCTTTCAAGGGCCTGACATCTAAGAAAGAGCAAAATTTCATGAGGACAAAACAATACTTCATTTCTCAGTGGCTTTTAAACGAATCCCCAGATTATGTAGCAAATGCAAAGAATTTTAGGATTACATTTTTCAAAAATTTAACAGTACAAAATTAAATATTTTATCCTCCCTGCTTCTTTACTAGAAGTAAGTAATATTTCTGAACCATTATGCCTGAATATAAAAAAATACAGATTTTTGTAAAAGAAATTTCCATATTTCTGAACCGTTATGCCTAGCATAAACAAGTACAGATCTAAGATCACACAAGCTACTGTCTACCTGGAGTAATTGTTTCAACTAGTCATGCAAATATATTTCTGTGATTTAGATACAGACCAAACTAGTAATTGGCTAGAGGTGCTTCTCATATAGTGATCCATGGATATCTTTAGTATTTTTAAAACTATGGGCTGTGTTAAGCATAAAAAATATGACTTCTGACAAAGATTCAATAGGGGAGAAGGAAATGCTTTCAGTCCTCTTAAAGATCAGAGAGAAAATTTCAATATAACAGCAAATATAAACGCAAAGCATGTTAAACATTAGCTTACTTAATACAAAGTCAGAATTATGACACACAGTTTACAAATGATAAAACTGAGACTCAGAGAGGTTAAATAAAGAACTTGTCCAGGGAAATACCACAAATAAGGCGTAGATCCATATTTCACCCTTAGGTCTGTTTATCCAAAGTCCTTAGCATCAGCTGCTATGCTGTACTAGATAACCATTAATACTGTACAACCTTGGTCAGTGTAACTCCGTGGAAACATACACTTGTATATTGGGCTGGAAATATGTTTGCTAACTAATCCAAAAGAACATCAACTTAGCTTTCCTAAATTTGGGATAACTTCTTACATCAAGAGAAACAAGCAAATGCAAAATTCTCCCAATTTATAAATTAGACTTCATAACTGATTGAAAATCAATTTTTTTTTCCTAAGTAAATCTCACTCAAGTTCTTCTTGCCCTTTGTAGCTTTTATGTTTGTTCACATCAATGTTGTCAGCTCACGTAAGTCACAGGAAGTCTGGCTCACTGCTTTTTCCAGGTCTTCATATACGCTTAACAAATGTCCCCAGACAGCAGAATCAGAGTCCCTTGGGCCCATTCCCCCATATTACTACAAGGACTTCTTAATATGTTTCTATATTAACCTGAACATTAGTGTTTTCTGAATTCATATTTTAATTAGGTCTCTTTTTCTTTTACTCAGTAAAACAGTAATAAAACTATATTTTTGTATATTAACATATTTTGTAAAACTGTACACTTTTCGAAGGAGGATAAAATTCATCTCTCATTCTTACTTCTCCTGAAGTCTCTTCTTCATCAGGTCAGCCTCACTGAGTTTCGTGTGAGCCTCCTGAAGCTCCTTAAACAGGGTTGTCACCTGAAGGTTCAGCGTTTCCACTTCACTTCCAACCTGTCATCCAGGCAACCACAAACACGCATTTATCAGAGGCTAAATGAACCTCTTTGTGAGAAAACAGTGTGAACCACTGGTGTCTAAATAAGACTGCTGAATTGATTAAACTTTTGGCAATTAACGCCCCAAATATCTTGTATGGAAAAAAAAAGCTTTGGGTACAACTCTGTTTCATTATAGATCATTAACTGATCAGTTTGGATGCA
Organism: Stenella coeruleoalba; assembly: GCF_951394435.1. Classification (NCBI taxonomy): domain Eukaryota; kingdom Metazoa; phylum Chordata; class Mammalia; order Artiodactyla; family Delphinidae; genus Stenella; species Stenella coeruleoalba. The sequence continues at coordinate 174,021,545 of NC_137147.1, read as the reverse complement.
CTTGTGATAATGTCTTTATCTTAATTAAAATGAATCCTGGACTTCCCTGGTTGTGCAGTGGTTAAGAATCTGCCTGCCAACGCAGGGGACACAGGTTAGAGCCCTGGTCCAGGAAGATCCCACATGCCATGGAGCAATTAAGCCCGTGCACCACAACTACTGAGCCTGTGCTCTAGAGCCGTGAGCCACAACTACTGAGCCCACGTGCCTACAGCCCGTGCTCCACAACAAAGAGAAGCCACCACAATGAGAAGCCCGCGCACCGCAATGAAGAGTAGCCCCTGCTCGACGCAACTGGAGAAAAGCCCGCACGCAGTAACAAAGACCCAAAGCGGCCAAAAATAAATAAATTAAAAAAAAAAAAAAGAATCCTGATCATTGTTCAAGGGATCATAGATCACAGTGATGTCAAAGCACAATCTAATTTATCCAGCTAGCAACTCATGCCCATATTCCCTGGCTGATTTATTTTTCTAGTTTACTCAACTATTTTCACTGTACTGCCTTTTCCCTGGCAGCTCTAGAATTTTTGTCAGTGAGTTTTATGGTGCCATGGAAGTCTCAGTACTTCTCTATTATTAGTTAGCGATTAGTTGTAGTCAATAGGGTACTACTACTCACAGGTGTTCTCTTCATCTCAGTTTTTAAAATATTCTCCATTCTCTTGAAAGTAGGAGACTCAGCCCAGAGCATGGCATACAGTAGGCATTTGATATATACTTGCTGAATAAATAAAGTAGCTGAAGTATTTTATGTAAATGCCTTTCTCACGGGCTACTATGGGTCTTACAACTTCCTACCTTCATCACCTTTCCCCAAGCTTCGGACAGGCTACGAGGCACGTCTCTGAGTTGCCACAGAACAGAAATGTATAAGAGCATGTATATAAAAATGAGCCTTTTTTGTTCATACTATTTTGTTCAAACCAGTAGTGGGATAGAACCAAGATCTTTCAATGCTACCTTACGTTTCTGGGTCACATCCTCAAATGATCTTATTATAAATTGGACAAAATTCCTTTCTCAATTAGTGGGCCTGTCCACTTAGGAATTCTGGAGAGAAAATCAGCCAAGAAGAGAGAGAGACGTGATTTCCTAGAATCACTAGGACAGGAATACATCTCAGTACGATTTACAATGAATGAAATTCAGATCAGGACAAGGAAATATGAGAGAAATAGAAAATACTCAACATGGAAATTATTTCTCTACTGCTAAAGCCAATAACACATCACAAGACGCGACTCCAGCGCCTGCACTACTCTCTGTCCACCGGGGGTATGGTAACAGTCTTAGACTCTTAGTACCCACAGTTTCCGTGCCTTTCTCCTCTTCTTTCTCTTGTTCTGTGCGCCCCTCTGTCTGGGTCTCAATCTCACAATGATCCTTCGCTTTCTTTTCAAAATCAGAAATTCTGAAAAATTAAAGAATATAGAAAAGTTACTTTCTCTTTGGCTTCCAGAGGAAAAACAATTGCGGAAGCACTGAAAAGAACACTGTTCAAAATCTGGATAAAAGATCAATGTTTTCAAAATCTCTTCGCATTCTCTATATTAGCTCTGGTTTTGCTTTCAATCTGATATTGGCTAGAATTGATTTAAGGGATGAATGCACATGGAGGTATAAGATATGTATAATTTATCTTGAACACTGAAAAATACTGCCTCTTTTCACGTCATTGTCATGCACAGAAATATTTTTTAAATTTGTGTTTTTATGTTTGTACACATGTGCATGCATATGTGCTACATGAGAGTGGGTGTCCCTTTATAAGGATCCGGCAGAGAGGGAAAGACTTGTTTTTTGGGACCCATATAAGTTTATGAGGTCCTGAAAACAAACAAATATAGCAACATTCTTACACTGAATCATAATCATATGAAAGCCATCCCGATACAAATGAAATAAAGAGACTTGTGGTTAAAGACGGTAGATTTAAATATACGCGTGTAATTTTTCTCCCACCTTGAATGCCACTAAAATGACTTTTAAAAACCACATACCTACAAGAACAAAGAGAAAGGGAGAGGAAATAATAGCAAGAAGATTTGGGAAGCATTAGGTATGAGTGGGAACTGACTAGATAGCCCAAGAGGACTGGATCTGAGCCACCAGTAGGGAGAGCCAAGATGGACCCACTTCATACTGTGGGACCCCAAAGGCTCAGGAATCAGTGACACCAGGTACCTCTGGACGTGGGGATAAAGTTGGGACCTGTTTAAGAATGACTAGAAGGTCATAAAATAAAGGGTCTCTTGACTCAGAGTCATTAATCAGAGTTGAGGGGTTGGGTTCCCTACTGAAAAGAGGGGAACTTACAGAATACTAAGACCCTCAGCCTTCTGTTCCTACTCATCTCCAGAATGCTGGCATCTAGAAAAGTACCCTTCAGACAGGAGACTGGAAAAGTCTCCTCTGGAGAATTTGATCAGGAAAAGGAAAAGATTTAAAGTTTCTGACGTAAGACTTCCCCAAGGAAACCTCCCGGCCAGATCTCCCTACACATGCACACAGCACTTTGTTTTTAAATAAATTTATTTATTTATTTATTTTAGGCTGTGTTGGGTCTTCGTTGCTGCGTGCGGGCTTTTCTCTAGTTGCGGCGAGCGGGGGCTACTCTTTGTTAGGTGTGCGGGCTTCTCATGGCGGTGGCTTCTCTTGTTGCAGAGCATGGGCTCTAGGTGTGCGGGCTTCAGCAGTCGTGGCTCACAGGTTCTAGAGCGCAGACTCAGTAGTTGTGGCGCATGGGCTTAGTTGCTCCGCGGCATGTGGGATCTTCCTGGACCAGGGCTCAAACCCGTGTCCCCTGCATTGGCAGGCGGATTCTCAACCACTGCACCACCAGGGAAGCCCCACACAGCACTTTGATCAGCATCTAACCCCCCAGTCTTAAATCCAATCAAACAGTAAAGATTACCAGACATTTCAGGAAAACCTTAAAATGAAACAGACAAAGTAAACCAGAAAGTAAAACAACTTACTGAAATTAGAATATGCCAAGGGGAAGAACTTCAAATAAAACACAAAAAACCTATCATTAATAGGGACAGAAGGAAACGTATTACCACCATAATAAAATGGAAGAGGAACATTCAAAGGAACTGTCCCCCGCCCCACAAAGAAGATGAAAGTTGATCAAATGTATCAGAAAGCAGAAAAAGAGAAAGAGCAAGAGTGAAGGGGGGATGGAGAGAAAGAGAGAGATAAGGAGAGAGAGAAAAATGGAAAAGAGGAACACCCAGTTGAGAAAGTCAGAGGACTGGTCCAGGAGGTCCAATTAAAAATAACAGTAGTGCTAGAATGAGAGAACAGAGAAAACTGAGGATAAGAGATTATCCCTGAATTATTTCAAGATCATTTTTTGAGAACTGAAGGACATGAGTTTGCAGAAAGAAAGAGGCCAAGAATCTCCAGAACAAATGGATGAAAACAAGGTCACACCAAAGCACATGTGAAATGTCAGAAAACTTGGGACAGAGCACAGAACCTTTGGGGGAGAGGAAAAACAAAAGAAGTTTTAAACCAAAAGATTAAGAATCAGAATGGCAATGAGTTTTTCAACATTAACACCAAAAGCTAGAATACGATGAAGTAATGCTTTCAAAATTTGGAGGGAAAATTATATCCAATACAGATTTCTATATCTAGCCAAATTATCCATTAAGTATAAAAAGGTAGAAACAGACATTTTCAGATATGCAGTTCTCAGAAAATATCCTTCCCATATATTCTTTCTTAGTAAGTTAGTGGAGATATTTAAAGATATTTAGGGAATGAGAAAGGCATTGGATTCAGTAAACAGGTGATCCAACACAGTAGAGATGAAGGAATTCCACAGGACAATGACAAAGGGAGATTCCAAGATGACTGCAATACAGCAGGACCTAGATAACAACCAGGCTGACTCCAGGAGAAAAGTCTTCAAGAGAAAACTATTAGACTACTAACATGTTTGAATGTAATTGAGATTTCCTCACTGGAGAAGAGTATGGTGAAACTAAGCAAATTTTTGTAAAGGTAATTCTGCATAGAGATTTTTTTTAAAGTATAAAAAAGGAAAAGTGGTCAAAGCATAGAGCACAGCTCAACAGAGAACTGTATGTGTGCATGGGTATGTACGCAAAATAATAATAAACAGTAGTGACCTAACTGAATGTCAATATAATCAGTTTTGGAGTGGGGTGGGAAGAAGGGTCCAGAAGTGTGTGGAGTGACAACGGTGAGGGTGAAAGGCAGTTAAATCCTCATCCTTCATAGCGGGAGGTCAATAGATTATGTCTAAAATAGGAAACAAAATTTAAGTAGCAATTTAATCTTGATATATGGGAGTATGTATCAAAAGAACCAGCTAAATATGTTGCAAGTGGTTGTCTGAGAAGCAGGAAAAGGAGGTGGGGGGTGGAGGGGGGTTGGTCAAAGAATTACTGTTTTTCCATAAAAAGCTTGTGGAACCAATTCTTTAAACTATGTGAATTCAAACCTGATTTTTAAAAAACTTAGTGATAGGGGCTTCCCTGGTGGTGCAGTGGCTGAGAGTCCGCCTGCCGATGCAGGGGACACGGGTTCGTGCCCCGGTCCGGGAAGATCCCACATGCCGTGGAACGGCTGGGCCCGTGAGCCATGGCCGCTGAGCCTGCACGTCCGGAGCCTCTGCTCCACAGCAGGAGAGGCCACAACAGTGAGAGGCCCGCGTACCGAAAAAAAACAATTAAAAAATTTTTTAAAAATTAAAAACTTAGTGATAATAACAAATAAACAAACAGCATTAGTATCTGTTGCAAACTGCCCAACCTAACTGGTGCACAGGCACTGTTTCTAGCTAAGCAAATCAATGGGCCGAGAGCTGGTTGGTGCAGGGTTGAAGGATGGGCCGTTATCACGCCACTCACATATGACGCAGGCTTCTGACCTACATTTGAATTTCAACTTAATTTTGTAGGGCAAATTTTCATCTCGGCTGACTTTTCCCTACTACTTCTTGATTATCCCGGGTCACACTTCATGTATACTTTCCCTCTCCTTCCTGGCTATCAGTTTAAGTTTGTTTAGAAGACACAAATTGCACGAAATATGAATCCTGGCAAACAATGGAAGAAAGGCAAGTCTGTTGTCCGCTGTCCCCACAAATCCCTAAAACTTTTCAGAGTAAATTTTAAACTGTCTGTTACCCCTATTTCTCATGAAAATGGTTGAAGACTGACTTATGTATTTGAGAAGAAGACATGTTAGGTCTTGGAACGTCTTTCCATCATATCCCACATAGTAAATCAAGCCAGGTTGTCCAGGAATCAGTGATTTTATTTCTTGATTTCAGTCCGACCTTAGCCAGGAGGTCATCCTAATATACCCACACGGGGAACATTACTCTTGGCAACCAGTCACTGACTTGCCAGGTGTTAAATACTGCGAGAAGGCTGACTCACAAAATGGAAATTTAATGCTATTGAGAAAGGGATCCTTTACAGGGAGCTCAGGGTGAGAGAGGGACAAACCCATCTCAAAGGCAGGCCTGACTTCCTAGCTGCAATCTGAAAAGCTATACCTCCAGACAGAGAGCTATCATTATTTTGAAAGCAGGAAATATATACTAGATTATATGAAAGATCCGGATGTATAATCAGAAAATTCCTAAGTTTATACTTTTATCATTAAAGCTAATCATGTTATCTGAGGAAGGATGAATTACTGGCTAAACTTGACTTCTTAGAATGGTGTGCAGAACTCAGGAGGGTAAACGTGCCAATGAAACAGAAACACACTGATTACTTATGACTATTAAGGGTCTTTTTCAAAGCAAAACATCTTCCCTTTAAAAATTGGCTGGAATAATTAAGGTGTAAAAAGAATGCTTTTACTTAATTATTTTTCTGTGCATTAGTACTAGATTTTGGGACTTGTCAAAAAGGCAGGATGAATATTTTACTCCATTAGAATACATGGTACTAGTTTCCTGGAAGTTAACCTCTGAACTTTTCTAAGGGACAGTGGTAGGATATGGGGTAAAAACCTACGATTCATAGCTATCATACCTTTTTCACCTCTGAAAAGAGCTGACGATCAAATAAGTCATTGGACAAACACTGAATATTCTAGGTTACCCTCATTCTGAATAAATAACTTACGCTTCATATTTTAAAAACAGATCTTATAGTTAAAAATTTCAACTGCTTCAGTTAGAAAGTGCTTCTTATAGTGCTATAATTTTAAGATTAATGAGCCATTTATAATGTCTGAGAGAATTAATTATGTCTCAGACATAATATATTTATGTATATTATAGTATATTCTATTTATAGTATATTTATTATTAAATGTTGCAATCAATGGAACCCTAAAACTGTTGCATTATCTCCCCCGTCTTATGTGATTTCGCACTTTGCCTTCATAAAAAGTTCATTCACACGTAGAAATTCACTGACTTCACAACTCTATGAGGTAAATAAATTTTATCCTAAAGTGCGTGTGTATACCACATTCTATGAGGCCAGTATTTCCCTTATACCAAAGCCAGACAAAGACAACATAAGAAAAGAAAACTACGGACCAGTACCCCTTAGGTATACAGATGCAAAGATCCTTAACAAAAGACTAGCAATCCAAACCAGCAACATATAAAAAAGATCATACGTCATGACCAAGTGGGATTTATCCAGGGGTGAAAAGTTAGTTTGACATTGGAAAATCAATTGATGTAATACATTATATTAATAGAGGTTAAAAAAAACCCATACAGGGACTTCCCTGGTGGGCCAGTGGTTAAGACTCTGTGATCCAATGCAGGGGGCTCGGGTTCGATCCATGGTCAGGGAACTAGAGCCCATATGCCTGCCACAGCTAAGAGTCTGCATGCCACAACTAAGAGCCCGCATGCCGCAACTAAAAAGATCTCCCCTGCTGCAGTGAAGACCTGGCACAGCCAAATAAATAAAGGTAAATATTAAAAAAAAAACCCATACAATCATCTTCATAGACTCAGAACAAGCATTTAACAAAATCCAAAACCCTTTCATGATAAAAATTGCAACTAGAAATAGAAGGGAGCTTCTCAACTTGATAAAAGCATCTATGAAAAACAAAGGTAATACCAGCTTAATGGTGAAAGACTGAAAGCGTTCTCTTCCAAGATCAGGAACAAGACAAGGATGTCTACTTTCTCCTCTTTTATTTAACACTGTACGGGAAGTCTAGCCAGGGCAATTATGCAAAAAAAAGAAATAAAAGGAATCCTGGTTGGTAAGGAAGAAGTAACACTATTTCTTTGCAAATGACATGATCTTGTTTACAGAAAATCCTAAGGAATCCACTAAAAAAATGATTAGCACTAATAAATGAATTCAGCAAGGTTGCAGGCTACAAGATCAATATACAAAAATCAGTTGTAGGGGCTTCCCTGGTGGTGCAGTGGTTGAGAGTCCGCCTGCCGATGCAGGGGACACGGGTTCGTGCCCCGGTCCGGGAAGATCCCACATGCCGCAGAGTGGCTAGGCCTGTGAGCCATGGCTGCTGAGCCTGCACGTCCGGAGCCTGTGCTCCGCAACGGGAGAGGCCACAACAGTGAGAGGCCCGCGTACCGCAAAAAAAAAAAAAAAATCAGTTGTATTTCTCTACACTAGCAATGAATAATCCAAAAATGAAATTAAGAAAACAATTTCATGTATAATAGCACCAAAAAGACTAGAATACAAAGGAATAAATTTTGAAAAAGAAGTGCAAGACCTGTATGCTGAAAACTACAGCACATCATTGAAAGAAATTAAGGATGACCTAAGTAAATGGAAAGACACCCATGTTTATGGATCAGAAGGCTTAATATTGTTAAGATGGCAATGCTTCCCAAATCGATCTCCAGATTCAATGCAATCCCTAACAAACTCCCAGCTGGCTTTTCCCCCCAAATTAACAAACTTATCCTAAGAATTACATAAAAAAAAAAACAAGGGACCCAGAATAGTCAAAACAATCTTTTAAAAGAATAACAAAATTGGAGGACTTGCATTTCCCAATTTCAAAATTTACTACAGAACTAAAGTAATCAAGACTGTGTAGTACTGACATAAGGATAGACATGTAGATCAAGTGAATAAAACTGAGCCTTTAGGAATTAATCTTTACCTTTATGGTCAACTGATCTACACCAGGGGTGTCAAGACAGTTTAGTGAGGAAAAGAATTATCTTTTCAACAAATGGTGTGGGACAGCAGTATATCTACATATGCAAGAATGTAGCTGGACCCTCACCTCACACCATGCACAGAAATGTGCTCAACATGGATCACAGACTTAAACGTAAGAGCTAAAAGTAGAAAACTCTTAGGAAAAAACACAGGGGGTGAATCTTTGTAACCTTGGGTTAGGCAATGGTTTCTTAGATACAACACCAAAAGCAGAAGGGACAAAAAACCAAACAGATCAACAGGACTAGATCAAAATAAAAAAAATTTATTTTTTTGGCAATGGCAACAAGGAAGTGAAAAGATAAGTCACAGACTGGGAGAAAATATTTGCAAACCATATACCTCATAAAGGACTTGTATCCAGAATATTAATGAACTCTTACCATTCAATAATTAAAAGACAATCCAATTTTTTTAAATGGGCAAAGAAGAAGATATACAAATGGCCAACATGAAAAGATGCCCAACATTATTAGCCATTGGGGAAACAGAATCAAAATCACAATAAGATACCACTTCACATCCACGAGGATGGTCATAATCAAAAAGATACACAACAGTGGTGTTCATGTGGATGTGGAATAAGTGGAACCCTCATACATTGCTGGTGAGAATGTAAAATGGTGCAGCCACTGTGGAAAACAGTTTGGTAGTTCCTCAAAATATTCAACAGTAACCATGTGACCCAGCAATTCAGCTCCTAGGGATATACCCAGAGAATTAAAAAGATATGTCCACACAAAATATTGTGCATGAATGTTGAGAGCAAATATTATTCATAATGGGAAAAAAGTGGGAACAACCCCAATGTTCATCAAATGATGAAGAGATAAACAAAACGTTGTCTAGTTACGTCACGGAATATTATTTGGCAACAAAAAGGAGAAAAGAACTGACACATGCTACATCATGGATAAACTTTGAAAACATTATGCTAAATAAAATAAGCCAATCACAAAAGACTACATGTTGTATGATTCCATTTGTATGAAGTGTCCAGAAAAGGTAAGTCTATGGAGACAGAAAGTAGAATTACTAGGAGGGATGGGGAGTGAGTGCTAACAGGTATTGGGTTGCTTATTTGGAAGGAAAAATGTTCTAAAATTATAATGTGGTAAAGGCTACATAACTCTGTGAATATTCTAAAAAAAAAAATTGAAACGTACACTTCAAATGGATGAATTGTATGGTATCTTAATTATATCTCAATAAAACTGTTAAAAAAGCAACGTATGGGGCTTCCCTGGTGGCGCAGTGGTTGAGAATCTGCCTGCTAATGCAGGGGACACGGGTTCGAGCCCTGGTTTGGGAGGATCCCACATGCCACGGAGCAACTAGGCCCGTGAGCCACAACTACTGAGGCTGCGTGTCTGGAGCCTGTGCTCCGCAACAAGAGAGGCCGCGATAGTGAGAGGCCTGAGCACCACGATGAAGAGTGGCCCCTGCTCGCCACAACTAGAGAAAGCCCTCGCACAGAAACGAAGACACAACACAGCAAAAATAAATTAATTAATTAATAAACTCCTACCCCCAACATCTTCTTAAAAAAAAAAAAAGCAATGTATGCATATTTCGCATTGCCTATTTCATACCTTTCTTTGGCTTCCTTGAGGGCAAGTTCAAGTCTCTCCACCTTCTGGTTTCCTTCCCTTAGACAAAGCAGGAGCTGGCTCACAGTTAATTCCTCAAATTCCAAGTAATTCCTGGCACCTTCTGCAGATTTGCTCCTACATCAGGACAGCATAGAGGTTAAAAGGTTTTCATGAGAAAACAAAAATGTCAGAGTCTACGAATATTACTGGAACCGGTTTAAAGGAACTGCTTTCCAGAATATTCTCTAGTTAATTCTCATTTACAGACCAAGCACAGCTGGCCCAGTGACCACCAGTGCCTCACTCCTCCATGCTTTCCAGGGAAGGAGTGGGGACTGATGGGTAGGCTCGATTTACACTGCACGTGCTCGCTTCCTCCAAATGGTCACCATTTCCACGGCACCAGACCACAGGACCCACCGAAACAGTGGGGCAGAGGTAGCCCTGGTTTTTGGTGTCTGGCTTTTCTAGAGGACTAATCTCCAGGAAGACCACAGTCATACAAAGGGCACAAGCATGTGTGCTGCCCATGGTGACATGCAGACCACCGGCCTTTCTCCATCTCGACTGAAACCACCACGTTCTCTAGTCAGGAGAAGAAAATCATTTTTGTTTCTGGTTTCAAACAATTAGAGAAGAGAAATGTAGGCACTGTTGGCATGTCAAATATTTTTCTTGATTTCCAACTCAGATTAAATCAAGAGGCAGTTCAATGATGAAGAAAACCACAACGAGCACTGCAGCAACTAAACATTCTGGACAGCTATGCTGATGCCAACAGCAGCTGCTCTTTCAGTAACCTACTCAAGGTCACACATCTAACAAAAAGCCAGGATTCAATCCCAGTTCCCATCGCCAAAGCTCAAACTCTGAACCTAGAAATCCATCTCTGACTCCTTAAAATACTTTCAAACAGGGTAAGGAAGCTGTTATTAAAAAATAGCTGTGTGGGGACTTCCCTGGTGGTCCAGTGGTAAAGAATCAGCCTTACAATGCAGAGGACGCGGGTTCGATCCCTGGTCGGGGAACTAAGATCCCACATGGTGCAGGGCAACTAAGCCTGTGCACCACAACTACTGAGCTGGCGCACCTCAACCAGAGCCCGCCTGCTGCAAACTACAGAGCCCAAGTGCTCTGGACCTGCACCACAACTACAGAACTCACACGCCCTAGAGCCTGCGCGCCACAGCTAGAGAAGAGAAAACCCACACGCCACAACTAGAGAGAAGCCCTTGCACCACAACAAAGAGTAGCCCCCGCTCGCTGCAACTAGAGAAAGCCTGCGCGCAGCAACAAAGACCCAATGCAGACAAAGATAAATAAATATAAATAAATAAATTTTTTAAAAAAAGCAATAGGGGAAAGGGGGAAGCTGAGGAATTTCTAACTAAAAAAGGGAGTAACTTTCATTTCTGCCAACTGCCCTGTTTGATGAAAAAATATTATCTAATCCTGATTTTCTCCCTTATACAAAGGCTTGGGAGCATAACTGAAAAAAAAAATAACCCACTTTTATGTTTTATAAGTACATTCATCAAGTTATAGAAAAAAGATACTAAAAGCCTATGAGGGAAGAGATCCTTAGGGAAATTTTCAGATAACTCTTCTTAAGCAGAGTCATGCAGTAGGAACCTGCTTACAGAGGATGAGCTGACAGCGCATTCTGGGTCAGAGCTGCTTGCAAGAGACTCAGGTGCCCAGTTCCCCTGCCGTCTCCTCCTCAAGGTCCCCCCACCTCTTAAGATGTCGGCTTCCTAATATCTACTTGTCACAAGTCTACTTGCAGTTCACCAGGTAAGATATCTGGGCACTTTCAAAAAACAGCCACCGTCACTCAGAGCAACAACAGTCATTGCTATGGAAGATTATCCTGAATTAGTCACCTTGGCTTGTACTCGGGAATGAACAGGGAAGACGAAATGGAAACTTCCCCCTTATCAGCTGGGCAGCCTGGTCCGGATCAGACTGCACCGGTAAACAAATCAGGAAACATGGGTCTCTTAATTGAGAAGAAGCTTGTTTTCACTGCCCATCTGATGGAGACGAAACACCTCTACACAGAGTGGTGAGGGGTCAGTTCACCAACAAAGGCACCAAACATAGTTTTTCTTCTCCACCCACCAGTTGGGGCTGCAACATTAAATAGCAATTCAAATGGAACATTCTTGAAAGGTCCCGGTATAAATTAATAAGTGGCTTTTTCAGCCCACCATGTTTGGCCTCCCAGGGGAGAGCTGAAAGTGACAAGACTGCCCAGCGTGTCTGTCTGAAAGCCCTAGTCTGTCTTCACATACATGTCAGTGGAATCAGTTCTTGTGGGCCCAGGACTTGGCTTGATTTCTTTCGTTGCCACAGCTGCTTCTCCCTCCTGTAAAAGCAGAAATGAAAGGGATTTAACATAGTATGTCTGCAAGACAAATTCCTTATCAAAAGAGAAAAAGGCAAAAGAGCAGGAATTTGGATGACACACAACCCAAGGAACCTATCAAACGTGGAAATGTGAGATGTTTAAATTCGGTCACTCAAATGTAATGGAAATTTACCCTTCCCTCAACCTGCACTCCCCGTCAGGACTATAAACATCCAGGCGAAGACGAGAAGGTCGAGAAGGTCGGGCTCCTCTCATTCAGCAGTCAACCTGACCGCCAGCACAGGAAAGCTTATCTTCTTCTCTTTCTCCTTGGCAGTTCCCTTCTCCCCGACCAGATTAAGGTCACACAGAGCTAGTGACAGTTCCACATACCTTTCCCACACAGTCCTTTAACATGCAAAATGTTAGAACTTGCTGAAGCCACGTTGAAAAGAAGGCTGTTTTCTGCGGGCCAGGCTCACAAGCATAGGATGGCTCCTATTAGAAATCTGCACGCATGTCGGGCCACTTAGGGGACAGGAAGACTAAGACGCTTAAATGATTTGAAAGACGTTTCTTTTTCTTTTTCTTTTTTTTAATATTTATTTGGCTGCGTCGGGTCTTAGTTGAGGCATGCGGGATCTTTCGTTGCAGCGTACGGGCTTCTCTCTAGTTGTGGCACGTGGGCTTCATTGCCCTGCAGCATGTGGGATCTTAGGTCCCTGACCAGGAAACAAACCGGCATCCCCGGCATCAGAAGGCAGATTCTTAACCACTGGACCACCAGGGAAGTCCCTTGAAAGACATTTCTATTCCAGTGAGCTAGCAGAAAGATCTTCCAAAAATACAGAGATGGTTCTAGACAATTCTGTGTGTGCACACCATTCCTAAATCTTGGGCAGTGTTTTTCTGTTCACAGAAGCAAGGCAAGAAAAACATGTTGACACTAGAAATAACTGTCACTCATCAGTGAGGGAGAATATTATGCTAACCATTCATCCCAAAGAAAGAAGCCTCATTTGGAAACTTCTGATACGCTCCTTGGGCTTCCTGAATTTTATCAGCTGTCTGCAGAAGGTTAACGCTTTGATCAACGCTGTGTTTTCATAATCTTTGCTCACTTGCAGAAAGAGTCCTCTGACATTAGTGTACTTCCTGATTAGTATTTTACTTCGCTTGACTTCAGCCCCCATTCATCGAAAATTTATGAGGGGCGTGGGTGGTAGGGCTATTAAGAGCCATTCTGCAACTCTGTTCACCTTGTGCACAGCGAATAAATGAGAAGGTAAAGTCGCACTCGACCATTTCAGACACATCCATTAGTTATTAAGCTTTCGTAAGGTGCCCCTCACCCCGCCCCACTCTCACTTACCTACAAAGTCGAGTTTTCTCTTTCAGAGACACAGGTAACCTCTCTGCCTGTATCAGACGTGTACTCCGACAAAGCCGGAGTGACTGTGTGTGTGAGGGAGGATTTTCTCCTCCTGGGCTTGTCTCCCTCACCCTGTATGCAGTTTTTTTCTAGTGGCAGAGGAGAGGTCCCTCTGGGCTTCACTTACCTTCTGTGCTCTTTAGCAGGACTGCCTGCACGCCAGCTACCCCGACACATGCTTCCCACCAGGGATGGGCCGGCACATGCTGCCTTGCCCAGCTCGCGTCATTTGGGGTTGCACATACATGCCAGTTAGACCACCCTGCCTTCAAACCCTGTTCTCGGGGGTTCCCTAGCAGCTGCCGTTAGAGGGCAGGGACAAGCCAGGGTATTCCCTGAGGGTCCAACCAGAACCACTCTGCTCTTTCTTTTCTCCACTTCTTAGTTTTAATATACCAACGTTCCTCGTAAGACTTTGCTTGACAAGAGGGTTCTGTTATTAGTCAGTGTTTTAAAGCCTTTTGATTTTACCGCATCTGATCACAGCTCCGCTTACCTAAGTGAAATGCTGAACACAGCTTTGAGACCTGGGCTGAAAAAGTTTATGCCTTTTTTTTCTTTTTAGGTCAGTCACATAAATTTGTCAGGACATACTGGAAGAAGAAGGACTATCTCTTGTCAGGACATACTGGAAGAAAAAGGACTATCTCTTTGGTCATAAAAGGTAACCAGTATTTTCCATTTCAGCTATGATAGCCACAAGCATCATGTTATACACTTACGTTGACTACGCTGAAGTTTCCCCACTATCTGGCTACCTCATGTTGAAAGGAAATGGTGGTATTTGTAGCAGCTGTCCAGGTGAGGTTTTTGTAACTTGCTTAAAACAAAACCCAAACCAACACACTTACGGCCATCCTGATTTCAACAAAGGAGTCTTCGGAGGGGCCACCTGAGTTCAGCTTGAGTTGTAATTCAGACACGATGCCCAGCAGATCGACCTTTTCAGCTTGAAGGCGTGCCACCTGGGTCTTCAGCTGTTCCACTTCCTGTTCTGCTTCTGCCTTGGGGACCTTGTGGACGAGGAGCAAAGTGAATTAATGAATCACGCTAGGGACTTGGCCATCAGACTCAAGTGTCTCCATACCCACTGGCAAGACAGCTATGCTTCACAGTAGAATATTCTAGCTTATCCTTAGCCATTTATTTTGACGTGCCAATTAAAATGGAAAAGCTTACATTATTTTATCATATGCAAATAACTGGAAGTTAAAATAACCTCATGACAAGAAAGGCTTCCTCAGCATGCTGAAATAATCTGATGCCATGAAAGTAACCAGCCAGACTTTGGCAATGGTAGACTTGGAAATTCTAGTCCCAGATTCCACAAAGAACTGCCACAACTCAACCTCTTGCCTTTTTCTCCCCCCTACAAATGCATACCCACCCCTACTCTCCCCATTCTTGTCATGTCTACTCAGAAGCCAGAGCACCAAGGGCATAATGTTATAGTAATAACAAAACACAACGCAATTCTCCCAGGTATGCAGTCTGGTTGCTACAGTACTCTATGCTCATGTTTTAAGGTTGCTAAAAATAAGTCTGGTGAGAAATAAGAAAACTGAAAATTCAGAGGCTGGTACCAAGGGTGGAAAAACTAAATTTCTGTCTCTATAAAAATTAATAATAAACATTAATATTCCCTGAGTACCTGCTGTGTTCATCCTGTTGCAGTTACTACATATGACAAAGTCATAAGAGAAAGAGCCTGTGGACATGTGGTGTTTTTACTTGGGAGAAGGGCGAGCAGATTCTAGTCCACTAGACACTCTGCTAATCAGAGCACGTGTCACCTTGAGCAGATTCACTCAATGTCTTGGCTTCAGTTTTCTCGGCTCAGAAAGAAAGACGTGGTACCACGTGGTCTCTGTGGTCTCTTCCAGTCGTGACCTTCTTAGCCTCTCTGATTTCTTCCCTCACTGCTCTTATGGACATGGTACCACCAGAAACACATACACTTGAGATTATCAGAGGATTGCAACACACAGAAAATTCTCACACACACACACACACACACACACACACACACACACCCCCTATGACAGATCTCCTAAGGAATGGTAAACAGGCCCAAAGGCTTATAGTAAAACCAAAAAATTATCAGAAAGGCTTGTGCACGGACCATAAACCAGCTAGTCCATGAAGTATTAAGAAGAGAGGGCTTGGTAGTAACTGGCAGCATGGAAATGCCCCTCACACCAGTGGAATCATGCTCTGCCTTCATTTGGACCATCGTCTTGCTAGGAAACTCCCACAAGCGTTACAAAAAGCAACGCGTTGTAAAACTGAAGGGTTAGGTCTGTAAGGAAAGGTTAGAAGCCTGTGCAGTCTCTCTTGGTAATGACTCAGACCAAAGAAATGTATATTTAAAGGCACGAAAACATAAAAGAAAATGTACTGCCTAGCCTCGTACTAGGAAGCAGGCGGGGAAGGGCAAGACTATGCTCTGTGAGGGATTTTCACATCCACCCTCTTGCCCTCCCTGAGTACACTGTGAAGAATGGACTTTTAAGGAAGGAAATAAGAGTTTTAAACAAGGGTCTGACGACCGGGGATATAAGGCCATGACTCTAGAATCTCAGATGTCAGGTTAGTTTTCTTTTATGCAACTGTGCGGACCTCTTAGCTACCCTGGGGAAATTACGGATCCGCTGATTTGGCTATAAAACACCTCGTGAGGTGACACCTTAAATTTCTCTGCATTTCACTTGTTAAGGCTCTGTGCATCGTCTTCCCGGACTAAACTTCCAGGGCTTATTCTCTGGATCTCAAGCCCAGCTCCATTATTTGTTATGTGTTTCATCAGTTTTGAGCACTTAGCACTGATTAGCCTTCGTGACACAACAATTTCTCTGTCTTTTTCTGTGCTTGTATTGTCCTGGAAATGTGCCCAGGATGATATGCCATTTTATAATCCAAAAACAAGAGTCTATCTAATGACCTTTGCCTGGCCATTTGTAGTTAAAAGTTAAAAAGTACTCTTTAGAGATCATTACGATGTATAATTCAGTGAAACTGGACAGAACCAGTAATGCCTCGGCCTCACCCTAAAGATCAGAGGCAGATTTCCGAAGGAAATTCCCTGCTCCCTTCCCTTGTGTGACACAGACCACAGGAGAGGCCCTGATGGCTTGTGGGGGTGGGTGAGTGGGGAGGAGGGGCGCATCCTGCAGAAGCAGCAGCAAAGACAGGCCAGCATGAGTGAGGAAAATCTGAGGCCTTGAGAGCTTTAGTAAATCAGGAAGATGAGGGTCTAAATTAAAAACAACTGGGCTTCCCTGGTGGCGCAGTGGTTAAGGATCCGCCTGCCAATGCAGGGGACATGAGTTTGAGCCCTAGTCCAGG
Organism: Stenella coeruleoalba; assembly: GCF_951394435.1. NCBI lineage: Eukaryota > Metazoa > Chordata > Mammalia > Artiodactyla > Delphinidae > Stenella > Stenella coeruleoalba. The sequence continues at coordinate 174,004,653 of NC_137147.1, read as the reverse complement.
AAGATCCCACATGCCGCGGAGCAACTAAGCCTGTGCGTCACAACTACTGAGCCCGTGTGCCACAATTACTGAGCCTGCGCTCTAGAGCCTGCGAGCCACAACTACTGAGCCTGCGCTCCAGAGCCCGCGAGCCACAACTACTGAGCCCGCGTGCCTAGAGCCCGTGCTCTGCAACAAGAGAAGCCACTGCAATGAGAAGCCCATTGCACTGCCCCCACTCGCCACAATTAGAGAAAGCCCGCACGCAGCAACGAAGACCCAGTGCAGCCAAAAATAAATAAATTAAATAAATTAAAACAAAATTTTTTTTAAACCAAAAAACAACAACAACAACACAAGTGGTCCAGGGGACAAACATTACAGAAGAGGCAGGGGGGGCAAGGGGTGGGCCTGGGAGGTACAGTCTGGGGGGATACAGCTGATGACCAAGGGTTTTTAAGAGTCCTAAATGTCACTTTGTCCCAAGGGCTCATTTCTGAGTCCTGCTTGTAGTTTGCTTCAGCTGATCGTCTGCACTGAAAGAAGCTGTCCAGAGCTCCAGCTTCTGATCTCAACTTCTTCCAATCCTGGGACCTTTTTGGAAAACCTACAGGCAGACTATCTCAGGCAGACAAACTGCTTCTGGAAGCTTCCTTTTTGGCTTCAAAGTGCTGGGCCCCCGCAGGCTGAAGCCAACTGTCAGCCCACATCCCAAAAGCCAAGGGAGGAAAACAAAGTGAGATATTTTCTTCCAGCAAGTAGAAAATTACCCATATATCCCAGTGATCATTTCTTCAGAGTATTCTACCTCAAAAATATTTAGACAATGAGAGGTTTCGCCCAAAGAAGTGACTTAATGCCCTTTGAACTGTAAGACAAACTGAAGCATCAGACATGATAACTCTTATCAACAATGAAACATTTGCAATGCAAATACAAATTTATCAAAGCTGAATGTTTTCATTGTCCCATGAGCAGGAGTCGATCAGTAAGATCATTGATATAAACTATGATATTTTTCTACACAACTTTTCATTCTTTAGATTATTCCATATTTCTCTTTTCCTTATTTTATTTCTTTGTTTGTATTCTTTACCTATTTAAGAAATTAGACATCAACAAAGTTCAAGGTAAAGTCTCAAGAAAAATCACTGATGAGGGGAGGGATAAATGAGGAGTATGGAATTGACAGATACAAACTACTTCCTGTAATAAACCATGATGGAAAAGAAAAAAAATAAGGGAACAGATACAAACTACTGTACATAAAATAGATAAGCAACAAGGATTTACTGTTTAGCACATGGAACTATACTATGTATCTTGTAATAACCTATAATGGAAAAGAAACTGAAAAAAATTTATATAACTGAATCACTTTGCTGCATACCTGAACTAACACAATATTGTAAATGAACTGAAAAAAAAAAAAAAAGGAAAGAAAATCACTGATATCCAAGAATTAACCCAGTGTTCCATCCTCCCTAAAGTTGTTAAGTTCTAGGTTTGGAAGAAAATGAACTGCAGATGTCCATCTAAACAAATACCCAGTGAGCCTTAGAATATGGGCAGAGGCTTCAAATGTGCTCTGATTTTCTTTTTCACTCACATCTTTGATACTCGTTCTCAGGTGTGAGCACACTTCTTGGGTTCTTTGGGTCAGTGGAAATGTGGCAACCCTACAGCCTCATATCACATGACATTTGTCAAACCAGTTTTCAGAAGTAAATGTAAAACATAAAGCGAGGAATCTATTTTAGACGGAGAGAAAGGACAAGGTCAATGAGTGAAAATTCTGAGTGATAGATTTCTAAAGTGTAATTCTACACCAAAGACATAAACTGACGACTAACACTTGGATGGTTCTAGGCAGAGGTCCTTCCGTACCATCTATAATGAATACAAAATACTGACTTATAACCGTAACACTCTTTTGACTATAATCAATATGGTCAAAGCTTTACCCATTTCTTTCCTTCACCAGAGATTATCCATGACCCTTAAAATTGTAACCAATGTTCTCATCAAGCACACTTCTTTCAAGATAATGCAAAGCACCCATCTAGCCTGCACCGTGAAAGGTTTTGATCTAGACGTCTGGTCAAGTAAGACTGCACTACAGATACGAACAGAGTAAAATCACAAGTGGTCAGTCTGCTCACCTCGAATGACCTTTCAGTTTTCCCTTTTAGTTTTCTGAGGTCCTGCTTCAGTTTTTCATTTTCAAGACTCAGTGCCGTTAGGCGCTCTTTGGCTTCTTTGCTCTGGGTCTCAAAAAAAAGGCGTTCTTCCTTCTGCTTTTCTGTCCAGGCTGAAAGCTCCTCAAATCGCCCTTTCATAGCTTGATTGTTCAGCTTCATGGCTTCTGCATGGGGCGCAGAGGGAGAGTGTCACACCAGGGGACTGGACTTGGGGACATGAATGGAACCCACCTGGGCCCCAGGGTCAGCCGGAAAGACTGCGAAGCAAGATGAGTGAGTGGTTTCCACTTCCAGACAGGACTAGCAGAGTCTAATGTCCTCTCTAGTCCTGAAGAGTCTCAAGAAAATAAAATTGATTTTATTGACTTATAACAAAATGTCTATTAATAACTACATAGACTGAGGTCCATCACTTCTGGATTCGAACACTGGTTCTCCCAAAAACCATGGCTGGAGATATTAGAATGCTTTCTTTTAAGGTAATATTTAGGACTAACTCTGTAATAATAGCAGCCTTGTTTTCTTTTTCCTTTTAAATGGGCTAAATGTCATTATACCATTTCCCAGAGATGCATACTCTTTATTTTTACCTGTATCCAAAAGTAAACAATGGAAACAGCGTTAGCCTTACTCAGAGCTAATTCTGTGCTCTTTCTTCCCCCAAGGAACCAGGCGCAGAGACAGGGATTCACCTATAAGCTATTACCAAAGGATGGCATTCCCGAAGGCCCAGCGTGAATGAAGAAACATGGGGCCGGTGCTGCTCACCTTTCAGCTGATGGTTCTCAATTAGAAGCTCTCTCATCTGCTGCAGCAGCTCATGCGGGGTGAACGTGTCCAGGTTCGGGTGAGCCAGACTGGGGGGTCCATTTCCTGTGGTTTCGTTGGGGCTGTCCCCCTTTTCAGTCAGGCAGCTAACTGGTTGGTGGGACATGGCAGCAGTTCCTATGGAAAAGTCACAAACCAAAAATATAACTGTTCCCCTCTGCATGGCGTCCTCACGAGTCCCACAAGCCCATGTGCAAGTGCTAATAAGTATTCTACAAGGTGCTTTCTCTCCCATTACATATATATATATATATATATATATTTTTTTTTTTTTTTTTTTTTTTTTTTTGCGGTACGCGGGCCTCTCACTGTTGTGGCCTCTCCCGTTGCGGAGCACAGGCTCCGGACATGCAGGCTCAGCGGCCATGGCTCACGGGCCCAGCCGCTCCGCGGCATGTGGGATTCTCCCGGACCGGGGCACGAACCCACGTCCCCTGCATTGGCAGGCGGACTCTCAACCACTGCGCCACCAGGGCAGCCCTCTCCCATTATATTTTGAACAACCTTGATTCTTCCTTTTTAAACAAAAAAGGTACATCCTAGCTTTAGTTTGTATGTGTATGTTTGTGTATAAGTGTGTATAAAGGGGTACAGCGAGGAGATGGGGGATAGAGGAGGGAGAGACGGACATGATACCACGATGATCAGGAATCCTAACGTGGGGAGTTCAAGAGGCTTTCCATGTATACATTTGTAGATGTTGGCAAAGTATTATTAAATGGATTTTTCCCCAGAAAAATCTTTAAGCTCAAATCTTCCTATTTTGGGTGCAATTGTATGGTATGTGAATTATATCTCAATAATTAATTGTTACAAAATCTCTTTATTTCTTGTATATTTGGCTGAGAGGAAAGGGAGAACTAACGTATTTCGAATGCTTACTATGCTCTTGATCACTGCACCAGACTGTCAGTTTCTAATCCTCACTAAAACTCAACTAGACAGCCATTTTCCTGGTGACAGAGCTGAGTTCACAGAGGTTTTATAGCTCATCCAAGGTCACTCAATGAAGGGCACAACCGAGCATTAAGGATGATTCCAAAACCCAGCCCTGTCATACAGTGAAGGCAGCACTGAATACTTAGGCTTCCATAGTCGATACTTTTGCAAAGCGTTCTAAAAGACTAAGAAAGTCTTGCTTAGTTGTTGCATATTCTGAGAATACTTTAAGCATACCACTTTATTTGTCGAGGGGTCAGTGTGACCATAAATAAGATAGATGGGCGTATCCCAACTGTACTTCTGTATGGCCTACCACCTGGGCAAACACAGAAATCAAATGCTGTGGGCAAACATTTTCCTTTACACATTTCACAAAGATGATGATATACCTTTTCATGAGGAATTGCAGAGTTACGGCATCAGTCACTGGAAGCTGAGGAGAGAGAAGTGCTCTCTGATCTATTGCTGTATAACCTCTGGGTGTGCTCTATAGATAAACATGGAAGGCGGGCCCATTCACCTCACCCAGAGTTCAGATTCCACTTCACCCATCCATCGCACACTGCCAGAAATCTTAAAGAAATAACCAAGGCTGCCGGAAGGATTTTTTCTTCTTACTTCTTAGCAATAACAGTCAATGAACTGCTTACAAACAAGTTACTAACAAATTTTCACTGCGTCCAAAGAACCTCGTCCCTGTGAGAAGTTCCCACGTGTGTCGATAGAACCTGCCACTGCCGACAGGAAGGCAGAGTACAAATGACTCTCTCTCTAAGAGGCTGCAAGGGAAGCTTCAGTTATGGTTTTTGTTGTTAAGTCCCTGCGCATGTTAGGGCAGAAGCTGGGGAAACCACCATGTATTAATGCCCGTATATTAATGCACCAAACCCTTGGGGTGCAGAGCGGTGCTTCTTTCCCACTGGCAGGAGGCAATCCCTAGGCTCTCTGGAGGTCTCCTGGAACTGAGAGCCTGGTGACCTGCTTTTGGTCTAAAGGACCTGTAAGGTGAGCTGGGATGAAGTGAGAGAGCGGCATGGACTTACAAATACTAGCAAATGTAAAATAGCCAGTGGGAAGCAGCCGCATAGCACAGGGAGATCAGCTCAGTGCTTTGTGACCACCTAGAGGGGTGGGATTGGGAGGGTGGGAGACGCAAGAGGGAGGAGATATGGGGATATATGTATATGTGTAGCTGATTCACTTTGTTATACAGCAGAAACTAACACACCACTGTAAAGCAATTATACTCCAATAAAGATGTTTAAAAAATAAAATAAAGGACCTGTAGGAAATCAGAGACAGTGCTGCTGAGGGGACAGCCGGCCCCCAGCACTGTGGCCTGTGTGATTCCTCTAGAGCAGCTGGCACAGGAAAGGCATCCTCATGGAATTCTTTAATGAGGACGGCAAGTCTGTGAAGTGAAAAACACGGATAAAGCATTTTGAGCCTTTTGAAAGCATATCCTGATTCATTTAGAAAGAAGTACACTGCTAAAGTGTGCTATCTCTTAGCATTAGGTGACCAGAATAGACTGCTCTTGTTTTCCCCAATAAAGTAATTTGGATTATTTTGCATAAAATAATTTGGATAAAGCCAGTTTCTGACTTTCCATAAAACTCACTTTTGCATAGTACTATGTTGGCGCTAAAATTTCATAAAAATGGGTTTTTACTAAATAACAGTGCTCCTATCTATTTTGCAAAGAATACTAAAATTCTAAGTAATTGACAAAGATAAAATCCTTGTAACGTGTGTCATTCACTTGTCAATATTAAATTTCCTCAGGTATTCAAGGATTAGACTATACTTTGGAGACCTTTAACAGATTTGTTTTTAAAGTATCTAAAGCAGAGGGAGGGAAGAGTAGGGGAAGGGGGAGGGGAGAGAAGGGAAGGGGGAGGGGAGAAAAGAGAGACTGTTCCTTCCGGTATTTTTCCTCCTTGACTTTCCGTTATATCTCCACCAAGACTTGAGGCACAACTGTAACAGTTAAAACCGATTCTACTTATCAACTTTTTCTGGTTGCCCAGATTTTATAAGGACATGAGAGAAAAAAAAAACAAACAGGGTTATGCTGAGGGAGACGGTAGAAAAATAAACCGGGTGCCACTAACCAGACACGTGACCTTGAGAACTCATCTGACCTCTGTGATGATTTACTGACTTGCCTAGCAAATGATGATCACTATAGCTGCTTTCAGCTCAAAAGCCCTATGAAAAGTATTAAGCTTCTAGCAAGATCACAGTCCAACCCGCACTGTCCAGCACGTACACCCCAGCACCCTCATAGCCATGCTGCCCTCTCTCACTAATACATACGCCCGTCCCGATTATAGTGAGCTCTTTGCTACGCAGCATTGTTAGGAAAACTATTTGGTAATTCAAATGTCATAGTATATAAGAAGTTAACATAAATGCCAAACATAAGCACATAAATACTTATAAACAAAATTTTACCAAAAGCGATTTAATTGATTTTTGGTGACTCAAAGTGCATTTTATGATTTTAGAATATTTGGGGGGCGTCATTACAACCTATCACAGTACAGTGCGTATATGAGATGTCTACTGGTAGAATGCCAGGTAGAGAAAGCTGAATTCTCTAAATGTTTAGCATCACCTTGAAATATTTTCAATTGAGAAAATGCAGGGATGTATTATAAATCCTTGCACACATCCTCAAAGGTTATGAACGAAGGAACTAAGCCATTTACTCCAAGATTCTGTCTAATAACAGAATTTCTCATAAAAATCCAACCAATGATCAGAAATGCATCATTTCTAAACAAAGGTGTTTTATTTTTAACTACAGAAGGGTGAATTAATTTCGCACAGGATTTGTCAAGATTTCACCAATGAGGAAAAATAGGAACCACCTGGAAGGTGGAAGATCAAAAGCAAAATCTCCTAGATTTTATTCCTGGATCTGCTATTCAAATTCCTGATTATAATTATTGTTCTTAATTCCAGAGGTCAAGTAATTACAGCAGTGACTTGACTTCGTAGGCAGGAGCTTAAATCTTGTTTCTGAGTTGGCCTTAAAAATGACCCAGCCGAACTTATTCAATGCAGGAATGTCCTGTCCGGTTTCCATGGCAGATGGTCATATAGACCAGGCTCGAATGACTTCAATGACAGAAAAAATGAGCACATGACCTTAGCAGGCAACTGCCCGTTCTATTCCAGGATGGCTCTGACTGCCAGAAAGCTGTTTTGTATCCAACAGAAATCTGCCTTACACTGACTTCTCTCCATTGGTCGTTGGACCATCAAGAATAATACAGAATAAACCCAGGTCCTTACCCTGGTGTGGCTGATTCTCCGAACCTGCTGATTAAGTATTCACAGGTTCAATCCCCACATGGATACATTAGTTTTAAACAGTGAAAACCTATTTCCTGATCAGAGACAATTGCTGGCTATTGGCAAATCCTGGTTTGGGTTTTCAAGGGGATTGAGTAACATTCCAAGATTGCATCAACTAAACTCATCACCATCCCGGAAAAAGAACTCAAAGTACATATCCTATTAAGGGGGTAAAAGAAGACTTAGCTTTTATGCCAGAAATGGTACTCTGACTTTCGTAAGTGCAAACATACAGAAAATGGAAATAGACAGCCTCATCACCCAAGGCAGGAACCTGAGAGTTATGCTTGATTCTTCCTATTTGCTCTTCCCCCAAGTCTAATGGGTCACCGAGTCCTGTCACTCCCACCTCCTCTCAATCCCCACCAGCTTAGGTCAGGCCCTTCTTGTCTTGTCTGGCCCACAGAGTACGGGACTTTCGTCTGTTTTGTCCACTGCCGTGTCCCTAGCACCTAGAACATTACGCGACATATATGGGGGTTCAACAAATACTTGCTGAATGAATTTGCGTAGCTTCCTCCATGGCTGGACTCATCTCCTTCCACTGCAGCCCCACTACCTCCATGGTTTCTTTCCTAATACCAGGGCATCCCCCTGCTTAAACCCCTCCCACACAGACAGAGTTCCAGCTCCCGAGCAAGACAAACATGGCCTTTCAGAGACTGGCCCCCACTTACCCAGGAGTATCATCTCCTGTCACCAATGCCACTCATGCCGGAGGCACATTAAAGAGCTCACAGTTCTTGGCCTTCTTTTGCTCTTCTACCCTTCCCCGAGATGCCTGGATCTGCTTTTACCCTGGCAAACTCCCACTGGACAGTTCAATGCCAGCTCGAACAGATGTCCTGTGTAAAATGACCTGTTCTTTCCTCTGAGCACCCAACAGCGCTTTGTGTGTTCCACCCCCTTGGTCCTTTTATGTAAAGTACTGTGATCACACCATGCCAGTCTATGTTCCCATCAAACCTAAGTCAAGGTCTCTATTTTATTCTTCCTGCAGACTGGCACACTGAGAGCAGGCTCTCAGGAAATGTCTGCTGAAATGAAATGAAGCTATAGTGTAAGAGGTAAAGTCATACACTTGTAAAACACAAACCCGACATACTAGTATTATGAGTTTTTCTACAGTTCAGTGGCACTCATTTCCGGATTCTTGAACTCAATTTATTTTGAAAATTAGTACCACTTTTAAAATATCACTACTACAAAGGTATCTGGATGTCATTTCATAACACATATTCTATTACTCAACCCACATAATAGGTCAAAGTGAAAACAAGAACTTTCAATATAATTTTTTTCTTTCTCAGTGAAACAGATTTTATTTTCAAAACACAGTTTAATTTCTTCCTTTTCCTTTGGATTTACTATTCCATAGATTCCAAAGAACATATCACACAGTCCAAGTCTCTATAAAATTCAGAAAAAGTGAGGCTTGGAGAAGAGAATACCCATGTGCCCCTACCTAAGGGTGGGGATTCCATGGGAGGGTAAAACAGTGACCAATTCCTTTCAAGAATGTTTGTTTTTGTTTTTTCGGAGAGTTTAGTTGGAACCCATAACATTAATATGCAACTTGAGGTCAGTTACCAAAAAAAAAAAAATACTACTTTTATAATGAAAAACTAAAATTGGCCCAGTAGAAGAACTGGCCAATCACCCGGAAGACTCTAATTACTGTCCTCTCTACAGGCTACATTTCGACTTGTCTTGCCCAGGGCATTACGGGGCAGTCCCTGGACTGGCCTCTGCTACTGGACCTCCCCAGCCCACTCCAAACTGGGCATATCCTGGGCGGGGTGGCCAGGGCCCCCTAGCTCTTCTCTCCTTCCGGCAAAGAGCAAGGGTGAGGGGTTCTTCTGTTAACAGTGCGTTTGCTTAACCAGATCCCAGGCTTTTGATGTTTTAAGTTTTGGTTTTCCGTTTCATCCTTAAGCAGTGCTGTGGCATATAATTTCCATACAGCAGTCTTCCTGGTGGAGGAAGGAGGCTAGACGGAACCTGGGTTACATTTTCTCTTAGCGATGCTCATTGCTTGCAGCTTACACGATAGAAACAATCCCTTTGGGGTTCTCGGCCTCATCACATATTCATATTCTCTATGTATCTATAAACACACACAAACACATACATACATACATGCCCTCCTAGACACAACGGTTTATGAAGATTCTTTTCAGCTGTTCAGTAATACCGCCACCTTAGAGAGCGGTCACCGGTTCTTCAGTGTCCTGGGCCATCTCGTAAAGCTAGAGTAGTTTGCACGTCTTCCAAAGGTGTGTCCTTAACCCCTTCCCTTATAATGAGGAACTGGCTGTACAATCATTCCCAACCTGCGGAAGGATGTCAGCCTCAGACCACCTTCATGACCTACAGGGGAAGGCACCTGCGGCCAGCCTGGAGGGTAAAAAACGGGGAAGGGGCGTTTTGGGCTGGACGCCCCCGCTGCCCTTCCGCACCAGGTCAGGATCGCCAGGGCCCGGAAACCCTCCCAGCGAGCTCAGCCGACCCACCCGAGGGGACGCCCCACCCTCTCCACCCACGTCCCTACTGGCTCCGGGTCGCAGGGAAGGCGGCTACGGGAACCGCTTCCAGGGCGGAGAGGGAGCCCCTACCCGCCCCCTGCCCCGGCTCACCCGCCGCCCGGGTTCTGGCCTCCCTCGGGGTCACTGCCTCCTCGGCATCGTTACCGCTGGGAGAGGGCTCTGGACCCGGATGCAGACGCCGACCAGGGGACCGGCCGGGGGCGGCGGCGGCGGCGGCGGGGACTGGGGAGCCTCTGGCGGACGCGCGGCCTCGCGACCCCACCCAGCGCTGCTCAGCTGACAGTCGCGCCAGCCTCCTCACCTCCGCCCGGGAATTTCCCGGGCCCCGCCCGCCGCAGGCCCCACCCCAACGCCCGCCCCTCGGCAGGCCGCTCCCCCCGCAGGCCCCGCCCCAACTCTCTTCCCTGCCTGTCTCGTGGGCCAGCCCACAGCCTCCCTGCTAGCCCCGCAGTTCTCCCAGGGTGCAGACCCGGACGCGGGTTAATGCGGGTTGCGCATTAAGCCAGTGTGACTGCTCTGACGGACGGCGTTAATTAAAACACTGTTAATTAAATGGAGTGTGAGGTGTCGGTCTTCGCCGCAGGGGGTGCCTGTAGCAGTCCAGAGCCACGGGGGCCGCTGCGCCCCACCGAAAGAGGGCGACGGTCCCAGGCATCCTTGGGACGAGACCTCAACCTCTGTTAAAGGCCTTACATTTAGATAGAGTTAATTGAGCACTCACGGCTTTCCACCCGATTTTGCCCTTGAAATAGACCTTTAATTAAAAACACAAAGCCTGCCGGATGCTTCTGGGGCTCTTGTTCCCGGGGAACAGGCCAGCCGTTGACACTCGGAGGTTTCAGGTGCTCCAGGCAGGTGGGATTACTAGATCGACCTGGACTGTACCTGGAAGGCAGAAGTATTGATCTACTGGACCGGAGGAGGGTGGTTGCCTCCAGACTAGACAGCGTGAAAAGTGAGGAAACAAGACGAGGAAGGAGGGAGAGCCGCCCTAGTTTGCATCCTAAGCACCGCGAAGAGGGATAAGCAAGGACGCAGACACAGGACACACAAGGCGTCTGATCGCGAGGTCCAGGTCTCGGCGAAGCCGGTGCGGCCGGTTCTCCGGGTAACAGGCCACTCGTGTAAGATAAAACAAATTTGGGCGGCGTCCCAGGAGGTGGGGGAGAGAGAGTCTGGGAGCAGGTTTGTGCTGAAGAGTAAGAAGGACGCGTCGCACGTGGGAAGAAGCTTGATTTACGAATGAAGAGGCTGACGCTGCTCAAATCAGCGGGATACCAAGCACGTTGCTGCTCACCCGAACTGCTTGCTGGTTAGACGGAAACGGAAAAAAAAAACCCTAATCGAAATAGGAAAGGGGGGACGCGCCCTCTCCTGGTATCCTGAAGGATTCAACTCCTCTATTTAGACCGCCTGCTCCAGGCCAGCTCTTCCTGCCCGACCCTTAACACCACCCAGAGACTAACCCCCTGCTCAAGGCAAAGAGGGCTAGCAAGTCAGTACGTGCCCCAGACCCAATTCTGGAGGGCCCCTCCTGGGCTTGTTAGGGGTGCCTGGGGCGAGTCAACTCTACGGGCTCACTTCCGGTATTTTAAACCATGTTAAAGGAGAGCTTAAATGAGTATTAGAGAAGCTCGGAGCAGGGATGGGATGGGATGGGGTGGGATAGTTAGGGGTGGGGGGAGGCGTCATACACAAGGCTGCCACCAGCTGTAGAGTGAGAAGGTTGAGGGTGGGTGAGCTTCTGGTAGAGAAAGTGGTCAGGGTCGTTTTCTCCAGACCCACTTGCTCCTGAAACGTTGAGCACTCCCACCACTTCTTAGCTGTGTGACCTTGGACAAGTTACCTAATCTCGATGAGCCTCATTCTCTTTATCTGTAAAATGGGGCCTCTAATACAGGTCCAAAATTCCAAAGGTCTGAGAATCCAAAGCCTTTCTCGGTTCATTTGGTGGCAGAACCAGACCCAAACCGATGCAAAGTTATTTACATTCTTTATTTACATCACTTAATATGATTATTTGTTTCACTGAAGCCACCTTAATTAGATTGCATGAGATCTGTTTCAGACCCTCTTGGGGAGTTATATTATGTAAATTACATGCACCTTATTACCTTCCTGAAATCCAAAACATTCTGAGTTCTGAAATAGAGTTCATGCCAAAGGCTTTAAATAAAGGATTTGGAAATACAGAGCTTACTGCCTAAGGTCACTGTGATGATTAAGGGATAATACATGTAAAACACTCAGAACAATGCCTGATGCACAATGTTAGTTGCTCTTCTTACTGCTAGTGTTAGAACCAACTCTGGGGACTTCCCTGGTGGCACAGTGGTTAAGAGTCCTCCTGCCAATGCAGGGGACACAGGTTCAAGCCCTGGTCCAGGAAGATCCCATAAGCCAGTGCACCACGACTACTGAGCCCGTGCTCTAGAGCCTGAGAGCCACAACTACTGAAGCCCACAGGCCAGCCTGTGCTCCGCAACAAGAGAAGCCACCACGGGGAGAAGCCTGCGCACCGCAACGAAGACCCAATGCAGCCCAAAATAAATAAAAAAATAAAATAATAATAATAAAAAGAACCAATTCTGTTTCTTAGCCTGAATAGTCCAGCGGGGTGCCTCCTTCCTCTCTCACACTTCCATTAGTAGATAGAATCTAAGTGCAGCTAAGGAAACTGAAATTATGACATGCTCTCTGCTGTTCACTGATGTGGTTTTGCGGTAGGTTAATGCAAAGCAGCGTGGTAGGCTATTTAGTGAGATACTCATTTGTGTCGTGCTTTCTGTGCCCCTCCCTACCCACCCGCTTTGTTTGGAGAATACAGCTAATCCCTTTGTGTTTCCTATCACAAGGGTATTTGCAAGATTCTTGGAAGACCAACCTTTCTTCTTATCTCTTGAGAAAGCCCAATCATCATCTACCCCAGATGTCCTGGAGGGAGAGAGCTGAGAACCCAGGTGGGGTGGGGGGCTTTCACAGCATTTGGGCGAATGGGAAGGGGGTGGAGGTTGGCGATCTCCTGAGCATCAAGGACTCAAGCCTCAGCCCCTGCAGCAGCAGGACACATGGCCAGCTCTTGGAGTGACACAGCTATATGAGACATCTATTGGACCTTGGGGACTTGTTCTCACAGCTTCTGCAGATTCTGGAATGCTGGCTTGTCACTGGAAATAACAGAGCAACCTGCCCTCTCCTTAGAAGAAGCTTTACGGTAGATGGTGAGGATACCAGCATCAATGGACTGATCAACTTAACGGGCTGAGGAATAAATGGCCCTAACTCCAGTGGATGCCAAAAGCCCTCCTGGATTTTTCCATGACCCCAGGGAAGGAGAGCCTCCACTCAAGGCCTCAGTGATGCTCAAGAGTGGATTTCACTACACTCCTACAGGGCAAGGGCTGGGTGCACAGAAAGTAAAGATATGTAACATATTTGTGCATATCTGAGCTACTGGTAGAAAAAGATACACGCTTGGGATACCAGATCCAAAGACTACCTAAACTATGATCTACCTATACTATGACTCCATATATATGAAATGCCTAGAAAAGGAAAGCATAGACGGAAAGCACACTTGTGGTTGCCTGGGGCTGGGAGTGGCTTGGACTGCAAACAAGCTCGCGGGAATTTTGGGGGATTGAGGAAAATATTCTAAAACTGGTTTGTAGTGAGGATTGCACAACTCTCTCAGCATAAAGATTATTGAATTGTACACTTACAATGGGTGAATTTTAAGGTATGTAAATCATATCTCAGTAGAGCTGCAAAAACAACACCGAGGGAATTCCCTGGCGGTCCAGTGGTTAGGACTCCACGCTTTCACTGCTGAGGGCATGGGTTCGATCCCTGGTCAGGGAACTAAGATCCCACAGGCTGCGTGGCGCAGCCCACCCGCCCACCCCCACCCCCAGAAAACCAAAATAACAACAACACAAAAAACCACCAAAAATAATACCAGAAGTAAATCACCATGCTATCCAGTAAAGCGTACGCCCCTTCTTCTGTTGGGCCGGCGGTGAAGTGGCTGTGTCAGTCATCTACTCTGTAGCTGAGCTGGGTCTGGGCTTCGTTTGAGCTTTAGTTAGATTCAGTTCCCGATTGGCTCCAAATATTCTGAGGATGGCTTCCTCAAAAAAAGTTCAACAGAATTACCATATAACCCAGCAATTCTACTCCTAGGTATACACCCCGAAGAACTGGAAACAGGGACTCAGGCGAGTGCGTGTAAATGCCTCTAATAGGTCGCTTCCCTCTTACTGATACCTGGTGTTGCAGCAACTCCCTGGATGAGGAGTGAGGCTTCCGTCAGAGCCAGGCTCTGGCATTGGGGGCTACTCTGTCGCCCATTTAGCAGCAGCCTCAGACAAGTATCTGGAGTTCCAGGAACAATGCCTCCGCTTTGAGAAAAGCCGGAGCAAGTGTGTGTGTGTTTGTGTGTGCGTGTGTATGTGGTCTCTACTTCCTTCCTCTCCTTTGCCCCCCAGCTCTAGACCTTGAAACAGTAAACTCATTGGGGAGAAGCTGGGTGTTTATCTTTTAGGTGATCTTCAGTCCTCTGTGAACATTGAATAAGAAGACCACAATAATACTGCTACTTCCTGCTTCTTCCCATTGTGTGAACACAGACGCTGTCATACTCCCTGCCACCTTTTCCATCAAGTCAAAGCAGAGCATGGAGGAACACTGAATTCTTGTTTCTTGATGTGGCACGTATATACAATGGACTATTACTCAGCCATAAAAAGAAACGGAATTGAGTTATTTGTAGTGAGGTGGATGGACCTAGACTCTGTCATACAGAGTGAAGTAAGTCAGAAAGAGAAAAACAAATACCATATGCTAACACATATATATGGAATCTAAAAAAAAAATGCTTTTGAAGAACCTAGGGGCAGGACAGGAACAAAGACACAGACATAGAGAATGGACTTGAGGACACGGGGACAGGGAAAGGTGAGCTGGGACGAAGTGAGAGAGTGGCATGGACTTATATATACTAGCAAATGTAAAATAGATAGCTAGTGGGAAGCAGCCGCATAGCACAGGGAGATCAGCTCGGTGCTTTGTGATCACCTAGAGGGGTGGGATAAGGAGGGTGGGAGGGAGACAGGGAGGAGAAATGGGGATATATGTATATGTATAGCTGATTCACTTCGTTATACAGCAGAAACTAACACACCATTGTAAAGCAATTATACTCCAATAAAGATGTTAAAAAAAATTCTTGTTTCTTTGTTTTACTTTAAAAGTGTTAACAGTTCCTGGAGCAAAATTTTCTGTTGAAGTATTAATTAGCCGGTGCCCATTGATTTGGGAAAATTATCACAATGAGACACCACAATTCTTCGTCATCATGGTCTGAAAAGCATTGCCATCCTCTTCTTTGTGTGCCTGAGGAGTGAGAAATTGCCTCGGTGTCTCACTTTCTACACAGTTTCTTGCTTCTGATTAAATAATTCATCTGTCAGTGTTGAAGGACATGATTTCTCCTTTTCTCATCTCCCTTATTCTTCCAAAATGAGATGTCTCACTTCTCAGAGGTGCATGGGGGAATGGGGGGGCACAGGCCTGGGTGTCAGACTATATATTTTATATATCTTATATATTTTTGTATATTATTATATATGTTATATATCATATTATATTTATACTATATAATTATATTATACTTTATATGCTTTATATATCGATATTATATATTATGCTATATTAATATATAATTATATTATATAATATATTTATATTATAGATTATATTTATATGATATAATTATGTATTATATATAATTTTATTTTGATTTTACAGTTTGAAATACATATATATATATATATATCGAGAGAGAGAGAGAGGAAGAGAGAGAATGATTGATTTATTATGAAAAATTGGCTCATATGATCATGGAGGCTGCCACTGGCCAGCTTGAGAGGCAGGATTGGGTGTGATGGAGAGCTGAAGCTGTGGTCCCAGGCCAAAAGCTGGCAGGCTTGAGACCCATGAAGTCAATGTTTCAGTTTGAACCTGAAGGCGGGAAAAAATCTGATGTCCCAGCTCAAGGCAGCCAAACAGGAAGAATTTCCTCTTATTTGGGGGAGAGTCAGCCTCCAGTTCTATTCAGGCCTTCAACTGATTGGATGAGGCCCACCCACATTAGGGAGAACAATCTGCTTTATTCAGCCTTATCAAATTAAATTTTAAACTGATCCAAAAACTCCTTTATGGAAATACCCAGAATAATGTTTTTCCAAATGTCTGGGTCCCCCATGGCCCATTCAAGTTGACACATAAAATTAACCATTGTACTTCTATAGACCCTGACTTAAGGCGTGGCTAGTTAAATTATCAGAAGTGATTTTGCAATTTGAAAAGTTACAAGTCCCCTGTTTTCATGAGAAAATGTATTCATATATGGCTTTCAAATAGACTATTATAAAACTGGATACAAAACCTTAGCTGGATTGCCCATGATCTTTTGTCCCACAAAACCTCAGTGTTCCCCTCACCAGACTACATTACCCCTTTTCTGATTTTGTGGACAGATTTCCCATTTCTCTTGTCACAGACCAATAGACAGTTATTAGACTTATAGACATAATGCCCTGATGAGCAGTAATACAGGTTTCTCTGGGGCTGGTCCCCTCCGATCTTCACAACTGGATGCCAGGAGCATACCTCTTTCTTTTCTAAGGTCCATGGTTCAATTCTCCAGCTGATATAGCTTTAAGTTTTGCAACTGGTGCTGATGCAGTTGAGTGAGGGGTTTTTTGCTTTTTGCCGTGTGTGGAGCAGAGCTCGTTCCTCTCCCGCTCAGCCATGCAGGTTGAATTGACCAAAGCTATGGTTATGGAGAAGCCTAGTCCCCTGCTGGTCAGGTGAGAATTTGTGAGACAGTATTACACACTGCTGAACCAGGCCGCAGACATGCTACACAAATTTTATGGAAAGAACACTTCTTATGTCCATGGGGGATTGGATTCAAATGGAAAGCCAGCAGATGTGGTCTATGGACAGAAAGAAATCCATAGGAAAGTGATGTCACAAAACTTCACGAATTGCCGCACTAAGATCCGTCATGTCGACACTCATGCCACTCTGAATGACGGTGTGGTGGTCCAGGTGATAGGCTTGCTCTCTAATAACAACCAGGCTTTGAGGACATTCATGAGACCTTTGTCCTTGCTCCTGAGGGCTCTGCTGCAAATAATTTTTATGTTCACAATGATATCTTCAGATACCAAGATGAGGTCTTTGGTGGCTTAGTCACTGAGCCTCAGGAAGGATCTGAAGAAGAAGCAGAGGAACCTGAAGAAAGACAGCAGACCACTGAGGTGGTACCTGATGATTCTGGAACTTTCTATGATCCAACTGTCAGCAATGACTTAGAAGGACATTTAGAAGAACCTGTTGCTGAACCAGAGCCTGATCCTGAACCAGAACCGGAGCAAGAACCTGCGTCTGTGGTCCAAGAGGAAATGCCTGAGTGTATTGGAAGAAACTACTCCTAAGAATGCTCAGAAGAGTTCTTCTCCAGCGCCTGCAGACATAGCCCAGACAGTGCAGGAGGACTTGAGAAGCTTTTCTTGGGCATCTGTGACCAGCAAGAGCCTTCCACCCAGTGGAGCTGTTCCAGTTACTGGGATACCACCTCATGCTGTTAAACTACCAGCTTCACAGCCTCGTCCAGAGTCTAAGCCTGAATCTCAGATTCCACCGCAGAGGCCTCAGAGGGATCAAAGGGTGCGAGAACAGTGAATAAATGTTCCTCCCCAGAGGGAACCTAGAGCAGTCCGTGAGGCTGGTGAGCAGGTGATGTTGAACCCCGTGAGACACCCTGACGGCCACCAGCTCTTTATTGGCAACCTGCCTCATGAGGTGGAGTAGAACTTAAAGATTTTTTTCAAAATTATGGGAATGTGGTGGAGCTGCATATTAACAGTGGTGGGAAATTACCCAATTTGGGTTCGTTTTGTTTGATGATTCTGAGCCTGTTCAGAAGGTGCTTCGCAACAGGCCCATCATGTTCAGAGGTGAGGTCTGCCTGAATGTGGAAGAAAAGAAGACTGGAGCCGCCCAGGAAGGGGACCGCCGAGATAACCGCCTGCAGGGACCTAGAGGCCCTCAAGGCGGGTTGGGTGGTGGGATGAGAGGCGCCCCCCCGCGGAGGCATGGTGCAAAACCCAGGATTTGGAGTGGGAAGGGGCAATGCTCCGGGGCAGTGCTCCGAGACAGTGAATTGCTCTTCACCGATCTTCAGGCAGCAGTACAAACCCTAGCTCCCACAGAATGGTGAATTTCTTCAGCCAACTTTTGGTATCTTGGAATCTGATCCTAGTCTATCATAAACTGCTTAAGTTTGTACAGTTTTACTTTTTGTGTTAATGGTGTGTGCTCCTTCCTCCCCCCTCACCCCATTTTAGTCCTTCACTTCCAATTTTGTGGAATGATATTTTAGGAGAAATGGATTTTTAAAGAAGAAGGAAAAAAAAAAGACTGCATTTCCTTGCTTTATTTGCATATACAGACTGGATTTTTTTTTTTAACAGTTTCCCCAAAGGAATGTGTCTTGCTTATTACTGACATTTGGTATGTTTCATTCATTGGAATATTTCTTTTTTTAAAAATTTTATTTATTTTATTTATTTATTTTTGGCTGTGTTGAGTCTTCATTGCTGTGTGTGGGCTTTCTCTAGTTGTGTTGACGGGCTTCTCATTGCAGTGGCTTCTCTTGTTGTGGAGCATGGGCTGTAGGCGTGCAGGCTTCACTAGTTGTGGTGCATGGGCTCAGTAGCTGTGGCTTGCGGGCCCTAGAGCGCAGGCTCAGTAGTTGTAGCCCCCAGGCCTAGCTGCTCTGCAGCATGTGGGATCTTCCCGGACCAGGGCTCGAACCCGTGTCCCCTGCATTGGCAGGTGGATTCTTAACCGCTGCACCACCAGGGAAGGCTGGAATATTTCTTACTTATTTTCTACATGTTTCAAAAGACTGTGAGAATTAACAGGATTTGATAAATATTTTGAAGGCAGGAAAACCCCAAATTGTCTCTTCTTTGAGAGTCATGACTACCTTCTGGTGTGGAAAATTTGCTGTTGGAAAAATTGACAGTTTAGATTCTCTCTGGTATGTTTAAAACCTGAATAAAAGGAGTGCTAGTGGAGCTTTTCTTTGGATACATGATCACAAAACAGTTCCAAAACCTACTGTTTTTACCACTGAAATTTAAATTGTGAGATAGGTTTTAAATGTCTAGTATGCAACTGATAAGCTTTTCCTGAACTGTTAGATTCTTTTTTTTTGTTTTTTGTTTTGTTTTTTTTTGCGGTATGTGGGCCTCTCACTGTTGTGGCCTATCCCGTTGTGGAGCACAGGCTCCGGACGCGCAGGCTCAGCAGCCATGGCTCACGGGCCCAGCCGCTCCGTGGCATGTGGGATCTTCCCGGACCGGGGCACGAACCCGTGTCCCCTGCATCGGCAGGCGGACTCTCAACCACTGCGCCACCAGGGAAGCCCTGTTAGAGTCTTTCTGAAGTAGAGTTTTTTCATGTTTAATTTGTATTTGTAAAAAAGAAAAAAAAAACAAAAAAAATTTTAAAATCTGAATGACACAAAACCAGAGCAAAACTGTTGTGCCTTCTCTTTATCTTTGATTCCAGTCTTGGCAATTGTTTAAAGAAAAATAATAAAAAAGAAACCTAGAAAAAACAATTTACAGCCTGTTACCCCATTGTTATTCTTGACCTCATTAATTTCTCTTTCTGGTTCCACTGGGAACTAAGGAAGGAAAATGAGTTAGGAATGGAATATATAGTAGTTATTCCAGTGTGGAATTCACATAAAGAAATTCTCACCTAAATTAATTTGATCCGACCCCAGGGAGCTGGAAAAAGTCCCAGCCAAAATACATTTCTTGACGACTGGATTTTCATGGAATATTACGGCAAAGGTGGCCAAGTTTCGAAGAGCTGGCTGTGAAAACTCCAAGAGGAAGATCTATTTGTGAACTTAGAAGTGCTTCGGCAGTATTTCCCACTGCAGTAATTTCAGAGATCTCACATAAATTTAGAACTTTCACATTCATTGGGTCTTATTGTAACAAGACCCAATAATGGGAAACTGCTCCATTCTGTTTATTGTAGAAACAGGAGAAGAGTGTCTGTGAATCTTTTTATAAAACAATTTCCTATCTACCTTGGCTCCCATCTTTGTGAGTTTTTAAATTTACCTTTCAGTGCAAAAGTATATTTTAGTTGATTCTGCCTTGGTTGGTCAAGCATAGTTTCTTTGTCTGTATGTTCATGAAATGTCGCCCCAGTGACTACTCTCTGCCCCCTGCACATTTTCTTCCCTGCTCTTATCCCTCACCCTCCAATTTACACCCTTACTCTCTGTGTGTCACATCAACTTTCCCACTGGAAGGCTGTATGATACAGCAGTGACACTTTCGTGTGTTTTCAATATAAGATGTCACCTTTCCAGAGCCTTTTGCATTTAAGATGATTTCTAATTCTGTAATAAAAACCTTGTCTGTTAGAGGAATTTCAGGGATCCACCATTTCAGGGAGGAATTTTTTTGGGGGTTGGGCCCTTCCCAGTAATCTTGAAATCAGACATATAGGGAACCTCCATCTCAGCTTCAAAAGAAGCCATATATTGGACTCTGTCAGAAAAAAAGGAGATACATTTGGGAGGTTTTATACAGGTGGAGTGGACAGAATTTCAGGATGACTAGATATGACAGGTGAGAAAAAGAAGTTATTGAAGAGTATTAAGAATTTCTGCCTGGGTGACTGGACAGATGGTAGGACCATTAGCTGAGAAGAGAGACACAGGATGGGCAGCAGTGCTGGTGGGAAGATCATTCGTCCTGTCTGAGGAATTTGAAGTACCTGTTGGAGAGCTGAATGAAGTACATGTGGGCCAGGTGTGTGATGTCCACAACCATTTGGGAAAATGGGTCTGAACCTCAGGAGAGAGATTAGGCTTGGAAATATGGCCTTAGGAGTCATCCTCAGAGATCTCATCTGCAAAGGTTGAATTCTAGAAAGTTCTCCATTTAAGAGGTGCTCCAAGGAAATAGAAAGTTGAAGAGGAGGCAAAGAGAGCGGACAGAGGGGAAAAAGGGAAACTGTGCCATGTCCCAGAAATCGGGGGAGGAAAAGTGTAGAGAAGAAGGAACCACTGAAATTTTCAAAGGCCACAGAGCCATCATAAAGGCAGGAGCAGAAGAGTAGATTTGAGATTTGAAGACTTCAGGCAATCAGTTCCCATCGACTTCAAAAGAACAAAACAATAACACAAAGTTGTTTACTTGTGTTCTTTATGTGACTAACTATGTCCATAACCAAGTGTTAAATAATATACTCATTATGTGAAAAATGACTTTCTAAAGAGTTGGCCATTGTATGTAAACTGCAAGACAGAGTTTTATATGGTCAGCTATGTATTTCTTGGACCTGAACCAGACCCTGGAGAATTTGAGGGGCAAATTTGTTCTAAACCTAATTCTACAAGTTTTACAGTTGCTAAAACATTTCTTCCTTCCTTCCCATCTTGTCTCCCTGATGCTGTTTAATGCATCATTTCCTTCTTTTGCCTAATTTTTTGGAGATGAAGGCAAGCGGGGGACAGGCAGCCTGTCTGAATCATTCACTCGGTGGCTTCGATTATTATCATTATTATTTTTAAAAATATTTATTTATTTATTTATTTTGGCTGTGCCTTGCCTGGTCTTAGTTGCAGCACACGGGATCTTTGTTGCGGCATGTGGGATCTTTAGTTGCAGCATGCAGACTCTTAGTTGTGGCATGCATGTGGGATCTAGTTCCCTGACCAGGGATTGAACCCGGACCCCTGCATTGGGAGCGCAGAGTCTTACCCACTGGACCACCAGAGAAGTCCCCGATTATTGGTAATATGTCATCTCTGGGAGATCTGCAGCTTAGTTTTCATCCCTGATTCCTTTCTGAGATCTTTCAAGATCAACAATCTATTTCTCAATGTTATTCATTCTACCTGGAGGCTTGTGCTAATTATAGTTGATACGGACATTGCTGGCTTTAAGGGGATGTCATCTCATGTTGTCTCTTTCTTGTTTGTAAACACTGGTTTAGTCAATTCATATCTCTCCTCCATTTATTCTAAGATTTGTCTCTCTCCTATGGAATTGGAATCTTTCTGTCTTTGGAGATGCATGTAGATCCTTTCTATCCTCTGCAGCACTATTTCTAAACTGTTGAGTCTTTTTATGAAACTAAGAACCAATAAAAAAAGCCAATTAAGATGACTAAATGGTGAATAAGACTGCCCAGACTTCCTGTATATATATTTGCTAACATGAATTTACTATGGTTTCATCTTGCTAGGATTTGATTGAGGCTGCTATGTACGGTTGTGCAGGCTACTCACTGCACAATGGGGATGAATACGGGCTGAGGTGCAGCTGGCAGTACACTCATTAAGCCACATGCTTTGGTGTGGGGCTGGATCTTTCCAGGGACACAACTCCTTGTTCTAGTTCACACAAAGGCCCTTTATCAAACAGCAGAGTCCTGAATCTTATCATTTTACACAGCTCCTCAGCCTACAATGCTATCACGAAAGGGAGGGAGCAGTACAGACCTTGCCCAAACGGTCTTAATGGGAGCACACCTAGAAAGTCTGGAAAACATATAAGTCTTATCTTCAGGTCCCAGCTGTACATCCCAGCCCATCACAGAGTTCATTCATAAGGGACTTGCAGCCACAGATCCTCTGCTCTACAGGACTAGTTCCCTGCTCCAGATTCTCCACTGGCACCAAACCATACTTCTGTCTCCAACATGGCCACTATCTTATAAGCAGGAGGAAAGGTTCTCCCCTTTGGACCTCCTGTTTTCCCCTCCCACTGCACATAAACCTTCTGTGCCTTTCTCTCACCCACCCCACTTCCAGGGTCTTGACTCGTCTTGTGCTGGTTCTCAGGCTTTCCATCTGGTCTTCTGTTACTGGGTGCCCTGTTGTTGATTCCTGATGGGTAGAGGAGCAGGGGTGGGCATGGAGAAGGCAGAGGACCAAAGAGGCAGTGTCAGAGACTGTCAGCACAGCCCCTACTCCCTGATGTCACAGAGGCAAGCAGCCTGGGGACTAGATTTCTGAGGCTCCAGGACAGGGCTGAGAAGGGGCATCTGTGCCATGGCTGCAGCAAGGGCTTCAGCAGATGGATTTGCAGCCCCTCTCGCGTTCCCTGGACGATTCTCAGCCCAGGACTGTGGGCATCTGTGACCATCGGCAGTGGTTTTCTGCATTTTACTGACCTCTGGGTGGAAGCTGCAGCTTCTGGTATCTCGGACCACAGCTCTAGAGAGAAACCTGAGAGCTAGTGGTGAACCTCCATGTGCTCGTTGTAGAGCCTTTTGTAGAGATTCAGAGTTTTATCCATAATTCCCCAAATATTAAGAACAAATGCTGTAAGTTTTGTTTGTTTGCTTTTGTTTTTTGGGCTGTGCTGTGTGGCTTGTAGAGTCTTAGTTCTCCAACCAAGGATCGAACACAGGTCCCCTGCTGTGGAAGCATGGAGTCCTAACCACTGGACCGCCAGGGAAGTCCCCACCCCATTTTTTTGGGTAAGTTTTAATATTGACAATAAGAGTGACTTGGAATTGTTATGCCAACTTCTTTGGAAATATCTTAAAAGCATGATTACCCATCTATGCTGTATTTAAAACTTACAAGTTTTGCTTAAAGTCAGACAGAGAAAGATAGATAGTGTATGATATCACTTATATGTGGAATCTAAAAAATACAACAGACTAGTGAATATAACAAAAAAGAAACAGATTCAGAGACATAGAGAACGAACTAGTGGTTACTAGTGGGAGAGGGAAATGGGGGAGGGGCAAGATAGGGGTGGGGATGAAGTCGTACAAACTACTATGTATAAAATAAATAAACTACAAGTATATATTGTACAACACGGGGAGTATGGCCACCATGTATAATAACTATAAATGGAGTGTAACCTTTAAAAACTGAATCACTGTCGTATATCTAGAACATATAATGTTGTACATCAACTATACTTCAAATCAAAAAAGAAAAAGAAAAAAAAGCTTACAAGTTTTGGGTTTCACGTGCTTTCATTTATCATTGATATAGGATGTATTTACCAAGTAAAAGCTACTTGATTATAAACTCCTTGAGGGATTTGCTCCAAAAATTACTCTCTGCTTCTCCTGCTGGTCACTTTCCCTTTCTTGGGCCACCCTCCTTTGACCTAGAAACATAAGGAAGTCCCTACCATTCTAAAAATAACTCCATCACTAGATACATAAACCTTTCCTTGGTTCTTCTTTTCTCTTTACAATCATCTGTTCTAGTTCATTTCCTTTGCCCCCAGATGTCTTAGGTGATATTTGACTCCTTGAATTTCCAATATTTTACGGACTATCCATAGATTTTTAGACTGAAAATGGGGGTTGTGGGTCAAAAAGTCTCCATGCAGCAACATTTAGGAGAATCTCTGCTTTCCGAGGCCTTTAGAATCTGCGTGATTCACACGGAGGTCGGCGCTTCCTGAATGCTTTTGGCTGAGAACGCTTTGCTCTGTCCAAGATCACTAAAGACCTCCCGTTGCTAAATTCAGTGGATGTGTCACGTGGTGTAGACTTGTTTTTAGCACAAGATGCTGACAAGTCAAAGTTGCTGGCCATTTCTCTTTGTAGCATGGGGGCCCCAAGTCATCTAGGAGCAGACCTTCTCTGTTCTGGGAAGAGCCACTTCGGGGCCCCTCACTGTAGTGTTTTGGGGTGGGTGTGCACAAGCACACCTTCATGGATTTTTCCTTGGCGAGGGCTGGGACGCTGGCTCGAGGCAGGCCTCTGCTTTGATCCATGTCTTGTGGTTGTGACATGGTCATGGCACTTTGCCTGGTGGTCAGAGAGCTCTGTGGCGGTGGAGGAAACTGACACTTCAAACTTTCTCTTTGTCGTTCTGTCAGGGTCTTAGAGGGGGCTCAGAAAATAGCCCTCTTCCTTTTCTGCATGGCTTCTGAACAAATTGAGAAAAAAGACAAAAGAGAAAGGCAGATGGAAGATGACCATTTTCCTTTAAGATTGATGAAGGCTTGCCTGGAGGGGTGTGGCTTACCCACTGGGGAGCTAAAGTCCAGCTCGAGTATTTTACCGACTATCCACCCAGGCAGGGCCCCGGCCAAGAGGACCTCGTGCTCTTTGGGACAGGTCATTCCCAATAGGAAAGTGAGGGGGGAATACATGTGCCCAGTTGATCCTTCCCAAATGTACCAGTCACATAAGTCCCCCCAAATGTAAGTGAAGGGGCAGAGAGAGGTAGGAGGGTAGCCCCAGTGAGCCCTGCCTCCCCTCCCTGGAGGAAACACCCGTAAGGGGAAGATGAGTCCCCTTGCAATGTATTAGCGCCACTAATGAAGCAGGTAGACCTGGACTAAGGTCAGCTGCTGGGAGGGGATCCTGGGGATCCCCGGGCAGGAGAGCTTTCCACGCAGAGCAGGTAACTGATGCTGTGACTGCTCTCGTTCCAGACGACTCAGCACTGTGGGGGTCCTTGAGGGAATGGCTGTGTGTGTGTGTGTGTGTGTGTGTGTGTTGTGTGTGTGTCTGCCTGTCTGCGTACGTGCATGTCTGTGTGTCTGTATGTGTGTTTGTGTGTATCTGTATGTATATGTCTGTATGTGTCTCTGTGTGTATGTATGTGTCTGCATGTGTGTGCATGTCTGTATATATTTGTGAGTGCCTGTGTGTATGCATATCTGTGTGTGTGCCTGTGTGTGTTTGTGTGTATATCTATGTGTGTGTGTGTCTGTCTGTGTGTATGTATGTGCCTGTGTGCATGTCTGTGTGTGTGTGCATGTCTGTGTGTGTCTGTGTTGTCTGTGCCTGTGTGTACGTCTGTGTGTGTCTGTGTGTGTTTGTGTCTGTGCATGTCTGTGTGTGTCTGTGTGTGTGCATGTCTGTGTGTGTGTGTCTGTGCCTGTCTGTGTGTGTGTGCATGTCTGTGTGTGTGCATGTCTGTGTGTGTCTCTGTGTGTCTGTGCGTGTGTGCACGTCTGTGTGTGTCTGTGTGCATGTCTGTGTGTGTCTGTGTGTGTGTCTGTGCATGTCTGTGTGTGTCTGTGTGTCTGTGCCTGTGTGCCTGTCTGTGTGTGTGTGCCTGTCTGTGTGTGTGTGCATGTCTGTGTGTGTGTGTGTCTGTGTGTGTCTTTGTGTCTGTGCCTGTGTGTGTGTGTCTGTGTGTGTCTGTGTGTGTGTCTGTGCATGTCTGTGTGTGTCTGTGTGTGTGTGTCTGTGTGTGTCTTTGTGTCTGTGCCTGTGTGTGTGTGTCTTTGCCTGTGTGTGTGTGTGTGTGTGTGCGGGTGCAGAGTGGCACCTTGGAGCTATGGCCTGCTTTGGCGTGTAGCACCGTGGCTCATGGAATCACCAAGGACACAGGCATCCTTGCCTCCTGCATCCCATATGGTGGGGCTGCAGCCTCAGCAATGCTTGCTTTCGAGTGTCTCCCGGCACAGAACTGGGGGCTTTTAGCGGAGACACATGGAGGACTCACCACCTTCCTGCCCCTTCTCTGTAAGATGACATTTCCTGGGACAGACATCTGCACAGTGTATTCACACTGGGGCCCTCAGACTCACATGACACAGGAGCCCTAAGCACGTTAGGATGGGCTGCCAGCAATTAGAGAGCTGGGTACTCAGTGTGACTGTGGTTTGAACACTAAAGAAACGCCATTTTTGCACCCCAAGATGGTGGAGTGGGGTGTATCACTTGTAAATACTTCGAGTTATCGTATGGACCCCCCGGCTGCGTCTGACACCTGTGATCACGCGCTTGGCTTTATGTGCTTTTCAGGCTGCTCTGAGCGCTCCTTCTGGCCTCCGTCTCAGCTGAAGTCTTTGTGTTCCCGACATTTCTCCTCAGCACGCTGTCATGCTCTCCTTCCTGACCCTGGACCATCTTACTTGCTCTCAGCGTCCTGCTCACACCCTCCCCAGGCTTCAGGCCTGGGTCATCAGCTGCTCGCTGGCAGTCCTTTAAAGCATCTCAAAATCAACGCGTTATAACTCCTGAATTCACTGTCTTGGACAAGCGGATTTTTCCTCTTCGTCCTGCATGTCAACTCATATCGTCCACCTTCACCCAGTTGCAGATATTAGATGTTTGGAGGCACTCTGACCCTTCCCTCCATATCGAGGTAATCATCGAGACCTGCCCCTTCTACTTAAACTTTCCTGCTTCCAGCATCTCTGCTTCCATCAGTGGTGTGCTGGTAAGCGGTTAACAACCGGCCCTGGCTGGAAAGCCTTGATCTGCAGCATTTGTTGACTTTGGTGGCGTAAATTCTCCTACCATGGTTGATTTCAAGCTATTAAAGGTTTAACGGTCTCGCCCCAATTCCTAAAAACGTAATTGGCTTTTACAAGATGGTACCAGGCAGCGCTGGCCCCGCCTCACAGATGCTTTCTCAGCCCATCCCTCTCGCTCCACCTTCCCTTCCCTTAAGCCATTCTGTAGCCAGCCACTAAAGAGGTCTGTTCTAACTTGTGGTTGCCAAGGGGGAGGCGGGTGGGGGAGGGAAGGAGTGGGAGTTTGGAATGAGCAGATGCAAACTAGTATATATGGGATGGCTAAACAACAAGGTTCTGCTGTACGGCACAGGGAACTATAGTCAATATCTATAGTCAATATTGTGCTAAACCATCATGGAAAATAATATGAAGAAGAATATATATATGTGTAACTGAATCGCTTTGCTGTACAGCAGAAATTGACACAACATTGTCAAAAAAAACCCTATACTTCAATAAAGTTAAAAAAATAAAAATAAAGAGGTCTGTTCCAAACTCAGATCCGATCACGTCACTTCTCTGTCCAGATGACATCGGTGGCTTCCTGGGTGATCCAGTCCACGCCTCTTAGCGGCTTACTAAGCTCTTGGTGACACAGCCTTGTCCACCTCTCCAGTGTCATTTCCAGCCATCCTACGGGGTTGTCTCTGTCCCCACCGTGTGCGCGTCGTCCCTCAGTGCCTTTCTCATGCTGTCTGCCCATCTCTGTGCCTCTGCCTCTTCTCCTGGCGCCCATCCTTTTCTTCTTATCGCCTCCAGCCATTCTTCAGATTGAGTTAGCTGCCCCATCTCTGTGTGTCTATACTAATAACCTCAGTGGGCTTTTATCACTGCACTTATAATCTAGTATTTATGGGTTTTTGCTTTGTTTGCTTGTTTTTGATCTTTTTCTTTTCTTACGAGTCTGCAAGCTTCTTGAGGGAAAGAGCATGTTTTGTTTTGATTTGTTTTTTATCCCCAGCTTTACATCTGCAGAACCTGGAACAGTGGTTTTTGTCATTGAAATTAATCAACAAATGCTTCTCAGTTACCAAAGTCTGATTACCAGAGTTGTGAGTGTGTGTGTGTTGGGGACAGGGTGGTGGTTTAACAGCTGTCTATTTATTTATCGCTGTGTAGCAGCCCCCGTCCCCAGTTGTGGCTTAAAACAATAACAGTTCATATCTGCTCACGAATCTAGGTTTATTGTGGCTCTGCTAGTCAGTTCTTGCCTGAGTTTTCGGCAGGTGTGGTCAGATGGTAACTGAAGCTGGGTTCCTCTCAAAGACTTCTGCACCCCCAGGTCTGGGAAGACTCAAACAGCTGGGGTGCCTTGGGACTCTCTCCCTCTCTCTGTCTCCCACACGTGGCTGCCTCGGGGTAGCATCTTCCATACAGTCTAAAGTAGACTTTCTCCAACAAATACCATATGGTATGACTTATATGTGGAATCTAAAATATGACACAAATGAACTTACCTACGAAACAGAAACAGACTCACAGGCATAGAGAACAGACTTGTGGTTGCCAAGGGGAAGGGGGTGTGGTGGAAGGACGGATTGGGAGCTTGGGATTAGCAGATGCAAACTATTACATAGAGAATAGATAGACAACAAGGCCCTACTGTATAGCACAGAGAACTATAGTCAGTATCCTGCTAAACCATAATGGAAAAGAATATGAAAAAGAATATATATATATGTATAACTGAGTCACTTTGCTATACAGCAGAAATTAACACAACATTGTAAATCAACTATACTTCAATAAAATTTAAAAAATAGGCTTTGTCCGCCCCCTCCCACCCATTCCCCACCATGACTGTCATCTATTCTTGTTTTTGGAGGGTACAGCCCTCTAAAACTGCGAGGTGGTTTTGCTTGCAGTGTCCTTTTGACTAAGTTTCAGGTCGGTCCCTGCTGTCGGTTTTCCTCCATTCCTGAGGCTGAAAACTCTTCCGCAGGTTTTTCGGCAGCTGCCCCCTTCGTCCTCTAAAGTCGCTAAAATGGTGCATTGGAAGCCAAGATTGAGAAAAAGTTTAGGGAGCTCTGATTGGCAGATTTTAGGTCAAAAAAAAATTTTAAAAGCATGAGTTTGTTTGGGGAAAACCCTGTAACTAATTTCTTTCCCAGTTCCTCTCAGACCAGATCTCTGACACCCGTACTCTGCCTCTCCCTCCATTTGTCACCGAAGCTCTTCATCAGGAATTTGCACCAATTGAATAATTCTTTTTGCACACTATCCCATGCAACAAGTGCTTTTTACTAAAGACAAGATTTGATGATGATAAAGAAGCCATAAAAATGGTCTTTAAGGGTTAGGCAGCTTTGAGGGTTAGGACTAAGCAGGAAAGATACCCAGGCAGCAGCCTGGACTCCTGATTCACCATCCAACAGTTTCTTCACTTCTCTGAGCGTCAGCGTCGTCATCTGCCAGACAGGTAGCACCTGCCTTGTTCTCTTTCTACAACCATAAGAATCGGTGAGCTAATACATTCCAACGGGATTGCTAGAGTGTGATACGAACCCAGCGTGAGGCTGTTAGCTCTCCAAATGCACCAGGCGAACGCAGTGAGCAGAGCAAGGGCGACGGATGCAGACAGCAGATTTGAACTCTAGCCCCGCCACGTGCTGGCTGGGCTCCTGCCCCTCCACCAGCCCCCCGTCACCCACCCACTCACCTTCCCTTGCAGGTGCTCCCCCTGTTGGCCTCCAATGGCTGGAGTCCTTACGTCTTGGTCCTGGGCTCTACCTTCTGTCTACGAGTCTCTCGAGGTGATTCCGTCACTCCCATGTCTTTATTTTTTTCTAGGAGCTCATTTTATTCTTCTAAAAAAATCTGCTCAGTTACTTTCTTGTTTTAAAAAATTAATTAATTTATTTTTGCTGTGTTGGGTCTTCGTTGCTGTGTGAGGGCTTTCTCCAGTTGCGGCGAACGGGGGCCACTCTTCATCGCGGTGCACGGGCCTCTCACTATGGCGGCCTCTCTTGTTGCGGGGCACAGGCTCCAGACGCGCAGGCTCAGTAGTTGTGGCTCACGGGCCTAGTTGCTCCGCGGCAAGTGGGATCTTCCCAGACCAGGGCCCGAACCCGCGTCCCCTTCACTGGCAGGCAGATCCTCAACCACTGCGCCACCAGGGAAGCCCTCAGTTACTTTCATTGTAATGATCACATAAGGGCAAAATCCATCCATATATACACTTTATATCCATCCATCCATCCATCCATCCATCATCCATCCATTCACCTCTTTCTCATGCACACATACATATGTTCAAAACAGAACTCAATAAAGTAAAGTCAAAAGAAAGACCTAGCTCTCTGAGTAATAAGACATTTTTGGTCTCGAGAAACAAAATTGTTTCCTAGGGGCTACTTCTACGGAAACCTGCACAGCATCTGCTCCAGGTGCTAGTAGAAATTGTATTGGTAGTTTTTGTTGTTGTTTGGTTTTTAGTTCCGGTCATACAACATAGTGATTGGATCTTCTTATACACCTGAAAATGGTCAGCATGCTAAGTCTAGTTACGATCTGCCACTGTACAAAGATATTACATAATTATTGACTACATTCCTCACACTGTACATCTCATTCCCATTTATCCCATCTATAAATCCCACCTACCCACTAACGACTCCCAACTTTATGTCTCCACGTCAGACCCCTCCTTTGAGTTTCATACTGGTATATCCATCTACCTCCTTGGGATGTCTTCTCCAGGATGCTGTACAGGCAGCTTCAGTGGAAGTGCACAAAGCAGTCCTGATGTGTGCCCGCCCAGTGATGCCTGGGATTCCTTCCCCCACCCCCATCACACATCCTTGTTTTTCATTGGCTTTCTTCATTTCACCTTCACTGTCTAACTTAACTGATAGTGGGTCCATCCCATAGCTATTCTCTGTCACTCCATCCTACCCACTTCCTTCAAGACACTTTTCACATGCCTTGCAGAATTATTCATTTCTAGTTCACTTGACTATTATTGGTTTTTCTTCCTAGAATTTTCTCCCAACGAGGGGACCATGTCTCTCATTCACCTTTGTATCCCCAGGGCCATGCAAAGTGCCTGACCCATCGCAGCTGCTCAGCAAACATCTGATGAACAAATGAATGGGTAGGTCCTGAGGAGGTTACTAACCTTGCTGAGGTGACCAGCACTGAGAGAATTGGGTGAGATATGAGATAATATACTTGGAAGAGCCTAGCCCAGTACCTGGCACATAGCAGGTGGTTAATAAATATGGGTTCCCTTTTCCCTTTCTGAGCTATACATAATAAGTCTTAATGTGCATCGAGGCTCTTTATCAAATCTAGTTCTAAACTGTCCTAGTGTACCAACTGTACAACTTATTATATATATAGATGCCCTGGCTGGTACCTCCCAGAGACAATGATTCTAATGGTGTGTATCCTGGTGCATATCAAGTTTGAGATCCTGTTGTGTAGAACGTACATACATTAAAGTGCAGTTCTGTATTAGTGTATTAGTCAGGGTTCTCCCTAGGGGAAATAAAAACAATAAGAGATTATCTATCTATCTATGTATCTATCTACCTATCTATCTATCATCTATCTATCTATCTACCTCTCTATCTATCTATCTACCTATCTGAGAGTTCTGAAATCTGCAGGATGGGCCCATAGGCTGGAAATTCAGGGAAGAGTTGATGTTGCAGTCTTGAGTCTGAATTCCACAGGACAATAGTCTGAAAACTCAGGCAGGGTTTCTATGCTTCCGTCTTGAAAAGAATTCCTTCCATTTTGGGGGCCTCAGTCTTTGCTCTTAAGGCCTTCAACGGATGGGATGAGGCCCGTCGATGTTATGGAGGGCAATCAGCTTTATTCACAGTTACTGATTTAAATATTAATCACATCTAAAATATACCTTCACGGAAACATCTAAACTGGTGTTTGACCAAACAGCTGGGATCATAATCTAGCCAAGTTGACACATAAATTAACCATCACACTGGGCAGATATTTTAATTATCAATTTTAAGAAGAATATTGAAATAGTCTAATATTTCTCCAATTCTAGGCTAGGTTTTATGAAGACCCTATAATGCAACCTATATATTCCTTCCTGCCCCCTGCAGGAGTTTGTATTGATTTTGTTACCAAACCAAACTTGGGTCCACTTGCCCAATATGCAGCAAAGCCCATCTACTGACACCAGGTTGTGGTGAAGAGAAGTGTGGTGTTTATTCCAAGGTGCCCAACATGGGGCCAAGCAAGGAGAACGGACGGCTCAGGCTCGATAGACCAAAACTCTCCAATGGCTTTCAGGGAAGAGCTTTAAAAGGCAACATTAGGGGTGAGGATGTAAGATACCTGATCAGCTTGTGTGATTGGTTGATGGTGAGGTAACAGTGGGGTGTTTTGGGAGTCAACATCATCAACCTTCTGGTTCCAACTGGTCTGGGGTCTATGGGCTTGTGGTCAGCATGCAGTTAACTTCCTCCACCTGGTGAGGGTTTCAGTATCTGCAAAACAGCTCAAGGATGTGGCTCAGGATATCATCTATAGCCCTTGAGGAGGAACTAAAAGTCCTTGACTTTGTTTTATGGCTAAACTCTCATTATTTTGTCTTGCTTGACTGTTTTCCTTTGTTTCTGCATTTTCTCACTTCTCTGATTAAGCTTACTCTTTGGAACTTGGGGAAGGCCTAGGAGACTAAAGCTCTTCTACAAACAAGAGGGACATGGGGAGGTCCTCACAGGGTCCTTCTCTATTTCCATTAGTTTTTCTTTTTAGTGTTTCCCCCCTTATTCTTAACAGAGGCAATA
Organism: Stenella coeruleoalba; assembly: GCF_951394435.1. NCBI lineage: Eukaryota > Metazoa > Chordata > Mammalia > Artiodactyla > Delphinidae > Stenella > Stenella coeruleoalba. Next base: position 173,971,675 of record NC_137147.1, on the reverse strand, counting down.
CTTCAAAGGAGGGGAGAGGGTTCCTAGTTAGGAGCTTTAAAATCATAACCCACCTAGGCTGGGAAGTCTAGAAAAGTCTCTCTCCTTAAAATAAAAACATTTGTGTGTCATATTGCCCCACCTCAGATATTAATTGCTTATTATGTCATTCAAAAAGCTACAACCGCCCCCCCTCCAAAAAGCTACAAATCCCAAATCAAAACAAATTCCGGAGCTCTAGTCTCTGTGCTGGATGCTAGAGAGGCAACGACCGTCAAAATGTGGTTTCTTCTCTCAAGTAGTTTGTTGCTGGTTGTCAATGAGCCCCTTAATTCTCATGACACACTGGGCAAAATAAAACAAAAGCACTTTATGAAACTGCAAAGGAAATGGGAAGGAAGTAGTAGGAAAGACACCTTAGCTTCTGAGATATTCACTAGGAGTTGGAGAGATTTGTTCTAAAGGGATATAAAGCTTCGTTCCAGCAGGAAATAATTTTCTCGAGACAGTTCCAGGTGCGCGGTGGGCACCTGATACTGAATTAAGTCAGATCGGATATTCCCAGCCTGTGACTCGTTGCGTCCAGAAGATGGCGCCAAATGACTGGTTGTAGCTCGGATGCACCGGCCTCGTCTTTGGAAAACATGAAATGTATTCATGTAAGGCCAGCATCTTAAAGCACTCATATTGTCTGCCGGCGACCCTTTCTTTTGCTGCATTTTAGTGTGACGTGGATCAAAATGGGGAGTGGACAGGAAAATGGTTGTCTCTCCTGGCATGTGGTAATACCGTGGAATAATGAAAACCTAAGTCAAACACAGAGACAGCCCGGTAAAACAGAACCTAAACACAGAGCTGGTGTGGGGAACTTGTGTGTGTGTGCATGTGTGTGTGTGAGTGTGTGTGTGTGTGTGTGTGTGTGTGAACTTATGCTTTTGAGAAAGATTAAACAGTAAAGGATGGAGGTGATGAAACATACTTCAAAGAAAGGTAAAGATAAAATACTGTAGAAAAACCTATAAAGAGAATTACAAAGTTGGAGAAGATGAAAGAGAGAGAGAGAAGAGTGAGCTCAAGGGAGCATAAGACCAGGGAACTTGGTTAAAAGTATTGTTATGGGAACTCCAGAAGAAAGGCTCCTATTCCTCTATTTCCTGAGCCCTAGTATTAGGCGACTTGAATTTCAAATGAATATCATGTAAGCGGAGGATTAGAAAAAAAGACACCAAATCATCTGGAACCAATTCAGTGGAATTCTAATTCTTCATTTCAAGGGATTCTGACTTCATCTCACAAAGACTAGGAATGTTCCATACGACAAACAACACCCATTACAGAAGGTGAAGTCAAAGCTTCAGGTACTGAAAGAGGAAATTCCCTACCAAGCAAAAGGAGAAAAGAAAAACGCAGCATTGAGTTGAAATAGTAGACCTATTGGGTTCACTTCTTTTGTTTTTTTCTTTGTTTTTAAAAAACATATATATATCTCTACTTTTTTTTAACATCTTTATTGGAGTATAATTTCTCTACAGTGGTGTGTTAGTTTCTGCTGTATAACAAAGTGAATCAGCTATATGCATACGTATATCCCCATATCCCCTCCCTCCTGCGTCTCCCTCCCACCCTCCCTATCCCACCCTTCTAGGTGGTCACAAAGCACCGAGCCGATCTCCCTCTGCTATGCGGCTGCTTCTCACTAGCTATCTATTTTACATTTGGTAGTGTATATATGTCCATGCCACTCTCTCATTTCGTCGCAGCCTACCCTTCCCCCTCCCTGTGTCCTCAAGTCCATTCTCTACATCTGCATCTTTATTCCTGTCCTGCCTTTAGGTTCATAATAACCTTTATTTTTTTGGTTCCGTATATATGTGTTAGCATACAGTATTTGTTTTTCTCTTTCTGACTTACTTCACTCTGTATGACAGACTCTAGGTCCATCCACCTCACTACAAATAACTCAATTTCGTTTCTTTTTATGGCTGAGTAATATTCCATTGTATATATGTGCCACATCTTCTTTATCCATTCATCTGTCCATGGACACTTAGATTGCTTCCATGTCCTGGCTATTGTAAATAGTGCTGCAATGAACATTGTGGTCATGACTCTTTTTGAATTATGGTTTTCTCAGGGTATAGGCCCAGTAGTGGGATTGCTGGGTTGCATGGTAGTTCTAATTTTAAGGAACCTCCATACTGGCTGTATCAATTTACATTCCCACCAACAGTGCAAGAGAGTTCCCTTTTCTCCACACTCTCTCCAGCATTAATTGTTTGTAGATTTTTTGATGATGGCCATTCTGACTGGTGTGAGATGATATCTCGTAGTTTTGAATTGCATTTCTCTAATGATTAATGATGTTGAGCATTCTTTCATGTGTTTGTTGGCAATCTGTATATCTTCTTTGAAGAAATGTCTATTTAAGTCTTCTGCCCATTTTTAGATTGGGTTTTTTGTTTTTTGATATTGAGTTGCATGAGCTGCTTGTCAGTTTTGGAGATTAACCCTTTGTCAGTTGCTTCATTTGCAAATATTTTCTCCCATTCTGAGGGTTCTCTTTTCGTCTTGTTTATGGTTTCTTTTGCTGTGCAAAAGCTTTTAAGTTTCATTAGGTCCCATTTGTTTATTTTTGTTTTTATTTCCATTTCTCTAGGAGATGGGTCAAAAAGGATCTTGCTGTGATTTATGTCATAGAGTGTTCTGCCTATGTTTTCCTCTAAGAGTTTGATAGTGTCTGGCCTTACATTGATGTCTTTAATCCATTTTGCAATTATTTATTTATTTTTGTCTGTGTTGGGTCTTCATTTCTGTGTGAAGGCTGTCTTTAGTTGAGGCGAGCAGGGGCCACCCTTCATCGCGGTGTGCGGGCCCCTCACTGCCGCAGACTTCTCTTGCTGTGGAGCACAGGCTCCAGACACGCAGGCTCAGCAGCTGTGGCGCATGGGCCTAGTTGCTCCACGGCACGTGGGATCCTCCCAGACCAGGGCTCGAACCCGTGTCCCCTGCATTGGCAGGCAGATTCTCAACCACTGTGCCACCAGGGAAGCCCCATTTTGAGCTTATTTTTGTGTATGGTATTAGGGAGTGTTCTAATTTCATTCTTTTACATTTAGCTGTCCAGTTTTTCCAGCACCACTTATTGAAGAGGCTGTCATTTCTCCATTGTATATTCTTGCCTCCTTTATCAAAAATAAGGTGACCATAGGTGCGTGGGTTTATCTCTGGGCTTTCTATCCTGTTCCATTGATCTATATTTCTGTTTTGTGCCAGTACCATACTGTCTTGATTACTGTAGCTTTGTAGTATAATCTGAAGTCTGGGAGCCTGATCCCTCCAGTTCTGTTTTTCTTTCTCAAGGTTGCTTTGGCTATTCGGGGTCTTTTGCATTTCCATACAAATTGTGAAATTTTTTGTTCTAGTTCTGTGAAAAATGCCATTGGTAGTTTGATAAGGATTGCACTGAATCTGTAGACTGCTTTGGGTAGTAGAGTCATTTTCACAGTGTTGATTCTTCCAATCCAAGAACATGGTATATCTCTCCATCTGTTTGTAACATCTTTAATTTCTTTCATCAGTGCCTTAAGTTTTCTGCATACAGGTCTTTTATCTCCTTAGGTAGTTTATTCCTAGATATTTTACACTTTTTGTTGCAATGGTAAATGGGAGTGTTTCCTTAATTTCTCCTTCAGATTTTTCATCATTAGAGTATAGGATGCAAGAGATTTCTGTGCATTAATTTTGTATCCTGCTACTCTACCAAATTCATTGATTAGCTCTAGTAGTTTTCTGGTAGCATCTTTAGGATTCTCTATGTAGAGTATCATGTCATCTGCAAACAGTGACGGTTTTACTTCTTCTTTTCCGATTTGGATTCCTTTTATTTCTTTTTCTTCTCTGATTGCTGTAGCTAAAACTTCCAAAACTATGTTGAATAAGAGTGGTGAGAGTGGGCAACCTTGTCTTTTCCTGATCTTAGTGGAAATGGCTTCAGTTTTTCACCATCGAGAATGATGTTGGCTGTGGGTTTGTCATATATGGCCTTTATTATGTTGAGGTAGGTTCCCTCTATGCCTACTCTCTGGAGAGTTTTTATCATAAATGGGTGTTGAATTTTGTCAAAAGCTTTTTCTGCATGTATTGAGATTTTCATATGGTTTTTATCCTTTAATTTGTTAATATGGTGTATCATATTGATTGATTTGCATATATTGAAGAATCCTTGCATTCCTTGGATAAACCCCACTTGATCATGTTGTATGATCCTTTTTTATTTTTTTCAGTATGCGGGTCTCTCACTGTTGTGGCCTCTCCTGCTGCGGAGCACAGGCTCCGTACGCACAGGCTCAGCGGCCATGACTCATGGGCCCAGCCGCTCCGCGGCATGTGGGATCTTCCCGGACGGGGGTACTAACCCGTGTCCCCTGCATCGGCAGGCAGATTCTCAACCACTGTGCCACCAGGTAAGCCCTGTATGGCCTGTATGATCCTCTTAATGTGCTGTTGGATTCTGTTTGCTAGTATTTTGTTGAGAATTTTTGCATCTATATTCATCAGAGATATTGGTCTGTAGTTTTCTTTTTTTGTGACATCTTTGTCTGGTTTTGGTTTCAGGGTGGTGGTGGCCTCATAGAATGAGTTTGGGAGTGTTCCTCCCTCTGCTATATTTTGGAAGAGTTTGAGAAGGATAGGTGTTAGCTCTTCTCTAAATGCTTGATAGAATTCACCTGTGGAGCCATCTGGTCCTGGGCTTTTGTTTGTTGGAAGGTTTTTAATCACAGTTTCAATTTCAGTGCTTGTGATTGGTCTGTTTATATTTTCTATTTCTTCCTGGTTCAGTCTCAGAAGGCTGTGCTTTTCTAAGAATTTGTCCATTTCTTCCAGGTTGTCCATAATATTGGCATATAGTTGCTTGTAGTAATCTCTCATGATCCTTTATATTTCTGCAGTGTCAGTTGCTACTCCTCCTTTTTCATTTCTAATTCTGTTGATTTGAGTCTTCTCCCTTTTTTTCTTGATGCGTCTGGCTAATGGTTTATCAATTTTGTTTATCTTCTCAAAGAACCAGCTTTTAGTTTTATTGATCTTTGCTATTGTTTGCTTCATTTCTTTTTCTTTTATTTCTGATCTGATCTTTATGATTTCTTTCCTTCTGCTAACTTTGGGGTTTTTTTGTTCTTCTTTCTCTAATTGCTTTAGGTGTAAGGTTAGGTTGTTTATCTGAGATTTTTCTTGTTTCTTGAGGTAAGATTGTATTGCTATAAACTTCCTGCTTAGAACAGCTTGTGCTGCATCCCATAGGTTTTGGGTCGTCTTGTTTTCATTGTCATTTGTTTCTAGGTATTTTTTGATTTCCTCTTTGATTTCTTCAGTGATCTCTTGGTTATTTAGTAGTGTATTTTTTAGCCTCCATGTGTTTGTATTTTTTACAGTTTTTTTTTTTTTCCTGTAATTGATATCTAGTCTCATAGCATTGTGGTCAGAAAAGATACTTGATATGATTTCAATTTTCTTAAATTTACCAAGGCTTGATTTGTGACCCAAGATATGGTCTGTCCTGGAGAATGTCCCATGAGCACTTGAGAAGAAAGTGTATTCTGTTGTTTTTGGATGGAATGTCCTATAGATATCAATTAAGTCCATCTTGTTTAATGTGTCATTTAAAGCTTGTGTTTCCTTATTTATTTTCATTTTGGATGATCTGTCCATTGGTGAAAGTGGGGTGTTAATGTCCCCTACTATTACTGTGTTACTATCAATTTCCCCTTTTTTGGCTGTTAGCATTTGCCTTATGTATTGAGGTGCTCCTATGTTGGGTGCATAAATATTTACAATTGTTATATCTTCTCTTTGATCATTATGTAGTGTCCTTCTTTGTCTCTTGTAATAGTCTTTATTTTAAAGTTTATTTTGTCTGATATGAGACAGCTTTCTTTTGATTTCCATTTGCATGGAATATCTTTTTCCATCCCCTCACTTTCTGTCTGTATGTGTCCCTAGGTCTGAAGTGGGTCTCTTGTAGACAGCATTTGTATGGGTCTTGTTTTTGTATCCATTCTGTCTGTCTATGTCTTTTGGTTGGAGCATTTAATCCATTACATTTAAGGTAATTATTGATATGTATGTTCCTATTATCATTTTTTTCATTGTTTTGGGTTTGTTTTTGTAGGTCTTTTCCTTCTCTTGTGTTTCCTGCCTAGAGAAGTTCCTTTAGCATTTGTTGTAAAGCTGGTTTGGTGGTGCCGAATTCTCTTAACTTTTGCTTATCTGTAAAGGTTTTAATTTTCCCATCAAGTCTGAATGAGAACCTTGTTGGGTAGAGTAATCTTGGTTGTAGGTTTTTTCCTTTCATCACTTTCAGTATGTATGCCACTCCCGTCTGGCTTGCCAAGTTTCTGTTGAAAAATCAGCTGTTAACCTTATGGGATTCCCCTGTGTGTTATTTGCTGCTTTTCCCTTGCTGCTTTTAATATTTTTTTCTTTGTATTTAATTTTTGATAGTTTGATTAATATATGTCTTGGTGTGTTTCTCTTTAGGTTTATCCTGTATGGGACTCTCTGTGCTTCCTGGACTTGACTGATTATTTCCTTTCCCATGTTAGGGAAGTTTTCAACTCTTATCTCTTCAAATATTTTCTCAGACCCTTTCTTTTTCTCTTCATCTTCTGGGGCCCCTATAATTCAAATGTTTGTTTAATGTTTAATGTTGTCTCAGAGGTCTGTGAGACTGTCCTCAATTCTTTTCATTCTTTTTTCTTTATTCTGCTCCCCAGCAGTTATTTCCACCATTTTACCTTCCAGCTCACTTATCCGTTTTTCTGCCTCAGTTATTCTGTTATTGGTCCTTCTAGAGTAGTTTTAATTTCAGTAATTGTGTTGTGCATCACTGTTTGTTTGCTCTTTAGTTCTTCTAGATCTTTGTTAAATGTTTCTTGTATTTTCTCCATTCTGTTTCCGAGATTTTTGATCATCTTTACTATCATTACTCTGAATTCTTTTTCAGGTAGGTTGCCTATTTCGTCTTCATTTATTTGGTCTTGTAGGTTTTTATCTTGCTCCTTCATCTGTAACATATTTTTTTGTCGTTTCTTTTTTTTTTTTTTAATGGGTGGTGCTGTATTCCTGTCTTACTGGTTGTTTGGTCTGAGACGTCCATCACTGGAGTTTGCAAGCAGTTGGATAGAGCCAGGTCTTGGTGCTGAGTTGAGGATCTCTGGGAGACATTATTCTGATTGATATTCCCTGGGGTCTGAGGTTCTCTGTTAGTCCAGCAGTTTGGACTCAGAGCTCCCACCACCAGAGCATGGGCCCGATCTCTGGCCTGGGAACCAAGATCCCACAAGCATGTGGCAGGTGATATAATGGTCCCCCAAAGACACGGACATCCAAATCCCGGAACTGCCTGGCTTGTGCATGGTAATGGGGACCTGGGGCTGCCAGAGGGGCAGTGCAGTGGCCTGAGGTGCATGGGGCAGCCTGGTGTCCTCTGGGTCAGAGCCAGGTCGTCTGCACTGCCCACGCTGCCCAGTGCTCCAGGGACTCTGCCTGAGCTTGACAGGCGTCTACACCCCGGGTTCATGTCCGAGACCCTGGTTTTATATCAGTGACCCCCTTCTTTGTTTTTTTAAAAAATCTCCCCCATTAAAAGAGAAAGTCTGCCTCAGATAAGATGAAGTCTGTGAAAGGGGGTTTATTCCTGCTGCATTGAAGGACTTATCGCTCAGTTTAGAAGCTGCTTCCAGAGCAGGACCACCCACACCTAATTTGGAAAATGGTTCCCTGTCTGTGTCCTAGTCACCTGTCAGGAGACATTTCTAAAAGGAAGACAAAAGAAGAGCAGTCATGGGATGTTCCAAGGAGCGTCCATGGGCGACCACTAAAGACAAGACCAAGACTATCATCTTTTGCCTCAGGAGAATGCTGCTTCTCTCAGGAATCCTGCAACTTATAAAACTCCTGAGTGAAGTGATGTCGTGGGCAGAAGTGTCTTTAAAGCATCACAGTATACAAATATTATGAAGTTTGCAATTTACCTCAATTCCAGTGATCTTATCAAAAACTAAACTTGCCTAAAAACTAAAAGCCCCTTTCTTCCAGAACAGTTGATTTCTTACAAGAAGAGCATGACACCCAGGTTGTTACAAGTTTGAGCTTAATTAGAAAATCTATGGAGGGGAAAATCTATGGTGTTGACTCCAGATTAATCCAATTAATCATTCAAAAAATATCTTCTATACCTACTCTGATAAGCCAGTGGTTCTCAAATTTGTGTGTTGATGAACCACCTGGGATGCTTGTTAAGATGCAAATTCCCAGGCCCAGCTCCAGACTCTGATCAAAGAGGTTGGGTTTGGAGCCTAGGAATTTGCATTTTAAACAGTCATTTCAGGTGATTCAGATGCAGAAGATCCAAAGACCTGTCTCACAGAAATATTGCCCTAAGAAAGGGTAGGATTGGGCATTCAGGGAGGGCTTCAAATTCACTTCCCATTCATTCATTCCTTCATTCCGTCCCTCTCTCCTGAACTCATTAATTCAACAAACGTTTCTGGTGCCCTTGCATTGTACTTGATGATGTGGGACATAGTAAATATAAAGAGACTCAGTTCCTGCCTAGAAGGAATTTATACTTAATGACTGATAGGCTTGTAGCTATAGCTATAGCTATAGATAGGTATATAGCTATAGCTATAAGTCTATCAGCCATTACACATATCTCTATAGCTATAGAGATAAATAAATTTGTATATATTTATATAAATATAAATATATTTACATAAATATATGTATATAAATATACATTTTAATCATTCATCATTTTATCCATAGAAATGTATATTTATATAAATATAACATATATATGAATGACAATGTAAAGTGGTACATATTAAATTTATAGACATGGTACTAAAAAGAGTGTTGCAGGAATTTAGAAGTTGTGCCAATGTGAGCTACTGTGGACGGGAAAGGAGAGCAACTCCGTGGAGTGGGTGGGACATGGCCTGGGTCCTGAATGATGGGGAGTGAGCAGGATATTTGAGATGAAGGAACAACATTAGCTTCCTATCATACTTGTTAAGCAAGGACATTATTATTATCATAAGCCCACACTAAAGATAGCAGAGTGGCAAAGCATGGCCAGGGACTAAATGGATAAGCTTGTTAACTACCTTCAGAGGAGCCATAAAGGATGAGAAACCAAAAGTTCCTGACCCAGCAACATCCTCTCCTTTTGTTTTCAGTATTCTCGTGCCAAGTGGACCATTTTTTACTTCAGTAAATTGATAACTAGTAGCAATTCTTGACATGACATGTTTAGCATATATATCCTGCTTTTCTCTTAGATCCATATCTATTTCATCAAGCTGCTTTAAAAGTTAAAATTATGGTCATAAGACACATGAAGGGCATAGACAATTAGCACTGTGAGAAGAGGATCAGACTGTTAGAAACGAAGGAAGGAAGATTAGTCCAATTAAAAATGACTTCTTGGGCTTCCCTGGTGGCGCAGGGGTTGAGAGTCTGCCTGCCGATGCAGTGGATGGGGGTTCGTGCCCCGGTCTGGGAGGATCCCACATGCCGCGGAGCGGCTGGGCCCGTGAGCCATGGCCGCTGAGCCTGTGCGTCCGGAGCCTGTGCTCCTCAACGGGAGGGGCCGCAACGGTGAGAGGCCCGCATACCGCAAAAAACAAAAGATTTCTTATTTAATAAAGAGATCTACATTCCTTAGGACTTATGCTTAGACATATTATTTTTAGCTATCTTTTGCCTATCTCATTACAGGAAAGACATTTTAATCTAGCTACTTTGTTTTCCTTCCTCAGATCTTTTCCCCAACATCCACAAAGCATCAAAAACAATATATTTAAGCCAATTTTGTCCAGGAGTTTTCACTGACCATGTAGAGAAGAGGTATTACTATACAACCACCACACTTGGTGGGAAAGGGGACCCTTCTGGAGCCAGACAGTTGGGTTTTTAATCTTAGATCCATCACTTACTATCCATGTGGCTTTGGTGAGGTTACTTAACCTTTATGTGCCTCGGTTTCCTAATCTATAAAGTAGACACAAAGAGGGTCTTGTGATGGTTAAATGAAGCCATATATGGAATGCGCTTAGAACAGCCCAAATAGTAAGTGCTTAATCAGTGTTAGCTGTTGTCATGAGCTCTGGTGTCGAGGAGAGGACACAAGAGCAAGTTTCTTGGGATATATATAGGCAGATTGGAGAGGCCTTAATATGTATTTGAAAATCAACTATAATATGGGGCTAAAAATTATTCAACACCCCCCAAAACATTATTTATATCCTTCCTTGTAAGAGAAAACATTTAAGACTGTTTATAAGAATACTCAACATAAAATCATATGACACAGACCTTAAATAGGAGAGGAACAAGAGTAGGGACATAAAAGAGAACTGGAGAAGAGCTAGTACAAAATGCATTCGTGGTATTTGTCTCTGAGCTTTCTAGTAACCATTGTAAAAAGGGAAACCTGATCAGTTACAAGATCAAAAACAGGCCAGTTGTTCAGGAGAAACACTTTTTTTTTTTTTTTTTTGCGGTACGCGGGCCTCTCACTGCTGCAGCCTCTTCCGTTGCGGAGCACAGGCTCCGGACGCGCAGGCTCAGCGGCCATGGCTCACGGGCCCAGCCGCTCCGCGGCATGTGGGATCCTCCCGGACTGGGGCACGAACCCGTGTCCCCTGCATCGGCAGGCGGACTCTCAACCACTGCGCCACCAGGGGAGCCCGCAGACTTTTTAATGATGGACAGTCTGATGGGTGTGAGGTGGTACCTCATTGTAGTTTTGATTTGCATTCGTGAATGATATTTTTATTGTCAAATCCAATGACCCCTTTCTCAGCTATTTTTTTTTAAGTTTCGAAATAATCAATTACTCACTCTTCGGCATTCTCTTCTCCTTTGGCTTTGAGGGCACTAAATACTCCTGGTATTCCTCCCCCCTCCCCTATTCTGTCATTAGCCTTTAGGACCTTCTCTCCACCCATCTCCTATAGGTTGGAGTTCTCTGGGTTTCCATCTTTGGTTCTTTCTTCATCTTCCTCTACACATTTCCCCCAAGAAAGCCAATCCTCTCCCATGAATTCAACTGCCATCTTGAAGACAGTAATTCCCAAACTTACGCAGTAGAGTCACATGTTGAATTGGGTTGACTTCTAAGATCAGGGTCAGAGGTAAGAATAGCATTTGTCAACATGAGACTTACTCATTGTTTTTTCGATTGAAAAAGAGATGAAACAGCTGGCTCAAATTTGGAGTTGTTATGAAGGAAAATGTTTCTTTAAAGACTGGAATTATACTCAGAGTGGTGAGATGTTCATATTGTGAGGACCTACAAGGGAAATGAGTCCATTTGGAGGAAGAACAGGTTCATACCTCCCATTTCATGGTCTGTTTAGAGCTTGGAGCCATAGTGTAAAATGGCAAAAAGAAAACAATTTAAATAATTCTTCCCCACTCTCCATTATTTATTTATTGAAGACTGAGCATGCACAGGTGAATTTGCATACGTAATGATGACTCCCTGTGTCTCTACAAACTCTGTCTGCCTATTAGACATTTTCATTCAGTTGTCCCACAAGATTTCAATCTCATCCTGCCCAATATTTTATCTATTGTCTTTACTTCCCACTCAGTTTTAATTAGATATAGCAAGATATCCACTCTATATTATTGCTGTAACAAAGATACTCCCAATTCTTAGTGGCTTAACCAATAAAAATGTATTTCTCATCTGTGTAACAGTCCAAGGTAGGAGTTCCGGGTCAGGAGGTGGAGGGTGAAATGGGGCACAGGAGGTCCACTCCACAAGGTCATTCAGGGATCCAGACTGAAGGAGTCTCTGCCATCTTCAATATGTGGCTTCCGAGGTTGCCTTTGTGTGAGGAGGAGGGAGCAGAAGGGAGTATGGTAAAGACACGTCTGAATTTTAGTGTCACATTACTGCTGTCCCACTCCGTTGGGCCACCTAGATGCATGGGAGGACAGCATGGCACCCAAGTTTATTGGAGAGTCTGTCACACTCTCGCTTCCTCCCCACTTCTAATATTTTCTTCCACAAGTATTTTCTGTGTCTCAGTTTCCTCTTCTGTAAAACAGGCCCAGAAACAGAATTGTACTACTCACAGGAGTTGTTGTGAAACATGAAATAACCTATGTAAGACAATTAGAATGTGCCTGGCTCACAGCTGATGCTCCTAAGTTGGTTAACTACTATTGTTATCAATCAGTTGCAAGATTTCATCAGCAACTCAGGTGCACCAGGCTACAAACTCTCCTATCCCATCACCAACTTCCAGTCAGTTGGTGAGTCCTACTTACTTATTTAAAAAATACGTACATATCTATGTTTCCTTAAATGCAGGGAATAATGCTTCTGACCTAGAAATTAAAACATATGGATTTGGATTAAAAAGAACAAAACCAAAAGCCACTCTCCTTGAGGGATCCAATGTATTCACATGGCTTCAACCGCCATCTTTAAAAATGGGTCATATATGACCCAATGACTGGATTAGAACTCCCAGCTGGAAAAGATCTAGAAAAGTCTTCTTTTTCCCTCATTTTAAAACCGAGGAAACCAGCCCGGGTAAAGGCAGAGCTGGGACTCAAAGCTGGTCTTTTAACTCCAATCAAGCACTTCATTGGACGCAGCTGCCTTCCTGCAGAAGCATGTTCATATACTCCTCTTGATTCTCATTCGGGTGTTGACCTGCTAGTTTAATTTCACAGAAAAATAAACTAAGCCAAAGCCAAGCCAACAACTCCTCTTCCACATCCTCACAATTTTTAGTTAGTGTCTATTAAGTGAAAATGTCCACTGCACGAATTTCCTCTAATCTCCTATGTTACCAAACCAATTGCAATTCCAGAGTGTGTACTAAATTCTGACTCTTCTGCCTGGTTACTGGGATCCCCAAGCCCAGTGCTGTCTCCCTTCCTGTTTTTTATTCTGAGCAGCAGATACTGTTTTGCACAAGCCTGGAAAGATGTTTTCTATACTCAGGCAAAGTTGAGGGAAGATGTGCTCAAATTTTTTGCTAAACACTGCTTAATTTTTTTAACATCTTTATTGGAGTATAATTGCTTTACAATGGTGTGTAAGTTTCTGCTTTATAACAAAGTGAATCAGTTATACATATACATGTGTTCCCATATCTCTTCCCTCTTGCATCTCCCTCCCTCCCATCCTCCCTATCCCACCCCTCTAGGTGGTCACAAAGCACCGAGCTGATCTCCCTGTGCTGTGCAGCTGCTTCCCACTAGCTGTCTATTTCACCTTTGGTAACACTGCTTAATTTTATAGGCATGATCGCCCTCCTCTTCCCAGGCTTCCCAGGTTATACGCCTGGCCTATAAACATCTCACATGCCTTTCCCCTCCACTTGCTGGATTTCAGTGCCCAGAATGACCTCGGAAATCATGGGTTGAAGGTGGTGGGGTCGCCTCCGTCTTGGGTCCCTGAATGACTGCATGGAGCCAAGTACCCCTCTGACTTGGGCCCACATTGGGCTGCTACGTGAGTAAGAACTAAACTCTCAGGTGTTAAGCCTCTGAGATTGCGGGGGTTTATGGCAGTGGTTAGCCTACCTTCACTGAACAAAATTAACTGGTGGAAACCTAGTGTTCCTTGAAGAAGTGTAACCCTGACTTGCTTAATGTTCTTTGTTCTGACAAGATATAAAATTGTGTGGAAAACCCTGCTTCTGTGGAGCAGTTTCTCAGTAATCTGGGAAGCGGGCTTCTGGGCTAGTCCTTAGTTTGGAGCAAATAAAACTCTTGTCTCTTCTTCTTATTGATTGTTTATTGATTATTTTTGTAGACATTGCACAGAAAGATAAAATAAATTGGTTGGAGATACCTGAGGTTCATTTGGGGGCAGAGTCAGAATAATAATTCAAAGGAATTCCAACATCTAGAGATTTCTCTTATCCACATAGCACTATTATCACTTTTCTCAAAGCCCGGGGCCCGGAAATGACCCATGGGTTCTGCTCTCCTACAGATATGGTTTATTTAAGTATTTAAATGTGTCTCTCTCCACACCACGTGCACCCAGGTTAGAATCTGGGCCAATTTCACCACCTTTCAGGTTGGCCGTTGCCTGTCCTGTGGAATCAAAATGACAGATTTACACAGCTCTGGGGGTTGGATCAGAAAGTGCTTGTGAGTAAATGTTTGTTCTACGCTTCTTCCCAGGCTTAGCTGCTACCTGGAAGAGCCCATAGAGAGAGAAAACAAAACAAAACAAAACTTGTTTCTTTTTCTTGGGAAATAGGCAGAGGCACGGTGAACATCCACTACAGCTGTTCTCCACACCTGGGATACGTTTAATCAGAATATAATGCATCAAGCCCACAAAAACAGGGCGGAGTCCCTTCCTTGCCAAGGAAGTGGTAACAGCCCCACCTGCGTGCACATTACCTCCAACCCGACCCCTATCTGTGGGACGATTGGTGATTGAACTCTTTGGGCTTTGAACTCTTTTTTCCCTCCAATGAGTGTCCAGCCGATGGTCTTGCTGTGTGTTGTTTATTCCCCGGTACTTCATGGGTGGTTTTCTCTGAACTTTAACCCCTGAACCTGTGACCTGAAGGGCTGAGAGCTCTTATTTCCATCACATTTCAGCTGCACCCTCCCCTTCAACTGTAGGCAAACCATTTGATTTCTGCTGCCTTTGTGTTTCCATAAAAGGAAGTTTTTTGGGGGATGATTTCCAAGAAATCTCAAATGGTTTTAAGACCAAAAGCTGGCTTTGATTTCTTATCTCGTTTCCTCCATCTGTTTTGAGTTTTGTTCTTCTTGGTTTGCAGAGGTTTATAAAAGTGCATTTGTCATTTTCCAGCTTCACAGGTGAGAGCAGACGTTTCCAAAGAGCAAAGCTAGTCTGCGCTGAGGCCGAACCAGTAATCCATGTAGCTGGCCATTGGCTCTAAGCAGATCTCTTGTTCTGAGTATGTGTGCAGAGTGAAGGTACAGGCAGACAGGCTTCATGATTCCTGTGTTCTAAGAACAGAGGTGCTCTACAGGCTCACTCTCCAGCCTTCTTTTCCAGCAGGTACTAACTGATTTGTTTGAATTTTGAGCTGCAGTC
Organism: Stenella coeruleoalba; assembly: GCF_951394435.1. Taxonomy (NCBI): domain Eukaryota; kingdom Metazoa; phylum Chordata; class Mammalia; order Artiodactyla; family Delphinidae; genus Stenella; species Stenella coeruleoalba. Next base: position 173,956,575 of record NC_137147.1, on the reverse strand, counting down.
AAGAATGGAGGGTCTAATTGGATCTTCAAGCTAAACAAAATGTTCAGGACTTGTGCATAGAATATTGACTAATTTCTAACTTGAAGTCCTGTACTCTCCCTGGTGAGTAAAGAGAAAGGGTAGCAGGGGCTTGTTCTTGCGTATCTTCAGTGGTGGTGTCTTAGATCAAATACCTAAGACGTCGCCAAATGCGACCCAGGTCAGGTGCCCCAACCTTCTTTCCCATGCTATAAACAACTTTGGGGGCTTCTCTTCCCAACCATGATACTTGAACTGTGTATTCTCATCTTCATCATGATAGTAGAGCCTACACTTTGTGTTTTGCAATGAGAAGATGGACAATTCAAACCAAATGATTAAAATCCACATGGCTCTGGATGTAATGAAAAACAGTCACATAATGAGATACAATCTCTCTCTCACACACACATGCACACACCACTCATATATGTTTGGATTTTAATTTTACTCTGCATCCAATAGCACAGAAGGCTTCCTGTTGTACTGAAACCTCCATCTAAAAATAGATAACACCAGTAGGAAAGCTGGGGCAGAAGGTAACATTTCCCTAGCAGGTAATGGCCCACAGAAACAAACCAATCTCAGGTCAACCAATCTCACTCTGGAGAGTTTCAAGAGATCCATAGCTGTCCTGAATAGGTCAGGCCACATAGAAAAGACACAGGAGACTCAGCTTGGAGCTCTTGGGACCAGAGCAGATGACTTAATGTTTCTTTATATACAGCTATGTGTTCTTTGGGGGAAAAGATTGGGGCGGGGGATCAAGTTGGTTTGGGAAATTCTGCACTAAACAAAGTTAAACAGGTTTCTTTAACCTTTAATAGTCAGGTTTAATCACAAATCTCTAAGAGGGGAAAGTAAAAGGGAGCTTTTCCCAAACGTTTTTGACCTGGGAGTTCCTCTTCACTGGGAATCTCTAACATTTTCAAAGGGCACTAATGTCCCACCAAACCCAATTTGGAGAAGGCCATTTGGAGAAGTCAGGGAAGCCTCAGCTGTCTCAGCTCCACTGAGACTCTGCTCCCAAGTCAGCGGGGACAGTCCAAGGGGGTGGCCTTCATGTTTGGACACCAACATCCTTGGGAGTATGTGAAGACTTGCTCAGGGTACATCAGTACATGGATTAAAAAACGCTCTAGATCCACAACCTGCATGTGCACACTTTCCTAAAATTGCTCTGCAGAGAGCCGAACGGCTGTGAGCCATTCCAGTGGGCAGAGGGTCTCCCCTTCTACAAAGGCCACTTCATAAAGGTGAGACATGCCTCTCTCTCCCCCTCTTCTTACTATGATGAGGGGCCCACAAATCTCTGGGGTGCCAGACAAAATGCTGTTTTTTGAGGAAGTGTATGACTCTGTTGACTTAGTAATAAATCTTTTGGCAACTCAGATGATTTCTAATTCTTTGCTCTCATGAAAATTGTGGGAAGACCTAACTGAGCTGTCAGAGATTAGATCATTTAAAATAATTTTCATGATAGATCACCCTATCAGAAGGAGCTTGGTAACTGACATTGCTATGATAAAATTCCTTTCATTCCCATCTATTTTCATGAAAAAGGTTTCATGGTGCTAACAATAACTGTAACAATAATTATAAAATGGAAATAATGATGAGGAACCCCATCTATTTTGGTAAGGAGTCTGATGAAAGGTAGTTTTTCTGATAAAATTGTCCTTTTTATGTTTAATAATTATTTATAAAAATTATATTTTGATAAATCATATATTAATAGTGTCTATAATGATAATTTAGTCCCAGAATTATTTCTTTGATATCTAGAGCTATTTAGCTACAGGACTTAAAAATTAATTTCAAATTAATTGAAATGTGCAAGACTAATTTCAAGTTTTATATATATATTTCCTGCAGATAATTATTATGGGTGATCAATAAAAGAATTTTAGGCATAAAATGTATCACATTAACATAAAATCACGTGAAGAAAGTGGAGTGGAAATACAACTTTCAGGAGTAAATGAAATAATTTTGGCCTATTAAAGATGAGCTTGTTGGTATATATTAAAATGAATTGTGGTACATAAATTGCTATGGTATTAGATTGTATTGGAAATATTGAAAAAAGTCATATTAGAGGTTTTTAAAAATAATTTTTATTGGAGTAAGTTTTTTAAAAAACATTATTTATTTATTTATTTATATTTTTGGCTGCGTGGGGTCTTTGTTGCTGTGCGTGGGCTTTTCTCTGGTTGCAGTGAGTGGGGGCTACTCTTCGTTGCAGTGCTCGGGCTTCTCATTGCAGTGGCTTCTCTTGTTGCGGAGCATGGGCTCTAGGTGAGCAGGCCCTAGAGTGCACGGGCTTCAGTAGTTGTGGTGTGTGGACTCAGTAGTCGTGGTTCACAGGCTCAGTAGTTGTGGCTCGTGGGCTCTAGAGTGTAGGCTCAGTAGTTGTGGTCCACGGGCTTAGTTGCTCCGTGGCATGTGGGATCTTCTCGGACCAGGGATTGAACCTGTGTCCCCTGTATTGGCAGGCAGATTCTTAACCACTGCGCCACCAGGGAAGTCCCTGGAGTATAGTTGATTTACAATGTTGTGTTAGTTTCAGGTATACAGCAAAGTGAATCAGTTATATATATACATATATCCACTCTTTTTTAGATTCTTTTCCCATTTAGGTCATCACTGAGTACTGTGTAGAGTTCCCTGTGCTATACAGTAGGTCCTTCTTAGTTATCTATTTTATACATAGTAGTGTGTATATATCAATCCCAATCGTAGAGTTTTATTTTTAATTGTTCAGTATTTCCAATTCACCAGAAGTTATATCCTTTGTAACTATTTAAACTGATGAAGAAATGCTTAAGATGTTAACTTAAACAGGGGTGAAAAGACATGTAGTTTTAAAAAATTATTTTAAGGGGTAACCAAGCAGGAAGTTGAAGGTCTCTGCATCCAACAGCACATAAGAGAATGAAAAGGTAGGGGTCCAGAGATGGGCCACATTTGGTCTGATTCAGGCTCACTTCACCCTTCCGCCCTCTGCCATCCCTCTACTGTAGCATCCAGGTCTATCAGGTTCTTGGTGCCCTCAGCTCCCAACTTAATGTTCCACATTACCACTAATCTCCTTCTCCCAGGTGTGGCACTCATTTCTTTCAGACTTAATAAGCAATCACGTTGACTTGGCCCTAGGACCACCTCATGCACCTATCCCGGGAGTCGTGATCCCCTGCCCCACGCTCCCTGCCTTGTTCTTGCCCCAAATCCCAGAAACCTTCAAATGGTAGAAAGCCCAATGTTGGTCCCAATCCCCAAGCCCTAGTCCATACATCGCTGTCTCCACAATTAGCGTTAATTCGTAGGTTTACAGTTTTCAAAGTGCCTCCCTCTTTGTATTTACTCATTTACTCTTTACCACAGCCTGCTGTGATAGATAGAAGATAGAAAGAAGATGGATGGGTGGATAGACAGACAGATGGATAGATAGATACATACATAGGAGAAATTGGGGCTCAGCGGATTTAAGTGATTTGCCTGTGATGACACAGCAAGAAATGGTGGAGTTAATATTTGGATCCAGGTCATCTGTCTTTAGACTCTTTTCTTTATTCACAACATCTCACTGTTCCAAGTCCAAGGTCAAAGCAAACAAGTTGGGATCTTGAGTCTGGCTCACTTAGCGACCTTAATGAGTACAACTCCTGGAAATGGTGATGGGTGTTAGTACATTGTCCTTGTCTGATGGCCATTGTCTGGGGCCATCACACTTCATCGAGATTTTCTGCTGGACAGTCGGACAGGACTTACAGACAGCAAGGGAAAATCAACACATATGCATATTTACCATGGAACAAGATTACTTAACTCGGAACAAGATATTATGGTGTGGAGCCAAGACAAGCTGAGTATAAACAAACATTCACGTAAAAATGTGCAAGATTTGCCCTGACTGGTGTTTTAGTCTATGTAGCTGTACCAGAAATAAGACTGGGTTGGATGTCAAAATACCAGTCATCTAGCTTTAGTTTTTATTGTTAATTAAAGACAACGACTTTTAGAAACCAAGAGAAATACTATATCTGTTTCAACTTACCTCAAAAGGCCCAAATTTATAGATAGTTGTGGTTAAGTTGACTTTATGCTTTTGTGGTTATTTTTTTTTTAAACTTTTGAGGATCCCTTTTTTCTTTTCTTTTTTTTTTTAAGTGTATTCAGACTGCTAGACATACAGTTTAGAAAAATAATTATTCTGTCTTTTGGGCTTGATTTTTTTATTCTTCAGTGTGAGGTATTTCAATTGAGGCTGAGTCCTTAAGAACATTATAAAGTTAATTGGGATTTCTAAAAGTGATTGATTCTCTAGGACTTAAGTCATTTTGTAGGTAAGATACACAGTAATCGTTTTAGTCCACTTAGCCTACACGGGAAATAATTTGTTAAAGAAAAGGACTGCGGCATCGTAAACAGGACAAGGTCACCTTCCAAGACCACCTGGAAGTTCAGGTGTGCAGATGGCCAGGAGTTCAGCACCCGGGAACTTATTCTGCCTGTCCTCGTTGGTTGATTCCAGCTGTTTAATTCTGAGCACGGCTCAACTTGCTGGATAGTCAGCCTCCACTGGCAGCCAGGACCCGCTGGCTTCAATAGTCTTAATACAAGTTGAGAGGGTTACCACGACTGAGTTCTTGCGTGGAATTTAGAAGGAAATCTGGGTGAAACAGTGGGGCCTTTCCCAACAAAACTCTGGGTAACCAGAAAAACTTGATAGCCCCCAATGCCAGTTCTCTGTTCCCCTCTGGTTTTGCTCACTGAGCAGGGGCTGGACCACCTGAGTATAGTGCTTCATCCCTCTGTGACTGGATCATCAGACCGACGTGCATAGACTGTCCAACTGAAGGGTGTTAGCGATCACTTACCAGTGTAAATGACCACCCAGGGGGCTACTGACATTTGGGGCGGGAAAATCTTTTTCTGTGAAACTTGGCTGTGCAGGAGAAACAGCGTGCAGGCCTTTGGCCTCTACATAGCAATAATGCATCTGCCACCATTATTATGACAACTAAAATCACCTCTCCCACGTTTCCAAATACTGGGTGGAGGTGGGAGAGGAGGAGAGGGTCATATTATTTTCAGCTGCCCATGTTGCGTACAGGGAGGACACAGGGCTCCAGGCATGTGGAACATAATGCAAATTATATGACGTCAGAAGTTTATTCTGATATCTCTTGACTTTAAACATCCTCTGCTACTATCCATCTGTAAAGTAGGAATTAACATAGGAATTAATTTACTATTCATGGCCAGTGTGTGTGAAGTGCTTTAAAGTCCTACGCAAAAGGTACTAAATAAGTGCCCCAGATTATTTATTATCTATTTATCGTGTAAGGCAGTAGCAACAGGAGTATAAATTACAGAATAAAAAATTTAAATTGGAATCCATTCTGGAAGTACATTTTAAAAAAAGACAGATCGGGGTGGGTAGAATACAACTGTGCTCAGACTGATAGCTCTGGGAGGAGCTGGACTATTCCAGTCTGGGATAGTCTGGAATATTCTCTATAGGCCCCAATGCTGAGCACGAAGGCTGGCACGAAGCTGACAGTCAGCCGTGGTGTGTTCATCCAAACTGAAGCACGTGCATGTTTGCATTTGAGCTGCTCTCTTAGTTTGTCAAAAGGTGTATCTTGGAGTTTCACTTCTCATTACTCCAGGGGTTCCTGACCTGGTTTCTGTGGATTATGGTGAGGAAACTGGACCCTCAAAGTAGCCCAGATTGAGTGGGCACTCAGAAGGAATCACCCTGAAGCAGGTATGCAAGATGCGGTCAAAACAAGCCACCAGTGCTGCTGGGCAGGCGTGTAGAAGCAGCCCCTGGGCAGCCCATAAACCCCTTCCTGAAGGAGCTCTAGCATCCTGAGCAAGAGGCTGGCTGCCAAGTGCTCTGAGCTGCCGGGAACATCATCCGTATTCTTGTTTCTAATCTGCAGATACAGGCTCTGTGTCTGTAAGTACAAAGAAAGGAGCGGGGCTGGGTAGACAAGCAAATACGTGTGAGCACCCCAGGCTGCTTCTTGCTACATGCCTTCCAACAAAAGACGTGGAGCCTCTACTGCTGAGCCTCAGCATGTCCTGTAACCTTGTCTGTCATAGGAGCTTCCTCTTCTGGAACACACATAGTATTGGGTTTTTTCCCCTTAAACAATCAACTTTTGTTCTTTCCCAGCAGAACTCCCACACGGCCCCAGGCTACTCTTTCTCTAACTGGATTGTGGGAACACTACTCTCCTTTCCAGGTCTCCTTGGATCCATTAGGGACCTTCCCTGGAGAAAAGCTGTTTCTTGGGGTTCTAAGTGGTTCGTTACATTCCTCCACCTGGATCCAGGGGAGGAGTAGGGTAGTATGGACACAGGTTATACGTCCACCAGTTTCACCAAATGAGGCAATATAGAATGTCCACAATATCAAAGGATGCTCATCTGGAAATCCTAGCTGGCCCGGGAGTTCACACTTTAAAAAATGACTTTGCAACCAAATTCAGAGTGTGGCAAGCTCTTCAGGACTCCAGACCAGTTTTTTTTTCAATTAGCTAATGCCATGCGAAGAAAAAATGGAAGAGAGAGGGGAATGCTCTTGTGTGAAAGAAATATGAAAGGGACCTAAGTTACATCATAACCTTATACACTGTTTCAAATAAACCTATGGTAAGAAAAACTGTTTCAGGTATTTGAGGAACTTTTATGAAGTTGGGTTTCATAACTTTGTTGGGCATTATGTTAATGAAATTATGGTTTTGTGATATAATATTATATTTTCTTCTTTTTAGATGCCTAATGAAGTATTTAGTGGCAAAATGACTTGAGAACTTGGATTTGCTTTAATATATCCTAGCTTAAAAAAAAAGGACAACTGATGAAACAAACATGGCAAAATGTTGAATGGTTATTGAAGCTGGGTAATTGGTACCTGGGGGTTTGTTATACACTATTTTGGGGTATATTTGGAATTTTTTATCAAAACAATTTAGCAAGGGGAAAATTTCATGTTTTTTATAAAAATATGGGAATTAGTTATGGGATAAAGAACTTAACATATTTAAAGCTTTTGCTTTTTGTCTAGTTTAGAGAGAGCCTGGTTTCTTAGAACTTTTCCAATTAAAGCTCTTTGAAAAAGAGGTTTCTATTTGCAAATTTGGTATGGTTTACCTGAAGTTTAAAATTCATGTAGAGCTGTGTATTGCTCCATCAAAGTCCGCCTGCAGAGGGCGGTGTGTCACTCCATTCTGGCTGGCCCAGAGAGAGCTGTGTGTTGCTCCTTTAGATTGTGCTGGGAGAGGGCTGTACGTCACTCCATCAAAACTGGCTGGCAAAAGCTTTTAAGTTTCATTAGGTCCCATTTATTTATTTTTGTTTTTATTTCCGTTTCTCTAGGAGGTGGGTCAAAAAGGATCTTGCTGTGATTTATGTCATACAGTGTTCTGCCTATGTTTTCCTCCAAGAGTTTGATAGTGTCTGGCCTTACATTTAGGTCTTTAATCCATTTTGAGCTTATTTTTGTGTATGGTGTTAGGGAGTGTTCTAATATCATACTTTTACATGTACCTGTCCAGTTTTCCCAGCACCACTTATTGAAGAGGCTGTCTTTTCTCCACTGTATATTCTTGCCTCCTTTATCAAAGATAAGGTGACCATATGTGTGTGGGTTTACCTCTGGGCTTTCTATCCTGTTCCATTGATCTATATATCTGTTTTTGTGCCAGTACCATACTGTCTGGATTACTGTAGCTTTGTAGTATAGTCTGAAGTCAGGGAGGGTGATTCCTCCAGCTCTATTTTTCATTCTCAAGATTGCTTTGTCTATTCGGGGTCTTTTGTGTTTCTGTACAAATTGTGAAATTTTTTGTTCTAGTTCTGTGCAAAATGCCAGAGGTAGTTTGATAGGGATTGCATTGAATCTGCAGATTGCTTTGGGTAGTAGAGTCATTTTCACAATATTGATTCTTCCAATCCAAGAACGTGGTATATCTCTCCATCTGTTTGTATCATCTTTAATTTCTTTCATCAGTGTCTTATAATTTTCTGCATACAGGTCTTTTGTCTCCTTAGGTAGGTTTATTCCTAGATATTTTATTCTTTTTGTTGCAATGGTAAATGGGAGTGTTTTCTTGATTTCACTTTCAGATTTTTCATCATTAGTGTATAGGAATGCCAGAGATTTCTGTGCATTAATTTTGTATCCTGCTACTTTACCAAATTCATTGATTATCTCTAGTAGTTTTCTGGTAGCATCTTTAGGATTCTCTTTGTAGAGTATCATGTCATCTGCAAAGAGTGACAGCTTTACTTCTTCTTTTCTGATTTGGAACCCTTTTATTTCTTTTTCTTCTCTGATTGCTGTGGCTAAAACTTCCAAAACTATGTTGATAATAGTGGTGAGAGTGGGCAACCTTGTCTTGTTCCTGATCTTAGTGGAAATGTTTTCAGTTTTTCACCATTGAGGACGATGTTGGCTGTGGGTTTGTCATATATGGCCTTTATTATGTTGAGGAAAGTTCCCTCTATGCCTACTTTCTGGAGGGTTTTTATCATAAATGGGTGTTGAATTTTGTCGAAAGCTTTCTCTGCATCTATTGAGGTGATCGTATGGTTTTTCTCCTTCAATTTGTTAATATGGTGTATCACGTTGATTGATTTGTGTATATTGAAGAATACTTGCATTCCTGGAATAAATCCCACTTGATCATGGTTATGATCCTTTTAATGGAAACCATAAACAAGACCAAAAGACAACCCTCAGAATGGGAGAAAATATTTGCAAATGAAGCAACTGACAAAGGATTAATCTCCAAGATTTACAAGCAGCTCATGCAGCTCAATGACAAAAAGAGAAACAACCCGGGGCTTCCCTGGTGGTGCAATGGTTGGGAGTCCGCCTGCCAATGCAGGGGACGCGGGTTCATGCCCCGGTCCGGGAGGATCCCACATGCCGCGGAGCGGCTGGGCCCGTGAGCCATGGCCGCTGAGCCTGTGCGTCTGGAGCCTGTGCGTCTGGAGCCTGTGCTCCGCAATGAGAGGCCCGCGTACCAAAAACAAAAAAAAACAAAACAAAAAAAACAAACGACCCAATCCAAAAATGAGCAGAAGACCTAAATAGACATTTCGCCAAAGAAGGTATACAGATTGCCAACACACACATGAAAGAATGCTCAACATCACTAATCATTAGAGAAATGCAAATCAAAACTACATTGAGGTATCACCTCACACCGGTCAGAAAGGCCATCATCAGAAAATCTGCAAACAATAAATTCTGGAGAGGGTGTGGAGAAAAGGGAACACTCTTGCACTGTTGGTGGGAATGTAAATTGATACAGCCACTATGGAGAACAGTATGGAGGTTCCTTAAAAAACTCAAAATAGAACTACCATACGACCCAGCAATCCCACTACTGGGCATATACCCTGAGAAAACCATAATTCAAAAAGAGTCACGCACCAAAATGTTCATTGCAGCTTTAGTTACAATAGCCAGGACATGGAAGCAACCTAAGTGTCCATCATCAGATGAATAGATAAAGAAGATGTGGCACATATATACAATGGAATATTACTCAGACATAAAAAGAAAGAAATTGAGATATTTGTAGTGAGGTGGATGGAACTAGAGTCTGTCATACAGAGTGAAGTAAGTCAGAAAGAGAAAAACAAATACCGTATGCTAACACATATATATGGAATCTAAGAAAAAAAAATGGTCATGAAGAACAAGGAATAAAGACACAGACCTACTAGAATTCCTACAGGAATAAAGACACAGACCTACTAGAGAATGGACTTGGGGATATGGGGAGGGGGAAGGGTAAGCTGTGACAAAGTGAGAGAGTGGCATGGACATATATACACTACCAAATGTAAAATAGATAGCTAGTGGGAAGCAGCCGCATAGCACAGGGAGATCAGCTCGGTGCTTTGTGACCACCTAGAGGGGTGGGATAGAGAGGGTGGGAGGGAGGGAGACACAAGAGGGAAGAGATATGGGAACATATGTATACGTATAACTGATTCACTTTGTTATAAAGCAGAAACTAACACACCATTGTAAAGCAATTATACTCCAATAAAGATGTTAAATAAATAAATCCTAAGCAGTTGTGAAATAAATAAAAATATTAATCCAATAAAAAACTGGCCGGCAAAATATTTACGAACAATAAGTGTTGGAGAGGGTGTGGAGAAAAGGGAACACTCTTGCACTGTTGGTGGGAATGTAAATTGATACAGCCACTGTGGAGAACAGTATGGAGATTCCCTGAGAAACTAAAAATAAAACTACCATATAACCCAGCAATCCCACTACTGGGCATATACCCTGAGAAAACCAAAATTCAAAAAGAGTCATGTACCAAAATGTTCATTGCAGCTCTATTTACAATAGCCAGGACATGGAAGCAACCTAAGTATCCATCAACAGATGAATGGATAAAGAAGATGTGGCACATATATACAATGGAATATTACTCAGCCATAAAAAGGAATGAAACTGAGTTATTTGTAGTGAGATGGATGGACCTAGAGACTGTCATACAGAGTGAAGTAAGTCAGAAAGAGAAAAACAAATACCTATGCTAACACATATATATGGAATCTAAAAAAAAAAGAGAAAGAAAAAGAAAATGGTCAGAAGAACCTAGGGGCAAGCCGGGAATAAAGATGCAGACCTACTAGAGAATGGACTTGAGGACATGGGGAGGAGGACGGGTAAGCTGGGACAAAGTAAGAGGGTGGCATGGACATATATACACTACCAAATGTAAAATAGATAGCTAGTGGGAAGCAGCCGCATAGCAGAGGGAGATCGGCTCGGTGCTTTGTGACCGCCTGGAGGGGTGGGATAGGGAGGGTGGGAGGGAGGGAGACGCAAGAGGGAAGAGATATGGGAACATATGTGTATGTATAACTGATTCACTTTGTTATAAAGCAGAAACTGACACACCATTGTAAAGCAATTGTACTCCAATAAAGATGTTAAAAATATAAAATAAAACCAGCCAGGAGAGGGCTGTGTGTTGCTCCATCCGGGGGACGGGGAGGTTCCTTTATGCGGCTGCATTCTAACAGGCAGAGAGAGGATTGTATGTCACTTCATCCTGGCCGGCCAGGAGATGGTTGTTATGTTGCTCGTGGTTATGTATCGGTTCGTCCTAGCCACTGGGATGTAGTTATATTTTACTATCGACCGGGATGCAGCTGTGTTTTCCACAAAATTCAATAAATGAGGAACGGCAGAGAGAACACAGACATTACTGCGTTACCAGCACATGTGTTTTCTGCGATTTCATTGTTCCACGCCTCAGGAGAAATGTCACAGAAGCTGGATGTGATCTAGAATCAGAGATACAGACAATAATCGTAACACTGCCGGGTTTTTGTTTTGTTTTAAGTTAGTCTCTTCTCTTCCTCTGATTAATATCTCTGGAAAGTTCTGTTCGTACACACAGAGTTTCATCCCTGACATGCAGACTTCCCTCTCATCTTCTATTCTCCTCCAGATCGCCTTCAAAGCTGCTGATTTATTTTCAAGACGCTTTCTCAGATCTCTGGCTCTCTTCCAGCCTCCCCGGGAAGAACTGTGTTTGTAATGAGCTCATCTTCCTAATGAATCATGGACTCTGTCCAGAAAACTTAGTACCCAGAAAACTTAGTACCCAGGAAAATGCAGTTCCTGGTCAACTTGTGAACGCTTTTCCTCTTGCCTGCCTCTCTGTCCACCTCTTCCTCACCTCTCTGTCCACCTCTTCCCCTCCCTATAACATTTCTTTAGCTTCAACATTGTATTTTTCTTGAGGACATCAGGTTTCATCTCTGTGGGCCTTGCTGAGTCAGGCTGTTTATATCAGCTCATGGAGGAAAGCTCACACGGGATGACGAGCTGCCAGCCAACCTGACTGTAGTCACGCCAACCAACCTTCTAATGAGGGCTGGCTGTTCCCCAGCGCAGACAGGGTAAACAGTTGACGTTTGTGCCCACCTAGCCCAAGGTGCTTGTCACAGGGCGCCCCTGGGGGAGGAGAGAAAACTTACTCAGGGGTAAATCTTTCAAACGAATCATCTTGTTTGTGGACGGTAATCCCTACAGTGAAGGAAAGTCTCAAGGGCACCGCAAGTGGGGAGGACTTCGCATCACCTCTGGCTCAGGTGAGTCAGACTGACCTAAAGGGGAGCCCGCCCCTCAGCTGTGCTCCCTGCAAACAGTCCCCAGGCTGCCGCTGCTCCAATAGCTGCATCCCAGGGCTTCTCACTCCTTCTCCCGGGGATCTTGCTAAACTGCAGATTCTGAGTCAGCAGGTCCGTGGTGGGGTCAGAGCTGCTGTGTTTCTAACAAGCTCCCAGGTGACGCTGCTGCCGCGAATCCCTGGACAGGGACTCAAGCAGCCTCTTCCGCTGGTTCTCACGCCTCCCTGCACATTCAAATCACCTTGAGAACATTTCGGAAATACTAATGCCCAGGCCAACCTCACCAGGATCGCTGGTGAGAAGGTGCCCTCGTGGACTGAGGGCTTCGTTCCTGGATGTACCACGTGGGCCTCTTCTAGGCCTGCTGACGACGCGAGTGATGCTAGAGGGAGAGACAGACAGACAGACAGGCAGTTAGAGAACATGAAAGTACCAGGATGGAAACCACAGTCTTTTTATAACCTAATCTTGGAGATGGTACCCCGCTGCTTCTCCCATATTCCATTCATTAGAAGCGAGGATTACCCAAGGGCTTGACTACCAGGAAGTAGGGACCGTAGGCGGCACCCCACAGCATTGTCCCTCTGTTGGCGCTCTCACGACCGCTCAGCCACCCTTGCCGACCGGACAGAGGGGGTGAGGCTGGACCGTGATTTGTGGCCCAAGTCCACGTGCTGAGGGAGAGGCAGCATGGGAACAGAGCTGCTGGATTCTGGAAAGACCCAAGGTGTTCTCAAAACGATATGCACTCAACTCATGTCTTTAAAATCTTTTATTTGCTGTAAGGATGTAGCACAAAACACCAAAGCATTAGCAAACTGCCCTGGAGAAGCTGCAAGCTTCAAGACACAACATTTCCTACGTGACTTGAGAAGCTTTTAACTCCTCAGAGGTGGGGGGCGGGGAACAAGCTTTGGTGAAATGCCTCAAATCCACGGGTGCACCCCATCTACCAAAGGGTGTCAACGTGGTCCTTCTTACAGAACTCACGAGTTCCGATGCTCCACGTGGAGGTGGAAAATGAAGCCGTGCCCACAGCTGGTCCTCATGACTGAGGTTAAACCCGGACACAGACACTGGCTGGAAAGGGCTCTTCCTCTGGACCAGGTCAAGTGGCTCCCCTCCACCTGAAGATGAGGGGGAACACCCTCAAGGGCAAAATCCACCAGTGGACCCGGTAGACGTGGCCCCTTCTCTCTAAGGCCAACGCTCATGTGCAGAGGGGTTCACAGTGCCTGAAGCACTTGACGGTGAATTACCATTCACTATTCACCATTCACTGAATTATCATTCAGTCCTCACAACAGCCTGTGAGGTGAGTGGGAATGGTCCTGATGTCTGCCTCGTACACAAGGAAACGGAGACTCAGAGGGAGGAATTGAGTTGTGTAAGGGGCAGAGTTGGGCCTGAGTGGGTCTGGGATGCAGACCTGCCCTCCTCAGAGCCCAGGGCGACTCACCCTCACAGCTGAGCAAATGAGGAAGGGGCAGCGGAAACCCGGCCGAGTGCAGGGTAATAAGTGGGCTCATTTCACAGCTTTGGAAGAAAGATGTGTTTTCACGGAGGCCTCCTGGGCCAGCAGGAAATATAATAGAGCCCACGAGCAGGTGAAGGCATAAGAGAAGGAGGCCGACGGGGATGTCTCTTGGGTCCTTCCTGACCCACTCTCCAGGCTGGACTCCCAGCTCTCACCTCTGTGGCCACCCACAAGCCCAGCATGATCTGGGCTGAAAACTCGGTCCTCTCCCTTGTCCTGTTCCACCCTCTCAGGTGAGGGCTTTCTCACTCACCAACAATTTCCTGAGCACCTCCTGTGTGCCAGGCACGTCCTAGCACTGAGGATACAGCCGTGAGCGACACACCGCACGACACACCTCTGCCCTCGTTGAGGTTCCACGACCCCCTTCATCTCTCCTCAGCCCCTCCGTGTGTGCTGGAGCTGGAGGCATGGTCAGAAGAGTGGGGCATGTGAGTCCATCATCCGTTTCTTCATCATCTGCTGAAGAAGCAGCAGGTAAGCTTTCTCCTCTCCAGGGGCAGGGCTGTGCAGAGTGACCTTTCCCAGTGGGAGGCCCTCTCATGATGGACCCCGCGCAGGCACACTGTGACGTGTGCCCAGGAAAGTGCTGGTAAAACACTGGCTGGGATCACTGAACACCAGACATCCCCTGGCCGTGTCTCATCAGAGGCCAACAACTCTGCGTGTTCCTCATGGTGTTTCCCCCCATCCCCCCAGGTCAGCCCTGAGGGGATATTGGAGAGTCCCAGAGCCCAAGTGGAATCCAAAGCCTTGATCGTGGTCCCGGATGTGCCACTAACGAGCTGGATAATCTTGGGTGAATCATTCTAATCTTTGTCTTCTGTATCTTCATTTACGCCATGATGGATCCCCAAGGTAGCTTCCAGCTCTAGAACCCTCTGACACCCAGACATCACCGAATCCCCGTGTTACAATTGCGCTGGGTGCCAGTGCCTCGCTTTGGGTTTTGCTCTTTGCCTGGAAAAGACTGTTGCCGTGTCCCGTGTACCCTGTTTTCTTCCTGAGAAACATGGGAAAGCGTCTCAGTTGAACCTGTGAATTTCGGGCTTTGCCAGCTCTGGATCCCAGCCCAGAGGCAAGGGAGAACATGAGTTAGAATTGTTATAGTGGTTATGAAACCCACACTTCCCGTCAGTTCTTTCCAAGTCTGGTGTTAAATGAACAAGTTCAAATATGAATGTTAACAAGGGTGATTCAGGCCCAGAGAAGGGCGTAGCATGACGCTGGCTTTAAATAATGGCAATGAAAGCAGTTTTCTGATCCGTTTGTTGACAAAAGGCAGCAAGAGATCATTCGTCTAGTTCAGTGATCTCCAAACAGTTTTGATGGTGCACCCTTCTGACATAGTGTTTTTGAACATGCAAGCATTCCTGATATGTGAATATTTATGTATTTGGAAATTACAGGCATGTAGTATTATGCCTACAAATGAACATATAAAGCGTACACAAAGGAAGAAAATTAAAAGGACAAGATCAAAACAAACTCTTGGCAGCAGAACAAATTGTTTATCTTTGTTACCTTAATGTGATTTAGTAGGTTGTTTATTTTTGTAATACAGTGATTTGCAAGTCCGATTCCAAGTCTAGTTTATCTAAATTCTTGGTCTCTAAGCACTGTTGTAGCTGAAAACGTTGCAATGCAAAAATATGTAGATCGAAATGGAAGAAATCCATTGTTGGGGGGCTTGTAACTGGGGACTTGACCGAATCCAAATTGGAAACGTACAAGACTGAAGGTGGTGTCGTTACAGGACGTCCCTTCCTTCCAATCTCCTTCTTCTACCCTTCCTGCCAAAGACCCTGTACCCCACTAAATCACGCTACCCAAATATAGAACTACAATCCAGGTACAAACAATTTCCCAAAGACCCTATATTTCTTGTAAAACAGTAGGTCAATGTTTGTATTTAACTCTTACTAAACACTGACATTTTTTGAAAACTCACAGCTGAATGGAAATATATATTAATGTCTTTCTCTTGATTAAGACAATCCAGGGAGCTGGGGGCTTCAGACCACTAGAGTAATGGCCCCCAAACTCTTAGAGGATGTGGCCCCTGTTTGTGGCACTCAGCATACTACCAAGTAGAATGGACTAAGAAAAGGAGACACAGTGCAAATAGCTTTTTAAAAGATGAATTTGTAAAGAAAATGTGGTGTTTACATTCAACGGAATATTATTCAGCCTTGAAAAGGAAGGAGATCCTGCCATTGGTGACAACATGGCTGAACCAGAGGGACATTAAGTGAAATTAGCCAGTCACAGAAAGACAAATACTGTATGATTCCACTTATATGGGGAAAGGTCAAACTCATAGAAGCAGAGAATACAGCAGTGGCTGCCAGGGGCTTGGGAGTCAGGAAATGGAGAGTTGTTATTCAGTGGGTATAAAGTTTCAGTTATGCTGGATGAATCTAGAGATCTGATGTACCATATCATGGCTATAGTTAACAACACAATCTTGTGCAGGACACAGTTTGTTAAGAGGGTAGATCTCATGTTAAGTGTTCCCACCAAAACCCAAACAAACAAAACCAAAAGGACACAAGGAGACTCTGAGAGGTATTGGATATTTTTATTACCTTGCTTGTGGTTATGGTATCATGGGTGTTTGCATATGTCCAAACTCATCAAACTGTACACATTAAGTATGTGCAGTTCTTTGTAAACCAGGTGTACCTCACCAAAGCTGTAAAAACTGATTTGTATTTAATTACTCCAAGTGGCATCTACGTCTATTGAGCAAGAGTAAATACACGTAGGAGACGTATCTCATCAGTCCACAGGCAAGGAATCAGGCAACATTGCAACTGCAGTCCTCGACCACAGCCAAGCCCCCACGAAAACACTCCCCTAGAGGGAGGGAAAGCACTTGGGAATAAATATCCAGACCTCTTAGTGATTGTCTTGAAAATCCAAGCCTATTACATGTGACATTCCTTATAACTAACCAAAGGGCCTTGTGGTAAAGCAGGCATTGTGAAATCATAAGTCCTTTCCTAGTGCCAGTCGGTGTGCTAAGCGACAATTGTGACCGCGCCAAAAAGTACAATGAAGTGAGAAAACGGAGAGGAGTACAGCTACAACGCTTGCACTGAAAGGGGACCATCTGTGGTCTAACTGAGATGCTAGGACGTCCCCTCGGGCAGTGGTTCTCAAAAATGAAACGGTCATGAGAAACACCTGGGCATCTTGTTAAACCGCAGATTACGATTCAACAGGCCTGGGATGAGGCCTGAGATTCTAAATTTCTAACAAGCTCCCAAGAGACGCAGGTGCTGCAGGTTCAAGACCACACCTTGAGGGACGAGACCCTCCCATCGGTGTGTCTTCGACAGGGGAGTCCAGTCTTTCCCGAGCCTGTCACAACTAGCTGGCAGCAGTCCAACAGGTGTGGCCTCCAAGAGAGGCTGGCACTGGTGGGCTCTACCTAAAGCAGAGAAGCTAAAGGTAGTAACTAACTAAGGTAGTTACTAAGGTAGCCCAGCCAACTACCCTTCAGTATCACCTCCAGCCAATCAGATGGCACCTTCCCGTGAAACTTCTTTAAATCCACTTCCCATCCTTTCCGAGGGGTGGGCACTGCAGCGGGAGACAAGCCGCTCTTTCGGGGAAGAGGCAGCGGCTGAGCAGCTGAAAATAGCTCTGAGGGCAGATGAAGTGGGGCTGCATCTCTGCTTGGGCCGTCAGCACAAAGCCCTCCCAGGGTAGCTCTTCGTGGAAAGTCCCCCTGTGACCTGAGCCGGCAGAGAGGCAACTCCAGTGGGAATAAGCCAGCTCTCACGTGCTGGGCAGGACTGGTTCCAGCACCCACACCTCAAAGGTAAGACCAGGAGCCCCAGGGGCAGCCGTTTCTTCCGGTCGGGACCACTGTGGTTCTTCCTCTCCTTTTCTGAAGGAAGCTGCCCGCTGGGATTTCAAGGCGATACTCTGGCCCCCGCGCTCCCGTGAAGTGGCTAGAAACTGCTGTTGTCTTTCACTAGAGAAGACGTAAAGGAAAAAGATTTTCTCAGTAGCGAGAAAAGCTGTTAGACTTGGTTGAAGCAGAGCAAGGTGCCCCAACCCCCCAGATAAACGTGTGCAACCCTGTTTTCCCCAGAGGAAATGAGGCAGTTTTTGAAACGTTTCTTAAAGCGACTGTGAATTAGCTTGTGATACTCTTCAAGGCATCTGCCCGCAGAGTCACGCTTTGAGCAGACTTGCCAGTGAATCGTTTTGGGAGGCTACGTGGCTGATTTCCCCACTCAGGAAGAGCTGCAGGAACCTCTTGCTTTCCCTTACCGACCCCTGGTTATTCGTTACAGATGGCGGTAGTGGAGGGTGGATCTGAATGACTGAGGGCAAATGCCAGGAATATTTTGCTCACCTTCTCACCCCCAGGACACCAGTCAGCACTATTTGTTGCACGAATTTATGAATCTCCAAATTACTGAGTTAGTAAATGGAACTGGCAGGTCAGCCTCTCTGCCAATTACATGTCCCGGGCGAATGCACGTGGTCCCGCCACGCAGCTCCCCTTGGTTCTCCCACCTGCAGCCTGCTTGTTTGGGCGCTGGCTGTCTCAGCTGTGCTGCTTCGTTTTCCCTTTGTCTACGCTCTGCTCTCGCTCTGGCCATTCATTAGCCTGCTAGATTCAGGGCCCTCTTAGAAACTACCAGGACGCTAGCTCTGCTTTCCTGTTTACAGAGGACAGGCAGGTGGAGCCTTGAGAGCCCTCACCAGGTGTGCTGTCACCAGCACCACTGTCTAACTTGCTCGCGGGGGCCATCAGAGGGGAGGGTTTGAGAAAGTAGGGCTTTGCCACATTGCCTTGAAGCCCAGTTGGAGTAGAGGTCAAAACCCTCCTCTATGTCCTTTTAACCCCTTTGTTCGTCTTCCCTCTGTGCCCAGGCAGAGGGACTTTTAAACTGGAAAAGGTATTGATTCAGAACTGAGCAACCCAACCTAGCATGTCAGGGCTGCGATGGCTTCTGGGAAATGGCCAGAACCTACCTGGAGCCAGTGGGGACACGAGTCACCAACCTGCCCTGGACCTTGCCTGGTGTCATCTCTGTGTCGTCTTAGGGTCAGCTTAGTGTCCTCCCACCACTAGGATGGATGTTCACCCAGTATTCCGTTTTAACCAAGCCTGGCCCTCTAGCAGTATTCATAACAGCTGGAAGGGACAGTGTTCCGAGTCCATTTAATCAGACAGTCCCAGATGTTTCCTTTCAGTTGGCCAACTGTGTGTATGTGACGCCTTCAGGATGCCTAGGAGAACGCCAGGGGCTCTGAGGACCTAATCAACAATAGACACGCTTAGGCAGCGGTGGCCAGGGCTTGGCCAGGTGGAAAGGATGAACAGCTGGAGAACAGAGGATCTTCAGGGCAGTGGAAATACTCCGCATGATACTATAATGGTAGATACACGTCATTATATGTGTTCAAACACCAAGAGTGACCCCTAATGCAGACTGCGGACTCTGGAGGATGCTGGCGTGTCAGTGTAGGTCCATCCGTTGTAGCGGATGCTTCACTCTGGTGGGGGGGGGACGTTGCCGGTATGTGGCTCTGCTCCTCTGAGAATGAGGTACAGGGAGAGAAAGTCATGGATTAAGACCTGGAGGCGCGGGGACACGCTCTGGCTGATCTGGACGTGACGGGTGGGTTGTCTGCACACGACGGGGGCAGGAAAGAGGCTGCTGTTGGTTATGACAGAAACTCATCTAGGGTTCCTTCCCCCACCCTGCCTCACCTGGCCCCTTCCTCCCTCCCTCTTGGGGAACAGACGCTGAGCTGTGTGCAGGCTGGAAACTCACATTCTGCGTCAGATGCTTAGTTTATTTGGGAGCCGATTGTGAGCAAGCTTGGACCTCCTTGTCTGCTTCCCTGTGGCCCAAACACTGGCTGGCCACATGGCCAGGCATGGGCCAGCCTGGAATGAAGACCCTGTGGTAGGGCCCCCCCATGGCGTCCAAGACTTCAGGCTGCCCCGGTTGGCTAATTCTCACCTGGGGTGATTTGCTCACTCTTGGTTGCTGGAGTCTGGGGAGGGGGGTGGGGACCCTTCGGGATGACCTTTCTCATGTCTTGTTTGAACTCTTACAATTTGGCTGAATTTCTTTTTTTAAAAAAATTTATTTTATTGAAGTATGGTTGATTTACAATGTGTTAATTTCTACTGTACAGCAAAGTGATTCTGTTATACGTATATATATATATATATATATATACATTTTTTCATATTCTTTTCCATTATGGTTTATTACAGGTTACTGAATATAGTTCCCTGTGCTATATAGTAGGACCTTGTTGTTTATCCATTTTATATATACCAGTTTGCATCTGCTAAACCCAAACTCCCACTCCATCCGTTCCCCACCCCCTCTCCCCCTTGGCAACCACCAGTCTGTTCTCTATGTCTGTGAGTCTGTTTCTGTTTCATAGAAAAGTTCATTTGTGTCATATTTTAGATTTCACATAGAACTGATATCATATGGTATTTGTCTTTCTCTTTCTGACTTTCTTCACTTAGTATGATAATCTCTAGTTGCATCCATGTTGCTGCAAATGGCAGTATTTCATTCTTCTTTATGGCTGAGTAATATTCCATTGTATATATATATACACAGACACCACAACTTCGTTATCCATTCCCCTGTCGATGGACATTTAGGTTGTTTCCATGACTTGGCTGAGTTGCTTAAGGACCTGGCTCAGTGGTTGTCGGATGTGGCTGCACATTGAAATCACCCGTATGAGTCTCGCTGGTTCTGATGTAATTGGTCTGGGGTGTGACCTCTGCAGTGGGAATGTTTAAAGCTCCCTCTGATGATTCTAGTGTTGGGAAAAGGCGGGGGCTCAGTGGCCCAGCTGAAGCATTTCTAGATCTGATGAGGATTAAATAGCCTGACACTGGAACTCCTTACTGCCCTCATCTGGTTCGTACGAAGAAGAGATGACTTGGAGAAGAAAGATTGGGTTAGGATGCTTCTCTGGAAACCCTCCTATCTTTAAGGCTAAATGTTCTTTAAGGCTAAATCCACCAGGTGACCAATCTCTTATCTTTTGAGTAAAGGATTTGAAAACACTTTTGATACATGTTATATATCAGATAAGATACAGAATGCCCAGTTAAACTTGAATTTCAGAAAACAGTGAATTTATTTAGTATAAGCATAGCCTATGTAATATTTGGGATATACTTATACTAAGAAATTATTCAAATTCAACTTGGAATCCTGTATTTTTGTCTGAAAAATTGGGAGATTATAATAGATAAAGTACTCAGAATTCTTCTGTTACAGATGACCAAAACCCAACTGAAACTAATCCAAGAAAAAAAAATAAATTAATTAATGGGTTTCTGTAACTGAAAAGCCTGCTTATTGGGGCTGTGTTTAGATGTGTCCAGGGAGCTGTCTCCATATTTCTTAGCTCCTCTTTTCTCCATCCAGGTCTTTCTAAATAGAGGGAAAGAAGGCCTTTGGGGGCTCTGGCCTTGCCTAGTCCTAACAGCTTGTGATCCCAGTGGAAGAGAGTCTCTCCTGAGTGCTGAGGAACAGGCAAGGCTGATTTTTCTGGCTTGAGGCCACACATCTACCCCTGAACCACTGTGGCCGAGGAAGTTGAGTAGTGGGTTTGCTCTTGTGTTTATCCCATGCCGGTCCTTATGGCTGGAGGGGTGGTTACTCCCTGCCCCACCCCCCGCCCCTAAATCACATGGACTGATCAGCATTACAACAGATGGGAATATGGGCGGTTTTCCAAGCGAAAGGATTCTGAGCACGCTATGTCTACTACATGCAAAGAGGGAATGCACTTCTTTTTTTTTTTTTTTTTTTTTTGCGGTACGCGGGCTTCTCACTGTTGTGGCCTCTGCCGTTGCGGAGCACAGGCTCCGGATGCGCAGGCTCAGCGACCATGGCTCACAGGCCCAGCCGCTCCGCGGCATGTGGGATCTTCCCAGACCGGGGCACGAACCCGCGACCCCTGCAGGCGGACTCTCAACCACTGCGCCACCAGGGAAGCCCGGAATGCACTCCTTGATCGTCCCAAACGTTAGCATCCACTGCCTAAGGAAGGGAGGATCTGAATTAGCTAGGATGGCTGTGAGGTCAGAAAGAGTGGGCGACCCCCTGAGGGTCTCTAAATGAACTTCACAGCTGCTCAGCTGTTCTAGCAGGAGAGCACACACACCTTACCTCTCTGCCGTCCAGAGGGGGTTCGTGCATGAAGAAGAGACCAAGGTCTTTAGTGTGTCATGTGGGGTGGGGCTAGAGGGCCAGTACTGCCTTGCTGGGGGCATCCTTCCTCCAGCTCTGTGTACCCCTCTGGCTATACAGAAAGGGGGAAACCTCTCAATCTGCTATGGTTGAAGACCCCCACTTCTGATGTCTGAATGGCTCGTCCACAACATTCTGACTGCACTGTGCCCTGGTCACCTCACCAAGGTGGCACCTGAAAATGCTCTGGCGGGTGGGTGGCTGGCTGTTTACACTCCAGAGGGAGGGGGAGGGCTGCAGGAGTTGCCCCATTCTGCTCTGTGCCATGACCTTTCTGTTCGTGGGGCTCATGTTTGAGTTCTCGGCTGTCCCGCTAGAGCATAGGCTTCTTAAAGGCAGAGACTCTTCCTTCTCTTCTTTCCTTGGGTCCAGCGTGGGGCTTTGTTGGATGTATTAAATTACTAGAAAGGTGGGGAAGAAGGCTCTGTTATCCTCCTGTCCCCAGTTCTCATAAACCAACATTTCTATTTAACACACCTCTCCATCAGGGAGTGTCTATCAGAATCAATGTGTTCAAATGAAATGGCTTATCTCATGCTTTAGGAAATCGTGATGGAGAAGGTGGGGATGTTGGGTTGGACAGGAATGTGTTTTTGGTTTTTGAAGAGCTCCACCAATAATTCTGATAAGCTGCTCTCTTCTTCCCACAAACCACCTTCAACGGAAAATAGTTCTGAAACAATTCTCTCCTGTGGCTTAGAATATCAAAACTAAGTCTGGAGCAGCAATGCCTGTGGTTCGATTTCAACACATCTTCACACTACGTGGTATGCCACGATTATGTTGGAAATAATTTAGTACAAACGTCAGCCAAATAAAGTTGCATGTCGCTAACCAATTCTAGTCTTATATTTAGAAGTACTTTCATGCAAGCACAAAAGGAGATTTCTAGAAAAAGAGGTTCATTAATTGGGGGAGGTGGTTTCCCTTCTTCCGATGACTTAGGTTTAGTTCTGACAGAGCTTGAGGGTGGGACTTAAAGTTCTTTTTCCTCTGGCTCCTGAAAAACGTGTTGTGACAGTGATCCCCATGATGTCTGGGGATGGAACTACTACTGGCAACATGGATATTAAATATGGGGAGGAAGGAATGCTCTGTTTGCTTTACTTCAAGTTATAATGAATAAGAATCAAATCCTGCGCAATAATGTCAAAAAGAACTGGGAGCTGGGAAGCATGAAGTCGAACAATAGCAGTGGGAGGGGCTCAGTGTGGGGTTGCCAGGCTGGCAGAATAGCAACGGAAAGTGGTGAGTAACAGCTTGTGGATGAGAGACACCTAAAACCCAGGACTCGGACTCGCCTGTGATGTAGATTCCAGCTGGCGACTCTGAACTTATTCCAGTGTCCCAGCTATCGGCAACCACAGAAGAGCTTTCCCACACCCAGGTCTCCTCCATCTCTGTCCCACTCAGCTCAAGGTAAACCACGCCTCTCTAGAACCAGTGGGAACATAACTAAACTCAATGGTTATCTGGTCCCAACACTTAGGTTTTAAATGACGACAAATGAATCAGAATCACTCAAGAAGTCAGGGGCCTCTCCCACCCCTGCTCCTGACACCCCCTTCCCCCAAATAAAAGCAGTATTTTCCAGTCAGCATAAGTTTCCACATTGCAGGTTTATACATGAGTATTTTTTAAAATAAATTTATTTATTTTTGGCCGCGTCAGGTCTTGGTTGCGGCACGCAGGGTTTCTCTAGTTGAGGCAAGCGGGCGCTACTCTTCGTTGTGGTGTGCGGGCTTCTCATTTTGGTGGCTTCTCTTGTGGAGCATGGGCTCTAGGCACGTGGACTTCAGTAGTTGTGGTACGCGGGCTTCAGTAGTTGTGGCTTGCAGGCTCTAGAGCGCAGGCTCAGTAGCTGTGGCTCGCGGGCTCTAGAGCGCAGGCTCAGTAGTTGTGGCTCGCAGGCTCAGTAGTTGTGGCACATGGGCTTAGTTGCTCCGTGGCATGTGGGATCTTCCCGGACCAGGGCTCGAACCCATGTCTCCTGCATTGGCAGGCAGATTCTTAACTACTGCACCACCAGGGAAGTCCTATACATGAGGATATTAACATCTAACCAAATCCATTATTTTCTGATTCATACTTGAACTGAAATGATAATAATACTTTATAATTAATTTTTTTAACCACTAGATTACTTCCCTAATGGTGGAAACTTTCCCACCGAAATACAGCCATAGGGCTTCTGTGCTCCACCCTCCCAAGGGATTTGAAGTCATTGTCTAAAGAAGTCATGCACAAGCCCCAAATTTCCCCACAGACCTATGATTTACCTTGAAAACCACTGAAGTTTTTCTTATTCTACATCATTAATAGATCTGGGCTTATTTTAATATAAAATAAGATTTTAAACCATTAACTATCAGGAAAGCTGAAATGAACATAAGTGATATCATATGTTAGGGTTATAAAAATTTAAGAACATAGACTCACATAAATATGTAGAAAATAACAGTGTTTTCTCACTGCTATACAAGTCATGATTGGTAATTACTAAGGAGAGCTGCCCAGAATAGTGTCAAAGACTTGGTATAGTATAACATTTGGGGCCACTTTTGGTATAAATTTACTGAGACAGTGGGGTTGAATGGTACACTGAAAAAGTTCCCAATCCACTATACCTTCACCATCTTGCGAAGTATTCATCAACATTTTCTGTGAGGAAAGATGGTGGGTCCTTAGATAGTGTCCTTAATTTTACCATCAGTGTGATGATTTTTATTACACATCAAATAATTAAGAGTCCCGAACACATTATAGTTCTCTCAGTTCATTCTCTTTAACTCTCAAGCCTTTTCTCATTGCAGGGATCTTGTCATGTTTAGGTTTATTTTTTTAATGTAATTTTGCCTTGAGATTGTTGAGAGTGTCAGGCCTTGGAAAAATATCTGCCTAAATAAACCAATTTTGAGATATTTTAAAAAATTTATTACTATGTTTAACCAGTGGTGCACTATTTTTAAAAAAAGCCCCGACATGTTGTTTGCCAATTACAGTGGTGTAAATAGTCCCACCATGGCCGATTTCTAGCTGTCAACACGCATCACTGAATAGGAAGTTGGGATAAAATAGCACACGTTGGTATGAGGAGGCAGGACCAGCAGACTCAGCAGTGATGTTAACCTATATGGAAAGATGCACACAACCTGTACATATAATTTAACAAATTCTTTTAGAGAGAATACCCATGTAACTCCACCAAGGTCAGGAAATAGAACATTGTCAGTGCCCCAGATGTCTACCACACGCCCTTTCCCATTTATAACCTCTTCTTCCCCGTGAGAGTTAACCGTACCCTCCCTTTTATGGTGATCTCTCCCATGATATTCTTTATACTTTTACCACCTAGGTATACATCCCTAATCATTCTGACTTATTTTGGCCTATTTTGAACTTTATGTAAATGGAATCATACCCTATATCTTCTTTTATCCTTTGTTTACTTGGCTCAATGTTACATTTGTGAGATTTACCCATGTTGGTGCACGGAGCTAGAGTTCGTTCACTTTTACGGCTGTCTAGTGTTCCAAAGTCTGAATCTACCGGATGATGTGCTGGAACCGGCTTGTACTGGCTCAGAGGAGCTGACTGTTGAATGTTCAGGACTTTTGCAAGCTGGTTGATACCATGTTGGGAGCTAGAAATTGGCCATGAATGGGAGTATTTACATCACAGAAATTGGCAAATGCTACAAACCAGGGTTTTCCCCCACTGTTGTTAAACATCTTCCAGCATGCCCCTGAATCTACTATAATGCATTTATCCGTTCTACAGTAAATGGACGTTTGGTTTGTTTCCAGTTTTTGCCAATGAATATTCTTACCTGTGTCCTGGTACACAGGTACTCACATTTCTGAAGGCTAGACTATCCCTCAGGAGGGAAGTTGTTGTTAGGTCATAGGGTATGCCCATGTTCAATCGTAGTCAGTAATGTCAAATTTTCCAATTATTTCCATTTACATGGAACTCCAGCAGCTTTGAGAATTCCTGTTACTCAATATTATTGCCGTCCTTGGAACTGCCAGACTTTTAAATTTTTACCAAAATAGTGTCCGTCCACTTATCTATCATTGTACATATGTGATACTTATGTATCCTTATAGTTTTAGGTTGCAGTTTCCTGATAGCTAGTGAGCTTGAGCACCTTTCCTTAGGTTATTTGCCCATTTGAATGTTTTCTTTGTAAAGTATTAACACTTAAGTCCTTTGCCGATTTTTTTTTTACCGTCTTTTGTTGATTTTCAAATTTCTTTATACTGATATTTTAATATAAGCCTCTAAGGCTATAAACTTCCCTGTATTTCTTTTTTATCTCTTCCTTGAAGTTTATTAGCATAGTTGCTTTGCCATTAACAAAAAGTCTTGTTTATGGTTAATATGGGTGCCTTAGTATAGACGTTATGTTTACTGTGATCGTCTCAGGATTTTTGCTTGGCATCCTTTAAACCTCTCTGGAATCACTTTATTCCTCTTCATTCTGAGCTATAATTTAAAGATGGAGTGCAGAGATTCTTTCCATTTCTCTGAGGCTTAAAGAGGCAGGAAGAAGAGGGGAAATTTTGCACGGGTTGTATATGGGGTCCTGTACTATCCCCTCCAGCCTCAGATACTTGTAAATGTCCTGGGCCCACTCTTTGTAGCCAGTGTATTGCCTTCTCTTGGGTGCTGGAAACTTCCTGTAACCCAACACAGTGCACTGGAAGATGGCAAGTCTTGAATGCCCTTCTAGGCATCTGCTAGGTCCCACTGAAGGCTAATGGTAAAGGGAAAGAAGGAAGTAAAATATTATTATATAATAAAAAGACATATGTCTTAGTCCACTTGAAACTGCCATAGCAAACTCTCATGGACTGGGTGGCTTAAACAACAGACATTTATTTCTCACAGTTCTGGAGACTGGGAAGTCCAAGATGAAGGTGCTGGCAGGTTCAGTGTCTGGTGAGGGCCCACTTCATAGACAGATGTTTTCTTACTGTGTCTTCACATGGCACAAGGGGCAAGAGAGCTCTCTGGGGTCTCTTTTATCAGAGCACTAAGCTTACTCTGTTGCTTCACCATCTCACAAGTGCCCTGTCTACCTGCATGGCCAGGAAGAGCTCAACACCACCAACCTCAGCCAATGAGAAGGGGGGAAAAATGAGTGATGGGCATACAGCTCCCATGTAAGTGCCCAACCATAATTGCATACATCACTTGTGCTCATCCTATTGGACAGAACTTAGTCATGTGGTCACACCTAGTTGCAAGGAAGGCTGGGAATTGTAGTCTTTACCTGGGGGGCTAAAATTGAGGGGTTCTAGTAATGAAAGGAAGAAGTGGGGGAAGATCTGTTGGGAGTCAAGAAACAGTATTTCCACAGGTACTCAGCCAAGCTGCCTGGTGACGACATTAAGAGATCACCAGGCACCTCACCCTGCCTCTACCTCTGGTCTCACTTTCCCCTGTAAGTTTTCTTCTTCCCTTCCTGTACCTGCTCTTATCTCCTTCTCAGGTTCTGCTAGTCCTTTGGATATCAGGCCCTCAGAAATAGCTCAGGTAAGTTCTATCAGAGCCCCCAAGGCTCTATAAAGTAGGAACCACGGAAAACATAAGGACCTCTTGAGGCAGGTTATACCCATCATGTTCTGTGGCCTTCATCCTTTGGTTGCATGGTGAGCTATCAGAACTCTAGTTTTAATTTTTCTGATATTTGGGTTTTGGCCTTGGAAAATGAAGCTGCTTGGGGGAAAGGAAGAGAGACTAGAAAATGGGGCTGGCCCACCTACAATAGAAAGTATAGAACATGGGTTCTCAATGTTAGGGTCACCCAGGGAACTTCAAGGGACCACCAAGGCTGAGAACCACTGGTGTAGATTGTAGAGAGCACATACCCCATGTTTTGCAAACCCAGCTTCACAAGCTCATAGATGGGGTGACAAAGGTCACTATGAGCCATCAGTGACTATGTTTCAACTTTGACCGCTCAGAACTATGTCACTCCGCCCTAGGAGCCTTCTGGAAATGTTTGTGCATCCTGAAAGACCATTTAGGGTGTGAGCTAGAAACTAGAATCCTCTGAAACAATCCAGCCACCTGGGAGTAAAAAGCACACCAGTGAATCTGATTCCTATTTCAGGTGCCACATCTGTCACAGCTTCCCCTCTGCTCCCTTTTCTGAGCAGCTTCTCTTGTCCCCAGGGCCAGATCTTTTTTTAAAAAAATTTCTATTTTTACCCACTCCTGGGCATATACCCAGAGAAAACCATAATTGAAAAAGACACACGCACCCTAATGTTCATTGCAGCACTATTTACAATGCCCAGTTCATGGAAGCAACCTAAATGCCCACTGACAGACGAATGGATAAAGAAGATGTGGTACATATATACAATGGAATATTACTCAGCCATAAAAAGGAACGAAACTGGGTCATTTGTAGAGATGTGGAAGGACCTAGAGACTGTCATACAGAATGAAGTAAGTCAGAAAGAGAAAAACAAATATTGTATATTAATGCATATATGTGGAATCTAGAAAAATGGTACAGATGAACTGGTTTGCAAGGCAGAAATAGAGACACAGATGTAGAGAACAAACATATGGACACCAAGGGGGGAAAGCAGGGGTGGTAGTGGTGGTGTGATGAATTGGGAGATTGGGATTAACATATATACACTAATATGTATGAAATAGATAACTAATAATAACCTGCTGTATAAAAAAATAAAAATCCAAAAAGTTTTTCTATTTTTATCTCCTATAACTTTTTTATTGGAGTATAGTTGATTTACAATGTTGTGTTACTTTATGTTGTACAGAGAAGCGAGTCACTTATACATATATCCACTCTTTTTTAGATTCTTTTCCCATATAGGCCATTACAGAGTATTGAGCCGAGTTCCCTGTGCTATACAGTAGGTCCTTATTAGTTATCTATTTTATACATAGTAATGTGTATATGTCAGTCCCAATCTCCCAATTTATCCCTCTCCTGGTAACCATAAGTTTGTTTTCCATGTCTGTGAGTCTGTTTCTGTTTTGTAACTAAGTTCATTTGTATCATTTTTTAGATCCCACATTTAAGTGATATCATATGATATTTGTCTTTCTCTGACTTCACTGAGTATAACAATCTCTAGGTCCATCCATATTACTGCAGATGGCATTATTTCGTCCTTTTTTATGGCCAATATTCCATTATATGTACATGCCACGTCTTTATCCATTCCTCTGCTGATGGACTTTTAGGTTGCTTCTATGTCTTGGCTATTGTAAATAGTGCTGCAATGAACACTGGGGTGCATGTATCTTTTCAAATTATGGTTTTCTCCAGATATATGCCCAGGAGTGGGATTGCTGGATCATATGGTACTCTATTTTTAGTTTTTTAAGGAACCTCCATACTGTTCTCCATAGTGGCTGTACCAACTTACATTCCCACCAACAGTGTAGGAGGGTTCCTTTCTCTCCACACCCTCTCCAGCATTTACTGTTTGTAGATTTTTTGATGATGGCCATTCTGACCGGAGTGAGGTGATACCTCACTGCAGTTGAGATATGCAGTTCTCTAATAATTGGTGATGTTGAGCATTTTTCATGTGCTTTTTGGCCATCTGAATGGCTTCTTTGGAGAAACGTCTATTTAGATCTTCTGCCCACCTTTTGACTGGGTTGTATTTTTTTTTTTTTGATATTGAGCTGCATGAGCTGCTTGTGTATCCTGGAGATTAATCCCTTGTCGGTCGCATCCTTTGCAAATATTTTCTCCCATTCTGAGGGTTGTGTTTTCATTTTGTTTATGGTTTCTTTTCTGTGCAAAAGCTTTTAAGTTTAATAAGGTCCCATTTGTTCATTTTTGTTTTATTTCGATTACTCTAGGAGGTGGATCAAAAGAGACGTTGCTGTGATTTATGTCAGAGAGTGTTCTGCTTATGTTTTCCTCTACGAGTTTTATAGCATCTGGCCTTACATTGAGGTCTTTAATCCATTTTGAGTTTAGTTTTGTGTATGGTGTTAGAAAATGATCTAATTTCATTCTTTCACATATAGCTGTCCAGTTTTCCCAGCACCACTTAATGAAGAGACTGTCTTTTCTTTATTATATTTTCTGGCTTCCTTTGTCATAGATTAGCTGACCATATGTGCGTGGGTTTACCCCTGGACTTTCCTGTTCCATTGATCTATATAACTGTTTTTGTGCCCAGGGCCATATCTAATGCCCTGATATTGCTGCCAACAGGAAGGGACAAGAGGGATAAGGGGACAGGTGTGAATTGGGGGCTGGTTTACTGAGGGATGTGGGAACACCCTGGAGTGGTTCCCACCCCTTGTGTGCCCTCTTGTTGCCTCAGGTGTCCCTCTTCTTGTAAAATAAACAGGTCGAGGGGCAGAAAGCTGCCATTTGAAAGTCCACTAGAATCTGGACTGAGCTGGTTGCTGTAATCGGGCAGCCGAACCCCCACCAGGAAGATGACAGGCTGATGGTCAGCACACAGGGGGTTCAGAGAACAGTGCAAGGCTCCCCATCAGGTGTCCTTCTATACGCACAGTATCCTCTTAGATGGGTTCCTGGAAACCACTTTTTCTTGGTCACTTGCTCATTCCCCTTCCTTTACACCCTTCTGTGCACCTGACCTGATCCCGGATCCCATGTGCCTCTGTTCCTGTGTCCAAGTCTGGGCCACCTGTGCCTGGTTCTGTCTTAGAAGGGCTGCGACTGTCCATCCATCACGAGATCCTTCAGGCACAAGCGCCCTCAAGACCCAGACCTCTCACCTACCAAGGTGGTTTCCTTCACATAGCATCAGGCTGGGCGTTATTGTGCTGAACGACCCCCGTGGACAGGCTGGGATGTGGGGAGGGACACACAGAGGAGAGAGTAGGTAGAAGAGGCAGGGAGGCCAGTCCTGCCCCACACCTCAGCCTGTGTGACAGAGGAGCAGCTCTGGGCTGATGGTGTGGGGTGACGTGAACCACAGGGGGCTGGAACTGTCTGCAGGAGCACAGCTGAGCTGCCCTGGGCCCCAGAGTGAAGCAGAAGGTGAGTGACTCAAGGGGCATGATCGTCCTCTGGGAATTCTTAGAAGAATGGGTGTTGATTCACAGAGTTTTTCAGTTTTCCAATTCTGGGAATTTCCCAAGAGGGGGGCATATAGAATTTTATTTCCATTGAAAAATGTTTCTAGGTGACTTAGAGCTATTCCAATTATAAATCTACTCCTAAATAGAATAAAACTAAATTACAAGAAATTTTAGAGTGGGAGACACAGATCTTGAAGGGAATCACTTCCTGAAGTGAACAGTCGTGCGTGAGGAGAGTGATCATCTCTGGGGAGTGATGGGCACGTCAAGAGGAGGGGAACGTCCTCAGACGGTCCCTCCCCTGCACACCTGTGCTCCCGATCCATAGCTCTTCCCTCCT
The DNA here is from genome assembly GCF_951394435.1 of Stenella coeruleoalba. Classification (NCBI taxonomy): domain Eukaryota; kingdom Metazoa; phylum Chordata; class Mammalia; order Artiodactyla; family Delphinidae; genus Stenella; species Stenella coeruleoalba. The sequence goes on along the minus strand of NC_137147.1, from coordinate 173,925,149 downwards.
TTACACTTTGGATATTTCCATTTGTTCCTTCCATGCCAACTCCATGTCTCATTTGACTGGTGCGACCACTAAAAATTGTCTCAGTTTTTGGCTTCAGTGGCTTTTTTCTTACGTATCCTTTCATCATTCTGAAGGCCGTGTATCTGCCCCGTTAGCGTCACGTCACTCCCAAGAGCCCCGGGCTCAGCTCACCTCTCGCATCTCTTCTCCCAGTTATAATCCCTGCTGAAAAGAGCTTTTGGCTCCCTTTTGCGTAATAAGGACCCTCAAATCTACTATATGAGTAGCCTTCAGTGCTACTCAAAGTGTGGTTTCTGAGAAGAGAAAAATAGTGGAAACATCCAGAAAGTTTTTAGCAAGTTGATGTTGCTATAAGATCCAAGTGGGTGATTTTGAACTTTACATGCTATTCCCTGTTGCCAGCTCCCTTCCAGTGGTTAAAATGGGCGCTGGAGTTGCTAAAGTGGTGTGCTGAGGATGCAGGTTCCTAATGCATTATAGTGGCAACACAGAGGAAGTAGGATGGCCTATGACCTATGTCTTGGTTTGCCTGGGAGAGTCCCAGCTTGTAACTGTTGTCCTAGCATAATTATGTCAGAGTGTCCCATTCAGTCTCAGAAGTGTCCACGTTTGGACAGTAAATTAAATGGCCACTCTCCCTGATCCCCATCCACATTGCATGGCCTCTGTGTTCACCCTCATCTCGTCGCCCCAAATTGCATAAGAAGCCACGGTGATTTCAGAGGAGGCCAGAGAAATGCTCCATCCAATTCAAGTACGTTTCTTCTTCAGGGATCTAATCCTCGGATTCATTTTCTTTATGCGCTGGGTGCCTTGTGAGTTATATTCCAGTCACTACTGAGAAAGCCCCCTGGTGGGATCAGAGAGCCTTGCTCCATAAGCAACTTTCTGCGATGAGACCTCACAGGAGTCAAGAGCCGGAGGATGCAAGGAGATGGAGAAAGGGTGATGCCTTCTCTTCACTCTGAGTTGACTGATGTTCTCTGTAAATGACGATCTGTAGTTACTGCCTATGTGGTCCCTCGGGAAGAAACTAAAAGTCCAACTTGTCTACAAATACATGCCCTTAACCTGTTACTATGTCTAAAATTCCTACTTCACAGCTACTCTTTCAGTTGAATCCCAAACTCCCAATCCTTCCCTCCCACACTCCCCTCCCCCTTGGCAACCACAAATCTGTTCTCTATGTCTGTGAGTCTGTTTCTGTTTTGTAGATAAGTTCACCTGTGTCATATTTTAGATGCCACATATACGTGATATCATGTTATTTGTCTTTCTCTTTCTGACTTACGTCACTTAGTATGATAATCTCTAGTTGCATCTGTGTTGCTGCAAATGGCATTATTTCATTCCTTTTTATGGCTAATATTCCACTGTGTGTGTGTGTGTGTGTGTGTGTGTGTGTGTTTATACACACATATACCACATCTTTATCCATTCATCTGTCGATGGACGTTTAGGTTGTTCCCATGTCTTGGCTATTGTAAATAGTGCTGCTATGAACACAGGGGTGCATGTATCTTTGTGAACTATAGTTTTGTCTGAATATATGCCCAGGAGTGGGATTGCTGGATCATATGGCAACGCTAGTTATTTGAGGAACCTCCACACTGTTTTCCACAGTGGCTGCACCAACTTACATTCCCACCAGCAGCGTAGCAGAGTTCCCTTTTCTCCACACCCTCTCCAGCATTCATTGTTTGTAGACTTTTAAATGATGGCCATTATGACCGGTGTGAGGTGGTACCTCATTGTAGTTTTGATCTGCATTTCTCTAATAGTGATATTGAGCACCTTTCGTGTGCCTATTGCCCATCTTTATGTCTTCTTTGGAGAGATGTCTATTTAGGTCTTCTGTCCATTTATTGATTGGGTTGTTTGGGATTTTTTTTGCTATTGAGTTACCTGGTAGTTGGTTTTGAGCCAAAGTACAAAAGAACTGAAGGATGAGAAGCGATAATTGGCTGTTGTTTAAATATGTATTTATTTATTTTGGCCACGCTGGGTCTTTGTTGAGGCATGCGGGATCTTTAGTTGCGTCATGCACACTTTTTAGTTGTGGCGTGTGGACTCTTAGTTGCAGCATGCGTGTGGGATCTAGTTCCCTGACCAGGGATTCCACCCGGGTCCCCTGCATTGGGAGCGTGGAGGCTTAGCCACTGGACCGCCAGGGAAGTCCTGGCTGTTGTTTAAAACTGTGGACATTCAAATGATTTTTCTCCTTTGTATTTTCATAGAATGCTAAGAAAGGTTGTAGTGGATTTTGCATGGCTAGGATTATCAAAGATGGAAACTAAATTGTCTTAATCAGGATAGCCTCCCCATTGCCCTTCAACTCACCCTTTTTTCTCCCTTTCCTTAAAACACCAACAGTGTTCTTGCCTTTTAGGGAGGTCCTTCTTCTGAAGAGCAACTTCTTCACTCCTGGACACGTGGCTCAGCGCAGCCCTGAGCAGTTCCCAGGGTTGGAGTTCCTGTGTGTGGACCTTCCTAAGAACCTTGTAATGAGGAGTTAGGGACCCTGCATGGTATGGGCTCACACACTGACTTCTGCAATGGACTGTAGTGGAGCGATGCTGGCTTTCTCATGTGGAAATGTGCTGTTTCACAATCTCAGGTAGAGAATGGAGCTGTTATAAAACTAAGCTCTACTTACAAGTTGAACTCAAGCATCAGCGCCCTTCTTTTCAAGGCTCCCCTCTTTCCAGTGCATATGGCAAAGGTGTAGGTGTTAGCTTCGGTGTCTCCTGAGGGGACTCTTGGTATTACTCCTGGAGTCTGAGAGCTCTTCCATCCCTCAGGGATCCCACTTTCCTGCTGGCGTGGATGCACCTTTTTGATAGGGTGCCATTCTCTGCCCCTGGGTACCAGTGGAAGGAGGGATGTGGAATCAGTCAGAGTTCCCCTCACTGCCCCATCACATTAGGGCCCACACCAGCACCACACAAGACTGAAGTCTTCACAGAACCATTTCATGACACTTGACCTAACAATATGAAAGAGGATGACTAAATAAGACTTCCCCCATAGTTGACGGAAAAAATACCTCAAAACTTAACCCTCCATGGACAATAAATTACCTGCTTTAAGAATGAGGAATTTTTTTAATGTACTGAAATGGAGCAATCTCCAATATATATTTTTAAATAAGTAAAGTACAGAATAGTGTTCTGTGTGCGTGTGTGTGTGCGTGTGTGCGCATGTGCATGTGTGTGTATGTGATAAGATACACAAGAAACTGATAATTTTGGCTGGTTCTGGAGAGGAAACCAGATGGCTGGGGTATTTGGGTGGGACTTTTCCTTATACATCCTTTGCCACCTTTTGAATTTGGGATCATGTGAATGTATTAATAATTCAAAAATTAAAGTTATCAGTTTTTGTTTAACATAGCTTGAGCTGGATTTTCTGTCATTTGCAACCAAAGAAACGTGACCGGGCTACCTTTATGGCTATATATTTAGTTTGCTCTGTCCACAAGGCAGGTATCTGTTTCTCACATATGAAACACTCAATGTTACTTATTTCTTTTTAGTTCCGTAGTGAGTTCTGTATGGATTTCTTCATGTTACCACCTGCTGCCTTGTGCCTTTTACTGAAGGGTTTGCGTAATTAAATGGAATTTCATCCTAGGGGTGGGCGCAGTACCTTATAATTATGTGCTAAATATGACTTTCCTCAAAGTCCAAGAGGAAAATAGTTAAGAAGTGAAGCCTTACCAGGGAATCCCCTCAGTGGAATATTCCTTTTCCTGCCCAATTCCCAAAGGGAAATGTTTCAGCTCTACAATCTTCCAACATGTGGGAATCTCCACCCACCTAGAGTGTGTACTGCAATGCCTTAGTACATGTGAGGGCTCCTGAAACAGAAGCTCTTATTAGTATTCCTACTCTGCAATTCACTTGAGGGCCAAGAGAATCCCTGGGAATCAGATATCTAAAAGTTCACAAGCCAGGGCCCATCACTTACTAGCTATCTGAGTGGGAGGAAGTTAGCCTTTCTGACCTTTATTTTTCTCATCTGTAAAATAAGTTTCCATTTTATATTTGTAAAATACTTGCTCCAGGATGGTTATGGGGATCCAATGAGACAACGGAGAAAAAGCATTTAACCCAGAGTCTGGTGCAGAGTAAATAACAAACAGCTCAAGACCTCACAGTGGCGAGGCGTCTCCACGTGCGTCACGAGCCGTTAGGCACACTTCTGTATTCAGAGGATAGCTGTGTGCCGCTCAGAGTGCAACTCTTCAGTGGTGCTGAACATCTTCTTTTTAATAACATGGGTTTTATAACCATGCTCCCCACAGCCTAGCCTTCATTTTCTGTGCCTCACAGTAAACTTTTTAAGGAAAGAACTACTTGGCAGTATCAAACAAGGCCAGCTGCCCTAAATTAAAAATTTTAAACATTTAGTCTGGTTCTACACTGAAGAGAGCTCTCTGATATCTGGAGAAGTTTTTCTTTTCCTTTTGGAAAGTGAAGCATTTTGTTCTCTGAGTGATTGGATATAGGCATAGACTGTCAAATGATTACCACAGTAAATTTAGACTATTCATTTTTCTTCTTGTGAAAAGAACTTTTAAGATTTATTCTCTTAATTTTGAAATATGTAGTATCCCATTGTTAACTATTGTCACCGTGCTGTATATTACATCCCCAGGACTTACTTATCTTATAATAGAAGTTTGTACCTTTTGACCACCTTCATCCAGTTTGCCCACTCCCTCCCCCTGCCTCCGGAAACCACCAATCTGTTCTTTGTATCTATAAGTTCAGTTTCTTTTTAGATTCTATCTATGAGTGAGATGATACAGTATTTGTCTTTCTTTGTCTGACTTATTTCACTCAGCGTAAAATCCTCAAGGTCCCTGCTTGTTGTCCCTAATGGCAGGATTTCCTTCTTTTTTATTGTTGAATAATATTCATATGTATATGTGTATATATATGTATGTATTTGTATACACATCATATCTTCTTTTTCCAGTCATCTGTTGATAGACACTTAGATTGTTTCCATGTCTTGTCTATTGTAAATAATGCTGCAGTGAACAGGGGGGTACAGAGAGCTTTTCGAGAGAGTGATTTTTTTTCTTTCATAATTGAGATTTTATTGGTTGTTTTGAGGATGAGTGCACAGACATTTCAATTTGTCCACAATTCTCAACATACGTACCAAAAATCTAAAAAATCATGTAGTTGTGATTCTTTTCTACACAGTCATTGCAGTGACTTTCCAGCTTAAAATTTGGAGGCAAATTTCCCTTAACAGGACATCAAGTACCAACATCTTCAGATATTGGCATGTTGTTACATCGTAAGTCCTACTAATTCACAATTTAATATCACATACCCTACATAGTCAAATTGTCAATCATTCACAGCACATTAACAAAGTTACTAGGAAAACCGGACTACCGCCACCAAGGATGTTACGGAGTGCACAGAATTCTGACCAGGAGAGCCAAGATCAAGGAGTGAGTGGTTCGCTTTAGGAAACAATTCTACCAGAAACAACATGGGAAGAGAAGCAATTTAAAGTGTTCAGGACATTAAATGCACAACTGACTCCAAACTGCCATTTAGTGTGCTTTGTATTATAGGATAGAAAGGCTACCCCCCCCCCCCATCTATGGAATGTTAAGCTCACACCCAAGACAATCAAAGCCTCCCATATTCAATATCCCACTATTTTCTGGTTGTACCAAAAAATAAGCAACGAGCAAATGATTTCACCTCTTAAAAATAAAATGAAGCAAAAAAATAAAAAGCAGCATTTACAGTTAAAAAATGGGATGAGGTAGGATCCCTCCTTTTAAAAAATGTTTCTGGAACTACTGAAAAACTTGCATTTACAAAATAGTTGATAAAAATGTTCCTCTGGAAGGTACAAGAAGGGAGACAGGGGCCCTGATAAGACCGGGTGCGTGGTATTAATCAGACTTGGCTTCTTTCTCTCCTGCTTCATTAGAGGCTGGGGGCTCCTCGTTCTTAGTTTCTCTGTTTACCGCAGGTAAGTCGTCTTCAGTCTCTTGGTTAGCCACTTCGGCCTGTTTTCCCTTTGCTCCCCTTTTCTCTTCTGTTTGCACTTTTTTGTCTGAAGATGTATCCTTTCCTGCCGCCTGTTTTGGGCTTCGTTCCCACTTCTGCAGGAGCGGGTGTAGCTGACAACCTCGCCCATCTCCCCTCGGGCTCCTCGTTTGCCGCCCCCGTGGCGGAGCTGACCTTTGGCGAAGCTGGGATGCCTGGCCGCTGCCGTTCCTCCTGCTGCCCGAGCTGCTGGGGACCCGCTCGAGATAGTGATTTTGTTTCTTTTGGATAAATTCCCATAAGTGGGGCTGCTGTATCACATGGTAGTTCTCTTTTTAATATTTGGAAGAAACTCCATACTGTTTTCCATAGTGGCTGCACCAGTTTACATTCCCATCAACAGTGCACAAGTGTTTCCTTTCTCCACATCCTCTCCGGTATTTATTTCTTGTCTTCTTGATAATAGCTATTCTAACAGGTATGAGGTGACATCTCATTGTGGGTTTGATTTGCATTTCCTGATTATTAGTGATGTTGAACACTTTTTCATGTATCTGTTGTCCATTTGTATGTCTTCTTTGGAAGAATGTCTATTCAGTTCCATTTTTTTTTTCTTTTTTTATATTGCAAGTTCTTGTTAGTCATCAAATTTATACACATCAGTGTATACACGTCAATCCCAATCGCCCAATTCAGGACACCACCATCCCCACCCCACCGTGGTTTTCCCCCCTTGGTGTCCATACGTTTGTTCTCTACATCTGTGTCTCAACTTCTGCCCTGCAAACCGGTTCATCTGTACCATTTTTATAGGTTCCACATACACGCGTTAATATACGATATTTGGTTTTCTCTTTCTGACTGACTTCACTCTGTATGGCAGTCTCTAGATCCACCCACGTCTCAACAAACGACTCAATTTCGTTCCTTTTTATGGCTGAGTAATATTCCATTGGATATATGTACCACAACTTCTTTATCCATTCATCTGTCAATGGGCATTTAGGTTGCTTCCATGACCTGGCTATTTTAAATAGTGCTGCAATGAACAATGGGGTGCATGTGTCTTTTTGAGTTATGGTTTTCTCTGGGTATATGCCCAGTAGTGGGATTGCTGCATCATACAGTAATTCTATTTTTAGTTTTTTAAGGAACCTCCATACTGGTCTCCATAATGCTGTATCAATTTACTTTCCCACCAACAGTGCAAGAGGGTTACCTTTTCTCCACACCTTTTCCAGCATTTGTTGTTTGTAGATTTTCTGATGATTCCCATTCTAACTGGTGTGAGGTGATACCTCATTGTAGTTTTGATTTGCATTTCTCTAATAGTGATGTTGAGCAGCTTTTCGTGTGCTTCTTGGCCATGTGTATGTCTTCTTTGGAGAAATGTCTATTTAGGTCTTCTGCCTACTTTTGGATTGGGTTGTTTGTTTCTTCAGTATTGAGCTGCATGAGCTGTTTATATATTTTGCAGATTAATCCTTTGTCCATTGATTCGTTTGCAAATATTTTCTCCCATTCTGAGGGTTGTATATTTGTCTTGTTTATTGTTTCCTTTGCTGTGCAAAAGCTTTGAAGTTTCATTAGGTCCCATTTGTTTATTTTTGTTTTTATTTCCATTACTCTAGGAGGTGGATCAAAAAAGATCTTGCTGTGATTTTTGTCAAAGAGTGTTCTTCCTATGTTTTCCTCTAAGAGTTTTATAGTGTCCAGTCTTACATTTAGGTCTCGAATTCATTTTGAGTTTATTTTTGTGTATGGTGTTAGGGAGTGTTCTGATTTCATTCTTTTACATGTATCTGTCCAGTTTTCCCAGCACCACTTATTGAAGAGACAGTCTTTTCTCCATTGTATATCTTTGCCTCCTTTGTCATAGATTAGTTTACCATAGGTGTGTGGGTTTATCTCTGGTCTTTCTATCTTGTTCCATTGTTCTATATTTCTGTTTTTGTGCCAGTACCATATTGTCTTGATTACTGTAGCTTTGTAGTATAGTCTGAAGTCAGGGAGTCTGATTCCTCCATCTCTGTTTTTTTTCCCTCAAGACTTCTTTGGCTATTCAGGGTCTTTTGTGTCTCCATACAAATTTTAAGATGATTTGTTCTAGTTCCGTAAAAAATGGCTTTGGTCATTTGATGGGGATTGCATTGAATCTGTAGATTGCTTTGGGTAGTAGAGTCATTTTCACAATATTGATTCTTTCAATCCAAGAACATGGTATATCTCTCCATCTGTTGGTATCATCTTTAATTTCTTTCATCAGTGTCTTATAGTTTTCTGCATACAGGTCTTTTGTCTCCCTAGGTAGGTTTATTCCTAGGTATTTTATTCTTTTTGTTGCAATGGTAAATGGGAGTGTTTCCACAATTTCTCTTTCAGATTTTTCATCATTAGTGTATAGGAATGCAAGAGATTTCTGTGCATTAATTTTGTATCCTGCTACTTTACCAAATTCATTGATTAGCTCTAGTAGTTTTCTGGTGGCATTTTTAGGATTCTCTATGTTTAGTATCATGTCATCTGCAAACAGTGACAGTTTTACTACTTCTTTTCCAATTTTTATTCCTTTTATTTCTTTTTCTTCTCTGATTTCCGTGGCTGGGACTTCCAAAACTATGTTGAATAATAGGGGTGAGAGTGGACATCCCTGTCTCTTTCCTGATCTTAGAGGAAATTCTTTCAGTTTTTCACCATTGAGAATGATGTTTGCTATGGGTTTGTCATATATGGCCATTATTATGTTGAGGTAGGTTCCCTCTGTGCCCACTTTCTGGAGAGTTTTTATCATAAATGGGTGTTGAATTTTGTCAAAAGCTTTTTCTGCATCTATTGAGATGATCATATGGTTTTTATTCTTCAATTTGTTAATATGGTGTATCACATTGATTGATTTGTATCACATTGAAGAATCCTTGCATCCCTGGGATAAATCCCACTTGATCATGGTGTATGATCCTTTTAATGTGTTGTTGGATTCTGTTTGATAGTATTTTGTTGAGGATTTTTGCATCTATATGCCTCAGTGATATTGGTCTGTAATTTTCTTTTTTTGTAGTATCTTTGTCTGGTTTTGGTATCAGGGTGATGGTGTCCTCGTAGAATGAGTTTGGGAGTGTTCCTGCCTCTGCAATTTTTTGGAAGAGTTTGAGAAGGATGGGTATTAGCTCTTCTCTAAATGTTTGATAGAATTCACCTGTGAAGCCATCTGATCCTGGACTTTTGTTTGTTGGAAGATTTTTAATCACAGTTTCAATTTCATTACTTATGATTGGTCTGTTCTTATTTTCTGTTTTTTCCCCGGTTCAGTCTTGGAAGCTTATACCTTTCTAAGAATTTGTCCATTTCTTCCAGGTTGTCCATTTTATTGGCATAGAGTTGCTTGTAGTAGTCTCTTAGGATGCTTTGTATTTCTGCGGTGTCTGTTTTAACTTCTCCTTTTTCATTTCTACTTTTATTGATTTGAGTCCTCTCCCTCTTTTTCTTGATGAGTCTGACTAATGGTTTATCAATTTTGTTTATCTTCTCAAAGAACCAGTTTTTAGTTTTATTGATGTTTGCTACTGTTTTCTTTGTTTCTATTTCATTTATTTCTGCTCTGATCTTAATGATTTCATTCCTGCTGCTAACTTTGAGTTTTGTTTGTTCTTCTTTCTCTAGTTCCTTTAGGTGTAATATTTGATTGTTTATTTGCGATTTTTCTTGTTTCTTGAGGTAGGCTTGTATAGCTATAAACTTCCTTCTTAGAACTGCTTTTGCTGCATCCCATAGGTTTTGGATCGTCGTGTTTTCATTGTTATTTGTCTCTAGGTATGTTTTGATTTCCTCTTTGATTTCTTCAGTGATCTCTTGGTTATTTAGTAACCTATTGTTTAGTCTCCATGTGTTTTGTTTTTTACATTTTTTCCCCTGTAATTCATTTCTAATCTCATAGCGTTGTGGTCAGAAAAGATGCTTGATATGATTTCAATTTTCTTAAATTTACTGAGGCTTGATTTGTGACCCAAGATGTGATCTATCCTGGAGAATGTTCCATGCACACTTGAGAAGAAAGTGTAATCTGCTGTGTTTGGATGGAATGTCCTATAAATATCAATTAAATCTGTCTGATCTATTGTGTCATTTTAAAGCTTCTGTTTCCTTATTTATTTTCATTTTGGATGATCTGTCCATTGGTGTAAGTGAGGTGTTAAAGTCCCCCACTATTATTGGGTTACTGTCGATTTCCTCTTTTATAGCTGTTAGCAGTTGCCTTATGTATTGAGGTGCTCCTATGTTGGGTGCATAGATATTTATAATTGTTATATCTCCTTCTTGGAATGATCCCTTGATCATTATGTAGTGTCCTTCCTTGTCTCTTGTAACATTCTTTATTTTAAAGTCTATTTTATCTGATACGAGTATTGCTACTCCAGCTTTCTTTTGATTTCCATTTGCATGGAATATCTTTTTCCATCCCCTCACTTTCAGTCTGTATGTGTCCCTAGGTATGAAGTGGGTCTCTTGTAGACAGCATATAGATGGGTCTTGTTTTTGTATCCATTCAGCAAGCCTGTGTCTTTTGTTTGGAGCATTTAATCCATTCACATTTAAGGTAATTATCAATAGGTATGTTCCTATGACCATTTTCTTAATTATTTTGGGTTTGTTTTTGTAGGTCCTTTTCTTCTCTTGTGTTTCCCACTTAGAGAAGTTCCTTTAGTATTTGTTGTGGAGCTGGTTTGGTGGTGCTGAATTCTCTTAGCTTTTGCTTGTCTGTAAAGCTTTTGATTTCTCCATTGAATCTGAATGAGATCCTTGCCAGGTAGAGTAATCTTGGTTGTAGGTCCTTCCCTTTCTTCACTTTAAGTATATCATGCCACTCCCTTCTGGCTTGTAGCGTTTCTGCTGAGAAACCAGCTGTTAACCTTATGGGAGTTCCCTTGTATGTTATTTGTCGTTTTTCCCTTGCTCTTTCAATAATTTTTGTTTGTCTGTAATTTTTGCCAATTTGATTACTATGTGTCTTGGCGTGTTTCTCCTTGGGTTTATCCTGTATGGGACTCGCTGCACTTCCTGGACTTGGGTGGCTATTTCCTTTCCCATGTTAGGGAATTTTTGACTATAATCTCTTCGAATATTTTCTCTGGTCCTTTCTCTCTCTCTTCTCCTTCTGGGACCCCTATCATGCGAATGTTGTTGTGTTTAATGTTGTCCTGGAGGTCTCTTAGGCTGTCTTCATTTATTTTCATTCCTTTTTCTTTAGTCTGTTCCACAGCAGTGAATTCCACCATTGTGTCTTCCAGGTCACTTATCCGTTCTTCTGCCTCAGTTATTCTGCTGTTGATTCCTTCTAGTGTCGTTTTCATTTCAGTTATTGTATTGTTCATCTCTGTTTGTTTGTTCTTTAATTCTTCTAGGTCTTTGTTAAACATTTCTTGCATCTTCTCGATCTTTGCCTTCATTCTTTTTCCGAGGTCCTGGATCATCTTCGCTATCATTATTCTGAATTCTTTTTCTGGAAGTTTGCCTATCTCCATTTCATTTAGTTGTTTTTCTGGGGTTTTATCTTGTTCTTTCATCTGGTACCTAGCCCTTTGCCTTTTCATCTTGTCTATCTTTCTGTGAATGTGGTTTTTGTTCCACAGGCTGCAGGATTGTAGTTCTTCTTGCTTCTGCTGTCTCCCGTCTGGTGGATGAGGCTATCTAACAATTTTTTTTTTTTTTGTCATTCATTCGGTAGCCATTTATTGACTGCTTACTGTGTGCCAGGCCTTACTCAAGGCTCTGAGGACACATCCGTGAACAAAGCAGATAAAAATCTCTGCTCCTGTGGAACTTAAATTTAAGATCTATCATAAGGGATGGGATTAGCAATAAATTTACATAAATTCAACCATACCTATCAGCAAAATGAAAAAAACACATTTAAATAGTTTAATTATTGGTACTACAAAAGTCTACTGTTAATATGTAGTTTTTTATTATATATTCTACTTACTATGTTCATAAAATATTCATACCCATGTATAACTCTACAGGCATTTGAATTGTAAGATTATAGAGATTTCCAAGGACCATTTTGAGCATGCTTGATTCCATCCTTAGCGCAGCCCTAAAAACCCACCCACCTTCTGAGCTGTGACTGTATTGTACCACAGTGGAAACTCTGAGACTGTTGGGCAAAGGAGAACCATTTTAAGTATTTGAGCATGAGAGTGAGAGCATGATAAATCCATGGCTGGTCGGTTTAGTCTGGTAACAGGGAACAAGAGATAGTACATTCACATAAACATACACAGTCAATCAACAGTGGAATTCATGCCAAGAATTTTAAAAAAGTTCGTGAACCATTTCCCATTGTTTAAAAACAGCTAAAATAGTAAGAGCTTGAGGTCATAAATATTTATAATCAACTCCTGATTATAAAATCTAAAAGAAAAAATCTTAACACATGGGCTTATTCTGACTAAAGGGTTATCATTTTAATCAATTTTTTCAAAGAGTATTTAAAAAGAACACCTAGTTAAGAAAAAATCATTTTTAAATTTTGCAGTATTGGCAAAGTGATTGGTATACATTAATACCAATCATTTAACACTGAAAACATTCTTGTAAAATGTAAAAAAAATTTGACAGTATGTGACTAGAAATATTCCATTACCATAAAGCTACAAACAGATTTATGCTCCTAAAAGCAAAGTTAGAAAAGCAAAAATAATACTATAACACTGATTAGCACCAAGACAGAACTTTTTTGCACTTAGGGCCTGATTGGTTGTATTTAAACATAACCTCTACCAAAAAGGACCAAAATGACACCTTATTTGGTAAAAACAAAGAAAAAAAAAGGATAAAAATATACACACTGAGGTCTGGAAACTGAAGAATGCCCACTTTAAAACAATAAAATCAGTCGTACCTGTGTTTTAACTAATGTGACATTTGCAAAATACATCCATGCCACTTCTCTTCCTCTTTAGTTCACTTTTACAATTCAGACTCTGCCCCATTTTTGTTAATGTGTTGTCACACTAGTGTAAATAGATATTCTGAATTACAGGAGTTTGCCATAATGAATCCAGACCATTGGAGCCAGACCCAGTAGCTCAAACAATCTTAGTTGCAGCTCATTCCAACTAGTGAAACACATTATTTATCTGTGTAGTTTTAAAAAACCTTAGCTAGATGAGGGGTATGTGTGTGTGTGCGTGTGTGTGTGCGCCTGTACACATACAAGTTTGCCAGGGCAGTGGGAGAGTGTCTGCATCCCAGAGAGAGGAGTGATATACAAGCAACCGTACACAATGGCCCCAAAGACTTGGGCAGCCAGACACCGAATTTCCCCCCAAACAAACCTGAGGCTGAGCAATGGGGGAATTACAGGATCTGTGCTCACAACGTGGAATCGGTGAGAGGTTCGGAAAACTAAGACTAAGGCAGGATGCCTCGGCCACAACATTCCCGTGACACTGGAGGATGTGAAGCAGCGACAGGGTTCAGGCAGGGATCAGGGACTGACTCTGGCTGCACTTGGAGGGATTCCCTGGGTCTGCAGCTGAGGATCCCTGGACCTTCCCCAAAGGGCGTTGGCAGTGGCCCTCCACCTCTTAGCGAGGACGTCTCACGGATCCCAGGGTCTGAGCCTGGGTATCCCCGCCTCCCGGTCTCAGAGGTTCTCTCAGTACAGATACTATCCCTTCTAGAAGCTTGGCCAAAACCCATCACTACCTTCCACTGCCAACTCAGTCTTAGAAAGGGGTTCTCCTTCTGTCTCTGTGGGGTCCCTGAGTTTGAGGTAATGCCAACGTACCGTACGCTGTGTGGCAGTAACAAAGTCAGGCAGTCCACTGGAAAGCTCAAGCAATCTAGATTCAATATATTAGCCTGTTTCTGCTATCTCAGTAATACCTTTTAGCGAGATAGTTTCTCCACACAACTTATAATGTGTGGGGTAAAGGAAAAACATATTGCTAGAATATGATAGAAAGATTTAAAAAGTTCAGCACTGAAACTCCTTCTTTAGGGAAGGAAAAGGAGACATATTATGTTCCCACTCTCTATTTTCCATCCTTGGCTCTGAGGTACAAGAGCACCAAGGTTCCTGTAGAGCGTGTTAAAGTTTCTCCTGGTCCCTCTACCCACAAAACAATCCTAGGGAAATCCTGAAGCGTCTACTTCCCAAATCTGTAACCATATCTCTGGGCATGTCTATGTAGCTCTTTAATTCACTTTCAAAATCCATAGCATTTTTAAAACAAAATGACATAGTTGCATTCTTTAAATGCCAGCCATGAAATCATCACTTAAAAAAAAAAACTAGTCAGATTATATATACATAAGTCAGATAAAATTCTCTCTATCTTTTTTTAAAAAAATTTATTTATTTATGGCTGCATTGGGCCTTCATTGCTGTGTGCAGGCTTTCTCTAGTTGCGGCAAGTGGGGGCTACTCTTCCTTGCGGTGCATGGGCTTCATTGCGGTGGCTTCTCTTGTTGGGGAGCACAACTGCGCTAGGCGTGCAGGCTTCAGTAGTTGGGACCACGCGGGCTTCAGTAGTTGTGGTACACAGGCTCAGTAGTTGTGGCACATGGGCTTAGTTGCTCCACAGCATGTGGGACCTTCCCAGACCAGGGCTTGAACCCATGTCCTCTGCATTGGCAGGCAGATTCTTAACCACTGTGCCACCAGGGAAGCCCTCTCTCTCTTTTTAAGGAGCTTTATTTGGTCTGCTGAAGACATGCCTATGGCTGCTTCTAAAAGCCCTTAGGGAGAGCCTCAGATGATATCCTGCAGTTGGATAGTTTGCTCCAGTGTTGTCAGGTTCTTAAACTACACTGTAGGTATAAGTTGTTGCATGAAAATCTCCCAAAATGTGCACACTAAATGCAGAGAAAAACCTCATTTATAATTCAGGTGAATTTTCATCACACCAAAATAATCAAACCTGTTCAAACATGTATCTTTTCTCTTTTTTCCCCCATGAACTAAATCCTCTTCTTTAAAAAATGGTCAGATTTGAAGATCAAGTTAAAATCCACCATATTTCAAGTTAAACTCTGAGGGTTTCTATACAACTGTAGCATGATTTCAAATTCATATTGGCATTCATCTTTCTATATTTTCCTATATTTATCCTAAATAGGCTTCCTGGATCATAATATTTACATAGAAATTGAAAGCGTTTTATATTATATTGCGAAGTTCCAGTAAATTCTGTTTATCAGGGTTTACCCTTAGCTCAATGTCATACAACTTCTGCATGAGGCAAGTATACCGGTAACAAGTTATTTCAAATACAAAACTCTTAGCTCTGTATCATAATTAAATTTGGGTAAAACTGTAAGCCTTCCGCTGAATCATCTCAGCAAGAAGCAACCTTTCTTTAGCCAGGAGGACAGACATTCCCACAGGCTTAGCAAACTCTTCTGATGTTAGAGACCCCTTTTCTGAAACCGTCTCCAAGGCTGAGGCCACCATTGACTCCTCCTTGTGGGACTGAAGTTCAATTACCATGATGCCGCTGTCAAACACACGGAGGCCGAGAGGTAATTTCAGGGCTTCCAGCATCTTGCATGCATTCACTAAATCTTCTGGTGAGAGCAATTCCATTCCTCGAGCTTGGTTTACTAAACAGTACACCTCTGTGAGTGACATTTATTCCCCCTCGTTCCTCCAAAAGCGCCTGCAATATTCCAGCCAGCTGTTTGGCCAGCTGCATGTGGTACTGTGTGCCTGAGCCGTACGTTTCCCTGGTAACTGGGTTAGCTATTCCCATGCTCAGCAAATAGGATTTAAACCTGATGGTCTCATCTTCTGTGATGTCACCTTGCTTCTCTTTAATCTTATTAGCGATGGATTTTGATAACACCACCAATTCCCTTAGCCTTGACCATTAGCTTACTGAGGTCTCCGAAGGCCTCAAAAATGTTTGTCAGTTTCTTTTCTTTTTTCTTCCAGTTTCTTTTCAATACCTACAATTCCTACAGCCCTTATTCTTCCTGGCTGGGGTCCTCTATTTGCTTGTAACGACTGGGAAACTGGCATATTCTCCCACCTTCTCTGTGTCACTTCCTCTGATAAATGCCTGTAAAACTCAATCTCAAATGTCTTTTTAGATCTTCTGCTCATTTTTTGATTGGGTTATTTGTTTTTTTGTTATTGGGTTGTACAAACTGTTCGTATATTTTGGAAATTAAGCCTTTGTCAGTTACATCATTCACAAATATTTTCTCACAGTCCGTAGGTTACCTTTTTTTTTGTTTATGGTTTCCTTTTCTGTGCAAAAGCTTATAAGTTTGATTAAGTCCCGTTTGTTTATTTTTGCTTTTATTTCTATTGCCTTGGGAGACTGACCTAAGAAAACATGGCTATGATTTATGTCAGAGAATGTTTTGCCTGTTTTCTTCCAGGAGTTTTATGGGGCCATGTCTTATGTCTAAGTCTTTAAGCCATTTTGAGTTTATTTTTGTGTATGGTGTGAGGGTGTATTCTAACTTCATTGATTTCCATGTGGCTGTCCAGCTTTCCCCACACCACTTGCTGAAGAGACTATCTTTTCTCCATTGCATATTCTTGCCTCCTTTGTCGAAGATTAATTGACCATAGGTGTGTGGGTTTATTTCTGGGGTCTCTATTCTGTTCCACTGATCCATATGTCTGTTTTTGTGCCAGTGCCATGCTGTTTTGATTACTGTAGCTTTGCAGTATTGTCTGAAGTCTGGAAGGGTTATGCCTCCAGCTTTGTTCTTTTTCCTCAGGATTGCTTTGGCAATTCTGAGTCTTTTGTTGTTTTTTTTTTTGTTTGTTTTTGCAGTACGTGGGTCTCTTGCTGCTGTGGCCTCTCCCGCTGCAGCGCACAGGCTCCGGACGCGCAGGCTCAGCAGCCATGGCTCACAGGCCCAGCCGCTCCGCGGCATGTGGGATCTTCCTAGACCAGGGCACGAACCCGTGTCCCCTGCATCGGCAGACGGACTCTCAACCACTGCGCCACCAGGGAAGCCCCTGAGTCTTTTGTTGTTCCATATAACTTTTAAGATTATTTGCTCTAGTTCTGTGAAAAATGTTATGGATAATTTGATGGGGATCGCATTAAATCTGCAGACTGCTTTGGGAAGTATGGCCATTTTAACAGCATGAATTCTTCCAACCCAGAAGCATGGGACATCTCTCCATTTCTTTAAATCATCTTCAGTTTTCTTTATCAGTGTTTTATAGTTCTTAGCATATAGGTCTTTCACCTCTTTGGACAGGTTTATTCCTAAGTATTTTTTTTTATGCAATTTTACAATGGATTGTTTTTTACTTTCCTTTTCATTGTTCCTTTCATTGATATTTCATTGTTAGTGTAAAGAAATGCAACAGATTTCTATATGTTAATCTTGTATCCTGCTGAATTCATTTATCAGTTCTAGTAGTTTTTGTGTTGAGTCTTTTAGGGTTTTCTATGTATAGTATTATTTCATCTGCATATAATGACAATTTTACCTCTTCCCTTCCAATCTGGATACCTTTTATTTCTTTTTCTTCTTTGATTGCTGTGGCTAGTACTTCCAAAACTATGTTGAATAGAAGTGGTGAGAGTGGGCATCCTTGTCTTGTTCCAGATTTTAGCGGGAAAGCTTTCAGCTTTTCACCATTGAGTATTGTGTTGGCTCTGGGTTTGTCATAAATGGCTTTTATTTTGTTGAGATATGTTCTCTCTGCACCCACTTTGGTAAGAGTTTTTGTCATGGAAGGATGTTCGATTTTATCAAGTGCTCTTTCTGTATTTATTGAGATGATCATGTGGTTTTTGTCTTTTCTTTTGTTGATGTGGTGTATCACATTGATTGATTTACATATGTTGAACCATCCTTGTGACCCTGGGATGAATGCAACTTGATCGTGGTGTATGATCATTTTTATCTGTTTTGGATTTGGTTTGCTAATACCTTGTTGAGAATTTTTGCATCTATCCTTGTTTTATATAAGGACATTCAAGCTTGGAGAAGTTAAGTAATTTGCCTAGCATTACAAGTCGTGAATGAGCCAGGGCAAGGAATTGAACTCAAGGACGTGTGACTTCAAACTTTGGGGTCGTAACTATTACATTATTTTGCTCAGTGCTGCTACTGGTAAAAAGTCTGGGTCAAGCAAGGACCCTGTAGTCACCAGCCTGTTTTTGCACAGATTCATCTGTGTCTGCTCTGCTTTACCCACTGACCCACATCAGTCACCTCTGTTTGAGCTCAGTTTGATATATCAAAGGTGCAGGGTACAGAGTGCCTTCTTAATCCTTGGCAGAAAGTGAGCTAGAGACAGGGCTGCAGAATTAAACACAGGATGGGATGCCTCATGACATTTGAATTTCAGATAAACAGTGAGTAATTTTTTTTAGCATAAGTATGTCCTCAATATTTCACAGGACATACTTTATGAAAAGAAATTTTGTTGTTTAACTGAAATTTAAATTTAAATGGCATCCTGTACTTTTATTTGCTGAATCTGGCAACCTTACCTGGAGAGACCCTCATCAGAGTTTTCTTACGTTAAACCTCAGATCAGAGAGTAAAGGACAGGACTGAGGGAGATCCGAGAAATGATGAAAGGGTACCATGCGAGAAGTTAAAATCATATATGGAAAGTGGAAGTTACTGAAAAGCCCCAATTCCTCTTTAATATCACATCTGGGGCATATTTCACCCCTGAATTCCTCCTAAGAAAATCATTAGCCCCTCTCTTGTTCTTGGTTCATTCTACCTAAAGTTTCAGACCAGCCATGGAAGGGATTCATGGGGCTGCAGGAAGGGCTCCCATTCCCATGGTGCCCATATGCTGAGAAGGGGCTCCAGTCTTTGTCACCCTAATCCCCTTTCTACACATCGCTTATAACTTAGTCAATCCTCATGCCACTCATCGATTTATCAATTTCTTATTCAGTGGACATTTCTTGAGCTTGCGCTATTTGCCAGGGTTTCTGCTAGGCCCAGGGACAAGAAGATGCAAAACACCAGTCCTCGACCTTGCCTTTGCTGAGGAGGCAAACATGGCACCTAACAACTGCAATTTAAATACGAGAAGTGCTGGCGGAGGTATGGACAGATTCCTACTGAAGGCTGTCAGGAGGGGTAACATTGCCTGGGGAATGCAGTCATGGAGGTGTTGTGTGTTTGAGGCCTCGAAAGGTGGGTCTGTAGGTATTCACTATGCAAGCAAGGCATGGCGGAGACACTTTAGGTAGGAAGAATGGCATCTGCAAAGGCACAGAGGTGTGGAAGAGCAGACCATATATAAGCCCTCAAATTCTTGAGTGTTGAAATTAGAAGGGAAAATGAAAGTGAGCTAACTGAATCTTGAAAGATGTTTTAATTAATGAACATGCAAGGGAGATATAAAAGAGAGAGGGAGGGAGAGGAGGAAACAGAGAACACTGTGGGGAGTGAGAAACCACAAATCACTAAGTATCAATATTAGCGCTCATAGCTCTTCCTCTGCTCGTTTCCCTGTTCCAATCTCAGATATGCACATCACCACCCATCCAACTATCTGAAATGCAAGTTTTCTTTAACTCTTTTTTGCACCACGGAACTCATTTGCTCACACAGTCCTATCAATTCTCCACTCAGATATCCTTCCGATTTATCAAATTCTCTTCATGTCCACAGGAAGTGTCACAGTTTGGGCCATTGTCTTGACTATTCCAATAGCATTCTGGTCTTTCTGATGTGTGCCTCCCCCGTCTCCTCAACATTGCTGTCATTTTTGTCTTTCTGAAACATAATATTGTTTACATCCTCTAATGGTTTTCTTAGAAGGAATTCAGGGGTGAAATATGCCCCAGATGTGATATTAAAGAGGAACTGGGGCAATGTGTCGCTCCATCCAGGTTGGCCAGGAGAGGGCTGTGTGTTGCTCTATCAAAACCAGCCAGACAGCTGTGTGTCTCTGTTCAAAACTGGCCAGGAGAAGGCTGTGGATCTCTCCATCAAATCAGCTGGAGAAGGCTGTGTACCTCTTTATCAAAGCTGGCCAGGAGAGATGGTGTGTCGCTCCATCCCAGCCAGCAGGCAGATGGCAGCATGTCTCCCTACATTTAAAAAGGCTGGGAGAGAGCTCTATATCTCTCCATCAAAACAGGCAGGGAAAGGGCTGTGCATCACTATAAAAACTGGCCTGGAGAGGGCTGTGTATGGGTCCATGAAAATGGACCAGGGGAGTGCACTCTGTTGCTCCAACCAGGCTGGACAGGAGAGGGCTGCGTGTTGCACTTTAAAAATTGGACGGTAGATGGTGGTATATCCCACCATCTCAGTGGTTAAGAATCCTCCTGCCAATGCAGGGGGCACGGGTTCAGTCCCTGGCCTGGGAAGATCCCACATGCTGTGGAGCAACTAACCCCATGTGCCACAACTACTAAGCCTGTTCTCTAGAGCCCGTGAGCCACAACTACTGAGCCCACGTGCCTAGAGCCCGTGCTCTGCAACAAGAGAAGACACTGCAATGAGAAGCCCGCACACCACAACGAAGAGTGGCCCCCGCTCGCCACAACTAGAGAAAGCCTGTGCGCAGCAACGAAGACCCAATGCAGCGAAAAATAATAAATAAATAAATAATTTCCATTTAAAAAAAAAAAAGACATGTCTTGAGAGGGGGCTGTCTATGTCTCCATTAAACCAGCTGGGAGAAGACTGTGTATCGCTCTATCAGAACAGGCCGGGAGAGGGCGGTGTGTCATTCTATCAAATACAGATGGGAAAGGATGGTGTGTCACTCTATTTTGGCCGGATGGGAATGGCAGACATGGCGCTCCATCCTGTCTGGCTGAGACAGGGCTATGTTTTGCTGTATCAACACCAGTCGAAGTTTATTGCTGTGTGTTGCTCTAGCAAAACCAGCCAGTAGATGAAGGTATGTCCCTCCATCCAGGCCAGCCAGGAGAGGGCTGAGTTCCCTCCATCCCAGCACGCCGGGAGAGGGCTGTGTGTCACTATCACGGCAGACAAGGTGAGGGCTGTGTGTCACTCCATTGAAACAGGCCTGGCAAGGTTGTGTTTTGCTCCATCAAAGCGTGACCTGAGAGGGCTGTGTATCTCTCCATCAAATTGGCAGGGAGAAGAGTGGGTATCCCTCTATCAAAACAGGCCAGGAGAGGGTGGTGTGTCCCTCTAGTGTGGCAGGTAGGGAGAGGGCTGTGTATAGCTCCATCAAATCCAGATGGGAGAGGGTGATGTTTCACCCTATTTTGGCCAGACACAAGAAGCAGGCGTGTCCCTGCATCCCATTTGGCCAGGAGAGGGCTGTGTGTTGCTCTGTCAGAGCTGGCCAGGAGAGGGCTGTGTACCATCCATCAATACCCTGCTGGGATACAGCTGTGTGTCTCTCCATCAAAACCAGCCTAAGAGGTCTGTTCATGGCTCCATCAAAATGGGCCAGGAGAGGGCGGTGCGTTGCTCCATTCCATCCACTTGTAAGAGGGCTGAGCGTCGTTCTCTTCCGGCTGGCCAGCCAGGGGCTATGTCAATACACCCAAAAGAGATCAGAGGAGAAATTAATGAAATAGAGACTCAAAAAAGGTCAATGAAACTAAAATCTGGTTCTTTGAAAAGATAAAATTGAGAAACCTTTAGCCAGACTCATCAAGAAAAAAGAGGAGAGGGCCCAAATCAATAAAATCAGAAATGAAAACACTACAACTGATGCTACAGAAATACGAAGGATCATAAGAGACTACTACGAGCAACTATAGACCAATAAAATGGACAACCTAGAAGTGGACAAATTCTTAGAAAAGTACAATCTCCCAATACTGAACCAGGAAGAAATAGAAAATATGAACAGACCGTTTACCAGTACTCTAATGAATCAGTAACACACGGAAGTCCAGCACCAGATGGCTTCACAGGTGAATTCTACCAAACATTTAGAGAAGAGTTAATACCTGTCCTTCTGAAGCTATTCCAAAAATTTGCAAAGGAAGGAATTCTTCTTAACTCATTCTGTAAGGCCACTATCACCATGATACCAAAACCAGACAAAGATATCACAGCAAAAAGCAATTTACAGGCTAGTATCACTGATGAACATAGATGCAAAAATCTTCAACAAAATACTAGCAAACCGAATGCAACAATTCATTGAAAGGATCATATACCATATCAAGTGGCATTTGTCCCAGGGATGCAAGGATTTTTCGATGTCCACAAATCAATCAGTGTGATACACCACATTAACAAATTGAAGAATAAAAATCATATGATCATCTCAATAGATGCAGAAAAAGCTTTTGATAAAATTCAACATCCATTTATGATAAAAACTCTCTAGAGAGTGGGCATAGAGGGATCATACTTCAACATAATAAAGGTCGTATATGGCAAACCCACAGCTAACATCATACTCAACAGTGAAAAGCTGAAAGCATTTCCTCTAAGATCAGGAATGAGACAAGGATGTCCACTCTCACCACTATTATTCAACATAGTTTTGGAAGTCCTATCCACAGCAGAGAAGAAAAAGAAATAAAAGGAATCCAAATTGGAAAAGAAGAAGTAAAACTGTCACTGTTTGCAGATGACATGATGCTATACATGGAAAATCATAAAGATGCTACCAGAAAACTACTAGAGCTCATTAATGAATTTGGTAAATTTGCTGGATACAAAATTGATATACAGAAATCGGTTGCATTTCTATACACTAACAACAAAATGTCAGAAAGAGAAATTAAGGAAACAATCCCATTTACCATCACATCAAAAAAGAATAAAATATCTAGGAATAAACCTTCCTAAGGAGGCAAAAGACCTGTACTCTGAAAACTGTAAGACACTAATGAAAAAAATTGAAGATGACACAAACAGATGGAAAGATATACTGTGTTCTTTGATTGGAAGAATCAATATTGTTAAAATGACCATACTCCCCAAGGCAAACTACAGATTCAAAGCAATTCCTATCAAATTACAAATGGCATTTTTCACAGAACTAGAACAAAATTTTTTTAAATTTGTGTGAAAACACAAAAGACCCTGAATAGCCAAAATACTCTTGAGAAAGAAGAATGGAGCTGGAGGAATCACACTCCCTGACTTCAGATTATACTACAAAGCTACAGTGATCGAAAGAGTATGGCACTGACATAAAAACAGATATTTAGCTCAATGGATAGAAAGGATAGAAAACCCAGAAATAAACCCACACACTTATGGTAAATTAATCTTTGACAAAGGAGGCAAGAATATACAATGGAGAAAAGAGAGTCTCTTCAATAAGTGGTGCTGGAAAAACTGGACAGCTACAAGTAAATGAATGAAATTAGAGTTGGCTGAGAGAGGTTTGTGTATCGCTCCATCAAAACAGGCCTGGAGAGGGCTGAGTGTTGTGTTTTATGTTTTGGAAATACTGCTAAATTCAGTGACATCAACAGTTTAAAAGAGATCAAGCAGGATTCAATGTTTTCCACCTTCTGCCTTTTTTTTTTCAGTTTTTGAAATAATTATTATAGTATTTTGTTTAATTAATTAATTTTAAATTGATACAGTTGATGTACAATATTATATAATTTTTTCAAGTCTGCAACATAATGATTCACATTATTTAAAGTTTATACTCCATTTATAGTTATTATTAAATATTGGCTATATTCCCTGTGCTGTACAGTATAGCCTTGCAGCTTATTTATTTTATACATAGTAGTTTGTACCTCTTAATCCCTTACCCCTATATTGCCCCTCCCTACTTCCCTCTCCCCATTGGTAACCACTAGTTTGTTCTCTATATCTGTGAACCTGTTTCTTTTTTGTTGTATTTACTAGTTTGCTTTGTTTTTTAGATTCCACATATAAGTGATATTATGCAGTGTTTGTCTTTCTCTGTCTGAGTTATTTCACTTAGCATAATACCCTCCAAGTCCATCCATGTTGTTGCAAATGGCAAAATTTTATTCATTTTTATAGCTGAGTAGTATTCCATTGGTATGCATGTGTGTGTGGTGTGTGTGTGTGTGTGTGTGTGTGTGTATATATATATACCACAAGATATGTGTATGTATATATATATATATATATGTATGTATATATACATACAACTTCTTGTTTATCCACTCATCTGTTGATGGACACTTAACTTGCTTCCATATCTTTCCAATTGTAAATAATGCTGCTATAAATTTGTGTGCATGTATCTTTTCAAATTAGTGCCTTTGGGTTTTTTGGAGATATACCCAGGAGTAGAATTTGTGGGTTATATGGTAGTCCTTTTTCTTATTACTACATACTGGTGGATGGCTACTTCCTCGTGGTATTAAATATTTCAGCCCCTTTTGCTTTCCTTCCTGGGGGAAAATTTTGTTGGTTGGTGTGTTTCTACTCAAGTTCATTTTCTGAAGTGTCTTCCCAAGTGGAGCCAGTTCCGGGGCACCTTAAGTCAAGCAACCATGAATTATGTATGCATGGTTACCATAAGACTTTGATATTCTTTTTTTTTAATAATATATATTTTATTGAGATATAGTCAACATATTGTATTAGTGTCAGATATACAACATAATGATTTGATATATGTATTTATTGCAAGATGAGCACCACAATAAGTTTGGTTAACACACATCACCGCACATAGTTACAACAAATGTTTTATGAGGATGAGAACTTTTAAGATCTACTCTCTCAGCAACTGCCAGATACACAATTCACTATTGTTAACTAGAGTCACCATGCTGTACATTACATCCCCAGGACTTATTTCCCTTAAACTGGAAGTTTGTACCTTTGGACCATCTTCATCCATTTCACCTACTCTTCTACCCACTGCCATTGGCAACCACCAAGCTATTTTCTGTATCTATGAGTTCAGTTTTTGTTTTTTAGATTCCAGATATAAGTGACATCATATAGTATTTGTCTTTCTCTGACTTGTTGACCTAAAACAGGCAGTTATTTTACTAGCAAAATGGTTTATTCAGGAACAGCAAAGAATCGCAATTCAGGAGTTGCAATCTATGGTGAACCACTGGCAAGTCTGGAGAACAAAGGAGAGGAAACTTCTCTTACAGAGGAAAATGGAGAGTTAGAAGGGGCTGTTATAAACAAAGAGCCCATTGAAGGGAACTGGGAGTTTGGTGAAGTGTAGTGGCTTTTTATTGGCTGATTTGTGACAGTTTATCATCGGCTGGGCAGTACCAGGCAAGGAGAAATTCTTCCTTTCTTCTGCTGTGTAGTAAATTAGTAACCTTCTTCCTGTTGGAGATGAAAATGTACCTCTCTTCTTGTTGGGTCTGCAACTGACATTGAATGGTTAAGTGTAACAGCTCCCCCTTCTGACCCCCAACTCCATTTTAAATGAGGTTTCTGTTTATCAATTTTCACAGACTTATTTCACTTAGCATAATTCCCTCAAGGTCCATCTATGTTGTCCTGATGCCAAGACTTCCTTCTTTTTCATGGCCATATAATATTCCATTATATATTTATCACATTTTCTTTATCCATTCATCCATCAATGATGCTTATGTTGTTTTCATATTTTTGCTATTGTAAATAATGCTACAGTGAACATGAGGGTGCAGATGTGTTTTCCAGATAGTGATTTTGTTTCCTCTGGATAAATACCCAGAAGGGGATTGCTGAATCATATGGTAGTTCTATTTTTATTTCTTTGAGGAACCTCTTTTCACGGCA
Organism: Stenella coeruleoalba; assembly: GCF_951394435.1. Taxonomy (NCBI): domain Eukaryota; kingdom Metazoa; phylum Chordata; class Mammalia; order Artiodactyla; family Delphinidae; genus Stenella; species Stenella coeruleoalba. The sequence goes on along the minus strand of NC_137147.1, from coordinate 173,899,464 downwards.
GCTGCACCAATTTATATTCCCACCAACAGTGCACAACAGTTCCCTTTTCTCTACATTTTCCCAGACACTTGTTGTTTCTAGTCTTTTTGATAATAGCCATTCTAACAGGTATGAGGTGATATTTCATTCTGCTTTTGATTTGCATTTCCCTGATTACTTGTGATGTTGAACACCTTTCCATGTACCTTTCAGCCATTTTGTATGTCTTTTTTTTTTTTTTTTTTGCGGTACGCGGGCCTCTCACTGCTGTGGCCTCTCCCGCTGCAGAACACAGCCTCCAGACGCGCAGGCTCAGCGGCCATGGCTCATGGGCCCAGCCGCTCTGCAGCATGTGGGATCTTCCCGGACCGGGGAACGAACCCGTGTCCCCTGCATCAGCAGGCGGACTCTCAACCACTGCGCCACCAGGGAAGCCCTGTTGTCTAGTTTTGGTATCAAGGTAATGATGGCTTCATAAAATGAGTTTGGAAGAACCCACTTATCTTACATTTTTGGAAAAGTTTGAGAAGGATTGATATTCATTCTTCTGTAAATGTTTGGTAGAATTCACTCATGAAGCCATGTGGTCCTGGACTTTCTGTTGGAGAGTTTTCATTATTAATTCAATCTCTTTACTAGGAATTGATCTGTTCAGATATTCTATTTATTCATGATTCATTCTTTTTAAGTTGTATGTTCATAGGAATTTATCCATATCTGCTAGGTTACAGATTTTTTGGCTTATAATTATTCATAGCAGTCTCCTATGATCCTTTGCTTTTTGCATGATATCACTTGTCCTTCATTTATAATTTTATTTATTTCAGTCCTCTCTTTTTATTGATTAGTCTAGCTAAAGATTTGTCTATTTTGTTTATATTTTTAAAAAACAGCTCTTATTAGTTTCATTGATCTTTTATATTGTGTTTTAGTTTCTATTTCATTTATTTCTAGTCTGCTCTTTATTGCCTTCCTTGTACTAACCTTGGGCTTAGTTTGTTCTCATTTTTCTAGTTCCTTATTAGGTTGTTTATTTCAGATCTTTTTTTTTTCTTAATGTAGATTTATTGCTATAAACTTCCCTCTAAGGACTGCCTTTGCTACATTCCATAAGTTTCCGTATGTTGTGTTTCCATTTTCATTTGTCCTGAGGTATTTTTTTAATTCTCTTTTGAGTTCTCATTTGACCCATTGATTGTTCAGTCGTATGTTCTTTAATCTTCACATGTTTGTGAGTTTCCCAGTTTTCTTCTTGTAACTGATTTGTAATTTCATACCACTGTGGTCAGAAAAGATGCTTGATATGATTTCAATCTCAATTTTATTAAGACTTTCTGTGGCTCAACATGTTATCTATCCTGGAGAATGTTCCATGTACGGTTGAGAAGAATGTATATTCTGTTGCTGTTTGATGGAATATTCTATAAATATCTCTTAAGTCCATCTGGTCTAAGGTGTCATTTAAGTCCAATGTTTCCTTATAGATTTTCTGTCTGGGTGATCTATCCATTGATGAAAGTGGGGTATTGAAGTCCTCTACCATTATTGTATTGCTGCCTATTTCTCCCTTTATGTCTGTTAATATCTGTTTTATATATTTAAGAACTCCTTGATATTCTTAACATTATTTTTAAAATGCCTTTGGATTCCTTAACATGAGTCAAACAATCAGAATATACTTGGTTCACTGGAATGTGTATAAACATGATATGTTTCCTACCCTTAACAATATCACAGGTCTAACCAAAAAGACAATGTGGAACTACAGGAAAATTGAAACTTTTTGAAGGGTCACATAGGATAGGAGATCTGTCTTGGCAAAATGTTTTTGAAGGGTATTGCCACTCATTCCAGAACCAAGTTGAGACTTGTCTTCCCTTGCTCTTGTCTTCTTTACCAGGTAGTGTTCATTAACTTTTTTTTTTTTTTTTTGGTTGCTAATATCTATTGTTTAGCTGCTGAGCTACAAAACCTATCACAGCAGTCATGCCAAAAGGTGAGGGTTTCTTTGGTCTGGCTTTTAGGAAGTTAGTAGAAAAAACTAATGTAGGACGTACTGGAGCAAAACAGGAGCAAAGAGCACTGAAGCCAAGCAGAGGCCACTTATACCTAGTCCCCATATGTAAGATTGCCACCCAGAACTATAGAGAGCGGTGGTGCGCTCTTCTTGAGAAATCCTGAAATAATGCCAGAACTGAGTTTTGTAGTGATTTCCTTCAGTCCCTCTAATTTTAACCCAAATGGACAGGTTGAAACTGTTTCCTGAGGCTGTATCAGAACAGCTTTCCTCATGTCACAGAAATTTCCAGAAGTTTGAGATTTAGAAGTAGAACCTGTGGTGGGGCAGTGGTATCAGAGCCCGCTGCAGGAGCACAGGGGAGAGGCTGGCATCCCATCAGCAACCACCTTCATCCTTGATGACACACCGCACACCTTGTTTAGTTGTTGAACAGGTTTCTCTAAATCAGCGGGAAACTCCACACACTATTAGATTATGCAGTGATCCAATCAGTCTCTGCTGAGAGCTGACGATATGGCCACCACTTTGCAGGGTGCAGTGATGTGGGAAGGACTGAGACCCCATGCTTCCTGTCCTTGTGTCATTTAAGGCCCAGCAGTGTCTGGAGTAATACCTTTTTTGTAAAGGGGCAGAAGCTTGGTTTTGGTGGATTTGACTATCAGAATGGGAGACAGTGCCCTCTAGATTTTTCTGCCCTCTGTTTTCTATACCTGTGTTTTTGCATCAATTTGTCCTGCTAGGACTCCAACTCAGACCAGTTGTTTAGTGCATGGGGCCAAGAATCCAGCAGTAGTCTACAAATTCACTACAATGTCCATTTTTGTGGGTGAAATAGTATAATCCACTAAATCCCTACAGTTTTGATTCCACTGTGTCATCTGTGGGTGCTCTGTGAACTGAGAATTGAGTACTCACATTAGAAAAAAATGAATTTGAAATCCCAGTGAGGTTGTTCAAGTGTCTGGGTGGTGTGGGTCACATGTGTTCCAAATCCTGTTCTGAGCTATTCCACTGACTTATTGACATTGAGCCACTGTGTCTTACATTAGCCTGGCCATTGTAAACCAAGGGGTCCTGGCCAAACGTGTGGTAAACATTCCACTGCAGAATCATGATATCTCCCTAAGAGGAATGTTAACTTTGGTTTCCATTACTAATTGAGAAGAAAGAATACCAGGTTAAAATGCTGCCTCCAGCATTTACTAGCTGTATGACCCTGAGAACTTGGGCAAGTTAATATAACCTCTCTGAACTATTGCTTTAGTTCATTATGAGTAAAATGGGGCTCATAATATTTACCTTGTAGTGCTGTAGTGGTTAAATGATAAAGTCCCCAGTAGAGTGTTGACATGTACTGTGGGCAGGTGATGGTTGCTCCACGAATGGTAGCTGTGAATGACTTAACAATTAGTGTTTTAGTGCAGTGAGGAGTCAGAGAGAAAGGGGACCAAGGGGAAGACTTCATATTACTATGGAATGTGAAGGAATTCCTGATAAGGCAGGACAAATGGGAACCATTTCTGAAGGAAGCCATTGAATCTCTTTCTCATTAGATTCTTTAAAATAAGACAATACCCATCCGTTGAAAGAATTCACTACAGAGTGGATAACCCTCTGAGGTATACTTTGGGTTCTGGGAAATGTCTGTTAACAGAGGGATTGCTGTTGAAATTTACCCATGAACCCAGACCCTGACCCTTGTTATAAGCTCATCCCTAACCCTTCCCACTTGGTGATAGACCAACTCACTGGCCTTCCGCAGTTTTGTTTTCAAGTTCGAGGGAAGCAGAGCTGATACTGAAGCAGCATTTATAGGTCCTTTTTTTTTTTTTAAAAAAAAAAAAAGCAAAACAAGATTGCCGTGGAAACTGAAGGCAAAATGACAAAACTCCAAGGGGGGCTATCCTTTGTTAATTGCTTATGAAGATATGAGAAGGGAACAGAAAGTTCAAGCCTGGTAAAATGATGGATCTATTCCAGAGGAGGAAATGAAAGAATAGGTAACAACATCCTTGGGGAGGCCCCAGACAGCACTGTGGAAGCATTTGATTAGAGAGTTTCAGTTACATTGCCTCTCAGATTCATGCTGAGGTTAAAAAAAAAGCTTGAGTTACATTGACTACTATAGGATTAAACTGAGACTCTCTGGGGAGGAAAACAAAATGGTCAGCATACATGCTTCTTGGCTGGATTTTAAATCCCTTTTTAAAAATTACCTGTCATTTCTTCAAGGATTAAATAAGAAGGTAGAGTGTTTCCTAAGTTTCAGTGAATTCAAACACTCCAGGTTTTTTTCTATCTATCTATAAAAAAGACATAGCCCAGGTATTAAAAGCTAAGCGTAGACTGCACAGCATTATAAAACGTAAAGTACTCTTATTCTTTACAGCTTCCTTTAAAACTTAAACGTGTATCAGAGAATGAAATTAAACCTCTATTTAAAAAGTACACCTTTGTTCAAAATGTTCTTTTAATTTTTGTAGAACTCTCATACTAAAGCAGTTTGTAAGAGCGGTAGGTTATTAAGGCTTCACAAGGAAAGTACTATTGTAAATAATTTCAAGCCACACCTAGTTATCAGTGCCTAGTTAGAAACCTGGTGGAAAACCTACTATTTAATTCTTCTTTATGAGTAAAGTAAGAAAAGATATGTCAGGATGAGGGGTGATGTTTTGGTGCTATTAGGATGGTGTTATTTCTAGGGACCAGCATCACCCAAATTCTGTTTTGGGACTAACTCTTCCTCTGCAAAGTATTCTTGACCTGAGAGTGAGACTGAAAGAATAAAAACTAAATAGGAAACAAAACACAGGATTCTTTATATCTAAGGATAACTAATATTAGAAAAAGGTCACTCAAATGGAACCCACTTAAAGTTAGGACCAAAAACATCATAGTAGACAACATAAAACCTAGAGATTATCATTTTAAGTGAAGTAGGTCAGACAAAGACAAATATGTGATATCACTTATATGTGAAATCTTTACAAATGATATAAATGAACTTATTTACAAAACAGAAATAGATTCACAGACATAGTAAACAAAATTATGGTTACCAGAGGGAATAACGGGGGCAGGGGTGAAAGGTAAATTAGGAGTTTCAGATTAACATACACACCCTACTATATTTAAAATAGATAATCAATAAGGACCTACTGTATAGCACAGGAAACTCTAGTCAATATTCTGTAATAACCTAAATGGGAAAAGAATCTGAAAAAGAATAGATATAAGTATATGTAAAACTGAATCACTTTGCTGTACACCTGAAACTAACACAACATTGTAAACCAACTGTACTCCAATATAAAATAAAATTTTTTTAAATAAAAATAATAAACAGGTTTGATAGGTATGATTTTTGACAAATAAAATGAAAATTTATAAAAATGAGTTTATTTTGTTTTATAATTAACAAAATGATCTTATAATGACAATTGTGCACTAAATCATTTGGCTCAACCAAAAATAAATGGAGTGTTGATTTGAAGGATGTGATGGACTGTCACTTTGGTGGCCCTCAATGAACCATGCTTCTTTTTATCTGTACCCCTGTGAGTCGCTTCACACATTGATTCTGGTCTTGGCCACATGACTAGCTTTGACCAATGGAACATTAGTGAAAGAAGTGAAAGACTGGTAAATCCTTGGACCTTGTCTTCTTAGAATGCTTCTTCTTGGAACCCATCCACCACGCTATGAGAAAGCATAAGCAACCATATGGAGAAGCCCACCTGGAGGAGAATCGAGACCCCTAGCCACGTCAAACTGGGCTCCCAGACTGTAGCCAGTACCAATTTCCATCCCTGTATGAGTCCATTTCTAAAATGAGTCCATTTTAGATCTTCTAGACATCCGGTCTCCAAGCCAACAACATGTGAAGCCCAGTAACCTCCTGGTCAACCCACAGGGTTGTATGAGGTAATAATAAATTGTTAGAAGCCATTAAATTTGGGGTGGTGTGTTATGCTGCAATAGATTAACTAAAGCAGAAACTATTACCTCCAAGTGGGGTCCTGCCATCACATGTGGCATTGATTTTGAGTCTGGGAGAGGAATGGAGAAATTTGGAGGAATGATGAAGAGACTGTTTGGTGGAGGCCGAAAGGTAGTGAGGAATATCTTATTGGAAGCTGAAGGAAAGAGAACTTTCAGCTTCCAATAGGATATAGGCAGAAAAATTAGCAAAACTATTAGCAGTATTGCAGAAAAACTAGCAAAACCATTAGCCTGTGGACATATGGGAAATAGAGAGGGTACCTCATGACCTTGTGGATCTGGCTGAGGAGAGTTCTGGACAGAATGTTGAAGGTGCCATCTGGCTTCTTTTAGATGCCTATGGTAAAGTCCAGGAGGAGCCTGTTGAGGCAAAGAGGGGACTATTTAGATTTCAAGCAGAATTTAGAAGAACTAAAAAAGCACTAGAACTTGTGGGCTTGATAACAAAATTGCATTCAACCCTAGTCTCTCCAAGAAAACATTTCTCAACGTAAGAAATGGCCTTGGTTTGCAGATGAAATACAGGGTGCTGTTAGTAAAATATGACCTCAGGGTCAACGTCTCTGTTAAGGCATCAGAGAGATTTAAGGAGTATCTCAATCATCCTCTCAGCTACACAAGAAGACGTCTAAGAATCTTAAAGGTGTTTTCCCATAGCTTCCTGATTTGCAGCTCCAAACAGAGAAATGGTTGTCTTGAAGAGATTTGTGAGTGTGATGATTTATCTAATAGAGTGGATTATAATTTGATACATAGAAAACTACAAAGTTTGTAATGTAATGTAAGCTACAGTAATCAAAACAGTATGGTACTGGCACAAAAACAGAAATATAGATCAATGGAACAGGATAGAAAGCCCAGAAATAAACCCACACACCTATGATCGATGAATCTATGACAAAGGAGGCAAAAATATACAATGGAGAAAAGATAGTCTCTTCAATAAGTGGTGCTGGGAAAGCTGGACAACTACATGTAAAAGAATGAAATTAGAACATTCTCTAACACTGTATACAAAAATAAACTCAAGATGGATGAAAGACCTAAATTTAAGGCCAGACACTATTAATAGCTCATTTTTTAAATTGCTGAATAATACTTCATTTTATATCAGTTTGTTTATCTGTATACTTGTGGATGGACTTTTGGGTTGTTTCCTGTTTTGGGCTATTACAAATAAAGCTGTAATGACATTCATATTCAAGTCTTTGTACGGAATATGTGTTAATTCTCTTGGGTAAATACCTAAGAGTGAAATGGCTCTACTGTATGTTTACCTTTTTAAGGAACCATCACATTGTTTTCCAAAGTGGTTGTACAATTTCCCTTCCCACCAGCAGTGTATACGCGTTCCAGTTCCTCCACATTCTCAACAACACTTGATATGACCAGTCTCTTTAATCTTTGCCATTCTAGTAGATGTTTAGGGGTAGCTCACAATGGTTTTAATTTGCATTTCTCTAACGACTAATGATGCACTTAGTTGCCATCCTGATACCTTTTTTGGTGAAGTGTCTATTCAAGTATTCTGCCCGTTTTTATATTGGGTTTTTTGTCTTCTACTGGGTTTTGAGAGTTCTCTGAGTATTCTGGATATTCATCCTTTATCAGATATACGCTTTGCAAATATTTCCTTCAAGTCTATGGCTTGACGTTTTATTCTCTTAACAGTGTCTTTTATAGATGGAAGTTTTAAATTTTGATAAAGTGCTATTTTTGTCTAACCCAAGTAAGCAGAGGCTTTCTCCTAAAAGTTTCATGTTTTGTATTTTGAGTTAATTTTTGCCTATGGTGCAAGTTATGGATTGAAGTTCTTTTTTTTTCTTTTGCATATGAATATCAAATTGTTCTATCACCATTTGTTCAAAAAACAATCCATTCTTCAATGAATTGACTCTGCATCTTTGTAGAAAAACACTTTATTTATTTATTTACTTCTGCACTCTCTATTCTATTCCATCGGCTCATGTATCTGTGTTTACACCAAAGCACACTATATTGATTACTATAACTTTACAGTAAGTCTTGAAACCAGGTAATGTTAGTCTTCTAAATTTGGTCTTTATGTTTTAAGTTGGTTTGGCTAAGTTCTTTACATTCCATATGAAATCTGGAATCTACTTGTCAATTTCTACCAAAAAGTCCACTGAGATTTTGATTGAGATTGCATTAAATTTGTAGATTAGTTTGGTTAACATTGACACCTTAACAACATTGAGTCTCCTGACCTGTTAGCAAACTGTGTGTCCATTTTTCACAGACTTCTTCCGTTTCTCTCAGTAATATTTATAGTTTTCAGTGTATAGTCTTTTCAGCTTTATTCCTAAGTATTTTATATATTTTGATACTACTGTGAATGGTATTGCTGTTTAAATTTCAATTACCAAACGTTTGCTGTTATACATAGAATACAATTGATTTTTGTATGTTGATCTTGTATTCCATACTTTGTTAAACTTGCTTATTAGTTCTAGTAGCATTTTTTTGTGGATTGTATCAGATTTTCTATATAGATGATTATGTCAGCTATAAATAAATAGAATTTGTTTACTAAATGAGTTAAAACATTTCATAATATCACTGTCTTAGTCTGCTCAGGTAAATGGTTTATTTATTAAACCATTTTAATTGAAGTATAGTTAATTTATAATGTTGTGTTAGTTCCAAGTGTACAGCAAAGTGATTCAGTTATATATATATGTGTGTGTGTATATATGCATGTATCTATGCAGATTCTTTTGCATTATATGTTATTACAAAATATTGAGTATAGTTCCCTGTGCTATATAGCAGGTCCTTGTTGGTTATCTATTTTATATATAGTAGTATGTATCTGTTAATCCCAAATTCCTAATTTATACCCTCGACTTTCCCTTTTGGTAACCATAAGTTTTCTCGCTCTGCCTGTGTGGACTCTGGAATCTGATGCTGGGGTTTGAATCCTTGCTCAGTCACTTTGTAGCTCTGTGATCTTGGGTAAGTCAATTAACCTCTCTCTACCTAAGTACCTTATCTCTAAAATGAGGACGATACTAATACCTACTTTGAAGTGTGGTTTGGAGAATTAATTAAGATAACATATGCAAAGTCCTTACAACAGTGCTTGGCCTGTAGTATGCAATGTGTAAGGGTTAGCAGTTGTTAATATTATAATTTGGCAATGCTTGCTCGCTCTAAGTCGGCTTGCCAGGAGTAGAAACCGTTTCATATCCTCTCTCTTTTTTTCTAGCAAACCTGCAAAACACCTGCTAAATAACTGTTATGGACTGAATTGTGTCGCCCTCCCCCCACTCCCCGCCCCCTACCCCCGTCCTGCCGCCTTCTCCCTGTCCAAATTCATATATTAAAGCCCTAACCCCCAAGGAGGCTATATTTGGAGACAGGACCTTTAGAGAAGTAATTAAGGTTAAATGAGGTCACAAGGTTGGGTCTTAATCATCTTTCTAAGAAGACACACCAGAGATTTCCCTCTCTCGCTACATGTACACAGAAAAAGGCCAAGTGAGGACACAGTAGGAAGGCGACCATATAGGAGACTGGAAGAGAAACCACACCAGAAAGCAATCCTGCTGGCACCTTGATCTTGGACTTCCAGCCTCTCACTCTGGTATTTTGTTACGACAGCCTGAGCAGACTAAGACAGTGATACTATGAAATGTTTTAACTCATATATTCCATGAGAGGCAAATAAGCAGTCCTGACATACGACGTCTGATGCCAACCTCGGGTACCATTTCCCCATTGTGGGAAAGTCTGGCATCTACCATGGTTGAGGTGGGGGAGTGCTGCAGAGTCATATACCATTGGGACTACTGCCCACTTGCTTCCCTCAATATAGCTATTTTTCCTACAAAATTTGTTGAAGCCCCAGGCTGACTACTAGCTATACAGGGGTTAGTTATTAACTGCGAGAGCTGTTACTCTTATTTCTTTCTTCTTTCAGGCCCATCACAGAGTCCACTAAGTCGCTGATCAGATTCTGGACTAGTGTGACCTCATGCAGGCTGTAGCCTTCCATTCCCTCCCGAGCTGGGCAGCGCTGGCTGGAGTCCTGGTCATTCCACTTGTTGGGATTCCCAAAGCCCTCCCGATTTGGGGGTCATGCGAGGTGAGGCCCAGCCTTGGAATTTTCTCTCCTGCTTCTCTAGCCTCTTTTCTCTTTACCTTTCCTTCCAGAATTCCCTAAGAACTCTTTTCCCTTCAGTACAGAGAAGAATTCAGCTGGGTTCCAGGGCTTAAACTTGCAGACACCCTGGTTAATAAGATGTTTGCAGAACAAAGAGCCTGCCATTTTAAGGCAGTTTTGCTTCTACACTTATTATAAATATATATTATATATAACATGTATGATATATGTACGATGGTATGTATATTATATGCATGATATTATGTATATGTGTGCTATATTGAATATATAAAAGATACATATTTCTAAGTAATATCCTTTATTTTCTTCTTCTTACTACATTAGGAACAATTAAAGAAAATTGGAGATAAAAGCAACCTCTGAGTTTAGAAATATAGAACTGTGAGTTTGGGTCTCAGGTTCACTCACTGACTTGTGAAAAGCTGTTTGCAATTTACCTCTGAATTTATTTCTCAGGTGTAGGGTGTTCAGAATACGAAAGCAGTAATTATGTAAATCATGAAGTCAGGTGGCTGCAGGAAAATCAGAGCACTATGGCTTTGGCTTTTCAAATCTTTTATTAAGACTTTCCAAAGACCATCATTAAAAAATAAGCAGAGAGAGAGAGGAGGTCCAGAAAAGTTTATTAGATCACACTTAATTTCCTAGTTAACCTCTGCGAAGGTAAAGTCAGATTGCTATATATTTGACTCTAAATGAACTACATAGAAAATGCAAAAACATATACAGAGTAATCGTGGCAATTGACAGCGCTCGTTTTAAAGAGGCCGCGGGTGTGCAACAGGCTTTGCGCCTGGAAAGCTTTGACTCAGTCATCCGCGCTTAGGAAGAGGGCTGGGCCGCGGCTCCCAGCACTGCCTTTCTCGCGCGCTGCCCCCAGATACCGCGCCCGCCCCGGGGCGACGCATCCAGCGCAGAGCGTCTGCGGAGCATCGCGAGCCCCCCACCCCCGGCCGGCGTCCCGGCTCCGCCCCTCCCGCCGCGGCCCACGCCCCTGCCCCGGGGGGCGTGAGGAGGCGGCGGCCAGTCATCGCCGCGCCGCTGTGGGGTGTCACTGGCTGGGACGCGCCGAGTGCGCCTGGCGGCGGAGAGAGCGGCGCGTGGAGCTGGGCGCCCAGGGCTGTGCTTCTCCGGCCGGCGGGGCGGCGTCGTGGGCCGGACGCTCCGGGCTCCCCGACGCCGCCGGCGGCCCAGCTCCGCCCCGGGCCTCCCCGCCCAGCGCCCTGGTAGTGCGCCCCGGGCGCAGCGCCCACCTGGCCGGTCGCAGCCGGCACGCTGCCCTCGCGGCTGCTCGCCGCGCTCTGCCTGGCCGAGCGGCTCGGGGCCGCCTGCGGCTGCCAGCTGCCTTCGAGTGGAGACCCCTGAACGAGGGCGGCGGCGCCCAGCTGACCGAGAGCATCTCGTACGCCAAGGTGCTGGCGCTGCACCAGGAGGTGCACGGCCTATACAGCTCCTGCCCCGGCAGTACGAGGCCAGCAAGGGGGGGCGCCTCTACCGGGCCGAGGTCAAGCTGCTGTGGACCAGGCGTGGGGCAGCGTGCTCGAGGTGCCCGCGGGCTGCAGGCTCCACCTCAGCGGCCTGGGCTACTTCTCCTGTCACTCCCACACCGTGGTCTAGGATTACGCCTGTTCCTTCTTCCTCAGGTGAGCCTGCCACCTCCCGCCCATACCACCCCCTCGGCCCATTTGCGTGACCAACTGAGGTCGCCTTTGTCCGGAGCCGGATCAGGAACTCGCAGGGAGTCCTGTCCGTGCGATGTTAGATGACGCCTTGGGCTCCTTCCCGTGCTCTTCGTTCTTTCCTGTTCCTCCCGTCGTGTCTACAACATCCTGGGTACCTCTGGCCAAGACTGTTGGAAAAACAGGGAGGATTCCCGTGCTTTAAGGACAGAAGAGTGTTTCAGGCAAAAGCTCCAGGTGCTTTCCAGTAACAAGTAGCCAGCCCATTCCAGATAGCAAAGGTTTATGCGCGGGGCTCCGCGGGGAGACCCTGGTCGCAGTGCTTTGAGGAATATAAAGGTAAATCAGGCAGGACCCTCTCTGATTGAGTTCATGCAAGTTGGTCTGTGGTCCAGATGAAACGCTTGTGTGTAAGAATTCAGGTGACAGGTCTGACTAAGGTTTGAAATAACAGCAGGTGGAACCCTAATTGAGGTGGAATCCTAGTATACTTGGAACTCTGTGTTTTAAACTGGATTTGGTGGGAGTAGTTTGGGATGGGTGGTGGTCACACCAAAGCAGAATCCCTTTGAAATCAATTGTTGGAATTCTGGCTCCTCTTTTCCTGTGAGTTTGAGCAAGTTACTGACCTTGTCCAGAATCTCAATAGCCTCACCTTCATAATGTGAGAAACAAGGTTGCTTGAGACTAAAAGCCAGTCACTCACACAAAACACCTGGTGCAGGTTAGATGCGGACTAGTCATTATTCTGCACACCTGCTTAAATGCCAAGATGGCGCTGGTGTGGAATGCAGCCCAGCTGGCCTCCCGTTTCACCCGCGTTATCTCCCATCGGCTGCCGGCAGATCTCAATGCCAGGCTCTAACAAACAGGTTTATGGAGGAGGGGCGGGGGGTGGGGTGCTGGGTGGGGTCAGGGCCTTGCGGGGGTCACAGGGCTTTGAAGAATATAGAAGTGAATTAGGCAGGAGGCCCTGTCTGATTGGAGACTCCTGGAATCTTGGGCAGTTCCGTGAAAGTTGGGCTGTGGTCAAGACGAAACACATGTGGATAAGAATTTAGGCAATGGGTTTGACTGAAGTTTAAAATAAAAAAACTGCAGGTGGAACCCTAAATGCATTGGTTGTCTCCAGTTGAAGGAGGAGACTGAGAGGAACCTCAGAATGGAATCGAATGCATCTATCGAGATAGCGATTGAATCTACAGCTGTGATGGGCGATAGATCCAGTCTTCCCAGTCTGTGGAGTAGGATTAAAGATATTTGGAATGACCATGACCTTGGTCTGCAGACTCACTCTTAGCCCTTTAGATTTCATGTCACTGAGAAACAAGAGTGAGTTCCGCAGAGGGCTGTCCGTAAGCTCATGGCAACATATTTTCCATGCTGAAGCCAGAATATCTAAGATTAGAATATGTGGCGTGCTTTGTGTTGGCTTGGGTGGCTTAGCTAGATTCAGTTGAATTTGTTTTTAATTGCTGAACAAGTACAGTTTCTAAATAAACTCGTCAAGGAGTGAGACAGTACCTTCTTGATACAGAGAAAAACTAGACTTTTCATGTCTTTATTTAAGGAAAACACTGGGGACCCAGCTACAAAACTATTCAACAATGAAACTTCATTTTCCAAAGAAAAAAACCAGAGTACTTGAGAAGACGTTATTTTCTTTTCCTATTGTATAATGAAATACTGTTTTGTCCACTGGTTCTGTGGTCAACCAACTCTTTCATCTTCTCTCTGACATGTTTATAAAACGTTAGGGCAGAACTACAGAGTCAAATGGTAGTCTGATAGATTTCTATTTCACAGAGTTATGTTGCCCTGATGTGTGTTAACAGCTGCATACAAAGCATTCCTCCTCTGTTATTCTGGGACCCATTGAGAAGAGAACAGATTCCGGTCAGCGTCACAGGAGAGGGTGGCGCTGGAGACTCCCTGGTGAGCCCCACATGCCCCCCATGGGCTGGAGAGTAACTCGTGTCTCTCCTTTTCCTTTTGTTTACTTCTTCATCTTGACAACAGGCATTTTTTGCGAGGCTCCATAGAAATGTTAACTAACTTTCATACTGCAGTTACTCTAGCCAGAGACTTTTTTTTTTAATGCAATCCTTACATCACCATCAAAAAGCAAGGTGCTTTTGTCATCCTCTTTTTATAGATTGTAATACTGAAGCTTAGAGAATTTAAGAAATTCGTTTCCTATCAGACAGAAGTAGTAGTGGTAGGACTTGAACCTGGGTCATTGCAACTGGCCTCCCTTTCACCAGGAAACAAGGAACACACTGTCTATGAGAAGGAAGGCCACCTGGGAGATAACACAGATAGACAAACGCAGACACATGCACACACTCCCTCTGCCCCCAAACTCACCTTTTTCAAAAGCTTAAGAATAGACTCATGAAGTAGGAGGCAGAGAAACAATTAGAAATAATGAGAGCCGACGGAGACTGTCACAGTCTTCTGTTGACTCAAGATTCAAGATGGCGTACCCCATGGCTGTCCAATCTACAGCTCTGCTTTCTTCCTCTTTCTTGTTAGGATGGATGAAAATTATAACCTCTTGCCTCATGGAGTCAGTTTCCAACATGCCATCTTTCCAGACACTCAAGGGAACAGAAGGATGTTTTCCCAGTGGCAGCAATGGTGACTTTTTCCAGTGACCGGGAGATCCAAGAAGACAATTGGTAAGAATTGGTACCCTGTGCCAGAGCAAAATAATAGAATAGCTACATTTTGACGCAGAGAGTCAAGAGTGCTCTTCCAGAAGCTCAGACCAAAGAGTATTTTCCTCCGTGCCCCCGACCGCCACTCCCAGCAGTTAACAAACCCTGCTCATAAACCTTCGACTCCTGAGGCTTTACTGTTGGGCGTGGAGTTCCTCACAGTCAGGGAACAAGGTGGGATGAAGGTTGGCACGCTGTGCCTCAATTGCCTCTTCTGTCAAATGGAAACAATAGTAGCATCTACGCTATAGGGCTGATACCATAGGATTTAACTCTGTAGGAAATGTAGATATGTAAAGCCCTTAGCATAGCGCTTGACAGAGAAAGTGCTCAATACATGTGAGCTGTTATGACTACTACCATTATTATTATTACAATTGATAGCATAAGCCTACTCTGATTGATAGCATAGGGCTCTGAGGAATTTTCTAAGAGGAAAGAAAAGTCCTCAAGAAAATGAAATGAGAGAATTATAGTAGCGAACACTTCTATGATTCTTATCTATAGCTATTAAGACGTAGAGGTACAGGGTGACCAAGGTAGTCGTGGACCGTAAGGGTCAGGATGATTTGGGGCATGAACATATAAAAGGGGTATTCCAATCTGAGGCATTAGCCAGAGTTGTGGGGACATTCTGAGGACTGTCACTTTGCCAAAGCAGTGGCATTGACACAGTTGAGGTGGGACGATTGTGGGACCAGGTCAGGAGAGGTGGTGGCCCATGGCTCGCAGTCTCCCATCTGAGATGTTTTTAGGACCACATGACAGACTACTGGAGAGAGTTCTGATGTGGGTGTCCCCCAGGACAAGGACTTTTTTGTGGGTCAAGGAACCAATCTGAACATGTTGGGTGGCTTCCTTCTTTCCACCCGTCTGTGCTGGCCTTGCGAAGAGTGTCTTTCTCTCGTCTGGTGGGTTGGCCTAGGGGACGGCCTTGTTCTTCCAAACCTCCTTATCTTCTTCCCTGGCTCCCTGGCACCTGGAGGCCTTCTGCATGTTCTTTGCACAGAACCTGTTCTCACGATGGGCAGGGGTGTCCAGCTAAGGAAAAATGTTGATTCTTGCTTCCTAGACATTATCAAGGGTCCCTTCCTCAGGCCTACCCTACTGACAGATCTAGACTCCTCTGACCCCTCCTCCATGGTTTGCCAGAATTTTCTGAACTCTACTCCCAGCATGGTTCCAAGCACCTGTTTGTTTTTCTGCTCTTAATCTGTACTGGTACCCACTCCACATTGAGCTGGACCTACCAGGTGTCAGCCTGAGTATCCCTGGCTTGAGTCAGACCTTAGCATGTTCCAAATGAAATCTTTTTGGTCTCCGTCCTTTGCTTCTCCATTTTTATGGGAGTTTGCTTATTTTACTAAATCTTTGGTAACAGTAGATTTGTATCAAAAGATCAGATGTTGTTCCAAAAACACCTTATAGCTTAGCCCCCAGACTCTTCAGGTGCATCACTAATTAGCCCTATGGTCACATAATGAAGCTATTAATATTTCCCTGGAATTAGATATTCCATCATTAGAAAAAAATAGAACAACAGGACCATGGAGAATTGTTTCAAGGTGAAGGCAGTTCTATTTCGGGTGGTCAGATGTTGATTTTGGGGAGAATCTCTTTTCCCTTTCATCGCCCTGGTCTCTTAGATAACAAGGGGGTGGGTGTGTGCATTGCCCTGAGAGTCAAAAGCTTTGGGGGAAGAAAATTAATTCTTCCAGATTGCTGAGCTGCTGTGTAGCTGAATTTACGCGTTGGAACCAATGGACCTTGCACGTTTCAACACCTTAGCTCCTTCCATTTTTATCCCTTGTCCTCTTTGAAAGGTACCACATCAGACCTCAGTTAGCTTGTTAGTTTCAGAATTTAAATTTAAACTAAAAATAAATTGGCTTTTTGGTAAATTTTAGCATTTACATTTTATGATACTCGAGAAATTTTTACTTCCTCTGCAGCGAGTAAAGTAGTTGTAAATTGAAGATCTCAGAGTTAGATGAAGAATTGACAATTACTTGCTCTTTTCTTCCCAAAAAACCCACTAAAACTTCTCTGCCTTTTCCTTTTGAAGGTGAACGTCTTATTTTCTCTCCTACCCAGAAAAAATACATCACGCTACATCAGAAGCAGTCTGTTTTTCCTATGGTGGTGTGTCCTCAGTCTTAGGAGGAATCAGAGGAGCTGTTCAGGTCACCTTTTGTTTAAAAATTTATTTTATTGAAGTATAGTTGATTTACAATATTGTGCTATTTTCTGCATAGTAGAGTGATTTCATTATACATATATATACATTCTTTTTCATATTCTTTTCCATTATGGTTTATCACAGGATACTGAATATAGTTCCCTGTGCTATACAGTTGGACCTTGTTGTTTATCCATCCTATAGATAATAGTTTGCCTCTGCTGACCCCAGCCTCCCAACCCACCCCTCCCCCCTTGACAACCACAAGTCTGTTCTCTATGTCTGTGAGTCTGTTTAGTAGATAAGTTCATTTGCGTCATATTTTAGATTCCACATATAAGTGATACGGTATTTGTCTCTTTCTGACTTGCTTCACTTAGTGTGATAATCTCTAGGTCCATCTGTGTTGCTGCAGGCAGCGTTATTTCATTCTTTTTTAGGGCTGAGTAGTGTTCCATTGTATATATGTACCACATCTTCTTTATCCGTTCATCTGTCGATGGACATTTAGGTTGTTTCCGTGTCTTGCCTATGGTGAAGAGCGCTGCTGTGAACGTAGGGGCGTGTATATCTTTTTTGTTTTTGCCGCTGTTGTTTGTGGCTGCACCGTGCAGCCTGTGGGATCTCAGTTCCCCGACCAGGGGTCAAACCCCTGCCCCCTGCAGTGGAAGCATGGAGTCTTAACCACTGGACCGCCAGGGAAATCCTAGGAGCGTATGTATCTTTTCGAATTATGGTTTTGTCTGGATATATGCCCAGGAGTGGGATTGCTGGATCGTATGGCAACTCTATTTTTAGTTTTTTGAGGAACCTCCATACTGTTTTCCAGTTTACATTCCCACCAACAGGAGGGAGGGTAGGAGGGTTCCCTTTTCTCCACACCCTCTCCAGCGTTTGTTATTTGTAGACTTAATGATGGCCATTCTGCAGGTCAGCTTTTTGTTTCAGCTAGACGTTTGCTAATCAGAGCACGTGAACCTTCCGCATGCTCTGAGGCCTTTATGAGTGGCCCTGGACGTTGCATGTTACACGGCTTCCCTGTATTCCATGCTGTATCTTAGAGGATGATAAATCCTAGAGGAACACTGCCGAGCTCTTGTCCTTTTCCCTGCTGCTGCTCTCTAGTCCCCCAGTCAGCCTGATCGGTGGATCTGGGCCTTGGTTGTCAAGAGCGCATTTCATTCCTTTCCCTCAGAGGTCTCACTCTCTCAGAGCATCACGTGAATCTGGGACTGCAGTATCAATCCAGAGGTTAAGAAATGGAAGCAGAGGACGATCTTATGTAGGGAAGCTTTTTGTGATGCATACCCAGGGTGACATGCAGCTCCGTCCTCAGCAGGCAAATAAATCCTCCCATTCTCTAGTTCCATCCTCAAACATCCCACCCACGCCTCAGTCAGTGGAAACACATTCTTGCTTTCAAAAGTTGCCGGGAAGTCAGCATCATCGTTACTAAGTATTCAGCGTCTCTGGTGCAGTATCACGGTGTTAATGGGACCTCAGGGGACGTCTGTGGCAGGTCAGAGCATCCATCCCCTTTACTGGCAGCGTTCTCTCCACCCCAGCCAAGAACGTTTTCCTTCCTCTTCTCTTCTCTGCTGGGTGAGTGTAACACAAAACAGAAGTTGGCTGTTCTCCCCTCTCTGCAAGTCCTGTCCCCTAGGACCAAAACCCAGACTCACCCACACTTACATCAGTCTGTCCTAGAATGTCATGGGGTTGAAACAAAATCTGTGAAAGACCTGCTGCCATTTTTCTTTTCCTTTTTTGGAATCTGGAAGGGTGGTGGGGAAGTTGTCATCCTCCGAACTGCATGGGAAGGAATGTCGACTTTTCATCAGAAGATCGAAATTGACTCTGACATTTCCAGAGGCGTGACCTTGGGAAGGACCCTTTATTTCTCACAACTTCAGTTTTCTCATCCATAAAATGGGGCTAAAACCATGTAAACTGTCTCAGGTTGTTGTAAGGACCTAATTAGAGAACATGTTTGAAAGCACTTAGTAAACTATACAAAGTGATGCAAGGGTTTACGACTAAATTGATAGAGAGTATGGCTTTATAAAAAGTGATGCAAGGGTTTACGACTAAATTGATGAGTAGAGAGCATGGCTTTAAAGGTTAAAGAATACGTAGCTTTTGAAAAGCTGCTTACTTCTTCCCAGGGCGGTGGCAGAGTGGTGGCGGCAGTGCTGAGGGGGGATGTGTGTTAGAGACGGGAACGGTGATGGCGAAGCTGTCCTGTGAGCTGTAATTCATTCAACGGTTCATTGGGTTCTGGCCAGGGAGCACGTCTTTAAAAATTCATCTCTTCAGTTATAAACATATAACACATTCAGGTGGGTTCCCAAATCTAAGTATAAAATGATAGTAGAGTTTTTTCCCCCCACCTCTGACACCCGTCTACCCAGTTAGGTACACCTACCCTCTAAACAAGTAGCCACTGTTAAGTTTCTCAAACATTCCATGAGTATTTTCACCCAATAAGTAATTCAAATGTGATTTGCTGTTGTCTCTGACACCAGCGGTACTTCACTATGCACATGCGCTTTGCTATGCCCTGCTTTATTCACAAGTAGAGCTTGAAGATCTTTCCATATCAGTGCATGTAAATTGCTCTAGATAGTATTCCACTGTATGAATGTCTCACAGTATATTTAATCAAGTCCCCTGTTGATGGGTCGTTACGTTGTTTCCAATCCATTGCTATTATTAAAGAGAGCAGACGTGTATGACATTATACATACCTCATTTTGTGGGATTGTTGATTCCAATCTTTAGCAAATGTTTATTGAGTGCCTACCTTGAGGCAGCTACTGTGTTAGATACTAGAGTTTCAGCGTTGGGCAAAATACAAAGTCCCTGATCATGGAGTTTATAGCCCTAGTGTTGGTGGTTGACATGATCAAAAGACCACATTAATGACTTCATAATTTTATTTTTTAATTAATTTTTATTGGAATATAGTTGATTTACAAGGTTTCTGCTGTGCAGCAAAGTGAATCAATTATACATGTACATATATCCACTCTTTTTTAGATTCTTTTCCCATATAGGTCATTACAGAGTATTGAGTAGAGTTCTCTGTGCTGTACAGTAGGTCCTTAATAGTATAATTTTAAGTGGAAATAAATACTCCTAGGAAAAGAAAGGAAATCAGGAAGTCTGGTGTAAACTTCAGGGTAAAGAAAACGTTTTCTGCTGAATTGATTCTGGGGCTAAAATCTGATGGAAGAGAGGTATCCTAGTTAATTTTGGGGTAATGGGGTCATGAGAGCAATCCAGAGAAGAAGAATCTGTGCAAAGGCCCTGTGGTAGCAGGGTCCATGGTACCTTTGAGGGAACCAAAGAAAGCCTCTGTAGCTGGAGGAAAGGGAGTGAGTGAGAAGGATGAGGCCAGAGCACAAGGTGGGGCCAGACCATGCAGGGATTGATAGATCCTGGTGAGGATCTGGGCTTTGTTCTAACGGTAATGGGAAACCTTTGATGTTTGGAAAGCAGAGGTTGATGGGACCAAATTCACATTTATAGAAAGACAAAGTGACAAGAGTGGAGAACTGGATTGGAGGGGATCCGGGTGATATAGTAATAAGTAGTGGTGGTTAGAAAGCTACCAGATAGATGCTGGTCTAGGATGGAGGCAGGGAGCATGGAGCGATGTAAGCAAATTTGAGAGATATTTAGGAAATTAAATCAGTAGATGTTAATGACAGGTTGAATATGGGTGGTAAAGGAGGTGGGAGGGTCAAAGATAAGTCCTGTGTTCCTGGCTGACGGCATGCCAGGACCAACACTGATAAATGGGAGTAGGACAGGTTTGGTAGGAGATTCATGAGCCCAGTGTTGGACATCTTGAGTTGAGGTGCCCTTGAGCCGTCCATGTGAGATCTTGACGAGGTGGTTGCATCTATAACTTTGCAGCTTTGAGAAGAGCTCTGAGTAGAACTTACACCTTTGGGTCTGAGCCATAACTAGGTGTCAGCTGAAATGGGAAATGGGTGACATTTCCAAGGGAGAGGGCTTAGAGTAAGAGTAGAAGCCCCAAGGTAGGACCGAGTGGTGTAGAACGCTAACACTGGTGGAGAAGGAACAGTCAGACAGATACGAGGAAAACTATGAAAGTCAATGGCACAGAATATCTCTGAAAGGATGAGTGATCGACAGAACCAAAAGCTGTTGAGAAGTCAAGATGAGGACTAAAAAGTAACCAGTCGACTTCGGCAGAGGTGAGGACAGTTCCATGGAGTGAGGGAGTAGAGTCTAGGCTGTGGAGGTGGGAGGAGGGAGTGGGACAGGAGGATATGGAGATGGTGGGGGTGGACGACTCCTTCAGGACGTTTGGCTGTGGAGGGTTGAATACAGATGAGGCTGCAGGTACAGGGCGCAGAACGGTTGAGGGAGGGGGTTTTGTTGTATTTAAAGATGGCAGCCATCCTGGTCAAACCATCTTGGTCCCTGTTTTCCTACTTATCAGATGCTGTCTTCCCAAGTAGACTAAACTACTCAAGGGCAGGGATATCTATTTGATACACTGTTGTATACTGTTGTGCATTTTTATGGTGTCTTACACATTTATTGAATAAATTATCTCTCATCCAGAGAGCTCTGAGGCCTTAGGAAGCAGGGGTCTTCTCTCTCTCCCTCTCTATTTCTGTTTTCTAAATTAATATTTAAAATCCACATACAGTAAAAAAATTTTTAAATATTTATTTATTTATTTATTTATATTTTGGCTGCGTTGGGCCTTCGTTGCTGCACGGGCTTTCTCTAGCTGCTGTGAGCGGGAGCTACTCTTTGTTGCGGTGTGTGGGCTTCTCCTTGCAGTGGCTTCTCTTGTTGCGGAGCACGGGCTCTAGGCGTGCGGACTTCAGTAGTTGCAGCACGTGGGCTCAGTAGTTGTGGCTCTCGGGCTCTAGAGCACAGACTCAGTAGTTGTGGCGCACGGGCTTAGTTGCTCTGCGGCATGTGGGATCTTCCCAGACCAGGGATTGAACCTGTGTCCCCTGCATTGGCAGGTGGATTCTTAACCACTGTGCCACCAGGGAAGTCCGTATACAGTAAAATTTGCTTTTTTCACGTATAGTTATGTTTTGGCAAATACACATGGTTGTATAATCACGACTACAGCCACAATGTAGAAAAGTTCCATCATTGCCAAAACCCTCCCCTGTGCTGTCGCTATATAGCCAGACCCTTCCCCAACCTCAACTCCTGGGAACCTCAGTGGGGACTGTCATCCATAATGACTGTACCAATTTACATTCCCACCAACAGTGTACAAGGGTTCCCTTTTCACCATATCCTCAATAACACATCTTTCAAGTTTTGGATAATAGCCATCCTAACATCCCATTATGGTTTTGGTTTGCATTCGGCCATTTGCATGTCTTCTTTGGAGAAATGTCTGTTCGGGTCCTTTGCCCATTTTAAAATCAGGTTTTGTTGTTTTGCTATTTACTTGTATGAATTCCTTATATATTTTGGATGAGATAGATGGCTTTCAAATATTTTCCCCCTATCCATATGTTGCCCTTTCATTTTAATTGATTGTTTCCTTTGCTGTACAGAAGCTTTTTATTTTGACACAATTTTTGCTTTTGTTCCTGTGCTTTGTGGGTCATATCTAGAATATTATTGCCCACACCAATGTCAAGAAGCTTTTTTCCTATTTTCTCGTAGTTTTATAGTTTTGGGTCTTACATTTAAGTCTTTATTTTGAGTTAATTTTTGTATATGTGTGTGAGATAAGGGTCCAGTTTCATTCGTCTGCATGTGAATCCAGTTTTCCCAACACAATTTATTAAAGAAACTATTCTTCCCCATTTTGTGATCTTGGCATCTTTACTGAAGCTCAGTTGACTGTAAATCTGTGGATTTGTTTCTGGGCTCTTGATTCTATTCCGTTGGTCTATCTGTTTTTATGCTTGTACCATACTGTTTTGATTACTGTAGCTCTGTAATGTAATTTGAAATCATGAAGTGTGTTGCCTCCAGCTTTGTTCTTTTCTCAAAATTGCTTTGGCTATTCAGGAGATTTTGTAGTTCCACACAAATTTTAGAATTGTTTTTTTCCACTTCTGTGAAAAATGCCATTGCAGTTTTGATAGTGATTGCTTTGGGTACTATGAACATTTTAACAGTATTCTTCTAATCCATGAACATGGGATATATCTCCATTGATTTTTGTCTTTCTCTCATCAGTGTTTTAAACTTTTCAGTGCATAGGTCTTTCACCTCCTCCATTAAATTTATCCCTAGCTCTTTTGTTCTTTTTGGTGCTATCATAAATGGGATTGTTTTCTTCTTTTCCTTTTCAGATAGATTGTTGCTGGTGTAAAGAAATACGACTGGTTTTTTTTGATATGTTGATTTTGTATCCTGCAAATATACTGGATTCATTCATTCTAATCTTTTGTGGTGTCTTCAGGGTTTTCTACATATGGAATTGTGACATCTGCAGACAGAGAATTTTACTACCTTTGTTCTAATTTAGATGCCTTTTATGTCTTTTTCTTGCTAGTACTTCCAGTATTATGTTTAATAGAACTGGGAAGAGGGGGAAAAACTTTCAGTTTTACCAATTGATTATTATTTTGCTGTGGGCTTTTCATAAATGGCCTCTATTGTTTTGAGGAAATTTCTTTCATATCTATTTTATTGAGCATCTTTTATCATGAATGGATGTTGAACTTTGTCAAATGCTTTTTCTTCATATTGAGATGATCACATCATTCAGATCTTTCATTTTGTTAATGTGCTGTATCACATTGATTGATTTGCATATGTTAAACCAACCTTCCATCCCAAGAGTAAATACCATTTATTCATGGTGTATAATCTTTTTGATGTGTTGAATTCAGTGTGCTAGTATTTTATTGAGGATTTTTGTATCTATGTTTATCAGAGACATTTGTCTGTAGTTTTGTCCAGCTTTGATATCCAGTGAGGCTGGTGTCATAAAATGAGTCTGGAAGTAATCCCTCTACATGTATATTTTGCAAGAGTTTAAGAAGAATTGGTATTAATTTTTATTTGAATGTTGGTAGAATTCAACTGTGAATCCATTTGGTCCTAGGCTTTTTGCTTTTGGGAGTTTTTTGATTACTATTTGAATCTCCTTATTTGTTACTGGTGTGTTCAGTTTTACTGTTTCCTCTTGATTCAGTCTTGACAGGTTGTATATTTCTCAGAATTTTTCTGTTTCTGCTAGGTTATCCAATTTGTTCACATAATTGTTCATAAATAGTCCCTTATGATCCTTTTTACTCCTGATGTATCTATTGTAATGTCTCTTTCGTTTCTGTATTTATTTATTTCAGTCTTTTTTCTTCTCAGTTTAAGTAAGGGTTTATTGATTTTCTTTCAAAAATTCAACTTAGTTTTTTTCTGTTGTATTCTAGTCTCTATTTATTTCTGCTCTGATCTTTATTTTTTCCCTTCCTGCTGCTAACTTTGGGTTTGTTCTTTTGTAGTTCATTGAGGTGTGTAAAGTTTGGTTGTTTACTAGAGATCTTCTTTTATAATGTAGTCATTTATCACTGTAAACTTTTCTCTTAGTACTGCTTTTACTGTGTCCCATAAGTTTTGGTATGTTGTGTTTTCATTTTCATTTGTTTCAGTGTTTTTAAAAATTCCCTTTTAATTTCCTCCTTAACCCATTGGTTATTCAAGAGTGTGTTGTTTAATTTCTGTGTATTTGTGAATTTTCCTCTTTTCCTTCTATTATTGATTATTCCATTGTGTTCAGAAAAAAATGCTTGGTATAATTTCATTCCTTTTAAACTTGTTAAGACTTGTTTTGTAACCTAACATGTGATATATCCTGGAGAATATCTGTGTGTGCTTGAGAAGAATGTATACTCTTCCACTGTTGGGTGAAAAGTTTTCTATATGTTTCTTAGGCTCATTTGGTCTATACTGTTGTTCAAGTCTACTCTTTTATTTTAAATTTATTTATTTATTTGGCTGTGCCAGGTCTTAGTTGTGGCACACAGATCTTCGTTGCAGCGTGCAGGATCTTTAGTTGCTGTGTGTGGGATCTTTTAGTTGCGGCATGTGGTATCTTTTAGTTGCGGCATGTGGGCTCTTAGTTGTGGCCCATGAGATCTAGTTCCCTGACCAGGGATCGAACCCAGGCCCTCTGCATTGGGAGCCTGGAGCCTTAACCACTGGACCACCAGGGAAATCCCCTGTTTAAGTCCACTCTTAATTGATTTTCTGTCTAAGTGTTATCTCCATTATGAAAGTGGGATACTGAAGTCTGCTACTATTACTGTATTGCTATCAATTTCTCCTTCAGATCTGTCAATATTTGTTTTATATACTTAGGTGCTCTGATATTGGGTGCATATATATTTATAATTATTATATCTTTCTATTGAACTGACCCCTTTATGATTATGTAATGACCTTCTTTATCTCTGGAGACAGTTTTTTTTTTTTGCGGTATGCGGGCCTCTCACTGTTGTGGCCTCTCCTGTTGCGGAGCACAGGCTCCAGACGCACAGGCCCAGCGGCCATGGCTCACGGGCCCAGCCGCTCCGCCGCATGTGGGATCTTCCCGGACCGGGGCACGAACCCGTGTCCCCTGCATTGGCAGGCGGACTCTCAACCACTGCGTCACCAGGGAAGCCCTGGAGACAGTTTTTAAAACCTACTTTGTCTGATATTAGGATAGTCACTCCTGCTTTCTTTTGGTTACCATTCACATGGAATATCCTTTTCCATTCCTTCACTTTTAGTCTCTGTGTCTTTGAATCTAAAGTGAGTTTCTTATAGATATCATACAACTGTATCTTAATTTTTTTGTATCTCTCCAGCTACTCTGTATCTTTTTATTGGGGAGATTAGTCCATTTATGTTTAAAGTGATTATTGATGCAGAAGGATTTACTGTTGTCATTTTGTAACTGGTTTTTGTTTGTCTTATAATTCCATTGTCTGTGTTCTTCTCTCTTGCTATCTTCAACACTTTGTGCTATGGGGTTTTTTTTTATTGATAGGTTTTGATTTCTTTGTCTTTTTTTCTTTTGTGTAACTTATGTAGGTATTTTCTTTGTGGTTACCAAGGGGCTTACATAATATACTGTATAGTTATAACATTCTGTTTTAGGCTGACAACTACTTAACTTCACTTGCATACAAGAAGTCTTGTCTTTTACCTCTCCTCCTCACTGCATTATATGTTCCTGATGTCACAGTTTACTTTGAGTTTCACATATTCATTAACATTTAGTTGTTTCTAATGCTTTAGTCTTTTATAGTCTAAAGTAATACAGTATGGTCTTTGTTTATATATTTACCAACTAGTTTCATGCTTTCTTATGGTCTCATATTTCTGATCAGTGTCTTTCATTTCAACTTGAACTGCCTTTAGCATTTCTTGTAAGGCAGGTGATAGACTTTCTTAGGCTTTGTTTGTCTGAAGAAGTCTTTATCTCCCCTTTGTTTTTGAAGGACAAGTTTGACAGAATTGTGTTCTTGGTTGGCAGTTCTTTTCCTTTTTTTTTTTTTTTTGACTGTATTGGGTCTTAGTTGTGGCACGCAGGATCTTCATTGAGGCATGCGGGATCTTTCCTTGTGGCGCGCGGGCTTCTCTCTAGTTGTGGCAAGCAGGGGTTTTTTCCCTCTCTAGTTGTGGCATGCAGGGTTTTTTTCCCTCTCTAGTTGTGGCATGCGGGCTTAGTTACCCCACAGCATGTGGGATCTTAGTTCCCCGACCAGGGATCAAAACCGTGTCCCCTGCATTGGAAAGTGGATTCTTTACCACTGGACCATCAGGGAAGTCCCTTCTTTCAGTATTTTAAATACATCATTCCACTCCTTTTGACTGGCAAGAATTCTGTGAAAAATCCTCCGATAGTCTTATTGGAGGGGGTGCAGAGTTCCCGTCTACGTAACAAGTTGCTTTTCTCTTGCTCCTTTCAAAATTCATTCCTTGTCTCTAATTTTTGACAATTTGAATGTAGTGTCTTGGTGTGGGTCTCTTTAGATTCACCTTATTGGTGTTCTCTAGGCATCCTGGATTAGGATGTCTATTTCTTTCCCCAGATTTAGGAAGTTTTCAGCCATTATTTCTTTCAACAAGCTCTTTGCCCCTTTCTCTCTCTTCTCTTTCTGAGTCCCCCATGATGTGTACATTGGTCCACTTGGTGGTTCCCCATAAGTGTCTTAAGGTATCTTCACTCTTTTTCACCTTTTTTTTTTTGCTCCTCTGCTTAGATGATTTCCACTGATCTGTCTTTAAGGGTGTTGGTGCTTTCTCTCGTTTTATCTGGGATGCTGTTGAACTTCTCTGTTGAATTTTTCACTTCAGTTATTGTATTCTTCGGCTCTATGATTCCTCTCTGGTACATTTTTTTATTTATGTTTTGAGCATACAGATCCTGCCCATATTTTGCTAGATTTATACTTCATTATTTATTTGTATTCTACAATCAATGATACTGCTTTTAAAGTTTTTATTTCTAATTATTGATTGCTTGTCTGTGGAAATACAATATTTTTTTTACTTACTTTGTAGCCCACAATCTTGCTAAACTCACTTATTAGTTCTAAGAGCTTTTGTAGATTCCATGGCTTTTTTTTTTTTTTTTTAATGTGGTGCGCGGGCCTCTCACTGTTGTGGCCTCTCCCGTTGCAGAGCACAGGCTCCGGACGTGGAGGCTCAGCGGCCCTGGCTCATGGGCCCAGCCGCTCCACGGCACGTTGGGATCTTCCCAGACCGGGGCGGGAACCCGTGTCCCCTGCATCGGCAGGCGGACTCTCAACCACTGCACCACCAGGGAAGCCCTCCATGGCATTTTGTATGTAAGTTATTATGTCTTCAATGAAGAGAGAGAGTTTTATTTCTCCCTTTCAAGTCTGCCTTTTTTTCCTATTGCATTGGCTAGGACTTCCTGTATGAGGTTGCATAGGAGTGATGAGAGTGGACAGCCTGTTTTAAGTATGCTATTTTTAGTTTTTGGTGTTCATGCCTTTTACCAGGTTAAGGACGTTTTCTTCTATTCCTAGCTTGGTAAGAATTTTAACCATGAACTGAAGTTGAATTTTGTGAGATGCTGTTTCTGCATCTGAGATGATCATGACATCTTTCTTCTTCAGTTTGTGATAAAGTGAACTACATTCATTGTCAAATGATGAACCACCCTTGTATTCTCAGGATAAATCCCATTTCTTATATATTGATGGACTTAATCTGCTAATATTTTGTTGAGAGTTTTTTACATTTATGTTCATGAGGAATATTGGTCTGTAGTTTTCTTATAATAAAATAATCAAAAAGTGGGCATCAGGATAATATTGGCCTCACAAAATGAGTTGGGAAGTGTTCTTTCCTCTCCTTTTTTTTAGATGAGATTGTGTAGAATTGGTATTTTTTTCCACTAAATGTTTGTGTATTAGCCTTGTGTGGAAAACAAAATACCACATAATGGGTGGCTTAAACGAGAGAAATTTATTGCCTGTCAGTTCTGGAGGCCAGCAGTCCCAGATCAGGGTGCTGGCAGGGTTGGGTTCCTCTGGGTCCCTGTCTGCGGCTTGCACAAGGCCACCCTCTTGCTGCCTCTGCACAGGGTCGTCCCTCTGTGCGTGAGCATCTTTAGCATCTCTCCCTTTGTCCTCATCTCCCTTCTTATAAGGACACCAGTCTGGTTGGATTAGGGCCCACCCTGACAGCCTCATTTTAACTTAATGACTGATTGAGAGGCCCTACCTCCAAATACAGTCACATTCTGAGGTACTGGGGGTTAGGGATTCAACATACAAATTTTGGAGGAACACAATTCAGTCCATAACAGTTTGGTAAGAATTTATCAGTGAATAATCTGGGCCTGGAGTCTTCTTTTGTTGGAAGTTTCTAAACTACTCACTCAATTCCTTTGATAGGACTACTTAGGTTGTCTGTTTTTCTTATGCCTCGTGGCAGTGCAGATCTAAGACTAGGGTTGGCCGCAGTGCAAGGCTGGGTGAGGAAAAAAAAGAAAAAAGAAGAAAACCAGGGACTTCCTCCATACTCTCTAGTACACTGGGGCTCCTTTTCTGGGTCTTCTGGATAAAAATAGATTTCTCCTAGAGTTTTTGCTGCACAGGTCAACGACTCAGCCCCCTTTATTCAGGTCCCATTCAGGTCCCCTAGTTGTTTTCAGGGTCTTCGTGTATTATGTGCAGAGATTTTAACATAATCGGTAGGAATCATAGGCTGTGTTCAGTTTACTTCATCTTGACTGGCACTGGAAGCTGATGTTTCTGTTCGGCCCCATTAACAACATCTGGTCCATCTTGCATAGGACATACTGCAGGGAGGGAAATAACAGTATTTATTTTCTGATGATCAAAAGCAAATAGGAATGGGAAAGAGGATCTGTAGTTTTTCAAGTGAAGTTTGAGACCAAATGGGTCAAGAAAATCATAATTCAGTTCATCAGTATCTTCCATGAAGCCCTAGAAGTATTTGATTTAAAATGTCCCTGGAACTTTGTTTTGCCTAGACAGTCTAGTTAACCAGATAATTTGTTCAAGAACGAAGACATCCCTTAGGGATGGAGGAGTATGACATCAGTTTAACAAGAATGTGTCCACTTGTTAAATGCAAGTTAAATACTTTTCTGTATTTATTCTTCTTTGATACCACATCAAAACTCAAAAAGTAATAGTTTCTTAAAAGTTAGTTGCAGTACAGAATCTAAAACCTTATCAATGAACTTTTTGAATTCCTACATGAAAACCCAATAGTCTTTCTTGTACTTTGAATGGATTTTTTTAGTTCATGTGTGATTTTGTAACATGATGAGTTGACCATGTGAAAAATATTAGTTCAGAGTTATACAGATCTTGAAAATGTTGAGATTTTTATTGTACAATATTAAAAAAAGTCCTTTTCATCAATATCACTACTGATCTCATCAGGAAAGTCTCAAAGTAATGGAAAAACATCAAGCACAAAGTTTCCTAAAATTCTAATTTTTGCTTGAAAGCTCAAATTTTATCCCTGGCAACAAATACTGCTTGTTTTCCTTGAAGTGACAGACTTACTTTATTCATTTTCAAGAAAATGTCTATCACAAAGCGAGAGAGAGGCATGGACATATATATACACTACAAAACGTAAGGTAGATAGCTAATGGGAAGCAGCCGCATAGCACAGGGATATCAGCTCGGTGCTTTGTGACCACCTGGAGGGGTGGGATAGGGAGGGTGGGAAGGAGGAAGATGCAAGAGGGAAGAGATATGGGAACATATGTATATGTATAACTGATTCACTTTGTTATAAATCAGAAACTAACACACCATTGTAAAGCAATTATACCCCAATAAAGATGTTAAAAAAAAAAAAGAAAATGTCTATTAAACATTCAAATCTATAGTTTGTCATTCATTGTTTCAAGGAAAAATAGTCTTTCACAAGGAAAGCTACTAGTTCAGCTCAGAACGCCATCACCTAAGTGCTTTTCCTTGAGACATGACCATTGTACCTTGATAAGCAGCAGAAGTGCTTTGTGTCAGCTTCTGATTTCTTCACACAGAGTATTAAAAACATGTGTCCTCAAGGGTCAGGATTTAATTAATGATTTTTCACTGATTCATCAAGGACATTCTTAAATTAAACTGCCGCCTTCTTTTCTGCCCACACAAGGCACTGAAAATAGGTCATTCATTTGGCCAGACAGGGCCAGAATATGAAGTAGGTAGGGTTAGGGTGGTGGTCTTTTTCATTTATTCAGACCTTCATAGTACACATATTTATTGAATACCTGCTATATGTCAGGCACTGAGAATACAAAAGAAAACAAGCTTCTGCCCTCCTGGAGCTTATACTGTAGTGGGATGAGGGAGAGATAGTCAACACATCAGTCAATACATCAGCCCATTAAAAATGGCAGGTAATGACGTGTTTGGTCAAGAATTGAAAGAGGGTGGTAATTGACAAAGAGGAACTAGTAACTACTTTAGGTTGAGGAGGTAACCCCTACACTGAAGTCTGAATGACACAGTTCCAGCTGTACGAAGATCAGGCAGCAAAGCGTTCCAGGGAGAAGAAAAAGCCGGTGCCGTTGTGCAAGACAGACCGCGCTTGGCATACTTGGCGGGTGGAAAGGTGTGAAGGGGAGCGATATTGGTGGGGAAGAACAGAATGAGATGAGTTTGGAGAGGTGAGCAGGAGCTGGACCATCTAGAGCTTTCTAAGCAAGGGTAAGAAGTTTAGATCTTTGTGCTTCGGGGAGCCGTTGAGGGGAGTGATGTGCCCTGAGTGACAGAGTCTGGGCCTAGGGGTCGGCAGGTGATGGACAGGAATGGCTAAGTTCAGGGGACACTTGGAAGTGGGGTTCCTCCAGTGTTCCCTGATCACAGTGTACTCTTCCATCCCCACTTTTTAGGGCTTTTCCTCTTTTTCCTCTTCCTAAAGAGCCTTGGCCACCCGCAAGGTGTTGGCCTAGTACCCTATTTTGTGCTGCACAATTTACACTTTGTTTGGGGAATATTTGCATCTTAATTTACTAGTAATTTGACTCTTTACGAACAGAGTTTTAAAGTGGCAATTTGCCTCTCCATAGGGTTTTAGGATGAGCCTTGGGTTCTGACATTGATCCAGTACCAATTGTGACTCTGCGTATCACTTACCCACTCTGAACCAAGGTTCCTTACCTGTAACACGGGTCAGATTATACCTCCTATGCTTTGTTCATAGCACTGTATAAAAAACAACTGAAACGACATATTTAAAAGTACACAGTCGTGATTACGTGTGAGACGTTGTGTCTTGGCTTTCATGCCCCGTGTGTACCCATTCTCCATCACGTAGCTCACAAGAGTGAGAATAAAAGATCTTGAGGCAGGCATGCCTTTATTCCATCAGTAGAGATTTTTGATACTTCCTACATTCTCAGCATTGTGTCATGTGTTATGGAGGATGTGGTAGAGGAAGACGACCTGGTGTCTGAACTCAAGCATCTAGTTAGAGAGATACGGTTAACCCACGTGGAAAGATGGATACTGCTGCTGGCCTAATGACCCAGTGGGAAGGATTTGGATAAGTGGCGAGAAGATGGAGTCAGACAGGGCAGAGCATGAAGGGAAGCCCGCAGGTGAGGATGTGTTAGGACAGCAGAGCTGCATTGGGGGGTTGGAGGGCAAGTGAGGACACTTGTAAGCAGGTCCACGCGGGAGTTCTTGATTTGTTATCAAGTACGTGCAGTTCATCTGAAAGGAGGATTCCCTCCAACATGTTGTAGAGGTGATGGCTTGTGGCTGTACTGCGCGGTCTGTCATTTCCTCTTGACTTCTGCCTTCAACTCTGAGCTTTACTGAAATACTTCCATTACTTTGAAACATTGGCTAATGCTCTGACTGTATAGTTAAAAATTTAAAAAAAGCTCACAGACTTCTTGTTTTGGAATAAATATAGATTCACAGGCAGTTGCAAAGAAATGGAGAGAAGTCTTTGGTACCCCTTGCCCATTCCCCCCAGCCGAACATCTTGTGTAACTAGCGCAACAGCAAAACTCGGTAATGACATTGGAAAATGCACACAGCTGATTCAGATGCTACCAGTTATACATGCACTTGTTTGTGTGTGTAGCTTCCTGTCACGACCAACAGAGTCAAGATACAGAACCATCCCATCACCCCAGGCTCCCTCGTGCTACTCCTCACAGCTACACCTTCTCCACTGCCCATTCCCAAACCCTGGCGGCCACTCATCTGTTCTCTTTCTCCAGAATTCTATTTCAGGTGTTACATGAGTAGAACCATATAGTTTATGGAACTTTCTGAGATTATGTTCCTTCACTCAGTATAATGTCCCTGAGGTTAATCCAAGTTGTTGTATTTCTTTTTATTTACTGAGTAATAGTCCATGTTATGGATGGACCATTGTTTGGATAACCATACACCCCTCAAGGACATTGGGGAGTTCCCAGTTATGAGCTATAATGAAAAAAAGCTACTCTGAACATTCATGCATAGGATTTTGTGTGGACAGAAGTTTTTATTTCTCTACAGTAAACGCCTAAGAGTGTTGTATGCTGGGTCATCTGATAAACCCATTTGTCATTTTAAAAGAAACTTGCAAAATATGTTCCAAAGTGGCTGAATCATTTACAATCCCACCAATAACGTATGAGTGATCCAATTTTTTACATCGTTGCCAGCATTTGCTATTGTCATATTTTTGTTTTAGTCATTCTGATAGGTATGTTCTGTGTTTAAATTTTTTTCAGATATAATTCACATACCATAAAACTCACCCTTTTAAAGTATATCATTTGGTGGTTTTTAGTATATTCACAGATATATGCAACCATCATCATTGTCTGTATTTCCAAAGCATTTTCATCCCTCCAAAAAGAACCCAGTACCCATTACCAGTCACTCCCAATTCAGCCCTCTTCCCAGCCCCCGGCAACCACTATCCTCTGTCTCTATGGATTTGCCTGGTACAGACACTTCTTATGAATGAAACCTTATACTATCTGGCCCTTTGTGAACGGCTTCTTTCACTTAGCATAATGTTTCCAGGGTTCATCCACGTTGTAATATGAATCTGTCCTTCCTTTATATAGCTGGGTAATACTCTATTGTATGAATACACCACATTTTCTTTCCATCAGTTGATGGACATTTGGGTTGTTTCCACATTTGCCTGTTGTGAATAATGTTTCTAACAACATTTATGTACAAGTTCTTGTGCATCTGTGTGTTTCCATTTCTTTGGGGTATTTTCCTAGGAGTTGAATTGCTGGGTCGTAGGGTACTTATATGTTTAGCCTTTGGAGGAGCTGCCAAACTGATTTCCGAAGCAGCTGCACCATTTTCCATTCCCACCAGCAGTGTGTGAGGGTTCCAGTTTCTCTACATCTTTTTCAACACTTGTTATTATCTGTCTGATTGATTCTAGCCATCCTACTGGAAGTGAAGTGGTCTTTCATTGTAATTTTGTTTTTTCATTTCCCTGATGACTGATGATTTGAGCATCTTCTCATGTGCTTACGGGCATTTGTGTAGCTTCTTTGGAGAAATGGCTATTCGTCTTTTGCCCAGTTTTGAATTGGGTTGTCTTTTTATTGTTGCGTTGTCACAGTTCCTTACATATTTTAGATACTAGACCCTTATCAGATATATGGTTTGCCAGTATTTTCTCCCATTCTGTGGGCTGTCTTTTCACTGTGGTTCCAATTTTTGTTTCCCTGATGACTGCTGACGTTGCTTATCTTTTCATGTGCATGCTTTACCATCTGTATGGCCTCTTTGATGAAATGCGTATTCGTATCTTTTGCCCATGTTGGTCATTTCTTCCTACTAGAGCTGTGGCTGTAGACATCTTCCTTTAGAGTATATACGTCGTCAAACTCATCTCTGCAGCAGCACTAAGATGGATCAGAGACACAACTGTTAAGCTACGCATCGCTATAGATTTTTTAAATTGTGATTAAAAAAACACGTAACATGGAATCTACCCTCAACAGTTAGGTACACAGTACAAATGTTAACTGTATGCGTGTCGTTGTACAGCAGATTTCTAAGACTTCTCCGTTTTGCACAAACTGAAACTCTAGACCCGCTGAATAGTAACTCCCCATTCCCCCCACCTCCCGGCTCCTGGCAGCCACCAGTCTGCCTTTGCCTCTGAGTTTGACTACGTTACGTGCCTTAGACCAGTGGAACCACGCGTCATTTGTCACTCTGAATGCTTTGTTTCACTTCACAGTGTCCTCCAGGTTCATCCATGCCGTAGCCGGTGACCGTGCTATAGATTTGGATCCATGCGAGGCCACTTCTCATTTTTAACTCATTAATAATCACGTTCTCTCACCATGACTCAGTTTCTCCATCACGGAAAACTTGGCCGTAACTAAACTCAGAGCTTTGTGACTAATCCGTACTCTCGTCCCGTGGACCGCCTCACAGGTGGCAGTGACGCGCGCCTTTGCCAAAGAATCAGAGGTCAGCAGGAGAAAGTTCTCATCCTGGTTTGTTGAAGAGGCTTCACTGAGTGGCCTCATTTCTTCATTAATTTTTCATTTATTGCATAAGGAAGCTCACCCGTTAATCCCCAGTCCATTCCAGAGTACCTCAGCACATATATCCTGAAATGCAGAGGGGAGGGCCAACAAGGGGTCTGGTTCTCAGTAAAGGGTCTTCTATGGCCCCAAAGGGAGGATGCTCAAGCTGGCCTCCATCTGGCCCCTTGAGGCACCCGGTTCTCGGGGAGTTGCTATGGAAACGTGCTCCAGTACTAGGAGGAAAGGAAATGAAGCATTCCGAGAGTCTCGCAGGCTGGCAATGGACGTTCTGACGTCTCTTCCCCAAGTCTCCTGCAGTTGCTTTCTTTTTGAGTTCTTTATGTTTCACTGTTCCCATGTGGACACAGAGGCTGAATGTGTTGACTGTCCTTGTAGAGGCTTTACAACGCAGCATGAGAGATGTATAAGATCTCTGGCCATCAAGCTGTGGATTGAAATGAGAAAGGATGAGCGTTTATTGCCATTATCTTGGAAGCTAAAAATCTGCCACCATCTGAGCTCTCCTGTGCGCATCTCAGCTTATGCAACCTTCTCTTGGGAAGGGAAAACGTATCTTTGTCTTTATGCTTTTTTCTTCCCCAAACCCCCTCCACCCTGTAGGCCCTTTGCTTCTGCATCATCCCATCCCGGGAGGTGATCAGCAGCTTCAACTCTCCCCCGTCTCAGCACACACTGTGGTTTTGCGCGCAGGCGGGGGCCCCTGGGGATGGATCTCGGTGGTCAGAACAAACACCACCTGTGAATTTTGAGCCAGAGGAGATTCCTCCAGTCTCCTCCATACTGCCAGACCCTCAGGGATGCTGTCAGGCTTCAGTTCCCATGGCTGGTTGAAATCAGCTGTGACCCCTGCAAGAGCCACACTTCCCCTGGGGGCCTAGGCAAACCCGGATGCTGCCAGCATGTTCTGGGGTCGGTGTCCCCGGAGCCCACTCAAGGCCAGTGCATTTACTCTGCACAGATGCAGAGAGAAGAATGTCGGTGCTAGAAGGGAGCCGAAAAGTCTTCTAGTCAACCCCTTAATGCACCATCACGGAAGAATTTTATAGGAAAACAAAGACCTGCCCCAGAGCTACAGCTCTTAGCAGGTGGCCAAGTGATGCTGTTTTTTTTGTTTGTTTTTTTTGTTTTTTCCGGTACGCGGGCCTCTCACTGTTGTGGCCTCTCCCGTTGCGGATCACAGGCTCCGGACGCACAGGCTCAGCGGCCATGGCTCACGGGCCCAGCCGCTCTGCGGCACGTGGGATCTTCCCGGACCGGGGCACAAACCCGTGCCCTCTGCATCGGCAGGCGGACTCCCAACCACTGCGCCACCAGGGAAGCCCAGTGATGCTGTTTTGCTTTAAATACAATAATCATAATTTCAATGATAAAACTATTAAAATATTAGTAGAAGCTAGCATAGTGTTCCAAAAGTGTGAAGCCTCTGTCGCAGCTTTGTAGTAAAGCAGAATAGTCATAATACAGATCAAAGGAAGTAAACCAATGCGTGTGTGCATACGTACATACAGTACATTCATACATTCGTAAAAAGGAAGGACATTCTTGCACAGTGTCAGCTGGTAACGCTGCAGGTGCTTTCTAAATTATTTCTGTTTATTTATTTGCCCTGAGAAGAGGCTCACTTTTCAATCTCCTTATTCTGTGGCCAGAGAGAAGGGTTGATTTCTCAGTGTTCTGGGAAGTGGTTGTAGTTGTGTCTGGAGACCAGGGTTAGTCTCTGTGCTGTTTGTCTTTTTGTTTCCATCTCTAGGTTCTCCCTGCAGACCCGGGTTGGGCACCTGCCCGGTGCCCTCGGTTCCCACCTTTCTCTTTCTCAGAGTCCCGTTCTCTAGGCCCCAGAGATTTCTTCTGCCCCACCTGTCCTTTGCTGATCTGTGTTGTATAGCCCCGAGGCTCTGCTAGACAGGTGAAGCTGATCCCATGCACTAATTCCAGGTGAAGTGGTAAAGGAGATTAGTGGCATTATTGCCTTTCCATGAACATTTACATTTTAAAGCGTTAGAGCCTTTAATTCTAAAAAAAAAGAAAAAAGAGTAGGAGGGGAGAGGGTAGGGACATGATAGGGGAAGGGGATTAAGAGGTATAAATTACTAGGTATAAAATAAGATACAGGGACTTCCCTGGCAGTCCAGTAAAACACTTCGCCTTCCAATGCAGGGGGTGCGGGTTGATCCCTGTTCAGGGAGCTAAGATCCCACGTGCCCTGCGGCCAAAAAACCAAAACAGAAACAATATTGTAACAAATTCAATAAAGACTTTAAAAATGGTCCACTTAAAAAAAATTAAAAAAAAAATAAGATACAAGGATGTAATATACAGCACAGGGAATATAGCCAATATTTTATAACTTTAAATGGAATATAATCTATAAAAGTATTGAATCACTATATTGTAAACCTGAAACTAATATAGTATTGTAAGTCAACTACAACTGAAAAACAGTGAGTGGAACAGGCCACTCAAGCAACAGTGGGAACGCAGCTTTTCTTTTCAGGGCAATGCATTGGGTCACTCAAACCACATAGTTGATACCACCCAGACACCATGCACAAGCCCAGGCCCAAGTTTGTTCCTCTGTCCAGTTCTTCCTAAGGAAGATTAAACCTGCTTTACTCCAGGTGTGTCTTTTATGAGTATTTATCTGTCTCTAATCTGGTCCTAAGCTACTAATGAAAAGGGATCCTCTCCTTTGGATCCAGTGTATTCCTTAGGATTAGGTTCAGGCCAAGGATCAGAAAACCCAAGAGGCTTAGGTAGAAGTTTGTTTCTCACTCTTGTGAAAGTCAGGTAGGCAGGCCAGGCTTGAATGGAATGCCCTGGGGTCTGGCCCTTCCATCTGGTTACTCCACTGTGCATGGTCTCCATGACTAACTCGACTCATGGCCTAAGATGTCCACTCCAGCTCCAGCCATCACGTCTGCATTCTTGCCAGTAGGAAGGAAAAAATGTTAAGAGAAGGACATACCTTTTCCCTTCATGAAGCACTTCCCGGAAGTTGTACATTATACTATTCTCCCTACCACTTCTACCCACATCCCGTGGTCAGAACTTGTTCACATGGCCGCACTTGGTTCAAGGCAGCCGGGATACGTGGGTTCTCACCTGGGCAGTTACACTTAGTTACAGCCAGTTCTCACAGGACTCTGTTACCGAGGAAAAGAGAGAACCAATATAGAGGGGCCACTGGCAGTGGTGTTTGGCTCTTCTGCTATTTAAATAACCAAATGAGTCTTCCCTCCCAGGGACCCTGAAAATCAAATGTGATGTTGCAGTCCATTCACAGCCCCACTGCTTCCCAGGTGTCCTCATAATGTCGCAAGAGATAAATGAACTGGCCTAAGGACAGGGACTTGAGCTCTGACCAGACTTGTTGGTCTTCAGTTGGTCACCAGGTGTTTATTTAGTGCTCCCAGACTTAGGGCATATAAGGGCAAACACTGTCTGATAATGACCTTCATTCCCATCATTAAGATTAAAGAGAGAGACCAGCTGCTCTAGGAAGAGTCCTGCAAGTACAGAGAGAGAGGGAAGGGGTCTGAGGTGAAGGGGGCCCCTCCCCTCATCGTGTATGTGTGCTGCCTTCCTTCAGCACATCCGATTCTCATCCCCGCCATCCCTTTGACGAGGGAACCACCCTGACCCTACGGTGACTTCTGCAGACATCTAAGCTCATTCATAACATGGATGTTATTAGCGTAACTCTCCAGGGATCATGTGATTCTGAAGTCCTTGCAGACCATTTCATCGCAGTCTGCTGTGAACCAGGAACATATGTGAAATGTAGCAGTTTTCCAAACTGTAAAGTCTTATTCCCAGGAGAAACAGTGTACTGGGGCTTGGCTTGGGGGGGGAAAAACTCAGTCACTCTTTTTCCAGATGCCTTGTTTCTCTCTGTGGGTGTTGCTTCTGTTACTGAGATAGTCTGGTGTATTTATGCAATTTTCTTTTCTCTGTAAAACACAGCTGCCAGCAGGGTCCTGTGCTTTGCCAAAAAATCAGCCTGTTTTTAGTTACGTCTGCTGTGTTTACACAGAAGTAAAACTGGAGATAGGGAAGGTCCTGGGATGGGCACTTAACCCATCCGAGCCAGGTCTATCCTCTCCAAATTTAAACGCCTCCAATCTTACTTTGATGAACTGTGCTGGTACATAACAGTCTTTATTTTCAGGAAATGGGGAGTTAGCCAGTTAAGATTTTTACTAAGTCACTGGCTATAAAGTTATTGATTTTGGTCACTCTAGATTGCTCAGGCTTTGATTTCATCATTCTTTTAGGTAATTATCATGATTTGGTTTGAATCTCTAGTGTGTCTCTGTGTGGCCCCGTGTGAGAGAGCTGACCTTCCCAGAGTGTCTAATTTATTCTTTTTATTTAATTTATTTTTTTAAATTTTTATTGGAGTATAGTTGATTTATAATGTTGGGTTAGTTTCTGCTGTACAGCAAAGTGAATCAGTTATA
Source organism: Stenella coeruleoalba (assembly GCF_951394435.1). Classification (NCBI taxonomy): domain Eukaryota; kingdom Metazoa; phylum Chordata; class Mammalia; order Artiodactyla; family Delphinidae; genus Stenella; species Stenella coeruleoalba. Next base: position 173,860,259 of record NC_137147.1, on the reverse strand, counting down.
CATATACATATATCCACTCTTTTTTAGATTCTTTTCCCATATAGGTCCTTACAGAGTATTGAGTAGAGTTCCCTGTGCTATACAGTAGGTCCTTATTAGTTATCTATTTTATATATAGTAGTGTGTATATGTCAGTCCCAATCTCCCAAGCTAATTTATTCTTAGAGACCAGCTGATATCTGGACAGAATCAATCCATTTCTACTGTTTATCACATACTAGTAATCTGCATTATAAAATATAAAGCTTCCTTCTCCGGCAGCTTAAAAGCTGCAGTTGGATGGGTTGGATGGAAGTTGAGCGCTCGAGTAGGCATTTAGCTTACTCCAAAGACGGGCAGCTTTTCTGTTGGAATGGGGAGATCAGAAGATGCAGATATGTTTAAGGAATGAGGAAGAAAGTTGAGGAGACTATTCTGCCCCCCCCCCCCCCGTTTCTCTCTCTCTCACACACACACACACACACACACACATACACACACACATACATGGAAGTGTTTATTTCTCTATAAAGCAGGAAGCAAAGTCATCTGCCAGGAGTGAAGAAAGAGGCGGTAGGAGAAGGGTTTGCGCAGAGTGCTGAAGGCTGGCATCACAGTTGTGAGCGACAGGAAAGAGTTGACTTGAGACCATAAAGGAAGGGCTGGGCAGGGTTGAAGCTGGAGACGCTGAGTTTGTAGCGGAAGCAGTCAGCATCTGGGAGTAGAAGGAGAGAAGGTAGGTCTTTGGTTAGATCTGGAGCTGCTGTACTGTTGGGGTTTTTATTAAAAGGACAAGAAGGCAGAGGGGTTGCGGGTATGAGAACATAGTTGAAGTTATGGGTCATTGATTCATTCATCCATTAAGCAAATATTTATGAAGCAGCCATGGGAGACAGGGTGGCTGGCTAGGGAAGGAGGTGAAGTCAGGAGTAAACGGAGAGGTGAGGAGGTAAGAAGCCTCAGGAAGTCAAGGACCAACAGAGGAAGTGAGGGCGTGAGCAATCTGGAAGGATGACAGTGGAAGCCGGTGTGTAAATAGCTCAGCATGTGTGCCAAGCGTTATTATAGATTTTGGGGTAAATTAACTCATTTAACTCTCACAGTAACTGTATGAGAAAGGACTATTGTTCTTCTTATTTTACAAGCATGGGAAGGTTAAGTAACTTGTCCAAAGTCTCCCCACTATTACAGAGCTGGAATTTGAACCCAGATAGCCTGGCATCAGAAGGCCCAGGCTTTCACACACTGTACTTACACTGCCTCTACGAAGGTGTGGTCAGAATGGGTGCAGAATGTTAAAGGTGGAGTGGTTCCACGCGATTACCCCATACTGAAGACATCCATAGGAGAAAGGGGCTAAAGCCCGGAATAGACAAACATCCCTGAAGGCAAAATCGAGGTGCATTATCCGTGTGGTTCCTGTGGGGAGAGAAGAATGGGCTAAAAGCATTCACGGGTGTAGGCTGGTGATTAGAAGGCCAGTGCATGACAAATGAAGAAGTGGAGATGGTCATACAATCAGATGGCCTGAGTCTGAAAGAAGGCTCCAGGGTTCTCATATGTGAGTAGAGGAGGAATAGTTTGGAAATGCCATTGTCGGGGAAAGAAAAAGCGAATCCCTTCTCCCAGCCCTGCAGCCTGAGGGACCGGGAAGCTGTGTTCTTAGGGACAAGCCAGGCTTTAGCGAAGCAGGCAGATGGAAGGAGGATTGTCCCTGTGAGATGAAGGTGCTTGAGGATTGATTTTCTATACTGCAGAGTTCCAGGGATTTGGGACGGAGGAGGGTGTGGGGAGCCTGGATCAAAGCAAAAGAACACAGAGAAAATTAGAGTGGCAGCAGGGCCAAGGATGGGAGACGGAAGGGGCCAACATTTGGGGTGATGACAGACCTGGACAGATTGTTTGCCTTCAAGGGTCCAGGTAGGGCCCTGGTGTGAAGTTGCATGGGCCTCCGTGCAGGCCATGGCCCAGGTCATGATCGTCGTCCAAAGGGCTCGGGTTGGCCTTCCATCTGAGCCAGGCCAGTGAACATGCTTTCCGCAGACCATCAGCTTTCCTTTCAGCTTTCCTTTAGCCGTGGCAACAAGCTGTGAATGGGCTTATTCTGAGGGACACTCTATCCCTGTCCAGCATAGAGCTCCGTGACAGTCTGGTGAAATGTAAGGACCCCTTTTCAGAGTAATAATTTAAATGCATAAAATAAGATGCCCAGGGTTACAAAGGCAACCAATTTTATGTACACAGGTGATCAGAATATGAAAAACGAATTTGTGATATAGAAATATACATGCTCTATTGACACATTCTAAAATAAGAACTAGCTACAGGTCTAATAAAAATTTCAAAGTAATGATGAGCAAAAGGACTGAAATTGGGTCATTTATAGAGACATGGATGGACCTACAGACTGTCCTACAGAGTGAAGTAAGTCAGAGAAAAACCAATATTGTGTATTAATGCATATATGTGGAATCTTAAAAAAATGGTATAATCTTATTTGCAAAGCAGAAATAGAGATACAGATGTGGAGAACAAATGTATGGATACCAAGCGGGGAAGGATGGGGTGGGATGAATTGGGAGATGGGGATTGACATATATACACTATTGATACTATGTATAAAATACATAACTAATGAGAACCTGCTGTAAAGCACAGGGAACTCTACTCAGTGCTCTGTGGTGACCTAAATGGGAAGGAAATCCAAAAAAGAGGGGATATACATATAGCTGATTCACTTTGCTGAACAGTAGAAACTAACACAACATTGTAAAGCAACTCTACTCCAATAAAAATTTTTTAAAAGACATCAAATAAAATATGTAACAATAAAATAAACTGAATTAAAAATAAATGATGAGCATAAATAATTTATTGAGATATAAGGTAAAATGAAGATATCTGTAATTTCCACCAGTGACCTAAATGCCGGGTATTGCTAATGCTGCTGCGGCTCGTTGAATGAATGTGTAACAGGGTGAAATGTGATATTTCAGTTAGTGAAAATAAACATGTGATATCTTCCCACCCAAATCCACAGTCTGTGAATTCTACTTACAGACCCTTTGGGGCGTGAGGACCCCAGAGTAAGAACCCCATAGAGGAAGCACACACATAGGACCTAATTCTTGATATGCAGACAGTTTAGGACTTCTGGCTTTTCCCATTCTCCTATAGATGCCTAAAAAGTTGAGAACTGTTGCTTTTGTGGGTGGACCTCATTCATAAAGGTTTGTGAATACAGTGTACTTGTCAGATCTGTAAATCAGATCTTCAAATCAATTTGTGCCCCCCACTATGTAGAGTCAAGTCTGGACCAGAGCCTGGGACAGACACATGTCATTGGAGTTCCACCGATGCCCCGTCCTTACAAGCCCCTCCTTCACTCTGTGCTCCAGATCTTCTGGAACGGGCTTTCTCAACCTTAGCACTGTTGGCATCTGGGGATGGATACTTCCGTGTTGTGGGGCCTGGCCTGTGCGTTGAGAGATGTTTGGCAGCATCCCCGGCCTCTGTCCACTGACGGCAGTAGCATTATCCCTTAAGTCATGACAAAAATGTCTCCAAACACTGTCAGATATCCCCGGGAGGTAAAATCACCCCCAATTTGAGAACTATCCTCCAGAACACGGTTTCAGCTCTTAACCCAATAGTAGTAGCCACTCTCTGCTATGGCCATTGTCAACTGCAGAGGAAGACAGTTCTACTGCACGTGTCAGAACGGCATCGCGTCCCCTTAATGTCACATTAACCTCTTACTAATCATACAGAGCAACGTTCACACATTGAAGGGACTTCTCATTCCAGTCATGGAAAGAGAACCTTTTATTTTCTTAACCATTTTTAAATTGGAGTACAGTTAATTGACAGTATTGTGTTTCAGATTACAGCAAAATGATTCAGTTATATATAAATATTTTTCAGATATTTTTCCATTATAGGTTATGATATTGAAATGTAGTTAAGATATATTATATCTTAATATAAAGATATTGAAATATAGTTCCCTGTACTATATAGTAGGTCCTTGTTTAACTTACATAGTAGTGTACAGATGTTAATCCCAAGCTCCTAATCTGTCTCTCCCCCCATCCCTTTTGGTAACCATATGTTTGTTTTCTATGTCTGTGAGTCTTTCTGTTTTGTAAATATGTTCATTTGTTTCATTTTTTTAGATTCCACATATAAGTGATATCATAGGATATTTGCTTTCTCTGACTTAACTTCAATTACTATGATAATATCTACATCATCAATGTTGCCACAAATGGCATTATTTCATTTGTTTTTATGGCTGAGTAATAATTCCATTGTGTATATATATATATCACATCTTCTTTATCCACTCATCTGTCGATGGACGTTTAAGTTGCTTGCATGTCTTGGCTGTTGTGAATAGTGCGGCTATGAACACTGGGGTACATGTATCTTTTTGAATTAGAGTTTTGTCCAGATATATGACCAGGACTGGGATTGCAGGATCATATGGTAACTCTATTATTAGTTTTTTAAGGAATCTCCATACTGTTTTGCACAGTGCCTGCACCAATTTTCATTCCCACCAACAGTGTAGGAGGGTTCCCTTTTCTCCACACCCTCTCCAGCGCTTATTATTTGTAGACTTTTTGATGATGGACATTCTGTCTGGTGTGAGGTGAGACCTTATTGTAGTTTTGATTTGCATTTCTCTAATAATTAACGATGTTGAGCATTTTCTCATGTGCCTGTTGGCCGTCTGTATGTCTTCTTTGGAGAAATGTCTGTTTAGGTCTTCTGCCCATTTTTTCATTGGGTTGTTTATTTTTTGGATATTGAGCTATATGAGCTGTTTGTATATTTGTAAATAAAGCTGTTATCAGTTGCATCATTTGCAAGTATTTTCGGCCAGTCCATAGGTTGTCTTTTCATTTTGTTGATGGTTTCCTTTGCTGTATAGAAGGTCCCATTTGTTTATTTTTGTTTTTATTTCCGTTACTTGAGACGGATCCAAAAAAATATTGCTACAATTTATGTCAAAGAGTGTTCTGCTTATGTTTTTCTCTAGGAGTTTTAGAGTGTTCAGTCTTACATTTAGGTCTTTAATCCATTTAGAGTTTATTTTGTATATGGTGTTAGATAATGTTCTAATTTTATTCTTTCACATTAAGCTGTCCAGTTTTCCCAGCACAACTTATTGAAAAGACTGTCTTTTCTGCATTGTATATTCTTGCCTCCTTTGTCAGAGATTAATTGACCATAAGTGCTTTGGTTTATTTCTGGGCTTTCTATCCTGTTCCATTGATCTATATTTCTGTTTTTGTGCCAGTACCATACTGTTTTATTTTAATTATTATTTATTTATTTATTTTACAGTAGGTCCTTGCTAGTTATCTGTCTTAAATATAGCAGTGTGTACATGTCAATCCTAAACTCCCAATCTGTCCTTCCCCGCTGGTAACCGTAAGTTCATTCTCTAAGTCTGTGAGTCTGCTTCTGTTTTGTAAATAAGTTCATTTGTATCATTTTGTTTTTTAGAGTCTGCATATGAGTAATATCATATGGTATTTGTCTTTGTCTGACTTACTTCACTTAGTACGATAATCTTCAGGTCCATCCATGTTGCTGCAAGTGGCATTATTTCATTCTTTTTAATGGCTGAGTAATACTCCATTGTATACACGTACCACATCTTTATCCATTCCTGTCAATGGACATTTAGGTTGCTTCCATGTCTTGGCTACTGTAAATAGTGCTGCAGTGAACATTGGGGTGCATGTATCCTTTCAAACCATGTTTTTCTCTAGATATATGCCCAGGAGTGGGATTGCTGGATCATATGGTACCTCTGTTTTTAGTTTATTAAGGAACCTCCATACTGTTTTCCATAGTGGCTGTATCCATTTACATTCCTACCAGCAGTGTAGGAGGGTTCCCTTTTCTCCACACCCTCTCCAGCATTTGTTCTTTGTAGACTTTTTGATGATGGCCATTCTGACTGGTGTGAGGTGATATCTCATTATAGTTTTGATTTGCATTTCTCTAATAATTTGCGATGTTGAGCATCTTTTCATGTTCCTCTTGGCCATCTGTATGTCTTCTTTAAGTCTTTTGCCCATTTTTTGATTGGGTTATTTGTTTCTTGGATATCGAGTTGCAAGAGCTGTTTGTAAATTATGGAGACTAATTCCTTGTCAGTTGCATTGTTTGCAAATATTTTCTCCCATCCTGTGGGTTGTCTTTTCATTTTCTTTGTGGTTTCCTTTGTTGTGCAAAAGCTTTTGAGTTTAATTAGGTCTCATTTGTTTATTTTTGTTTTTATTTCCATGACTCTGGGAGATGGATCGAAAAAGGTATTTATTTCTGCAATTTATGTCAAAGAGTGTTCTGCCTGTGTTTTCCTCTAAGAGTTTTATAGTATCCAGTCTTACATCTAGGTCTTTAAATTTTTTTTTAATTTTTTAAAAAATTTATTTATTTTTGGCTGTTTTGGGTCTTTGTTGCTGTGTGTGGGCTTTCTCTATTTGTGGCGAGTGGGGGCTACTCTTTGTTGCGGTGTGCGGGCTTCTCATTGTGGTGACTTCTCTTGTTGAGGAGCACAGGCTCTAGGCACGTGGACTTCAGTAGTTATGGCACATGGGCTCAGTAGTTGTGGCTCAGGGGCTCTAGAGCACAGGCTCAGTAGTTGTGGCACATGGGCTTAGTTGCTCTGAGGCATATGGGATCTTCCTGGACCAGGGCTCGAACCTGTGTCCCCTGCATTGGCAGGTGGATTCTTAACCACTGTGCCACCAGGGAAGCCCACATTTAGTTCTTTAATCCCTTTTTGAGTTTATTTTTGTATATGGGGTTAAGGAATGTTCTAATTTCATTGTTTTACATGTAGCTGTCCAGTTTTCCCAGCACCATTTATTGAAGAGACTGTCTTTTCTCCACTGAATAGTCTTGCCTCCTTTGTTGTAGATAAATTGACCATAAGTGTGTGGGTTTGTTTCTGGGCTTTCTATCCTGCTCCATTTATTTCTATTTCTGTTTTTGTGCCAGTACCATATGGGTTTGATGACTGTAGCCTTGTAGTGTAATCTGAAGTCAGGGAGCATGATCCTCCAGCTCCATTCTTTTTCCTCGTTTGTTTTTGCTATTCAGGGTCTTCTGTGTTTTCATACAAGTTAAAAAATTTTTTGTTCTAGTTCTGTGAAAAATGCCATTGGTAATTTGATAGGGATTGCATTGAATCCATACATTGCCTTGGGTAGTATGGTCATTTTAGCAATATTGAGTCTTCCAATCCAAGAATACAGTATATCTTTCCATCTCTTGGTGTTATCTTCAATTTCTTTCATCAGTGTCCTGTATTTTTCAGAGTACAGGTCTCTTGCCTCCTCAGGTAGGTTTATTCCTAGATATCTTCTTATTTTTGATGCAGTGGTTGCATTTGATGGATTGTTAATTTCTCTTTCTGATAGTTCATTGTTAGTGTGTAGAAATGCAGTAGATTTCTGTATATTAATTTTGTGTCCATTCATGAGCTGTAGTAGCTTTCCGGTAGTGTCTTTGGGATTTTCTATGTATAGTGTCATGTCATCTGCAGACAGTGACAGTTTTACTTCTTTTCTGATTTAGATTCTTCTTACTACTTTTTCTTCTCTGATTCCTTGGCTAGGACTTCCAAAACTATGTTGAATAAAAGTGGCAAGAGTGGCACCCTTGTCTTGTTCCTGATCTTAGAGGAAATGCTTTCAGCTTTTCACTGTTGAGTGTGATGTTAGCTGTAGGTTTGTCATAAATGGCCTTTATTATGTTGAGGTAGGTTTCCTCTATGCCCACTTTCTGGAGAGTTTTTATCATAAATGGATGTTGAATTTTATCAAAGGCTTTTTCTGCATCTGTTGAAATGGTCATACAGTTTTTATTCTTTAATTTGTTAATCTAGTGCATCACACTGATATGCAGATATTGAAAAATCCTTGCATTCCTGGGATAAATCCCACTTGATCATGGTGTATGATCTTTTTAATGTGCTGTTGGATTCTGTTTGCTGGCATTTTGTTGAGGATTTTTCATCTATATTCATCAGAGATATTGGCCTGTAGTTTTCTTTTTATGTGACATCTTTGTCTGGTTTTGGTATCAGGGTGATGGTGGTCTCATAGAATGAGTCTGGAAGTGTTCCTTCCTCTGCAATTTTTTGGAATAGCTTCAGAAGGATAGGTGTTAAATCTTCTCTGAGTTTGTTAGAATTCACCTGTGAAGCCATCTGGTCCTGGACTTTTGTTTGTTGGGAGTTTTAAATTCAGTTTCAATTTCAGTACTTGTGATTGGTGTGTTCATATTCTCTATTCTTTCCTGGTTCCATCTTGGGAGATTGTACCTTTCTAAGAATTTTTCCATTCCTTTTCGGTTGTCCATTTTATTGGCATATAGTTGCTCATAGTAGCATCTTAGGATCCTTTGTATTTCTGTGGTCCAAATTGTAACTTCTTTTTCTGATACTGATTTGGGCCCTCTCCCTTTATTTCTTGGTGGGTCTGGCTAAAGGCTTATCAGTTTTGTTTATTTTTTCAAGGAACCAACTTTTGGTTTCATTGATCTTTTCTATCTTCTTAGTCTCCATTTATTTCTTCTCTGATCTTTATGATTTCTTTCTACTAACTCTGGGTTTTGTTTGTTCTTTCTCTAGTTGCTTTAAGTGTAAGGTTAGGTTGTTTCTTTGAGATTTTTCTTGTTTCTTGAGGTAATCTTATATTGCTATAAAATTGCCTCTTAGAACTGCTTTTGCTGCATCCCATAGGTTTTGGATCATCATGTTTTCGTGTTCATTTGTCTCTAGGTGTTTTTTTATTTCCTCTTTGATTTCTTCGGTGATCCATTGGTTGTTTAGTAGCATATTGTTTAGCCTCCACGTGTTTGTATTTTTTGGCAGTTTTTTTTCCTTGTAGTTGATTTCTAGCCTCATAGCATTGTGGTTGGAAAAGAATCTTGATATGATTTCAATTTTTAAAAATTTACTGAGGCTTGCTTTGTGGCCCAGCATGTGATCTATCTTGGAGAATGTTCCATTTTCTCTTGAAAAGAACACATATTCTGTTGCTTTCAGATGGAACACTCTATAAATATCAATTATGTCCATTTGGTCTAATGTGTCATTTAAGCATGTGTTTCCTTATGGATTTTCTGTTGGGATGACCTGTGCATTGATGTAAGTGGGGTGTTAAAGTCCCGCCTACGATTGTGTTACTGTCAGTTTCTCCTATTGTGTCTGTTAACATTTGTCTTATATGCTGAGGTGCTCCTATATTGGGTGCATATACATTTAAAACTGTTGTATCATCTTCTTGGATTGAGCCCTTGGTCCTTGTCTATTGTAACAGTCTTTATCTTAAAGTCCATTTTTTCTGATATGAGCGTATTGCTATTCAGGCTTTCTTTTAATTTCCATTTTCATGGAATACCTTTTTCCATCCCCTCACTTTCAGTCTGTGTGTGTTCCTAGATCTGAAGTGGATCTGTTTTACACAGCATATATATGGGTCTTGTTTTTGTTTCTATTCAGCCAGTCTGTGACTTTCAGTTGGAGCATTTAATCCATTTACATTTGAGGTAATTATCAAAACGTAAATCTTATTGCCATTTTGTTAATCGTTTGGGATTTGCTTTTCTACGTCTTTTTATCCCTTCTTTTGTTCTTTTCTCTTCTGAAATGATGACTATCTTTAGTATTATGTTTGGATTCTTTTTCTTTTCTGTGTGTATATCTATTATGGATTTTTGTTTTGTGATTACCATGGGGTTTTGGTATAGCAGTCATGTATACATGATTATTTTAAGCTGCTGATCTCTCAGTTTGAAATGCACTGTAAATACCCTGCATTTGTACTCTCCTTCCCTCATTATTACTGGTTTTGTTATCATATTTTATATCTAATTGTTTTGTGCATCCCTTAACTGCTTCTTGTGGATACAGATGATGTTACTACTTTTTTTGGATTCAGGAGAAACATTTATTTGCTGAGGCAGCCTAGTTGTAAAAATAATATATAAAGTACTTAACTACTTGATAAGAAGCTAACTTTTACATTAGAAATTTAAAGTAGTAATGATTCTACAGTATGCTCGGAACATCAGTAATAATTATAAATGATATTCAAACTACATCATCTACACTGGATATACATTTTCTCTAAAAATTGGTACAGCAATTTTCAGCTTGGACAGCTCTTAAAAATAAGTTGGATAATCATTTGCCTCTATAATGTAAAGTAGCACTAAAAGACCACCCTTATCTTTTCCCCAAAGATCTCCCCTGTTTAACAGTCAGTTACCTGGAATTCTATCACTAATGATTTAGTCTTGTTGAAATAGATTGCTAGGCCCAAGATGGAGTCACTCCTGCTCAGGGTGATGCGTCAGTGAACGAAAACTTAGGTATCTTTTGCATCCCTGTAAATACTCATCCACTTGGCCAGAAATGCAGTATATCCACTCAGCCAGTCACCAAACACCAAGCCAACAATGGGCTCTGTACTTATCTGCTATTCCTTCTTACCCTAATCAAGGCCTCAGCCAACATGTTTTCTATGCTTTCTATTTCTGTTTTTCTCTGCCTTGTTCTTTATTCTTTTTTTTAACATCTTTATTGGAGTATAATTGCCTTACAATGGTGTGTTAGTTTCACCTTTATAACAAAGTGAATCAGCTCTGCATATACATATATGCCCATATCTCCTCCCTCTTGCGTCTCCCTCCCACCCTCCCTATGCCACCCCTCTAGGTGGTCACAAAGCACAGAGCTGATCTCCCTGTGCTATGCGGCTGCTTCCCACTAGCTATATTACATTTCGTAGTATATATATGTCCATGCCACTCTACTTCGTCCCAGCTTACCCTTCCCCTTCCCTGTGTCCGCAAGTCCATTCTCTACATCTACGTCTTTATTCCTGTCTTGCCTCTATGTTCTTCAGAACTGTTTTTTTTTAGATTCCATATATGTGTTAGCATATGGCATTTGCTTTTCTCTTTCTGACTTACTTCACTCTGTATGACAGACTCTAGGTCCATCCACTTCACTACAAATAACTCAATTTCGTTTCTTTTTATGGCTGAGTAATATTCCATTGTATATATGTGCCACATTTATCCATTCATCTGTCGATGGTCACTTAGGTTGCTTCCAATACGTCCTGGCTATTGTAACTAAAGCTGCAATGAACATTTTGGTACATGACTCTTTTTGAATTATGGTTTTCTCAGGGTGTATGTCCAGCAGTGGGATTGCTGGGGCGTATGGTAGTTCTATTTTTAGTTTATTAAGGAACCTCCATACTGTTCTCCATAGTGGCTGTATCAATTTACATTCCCACCAACAGTGCAAGAGGGTTCCCTTTTCTCCACACCCTCTCCAGCATTTATTGTTTGTAGATTTTTTGATGATGGCCATTCTGACTGGTGTGAGGTGATACCTCATTGTAGTTTTGATTTGCATTTCTCTAATTATTGGTGATGTTGAGCATTCTTTCATGTGTTTGTTGGCCATTTGTATGTCTTTTTTGCAGAAATGTCTATTGAGGTCTTCAGCCCATTTTTGGATTGGGTTGTGTATTTTGTTCATATTGAGCTGCATGAGCTGCTTGTTCATTTTGGAGATTAATCCTTTGTCAGTTGCTTCATTTGCAAATATTTTCTCTGATTCTGAGGGTTGTCTTTTTGTCTTGTTTATGTTTTCCTTTGCTGTGCAAGTTTCATTAGGTCCCATTTCTTTATTTTTGTTTTTATTTCCATTTCTCTAGGAGGTGGGTCAAAAATGTTCTTGCTGTGATTTATGTCAAACAGTATTCTGTTTGACATAAACAGAAACAGTGTTCTGCCTATGTTTTCCTCCAAGAGTTTTATAGTGTCTGGCCTTACATTTAGGTCTTTAATCCATTTTGAGTTTATTTTTGTGTATGGTGTTAGGGAGTGTTGTAATTTCCTTCTTTTATATGTAGCTGTTCAGTTTTCCGAGCACCACTTTTCTCCATTGTATATTCTCGCCTCCTTTATCAAAATAAGGTGACCATATGTGTGTGGGTTTATATCTCGGCTTTCTGTCCTGTTCCATTGATCTATATTTCTGTTTTTGTGCCAGTACCATACTGTCTTGATTACTGTAGCTTTGTAGTATAGTCTGAAGTCCGAGAGCCTGATTCCTCCAGCTCCAGTTTTCTTTCTCAAGATTGCTTTGGCTATTTGGGGTCTTTTATGTTTCCATACAAATTGTGAAATATTTTGTTCTAGTTCTGTTGAAAAATGCCATTGGTAGATTGATAGGGATTGCATTGAATCTGTAGATTGCTTTAGGTAGTATAGTCATTTTCACAATGTTGATTCTTTCAATCCAAGAACAGAGTATATCTCTCCCTTTGTTTGTATCATCTTTAATTTCTTTCATCAGTGTCTTATAGTGTTCTGCATACAAGTCTTTTGTCTCCCTAGGTAGGTTTATTCCTAGGTATTTTATTCTTTTTGTTGCAATGGTAAATGGGAATGTTTCCTTAATTTCCCTTTCAGACTTTTCATCATTAGTGTATAGGAATGCAAGAGATTTCTGTGCATGAATATTGTATCCTGCTACTTTACCAAATTCATTGATTAGCTCTAATAGTTTTCTGGTAGCATCTTTAGGATTCTCTGTGTATAGTATCATGTCATCTGCAAAGAGTGACAGCTTTACTTCTTCTTTTCTGATTTGGATTCCTTTTATTTCTTTTTCTTCTCTGACTGCTGTGGCTAAAACTTCCAAAACTATGTTGAATAATAGTGGTGAGAGTGGGCAACCTTGTCTTGTTCCTGATCTTAGTGGAAATGCTTTCAGTTTTTCACCATTGAGAATGATGTTGGCTGTGGGTCTGTCTTATATGGCCTTTATTATGTTGAGGTAATTTCCCTCTATGCCTACTTTCTGGAGGGTTTTTATCATAAATGGGTGTTGAATTTTGTCAAAAGCTTTTTCTGCATCTATTGAGTTGATCATATGGTTTTTCTCCTTCAATTTGTTAATATGGCATATCACATTGATTGATTTGCATATATTGAAGAATCCTTGCATTCCTGGGATAAACCCCACTCAATCATGGTGTATGATCCTTTTAATGTGCTGTTGCATTGTTTGCTAGTATTTTGTTGAGGATTTTTGCCTCTGTGTTCATCAGTGATATTGGCCTGTAGTTTTCTTTCTTTATGACATACTTGTCTGGTTTTGCTCTCAGGGAGATGGTGCCCTCGTAGAATGAGTTTGGGAGTGTTCCTCCCTCTGCTATATTTTGGAAGAGTTTGAGAAGGATAGGTGTTAGCTCTTCTCTAAATGTTTGATAGAATTCGCCTGTGAAGCCATCTGGTCCTGGGCTTTTGTTTGTTGGAAGATTTTTAATCACAGTCTCAATTTCAGTACTTGTGATTGGTCTGTTTATATTTTCTGCTTCTTCCTGGTTCAGTCTCGGAAGGTTGTGCTTTTCTAAGAATTTGTTCATTTCTTCCAGGTTGTCCGTTTTATTGGCATAGAGTTGCTTGTAGTAGTCTCTTAGGATGCTTTGTATTTCTGCAGTGTCAGTTGTTACTTCTCCTTTTTCATTTCTAATTCTATTGATTTGAGTCTTCTTTTTTGCTTGATGAGTCTGGCTAATGGTTTATCAAATTTGTTTATCTTCTCAAAGAACCAGCTTTTAGTTTTACTGATCTTTGGTACTGTTTCCTTCATTTATTTTTCATTTATTTCTGATCTGATCTTTACGATTTCTTTCCTTCTGCTAACTTTGGGTTTTTTTTGTTCTCTCTCTCTTATTGCTTTAGGTGAAAGATTAGGTTGTTTATTTGAGATGCTTCTTGTTTCTTGAGGTAGTATTGTATTGCTATAAACTTCCTGCTTAGAACTGCTTTTGGCATCCCATAGGTTTTGGGTTGTGGTGTTTTCATTGTCATTTGTTTCTAGGTATTTTTTGATTTCCTCTTTGATTTCTTCAGTGATCTCTTGGTTATTAAGTACTGTATTCTTTAGCCTCCACGTGTTTGTATTTTGTAAGATTTTTTCTTGTAATTGATATCTAGTCTCATAGTGTTGTGGTCAGAAAGGATACTTGATACGGTTTCAGTTTTCTTAAATTTACCAAGGCTTGATTCATGACCCAAGATATGATCTGTCCTGGATAATCTTCCATGAGCACTTGAGAAGAAAGTTTATTCTGTTGTTTTTGGATGGAATGTCCTATAAATATTAATTAAGTCCATCTTGTTTAATGTATCATTTAAAGCTTGTGTTTCCTTCTTTATTTTCATTTTGGATGATCTGTCCATTGGTGAAAGTGGGGTGTTAAAGTCCCCTACTATGATTGTGTTACCGTCAATTTCCCCTTTTATGGCTGTTAGCATTATGTTTTGAGGTGCTCCTATGTTGGGTGCATAAATGTTTACAATTGTTATATCTTCTTCTTGGATTGATCCCTTGATCATTATGTAGTGTCCTTCCTTGTCTCTTGTAACATTCTTTATTTTAAAGTCTATATTATCGGATATGAGTAAAGTTACTCCAGCTTTTTTTGATTTCCATTTGCATGGAATATCTTTTTCTGTCCCCTCACTTTCAGTCTGTATGTGTCCCTAGGTCTGAAGTGGGTGTCTTGTAGACACCCTTTGTATGGGTCTTGTTTTTGTATCCATTCAGCATGTCTGTGTCTTTTGGTTGGAGCATTTAATCCATTTACATTTATGATAATTATTAATATGTATGCTTGTATTACTATTTTCTTAATTGTTTTGGGTTTGTTATTGTAGGTCTTTTCCTTATCTTGTGTTTCCTGCCTAGAGAAGTTCCTTTAGCATTTGTTTTAAAGCTGGTTTGGTGGTGCTGAATTCTCTTAGCTTTTGCTTGTCAGTAAAGGTTTTAATTTCTCCGTCGAATCTGAATGAGATCCTTGCTGGGTAGAGTAATCTTGGTTGTAGGTTCTTCCCTTTCATCACTTTAAATATGTCCTGCCACTGCCTTCTGGCTTGCAGAGTTTCTGCTGAAAGATCAGCTGTTAACCTTATGGGAATTCCCTTGTATGTTATTTGTTCCTTTTCCCTTGCTGCTTTTAATATTTTTTCTTTGTAATTAATTTTTAAGAGTTTGATATGTGTCTTGGCCTGTTTCTCCTTAGATTTATCCTGTATGGGACTCTCTGCACTTCCTGGACTTGATTAACTATTTCTTTTCCCATAGTAGGGAAGTTTTCAACTATAATCTCTTCAAATATTTTCTCAGTCCCTTTCTTTTTCTCTTCTTCTGGGACCCCTATAATTCGAATGTTGGTGTGTTTAATGTTGTCTCAGAGGTCTCTGAGACTGTCCTCAATTCTTCTCATTCTTTTTTCTTTATTCTTTTCTACAGTAGGTATTTCCACTATTTTATGCTCCAGGTCATTTATCCGTTCTTCTTCCTCAGTTATTCTGCTATTGATTCCTTCTAGAGAATTTTTTTTTTTTTTTTTTTTTTTGCGGTACGCGGGTTTCTCACTGCTGTGGCCTCTCCCGTTGCGGAGTACAGGCTTCGGACGCGCAGGCTCAACGGCCATGGCTCACGGGCCCAGCTGCTCCATGGCACGTGGGATTTTCCCGGGCCGGGGCATGAACCTGTGTCCCCTGCATCGGCAGGCGGACTCTCAACCACTGCACCACCAGGGAAGCCCTAGAGAATTTTTAATTTCGTTTATTGTGTTGTTTATCATTGGTTGCTCTTTAGTTCTTCTAGGTCCTTGTTAAATGTTTCTTGTATTTTCTCCATTTTATTTCCAAGATTTTGGTCATCTTTACTATCACTCTGAATTCTTTTTCAGGTAGACTGCCTATTTCCTCTTCATTTGTTTTGTCTGGTGGGTTTTTACCTTGCTCCTTCATCTGCTGTGTATTTCTTTGTCTTCTCATTTTGCTTAACTTACTGTGTTTGGGGTCTCCTTTTCACAGGCTGCAGGTTCGTAGATCCCGTTGATTTTGGTGTCTGCCCCCAGTGGCTAAGGTTGGTTCAGTGGGTTGTGTAGGCTTCCTGGTGGAGGGGACTGGTGCCTGTGTTCTGGTGGATGAGGCTGGATCTTGTCTTTCTGGTGGGCAAGACCGTGTCTGATGGTGTGTTTGAGGGTGTCTGTGACCTTATTATGATTTTAGGCAGCCTGTCTCCTAATGGGTGGGGTTGTTTTCCTGTCTTGCTAGTTGTTTAGCATAGCATGTCCAGCACTATAGTTTGCTCATCGTTGAGTGGATCTGGGTCTTAGCGTTGAGATGGAGATTTCCGGGAGAGCTTTCATTGTTTGCTATTATGTGGAACCAGGAGGTCTCTGGTGGACCAATGTCCTGAACTCAGCTCTCCCACCTCAGAGGCACAGGGCTGACACCCAGCTGGAGCACCAAGACACTGTCAGCCACACGGCTCAGAAGAAAAGGGAGAAAAAAAGAAAGAAAAAATAAAATAAGGTTATTGAAATAAAAAATAACTAGTAAAAATTTTAAAAAAGTAATAAAAAAGAAAAGAAAGAAAGAAGAGAGCAATGAAACCAAAAAACAAATGCACCAATGCCAACAAGCACTAAAAACTATACTGAAAAACTGACAGAACCCTAGGACAAATAGTAAAAGCAAAGCTATTCAGACAAAATCATACAAAGAAGTATACACACTCACAAAAAGAGAAAAAGGAAATATATATATATAACTATATATGGGAAAAAAAGGAAGAGAGTAACCAAAAATCAACAAATCTACCAATGATAACACCCTAAATACTAAACTAAGATAAACATAAAACCAGAAACAAGTTAGACGTTTGGAGAAAGCAAAACCCAAGTCTACAGTAGCTCCCGAAGTCCACTGCCTCAATTTTGGGATGATTCGCTGTCTTTTCAGGTATTCCACAGATGCAGGTACATCACGTTGATTGTGGGGATTTAATCTGCTGCTCCTGAGGCTGCTGGGAGAGCTTTCCCTTTCTCTTCTTTGTTCGCACAGCTCCCAAGGCTCAGCTTTGGAGTTGGCCCCGCCTCTGCATGTAGGTCGCCGGAGGGCGTCTGTTCCCGCCTAGACAGGACGGGGTTAAAGGAGCAGCTGATTAGGGGGCTCTGGCTCACTCAGGCTGGGGGGAGGGAGGGTTACCGAATTAGGGGGCGAGCCTGTGGTGGCAGAGGCCAGCATGACGTTGCACCAGCCTGAGGTGCACCATGTATTCTCCCGGGGAAGTTGTCCCTGGATCACGGGACCCTGGCAGTGGTGGGCTGCACAGGCTCCCGGGAGGCAGGTGTGGAGAGTGACCAGTGCTCGCACACAGGCTTCTTGGTGGCGGCAGCAGCAGCCTTAGCGTTTCATGCCCGTCTCTGTTTTCCGCGCTGATAGCCGCGGCTCGCGCCCATCTCTGGAGCTCGTTTAGTCCGTGCTCTGAATCCCCTCTCCTCACACACCCCGAAACAATGGTCTCTTGCCTCTTAGGGGGTCCAGACTCTTTCCTCGACTCCCTCCCAGCTAGCTCTGGCGCACTAGTCCCCTGCAGGCTGTGTTCACGCAGCCAATCCCAGTCCTCTCCCTGGGATCCGACCGAAGCCGAGCCTCAGCTCGCAGCCCTGCCCGCCCCGGCGGGTGAGCAGACGAGCCTCTCGGGCTGGTGAGTGCCGGTCGGCACCGATCCTCTGTGCGGGAATCTCTCCGCTTTGCCCTCCGCACCCCTATGGCTGCGCTCTCCTCCGTGGCTCCAAAGCTTCCCCCCTCCGCCACCCCCGTCCCTGCCAGTGAAGGGTCTTCCTTGTGTGTGGAAACCTTTCCTCCTTCACAGCTCCCTCCCACTGGTGCAGGTCCCGTCCCTATTCTTTTGTCTCTGTTTATCTTTTTTTCTTTTGCGCTACCCAGGTACGTGGGGAGTTCTTGCCTTTTGGGAGGTCTGAGGTCTTCTGCCAGCGTTCAGTAGGTGTTCTGTAGGAGCTGTTCCACATGTAGCTGTATTTCTGATGTATTTGTGGGGAGGAAGGTGATCTCCACGTCTTACTCCTCCACCAATCTTGAAGGTCCCCTGATGTTACCAGTTTCGTCTTTTAACTTCCCTATTAGTTTACGTGTTGGTGATTTCCTACCTTTACTGTATATTAGCCTTTACTGGTGAGCCTTTCCATTTCATAATTTTCTTGTTTCTAGATGTGGCCTTTTTTTCCCACCTAAAGAAGTTGCTTTAGTATTTGTTGTAAAGGTTGTTTGGTGGTGCTGAACTCTTTTAGCTTTTGCTTATCTGTAAAGCTTCTGATGTCTCTATCAAATCTGAATGAGAGTCTTGCTGGGTAGAGTATTCTTGGTTGTAGGTGTTTTCCTTTCATCATTTTAAATATGTCCTGCCACTCCCTTCTGGCCTGCAGAGTTTCTGCTGAAAAAGCAGCTGATAATTTTATTGGAATTCCCTTGTATGTTTCGCTTTTAATACTTTCTCTTTGTCTTTAATTTTTGTCAATTTGATTACTGTGTGCCTGTGTGTGTTCCTCTTTGGGTTAATCCTGTATGGCAGGGGTCCCCAACCCCCAGGCTGCAGACCAGTATCGGTCCGCAGCCTGTTAGGAACCGGGCCACACGGCAGGAGGTGAGCAGCAGGGGAGTGAGCGGAGCTTCATCTGCTGCTCCCCATCGCTCTCATTACTGCCTGACCATCCCCCACCCTCCCAACCCCATCCGTGGAAAAATTGTCTTCCTCGAAACTGATCCCTGGTGCCAAAAAGGTTGGGAACCGCTGTTGTATGGGACTGTCTGCATCTCCTGGACTTGGGTGACTGTTTCCTTTCCCAGGCTAGGGAAGTTTTCAGCTAGTATCTCTTCAAATATTTTCTCAGGCCCTTTCTCTCTCTCTCCTCCTTCTGGGACCCCTCTAATGTGAATATCAGTGCACTTAATGTCATCCCAGAGGTCTCTTAAACTGACCTCATTTGTTTCATTCTTTTTTCTTTGTTCTGTGGCAGTGATTTCCACTACTCTTTCAGCTCACTGATCCATCTTTCTGCCTCACTTATTCTACTGTTGATTCCTTCTAGCATTCCATTTCAGTTATTATATTCTTCAAGTCTGGTTTTTGTTTATATTTTCTAACTCTTTTAAAAACTTCTGACTTCTTGCTCTGTGCATCCATTCTTCTCCCGAGTTCTTGGATCATCTTTATGATCATTACTCTGAACTCTTTCTCAGGTAGATCACCTATGTCCACATTACTTAGTTCTTCTGTGGTTTTATGTTGTTCCTTCATCTGAAACATATTCCTCTGCTACCTCATTTTGTCTAAATCTCTATTTGTATTTTATGTATGTGGTGGGTTAGTTATGTTTCTCGACCTTGGCGAAGTGGCCTTCTGTAGGGGATGTCCTACGTGTCCCCTCTTGTTACCCAAGGGCCAGGGGCCAGCTGGTCCCAGGGTAGGGTCTGGCCTGTGTTTGCGGACTCCATTCCGTAGGCTTCAGGACTGTAATTTCCTTGCTTCTGGTGTCTGTCCCCTGGTGGGTGAGGCTGCTCTAGAGGCTTGTGCAGGCTTCCTGGTATGAGGGGCTGGCGCCTGCCCACTGGGGGATGGAGCTGCATCCTGGCCCTCTTGTGGGCAGGGCTGCAGCTAGGGGCATGTCTAGAAGTGGCTGTGGTCTCAGTAAGTCTTTAGGCAGCCTTTCTACTGATGGGTGGGGCTGTGTTCCTGCCCAGTTAGTTGTTGGGCGTGAGGTGTCCCAGCACTGGAGCCTACAGGTTGTCGGGTGGGGCCAGGTCTTGGTGCTGATGACCCAAGCAAGGTATCATCCTACAGGAGAGCGCATGCACGTGAATACTCCCCAGTATGTCTGCCACCAGCTTTTGTATCCCCAGAGAGAGCCATAGCCACCCCCTTCCTCCCCTGGAGACCCTCCAAGACCAGCAGGTATGTCTGGCCCAGGCTCCTATGAAGTTACTGCTTTTGCTTTTGGTCCCACTGAGTGTGACATTTTTGTACACCTTTAACAGTGAAACCTCTGTTTCCCCCAGTCCTGTGGAGCTCCTGAAATTAAGCCCCACTGGTCTTCAAAGCCAAATGCTCTGGGGGCTCCTCTTCCCAGTACCAGATCCCCAGGCTGGGGAGCTGACATGAAGCTCAGAACTCTCACTCCTGTGGGGGAGCCTCTGCACTATATTATTCTCCAGTTTGTGGGTCACCCACCTGGGGGGTATGGGATTTGATTATATCACCAATGCTGTTTTATTGTGGTTTCTCCTTAATGTCTTCAGTTGTAGAAGATTTTTTTTTTCCGGTAGGTTCCAGTCTTTTTAATGATGGTTGTTTAGCAGTCAGTTGTGATTTTGGTGTATTCGTGAGAGGAGGTGAACCCAAGGTCCTTCTACTCTGCCATCTTGGTCTAATCCCACTGTTGTCTTTTTAGTCTCTATTTCATTTATTCTGCTCCAATCTTTGTTATTTCCTTCCTTCTACTAACTTTGGGCTTCATTTTTTTTCTTTTTCTAGTTCCTTGAGGTGTCAAATTAGGTTTATTCATGATCTTTCTTGTTTCATCATGTAGGCATTTATCACTATGAACTTCCCTCTTACAACAGATTCTATTGCATGCCATAAGTTATGGTATATATTATTTCTTTTTTTATATTTATTTATTTATTATTTTATTTATTTTGGCTATGCCGGGTCTTAGTTGCAGCACTCATGATCTTCGTTGCGGCATGCAGGCTTCTTAGTTGTGGCATGCATGCGGGATCAAGTTCCCCAACCAGGGATTGAACCCAGGCCCCCTGCATTGGGAGTGCGGAGTCTTACCCACTGGACCACCAGGGAAGTCCCTGGTATGCATTACTCCTTGCTTTCTCTTTTGACTCCTTGGTTGTTCAGGAGCATATTTATTCTCCATATATGTGTGAATTTTCCAGTTTTCTTCTGTAATTGATTTCTATTTTTATACCATTGTAGTCAGAAAAGCTGCTTGACAAGATTTCAGTCTTCTAATTTATTAAGACTTGTTTTGTGACCGAACATATTACCTGTCCTGGAGAATGTTTCCTGTACATTTGAGAGGAATCTTATGTTCTGTTGCTTTCAGATGGAATGTTCTGTAAATGTTAAACTACATGTTAGACCAGATTGACTTAAGCCCAGTGTTTCCTTATTTTTCTGTCTGTATGATCTCTTCATTGTGGATGGGGGAGTACTGAAATCCCCTAATATTACTGTATTGCTCCCTATTTCTCCCGTCTGTTAATATTTGCTTTAAATATTTAGATGTTCCTATGTTAGGTGCATAAATATTTACAAATGTTATATCCTCTTGATGAATTGATTCTTTATCATTATATAATGACATTTGTTTCTTAAGGTATAAATACAGCTACTCCAGCTTGCTTTTGTTTTCCATTTGTGTGGAATATCTTTTTCCATACCTTGACTTTTAGTCTCTATGCGTCCTTGAAGCTGAAGTGAGTCTCTTACATTTTATATTTTATTCATTTATTTGCCCATGCTGCTCGGCTTGCTTGATCTTAGTTCCCCAACCAGGGATCAAACCCAGGCCCTGGCAGTGAAAGTGCTGAGTCCTAACCACTGGACCATCAAGGAATTCCCCTGAAGTGAATCTCTTTTAGGCAGCATATAGATGGGTCATTTTTTATATCCATTCAGCCAGTCTGTCTTTTAATTGGAAACTTTAGTCCATTTACATTTAATGTAATTACTTATAGGTATGTACTTATTGCCATTTTGTTAATTTCTTTCTGGTTGTCTTGTAATCCCTCTGTTCCTTTATTCTCTTGCTCTCTTTACTGTCTGATGATTTTCTGTAGTGGTATGCTTAGTCTTTTCTCTTTATATTTTGTGTATCTACTATAGGTTTTTTTTTGTAGTTAGCAAAGCAAAACTACTCATTTTATATAAATGAGATATACATAAAACAACTTACAACAGTCCATTTTAAGTTGATAACTTATTTTCCAATGCTTTTGATGTCACAGATACATCTTTTATGTATCCATTAACAAATTATATAGTTATATTTTTACTACTTTTCATCTTCCTACTGGCTTAATAAGTGCTTAACCACCCACTGCCTTTATGAAATTATTCTGAATTTTACTGTATACTTACCTTTACCAGTGAGATTCATAATTTCATATGTTTTCTTATTACTAATTATCACGTTTTCTTTTCAGCTTGAATAACTCCCTCTTAACGTTTCTTGTAAGGCTGGTCCAGTGGTGATGAACTTCTTTTGCTTTTGCTTGTCTAGAAAACTCTCTCTTTCTCCTTCAGTTCTGAAGGACAGTTTTCCTGGGTAGAGTATTGTCAGTTGGCGGTTTTTTTCTTTTAGCTCTTTATATATCACGCCACACCCTCTGGGCTGTGAAATTTCTGCTGAAAAATCTGCTCATAGTCCTGTAGGATTCCCTTGTCTATAACAAATTGTATTTTTCTTGTTGCTTTTAAGATTCTCTCCTTGTCTTTTAACTTTTGATACTTGAATTGCAATGTATCTTCCTTTGGGTTCATCTTATTTAATAGTCTCTGGGCTTCCTGGATCTGGATCTAGGTTAGGGAAGTTTTCAGCCATTATTTCGTCAAATGAGTTTTCTGCCCCTTTCTTCCTCTTCTGGAATCCCTTTGCTTGATGTTGTTTCATAAGCTGCCTTCATTCACTCTTTTCATTCTTTTTTCTTTTTGCTGTTCTGATTGGATGAGTTCCATTGCCCTGGCTTTGAGTTCAGTGATCCTTTTTTCTGCTTCATCTCGTCTTCTGAACGACCTCTATTGTATAATTTTTCAGATCAGTTATTATATTCTTCAGCTCTGTCACTTTTATTTGGTACTTCCTTATATTTTCAATCTCTGTTGAAATTCTCATTCATGGTTGTTCTCCTGAGATCAGCAAGCATCTTTATCACCATCTTTTGAGCTCTTTATCAGAAAAATTACTTACCTCCATTTCATTAAGGCCTTTGTCTGGGGTTTTATCTTGTTCTTTCCATTGGAACATATTCCTCTGTTTCTTCATTTTCCTTGACTCTCTGTGTTGGCTTATATACATTAGATAAAACAACTACCTCTCCCAGTCTTGAAGGAGTGGCTTTGTGTAGGAGATGAATCTTATTGTTCAACTCTGCCCTAGCTCTTGGTTGTCTCTCAAACCTTCGTGATTGTCCAAGAAGCCTACTTTATTCTTAACTGGTAGTTGAGTGTGTTCTGACCTGCCAGGGGGAGGATTTCGGTCAGCCCTTAGATTCAGGCTGATTGGAAACCAGACCCACAGGCAGCAGCGTTTATAGCTTTCAAATACATCTCTTTCAGGAGAAGACTGGGAGATGGGCATTTCTGTCTGCTCCTTCTGCTTTTGAACCCTATGATGATAGCCAGTTAAGAACTATTTCTTTGTTTGACACCATCCTGATGAACCCATGAAGACAAGCCCCATTGGCCACAAGAGCCACACCATCAAAGGATGTGCTCTCTGGGTGGCGGACACAAAAGCTAGGGTGTCAGGTATACACCTAAGCCCCTTTCTTGGAGACACCGCGACCTGGAGTGGGCAGAGGGAAAGCACAATGGTGGCACCTGCTGGCCATCGTCTTTGGAGAGCGTTGCAGTTGGCCTTTAGTTGTGTGTTCAGCTAGAAGTCTGCTCCTCAGGCCAAAGCTTTAAGATAAACAAATTGGGTGCTTTTCAGCTGGCCGCCTCTGCACTGGGCTGTGGTGGTGGGTAGCCAGATGCGTCTGTGTGAGCCCTTTAGGAACTGTTTTTCAGCTCACCCATAGCCTCTGGATCTCATGTACCCAAGCCCTGGTGGCTTTCAAACTTGGAAATTTCAGGGCTCACCTCTCAGGTGCAGGTCTTGAAAGTTAGGGTGCCTGATGTGGGGTTGAACCCCTTTGCTCATCGGGGATGAGCTCCGAGTTATCAGTTCCCTCTTGATAGCAGGTTGTTGCATTAGGTTTATGATGAGATTGTCTCAGCTTCTCCTACCTCCTACGATGTGGGTTTTTTCTCTGTTGCCTCATATGTAGAAGTCAGCTAGTTTTGGGGTTTCTTTCAGGGGAAGAAGTTCTGCATGTAGCTGTAGATTCGGTGTGTCCATGGCAGGAGGTGAGCTCAGGATCCTCTTAGGTCACCATCTTGAACTGGGACCCTATTTCTTTATTTTTTTGATGAGAATCATCGTGACAGGTGTGATATCGCATTATGGTTTTTGATTTGTATTTTCCTGATTATTAGTGATATTAGTGATGATTAGCACCTTTTCATATATCTGTTGGCCATTTGTATATCTACTTTGGAGAAATACCTGTTGAGGTCCTTTGCCTGAGAGGGGCTGGAGGGAGCTCACAGACCACTGCAGGGTCCACAGCCAGGACTGATGTCTGTCGACATCAATACATGGGTGGGCAAGGCTCCTCTGGGTCCCTTGGTAGACCCCACAGTTCTCTCAAAGTCACTTTCGTTCATGGATAAATGCCAACTTTTTGTTGGTGGACAGGGGCGTGAGGGATATTTTATATGGCCATGATGCTAATGTCATTCCTCAACCTTCTTATTACAGTGTTAGCTGTAATACACACACACACACGCTCACGTGGGAGTATATATATCAGATGAAGTCCCAGAATGACTAGATCAAAGGGTATATGCAGTTTTCATTTTGATACAAATTTCTCTTTATCAAAGTTTACACTCTACCCCGCAGTATATGCGAATGCCTATTTCCCCAAATCCTAACTCTGATTTTACCAAAGAGTAAAATCAAAATTTGATTTTGTGAAAAGAAAAAAAATTCATTGTGGATCTACTTTGCAATTATTAAGAGTAGGCCTAAGCTTTTCCTCCATTTAAGAGAGATTTACATTCCCCTGCCTGTGGACTCTCCATATTCCCTGTGCATTTTTCTATTTGGGGTTTTGGTCATTTGCTGATTGGGTCACTGGAGCTCTGTCCTTTTGGATAGGGGTGACAAATAGTTAGACTATCTTTTATTTTCTGTTAGAAACCAAGGTGGCTTAGGTAAGAAACAAAAAACTCAATTTTTCAAAAGAGACAGTCACTTCCATCCCATCTCGTGATGACTAGAAAAGGTTCCAGAATCCGGGTATTTGCACCTCAGTGCAGGCAAAGCCCTTTCGTGGAAAGATGCTAAAGGCCCTCTGTGGATCCTGTTTCCCTTCCAGCTGGCTGATCCTCAAGCTTTGGCTTTACTGGAAAATGATTTGGACCCAGATTACAACCTAATAGGCAAAATTGCTAACTGAAAGCAGAAAGTGAAGAGTGACCTGCCCCAACAGGGAATCAACAGTATACAAACGGATAAGCATGTAGGAAGATAAACCATGGAGCATATTTTTTTATTTAATTTTTATTTTACATAGGAGTATAGTTGATTTACAGTTTTGTTAGTTTCAGGTATACAGCATAGTGGTTTTTATATATAGTAGTGTGTATAGGTTAATCCCAAACTCCTAGTTTATCCCTGCCCCCCCACTACCTTTCCCCTTTGGTAACCGTAAGTTTGTTTTCAAAGTCCCTGAGTCTATTTGTTTTCTAAATAAGTTCATTTGTATCATTTTTTTAGATTCCACTTATAGTGATAGCTTGTGATACTTGTTTTTCTCTGTGAGACTTACTTCACTTAGGATGATAATCTGTAGGTCCACCCATATTGCTGCATTAAATGGGCATTATTTCATTCTTTTTATGGCTGAGTAATACCACATCTTCTTTATCCATTCCTCTCTTGGCTGTTGTAAATAGTGCTGCCAGGAACACTGGGGTGCATGGATCTTATCGAGTTACGATTCTCTCCAGGTAGATGCCCAGAAGTGGGGTTGCTGGGTCATATGGTAGCTCTAGTTTTAGTTTTTTAAGGAACCTCCATACTGTTCATAGTGGCTGCACCAATTTACATTCCCATGAACAGTGTAGGAGGGTTCCCTTTTCTGCACATCCTCTCCAGCATTTACTGTTTGTAGACTTTTTGATGATGGCCATTCTGAGTGGTGATACCTCACTGTAGTTTTGCTTTTCATTTCTCTAATAATTAGTGATGTTGAGCATCTTTTCATGTGCTTTTTGGCCATCTGTATGTCTTCTTTGGAGAAATGTCTATTTAGATCTTCTGCCCATTTTTGATTGGGCTGTTTTTTTTGATATTGAGCTACATGAGCTGTTTGTGTATTTTGGAGAGTAATCCCTTGTTGGTCACTTAGTTTGCAAATATATTTTCCCATTCTGTGGGTTGTCTTTTTGTTTTGTTTATGGCTTCCTTTGCTGTGCAAAAGGTTTTAAGTTTAATTAGGTCCCATTTTTTTACTTTTGTTTTTATTTTCATTACTCTAGGAGGTGGATGCAAAAAGATACTGCTGCAGTTTATGTCAAAGAGTGTTCTGCCTATGTTTTCCTCCAGTATCCAGTAAGTATCCAGTCTTACATTTAAGTCTTTAATCCATCTTGAGTTTATTTTTGTATGTGGTGTTAGATTTACATGTAGTTGTCCAGCTTTCCCAGCACCACTTATTGAAGAGACTTTTCTCCAGAACACTCCCAAACTCATTCTACTAGGCCACCATCATCACCCTGATACCAAAACTAGACAAAGATACCACAAAAAAAGAAAATTATAGACCAATATCACAGATGAACATAGATACAAAAATCTCCAGCACAATAATAGCAAACCAAATCCAACACCACATTAAAAGGATCAGACACCATGATCAGGTGGGATTATCCCAGGGAGGCAAGGAGTTTTCAGTATCTGCAAATCATTGTGATACACATTAACAAATTGAAGAATAAAAATATGATCATCTCAATAGATGGAGAAAAAGCTTTTGATAAAATGCAACACCCATTTATGATAAAAACTCTCCAGAAAGTGGTGAAAAACTGAAATCATTTCCTTTAAGATCAGGAACAAAACAAGAATGTCCACTCTCACCACTATTATTCAACATAGTCTTGGAAGTCCTAATCTAGGCAATCAGAGAAGAAAAAGGAATCCAAATTGGAAAAGAAGTAAAATTGTCACTGTTTGCAGATGACATGATACTATACACAGAAAATCCTAAAGATGCTACCAGAAAACTACTAGAGCTCATCAATAATTCAGTAAAGTTGCAGGATACAAAATTAATACACATAAATCTCTTGCATTCCTATACACTAACAACAGAAGATCAGAGAGAGAAATTAAGGAAACAATCCCATTTCCCATCCTATCAGAAAGAATAAAATACCTAGGAATAAACCTACCTAAGGAGGCAAAAGACCTATACTCAGAAAACTAAAAGATACTGATGAAAGAAATAAAAGATGACACAAATAGGGACTTCCCTGGTGGGGCAGTGGTTAAGAATCTGCCTAGGGGACACAGGTTCAAGCCCTGGTCTGCGAAGATCCCACATGCCGAGGAGCAACTAAGCCTGTGTGTGACAACTGCTGAGCCTGCGTACCACAACTACTGAAGCCTGCATGCCTAGAGCCCGTGCTCCGCAGCAGGAGAGGCCACCACAATGAGAAGCCTGCTCACCGCAATGAAGAGTAGCCCCCGCTCACCACAACTAGAGAAAGCCTGCGTGCAGCAACAAAGACTCAACGGAGCCAAAATTTTAAATAAATAAATAATTTATTTTTAAAACAAACCTAAGGGGTAAGCTTCTTGGCATCAGTATTGGCAAAGTTTTTTTAGATTTGATCCCCAAAACAAAAGCTAATATAAATAAGTGAGACTACATCAAGCTAAAAATATTTTGCACACAACAAAGGAAGCCATCCGTGAAAATGAAAAGGCACCCAATGGAATGGAAGAAAATATCTGCAAATCACACATCTGATAGTGGGTTAATATCCAAAAAATATAAAGAACTCATACAACTCAATGCAAAAAAAAAAAAAATCAGATTAACATACGTACAGAGGATCTAAATAGATGTTTTTCCAAAGAAGACATACAAATGGCTGACAGATACATAAAAAGGTACTCAACATCACTATCATCAGAGAAATGCAAATCAAAACCACAAGATATCACCTCACACCTGTTAGAATGACTATTATCAAAAAGATAAAAATAACAAATGTTGGCAAGGATGTGGAGAAAAGGGAACCCTTGTGCACTGTTGGCAGGAGTGTAAATGGGTGCAGCCACTGTAGAAAACAGAAAGGTTCCTCAAAAAATTAAACATAAAACTACCACATAATCCAGCAATCCCCACTTCTGGATATTTATCTGAAAGTAACAACAAAATCGCTATTTTGAAAAGATACCTGCAAGCCCGTGTTCATTGCAGCATTGTTTATAACAGCCAAGATATGGGAACAACCAGAGTCCATCAATGGACACATGGATAAAGAATCTGTGTGTGTGTGTGTGTGTGTGTATATATATATCTATATATATGCATATGTATGTATATATACCTTTGTGTGTGTGTGTATATACACACACACACACAATGGAATATTATTCAGCCATTTCAAAAAAGAAGGAAATCTCACTGTCTTGCGATGTGGGTCAACACAGATGGACCTTGAGGGCATTATGCTAAGTGAAATAAATCAGAGAAAGATAAATACCATATGTTATCATTTATATGTTGAATCTAAATTTTAAAAGACAGAGAATAAATTGGTGGCTGCCAAAGGTAGGTGGTGGTTGTAATGGATGAAAGTGGTAAAAGGCACAAAATTCCAGTTGTAAGATAAACAAGTCCTGGGATTGTAATGTACAACATGTGACCCTAGTTAACAATACTATATTGTATATTTGAAAGTCACCAAGAGAGTAGTTCTTAAAAGTTCTCATCACAAGAAAAAAACTGTAACTATGTCTGGTGATGGATGTTGACTAAACTTACTGTTGTAATCCTTTCATTATTATATATATATATATATATATATATATATATATATATGAAATCATGTTGTACACCTAAAACTAATACAGTGTTATATGTCAATTATATCTCAAAAAAAAAAGAATAAAATGCCTAGGAATGTCTTTAACCAAGGAGGCAAAAATCTGTGCACTGAAAACTATAAGACAGTGATGAAAGGAAGACACAAATAAATGGAAATATATTCTGTGCTTTGGGACTGGAAGAATTAATACTGCTCAAATGTCCACACTTCCCAAAGTGACCTATAGATTCAATGCAATTTCTCTCAAAATTCCAGTGGTGTTTTTCACAGAAATAGAACAAACAATCCTAAAATGTATATGAAACCACAAAAGAGCTGAATAGCCAAGGCAATCTTCTGCAAGAACACAAAACTGGAAGCATCACATTGTGTGATTTCAAAGTATATTACAAAGCTATAGTAATCAAAACAGTATGGTATTAGTATAAGAACAGATATTTAGACCAATTGAACAGAATGAGTCCAGAAGTAAATTCATGCATTTACAGTCAACTGATCTTTGACAAAGGTGCCAAGAATACATAATGGGAAAAAGATAGTCTCATCAATAAATGGTGTTGGCAAAAGCTGGATAACCACATACAGAAGAATGAAATTGGACCCTTATTTCACACCTGATACAAAATTTAATTCAAAATGGACTAAAGAATTGAACGTAGACCTGAAACCATAAAACTCTTAGAAGAAATTATACGGGAAATTTTTCTTGACATTGTGCAGTACTTTTCATGGTATGATTAAAAGCAAGACAACCAAAGCAAAAATAGACAAATGGGATTGCACGAAACTAAAAAGCTTCTGCACAGTAAGGAAAACAATCTATAGAGTGAGAAGACAGCCAACTGAATGGGAGAAAATATTGACAAACCACATTTCTGATAAGAGGTTAATATCCAAATTTTATATGTAACTCACACTATTCAATAGTTAAAAAAAAAGATTGAAAAATGTGCAGAGGATCTGAATAGATATTTTTCTAAAGAAGATATACAGATGGCCAACAGTTATATGAAAAGAGCTGAACATCAATAATCAGGGAAATGCAAATCAAAACCACAATGAGATGTCACCTCACACCTGTTAGAATGGCTATCATCAAAAAGACAAGAGAGAAAAAGTGTTAGCGAAGAGGAGAGAAGGTAATCTCTGAGCATTGTTGGTGGGAATGCAAATTGGTGCAGCCACTATGGAAAACAGGAGGGAGGTTTGTCAGAAATTTAAAATAGAGCTACCATGTGATCCAGCAATCCCACTTCTGGGTGTATATACAAAGGAAATGAAAACAGGATCTTGAAAAGATATCTGCACTCCCATGTTCATTGCAATATTATTCACAATAGCCAAAATATGCAAACAGTCTAAGTATCTGTCCATGGATGAATGGATTAAGAAGATGTGGTATGTACACACACACACACGAATAATAGTCATGAGAAAGAAAGAAATCTGCCATCTGCAACAACATAGATGGACCTTGAGGGCATTATGCTAATTGTGATAAATCAGAGACAGACAGCTACTGTATAATATCACCTATACGTTAAGTCCAAAAATTCAGATTCATAGAAACAGTCTAGGATGGTTGTTACCAGGGGCTGGGAGGGAGGAGGGACTGAATGGAGAAATGTTGGTCAAACAGACAAACTTCCAGTTATAAGATGAGTAAGTTGGGGATCTGAAGTGTACAGCATGGTGATTCCAGATAATACTGTATTATATGTGTGAAAGTTGCTAAAAGATAGAGTATATTTTAAATGTTTTCACCACAAAAATGTAATAGTATATATGTGAAGTGATGGAGGTGTTAGCTAACACCATGGTGGTAATCATTTTGCAATATGTTAAGTGTATCAATTCAACACATTGTACACCTTAAACTTACACAATGTTGTATGTCAATATATCTCAGTAAAGCTGTGAAAAAAGAAAACGAAAATGAAAACGTATTTAGCGTCACTGTCCTTAAAACTGAAGCCATCTTCAGAAGCTGAGAGATGAACGTGGGAGAGGCCATTGAACTAGTCCTGTGATTTCAGTGTAGAATGGGGTCCTAGGGTGCAAAGTCCATGTCGCAGTGCTCATCTTCAAGAGACAAAAATGAGTGTTAAACCAAAAGAAAGCATGACTAAAGAGGCCATCCAAACAACTGATCATGGAGTTCCCAGGACTGAAAAGCTGATGGACCTCCTACTAAATATATACATATAAATATTGGGATTGGCCAAAAAGTTCGTTCGGGGTTTTCCGTAAGATCGTATGGGAAGATAGAGGAACCAAGATGGCGGAGTAGAAGGACGTGCTCTCACCCCCTCTTGCGAGAACACCAGAATCACAACTAGCTGCTAGACAATCATAGACAGGAAGACACTGGAACTCACCAAAAAAGATACCCCACATCCAAAGACAAAGGAGAAGCCACAATGAGATGGTAGGAGGGGCGCAATCACAGTAAAATTAAATCCCATAACTGCTGGGTGGGTGACTCACAGACTGGAGAACACTTATACCACGGAAGTCCACCCACTGGAGTGAAAGATCTGAACCCCACGTCAGCCTTCCCAACCTGGGGGTCCAGCAACAGGAGGAGGAATTCCTAGAGAATCAAACTTTGAAGCATAGTGGGAATTGATTCCAGGACTTTGACAGGACTGGGGGAAAATGAGACACCACTCTTGCAGGGCACACACAAAGTAGTGTGCTCATCAGGACCCAAAGGAAGGAGCAGTGACCCCAGGGGAGACTGAACCAGACCTACCTGCTAGTGTTGGAGGGTCTCAATGCAGAGGCAGGGGGTGGCTGTGGCTCACCAAGGAGACAAGGACACTGGCAGCAGAAGTGCTGGGAAGTACTCCTTGGTGGGAGCCCTCCCAGAGTCTGTCATTGACCCCATAAAAGAGCCCAGGTAGGCTCCAGTATTAGGTTGCCTCAGGCCAGACAACCAACAGGGAGGGAACCCAGCCGCACCCATCAACAGTGAAGTGGATTAAAGTTTTACTGAGCTCTGCCCATCAGAGCAACAGTCAGCTCTACACACCACCAGTCCCTCCCATCAAGCCTCTTAGATAGCCTCATCCACCAGAGGGCAGAGAGCAGAAGCAAGAACTACAGTGCTGCAGCCTGTGGAACAAACACCACATTCACAGAAAGACATACAAGCTGAAAAGGCAGAGGGCTATGTACTAGATGAAGGAACAAGATAAAACCCCAGAAAAACTAAATGAAGTGGAGATAGGCAACCTTCCAGAAAAAGAATTCAGAATAATGATAGTGAAGATGACCCAGGACCTCGGAAAAACAATGGAGGCAAAGATCAAGAAGATGCAAGAAATGTTTAACAAAGACCTAGAAGAATTAAAGAAAAAACAGAGATAAACACTACAATAACAAATGAAAACTACACTAGAAAGAATCAATAGCAGTATAACTGAAGCAGAAGAAGGGATAAGTGACCTGGAAAACAGAATGGTGGAATTCACTGCTGCAGAACAGACTAAAGAAAAAAATGAAAAGAAATGAAGATAGCCTAAGAGACCTCCGGGACAACAATAAACACAATGACATTCGCATTATAGGGGTCCCAAAAGGAGAAGAGAGAGAGAAAGGACCAGAGAAAATATTCGAAGAGATTATAGTCAAAAACTTCCCTAACATAGGAAAGGAAATAGCCACCCAAGCCCAGGAAGCACAGCTAGTCCCATTCAGGATAAACCCAAGGAGAAACACACCAAGACACACAGTAATCAAACTGGTAAAAATTACAAACAAAAATTATTGAAAGAGCAAGGGAACTCCCATAAGGTTAACAGCTGATTTCTCAGCAGAAAAGCTACAAGCCAGAAGGGAGTGGCATGATATACTTAAAGTGATGAAAGGGAAGAACCTACAACCAAGATTACTCTACCAGGTAAGGATCTCATTCAGATTCGATGGAGAAATCAAAAGCTTTACAGACAAGCAAAAGCTAAGAGAATTCAGCACCACCAAACCAGCTCTACAACAAATGCTAAAGGAACTTCTCTAAGTGGGAAACACAAGAGGAGGAAAGGACCTACAAAAACAAACCCATAACAATAAAGAAAATGGTCATAGGAACATACCTATTGATAATTACCTTAAACGTGAATGGATTAAATGCTCCAAACAAAAGACACAGGCTTGCTGAATGGATACAAAAACAAGACCCATCTATATGCTGTCTACAAGAGACCCACTTCAGACCTAGGGACACATACAGACTGAGAGTGAGGAGATGGAAAAAGATATTCCATGCAAATGGAAATCAAGAGAAAGCTGGAGTAGCAATACTCATATCAGATAAAATAGACTTTAAAATAAAGAATGTTACAAGAGACAAGGAAGGACACTACATAATGATCAAGGGAACAATCCAAGAAGAAGATACAACAATTGTAAATATCTATGCACCCAACATAGGAGCACCTCAATACATAAGTCAACTGCTAACAGCTATAAAAGAGGAAATCGACAGTAACACAGTAATAGTGGAGGACTTTTAACACCTCACTTACACCAGTGGACAGATCATCCAAAATGAAAATAAATAAGGAAACAGAAGCTTTAAATGACACAATAGATCAGACAGATTTAATTGATATTTATAGGACATTCCATCCAAACACAGCAGATTACACTTTCTTCTCAAGTGCACACAGACCATTCTCCAGGATAGATCACACCTTGGGTCACAAATCAAGCCTCAGTAAATTTAAGAAAATTGAAATCATATCAAGCATCTTTTCTGACCACAACACTATGAGATTAGAAATGAATTACAGGGAAAAAAACATTAAAAAACCAAAAACATGGAGGCTAAACAATACGTTACTAAAAAACCAAGAGATCACTGAAGAAATCAAAGAGGAAATCAAAAAATACCTAGAGACAAATGACAATGAAAACACGATGATCCAAAACCTATGGGATGCAGCAAAAGCAGTTCTAAGAGGGAATTTTATAGCTATACAAGCCTACCTCAAGAAACAAGAAGAATCTCAAGTAAACAATCTAACTTTACACCTAAAGGAACTAGAGAAAGAAGAACAAACAAAACCCAAAGGTAGCTGAAGGAAAGAACTCATAAAGATCAGAGCAGAAATAAATGAAACAGAAACAAAGAAAACAATAGCAAAGATCAATAAAACTAAAAGCTGGTTCTTTGAGAAGATAAACAAAATTGATAAACCATTAGCCAGACTCATCAAGAAAAAGAGGGAGAGGACTCAAATCAATAAAATTAGAAATGAAAAAGGAGAAGTTAAAACAGACACCGCAGAAATACAAAGCATCCTGAGACTACTACAAGCAACTCTATGCCAATAAAATGGACAACCTGGAAGAAATGGACAAATTCTTAGAAAGGTATAAGCTTCCAAGACTGAACTGGGAAAAAACAGAAAATAAGAAGAGACCAATCACAAGTAATGAAATTGAAACTGTGATTAAAAATCTTCCAACAAACAAAAGTCCAGGATCAGATGGCTTCACAGGTGAATTCTATCAAACATTTAGAGAAGAGCTAACACCCATCCTTCTCAAACTCTTCCAAAACATTGCAGAGGCAGGAACACTCCCAAACTCATTCTATGAGGCCACCATCACCCTGATACCAAAACCAGACAAAGATACTACAAGAAAAGAAAATTACAGACCAATATCACTGAGGCATATAGATGCAAAAATCCTCAACAAAATACTATCAAACAGAATCCAACAACACACTAAAAGGATCGTACACCACGAGCAAGTGGGATTTATCCCAGGGATGCAGGGATTCTTCAATATACATAAATCAATCAACGTGATACACCATATAAACAAATTGCAGAATAAAAACCATATGATCATCTCAATAGATGCAGAGAAACTTTTGACAAAATTCAACACCCATTTATGATAAAAACTCTCCAGAATGTGGGCATAGAGGGAACCTACCTCCACATAATAAAGGCCATATATGAAAAACCCACAGCAAACATCATTCTTAATGGTGAAAAACGGAAAGCATTTACTCTAAGATCAGGAACAAGACAAGGATGTCCACTCTCACCACTATTATTCAACGTAGTTTTGGAAGGCCTAGCCACGGAAATCAGAGAAGAAAAAGAAATAAAAGGAATCCAAATTGGAAAAGAAGAAGTAAAACTGTCACTGTTTGCAGATGACATGATACTAAACATAGAAAATCCTAAAAATGCCACCAGAAAACTACTAGAGCTAATCAATGAATTTGGTAAAGTTGCAGGATACAAAATTAATGCACAGAAATCTCTTGCATTCCTATACACTAATGATGAAAAATCTGAAAGAGAAATTAAAGAAACACTCCCATTTTACCACTGCAACAAAAAGAATAAAATACCTAGGAATAAACCTACCTAGGGAGACAAAAGACCTGTATGCAGAAAACTATAAGACACTGATGAAAGAAATTAAAGATGATACCAACAGATGGGGAGATATACCATGTTCTTTGATTGGGAGAATCAATATTGCGAAAATGACTACACTACCCAAAGCAATCTACAGAGTCAATGCAATCCCTATCAAATTACCAGTGGCATTTTTTATGGAACTAGAACAAATCATCTTAAAATTTGTATGGAGACACAAAAGACCCCAAATAGCCAAAGCAGTCTTGAGGGAAAAAAATGGAGCTGGAGGAATCAGACTCCCTGACTTCATACTATACTACAAAGCTACAGTAATCAAGAAAATATGGTACTGGCACAGAAACAGAAATCTAGATCAATGTAACAGGATAGAAAGCCCAGAGATAAACCCACGCACCTATGGTCAACTAATCTGTGACAAAGGAGGTAAGGATATACAATGGAGAAAAGACAGTCTCTTCAATAAGTGGTGCTGGGAAAACTGGACAGCTACATGTAAAAGAATAAAATCAGAACACTCCCTAACACCATACACAAAAATAAACTCAAAATGGATTAAAGACCTAAATGTAAGACTGGAAACTATAAAACTCTTGGAGGAAAACATAGGAAGAACACTCTTTGACAAAAATCACAGCAAGATCTTTTTTGATCCACCTCCTAGAGTAATGGAAATAAAAACAAAAATAAACAAATGGGACCTAATGAAACTTCAAAGCTTTTGCACAGCAAAGGAAACCATAAAGAAGATGAAAAGACAACCATCAGAATGGGAGAAAATATTTGCAAACGAATCAACGGGCAAAGGATTAATCTGCAAAATATATAAACAGCTCATGCAGCTCAATACTGAAGAAACAAACAACCCAATCCAAAAATAGGCAGAAGACCTAAATAGACATTTCTCCAAAGAAGACATGCAGGTTGCCAACAAACCCATGAAAGGATGCTCAACATCACCATTTATTAGAGAAATGCAAATCAAAACTACACTGAGGTATCACCTCACACCAGTTAGAATGGGCATCATCAGAAAATCTACAAACAACAAATGCTGGAGAGGGTGTGGAGCAAAGGGGGAACCCTCTTGCACTGTTGGTGGGAATAGGAATATATGATCCAGCAATCCCACTACTAGGCATATACCCAGAGAAAACCATAATTCAAAAAGACACATGCACCCCATTGTTCATTGCAGCACTATTTAAAATAGCCAGGTCATGGAAGCAACCTAAATGCCCATTGACAGACGAATGGATAAAGAAGTTGTGGTACATATATACAATGGAATATTACTCAACCATAAAAAGGAACGAAATTGAGTCATTTGTTGAGATGTGGATGGATCTAGAGACTGCCATACAGAGTGAAGTAAGTCAGAAAGAGAAAAACAAATATATATTAACGCATGTATGTGGAACCTAGAAATATGGTACAGATGAACCAGTTTCCAGGGCAGAAGTTAAGACACAGATGTAGAGAACAAACGTATGGACACCAAGGGAGGAAAGCCACGGGGGGTGCGGATGGTGGTGTGCTGAATTGGGTGATTGGGATTGACATGTATACACTCATGTATAAAACTGATGACTAATAAGAACCTGCAGTATAAAAAAACAAAGAATACTAAACTTTCTTTGGGTTATGTGTATGGAAATATGTTAATATAAATGTTTCAGACATTACCTGAAATTTCTAAAAATCTTATACGTTCTGGTATAATGTTATAAGTCATAATTCTAGTTATTACTTTAAAATGTATATCTCAGAAATAACTAAATTTTATTGTCAATTGCATTATTATGAACTTTCATCAAATCTTTAACTGTGGTCACTTTTAAGTCTTTTGTCATTTACAGACAGTTCTGGGTGTACTCTGATGCTTTCGCAAAAATGTTCCTATAAAAGGGTTTCATCTTCAAGGAATTCATGGAAAAGACTCAGACAAGTACAGGTTTCTGGTAACTGACTATACCGCTGAACTGAATGAATAAGAATTTTCGGAACTCTAATGGAAAAGTGATGAATTCATAAAAGTGCTAACAAAAGATCAAGATGAAAAAAATTAATTACATGGGACTGAGTGAACTGATGAGGATGATTATAATTTTTGTGACTTTCTGTTTGAATTAAAAAAAAAAATCCCACAAGGACTCAGAGGCAAAAAATATACAGATCAATTTTCACTGCAAAGTAAAGGAGCTGTTACCGTGGAGGATTCCTGGACTGAATGTCACTATTATGACATAGTGTGAGTGTGTTTCGTGTTTGGTCATTGCAATCATTGTTGCTTTTGTTGTGGTCATCCGTTTACGATGCTTGGTGTCAGTCTATTTATCTCTTGTAAAAATAAAATACAGTGTGTATGTGAGTTGTGGAAAAAAAAAAGATTGTATATGCCTAAATTACATGTTTTAGACCCTTCAAAGAAAGGATGAATTAATATTTGCTTTTTTTTTTCCTGGTAAAAACTATTCATTGAGCGAACATCTAAAAAAATAATTTCAATATTACCATAAATTTGAAGTGGAAAATGTTTTTCTATAAAGGAGTTTGTATAAATTACTTAAAAAGTAAACTGGAGCTCAACTAAAGAGTGTATTGTAGGAGGGAAAGTGGTCTCTTCATGAACAGAAACTAAATGTTTTCATAAAGTGGTGCAGTTATTGTGACAGCACAAATTGTATTAATAACTAGTTGGGAACTGAAATAAAATGTTACTAAGTTTCAAAAAAAAAAAACTATCAAGTAGTCACTATCCACCACACGTTCTTAAATTAGCATGTATAAGAAATCTGGAGGCTGGCCCCAAGGTACAGTGGTATGCCAGGAGTCTGTCTGTCTCACTAAGATTCTGTATTCGATCTCCATTGCTAAAATTTGGGGCAGCAGTCACTTTAGACCTTGTCAAACTTCTAAAAGTCTCACTACTTGATACCTTACTCTGAACATAAGCTAATAAACAGACAAGGATAAATGTGCTGTAAGGTGTTTGGGACACAGGAAATTTAATGTGTGAACAGAGTGGGCCAGGTGTACATAAAGCAGGAAAGTCCAAGATAGATTTTTCTCATGTGACATAACCATGTTAATTCCATTCTGAAACCCTTTTTCCCTTGAATTTGGAGTATATCTTGGTGAACACAGCTTTCTCTTGTTTCACTTAATAACTGCTGTTAAAATTTTAGTGACAGAATGAGAAAGCCATTCAGTGGAGACTGTCAAATGTCTAATTACACGATGTTGAAAATCAAAGGAGGAGAATCCAACTGCTAAATATAATAAGCTCAGGCATAAAATCATTGATGAGAAAAGAAAACGGTACCTTCACTTTGTTAAAGTGGGGTACACGTATTAGATATTTCCTGAGATTCTCCGTTGATTAAGTCCATCAGGACCAGTATCCACTGAGTTTCAACTCTACATTGATTTCACATCTGATTCAAAATTACTGTATACTCATTGTACTAGAGAACAAAAAAGGAACTAAACCTGTCTTCCTAAAATTAAAAGAAGTAAAAACCGTAAAAGAACATATAAATAAAATCGATTACCTGAAAATTTTAAACTACTTTTAAACAAAAGACACCTAAACAAAGTTCAAAGACAAGAACCAGATTGTGAAAGATAGTCAACACAAATATGAAAGACAAAATGTTCATATCCAGAATATAAAAAGAACTGCTAAAAATTAGAAAAAGATGATCCAGTAGGAAAATAAATATAATAGGCAATTCATTGAATAGGAAATACAAATGGCCAAGAAACAGGACAGTAAGTTTGCCCTCACTAACAACCAGGGAAATACAAATGGCCAAAAAACAGGACAGTAAGTTTGCCCTCACTAACAACCAGGGAAATACAAATTAAATCACTAGTGGTATTTTACAGTGATCAGATAAGAAGAAATGTTACATTTGAGAATACCATGCATTGGCAAGGTTTTATAGACAGAG
Source organism: Stenella coeruleoalba (assembly GCF_951394435.1). Classification (NCBI taxonomy): domain Eukaryota; kingdom Metazoa; phylum Chordata; class Mammalia; order Artiodactyla; family Delphinidae; genus Stenella; species Stenella coeruleoalba. Next base: position 173,821,008 of record NC_137147.1, on the reverse strand, counting down.
GGATCTATTTACCAGTGGCGACCTGGTCGATTAGAACATTCACTTTGCACCACCTGTTAAAATGTAAAACGTTCATACCCATGACCCAGATGTTAAACTTCTAGATATCTACTAATTTAAAAAAGGGGGGAGGGAATTAAAAAAAAAAAAAGATCATATGGGGAAAACCCGAACGAACTCCCGAGCGAACTTTCTGGCCATCCCAATATATACATGAAACAGAGGCCTGCCTTGAGTCTCTACTTATACGTTAGTCATGGTCCTTCAACTGATTCCAAGACCTGAGAGAGTTCATAGAGCCCTTGATTAAAGGGGAGATCAGAAACCCTGAAGAAAACCCTGTGGTAACATTACAGGACGTTATACATCTTCCTTGTGTGTACAGGTGCTCACTCGTGTACATGTGCACCAGAGAAAGGGAAACCCTAAAACCTGAATAGGATTCGATGACGGCACTGAGCTGTCCCTGAGCTAACAGAGGCGATGCTTATTGAGGGAGGGGGGTGTCTCATAGTAAATGGTATTCTGGCCCAAGTCCCTGTCACAGTAAGTCTCATGGGTCTGTGAACCCATTCTGTGTTTACTTTCCCCAGCTCCCAAGTATACAGTTGGAATAGATATTCTTGGCACCTGTCGGACGCCCACATTGGATCCCTGAACCATGCGGTTAAGGCTAGTATGGCAAGGAAGGTCAAGAGGAAACCCTGAAGCTTCTCCTCTTAAGTAATGTGAAAATATATAAAATAGTAAACAAAACAGAATCCATTAGAACAATATCTTACTAAATAGGGAATATCTATAAGCAAAATAAACCACCTTCCCTATGATGATAATATGCAGCAAGAATTGAGAAGTCACTGCTCTGAAGGTAAAATAGGTTATTTATCTTCAGAATAAACACTTTAGGGGTAATTATCTTGGGGAGCCCCCTGGGGAAGAAGATAAACATTGAGGTACCTGGAGCACCTCTGAACATCGGTAAACTGATCCAAATGCAAGTAGTTTAGACTGATACGTTAGCCACCTACTGCTGTGTAACGAAGTACCACACAGTAATAACTGTGTAATTACTAATGACTTAGTAACTAACTGTGAGATAGCACATGAGCATTGTTTTATTGCCTCACAGCACGATGCATTTATTATCTCACATTTTCCATGGATTCTGGGCACGGCTTAGCTGGGTTCTCTGCCTCAGGGACTATCACGAGGCTGCAACTGAGGAGCTGGCCGGGACTGGGGTCTTATCTGAAGGCTCGAATTATTTCCAGGCTCACGTGGTTGTTGGTAAGATTGGTTCCTTGCAGGCTGTTGAACCGAGGCCCTTGGTTCCTAGCTGGCTGTTGGCTGGAGGCTGCCCTCAATTCCTTGCCACGTGGGCTGCTCCAGCATGACTGTTTACTTCAAAGCATACAAACCAGGAGGGCAACAGAGAAAGTCCACAAGTAAGGTGTAAGTTACAGTCTTGTGTAACCTGATCAAGAAAGTCATATCCCATCACCTTTACAGTATTCCATTGGTTAGAATGAAGTCACAAGGTCCTACACACACCCAAAGGGAGGACAACCCAACATAAATACCAGGAGTTGGGGATCTGTGGGAGCCATCTTAGAATTTTCCTGCCTCAACTTGGGTTCAATAATTCAATTTAATGGTATAAATCATGTCCTGTGGTGAGAAGGGTACATCCCTATGGACACATTTTTCTCCCAGCTTTACTGAGGAATAATTTAAAAATAAAAATTGTATATATTTAGGGTGTACATGATGTTTTCATATATGTATAGATACATCATGAAATGCTTACCACAATCAAGCTAGTTAAGATATTCATCACCTCATATAGTTACCTTTTTTGTTTTGTTAAGAACAATTAAGAACTACTCTCTTAGCAAATTTCAAGTATACAATACAGTATATTTAACTGTAGTTGCTGGGCTGTACATTAGACATCCAGAACTTATTCATCCTGCATATTTTAAGCTTTGTACTCTTTGACCAACATTGTCCCACTTCCCCTACTCTCCAGCCCCTGGTAAACACCATTCTACTCTCTAAGGGTTTGAATATTTCAGATTATTCTATATAGGCAACATCATGCAGTATTTGACTTCCTGTGTCTGGCTTATTTCATTGAGCATAATGTCCTCCAGGTTCATCTATGTTATCACAAATGACAAGATTTCCCTTCTCTTTAAGGATAATGTTCCATTGTATAATATGTATATATTATATATATACACACACACATATATACACCACATCATCTTTATCCATTTATCTGTCAGTGGACCCTTATGTTGTTTCATTGGCTGTTTTATCAATAAATGCTGCAATAAATGTGGGAGTGAAGATCTCTCTTTGAAATACTGATTTCATTTTCTTTGGATATATACCCAGAAGAAGGATTGCTGGATCATATGGTAGTCCTGTTTTTAATTTTTTGAGGACCCTCCATACTGTTTTCCATAATGGTTGTACCAATTTACAATCACACTAACAGTGCGCAAGTGTTCCCTTTTCTCCACATCCTTGCCAACACTTAACCTTTTGTCTTTTTTGTGATGTCCATGGTGGCATTCACTTGCATTTCCTGATGATTAGTGATGTTGAGTACCTTTTCATATACCTGTTGGTTCTTCGTCTTCCTTTGAGAAATATCTATTCAGGTCCTTTGCCCATTTTAAAACTATGTTTTCTTGCTTTTGAGTTAGTTGAGTTCCTTATATACTTTAGATATTAACCCTTTATCAGACGGCTCTACTCGCAACTCATTTTTACCATTTTGGTTTCATGTTATAGAGATGATTTAGCTTCTCTATACTAGTTTCCCCATTAGTACATTTAAAAACCAATCAATCTATTATCTTTATATCTATATTTGCTTTCCAACATAGCCCTGGAAGATACATGAAGAGGATTGATTTTTTTACATTTGCTCAAGTACGGGATTCTCTTCCAAAGAGTGGTTCTACCTACACCCCCCGACCTTGCGTGTGGGCAGCACTAAAAATGGACTTTCTTCGTTAAGTGTGACTTTGCTTTGGATCCCCCAAGGCAATTTTTTACTTGGAGTTAATAACTCAGACCCAAGTGTTTAGTTTGGAAGACGGAAGTTATTGTCAATCTTGGGTTACCTAATCCAAGGCCAAGTGGAAAGTTTTTCTAAGCAGCAGGTGGAGGGAGGGGCCAGCCCAGCCCTTCCACCGCTCTCCTCCAGGTAACCCCTGTCAATGTCCCAGAGGCATACATACGCCTTTACACCCACCCGGTCTGCCTGTTTGCCAAGAACTGTACACCACGGGGACTTCTGAGAGGAAAGCAACATGATCAGTTTGAGAGACATGATTTCCTCTAATCTCCATAGATTTTTTGTTTCGATCATAAACATCAGTGATGGGTAGAATATTTGTCCTGCCACCGCTACAGAATGTTTATCCATCCATCATCCACCCCAGCAAGCAGTGTGAGGCTGGGCCTTCAACATCGCTCCCTCATCTGCATGTGGCGACGGATGCCCACCAGGGACATTCAGCAGGGTCACTGATGCGGGGGGAGGCCTACAACTGGCTTTCAGCTACAAAAGAGGAGGAAAGAATGGGAGGATTCTCCCATAGTCCTAACTCCCCTCACATAGAACCTATTTCTACTTTTAAAAGCATGTCAGTCATGGTTATACATGTTTTCAACCCATGCTATTGGCCATTTTTAAATTTTACTTTTGCACTGGGACTTTGAAGGATTGGACTACTGTCCTTTTTTTTTTTTTTTTTGGAGAGTTGTGGTGGGGAATAAAGGGAACATTATAACCCATAGAGCACAGCACACTGAATGTGACCACACAGCATTTCACAAACAACTACTCTTACATCCCTGAGGAAAAGGCTCTACTCTCAACTCATTTTTACCATTTTGGTGTCAGACACCAAGTGCCAACAGGTTGCACACATCAAGTGCTTCCCATTTTCTGGCTCTCAGATAATCGAATATCAGGAAGGTTTTGGCTAGGAGGGTCACCAGCTCCTCTTTCCTGGAAACTCAGACTGCAAAGATTTAAGCCCTCCCTTTTCTGATTTTCCCTTCCAAATTACAGTGATTGATATATATACAGATGTTTCCAGAACTTTATTACACTGTTTAGTGAGACTTTTTCATCAGACTAAAAAGAGGCGTAAACAATATTTCAAAAGAAGAACAAATTCTAACATGCGTAGATCACGATGTGTCTCAAGCTATGAACTCTGACCTCCTCTAGAATAATGGAAATTTTGACAGGTTTTCCCTTTGCCTTCATGCCTCCCTATTGGCTAATTCACATGTATAGATTAATACTCTTAAGAATACCTTTACTTCAGATTAACAAAAGCCTTTACCATTTCATCTTCCCTTTATAATATTTCTGCCACTGTGTATATATCTATGTGTGTGTGTGTGTGTGTGTGTGTGTGTGTGTATATATTGTTTTTCCCCCATTTTGGCCACAGCATGGTATGCGGGATCTTAGTTCCCAGATCAGGGATCAAACCCGAGCCCCCTGCAGTGGAAGCGCAGAGTCTTAACCACTGGGCCACCAGGGAAGTCCCAGTATATTTTCTTAACTGGTCCCGCTGTTCCTTCTTTCTGCCTCTCAGGAGATTTGGAGGGGAGATGTTGCTGGGAAACAGAGAGCTCTGTCATATTTTCAGCTTCCTCCTTAGGAGGAGAGCTAGCACTTAGCTTCTCATTCCAGTTCCGCTCATAGAAGCTGGATACTTGCTGCATTCCCAGAACTCTGCAGTGTGTTGGGATGGAACATAAAAATAGCCTTCTCTCCTGCAGGGGACACATCTTGATTAGAAATCTTGAAATATTTTTCTCAATTGCATTTTCCATGGAAGGGACTAGATTTCAAACCAGGCAGGTGGCAAACAGTCACATGGTTTTTCAGCTCGCTGGCCCTGACATCTCGTGAGAACAACTTAAAATGCTTACAAAACATCTTTCATTTCAGGAGCTTAGCAGGGTGTTACAGTGGATCCACCCAACTCTGGGCCATAATTCTGCATATGCCATCGTGCTCAGTGATTGAAGCAAACAGCACTCACGGGTCTTGGAATTCTACCATGTTGTTTGCCTCTATGTTCCCTGGTAATTATCCCAGGTGGGGTCTTTAAGATCCAGTTCCTCCCTCCTACACTGTTGGTGGGAAGATAAATTGGTACACTCACTATGGAGAACAGTGTGGAGGTTCCGTAGGAAACTAAAAATAGAGTCACCATATGATCCTGCAATCCCACTCCTGGGCATATATCCACAGAAAACTCTAATTCGAAAAGATACTTGCACCCCTATGTTCATAACAGCACCATTTACAATAACCAGGTCATGGAAGCAACCTAATGTTCACCTACAGATGAATGGATGAAGAAGATGTGGTATAGATACACAATGGAATATTACTCAGCCATAAAAAAGAATGAAATAATGCCATTTGCAGCAACATGGATGAACCTAGAGGTTATCATACTAAGTGAAGTAAGTCAGAAAGAAACAGACAAATATATAATATCACTTATGTATGGAATCTAAGATAGAACACAAGTGGACTTATTTATAAAACAGAAATAGACTCACAGACATAGAAAACAAACTTATGGTTACCAAAGGGAATTGCAGTGGGGGAGGGGCAGGAGGGGGAAGAGATAAATTTGGAGTCTGGGACTAACAAATACACAATATGTGTAAAATAAATAAACAATGAGGACCAACTATATAGCACAGGGAACTATATTCAATGTCTTGTAATAACCTATAATGGAAAAGAATCTGAAAAATAATATATTTGTATGTGTGTATAACTGAATCACTTTGCTGTATACCTGAAACTAACATGACATTGTAAATTTACTATATATATATTTTTAAAAAGTTAAATAGGGACTTCCCTGGTGGTCCAGTGGCTAAGACTTCATGCTCCAAACGCAGGGGGCCCTGGTTTGATCCCTGGTCAGGGAACTAGATCCCACATGCCGCAACTAAGAATTCGCATGCCACATGCCACAACTAAAAAAAAGATCCCACATGACACAACGAAGATCCTGCATGTGGCAACGAAGACCTGGTGCAGACAAATAAATAATTTTAAAATACATAAAAATTTAAAAAGGTTAAATAAAATCCAGCTCCTCAGACCTGCTTTATCTTGCATAACTGAAAGTTTATACCCATTGAATAGCAACTTCCCACATCCCCCTCACCCTGCCCTGGCAACTACCGTTCTACTCTCTGCTTCTACGAGTTTGACTATTTTGTTAAGAGGGTAGACCCCATGTTAAATGTTCTTATCATAATAAACAAAATAGAGCAAAACCCATTCCTTGTCTTGGGCAGAGGGCTTGGTGATCTGGAGGAAGGCTACTCCAGCCCATGCTTAGAGCATCAATTAATCCACTCATGATAGACAGGGGAAGCTTGTTCACATCCTCAACAAATATTTATTGTGCACCTACTATGTGCCAGGCACAGTGCTAGTTCTGGCTGACAGTGATGACCACGCAGGCACGTTTCCTTCCATCATAGAGTCTAATTCTCTCTCCAGTGGAGGGGGGAAATAAAAAACATAAACTAATTATTATAAATGAATGATATGAATAAAATTAACAGTGTGCTGGCTGAGGAAATGGTGCAGTAGGGGTGGAAACCAAGCGAGGAGACCTATTTTGCATAGGGAGGCTAGAGAAGGTCTTTCTAAGAAGGTGACCTTTAACGTGAGACCTGAAAAACAGGGAGTTAAATGGAGTCTGAAAATACATATGATCCTGCAGGAAAGGGAAATATTCATAGGAATGTGGTGATTGACTATCAGTGTTGAGTGAGAACCATCTCTATGTTTGCCTCCCCTTCCAAAGCCCCTAGACTTTGCTCCCTGTAGGCATCTAGAGACACTGAACTGGACCTTAGGGGGGGACAGAGAAATGGTGGCCACTGCGATTTCAAGGAGACGTAGTAACAACACACTCTATGTTGCTACGGACATTTCCTTGTATCTTGAGCCTTGATCTTGTCCCTGAGCTCCAAACTATCAGATTCTGTTGTGTGCATGACGTTTCCATATGGCTGTCTAATATACACCTGAAATTTATCAGGTCTAAAACAGAACTCAATTTTCTGCCTGGGATTCCCTTACCTTACATATGACACCAGCATCTACCCGTAGCACAAGCCAAAACAGAGTCATTCTTGATTTTTTTCTTTTTCTCATCTCCTTCGTGAAATACATTAGCAAGACTCTATCACCAGTATATATCCAGAACTATCCACTTCTCTCCTTCTTCAAGACCACCACCATGGTCCAAGGCCACCACCATGGTCCAAGCCCCCAGTGCCTGTAACAGCCTGCTGCAACAGCCTCCTACAAGTTTCCTTGCTTCTGTAATAATTTTCCACAGCATAGACAGAGTGATTACTGTAATGTTAAATCAGGTCTTCTTAATCCCTTTGTAAACCTTTCAAGGGCTTCCATGGCCTTCATAATCCCTGAAAAGCCATTGATCCATACTTTTCTCAGCTCTATCTCAGACCATTCACCTTGCTCCCGACTCTCAACTTTGCTCACGACTCTCCGGTCATACTGAGCTTTTGAGCTTTTCTTTACTATTCAGGCTCATTCCAGCCTTTTAGTAGGTGCTCAGCCAACGGTTTTAACATTTTCAACAATACATTAAAATGATCCTACACCATGACCAAGGGGGATTTATTCCAGAGATGCAAGGATGGTTCAATATCTGCAAATCAATGTGATACACCACATTAACAAATTGAAGAATAAATCATATGATCACCTCAATAGATGCAGAAAAAACTACTGACAAAATTCAACATCAATTTATGTTAAAAATCCTCGACAAAATGGGTATAGAGGGAACAAACCTCAACATAATAATGACCATGTATGACAAACCTATAGCCAACATCATACTCAATGGTGAAAAGCTGAAAGAATTTCCTCTGAGATCAGGAACAAGGATGCCCACTCTCGCCATGTTTATTCAACACAGTATTGGAAGTCCTAGCCACAGCAATCAGACAAGAAATAAAAGGAATCCAAGTTGGAGAGGAAGAAGTAAAACTGTCACTGTTTACAGATGACATGATACCATATATAGAAAATCTTAAAGATGCCACTAAAAAACTATTAGAACTACTAAATGAATTCAGTAAGGTTGCAGTATACAAAATTAATATACAGAAATCTGTTGTGTTGCTATACACTAGCAATGAACTAACAAAGAGAGAAATTAATAAAGCAATCCCAATTACAATTTTATCAAAGAGAATAAAACACCTAAGAATAAATTTAACCAAGGAGGTGAAAGACCTGTGCACTGAAATATATAAGACACTGATGAAAGAACTTAAAGAAAACACAAATAGAAAAATAGTCTGTGCTCTTGGATTGGAAGAATTAATATTTTTAAAATGTCCAACTATCCAAAGCAATCTACAGATTCAGTGCAATCCTTACAACGGCAATTTTCACAGAAATAGAACAATCCTAACATTTGTATGGAACCACAAAGACCCTAAATAGCCAAAGCAATCTTGAAAAAGAATAAAGCTGGAAGCATCATGCTTCCTGATTTCAAAATATATTATAAAACTAAGTAATAAAAACAGTATGGTATTGACATAAAAACAGACACATAGATCAGTGGAGCAGAGTAGAAATTCCAGAAACACACACGTATTTGGTCAATTAATTTATACCAAAGGAGCCAAGTATATACAGTGGGGAAAGGATGGTCTCTTCAAAATATGGTGTTGGGAAAACTGAACACATACAAAAGAATGAAACGGAATCACTATCTTCTATCATACACAAAAATCAACTCAAAATGGATTAAAGATTTGAATGTAATACCTGAAAGCATAATGCTCCTAGAAGAAATCATAGCGAGTAAGCTCTTTGAAGTTGGTCTTGGCAATAATTTTTGGACTTGGCACCAAAAGCAAAGGCCGCAAAAGCAAAAATTCAAGAGAGACGACCTCAAACTAAAAAGCTTCTTCGTAACAAAGAAAACCACTAACAAAATGAAAGGCAACCTACTAAATAGGAGGGAATATTTCAAATCATATATCTGATAAGGGGGTTAATATCCAAAAGATATAAAGAACACAACTTATTAGGGCAAAAAACGATCCACTTAAAAATGGAACTGAGGCAGGGTGCACATCTGTGATGGCGAGAAGATAACATTTGATGCTGGGGCCCTCCTTCTTAGTACACACCATCTAATTTGGAGAGATCAGAAAAATCATGATGCTGCATGGCCTTTCCTCTTTCCCAACTTGTGTTCATTGAAGAACAGGCAGCTGGAATTGGGAAAAGTGCCCAAATAGTGGTTCATCTTCACCCAGCTCCTTCTAACAAAGAACCTGGCCCATTCCAGAGTAGTAAGAACTCCTACATCAAGCTTTCCTTCGAAGAACACGGCCAGATTGAGTTTTACAGGCATTTATCAGAGGAAGTGACACAGAGAAGGTGGGAGAATATGCCAGTTTCCCAGTCGTTACAAGCAAATAGAGGACCCCAGCCAGGAAGAATAAGGGCTGTAGGAATTGTAGGTATTGAAAAGAAACTGGAAGAAAAAAAGAAAAGAAACTGACAAACATTTCTGAGGCCTTCAGAGACCTCAGTAAGCTAATGGTCAAGGCTGAGGGAATTGGTGGTGTTATCAAAATCCATCGCTAATAAGATTAAAGAGAAGCAAGGTGACATCACAGATGATGAGACCATCAGGTTTAAATCCTACTTACTGAGCATGGGAATAGCTAACCCGGTTACCAGAGAAACCTACGGCTCAGGCACACAGTACCACATGCAGCTGGCCAAACAGCTGGCTGGAATATTGCAGGCGCCTTTGGAGGAACGAGGGGGAATAAATGTCACTCACAGAGGTGTACTGTTTAGTAAACCAAGCTCGAGGAATGGAATTGCTCTCACCAGAAGATTTAGTGAATGCATGCAAGATGCTGGAAGCCCTGAAATTACCTCTCGGCCTCCGTGTGTTTGACAGCGGCATCATGGTAATTGAACTTCAGTCCCACAAGGAGGAGTCAACGGTGGCCTCAGCCTTGGAGACGGTTTCAGAAAAGGGGTCTCTAACATCAGAAGAGTTTGCTAAGCCTGTGGGAATGTCTGTCCTCCTGGCTAAAGAAAGGTTGCTTCTTGCTGAGATGATTCAGTGGAAGGCTTGCAGTTTTACCCAAATTTAATTATGACACAGAGCTAAGAGTTTTGTATTTGAAATAACTTGTTACCGGTATACTTGCCTCATGCAGAAGTTGTATGACATCGAGCTAAGGGTAAACCCTGATAAACAGAATTTACTGGAACTTCGCAATATAATATAAAACGCTTTCAATTTCTATGTAAATATTATGATCCAGGAAGCCTATTTAGGATAAATACAGGAAAATATAGAAAGATGAATGCCAATATGAATTTGAAATCATGCTACAGTTGTATAGAAACCCTCAGAGTTTAACTTGAAATATGGTGGATTTTAACTTGATCTTCAAATCTGACCATTTTTTAAAGAAGAGGATTTAGTTCATGGGGGAAAAAAGAGAAAAGTTACATGTTTGAACAGGTTTGATTATTTTGGTGTGATGAAAATTCACCTGAATTATAAATGAGGTTTTTCTCTGCATTTAGTGTGCACATTTTGGGAGATTTTCATGCAACAACTTATACCTACAGTGTAGTTTAAGAACCTGACAACACTGGAGCAAACTATCCAACTGCAGGATATCATCTGAGGCTCTCCCTAAGGGCTTTTAGAAGCAGCCATAGGCATGTCTTCAGCAGACCAAATAAAGCTCCTTAAAAAGAGAGAGAGGGCTTCCCTGGTGGCACAGTGGTTAAGAATCTGCCTGCCAATGCAGAGGACACGGGTTCAAGCCCTGGTCTGGGAAGGTCCCACATGCTGTGGAGCAACTAAGCCCATGTGCCACAACTACTGAGCCTGTGTACCACAACTACTGAAGCCCGCGTGTCCCAACTACTGAAGCCTGCACGCCTAGCGCAGTTGTGCTCCCCAACAAGAGAAGCCACCGCAATGAAGCCCATGCACCGCAAGGAAGAGTAGCCCCCACTTGCCGCAACTAGAGAAAGCCTGCGCACAGCAATGAAGGCCCAACGCAGCCATAAATAAATAAATTTTTTAAAAAAAAGATAGAATTTTATCTGACTTATGTATATATAATCTGACTAGTTTTTTTTTTTTTAAGTGATGATTTCATGGCTGGCATTTAAAGAATGCAACTATGTCATTTTGTTTTAAAAATGCTATGGATTTTGAAAGTGAATTAAAGAGCTACATAGACATGCCCAGAGATATGGTTACAGATTTGGGAAGCAGACGCTTCAGGATTTCCCTAGGATTGTTTTGTGGGTAGAGGGACCAGGAGAACCTTTAACACGCTCTACAGGAACCTTGGTGCTCTTGTACCTCAGAGCCAAGGATGGAAATAGAGAGTGGGAACATAATATGTCTCCTTTTCCTTCCCTAAAGAAGGAGTTTCAGTGCTGAACTTTTAAAATCTTTCTATCATATTCCAGCAATATTTTTTTCCTTTACCCCACACATTATAAGTTGTGTGGAGAAACTATCTCGCTAAAAGGTATTACTGAGATAGCAGAAACAGGCTAATATATTGAATCTAGATTGCTTGAGCTTTCCAGTGGACTGCCTGACTTTGTTACTGCCACACAGCGTACGGTACGTTGGCATTACCTCAAACTCAGGGACCCCACAGAGACAGAAGGAGAACCCCTTTCTAAGACTGAGTTGGCAGTGGAAGGTAGTGATGGGTTTTGGCCAAGCTTCTAGAAGGGATAGTATCTGTACTGAGAGAACCTCTGAGACCAGGAGGCGGGGATACCCAGGCTCAGACCCTGGGATCCGTGAGACGTCCTCGCTAAGAGGTGGAGGGCCACTGCCAATGCCCTTTGGGGAAGGTCCAGGGATCCTCAGCTGCAGACCCAGGGAATCCCTCCAAGTGCAGCCAGAGTCAGTCCCTGATCCCTGCCTGAACCCTGTCGCTGCTTCACAGCCTCCAGTGTCATGGGAATGTTGTGGCCGAGGCATCCTGCCTTCGTCTTAGTTTTCCGAACCTCTCACTGATTCCACGTTGTGAGCACAGATCCTGTAATTCCCCCATTGCTCAGCCTCAGGTTTGTTTGGGGGGCAATTCGGTGTCTGGCTGCCCAAGTCTTTGGGGCCATTGTGTACGGTTGCTTGTATATCACTCCTCTCTCTGGGATGCAGACACTCTCCCACTGCCCTGGCAAACTTGTATGTGTACAGGCACACACACACACGCACACACACACACACCCCTCATCTAGCTAAGGTTTTTTAAAACTACACAGATAAATAATGTGTTTCACTAGTTGGAATGAGCTGCAGCTAAGATTGTTTGAGCTACTGGGTCTGGCTCCAATGGTCTGGATTCATTATGGCAAACTCCTGTAATTCAGAATATCTATTTACACTAGTGTGACAACACATTAACAAAAATGGAGCAGTCTGCATTGTAAAAGTGAACTAAAGAGGAAGAGAAGTGGCATGGATGTATTTTGCAAATGTCACATTAGTTAAAACACAGGTACGACTGGTTTTATTGTTTTAAAGTGGGCATTCTTCAGTTTCCAGACCTCAGTGTATATATTTTTATCCTTTTTTTCTTTGTTTTTACCAAATAAGGTGTTATTTTGGTCCTTTTTGGTAGAGGTTATGTTTAAATACAACCAATCAGGCCCTAAGTGCAAAAAAGTTCTGTCTTGGTGTTAATCAGTGTTATAGTATTATTTTTGCTTTTCTAACTTTGCTCTTAGGAGCATAAATCTGTTTGTAGCTTTATGGTAATGGAATATTTCTAGTCACATACTGTCAAAAATTTTTTTACATTGTACAAGAATGTTTTCAGTGTTAAATGATTGGTATTAATGTATACCAATCACTTTGCCAATACTGCAAAATTTAAAAATGATTTTTTCTTAACTAGGTGTTCTTTTTAAATACTCTTTGAAAAAATTGATTAAAATGACAACCCTTTAGTCAGAATAAGCCCATGTGTTAAGATTTTTTCTTTTAGATTTTATAATCAGGAGTTGATTATAAATATTTATGACCTCAAGCTCTTACTATTTTAGCTGTTTTTAAACAATGGGAAATGGTTCACGAACTTTTTTAAAATTCTTGACATGAATTCCACTGTTGATTGACTGTGTATGTTTATGTGAATGTACTATCTCTTGTTCCCTGTTACCAGACTAAACCGACCAGCCATGTATTTATCATGCTGTCACTCTCATGCTCAAATACTTAAAATGGTTCTCCTTTGCCCAACAATCTCAGAGTTTCCACTGTGGTACAACACAGTCACAGCTCAGAAGGTGGGTGGGTGTTTAGGGCTGCGCTAAGGATGGAATCAAGCATGCTCAAAATGGTCCTCGGAAATCTCTATAATCTTACAATTCAAATGCCTGTAGAGTTATACATGGGTATGAATATTTTATGAACATAGTAAGTAGAATATATATATAAAAAACTACATATTAACAGTAGACTTTTGTAGTACCAATAATTAAACTATTTAAATGTGTCTTTTTCACTTTGCTGATAGGTATGGTTGAATTTATGTAAATTTATTGCTAATCCCATCCCTTATGATAGATCTTAAATGTAAGCTCTACAGGAGCAGAGATTTTTATCTGCTTTGTTCATGGATGCCTCCTCAGAGCCTTGAGTAAGGCCTGGTACACAGTAAGCATTCAATAAATGGCTACCGAATGAATGACAAAAAAAAAAAAAAATGGTTAGATAGCCTCATCCACCAGACGGGAGACAGCAGAAGCAAGAAGAACTACAATCCTGCAGCCTGTGGAACAAAAACCACATTCACAGAAAGATAGACAAGATGAAAAGGCAGAGGGCTAGGTACCAGATGAAAGAACAAGATAAAACCCCAGAAAAACAACTAAATGAAGTGGAGATAGGCAAACTTCCAGAAAAAGAATTCAGAATAATGATAGCGAAGATGATCCAGGACCTCGGAAAAAGAATGAAGGCAAAGATCGAGAAGATGCAAGAAATGTTTAACAAAGACCTAGAAGAATTAAAGAACAAACAAACAGAGATGAACAATACAATAACTGAAATGAAAACGACACTAGAAGGAATCAACAGCAGAATAACTGAGGCAGAAGAACGGATAAGCGACCTGGAAGACACAACGGTGGAATTCACTGCTGTGGAACAGACTAAAGAAAAAAGAATGAAAAGAAATGAAGACAGCCTAAGAGACCTCCAGGACAACATTAAACACAACAACATTCGCATGATAGGGGTCCCAGAAGGAGAAGAGAGAGAGAAAGGACCAGAGAAAATATTCGAAGAGATTATAGTCAAAAATTCCCTAACATGGGAAAGGAAATAGCCACCCAAGTCCAGGCAGTGCAGCGAGTCCCATACAGGATAAACCCAAGGAGAAACATGCCAAGACACATAGTAATCAAATTGGCAAAAATTACAGACAAACCAAAATTATTGAAAGAGCAAGGGAAAAACAACAAATAACATACAAGGGAACTCCCATAAGGTTAACAGCTCATTTCTCAGCAGAAACGCTACAAGCCAGAAGGGAGTGGCATGATATACTTAAAGTGATGACAGGGAAGGACCTACAACCAAGATTACTCTACCCGGCAAGGATCTCATTCAGATTCAATGGAGAAATCAAAAGCTTTACAGACGAGCAAAAGCTAAGAGAATTCAGCACCACCAAACCATCTCTACAACAAATACTAAAGGAACTTCTCTAAGTGGGAAACACAAGAGAAGAAAAGGACCTACAAAAACAAACCCAAAATAATTAAGAAAATGGTCATAGGAACATACCTATTGATAATTACCTTAAACGTGAATGGATTAAATGCTCCAAACAAAAGAAACAGGCTTGCTGAATGGATACGAAAACAAGACCCATCTATATGTTGTCTACAAGAGACCCACTTCAGACCTAGGGACACATACACACTGAAAGTGAGGGGATGGAAAAAGATATTCCATGCAAATGGAAATCAAAAGAAAGCTGGAGTAGCAATACTCGTATCAGATAAAATAGACTTTAAAATAAAGAATGTTACAAGAGACAAGGAAGGACACTACATCATGATCAAGGGATCATTCCAAGAAGAAGATATAACAATTATAAATATCTATGCACCCAACATAGGAGCACCTCAATACATAAGGCAACTGCTAACAGCTATAAAAGAGGAAATCGACAGTAACACAATAATAGTGGGGGACTTTAACACCTCACTTACACCAATGGACAGATCATCCAAAATGAAAATAAATAAGGAAAGAGAAGCTTTAAAATGACACAATAGATTAGACAGATTTAACTGATATTTATAGGACATTCCATCCAAACACAGCAGATTACACTTTCTTCTCAAGTGCGCACGGAACATTCTCCAGGATAGATCACATCTTGGGTCACAAATCAAGCCTCAGTAAATTTAAGAAAATTGAAATCATATCAAGCATCTTTTCTGACCACAACGCTATGAGATTAGAAATGAATTACAGGGGAAAAAACGTAAAAAACAAAACAAAACACATGGAGACTAAACAATAGGTTACTAAATAACCAAGAGATCACTGAAGAAATCAAAGAGGAAATCAAAACATACCTAGAGACAAATAACAATGAAAACACGACGATCCAAAACCTATGGGATGCAGCAAAAGCAGTTCTAAGAAGGAAGTTTATAGCCATACAAGACTACCTCAAGAAACAAGAAAATTCGCAAATAAACAATCAAATATTACAACTAAAGGAACTAGAGAAAGAAGAACAAACAAAACTCAAAGTTAGCAGCAGGAATGAAATCATTAAGATCAGAGCAGAAATAAATGAAACAGAAACAAAGAAAACAATAGCAAAGATCAATAAAACTAAAAGCTGGTTCTTTGAGAGGATAAACAAAATTGATAAACCATTAGCCAGACTCATCAAGAAAAAGAGGGAGAGGACTCAAATCAATAAAATTAGAAATGAAAAAGGAGAAGTTAAAACAGACACCGCAGAAATACAAAGCATCCTAAGAGACTACTACAAGCAACTCTATGCCAATAAAATGGACAACCTGGAAGAAATGGACAAATTCTTAGAAAGGTATAAGCTTCCAAGACTGAACTGGGAAAAAACAGAAAATAAGAACAGACCAATCACAAGTAATGAAATTGAAACTGTGATTAAAAATCTTCCAACAAACAAAAGTCCAGGATCAGATGGCTTCACAGGTGAATTCTGTCAAACATTTAGGGAAGAGCTAACACCCATCCTTCTCAAACTCTTCCAAAAAATTGCAGAGGAAGGAACACTCCCAAACTCATTCTACGAGGACACCATCACCCTGATACCAAAACCAGACAAAGATACTACAAAAAAAGAAAATTACAGACCAATATCACTGAGGCATATAGATGCAAAAATCCTCAACAAAATACTATCAAACAGAATCCAACAACACATTAAAAGGATCATACACCATGATCAAGTGGGATTTATCCCAGGGATGCAAGGATTCTTCAATGTGATACAAATCAATCAATGTGATACACCATATTAACAAATTGAAGAATAAAAACCATATGATCATCTCAATAGATGCAGAAAAAGCTTTTGACAAAATTCAACACCCATTTATGATAAAAACTCTCCAGAAAGTGGGCACAGAGGGAACCTACCTCAACATAATAATGGCCATATATGACAAACCCATAGCAAACATCATTCTCAATGGTGAAAAACTGAAAGAATTTCCTCTAAGATCAGGAACGAGACAGGGATGTCCACTCTCACCCCTATTATTCAACATAGTTTTGGAAGTCCCAGCCACGGAAATCAGAGAAGAAAAAGAAATAAAAGGAATAAAAATTGGAAAAGAAGTAGTAAAACTGTCACTGTTTGCAGATGACATGATACTAAACATAGAGAATCCTAAAAATGCCACCAGAAAACTACTAGAGCTAATCAATGAATTTGGTAAAGTAGCAGGATACAAAATTAATGCACAGAAATCTCTTGCATTCCTATACACTAATGATGAAAAATCTGAAAGAGAAATTGTGGAAACACTCCCATTTACCATTGCAACAAAAAGAATAAAATACCTAGGAATAAACCTACCTAGGGAGACAAAAGACCTGTATGCAGAAAATTATAAGACACTGATGAAAGAAATTAAAGATGATACAAACAGATGGAGAGATATACCATGTTCTTGGATTGAAAGAATCAATATTGTGAAAATGACTCTACTACCCAAAGCAATCTACAGAGTCAATGCAATCCCCATCAAATGACCAAAGCCATTTTTTACGGAACTACAACAAATCATCTTAAAATGTGTATGGAGACACAAAAGACCTTGAATAGCCAAAGAAGTCTTGAGGGAAAAAAAACAGAGATGGAGGAATCAGACTCCCTGACTTCAGACTATACTACAAAGCTACAGTAATCAAGACAATATGGTACTGGCACAAAAACAGAAATATAGAACAATGGAACAAGATAGAAAGCCCAGAGATAAACCCACACACCTATGGTAAACTAATCTATGACAAAGGAGGCAAAGATATACAATGGAAAAAAGACTGTCTCTTCAATAAATGGTGCTGGGAAAACTCGACAGATACATGTAAAAGAATGAAATCAGAACACTCCCTAACACCATACACAAAAATAAATGGATTCGAGACCTAAATGTAAGACCGGACACTATAAAACTCTTAGAGGAAAACATAGGAAGAACACTCTTTGACAAAAATCACAGCAAGATCTTTTTTGATCCACCTCCTAGAGTAATGGAAATAAAAACAAAAATAAACAAATGGGACCTAATGAAACTTCAAAGTTTTGCACAGCAAAGGAAACAAGACAAATATACAACCCTCAGAATGGGAGAAAATATTTGCAAACGAATCAACGGACAAAGGATTAATCTGCAAAATATATAAACAGCTCATGCAGCTCAATATTGAAGAAACAAACAACCCAATCCGAAAGTAGGCAGAAGACCTAAATAGACATTTCTCCAAAGAAGACATACACATGGCCAAGAAGCACACGAAAAGCTGCTCAACATCACTATTAGAGAAATGCAAATCAAAACTACAATGAGGTATCACCTCACACCAGTTAGAATGGGAATCATCAGAAAATCTACAAACAACAAATGCTGGAGAAGGTGTGGAGCAAAGGTAACCCTCTTGCACTGTTGGTGGGAATATAAATTGATACAGCACTACGGAGAACAGTATGGAGGTTCCTTAAAAAACTAAAAATAGAATTACTGTATGATCCAGCAATCCCACTACTGGGCATATACCCAGAGAAAACCATAACTCAAAAAGACACATGCACCCCATTGTTCATTGCAGCACTATTTAAAATAGCCAGGTCATGGAAGCAACCTAAATGCCCATTGACAGATGAATGGATAAAGAAGTTGTGGCACATATATCCAATGGAATATTACTCAGCCATAAAAAGGAACGAAATTGAGTCGTTTGTTGAGACGTGGATGGATCTAGAGACTGCCATACAGAGTGAAGTCAGTCAGAAAGAGAAAACCAAATATCGTATATTAACGCATGTATGTGGAACCTAGAAAAATGGTACAGATGAACTGGTTTGCAGGGCAGAAGTTGAGACACAGATGTAGAGAACAAACGTATGGACACCAAGGGGGGAAAACCACGGTGGGGTGGGGATGGTGGTGTCCTGAATTGGGCGATTGGGATTGACATGTATACACTGATGTGTATAAATTTGATGACTAACAAGAACTCGCAATATAAAAAAAGAAACAAAAAAAATGGAACTGAATAGACGTTCTTCCAAAGAAGACATACAAATGGACAACAGATACATGAAAAAGTGTTCAACATCACTAATAATCAGGAAATGCAAATCAATCCCACAATGAGATGTCACCTCATACCTGTTAGAATAGCTATTATCAAGAAGACAAGAAATAAATACCGGAGAGGATGTGGAGAAAGGAAACACTTGTGCACTGTTGATGGGAATGTAAACTGGTGCAGCCACTATGGAAAACAGTACGGAGTTTCTTCCAAAAATTAAAAAGAGAACGACCATGTGATACAGCAGCCCCACTTATGGGAATTTATCCAAAAGAAACAAAATCACTATCTCAAGCGGGTCCCCAAGCAGCTCGGGCAGCAGGAGGAACGGCAGCGGCCAGCCATCCCAGCTTCGCCAAAGGTCAGCTCCGCCACGGGGGCGGCAAACGAGGAGCCCGAGGGGAGATGGGCGAGGTTGTCAGCTACACCCGCTCCTGCAGAAGTGGGAACGAAGCCCAAAACAGGCGGCAGGAAAGGATACATCTTCAGACAAAAAAGTGCAAAGGGGAGCAAAAAAAGTGAAGAGGGGAGCAAAGGGAAAACAGGCCGAAGTGGCTAACCAAGAGACTGAAGACGACTTACCTGCGGAAAACAGAGAAACTAAAAACGAGGAGCCCCCAGCCTCTGATAAAGCAGCAGAGAAAGAAGCCAAGTCTGATTAATACCACGCACCCGGTCCCATCAGTGGTCCCTGTCTCCCTTCTTGTACCTTCCAGGGGAACATTTTTATCAACTATTTTGTAAATGCAAGTTTTTTAGTAGTTCTAGAAACATTTTTAAAAACGAGGGAATCCTACCTCATCCCATTTTTTAACTGTAAATGCTTTTTTTTTTTTATTCTTAAGAGGTGAAATCATTTGCTGGTTGCTTATTTTTTGGTACAACCAGAAAATAGTGGGATATTGAATATGGGAGGCTTTGATTGTCTTGGGTGTGAGCTTAACATTCCATAGATGGGGGGGGGTAGCCCTTCTATCCTATAATACAAAGCACACTAAATGGCAGTTTGGAGTCAGTTGTGCATTTAATGTCCTGAACACTTTAAATTGCTTCTCTTCCCATGTTGTTTCTGGTAGAATTGTTTCCTAAAGCGAGCCACCCACTCCTTGATCTTGGCTCTCCTGGTCAGAATTCTGTGCACTCTGTAACATCCTTGGTGGCGGTAGTCCGGTTTTCCTAGTAACTTTGTTAATGTGCTGTGAATGATCGACAATTTGACTATGTAGGGTATGTGATATTAAATTGTGAATTAGTAGGACTTACGATGTAACAACATGCCAATATCTGAAGATGTTGGTACTTGATGTCCTGTTAAGGGAAATTTGCCTCCAAATTTTAAGCTGGAAAGTCACTGCAATGACTGTGTAGAAAAGAATCACAACTACATGATTTTTTAGATTTTTGGTACGTATGTTGAGAATTGTGGACAAATTGAAATGTCTGTGCACTCATCCTCAAAACAACCAATAAAATCTCAATTATGAAAGAAAAAAAATCACTCTCTCGAAAAGCTCTCTGTACCCCCCTGTTCACTGCAGCATTATTTACAATAGACAAGACATGGAAACAATCTAAGTGTCTCTCAACAGATGACTGGAAAAAGAAGATATGATGTGTATACAAATACATACATATATATACACATAAACATATGAATATTATTCAACAATAAAAAAGAAGGAAATCCTGCCATTAGGGACAACAAGCAGGGACCTTGAGGATTTTACGCTGAGTGAAATAAGTCAGACAAGGAAAGACAAATACTGTATCATCTCACTCATAGATAGAATCTAAAAAGAAACTGAACTTACAGATACAAAGAACAGATTGGTGGTTTCCGGAGGCAGGGGGAGGGAGTGGGCAAACTGGATGAAAGTGGGCAAACTGGATGAATGTGGTCAAAAGGTACAAACTTCTATTATAAGATAAGTAAGTCCTGGGGATGTAATATACAGCATGGTGACAATAGTTAACAATGGGATACTACATATTTCAAAATTAAGAGAGTAAATCTTCAAAGATCTTTTCACAAGAAGAAAAATGAATAGTCTAAATTTACTGTGGTAATCATTTGACAATCTAGGCCTATATCCAATCACTCAGAGAACAAAATGCTTCACTTTCCAAAAGGAAAAGAAAAACTTCTCCAGATATCAGAGAGCTCTCTTCAGTGTAGAACCAGACTAAATGTTTAAAATTTTTAATTTAGGGCAGCTGGCCTTGTTTGATACTGCCAAGTAGTTCTTTCCTTAAAAAGGTTACTGTGAGGCACAGAAAATGAAGGCTAGGCTGTGGGGAGCATGGTTATAAAACCCATGTTATTAAAAAGAAGAAGTTCAGCACCACTGAAGAGTTGCACTCTGAGCGGCACACAGCTATCCTCTGAATACAGAAGTGTGCCTAACGGCTCGTGATGCACATGGAGACGCCTCGCCACTGTGAGGTCTTGAGCTGTTTGTTATTTACTCTGCACCAGACTCTGGGTTAAATGCTTTTTCTCCGTTGTCTCATTGGATCCCCATAACCATCCTGGAGCAAGTATTTTACAAATATAAAATGGAAACTTATTTTACAGATGAGAAAAATAAAGGTCAGAAAGGCTAACTTCCTCCCACTCAGATAGCTAGTAAGTGATGGGCCCTGGCTTGTGAACTTTTAGATATCTGATTCCCAGGGAGTCTCTTGGCCCTCAAGTGAATTGCAGAGTAGGAATACTAATAAGAGCTTCTGTTTCAGGAGCCCTCACATGTACTAAGGCTTTGCAGTACACACTCTAGGTGGGTGGAGATTCCCACATGTTGGAAGATTGTAGAGCTGAAACATTTCCCTTTGGGAACTGGGCAGGAAAAGGAATATTCCGTTGAGGGGATTCCCTGGTAAGGCTTCACTTCTTAACTATTTTCCTCTTGGACTTTGAGGAAAGTCATATTTAGCACATAATTATAAGGTACTGCGCCCACCCCTAGGATGAAATTCCATTTAATTACCCAAACCCTTCAGTAAAAGGCACAAGGCAGCAGGTGGTAACATGAAGAAATCCATACAGAACTCACTACGGAACTAAAAAGAAATAAGTAACATTGAGTGTTTCATATGTGAGGAACAGATACCTGCCTTGTGGACAGAGCAAACTAAATATATAGCCATAAAGGTAGCCCAGTCACGTTTCTTTGGTTGCAAATGACAGAAAATCCAGCTCCAGCTATGTTAAACAAAAACTGATAACTTTAGCTTTAATTTTTGAATTATTAATACATTCACATGATCCCAAATTCAAAAGGTGGCAAAGGAAGTATAAGGAAAAGTCCTACCCAAATACCCCAGCCATCTGGTTTCCTCTCCAGAACCAGCCAAAATTATCAGTTTCTTGTGTATCTTATCACATACACACACATGCACGCGCACGCGCACACACGCGCACGCGCACACACACACACACACACACACACACACACACACACAGAGAACACTACTCTGTACTTTCCTTATTTAAAAATACATATTGGAGATTTTCCATGTCAGTACATTAAAAAAACATTCCTCATTCTTAAAGCAGGTAATTTATTGTCCATGGAGGGTTAAGTTTTGAGATATTTTTTCCGTCAACTATGGGGGAAGTCTTATTTAGTCATCCTCTTTCATATTGTTAGGTCAAGTGTCATGAAATGGTTTTGTGAAGACTTCAGTCTTGTGTGGTGCTGGTGTGGACCCTAATGTGATGGGGCAGTGAGGGGAATTCTGACTGATTCCTCATCCCTCCTTCCGCTGGTACCCAGGGGCAGGGAATGGCACCCTATCAAAAAGGTGCATCCACGCCAGCAGGAAAGTGGGATCCCTGAGGGATGGAAGAGCTCTCAGACTCCAGGAGTAATACCAAGAGTCCCCTCAGGAGACACCGAAGCTAACACCTACACCTTTGCCATATGCACTGGAAAGTGGGGAGCCTTGAAAAGAAGGGCGCTGATGCTTGAGTTCAACTTGTAAGTAGAGCTTAGTTTTATAACAGCTCCATTCTCTACCTGAGATTGTAAAACAGCACATTTGCACATGAGAAAGCCAGCATCGCTCCACTACAGTCCATTGCAGAAGTCAGCGTGTGAGCCCATACCACGCAGGGTCCCTAACTCCTCATTACAAGGTTCTTAGGAAGGTCCACACACAGGAGCTCCAACCCTGGGAACTGCTCAGGGCTGCACTGAGCCACATGTCTAGGAGTGAAGAAGTTGCTCTTCAGAAGAAGGACCTCCCTAAAAGGCAAGAATACTGTTGGTGTTTTAAGGAAAGGGAGAAAAAAGGGTGAGTTGAAGGGCAATGGGGAGGCTATCCTGATTAAGACAATTTAGTTTCCATCTTTGATAATCCAAGCCGTGCAAAATCCACTACAGCCTTTCTTAGCATTCTATGAAAATACAAAGGAGAAAAGTCATTTGAATGTCCACAGTTTTAAACAACAGCCGGGACTTCCCTGGCGGTCCAGTGGCTAAGCCTCCACGCTCCCAATGCAGGGGACCCGGGTGGAATCCCTGGTCAGGGAACTAGATCCCACATGCATGCTGCAACTAAGAGTCCACATGCCACAACTAAAAAGTGTGCATGACGCAACTAAAGATCCCGCATGCCTCAACAAAGCCCCAGCGTGGCCAAAATAAATAAATACATATTTAAACAACAGCCAATTATCGCTTCTCATCCTTCAGTTCTTTTGTACTTTGGCTCAAAACCAACTACCAGGTAACTCAATAACAAAAAATTCCCAAACAACCCAATCAATAAATGGACAGAAGACCTAAATAGACATCTCTCCAAAGAAGACATAAAGATGGGTAATAGGCACACGAAAAGGTGCTCAATACCACTAATTATTAGCGAAATGCAGATCAAAACTACAATGAGGTACCACCTCACACCGGTCATAATGGCCATCATTTAAAAGCCTACAAACAATGAATGCTGGAGAGGGTGTGGAGAAAAGGGAACTCTGCTACGCTGCTGGTGGGAATGTAAGTTGGTGCAGCCACTGTGGAAAACAGTGTGGAGGTTCCTCAAATAACTAGCGTTGCCATATGATCCAGCAATCCCACTCCTGGGCATATATTCAGACAAAACTATAGTTCACAAAGATACACGCACCCCTATGTTCATAGCAGCACTATTTACAATAGCCAAGACATGGGAACAACCTAAATGTCCATCGACAGATGAATGGATAAAGATGTGGTATATGTGTGTATAAACACACACACACACACACACACACACACACACACACACACACACAGTGGAATATTAGCCATAAAAAGGAATGAAATAATGCCATTTGCAGCAACACAGATGCAACTAGAGATTATCATACTAAGTGACGTAAGTCAGAAAGAGAAAGACAAATAACATGATATCACGTATATGTGGCATCTAAAATATGACACAGGTGAACTTATCTACAAAACAGAAACAGACTCACAGACATAGAGAACAGACTTGTGGTTGCCAAGGGGGAGGGGAGTGTGGGAGGGAAGGATTGGGAGTTTGGGATTCAACTGAAAGAGTAGCTGTGAAGTAGGAATTTTAGACATAGTAACAGGTTAAGGGCATGTATTTGTAGACAAGTTGGACTTTTAGTTTCTTCCCGAGGGACCACATAGGCAGTAACTACAGATCGTCATGTACAGAGAACATCAGTCAACTCAGAGTGAAAAGAAGGCATCACCCTTTCTCCATCTCCTTGCATCCTCTGGCTCTTGACTCCTGTGACGTCTCATCGCAGAAAGTTGCTTATGGAGCAAGGCTCTCTGATCCCACCAGGGGGCTTTCTCAGTAATGACTGGAATATAACTCACAAGGCACCCAGCGCGTATAAAGAAAATGAATCCGAGGATGAGATCCCTGAAGAAGAAACGTACTTGAATTGGATGGAGCATTTCTCTGGCCTCCTCTGAAATCACCGTGGCTTCTTATGCAATTTGGGGCGACGAGATGAGGGTGAACACAGAGGCCATGCAATGTGGATGGGGATCAGGGAGAGTGGCCATTTAATTTACTGTCCAAACGTGGACACTTCTGAGACTGAATAGGGACACTCTGACATAATTATGCTAGGACAACAGTTACAAGCTGGGACTCTCCCAGGCAAACCAAGACATAGGTCATAGGTCATCCTACTTCCTCCGTGTTGCCACTATAATGCATTAGGAACCTGCATCCTCAGCACACCACTTTAGCAACTCCAGGGCCCATTTTAACCACTGGAAGGGAGCTGGCAACTGGGAATAGCATGTAAAGTTCAAAATCACCCACTTGGATGTTATAGCAAAGTCAACTTGCTAAAAACTTTCTGGATGTTTCCACTATTTTTCTCTTCTCAGAAACCACACTTTGAGTAGCACTGAAGGCTACTCATATAGTAGATTTGAGGGTCCTTATTATGCAAAAGGGAGCCAAAAGCTCTTTTTAGCAGGGATTATAACTGGGAGAAGAGGTGCGAGAGGTGAGCTGAGCCCGGGGCTTTTGGGAGTGACGTGACGCTAATGGGGCAGATACACTGCCTTCAGAATGATGAAAGGATACCTAAGAAAAAAGCCACTGAAGCCAAAAACTGAGACAATTTTTAGTGGTCGCGCCAGTCAAATGAGACATGGAGTTGGCATGGAAGGAACAAATGGAAATATCCAAAGTGTAAAGGAGGGAAGAGCTATGCATTGGGAGCACAGGTGTGCAGGGGAGGGACTGTCTGAGGACATTCCCCTCCTCTCGACGTGCCCATCACTCCGCAGAGATGATCACTCTCCTCACACACGACTGTTCACTTCAGGAAGTGATTCCCTTCAAGATCTGTGTCTCCCACTCTAAAATTTTTTGTAATTTAGTTTTATTCTATTTAGGAGTACATTTATAATTGGAATAGCTCTAAGTCACCTAGAGACATTTTTCAATGGAAATAAAATTCTATATGCCCCCCTCTTGGGAAATTCCCAGAATTGGAAAACTGTGAAAAACTCTGTGAATCGACACCCATTTTTCTAAGAATTCCCAGAGGACGATCATGCACCTTGAGTCACTCACCTTCTGCTTCACTCTGGGGCCCAGGGCAGCTCAGCTGTGCTCCTGCAGACGGTTCCAGCCCCCTGTGGTTCACGTCACCCCACACCATCAGCCCAGAGCTGCTCCTCTGTCACACAGGCTGAGGTGTGGGGCAGGACTGGCCTCCCTGCCTCTTCTACCTACTCTCTCCTCTGTGTGTCCCTCCCAGATCCCAGCCTGTCCACGGGGGTCGTTCAGCACAATAACGCCCAGCCTGATGCTATGTGAAGGAAGCCACCTTGGTAGGTGAGAGGTGTGGGTCTTGAGGGCGCTTGTGCCTGAAGGATCTCGTGATGGATGGACAGTCGCAGCCCTTCTAAGACAGAACCAGGCATAGGTGGCCCAGACTTGGACACAGGAACAGAGGCACATGGGATCCGGGATCAGGTCAGGTGCACAGAAGGGTGTAAAGGAAGGAGAATGAGCAAGTGACCAAGAAAAAGCGATTTCCAGGAACCCATCTAAGAGGATACTGTGCGTATAGAAGGACACCTGATGGGGAGCCTTGCACTGTCCTCTGAACCCCCTGTGTGCTGACCATCAGCCTGTCATCTTCCTGGTGGGGGTTCGGCTGCCCGAGTACAGCAACCAGCTCAGTCCAGATTCTAGTGGACTTTCAAATGGCAGCTTTCTGCCCCTCGACCTGTTTATTTCACAAGAAGAGGGACACCTGAGGCAACAAGAGGGCACACAAGGGGTGGGAACCACTCCAGGGTGTTCCCACATCCCTCAGTAAACCAGCCCCCAGTTCGCCACCTGTCCCCTTATCCCTCTTGCCCCTTCCTGTTGGCAGCAATATCAGGGCATTAGATATGGCCCTGGGCACAAAACAGTTATATAGATCAATGGAACAGGAAAGGCCAGGGGTAAACCCACGCACATATGGTCAGCTAATCTATGACAAAGGAAGCCAGAAAATATAATAAAGAAAAGACAGTCTCTTCATTAAGTGGTGCTGGGAAAACTGGACAGCTATATGTGAAAGAATGAAATTAGATCATTTTCTAACACCATACACAAAACTAAACTCAAAATGGATTAAAGACCTCAATGTAAGGCCAGATGCTATAAAACTCGTAGAGGAAAACATAAGCAGAACACTCTCTGACATAAATCGCAGCGATGTCTTTTTTGATCCACCTCCTAGAGTAATCGAAATAAAACAAAAATGAACAAATGGGACCTTATTAAACTTAAAAGCTTTTGCACAGAAAAGAAACCATAAACAAAATGTAACACAACCCTCAGAATGGGAGAAAATATTTGCGAAGGATGCGACCGACAAGGGATTAATCTCCAGAATACACAAACAGCTCATGCAGCTCAATATCAAAAAAGAAAAAATACAACCCAATCAAAAGGTGGGCAGAAGATCTAAATAGACATTTCTCCAAAGAAGCCATTCAGATGGCCAAAAAGCACACGAAAAGATGCTCAACATCACCAATTATTAGAGAAATGCATATCTCAACTGCAGTGAGGTATGACCTCACTCCGGTCAGAATGGCCATCATCAAAAAATCTACAAACAGTAAATACTGGAGAGGGTGTGGAGAGAAAGGAACCCTCCTACACTGTTGGTGGGAATGTAAGTTGGTACAGCCACTATGGAGAACAGTATGGAGGTTCCTTAAAAAACTAAAAATAGAGCTACCATATGATCCAGCAATCCCACTCCTGGGCATATATCTGGAGAAAACCATAATTTGAAAAGATACATGCACCCCAGTGTTCATTGCAGCACTATTTACAATAGCCAAGACATAGAAGCAACCTAAATGTCCATCAGCAGAGGAATGGATAAAGACGTGGCATGTACATATAATGGACTATTGGCCATAAAAAAGGACGAAATAATGCCATTTGCAGTAATATGGATAGACCTAGAGATTGTTATACTCAGTGAAGTCAGAGAAAGACAAATATCATATGATATCACTTAAATGTGGGATCTAAAAAATGATACAAATGAACTTAGTTACAAAACAGAAACAGACTCACAGACATAGAAAACAAACTTATGGTTACCAGGAGAGGGATAAATTGGGAGATTGGGACTGACATATATACATTACTATGTAGAAAATAGATAACTAATAGGGACCTACTGTATAGCACAGGGAACTCGGCTCAATACTCTGTAATGGCCTATATGGGAAAAGAATCTAAAAACGAGTGGTATATGTATAAGTGACTCACTTCTCTGTACAACATAAAGTAACACAACATTGTAAATCAACTATACTCCAATAAAAAAGTTATAGGAGATAAAAATAGAAAAACTTTTTGAATTTTTATTTTTTTATACAGGTTATTATTAGTTATCTACTTTATACATATTAGTGTATATATGTCAATCCCAATCTCCCAATTCATCACACCACCACTACCACCCCTGCTTTCCCCCCTTGGTGTCCATATGTTTGTTCTCTACATCTGTGTCTCTATTTCTGCCTTGCAAACCAGTTCATCTGTACCATTTTTCTAGATTCCACATATATACATTAATATACAATATCTGTTTTTCTCTTTCTGACTTACTTCACTCTGTATGACAGTCTCTAGGTCCTTCCACATCTCTACAAATGACCCAGTTTCGTTCCTTTTTATGGCTGAGTAATATTCCATTGTATATATGTACCACATCTTCTTTATCCATTCGTCTGTCAGTGGGCATTTAGGTTGCTTCCATGACCTGGCCATTGTAAATAGTGCTGCAATGAACATTAGGGTGCGTGTGTCTTTTTGAATTATGGTTTTCTCTGGGTATATGCCCAGGAGTGGGTAAAAATAGAAATTTTTTAAAAAGATCTGGCCCTGGGGACAAGAGAAGCTGCTCAGAAAAGGGAGCAGAGGGGAAGCTGTGACAGATGTGGCACCTGAAATAGGAATCATATTCACTGGTGTGCTTTTTACTCCCAGGTAGCTGGATTGTTTCTGAGGATTCTAGTTTCTAGCTCACACCCTAAATGGTCTTTCAGGATGCACAAACATTTCCAGAAGGCTCCTAGGGTGGGGTGACATAGTTCTGAGCAGTCAAAGTTGAAACATAGTCACTGATGGGTCATATTGACCTTTGTCACCCCATCTATGAGCTTGTGAAGCTGGGTTTGCAAAACATGGGGTATGTGCTCTCTACAATCTACACCAGTGGTTCTCAGCCTTGGTGGTCCCTTGAAGTTCCCTGGGTGACCCTAACATTGAGAACCCATGTTCTATACCTTCTATTGTAGGTGGGCCAGCCCCATTTTCTAGTCTCTCTTCCTTTCCCCCAAGCAGCTTCATTTTCCAAGGCCAAAACCCAAATATCAGAAAAATTAAAACTAGAGTTCTGATGGCTCACCATGCAACCAAAGGATGAAGGCCACAGAACATGATGGGTATAACGTGCCTCAAGAGGTCCTTAGGTTTTGCCATGGTTCCTACTTTATAGAGCCTTGGGGGCTCTGATAGAACTTACCTGAGCTATTTCTGAGGGCCTGATATCCAAAGGGCTAGCAGAACCTGAGAAGGAGATAAGAGCAGGTACAGGAAGGGAAGAAGAAAACTTACAGGGGAAAGTGAGACCAGAGGTAGAGGCAGGGTGAGGTGCCTGGTGATCTCTTAATGTCGTCACCAGGCAGCTTGGCTGAGTACCTGTGGAAATACTGTTTCTTGACTCCCAACAGATCTTCCCCCACCTCTTCCTTTCATTACTAGAACCCCTCAATTTTAGCCCCCCAGGTAAAGACTACAATTCCCAGCCTTCCTTGCAACTAGGTGTGACCACATGACTAAGTTCTGTCCAATAGGATGAGCACAAGTGATGTATGCAATTATGGTTGGGCACTTACATGGGAGCTGTATGCCCATCACTCATTTTTCCCCCCTTCTCATTGGCTGAGGGTGGTGGTGTTGAGCTCTTCCTGGCCATGCAGTTAGACAGGGCACTAGTGGGATGGTGAAGCAACAGAGTAAGCTTAGTGCTCTGATAAAAGAGACCCCAGAGAGCTCTCTTGCCCCTTGTGCCATGTGAAGACACAGTGAGAAAACATCTGTCTATGAAGTGGGCCCTCACCAGACACTGAACCTGCCAGCACCTTCATCTTGGACTTCCCAGTCTCCAGAGCTGTGAGAAATAATGTCTGTTGTTTAAGCCACCCAGTCCATGAGAGTTTGCTATGGCAGTTTCAAGTGGACTAAGACATATGTCTTTTTATTATATAATAATATTTTGCTTCCTTCTTTCCCTTTACCATTAGCCTTCAGTGGGACCTAGCAGGTGTCTAGAAGGGCATTCAAGACTTGCCATCTTCCAGTGCACTGTGCTGGGTTACAGGAAGTTTCCAGCACCCAAGAGAAGGCAATACACTGGCTACAAAGAGTGGGCTCAGGACATTTACAAGTATCTGAGGCTGGAGGGGATAGTACAGGACCCCATATACAACCCGTGCAAAATTTCCCCTCTTCTTCCTGCCTCTTTAAGCCTCAGAGAAATGGAAAGAATCTCTACACTCCGTCTTTAAATTATGGCTCAGAATGAAGAGGAATAAAGTGATTCCAGAGAGGTTTAAAGGATGTCAAGCCAAATTCACGAGACGATCACAGTAAACATAACGTCTATACTAAGGCACCCATATTAACCATAAACAAGACTTTTTGTTAATGGCAAAGCAACTATGCTAATAAACTTCAAGCAAGAGATAAGGAATACAGGGAAGTTTATAGCCTTAGATGCTTATATTAAAATATCAGTATAAAGAAATTTGAAAATCAACAAAAGACGGTAAAAAAAAATCGGCAAAGGACTTAAGTATTAATACTTTACAAAGAAAACATTCAAATGGGCCAATAACCTAAGGAAAGGTGCTCAAGCTCACTAGCTATCAGGAAACTGCAACCTAAAACTATTAGGATACATAAGTATCACATATGTACAATGATACATAAGTGGACGAACACTATTTTGGTAAAAATTTAAAAGTCTGGCAGTTCCAAGGACGGCAATAATATTGAGTAACAGGAATTCTCAAAGCTGCTGGAGTTCCATGTAAATGGAAATAATTGGAAAATTTGACATTACTGACTACGATTGAACATGGGCATACCCTATGACCTAACAACAACTTCCCTCCTGAGGGATAGTCTAGCCTTCAGAAATGTGAGTACCTATGTACCAGGACACAGGTAAGAATATTCATTGGCAAAAACTGGAAACAAACCAAACGTCCATTTACTGTAGAACGGATAAATGCATTACAGTAGATTCAGGGGCATGCTGGAAGATGTTTAACAACAGTGGGGGAAAACCCTGGTTTGTAGCATTTGCCAATTTCTGTGATGTAAATACTCCCATTCATGGCCAATTTCAAGCTCCCAACATGGTATCAACCAGCTTGCAAAAGTCCTGAACATTCAACAGTCAGCTCCTCTGAGCCAGTACAAGCCGGTTCCAGCACATCATCCAGTAGATTCAGACTTTGGAACACTAGACAGCCGTAAAAGTGAACGAACTCTAGCTCCGTGCACCAACATGGGTAAATCTCACAAATGTAACATTGAGCCAAGTAAACAAAGGACAGAAGAAGATATAGGGTATGATTCCATTTTCATAAAGTTCAAAATAGGCCAAAATAAGTCAGAATGATTAGGGATGTATACCTAGGTGGTAAAAGTATAAAGAATATCATGGGAGAGATCACCATAAAAGGGAGGGTACGGTTAACTCTCACGGGGAAGAAGAGGTTATAAATGGGAAAGGGCATGCGGTAGACGTCTGGGGCACTGACAGTGTTCTATTTCCTGACCTTGGTGGAGTTATATGGGTATTCTCTCTAAAAGAATTTGTTAACTTATATGTACAGGTTGTGTGCATCTTTCCATATAGGTTAACGTCACTGCTGTTCCAGAGTCTGCTGGTCCTGCCTCCTCATACCAACGTGTGCTATTTTATCCCAACTTCCTATTCAGTGATGCGTGTTGACAGCTAGAAATCGGCCATGGTGGGACTATTTACACCACTGTAATTGGCAAACAACATGTCAGGGCTTTTTTAAAAATAGTGCACCACTGGTTAAACATAGTAATAAATTTTTTTAAATATCTCAAAATTGGTTTATTTAGGCAGATATTTTTCCAAGGCCTGACACTCTCAACAATCTCAAGGCAAAATTACATTAAAAAAATAAACCTAAACATGACAAGATCCCTGCAATGAAAAAAGGCTTGAGAGTTAAAGAGAATGAACTGAGAGAACTATAATGTGTTCGGGACTCTTAAGTATTTGATGTGTAATAAAAATCATCACACTGATGGTAAAATTAAGGACACTATCTAAGGACCCACCATCTTTCCTCACAGAAAATGTTGATGAATACTTCGCAAGATGGTGACGATATAGTGGATTGGGAACTTTTTCAGTGTACCATTCAACCCCACTGTCTCAGTAAATTTATACCAAAAGTGGCCCCAAATGTTATACTATACCAAGTCTTTGACACTATTCTGGGCAGCTCTCCTTAGTAATTACCAATCATGACTTGTATAGCAGTGAGAAAACACTGTTATTTTCTACATATTTATGTGAGTCTATGTTCTTAAATTTTTATAACCCTAATATATGATATCACTTATGTTCATTTCAGCTTTCCTGATAGTTAATGGTTTAAAATCTTATTTTATATTAAAATAAGCCCAGATCTATTATGATGTAGAATAAGAAAAACTTAGGTGGTTTTCAAGGTAAATCATAGGTCTGTGGGGAAATTTAGGGCTTGTGCATGACTTCTTTAGACAATGACTTCAAATCCCTTGGGAGGGTGGAGCACAGAAGCCCTATGGCTGTATTTCGGTGGGAAAGTTTCCACCATTAGGGAAGTAATCTAATGGTTAAAAAAATTAATTATAAAGTATTATTATCATTTCAGTTCAAGTATGAATCAGAAAATAATGGATTTGGTTAGATGTTAATATCCTCATGTATAGGACTTCCCTGGTGGTGCAGTAGTTAAGAATCTGCCTGCCAATGCAGGAGACACGGGTTCGAGCCCTGGTCTGGGAAGATCCCACATGCCACGGAGCAACTAAGCCCATATGCCACAACTACTGAGCCTGCGCTCTAGAGCCCGCGAGCCACAACTACTGAGCCTGCGCTCTAGAGCCCGCGAGCCACAGCTACTGAGCCTGCGCTCTAGAGCCCAGAAGCCACAACTACTGAAGCCCGCGTACCACAACTACTGAAGTCCACGTGCCTAGAGCCCATGCTCCACAAGAGAAGCCACCAAAATGAGAAGCCCGCACACAACGAAGAGTAGCGCCCGCTTGCCTCAACTAGAGAAACCCTGCGTGCCGCAACCAAGACCCAACGCGGCCAAAAATAAATAAATTTATTTTAAAAAATACTCACGTATAAACCTGCAATGTGGAAACTTATGCTGACTGGAAAATACTGCTTTTATTTGGGGGAAGGGGGTGTCAGGAGCAGGGGTGGGAGAGGCCCCTGACTTCTTGAGTGATTCTGATTCATTTGTCATCATTTAAAACCTAAGTGTTGGGACCAGATAACCATTGAGTTTAGTTATGTTCCCACTGGTTCTAGAGAGGCGTGGTTTACCTTGAGCTGAGTGGGACAGAGATGGAGGAGACCTGGGGGTGGGAAAGCTCTTCTGTGGTTGCCGATAGCTGGGACACTGGAATAAGTTCAGAGTCGCCAGGTGGAACATACATCACAGGCGAGTCCGAGTCCTGGGTTTTAGGTGTCTCTCATCCACAAGCTGTTACTCACCACTTTCCGTTGCTATTCTGCCAGCCTGGCAACCCCACACTGAGCCCCTCCCACTGCTATTGTTCGACTTCATGCTTCCCAGCTCCCAGTTCTTTTTGACATTATTGCGCAGGATTTGATTCTTATTCATTATAACTTGAAGTAAAGCAAACAGAGCATTCCTTCCTCCCCATATTTAATATCCATGTTGCCAATAGTAGTTCCATCCCCAGACATCATGGGGATCACTGTCACAACACGTTTTTCAGGAGCCAGAGGAAAAAGAACTTTAAGTCCCACCCTCAAGCTCTGTCAGAACTAAACCTAAGTCATCGGAAGAAGGGAAACCACCTCCCCCAATTAATGAACCTCTTTTTCTAGAAATCTCCTTTTGTGCTTGCATGAAAGTACTTCTAAATATAAGACTAGAATTGGTTAGCGACATGCAACTTTATTTGGCTGACGTTTCTACTGAATTATTTCCAACATAATCGTGGCATACCACGTAGTGTGAAGATGTGTTGAAATCGAACCACAGGCATTGCTGCTCCAGACTTAGTTTTGATATTCTAAGCCACAGGAGAGAATTGTTTCAGAACTATTTTCCGTTGAAGGTGGTTTGTGGGAAGAAGAGAGCAGCTTATCAGAATTATTGGTGGAGCTCTTCAAAAACCAAAAACACATTCCTGTCCAACCCAACATCCCCACCTTCTCCACCACGATTTCCTAAAGCATGAGATAGGCCATTTCATTTGAACACATTGATTCTGATAGACACTCCCTGATGGATAGGTGTGTTAAATAGAAATGTTGGTTTATGAGAACTGGGGACAGGAGGATAACAGAGCCTTCTTCCCCACCTTTCTAGTAATTTAATACATCCAACAAAGCCCCACGCTGGACCCAAGGAAAGAAGAGAAGGAAGAATCTCTGCCTTTAAGAAGCCTATGCTCTAGCGGGACAGCCGAGAACTCAAACATGAGCCCCACGAACAGAAAGGTCATGACACAGAGCAGAATGGGGCAACTCCTGCAGCCCTCCCCCTCCCTCTGGAGTGTAAACAGCCAGCCACCCACCCGCCAGAGAATTTTCAGGTGCCACCTTGGTGAGGTGACCAGGGCACAGTGCAGTCAGTATGTTGTGGATGAGCCATTCAGACATCAGAAGTGGGGGTCTTCAACCATAGCAGATTGAGAGGTTTCCCCCTTTCTGTATAGCCAGAGGGGTACACAGAGCTGGAGGAAGGATGCCCCAGGCAAGGCAGTACTGGCCCTCTAGCCCCACCCCACATGACACACTAAAGACCTTGGTCTCTTCTTCATGCACGAGCCCCCGCTGGACGGCAGAGAGGTAAGGTGTGTGTGCTCTCCTGCTAGAACAGCTTAACAGCTGTGAAGTTCATTTAGAGACCCTCAGGGGGTCGCCCACTCTTTCTGACCTCACAGCCATCCTAGCTAATTCAGATCCTCCCTTCCTTAGGCAGTGGATGTCACGCTTGGGATGATCAAGGAGTGCATTCCGGGCTTCCCTGGTGGCGCAGTGGTTGAGAGTCCGCCTGCAGGGGACGCGGGTTCGTGCCCCGGTCTGGGAAGATCCCACATGCTGCGGAGCGGCTGGGCCTGTGAGCCATGGTCGCTGAGCCTGCGCATCCGGAGCCTGTGCTCCGCAACGGCAGAGGCCACAACAGTGAGAAGCCCGCGTACCGCAAAAAAAAAAAAAAAAAAAAAAGTGCATTCCCTCTTTGCATGTAGTAGACATACGCATGCTCAGAATCCTTTCGCTTGGAAAACCGCCCATATTCCCATCTGTTGTAATGCTGATCAGTCCATGTGATTTGGGGCGGGGGCAGGGAGTAACCACCCCTCCAGCCATAGGGACGGGCATGGGATAAACACAAGAGCAAACCCACTACTCAACTTCCTCGGCCACAGTGGTTCAGGGGTAGATGTGTGGCCTCAAGCCAGAAAAATCAGCCTTGCCTGTTCCTCAGCACTCAGGAGAGACTCTCTTCCACTGGGATCACAAGCTGTTAGGACTAGGCAAGGCCAGAGCCCCCAAAGGCCTTCTTTCCCTCTATTTCGAAAGACTTGGATGGAGAAAAGAGGAGCTAAGAAATATGGAGACAGCTCCCTGGACACATCTAAACACAGCCCCAATAAGCAGGCTTTTCAGTTACAGAAACCCATTAATTAATTTATTTTTTTTTTGCTTGAATTAGTTTCAGTTGGGTTTTTGTCATCTGTAACAGAAGAATTCTGAGTACTTTATCTATTACAATCTCCCAATGTTTTCAGACAAAAATACGGGATTCCAAGTTGAATTTGAACAATTTCTTAGTATAAGTATATCCCAAATATTACATAGGCTATGCTTATACTAAATAAATTCACTGTTTTCTGAAATTCGAGTTTAACTGGGCATTCTGTATCTTATCTGATATATAACATGTATCAAAAGTGTTTTCAAATCCTTTACTCAAAAGATAAGAGATTGGTCACCTGGTGGATTTAGCCTTAAAGAACATTTAGCCTTAAAGATAGGAGGGTTTCCAGAGAAGCATCCTAATCCAATCTTTCTTCTCCAAGTCATCTCTTCTTTGTATGAACCAGATGAGGGCAGTAAGGAGTTCCAGTGTCAGGCTATTTACTCCTCATCAGATCTAGAAATGCTTCAGCTGGGCCACTGAGCCCCCGCCTTTTCCCAACACTAGAATCATCAGAGGGAGCTTTAAACATTCCCACTGCAGAGGTCACACCCCAGACCAATTACATCAGAACCAGCGAGACTCATACGGGTGATTTCAATGTGCAGCCACATCCGACAACCACTGAGCCAGGTCCTTAAGCAATTCAGCCAAGTCATGGCAACAACCTAAATGTCCATCGACAGGGGAATGGATAACGAAGTTGTGGTGTATATATATATATATATACAATGGAATACTACTCGGCCATAAAAAAGAATGAAATACTGCCATTTGCAGCAACATGGATGGACCTAGAGATGATCATACTAAGTGAAGAAAGTCAGAAAGAGAAAGACAAATACCATATGATATCAGTTCTATGTGAAATCTAAAATATGACACAAATGAACTTTTCTATGAAACAGAAACAGACTCACAGACATAGAGAACAGGCTGGTGGTTGCCAAGGGGGAGAGGGGGTGGGGAACGGATGGAGTGGGAGTTTGGGTTTAGCAGATGCAAACTGGTATATATAAAATGGATAAACAACAAGGTCCTACTATATAGCACAGGGAACTATATTCAGTAACCTGTAATAAACCATAATGGAAAAGAATATGAAAAAATGTATATATATATATATATGTATAACAGAATCACTTTGCTGTACAGTAGAAATTAACACATTGTAAATCAACCATACTTCAATAAAATAAATTTTTTTAAAAAAAGAAATTCAGCCAAATTGTAAGAGTTCAAACAAGACGTGAGAAAGGTCATCCCGAAGGGTCCCCACCCCCCTCCCCAGACTCCAGCAACCAGGAGTGAGCAAATCACCCCAGGTGAGAATTAGCCAACCGAGGCAGCCTGAAGTCTTGGACACCATGGGGGGCCCTACCACAGGGTCTTCATTCCAGGCTGGCCCATGCCTGGCCATGTGGCCAGCCAGTGTTTGGGCCACAGGGAAGCAGACAAGGAGGTCCAAGCTTGCTCACAATCGGCTCCCAAATAAACTAAGCATCTGACGCAGAATGTGAGTTTCCAGCCTGCACACAGCTCAGCGTCTGTTCCCCAAGAGGGAGGGAGGGAGGGGCCAGGCGAGGCAGGGTCGGGGAAGGAACCCTAGATGAGTTTCTGTCATAACCAACAGCAGCCTCTTTCCTGCCCCCGTCGTGTGCAGACAACCCACCCGTCACGTCCAGATCGGCCAGAGCGTGTCCCCGCGCCTCCAGGTCTTAATCCATGACTTTCTCTCCCTGTACCTCATTCTCAGAGGAGCAGAGCCACATACCGGCAACGTCCCCCCCCCACCAGAGTGAAGCATCCGCTACAACGGATGGACCTACACTGACACGCCATCATCCTCCAAAGTCCACAGTCTGCATTAGGGGTCACTCTTGGTGTTTGAACACATATAATGACGTGTATCTACCATTATAGTATCATGCGGAGTATTTCCACTGCCCTGAAAATCCTCTGTGCCCCAGCTGTTCATCCTTTCCACCTGGCCAAGCCCTGGCCACCGCTGCCTAAGCGTGTCTGTTGTTGATTAGGTCCTCAGAGCCCCTGGCGTTCTCCTAGGCATCCTGAAGGCGTCACATACACACAGTTGGCCACTGAAAGGAAACATCTGGAACTGTCTGATTAAATTGACTCGGAACACTGTCCCTTCCAGCTGTTATGAATACTGCTAGAGGGCCAGGCTTGGTTAAAACGGAATACTGGGTGAACATCCATCCTAGTGGTGGGAGGACACTAAGCTGACCCTAAGATGACACAGAGATGACACCAGGCAAGGTCCAGCGCAGGTTGGTGACTCGTGTCCCCATTAGCTCCAGGTAGGTTCTGGCCATTTCCCAGAAGCCATCGCGGCCCTGACATGCTAGGCTGGGTTGCTCAGCTCTGAACCAATACCTTTTCCAGTTTAAAAGTCCCTCTGCCTGGGCACAGAGGGAAGACGAACAAAGGGGTTAAAAGGACATAGAGGAGGGTTTTGACCTCTACTCCAACTGGGCTTCAAGGCAATGCGGCAAAGCCCTACTTTCTCAAACCTTCCCCTCTGATGGCCCCCGCGAGCAAGTTAGACAGTGGTGCTGGTGACAGCACACCTGGTGAGGGCTCTCAAGGCTCCACCTGGCTGTCCTCTGTAAGCAGGAAAGCAGAGCTAGCGTCCGGGTAGTTTCTAAGAGGGCCCTGAATCTAGCAGGCTAATGAATGGCCAGAGCGAGAGCAGAGCGTAGACAAAGGGAAAACGAAGCAGCACAGCTGAGACAGCCAGCGCCCAAACAAGCAGGCTGCAGGTGGGAGAACCAAGGGGAGCTGCATGGCGGGACCACGTGCATTCGCCCGGGACATGTAATTGGCAGAGAGGCTGACCTGCCAGTTCCATTTACTAACCCAGTAATTTGGAGATTCATAAATTCGTGCAACAAATAGTGCTGACTGGTGTCCTGGGGGTGAGAAGGTGAGCAAAATATTCCTGGCATTTGCCCTCAGTCATTCAGATCCACCCTCCACTACCGCCATCTGTAACGAATAACCAGGGGTCGGTAAGGGAAAGCAAGAGGTTCCTGCAGCTCTTCCTGAGTGGGGAAATCAGCCACGTAGCCTCCCAAAACGATTCACTGGCAAGTCTGCTCAAAGCGTGACTCTGCGGGCAGATGCCTTGAAGAGTATCACAAGCTAATTCACAGTCGCTTTAAGAAACGTTTCAAAAACTGCCTCATTTCCTCTGGGGAAAACAGGGTTGCACACGTTTACCTGGGGGGTTGGGGCACCTTGCTCTGCTTCAACCAAGTCTAACAGCTTTTCTCGCTACTGAGAAAATCTTTTTCCTTTACGTCTTCTCTAGTGAAAGACAACAGCAGTTTCTAGCCACTTCACGGGAGCGCGGGGGCCAGAGTATCGCCTTGAAATCCCAGCGGGCAGCTTCCTTCAGAAAAGGAGAGGAAGAACCACAGTGGTCCCGACCGGAAGAAACGGCTGCCCCTGGGGCTCCTGGTCTTACCTTTGAGGTGTGGGTGCTGGAACCAGTCCTGCCCAGCACGTGAGAGCTGGCTTATTCCCACTGGAGTTGCCTCTCTGCCGGCTCAGGTCACAGGGGGACTTTCCACGAAGAGCTACCCTGGGAGGGCTTTGCGCTGACAGCCCAAGCAGAGATGCAGCCCCACTTCATCTGCCCTCGGAGCTATTTTCAGCTGCTCAGCTGCTGCCTCTTCCCTGAAAGAGCGGCTTGTCTCCCGCTGCAGTGCCCACCCCTCGGAAAGGATGGGAAGTGGATTTAAAGAAGTTTCACGGGAAGGTGCCATCTGATTGGCTGGAGGTGATACTGAAGGGTAGTTGGCTGGGCTACCTTAGTAACTACCTTAGTTAGTTACTACCTTTAGCTTCTCTGCTTTAGGTAGAGCCCACCAGTGCCAGCCTCTCTTGGAGTCCACACCTGTTGGACTGCTGCCAGCTAGTTGTGACAGGCTCGGGAAAGACTGGACTCCCCTGTCGAAGACACACCGATGGGAGGGTCTCGTCCCTCAAGGTGTGGTCTTGAACCTGCAGCACCTGCGTCTCTTGGGAGCTTGTTAGAAATTTAGAATCTCAGGCCTCATCCCAGGCCTGTTGAATCGTAATCTGCGGTTTAACAAGATGCCCAGGTGCTTCTCATGACCGTTTCATTTTTGAGAACCACTGCCCGAGGGGACGTCCTAGCATCTCAGTTAGACCTAACTAGCAAGGACCTACTGTAAAATAAATAAATAAATAATAATTAAAATAAAACAGTATGGTACTGGCACAAAAACAGAAATATAGATCAATGGAACAGGATAGAAAGCCCAGAGGTAAACCAAAGCACTTATGGTCAATTAATCTCTGACAAAGGAGGCAAGAATATACAATGCAGAAAAGACAGTCTTTTCAATAAGTTGTGCTGGGAAAACTGGACAGCTTAATGTGAAAGAATAAAATTAGAACATTATCTAACACCATATACAAACTAAACTCAAAATGGATTAAAGACCTAAATGTAAGACTGAACACTATAAAACTCCTAGAGAAAAACATAAGCAGAACACTCTTTGACATATATTGTAGCAATATTTTTTTGGATCCGTCTCGAGTAACGGAATAAAAACAATAAACAAATGGGACCTTTTGTACAGCAAAGGAAACCATCAACGAAATGAAGACAACCTATGGACTGGCCGAAAATACTTGCAAATGATGCAACTGATAACAGCTTTATTTACAAATATACAAACAGCTCATAAAGCTCAATATCCAAAAAATAAACAACCCAATGAAAAAATGGGCAGAAGACCTAAACAGACATTTCTCCAAAGAAGACATACAGATGGCCAACAGGCACATGAGAAAATGCTCAACATCGTTAATTACTAGAGAAATGCAAATGAAAACTACAATAAGGTCTCACCTCACACCAGACAGAATGTCCATCATCAAAAAGTCTACAAATAATAAGCACTGGAGAGGGTGTGGAGAAAAGGGAACCCTCCTACACTGTTGGTGGGAATGAAAATCGGTGCAGGCACTGTGCAAAACAGTATGGAGATTCCTTAAAAAACTAATAATAGAGTTACCATATGATCCTGCAATCCCAGTCCTGGTCATATATCTGGACAAAACTCTAATTCAAAAAGATACATGTACCCCAGTGTTCATAGCCGCACTATTCACAACAGCCAAGACATGCAAGCAACCTAAACGTCCATCGACAGATGAGTGGATAAAGAAGATGTGATATATATATACACAATGGAATTATTACTCAGCCATAAAAACAAATGAAATAATGCCATTTGTAGCAACATTGATGATGTAGATATTATCATAGTAATTGAAGTTAAGTCAGAGAAAGCAAATATCCTATGATGTCACTTATATGTGGAATCTAAAAAAATGAAACAAATGAACATATTTACAAAACAGAAAGACTCACAGACATAGAAAACAAACATATGGTTACCAAAAGGGATGGGGGGAGAGACAGATTAAGGGCTTGGGATTAACATCTGTACACTACTATGTAAGTTAAACAAGGACATACTATATAGTACAGGGAACTATATTTCAATATCTTTATATTAAGATATAAGATATAATATATCTTAACTACATTTCAATATCATAACCTATAATGGAAAAATATCTGAAAAATATTTATATATAACTGAATCACTTTGCTGTAATCTGAAACACAATACTGTCAATTAACTGTACTCCAATTTAAAAATGGTTAAGAAAATAAAAGGTTCTCTTTCCATGACTGGAATGAGAAGTCCCTTCAATGTGTGAACGTTGCTCTGTATGATTAGTAAGAGGTTAATGTGACACTAAGGGGACGGGATGCCGTTCTGACACGTGCAGTAGAACTGTCTTCCTCTGCAGCTGACAATGGCCATAGCAGACAGTGGCTACTACTATTGGGTTAACAGCTGAAACCGTGTTCTGGAGGATAGTTCTCAAATTGGGGGTGATTTTACCTCCCGGGGATATTTGACAGTGTTTGGAGACATTTTTGTCATGACTTAAGGGATAATGCTACTGCCGTCAGTGGACAGAGGCCGGGGATGCTGCCAAACATCTCTCAACGCACAGGCCAGGCCCCACAACACGGAAGTATCCATCCCCAGATGCCAACAGTGCTAAGGTTGAGAAAGCCCGTTCCAGAAGATCTGGAGCACAGAGTGAAGGAGGGGCTTGTAAGGACGGGGCATCGGTGGAACTCCAATGACATGTGTCTGTCCCAGGCTCTGGTCCAGACTTGACTCTACATAGTGGGGGGCACAAATTGATTTGAAGATCTGATTTACAGATCTGACAAGTACACTGTATTCACAAACCTTTATGAATGAGGTCCACCCACAAAAGCAACAGTTCTCAACTTTTTAGGCATCTATAGGAGAATGGGAAAAGCCAGGAGTCCTAAACTGTCTGCATATCAAGAATTAGGTCCTATGTGTGTGCTTCCTCTATGGGGTTCTTACTCTGGGGTCCTCAGGCCCCAAAGGGTCTGTAAGTAGAATTCACAGACTGTGGATTTGGGTGGGAAGATATCACATATTTATTTTCACTCACTGAAATATCCCATTTCACCCTGTTACACATTCATTCAACGAGCCGCAGCAGCATTAGCAATACCCGGCATTTATGTCACTGGTGGATTTCCTTCCCATTTAGGTCACCACAGAGCACTGAGTAGAGTTCCCTGTGCTTTACAGCAGGTTCTCATTAGTTATGTATTTTATACATAGTATCAATAGTGTATATATGTCAATCCCCATCTCCCAATTCATCCCACCCCATCCTTCCCCGCTTGGTATCCATACATTTGTTCTCTACATCTGTATCTCTATTTCTGCTTTGCAAATAAGATTATACCATTTTTTTAAGATTCCACATATATGCATTAATACACAATATTGGTTTTTCTCTGACTTACTTCACTCTGTAGGACAGTCTGTAGGTCCATCCATGTCTCTATAAATGACCCAATTTCAGTCCTTTTGCTCATCATTACTTTGAAATTTTTATTAGACCTGTAGCTAGTTCTTATTTTAGAATGTGTCAATAGAGCATGTATATTTCTATATCACAAATTCGTTTTTCATATTCTGATCACCTGTGTACATAAAATTGGTTGCCTTTGTAACCCTGGGCATCTTATTTTATGCATTTAAATTATTACTCTGAAAAGGGGTCCTTACATTTCACCAGACTGTCACGGAGCTCTATGCTGGACAGGGATAGAGTGTCCCTCAGAATAAGCCCATTCACAGCTTGTTGCCACGGCTAAAGGAAAGCTGAAAGGAAAGCTGATGGTCTGCGGAAAGCATGTTCACTGGCCTGGCTCAGATGGAAGGCCAACCCGAGCCCTTTGGACGACGATCATGACCTGGGCCATGGCCTGCACGGAGGCCCATGCAACTTCACACCAGGGCCCTACCTGGACCCTTGAAGGCAAACAATCTGTCCAGGTCTGTCATCACCCCAAATGTTGGCCCCTTCCGTCTCCCATCCTTGGCCCTGCTGCCACTCTAATTTTCTCTGTGTTCTTTTGCTTTGATCCAGGCTCCCCACACCCTCCTCCGTCCCAAATCCCTGGAACTCTGCAGTATAGAAAATCAATCCTCAAGCACCTTCATCTCACAGGGACAATCCTCCTTCCATCTGCCTGCTTCGCTAAAGCCTGGCTTGTCCCTAAGAACACAGCTTCCCGGTCCCTCAGGCTGCAGGGCTGGGAGAAGGGATTCGCTTTTTCTTTCCCCGACAATGGCATTTCCAAACTATTCCTCCTCTACTCACATATGAGAACCCTGGAGCCTTCTTTCAGACTCAGGCCATCTGATTGTATGACCATCTCCACTTCTTCATTTGTCATCCACTGGCCTTCTAATCACCAGCCTACACCCGTGAATGCTTTTAGCCCATTCTTCTCTCCCCACAGGAACCACACGGATAATGCACCTCGATTTTGCCTTCAGGGATGTTTGTCTATTCCGGGCTTTAGCCCCTTTCTCCTATGGATGTCTTCAGTATGGGGTAATCGTGTGGAACCACTCCACCTTTAACATTCTGCACCCATTCTGACCACACCTTCCTAGAGGCAGTGTAAGTACAGTGTGTGAAAGCCTGGGCCTTCTGATGCCAGGCTATCTGGGTTCAAATTCCAGCTCTGTAATAGTGGGGAGACTTTGGACAAGTTACTTAACCTTCCCATGCTTGTAAAATAAGAAGAACAATAGTCCTTTCTCATACAGTTACTGTGAGAGTTAAATGAGTTAATTTACCCCAAAATCTATAATAACGCTTGGCACACATGCTGAGCTATTTACACACCGGCTTCCACTGTCATCCTTCCAGATTGCTCACGCCCTCACTTCCTCTGTTGGTCCTTGACTTCCTGAGGCTTCTTACCTCCTCACCTCTCCGTTTACTCCTGACTTCACCTCCTTCCCTAGCCAGCCACCCTGTCTCCCACGGCTGCTTCATAAATATTTGCTTAATGGATGAATGAATCAGTGACCCATAACTTCAACTATGTTCTCATACCCGCAACCCCTCCGCCTTCTTGTCCTTTTAATAAAAACCCCAACAGTACAGCAGCT
Source organism: Stenella coeruleoalba (assembly GCF_951394435.1). Taxonomy (NCBI): domain Eukaryota; kingdom Metazoa; phylum Chordata; class Mammalia; order Artiodactyla; family Delphinidae; genus Stenella; species Stenella coeruleoalba. Next base: position 173,776,395 of record NC_137147.1, on the reverse strand, counting down.
CCAGATCTAACCAAAGACCTACCTTCTCTCCTTCTACTCCCAGATGCTGACTGCTTCCGCTACAAACTCAGCGTCTCCAGCTTCAACCCTGCCCAGCCCTTCCTTTATGTGTCTCAAGTCAACTCTTTCCTGTCGCTCACAACTGTGATGCCAGCCTTCAGCACTCTGCGCAAACCCTTCTCCTACCGCCTCTTTCTTCACTCCTGGCAGATGACTTTGCTTCCTGCTTTATAGAGAAATAAACACTTCCATGTATGTATGTATGTATGTATGTATGTATGTATGTATGTATGTGTGTGTGTATGTGTGTGTGTGTGTGTGTGTGTGTGTGTGTATGAGAGAAACGGGGGGGGCAGAATAGTCTCCTCAACTTTCTTCCTCATTCCTTAAACATATCTGCATCTTCTGATCTCCCCATTCCAACAGAAAAGCTGCCCTTCTTTGGAGTAAGCTAAATGCCTACTCGAGCGCTCAACTTCCATCCAACCCATCCAACTGCAGCTTTTAAGCTGCCGGAGAAGGAAGCTTTATATTTTATAATGCAGATTACTAGTATGTGATAAACAGTAGAAATGGATTGATTCTGTCCAGATATCAGCTGGTCTCTAAGAATAAATTAGATTGGGAGATTGGGACTGACATATACACACTACTATATATAAAATAGATAACTAATAAGGACCTACTGTATAGCACAGGGAACTCTACTCGATACTCTGTAAGGACCTATATGGGAAAAGAATCTAAAAAAGAGTGGATATATGTATAACTGATTCACTTTGCTGTACAGCAGAAACTAACCCAACATTATAAATCAACTATACTCCAATAAAAATTTAAAAAAATAAATAAAATAAAAAGAATAAATTAGACACTCTGGGAAGGTCAGCTCTCTCACACGGGGCCACACAGAGACACACTAGAGATTCCAACCAAATCATGATAATCACCTAAAAGAATGATGAAATCAAAGCCTGAGCAATCTAGAGTGACCAAAATCAATACGTTTATAGCCAGTGACTTAGTAAAAATCTTAACTGGCTAACTCCCCATTTCCTGAAAATAAAGACTGTTATGTACCAGCACAGTTCATCAAAGTAAGACTGGAGGCCTTTAAATTTGGAGAGGATAGACCTGGCTCGGATGGGTTAAGTGCCCATCCCAGGACCTTCCCTATCTCCAGTTTTACTTCTGTGTAAACACAGCAGACTTAACTAAAAACAGGCTGATTTTTTGGCAAAGCACAGGACCCTGCTGGCAGCTGTGTTTTACAGAGAAAAGAAAATTGCGTAAATACACCAGACTATCTCAGTTACAGAAGCAACACCCACAGAGAGAAACAAGGCATCTGGAAAAAGAGTGACTGAGTTTTTCCCCCCCAAGCCAAGCCCCAGTACACTGTTTCTCCTGGGAATAAGACTTTACAGTTTGGAAAACTGCTACATTTCACATATGTTCCTGGTTCACAGCAGACTGCGATGAAATGGTCTGCAAGGACTTCAGAATCACATGATCCCTGGAGAGTTACGCTAATAACATCCATGTTATGAATGAGCTTAGATGTCTGCAGAAGTCACCGTAGGGTCAGGGTGGTTCCCTCGTCAAAGGGATGGCGGGGATGAGAATCGGATGTGCTGAAGGAAGGCAGCACACATACACGATGAGGGGAGGGGCCCCCTTCACCTCAGACCCCTTCCCTCTCTCTCTGTACTTGCAGGACTCTTCCTAGAGCAGCTGGTCTCTCTCTTTAATCTTAATGATGGGAATGAAGGTCATTATCAGACAGTGTTTGCCCTTATATGCCCTAAGTCTGGGAGCACTAAATAAACACCTGGTGACCAACTGACGACCAACAAGTCTGGTCAGAGCTCAAGTCCTTGTCCTTAGGCCAGTTCATTTATCTCTTGTGACATTATGAGGACACCTGGGAAGCAGTGGGGCTGTGAATGGACTGCAACATCACATTTGATTTTCAGGGTCCCTGGGAGGGAAGACTCATTTGGTTATTTAAATAGCAGAAGAGCCAAACACCACTGCCAGTGGCCCCTCTATATTGGTTCTCTCTTTTCCTCGGTAACAGAGTCCTGTGAGAACTGGCTGTAACTAACTGTAACTGCCCAGGTGAGAACCCACGTATCCCGGCTGCCTTGAACCAAGTGCGGCCATGTGAACAAGTTCTGACCACGGGATGTGGGTAGAAGTGGTAGGTAGAATAGTATAATGTACAACTTCTGGGAAGTGCTTCATGAAGGGAAAAGGCATGTCCTTCTCTTAACATTTTTTCCTTCCTACTGGCAAGAATGCAGACGTGATGGCTGGAGCTGGAGTGGACATCTTAGGCCATGAGTCGAGTTAGTCATGGAGACCATGCACAGTGGAGTAACCAGATGGAAGGGCCAGACCCCAGGGCATTCCATTCAAGCCTGGCCTGCCTACCTGACTTTCACAAGAGTGAGAAACAAACTTCTACCTAAGCCTCTTGGGTTTTCTGGTCCTTGGCCTGAACCTAATCCTAAGGAATACATTGGATTCAAAGGAGAGGATCCCTTTTCATGAGTAGCTTAGGACCAGATTATAGACAGATAAATACTCATAAAAGACACACCTGGAGTAAAGCAGGTTTAATCTTCCTTAGGAAGAACTGGACAGAGGAACAAACTTGGGCCTGGGCTTGTGCATGGTGTCTGGGTGCTATCAACTATGTGGTTTGAGTGACCCAAGGCATTGCCCAGAAAAGAAAAGCTGCGTTCCCACTGTTGCTTGAGTGGCCTGTTCCACTCACTGTTTTTCAGTTGTAGTTGACTTACAATACTATATTAGTTTCAGGTTTACAATATAGTGATTCAATACTTTATAGATTATATTCCATTTAAAGTTATAAAATATTGGCTGTATTCCCTGTGCTGTATATTACATCCTTGTATCTTATTTTTTTTAAGATTTTTTTTAAGTGGACCATTTTTAAAGTCTTTATTGAATTTGTTACAATATTGCTTCTGTTTTGGTTTTTTGGCCGCAGGGCATGTGGGATCTTAGCTCCCTGACCAGGGATCAAACCCGCACCCCCTGCATTGGAAGGCGAAGTCTTTTACTGGACTGCCAGGGAAGTCCCTGTATCTTATTTTATACCTAGTAATTTATACCTCTTAATCCCCTTCCCCTATCATGTCCCTACCCTCTCCCCTCCTACTCTTTTTTCTTTTTTTTTAGAATTAAAGGCTCTAACGCTTTAAAATGTAAATGTTCATGGAAAGGCAACAATGCCACTAATCTCCTTTACCACTTCACCTGGAATTAGTGCATGGGATCAGCTTCACCTGTCTAGCAGAGCCTCGGGGCTATACAACACAGATCAGCAAAGGACAGGTGGGGCAGAAGAAATCTCTGGGGCCTAGAGAACGGGACTCTGAGAAAGAGAAAGGTGGGAACCGAGGGCACCGGGCAGGTGCCCAACCCGGGTCTGCAGGGAGAACCTAGAGATGGAAACAAAAAGACAAACAGCACAGAGACTAACCCTGGTCTCCAGACACAACTACAACCACTTCCCAGAACACTGAGAAATCAACCCTTCTCTCTGGCCACAGAATAAGGAGATTGAAAAATGACCCTCTTCTCAGGGCAAATAAATAAACAGAAATAATTTGGAAAGCACCTGCAGCGTTACCAGCTGACACTGTGCAAGAATGTCCTTCCTTTTTACGAATGTATGAATGTACTGTATGTACGTATGCACACATGCATTGGTTTACTTCCTTTGATCTGTATTATGACTATTCTGCTTTACTACAAAGCTGCGACAGAGGCTTCACACTTTTGGAACCCTATGCTAGCTTCTACTAATATTTTAAGTTTTATCATTGAAATTATGATTATTGTATTTAAAGTCAAAACAGCATCACTGGGCTTCCCTGGTGGCGCAGTGGTTGGGAGTCCGCCTGCCGATGCAGAGGGCACGGGTTTGTGCCCCGGTCCGGGAAGATCCCACGTGCCGCAGAGCGGCTGGGCCCGTGAGCCATGGCCGCTGAGCCTGTGCGTCCGGAGCCTGTGATCCGCAACGGGAGAGGCCACAACAGTGAGAGGCCCGCGTACCGGAAAAAACAAAAAAAAACAAACAAAACAGCATCACTTGGCCACCTGCTAAGAGCTGTAGCTCTGGGGCAGGTCTTTGTTTTCCTATAAAATTCTTCTGTGATGGTGCATTAAGGGGTTGACTAGAAGACTTTTCGGCTCCCTTCTAGCACCGACATTCTTCTCTCTGCATCTGTGCAGAGTAAATGGACTGGCCTTGAGTAGGCTCCAGGGACACCGACCCCAGAACATGCTGGCAGCATCCGGGTTTGCCTAGGCCCCCAGGGGAAGTGTGGCTCTTGCAGGGGTCACAGCTGATTTCAACCAGCCATGGGAACTGAAGCCTGACAGCATCCCTGAGGGTCTGGCAGTATGGAGGAGACTGGAGGAATCTCCTCTGGCTCAAAATTCACAGGTGGTGTTTGTTCTGACCACCGAGATCCATCCCCAGGGGCCCCCGCCTGTGCGCAAAACCACAGTGTGTGCTGAGACGGGGGAGAGTTGAAGCTGCTGATCACCTCCCGGGATGGGATGATGCAGAAGCAAAGGGCCTACAGGGTGGAGGGGGTTTGGGGAAGAAAAAAGCATAAAGACAAAGATACGTTTTCCCTTCCCAAGAGAAGGTTGCATGAGCTGAGATGCGCACAGGAGAGCTCAGATGGTGGCAGATTTTTAGCTTCCAAGATAATGGCAATAAACGCTCATCCCTTCTCATTTCAATCCACAGCTTGATGGGCAGAGATCTTATACATCTCTCATGCTGCGTTGTAAAGCCTCTACAAGGACAGTCAACACATTCAGCCTCTGTGTCCACATGGGAACAGTGAAACATAAAGAACTCAACAAAGAAAGCAACTGCAGGAGACTTGGGGAACAGACGTCAGAACGTCCATTGCCAGCCTGCGAGACTCTCGGAATGCTTCATTTCCTTTCCTCCTAGTACTGGAGCACGTTTCCATAGCAACTCCCCGAGAACCGGGTGCCTCAAGGGGCCAGATGGAGGCCAGCTTGAGCATCCTCCCTTTGGGGCCATAGAAGACCCTTTACTGAGAACCAGACCCCTTGTTGGCCCTCCCCTCTGCATTTCAGGATATATGTGCTGAGGTACTCTGGAATGGACTGGGGATTAAAGGGTGAGCTTCCTTATGCAATAAATGAAAAATTAATGAAGAAATGAGGCCACTCAGTGAAGCCTCTTCAACAAACCAGGATGAGACCTTCTCCTGCTGACCTCTGATTCTTTGGCAAAGGCGCGCGTAACTGCCACCTGTGAGGCGGTCCACGGGACGAGAGTACGGATTAGTCACAAAGCTCTGAGTTTAGTTACGGCCAAGTTTTCCGTGATGGAGAAACTGAGTCATGGTGAGAGAACGTGATTATTAATGAGTTAAAAATGAGAACTGGCCTCGCATGGATCCAAATCTATAGCACGGTCACCGGCTACGGCATGGATGAACCTGGAGGACACTGTGAAGTGAAACAAAGCATTCACAGAGTGACAAATGACGCGTGGTTCCACTGGTCTACGGCACCTAACGTAGTCAAACTCAGAGGCAAAGGCAGACTGGTGGCTGCCAGGAGCCGGGAGGTGGGGGGAATGGGGAGTTACTATTCAGCGGGTCTAGAGTTTCAGTTTGTGCAAAATGGAGAAGTCTTAGAAATCTGCTGTACAACGACACGCATGCAGTTAACATTTGTACTGTGTACCTAACTGTTGAGGGTAGATGCCATGTTACGTGTTTTTTTAATCACAATTTAAAAAATCTATAGCGACGCGTAGCTTAACAGTTGTGTCTCTGATCCATCTTAGTGCTGCTGCAGAGATGAGTTTGACCACGTATATACTCTAAAGGAAAATGTCTACAGCCACAGCTCTAGTAGGAAGAAATGACCAACATGGGCAAAAGATATGAACAGACATTTCATCAAAGAGGCCATACAGATGGTAAAGCATGCAGGTGAAAAGATAACCAACGTCAGCAGTCATCAGGGAAACACAAATTGAAACCATAGTGAAAAGACAGCCCACAGAATGGGAGAAAATACTGGCAAATCATATATCTGATAAGGGTCTAGTATCTAAAATATGTAAGGAACTGTGACAACGCAACAATAAAAAGACAACCCAATTCAAAACTGGGCAAAAGACGAATAGCCATTTCTCCAAAGAAGCTACACAAATGCCCGTAAGCACATGAGAAGATGCTCAAATCATCAGTCATCAGGGAAATGAAAAAACAAAATTACAATGAAAGACCACTTCACTTCCAGTAGGATGGCTAGAATCAATCAGACAGATAACAAGTGTTGGAAAAGATGTAGAGAAACTGGAACCCTCACACACTGCTGGTGGGAATGGAAAATGGTGCAGCTGCTTCGGAAATCAGTTTGGCAGCTCCTCCAAAGGCTAAACATATAAGTACCCTACGACCCAGCAATTCAACTCCTAGGAAAATACCCCGAAGAAATGGAAACACACAGATGCACAAGAACTTGTACATAAATGTTGTTAGAAACATTATTCACAACAGGCAAATGTGGAAACAGCCCAAATGTCCATCAACTGATGGAAAGAAAATGTGGTGTATTCATACAATAGAGTATTACCCAGCTATATAAAGGAAGTACAGATTCATATTACAACGTGGATGAACCCTGGAAACATTATGCTAAGTGAAAGAAGCCGTTCACAAAGGGCCAGATAGTATAAGGTTTCATTCATAAGAAGTGTCTGTACCAGGCAAATCCATAGAGACAGAGGATAGTGGCTGCCGGGGGCTGGGAAGAGGGCTGAATTGGGAGTGACTGGTAATGGGTACTGGGTTCTTTCTGGAGGGATGAAAATGCTTTGGAAATACAGACAATGATGATGGTTGCATATATCTGTGAATATACTAAAAACCATCAAATAATATACTTTAAAAGGGTGAGTTTTATGGTATGTGAATTATATCTGGAAAAAATTTCAACACAGTGAGAACATACCTATCAGAATGACTAAAACAAAAATATGACAATAGCAAATGCTAGCAACGATGTAAAAAACTGGATCACTCATACGTTATTGGTGGGATTGTAAATGATTCAGCCACTTTGGAACATATTTTGCAAGTTTCTTTTAAAATGACAAATGGGTGTATCAGATGACCCAGCATACAACACTCTTAGGTATTTACTGTAGAGAAATAAAAACTTCTGTCCACACAAAATCCTATGCATGAATGTTCAGAGTAGCTTTTTTTCATTATAGCTCATAACTGGGAACTCCCCAATGTCCTTGAGGGGTGTATGTTATCCAAAAAATGGTCCATCCATAACATGGACTATTACTCAGTAATAAAAAGAAATACAACAACTTGGATTAACCTCAGGGACATCATACTGATTGAAGGAAGATAATCTCAGAAAGTTCCATAAACTATATGGTTCTACTCATGTAACACCTGAAATAGAATTCTGGAGATAGAGAACAGATGAGTGGCCGGGAATGGGCAGTGGAGAAGGTGTAGCTGTGAGGAGTAGCACGAGGGAGCCTGGGGTGATGGGACGGTTCTGTATCTTGACTCTGTTGGTCGTGACAGGAAGCTACACACACAAACAAGTGCGTGTATAACTGGTAGCATCTGAATCAGCTGTGTGCATTTTCCAATGTCATTACCGAGTTTTGCTGTTGCGCTAGTTACACAAGATGCTTAGCTGAGGAGAATGGGCAAGGGGTACCAAAGACTTCTCTCCATTTCTTTGCAACTGCCTGTGAATCTATATTTATTCCAAAACAAGAAGTCTGTGAGCTTTTTTTAAATTTTTAACTATACAGTCAGAGCATTAGCCAATGTTTCAAAGTAATGGAAGTATTTCAATAAAGCTCAGAGTTGAAGGCAGAAGTCAAGAGGAAATGACAGACCACGCAGTACAGCCACAAGCCATCACCTCTACAACATGTTGGAGGGAATCCTCCTTTCAGATGAACTGCACATACTTGATAACAAATCAAGAACTCCCGCGTGGACCTGCTAACAAGTGTCCTCACTTGCCCTCCAGTCCCCCAATGCAGCTCTGCTGTCCTAACACATCCTCACCTGCGGGCTTCCCTCCATGCTCTTTCCTGTCTGACTCCATCTTCTCACCACTTATCCAAGTCCTTCCCACTGGGTCATTAGGCCCAGCAGCAGTATCCATCTTTCCACATGGGTTAACCGTATCTCTCTAACTAGATGCTTGAGTTCAGACACCAGGTCGTCTTCCTCTACCACATCCTCCATAATACACGACACAATGCTGAGAATGTAGGAAGTATCAAAAATCTCTACTGATGGAATAAAGGCATGCCTGCCTCAAGATCTTTTATTCTCACTCTTGTGAGCTACGTGATGGAGAATGGGTACACACGGGGCATGAAAGCCAAGACACAACGTCTCACACGTAATCACGACTGTGTACTTTTAAATATGTCGTTTCAGTTGTTTTTTATACAGTGCTATGAACAAAGCATAGGAGGTATAATCTGACCCGTGTTACAGGTAAGGAACCTTGGTTCAGAGTGGGTAAGTGATACGCAGAGTCACAATTGGTACTGGATCAATGTCAGAACCCAAGGCTCATCCTAAAACCCTATGGAGAGGCAAATTGCCACTTTTAAACTCTGTTCGTAAAGAGTCAAATTACTAGTAAATTAAGATGCAAATATTCCCAAAACAAAGTGTAAATTGTGCAGCACAAAATAGGGTACTAGGCCAACACCTTGGGGGTGGCCAAGGCTCTTTAGGAAGAGGAAAAAGAGGAAAAGCCCTAAAAAGTGGGAATAGAAGAGTAGACTGTGATCAGGGAACACTGGAGGAACCCCACTTCCAAGTGTCCCCTGAACTTAGCCATTCCTGTCCAGCACCTGCCGACCCCTAGGCCCAGAGTCCGTCACTCAGGGCACATCACTCCCCTCAACGGCTCCCCGAAGCACAAAGATCTAAACTTCTTACCCTTGCTTAGAAAGCTCTAGATGGTCCAGCTCCTGCTCACCTCTCCAAACTCATCTCATTCTGTTCTTCCCCACCAATATCGCTCCCCTTCACACCTTTCCACCCGCCAAGCATGCCAAGCGCGGTCTGTCTTGCACAACGGCACCGGCTTTTTCTTCTCCCTGGAACGCTTTGCTGCCTGATCTTCGTACAGCTGGAACTGTGTCATTCAGACTTCAGTGTAGGGGTTACCTCCTCAACCTAAAGTAGTTACTAGTTCCTCTTTGTCAATTACCACCCTCTTTCAATTCTTGATCAAACACGTCATTACCTGCCATTTTTAATGGGCTGATGTATTGACTGATGTGTTGACTATCTCTCCCTCATCCCACTACAGTATAAGCTCCAGGAGGGCAGAAGCTTGTTTTCTTTTGTATTCTCAGTGCCTGACATATAGCAGGTATTCAATAAATATGTGTACTATGAAGGTCTGAATAAATGAAAAAGACCACCACCCTAACCCTACCTACTTCATATTCTGGCCCTGTCTGGCCAAATGAATGACCTATTTTCAGTGCCTTGTGTGGGCAGAAAAGAAGGCGGCAGTTTAATTTAAGAATGTCCTTGATGAATCAGTGAAAAATCATTAATTAAATCCTGACCCTTGAGGACACATGTTTTTAATACTCTGTGTGAAGAAATCAGAAGCTGACACAAAGCACTTCTGCTGCTTATCAAGGTACAATGGTCGTGTCTCAAGGAAAAGCACTTAGGTGATTGCGTTCTGAGCTGAACTAGTAGCTTTCCTTGTGAAAGACTATTTTTCCTTGAAACAATGAATGACAAACTATAGATTTGAAAGTTTGATAGACATTTTCTTTTTTTTAACATCTTTATTGGGGTATAATTGCTTTACAATGGTGTGTTAGTTTCTGATTTATAACAAAGTGAATCAGTTATACATATACATATGTTCCCATATCTCTTCCCTCTTGCATCTTCCTCCTTCCCACCCTCCCTATCCCACCCCTCCAGGCGGTCACAAAGCACCGAGCTGATATCCCTGTGCTATGCGGCTGCTTCCCACTAACTATCTACCTTACGTTTTGTAGTGTATATATGTCCATGCCTCTCTCTCACTTTGTGATAGACATTTTCTTGAAAATGAATAAAGTAAGTCTGTCACTTCAAGGAAAACAAGCAGTATTTGTTGCCAGGGATAAAATGTGAGCTTTCAAGCAAAAATTAGAATTTTAGAAAACTTTGTGCTCGACGTTTTTCCATTACTTTGAGACTTTCCTGATGAGATCAGTGGTGATATTGATGAAAAGGACTTTTTTTAATATTGTACAATAAAAATCTCAACATTTTCAAGATCTGTATAACTCTGAACTAATATTTTTCACATGGTCAACTCATCATGTTACAAAATCACACATGAACTAAAAAAATCCATTCAAAGTACAAGAAAGACTATTGGGTTTTCATGTAGGAATTCAAAAAGTTCATTGATAAGGTTTTAGAATCTGTACTCCAACTAACTTTTAAGAAACTATTACTTTTTGAGTTTTGATGTGGTATCAAAGAAGAATAAATACAGAAAAGTATTTAACTTGCATTTAACAAGTGGACACATTCTTGTTAAACTGATGTCATACTCCTCCATCCCTAAGGGATGTCTTCGTTCTTGAACAAATTATCTGGTTAACTAGACTGTCTAGGCAAAACAAAGTTCCAGGGACATTTTAAATCAAATACTTCTAGGGCTTCATGGAAGATACTGATGAACTGAATTATGATTTTCTTGACCCATTTGGTCTCAAACTTCACTTGAAAAACTACAGATCCTCTTTCCCGTTCCTATTTGCTTTTGATCATCAGAAAATAAATAGTTATTTTCCTCCCTGCAGTATGTCCTATGCAAGATGGACCAGATGTTGTTAATGGGGCCGAACAGAAACATCAGCTTCCAGTGCCAGTCAAGATGAAGTAAACTGAACACAGCCTATGATTTCTACCGATTATGTTAAAATCTCTGCACATAATACACGAAGACCCTGAAAACAACTAGGGGACCTGAATGGGACCTGAATAAAGGGGGCTGAGTCGTTGACCTGTGCAGCAAAAACTCTAGGAGAAATCTATTTTTATCCAGAAGACCCAGAAAAGGAGCCCCAGTGTACTAGAGAGTATGGAGGAAGTCCCTGGTTTTCTTCTTTTTTCTTTTTTTTCCTCACCCAGCCTTGCACTGCGGCCAACCCTAGTCTTAGATCTGCACTGCCACGAGGCATAAGAAAAACAGACAACCTAAGTAGTCCTATCAAAGGAATTGAGTGAGTAGTTTAGAAACTTCCAACAAAAGAAGACTCCAGGCCCAGATTATTCACTGATAAATTCTTACCAAACTGTTATGGACTGAATTGTGTTCCTCCAAAACTGTGTACCCCCAGTACCTCAGAATGTGACTGTATTTGGAGGTAGGGCCTCTCAATCAGTCATTAAGTTAAAATGAGGCTGTCAGGGTGGGCCCTAATCCAACCAGACTGGTGTCCTTATAAGAAGGGAGATGAGGACAAAGGGAGAGACGCTAAAGATGCTCACGCACAGAGGGACGACCCTGTGCAGAGGCAGCAAGAGGGTGGCCTTGTGCAAGCCGCAGACAGGGACCCAGAGGAACCCAACCCTGCCAGCACCCTGATCTGGGACTGCTGGCCTCCAGAACTGACAGAGAATAAATTTCTCTCGTTTAAGCCACCCATTATGTGGTATTTTGTTTTCCACAGAAGACTAATACACAAACATTTAGTGGAAAAAAATACTAATTCTACACAATCTCATCTAAAAAAAAGGAGAGGAAAGAACACTTCCCAACTCATTTTGTGAGGCCAATATTATCCTGATGCCCACTTTTTGATTATTTTATTATAAGAAAACTACAGACCAATATTCCTCATGAACATAAATGTAAAAAATTCTCAACAAAATATTAGCAGATTAAGTCCATCAATATATAAGAAATGGGATTTATACTGAGAATACAAGGGTAGTTCATCATTTGACAATCAATGTAGTTCACTTTATCACAAACTGAAGAAGAAAGATGTCATGATCATCTCAGATGCAGAAACAGCATCTCACAAAATTCAACTTCAATTCATGGTTAAAATTCTTACCAAGCTAGGAATAGAAGAAAACGTCCTTAACCTGGTAAAAGGCATGAACACCAAAAACTAAAAATAGCATACTTAAAACAGGCTGTCCACTCTCATCACTCCTATGCAACCTCATACAGGAAGTCCTAGCCGATGCAATAGGAAAAAAAGGCAGACTTGAAAGGGAGAAATAAAACTCTCTCTCTTCATTGAAGACATAATAACTTACATACAAAATGCCATGGAGGGCTTCCCTGGTGGTGCAGTGGTTGAGAGTCCGCCTGCCGATGCAGGGGACACGGGTTCCCGCCCCGGTCTGGGAAGATCCCACGTGCCGTGGAGCGGCTGGGCCCATGAGCCATGGCCGCTGAGCCTCCACGTCCGGAGCCTGTGCTCTGCAACGGGAGAGGCCACAACAGTGAGAGGCCCGCGCACCACATTAAAAAAAAAAAAAAAAAGCCATGGAATCTACAAAAGCTCTTAGAACTAATAAGTGAGTTTAGCAAGATTGTGGGTTACAAAGTAAGTAAAAAAAATATTGTATTTCCACAGACAAGCAATCAATAATTAGAAATAAAAACATTAAAAGCAGTATCATTGATTGTAGAATACAAATAAATAATGAAGTATAAATCTAGCAAAATATGGGCAGGATCTGTATGCTCAAAACATAAATAAAAAAATGTACCAGAGAGGAATCATAGAGCCGAAGAATACAATAACTGAAGTGAAAAATTCAACAGAGAAGTTCAACAGCATCCCAGATAAAACGAGAGAAAGCACCAACACCCTTAAAGACAGATCAGTGGAAATCATCTAAGCAGAGGAGCAAAAAAAAAAAGGTGAAAAAGAGTGAAGATACCTTAAGACACTTATGGGGAACCACCAAGTGGACCAATGTACACATCATGGGGGACTCAGAAAGAGAAGAGAGAGAAAGGGGCAAAAAGCTTGTTGAAAGAAATAATGGCTGAAAACTTCCTAAATCTGGGGAAAGAAATAGACATCCTGATCCAGGATGCCTAGAGAACACCAATAAGGTGAATCTAAAGAGACCCACACCAAGACACTACATTCAAATTGTCAAAAATTAGAGACAAGGAATGAATTTTGAAAGGAGCAAGAGAAAAGCAACTTGTGACGTAGACGGGAACTCTGCACCCGCTCCAATAAGACTATCGGAGGATTTTTCACAGAATTCTTGCCAGTCAAAAGGAGTGGAATGATGTATTTAAAATACTGAAAGAAGGGACTTCCCTGATGGTCCAGTGGTAAAGAATCCACTTTCCAATGCAGGGGACACGGTTTTGATCCCTGGTCGGGGAACTAAGATCCCACATGCTGTGGGGTAACTAAGCCCGCATGCCACAACTAGAGAGGGAAAAAAACCCTGCATGCCACAACTAGAGAGGGAAAAAACCCCTGCTTGCCACAACTAGAGAGAAGCCCGCGCGCCACAAGGAAAGATCCCGCATGCCTCAATGAAGATCCTGCGTGCCACAACTAAGATCCAATACAGTCAAAAAAAAAAAAAAAAAAGGAAAAGAACTGCCAACCAAGAACACAATTCTGTCAAACTTGTCCTTCAAAAACAAAGGGGAGATAAAGACTTCCTCAGACAAACAAAGCCTAAGAAAGTCTATCACCTGCCTTACAAGAAATGCTAAAGGCAGTTCAAGTTGAAATGAAAGACACTGATCAGAAATATGAGACCATAAGAAAGCATGAAACTAGTTGGTAAATATATAAACAAAGACCATACTGTATTACTTTAGACTATAAAAGACTAAAGCATTAGAAACAACTAAATGTTAATGAATATGTGAAACTCAAAGTAAACTGTGACATCAGGAACATATAATGCAGTGAGGAGGAGAGGTAAAAGACAAGACTTCTTGTATGCAAGTGAAGTTAAGTAGTTGTCAGCCTAAAACAGAATGTTATAACTATAGAGTATATTATGTAAGCCCCTTGGTAACCACAAAGAAAATACCTACAGAAGTTACACAAAAGAAAAAAAGACAAAGAAATCAAAACTTATCAATAAAAAAAAACCCCATAGCACAAAGTGTTGAAGATAGCAAGAGAGAAGAACACAGACAACGGAATTATAAGACAAACAAAAACCAGTTACAAAATGACAACAGTAAATCCTTCTGCATCAGTAATCACTTTAAACATAAATGGACTAATCTCCCCAATAAAAAGATACAGAGTAGCTGGAGAGATACAAAAAAATTAAGATACAGTTGTATATCTATAAGAAACTCACTTTAGATTCAAAGACACAGAGACTAAAAGTGAAGGAATGGAAAAGGATATTCCATGTGAATGGTAACCAAAAGAAAGCAGGAGTGACTATCCTAATATCAGACAAAGTAGGTTTTAAAAACTGTCTCCAGGGCTTCCCTGGTGACGCAGTGGTTGAGAGTCCGCCTGCCAATGCAGGGGACACGGGTTCGTGCCCCGGTCCGGGAAGATCCCACATGCGGCGGAGCGGCTGGGCCCGTGAGCCATGGCCGCTGGGCCTGTGCGTCCGGAGCCTGTGCTCCGCAACGGGACAGGCCACAACAGTGAGAGGCCCGCATACCGCAAAAAAAAAAAACTGTCTCCAGAGATAAAGAAGGTCATTACATAATCATAAAGGGGTCAGTTCAATAGAAAGATATAATAATTATAAATATATATGCACCCAATATCAGAGCACCTAAGTATATAAAACAAATATTGACAGATCTGAAGGAGAAATTGATAGCAATACAGTAATAGTAGCAGACTTCAGTATCCCACTTTCATAATGGAGATAACACTTAGACAGAAAATCAATTAAGAGTGGACTTAAACAGGGGATTTCCCTGATGGTCCAGTGGTTAAGGCTCCAGGCTCCCAATGCAGAGGGCCTGGGTTCGATCCCTGGTCAGGGAACTAGATCTCATGGGCCACAACTAAGAGCCCACATGCCGCAACTAAAAGATACCACATGCCGCAACTAAAAGATCCCACACACAGCAACTAAAGATCCTGCACACTGCAACGAAGATCTGTGTGCCACAACTAAGACCTGGCACAGCCAAATAAATAAATAAATTTAAAATAAAAGAGTAGGCTTGAACAACAGTATAGACCAAATGAACCTAAGAGACATATAGAAAACTTTTCACCCAACAGCAGAAGAGTATACATTCTTCTCAAGCACACACAGATATTCTCCAGGATATATCACGTTAGGTTACAAAACAAGTCTTAACAAGTTTAAAAGGAATGAAATTATACCAAGCATTTTCTTCTGAACACAATGGAATAATCAATAATAGAAGGAAAAGAGGAAAATTCACAAATACACAGAAATTAAACAACACACTCTTGAATAACCAATGGGTTAAGGAGGAAATTAAAAGGGAATTTTTAAAAACACTGAAACAAATGAAAATGAAAACACAACATACCAAAACTTATGGGACACAGTAAAAGCAGTACTAAGAGAAAAGTTTACAGTGATAAATGACTACATTATAAAAGAAGATCTCTAGTAAACAACCAAACTTTACACACCTCAATGAACTACAAAAGAACAAACCCAAAGTTAGCAGCAGGAAGGGAAAAAATAAAGATCAGAGCAGAAATAAATAGAGACTAGAATACAACAGAAAAAAACTAAGTTGAATTTTTGAAAGAAAATCAATAAACCCTTACTTAAACTGAGAAGAAAAAAGACTGAAATAAATAAATACAGAAACGAAAGAGACATTACAATAGATACATCAGGAGTAAAAAGGATCATAAGGGACTATTTATGAACAATTATGTGAACAAATTGGATAACCTAGCAGAAACAGAAAAATTCTGAGAAATATACAACCTGTCAAGACTGAATCAAGAGGAAACAGTAAAACTGAACACACCAGTAACAAATAAGGAGATTCAAATAGTAATCAAAAAACTACCAAAAGCAAAAAGCCTAGGACCAAATGGATTCACAGTTGAATTCTACCAACATTCAAATAAAAATTAATACCAATTCTTCTTAAACTCTTCCAAAATACACATGTAGAGGGATTACTTCCAGACTCATTTTATGACACCAGCCTCACTGGATATCAAAGCTGGACAAAACTACAGATAAATGTCTCTGATAAACATAGATACAAAAATCCTCAATAAAATACTAGCACACTGAATTCAACACATCAAAAAGATTATACACCATGAATAAATGGTATTTACCCTTGGGATGGAAGGTTGGTTTAACATATGCAAATCAATCAATGTGATACAGCACATTAACAAAATGAAAGATCTGAATGATGTGATCATCTCAATATGAAGAAAAAGCACTTGACAAAGTTCAACATCCATTCATGATAAAAGATGCTCAATAAAATAGATATGAAAGAAATTTCCTCAAAACAATAGAGGCCATTTATGAAAAGCCCACAGCTAACATAATAATCAATTGGTAAAACTGAAAGTTTTCCCCCCTCTTCCCAGTTCTATTAAACATAATACTGGAAGTACTAGCAAGAAAAAGACATAAAAGGCATCTAAATTAGAACAAAGGTAGTAAAATTCTCTGTCTGCAGATGTCACAATTCTATATGTAGAAAACCCTGAAGACACCACAAAAGATTAGAATGAATGAATCCAGTATATTTGCAGGATACAAAATCAACATATCAAAAAAAACCAATCGTATTTCTTTACACCAGCAACAATCTATCTGAAAAGGAAATGAAGAAAACAATCCCATTTATGATAGCACCAAAAAGAACAAAAGAGCTAGGGATAAATTTAATGGAGGAGGTGAAAGACCTATGCACTGAAAAGTTTAAAACACTGATGAGAGAAAGACAAAAATCAATGGACATATATCCCATGTTCATGGATTGGAAGAATACTGTTAAAATGTTCATAGTACCCAAAGCAATCACTATCAAAACTGCAATGGCATTTTTCACAGAAGTGGAACAATTCTAAAATTTGTGTGGAACTACAAAATCTCCTGAATAGCCAAAGCAATTTTGAGAAAAGAACAAACCTGGAGGCAACACACTTCATGATTTCAAATTATATTACAGAGCTACAGTAATCAAAACAGTATGGTACAAGCATAAAAACAGATAGACCAACAGAATAGAATCAAGAGCCCAGAAACAAATCCACAGATTTACAGTCAACTGAGCTTCAGTAAAGATGCCAAGATCACAAAATGGGGAAGAATAGTTTCTTTAATAAATTGTGTTGGGAAAACTGGATTCACATGCAGACGAATGAAACTGGACCCTTATCTCACACACATATACAAAAATTAACTCAAAATAAAGACTTAAATGTAAGACCCAAAACTATAAAACTACGAGAAAATAGGAAAAAAGCTTCTTGACATTGGTGTGGGCAATAATATTCTAGATATGACCCACAAAGCACAGGAACAAAAGCAAAAATTGTGTCAAAATAAAAAGCTTCTGTACAGCAAAGGAAACAATCAATTAAAATGAAAGGGCAACATATGGATAGGGGGAAAATATTTGAAAGCCATCTATCTCGTCCAAAATATATAAGGAATTCATACAAGTAAATAGCAAAACAACAAAACCTGATTTTAAAATGGGCAAAGGACCCGAACAGACATTTCTCCAAAGAAGACATGCAAATGGCCGAATGCAAACCAAAACCATAATGGGATGTTAGGATGGCTATTAGCCAAAACTTGAAAGATGTGTTATTGAGGACATGGTGAAAAGGGAACCCTTGTACACTGTTGGTGGGAATGTAAATTGGTACAGTCATTATGGATGACAGTCCACACTGAGGTTCCCAGGAGTTGAGGTTGGGGAAGGGTCTGGCTATATAGCGACAGCACAGGGGAGGGTTTTGGCAATGATGGAACTTTTCTATATTGTGGCTGTAGTCGTGATTATACAACCATGTGTATTTGCCAAAACATAACTATACGTGAAAAAAGCAAATTTTACTGTATACGGACTTCCCTGGTGGTGCAGTGGTTAAGAATCCACCTGCCAATGCAGGGGACACAGGTTCAATCCCTGGTCTGGGAAGATCCCACATGCCGCAGAGCAACTAAGCCCGTGCGCCACAACTACTGAGTCTGTGCTCTAGAGCCCGAGAGCCACAACTACTGAGCCCACGTGCTGCAACTACTGAAGTCCGCACGCCTAGAGCCCGTGCTCCGCAACACGAGAAGCCACTGCAATGAGAAGCCCACACACCGCAACAAAGAGTAGCTCCCGCTCACAGCAGCTAGAGAAAGCCCGTGCAGCAACAAAGGCCCAACGCAGCCAAAATATAAATAAATAAATAAATATTTAAAAAATTTTTTACTGTATGTGGATTTTAAATATTAATTTAGAAAACAGAAATAGAGAGGGAGAGAGAGAAGACCCCTGCTTCCTAAGGCCTCAGAGCTCTCTGGATGAGAGATAATTTATTCAATAAATGTGTAAGACACCATAAAAATGCACAACAGTATACAACAGTGTATCAAATAGATATCCCTGCCCTTGAGTAGTTTAGTCTACTTGGGAAGACAGCATCTGATAAGTAGGAAAACAGGGACCAAGATGGTTTGACCAGGATGGCTGCCATCTTTAAATACAACAAAACCCCCTCCCTCAACCGTTCTGCGCCCTGTACCTGCAGCCTCATCTGTATTCAACCCTCCACAGCCAAACGTCCTGAAGGAGTCGTCCACCCCCACCATCTCCATATCCTCCTGTCCCACTCCCTCCTCCCACCTCCACAGCCTAGACTCTACTCCCTCACTCCATGGAACTGTCCTCACCTCTGCCGAAGTCGACTGGTTACTTTTTAGCCCTCATCTTTACTTCTCAACAGCTTTTGGTTCTGTCGATCACTCATCCTTTCAGAGATATTCTGTGCCATTGACTTTCATAGTTTTCCTCGTATCTGTCTGACTGTTCCTTCTCCACCAGTGTTAGCGTTCTACACCACTCGGTCCTACCTTGGGGCTTCTACTCTTACTCTAAGCCCTCTCCCTTGGAAATGTCACCCATTTCCCATTTCAGCTGACACCTAGTTATGGCTCAGACCCAAAGGTGTAAGTTCTACTCAGAGCTCTTCTCAAAGCTGCAAAGTTATAGATCCAACCACCTCGTCAAGATCTCACATGGACGGCTCAAGGGCACCTCAACTCAAGATGTCCAACACTGGACTCACGAATTTCCTACCAAACCTGTCCTACTCCCATTTATCAGTGTTGGTCCTGGCATGCCGTCAGCCAGGAACACAGGACTTATCTTTGACCCTCCCACCTCCTTTACCACCCAAATTCAACCTGTCATTAACATCTACTGATTTAATTTCCTAAATATCTCTCAAATTTGCTTACATCGCTCCATGCTCTCTGCCTCAGTCCTGGACCAACTTCTATCTGGTAGCTTTCTAACCACCACTACTTATTACTATATCACCCGGATCCCCTCCAATCCAGTTCTCCACTCCTGTCACTTTGTCTTTCTATAAATGTGAATTTGGTCCCATCACCCTCTCTTTCCAAACATCAAAGGTTTCCCATTACCGTTAGAACAAAGCCCAAATCCTCACCAGGATCTATCAGTCCCTGCATGGTCTGGCCCCACCTTGTGCTCTGGCCTCATCCTTCGCACTCACTCCCTTTCCTCCAGCTACAGGGGCTTTCTTTGATTCCCTCAAAGGTACCATGGACCCTGCTACCACAGGGCCTTTGCACAGATTCTTCTCCTCTGGATTGCTCTCATGACCCCATTACCCCAATATTAACTAGGATACCTCTCTTCCATCAGATTTTAGCCCCAGAATCAATTAAGCAGAAAACGTTTTCTTTACCCTGAAGTTTACACCAGACTTCCTGATTTCCTTTCTTTTCCTTGGAGTATTTATTTCCACTTAAAATTATACTATTAAGGACCTACTTGTACAGCACAGAGAACTCTACTCAATACTCTGTAATGACCTATATGGGAAAAGAATCTAAAAAAGAGTGGATATATGTACATGTATAATTGATTCACTTTGCTGCACAGCAGAAACCTTGTAAATCAACTATACTCCAATAAAAATTAATTAAAAAATAAAATTATGAAGTCATTAATGTGGTCTTTTGATCATGTCAACCACCAACACTAGGGCTATAAACTCCATGATCAGGGACTTTGTATTTTGCCCAACGCTGAAACTCTAGTATCTAACACAGTAGCTGCCTCAAGGTAGGCACTCAGTAAATATTTGCTAAAGATTGGAATCAACAATCCCACAAAATGAGGTATGTATAATGTCATACACGTCTGCACTCTTTAATAATAGCAATGGATTGGAAACAACGTAACGACCCATCAACAGGGGACTTGATTAAATATACTGTGAGACATTCATACAATGGAATACTATCTAGAGCAATTTACATGCACTGATATGGAAAGATCTTCAAGCTCTACTTGTGAATAAAGCAGGGCATAGCAAAGCGCATGTGCATAGTGAAGTACCGCTGGTGTCAGAGACAACAGCAAATCACATTTGAATTACTTATTGGGTGAAAATACTCATGGAATGTTTGAGAAACTTAACAGTGGCTACTTGTTTAGAGGGTAGGTGTACCTAACTGGGTAGACGGGTGTCAGAGGTGGGGGAAAAAACTCTACTATCATTTTATACTTAGATTTGGGAACCCACCTGAATGTGTTATATGTTTATAACTGAAGAGATGAATTTTTAAAGACGTGCTCCCTGGCCAGAACCCAATGAACCGTTGAATGAATTACAGCTCACAGGACAGCTTCGCCATCACCGTTCCCGTCTCTAACACACATCCCCCCTCAGCACTGCCGCCACCACTCTGCCACCGCCCTGGGAAGAAGTAAGCAGCTTTTCAAAAGCTACGTATTCTTTAACATTTAAAGCCATACTCTCTAATCATCAATTTAGTCGTAAACCCTTGCATCACTTTTTATAAAGCCATACTCTCTAATTATCAATTTAGTCGTAAACCCTTGCATCACTTTGTATAGTTTACTAAGTGCTTTCAAACATGTTCTCTAATTAGGTCCTTACAACAACCTGAGACAGTTTACATGGTTTTAGCCCCATTTTATGGATGAGAAAACTGAAGTTGTGAGAAATAAAGGGTCCTTCCCAAGGTCACGCCTCTGGAAATGTCAGAGTCAATTTCGATCTTCTGATGAAAAGTCGACATTCCTTCCCATGCAGTTCGGAGGATGACAACTTCCCCACCACCCTTCCAGATTCCAAAAAAGGAAAAGAAACATGGCAGCAGGTCTTTCACAGATTTTGTTTCAACCCCATGACATTCTAGGACAGACTGATGTAAGTGTGGGTGAGTCTGGGTTTTGGTCCTAGGGGACAGGACTTGCAGAGAGGGGAGAACAGCCGACTTCTGTTTTGTGTTACACTCACCCAGCAGAGAAGAGAAGAGGAAGGAAAACGTTCTTGGCTGGTGTGGAGAGAACGCTGCCAGTAAAGGGGATGGATGCTCTGACCTGCCACAGACGTCCCCTGAGGTCCCATTAACACCGTGATACTGCACCAGAGACGCTGAATACTTAGTAACGATGATGCTGACTTCCCGGCAACTTTTGAAAGCAAGAATGTGTTTCCACTGACTGAGGCGTGGGTGGGATGTTTGAGGATGGAACTAGAGAATGGGAGGATTTATTTGCCTGCTGAGGACGGAGCTGCATGTCACCCTGGGTGTGCATCACAAAAAGCTTCCCTACATAAGATCGTCCTCTGCTTCCATTTCTTAACCTCTGGATTGACACTGCAGTCCCAGATTCACGTGATGCTCTGAGAGAGTGAGACCTCTGAGGGAAAGGAATGAAATGCGCTCTTGACAACCAAGGCCCAGATCCACCGATCAGGCTGACTGGGGGACTAGAGAGCAGCAGCAGGGAAAAGGACAAGAGCTCGGCAGTGTTCCTCTAGGATTTATCATCCTCTAAGATACAGCATGGAATACAGGGAAGCCGTGTAACGTGCAACGTCCAGGGCCATTCATAAAGGCCTCAGAGCATGCGGAAGGTTCACGTGCTCTGATTAGCAAACGTCTAACTGAAACAAAAAGCTGACCTGCAGAATGGCCATCATTAAGTCTACAAATAACAAACGCTGGAGAGGGTGTGGAGAAAAGGGAACCCTCCTACCCTCCCTCCTGTTGGTGGGAATGTAAACTGGAAAACAGTATGGAGGTTCCTCAAAAAACTAAAAATAGAGTTGCCATGTGATCCAGCAATCCCCCTCCTGGGCATATATCCAGACAAAACTCTAATTCAAAAAGATACATGCACTCCTAGGATTTCCCTGGTGGTCCAGTGGTTAGGACTCCATGCTTCCACTGCAGGGGGCAGGGGTTTGACCCCTGGTCGGGGAACTGAGATCCCACAGGCTGCACGGTGCAGCCACAAACAACAGCGGCAAAAACAAAAAAGATATACACGCCCCTACGTTCACAGCAGCGCTCTTCACCATAGGCAAGACGTGGAAACAACCTAAATGTCCACTGACAGATGAACGGATAAAGAAGATGTGGTACATATATACAACGGAACACTACTCAGCCCTAAAAAAGAATGAAATAACGCTGCTTGCAGCAACACAGATGGACCTAGAGATTATCACACTAAGTGAAGCAAGTCAGAAAGAGACAAATACCGTATCACTTATATGTGGAATCTAAAATATGACACAAATGAACTTATCTACTAAACAGACTCACAGACATAGAGAACAGACTTGTGGTTGTCAAGGGGGGAGGGGTGGGTTGGGAGGCTGGGGTCAGCAGAGGCAAACTATTATCTATAGGATGGATAAACAACAAGGTCCAACTGTATAGCACAGGGAACTATATTCAGTATCCTGTGATAAACCATAATGGAAAAGAATATGAAAAAGAATGTATATATATGTATAATGAAATCACTCTACTATGCAGAAAATAGCACAATATTGTAAATCAACTATACTTCAATAAAATAAATTTTTAAACAAAAGGTGACCTGAACAGCTCCTCTGATTCCTCCTAAGACTGAGGACACACCACCATAGGAAAAACAGACTGCTTCTGATGTAGCGTGATGTATTTTTTCTGGGTAGGAGAGAAAATAAGACGTTCACCTTCAAAAGGAAAAGGCAGAGAAGTTTTAGTGGGTTTTTTGGGAAGAAAAGAGCAAGTAATTGTCAATTCTTCATCTAACTCTGAGATCTTCAATTTACAACTACTTTACTCACTGCAGAGGAAGTAAAAATTTCTCGAGTATCATAAAATGTAAATGCTAAAATTTACCAAAAAGCCAATTTATTTTTAGTTTAAATTTAAATTCTGAAACTAACAAGCTAACTGAGGTCTGATGTGGTACCTTTCAAAGAGGACAAGGGATAAAAATGGAAGGAGCTAAGGTGTTGAAACGTGCAAGGTCCATTGGTTCCAACGCGTAAATTCAGCTACACAGCAGCTCAGCAATCTGGAAGAATTAATTTTCTTCCCCCAAAGCTTTTGACTCTCAGGGCAATGCACACACCCACCCCCTTGTTATCTAAGAGACCAGGGTGATGAAAGGGAAAAGAGATTCTCCCCAAAATCAACATCTGACCACCCGAAATAGAACTGCCTTCACCTTGAAACAATTCTCCACGGTCCTGTTGTTCTATTTTTTTCTAATGATGGAATATCTAATTCCAGGGAAATATTAATAGCTTCATTATGTGACCATAGGGCTAATTAGTGATGCACCTGAAGAGTTTGGGGGCTAAGCTATAAGGTGTTTTTGGAACAACATCTGATCTTTTGATACAAATCTACTATTACCAAAGATTTAGTAAAATAAGCAAACTCCCATAAAAATGGAGAAGCAAAGGACGGAGACCAAAAAGATTTCATTTGGAACATGCTAAGGTCTGACTCAAGCCAGGGATACTCAGGCTGACACCTGGTAGGTCCAGCTCAATGTGGAGTGGGTACCAGTACAGATTAAGAGCAGAAAAACAAACAGGTGCTTGGAACCATGCTGGGAGTAGAGTTCAGAAAATTCTGGCAAACCATGGAGGAGGGGTCAGAGGAGTCTAGATCTGTCAGTAGGGTAGGCCTGAGGAAGGGACCCTTGATAATGTCTAGGAAGCAAGAATCAACATTTTTCCTTAGCTGGATACCCCTGCCCATCGTGAGAACAGGTTCTGTGCAAAGAACATGCAGAAGGCCTCCAGGTGCCAGGGAGCCAGGGAAGAAGATAAGGAGGTTTGGAAGAACAAGGCCGTCCCCTAGGCCAACCCACCAGACGAGAGAAAGACACTCTTCGCAAGGCCAGCACAGACGGGTGGAAAGAAGGAAGCCACCCAACATGTTCAGATCGGTTCCTTGACCCACAAAAAAGTCCTTGTCCTGGGGGACACCCACATCAGAACTCTCTCCAGTAGTCTGTCATGTGGTCCTAAAAACATCTCAGATGGGAGACTGCGAGCCATGGGCCACCACCTCTCCTGACCTGGTCCCACAATCGTCCCAGCTCAACTGTGTCAATGCCACTGCTTTGGCAAAGTGACAGTCCTCAGAATGTCCCCACAACTCTGGCTAATGCCTCAGATTGGAATACCCCTTTTATATGTTCATGCCCCAAGTCATCCTGACCCTTACAGTCCACGACTACCTTGGTCGCCCTGTACCTCTACGTCTTAATAGCTATAGATAAGAATCATAGAAGTGTTTGCTACTATAATTCTCTCATTTCATTTTCTTGAGGACTTTTCTTTCCTCTTAGAAAATTCCTCAGAGCCCTATGCTATCAATCAGAGTAGCCTTATGCTATCAATTATAATAATAATAATGGTAGTAGTCATAACAGCTCACATGTATTGAGCACTTTCTCTGTCAAGCGCTATGCTAAGGGCTTTACATATCTACATTTCCTACAGAGTTAAATCCTACGGCATCAGCCCTATAGCATAGATGCTACTATTGTTTCCATTTGACAGAAGAGGCAATTGAGGCACAGCGTGCCAACCTTCATCCCACCTTGTTCCCTGACTGTGAGGAACTCCACGCCCAACAGTAAAGCCTCAGGAGTCGAAGGTTTATGAGCAGGGTTTGTTAACTGCTGGGAGTGGCGGTCGGGGGCACGGAGGAAAATACTCTTTGGTCTGAGCTTCTGGAAGAGCACTCTTGACTCTCTGCGTCAAAATGTAGCTATTCTATTATTTTGCTCTGGCACAGGGTACCAATTCTTACCAATTGTCTTCTTGGATCTCCCGGTCACTGGAAAAAGTCACCATTGCTGCCACTGGGAAAACATCCTTCTGTTCTCTTGAGTATCTGGAAAGATGGCATGTTGGAAACTGACTCCATGAGGCAAGAGGTTATAATTTTCATCCATCCTAACAAGAAAGAGGAAGAAAGTAGAGCTGTAGATTGGACAGCCATGGGGTGCGCCATCTTGAATCTTGAGTCAACAGAAGACTGTGACAGTCTCCGTCGGCTCTCATTATTTCTAATTGTTTCTCTGCCTCCTACTTCATGAGTCTATTCTTAAGCTTTTGAAAAAGGTGAGTTTGGGGGCAGAGGGAGTGTGTGCATGTGTCTGCGTTTGTCTATCTGTGTTATCTCCCAGGTGGCCTTCCTTCTCATAGACAGTGTGTTCCTTGTTTCCTGGTGAAAGGGAGGCCAGTTGCAATGACCCAGGTTCAAGTCCTACCACTACTACTTCTGTCTGATAGGAAACGAATTTCTTAAATTCTCTAAGCTTCAGTATTACAATCTATAAAAAGAGGATGACAAAAGCACCTTGCTTTTTGATGGTGATGTAAGGATTGCATTAAAAAAAAAAGTCTCTGGCTAGAGTAACTGCAGTATGAAAGTTAGTTAACATTTCTATGGAGCCTCGCAAAAAATGCCTGTTGTCAAGATGAAGAAGTAAACAAAAGGAAAAGGAGAGACACGAGTTACTCTCCAGCCCATGGGGGGCATGTGGGGCTCACCAGGGAGTCTCCAGCGCCACCCTCTCCTGTGACGCTGACCGGAATCTGTTCTCTTCTCAATGGGTCCCAGAGTAACAGAGGAGGAATGCTTTGTATGCAGCTGTTAACACACATCAGGGCAACATAACTCTGTGAAATAGAAATCTATCAGACTACCATTTGACTCTGTAGTTCTGCCCTAACGTTTTATAAACATGTCAGAGAGAAGATGAAAGAGTTGGTTGACCACAGAACCAGTGGACAAAACAGTATTTCATTATACAATAGGAAAAGAAAATAACGTCTTCTCAAGTACTCTGGTTTTTTTCTTTGGAAAATGAAGTTTCATTGTTGAATAGTTTTGTAGCTGGGTCCCCAGTGTTTTCCTTAAATAAAGACATGAAAAGTCTAGTTTTTCTCTGTATCAAGAAGGTACTGTCTCACTCCTTGACGAGTTTATTTAGAAGCTGTACTTGTTCAGCAATTAAAAATAAATTCAACTGAATCTAGCTAAGCCACCCAAGCCAACACAAGGCACGCCACATATTCTAATCTTAGATATTCTGGATTCAGCATGGAAAATATGTTGCCATGAGCTTACGGACAGCCCTCTGCAGAACTCACTCTTGTTTCTCAGTGACATGAAATCTAAAGAGCTAAGAGTGAGTCTGCAGACCAAGGTCATGGTCATTCCAAATATCTTTAATCCTACTCCACAGACTGGGAAGACTGGATCTATCGCCCATCACAGCTGTAGATTCGATCGCTATCTCGATAGATGCATTCGATTCCATTCTGAGGTTCCTCTCAGTCTCCTCCTTCAACTGGAGACAACCAATGCATTTAGGGTTCCACCTGCAGTTTTTTTACTGTAAACTTCCGTCAAACCCATTGCCTAAATTCTTATCCACATGTGTTTCGTCTTGACCACAGCCCAACTTTCACGGAACTGCCCAAGATTCCAGGAGTCTCCAATCAGACAGGGCCTCCTGCCTAATTCACTTCTATATTCTTCAAAGCCCTGTGACCCCCGCAAGGCCCTGACCCCATCCAGCACCCTACCCCCCGCCCCTCCTCCATAAATTTGTTTGTTAGAGCCTGGCATTGAGATCTGCCGGCAGCCGATGGGAGATAACGCGGGTGAAACGGGAGACCAGCTGGGCTGCATTCCACACCAGCGCCATCTTGGCATTTAAGCAGGTGTGCAGAATAGTGACTGGTCCGCATCTAACCTGCACCAGGTGTTTTGTGTGAGTGACTGGCTTTTAGTCTCAAGCAACCTTGTTTCTCACATTATGAAGGTGAGGCTATTGAGATTCTGGACAAGGTCAGTAACTTGCTCAAACTCACAGGAAAAGAGGAGCCAGAATTCCAACAATTGATTTCAAAGGGATTCTGCTTTGGTGTGACCACCACCCATCCCAAACTACTCCCACCAAATCCAGTTTAAAACACAGAGTTCCAAGTATACTAGGATTCCACCTCAATTAGGGTTCCACCTGCTGTTATTTCAAACCTTAGTCAGACCTGTCACCTGAATTCTTACACACAAGCGTTTCATCTGGACCACAGACCAACTTGCATAAACTCAATCAGAGAGGGTCCTGCCTGATTTACCTTTATATTCCTCAAAGCACTGCGACCAGGGTCTCCCCGCGGAGCCCCGCGCATAAACCTTTGCTATCTGGAATGGGCTGGCTACTTGTTACTGGAAAGCACCTGGAGCTTTTGCCTGAAACACTCTTCTGTCCTTAAAGCACGGGAATCCTCCCTGTTTTTCCAACAGTCTTGGCCAGAGGTACCCAGGATGTTGTAGACACGACGGGAGGAACAGGAAAGAACGAAGAGCACGGGAAGGAGCCCAAGGCGTCATCTAACATCGCACGGACAGGACTCCCTGCGAGTTCCTGATCCGGCTCCGGATAAAGGCGACCTCAGTTGGTCACGCAAATGGGCCGAGGGGGTGGTATGGGCGGGAGGTGGCAGGCTCACCTGAGGAAGAAGGAACAGGCGTAATCCTAGACCACGGTGTGGGAGTGACAGGAGAAGTAGCCCAGGCCGCTGAGGTGGAGCCTGCAGCCCGCGGGCACCTCGAGCACGCTGCCCCACGCCTGGTCCACAGCAGCTTGACCTCGGCCCGGTAGAGGCGCCCCGCCTTGCCGGCCTCGTACTGCCGGGGCAGGAGCTGTATAGGCCATGCACCTCCTGGTGCAGCGCCAGCACCTTGGCGTACGAGATGCTCTCGGTCAGCTGGGCGCCGAAGCCCTCGTTCAGGGGTCTCCACTTGAAGGCAGCTGGCAGCCGCAGGCGGCCCCGAGCCGCTCGGCCAGGCAGAGCGCGGCGAGCAGCCGCGAGGGCAGCGTGCCGGCTGCGACCGGCCAGGTGGGCGCTGCGCCCGGGGCGCACTACCAGGGCGCTGGGCGGGGAGGCCCGGGGCGGAGCTGGGCCGCCGGCGGCGTCGGGGAGCCCGGAGCGTCCGGCCCACGACGCCGCCCCGCCGGCCGGAGAAGCGCAGCCCTGGGCGCCCAGCTCCACGCGCCGCTCTCTCTGCCGCCAGGCGCACTCGGCCCGTCCCAGCCAGTGACACCCCACAGCGGCGCGGCGATGACTGGCCGCCGCCTCCTCACGCCCCCCGGGGCAGGGGCGTGGGCCGCGGCGGGAGGGGCGGAGCCGGGACGCCGGCCGGGGGTGGGGGGCTCGCGATGCTCCGCAGACGCTCTGCGCTGGATGCGTCGCCCCGGGGCGGGCGCGGTATCTGGGAGCAGCACGCGAGAAAGGCAGTGCTGGGAGCCGCGGCCCAGCCCTCTTCCTGCGCGCAGATGACTGAGTCAAAGCTTTCCAGGCGCAAAGCCTGTTGCACACCCGCGGCCTCTTTAAAACGAGCGCTGTCAATTGCCACGATTACTCTGTATATGTTTTTGCATTTTCTATGTAGTTCATTTAGAGTCAAATATATAGCAATCTGACTTTACCTTCGCAGAGGTTAACTAGGAAATTAAGTGTGATCTAATAAACTTTTCTGGACCTCCTCTCTCTCTCTGCTTATTTTTTAATGATGGTCTTTGGAAAGTCTTAATAAAAGATTTGAAAAGCCAAAGCCATAGTGCTCTGATTTTCCTGCAGCCACCTGACTTCATGATTTACATAATTACTGCTTTCGTATTCTGAACACCCTACACCTGAGAAATAAATTCAGAGGTAAATTGCAAACAGCTTTTCATAAGTCAGTGAGTGAACCTGAGGAGACCCGAACTCACAGTTCTATATTTCTAAACTCAGAGGTTGCTTTTATCTCCAATTTTCTTTAATTGTTCCTAATGTAGTAAGAAGAAGAAAATAAAGGATATTACTTAGAAATATGTATCTTTTATATATTCAATATAGCACACATATACATAATATCATGCATATAATATACATACCATCGTACATATATCATACATGTTATATATAATATATATTTATAATAAGTGTAGAAGCAAAACTGCCTTAAAATGGCAGGCTCTTTGTTCTGCAAACATCTTATTAACCAGGGTGTCTGCAAGTTTAAGCCCTGGAACCCAGCTGAATTCTTCTCTGTACTGAAGGGAAAAGAGTTCTTAGGGAATTCTGGAAGGAAAGGTAAAGAGAAAAGAGGATAGAGAAGCAGGAGAGAAAATTCCAAGGCTGGGCCTCACCTCCCATGACCCCCAAATCGGGAGGGCTTTGGGAATCCCAACAAGTGGAATGACCAGGACTCCAGCCAGCACTGCCCAGCTCGGGAGGGAATGGAAGGTACAGCCTGCATGAGGTCACACTAGTCCAGAATCTGATCAGCGACTTAGTGGACTCTGTGATGGGCCTGAAAGAAGAAAGAAATAAGAGTAACAGCTCTCGCAGTTAATAACTAACCCCTGTATAGCTAGTAGTCAGCCTGGGGCTTCAACAAATTTTGTAGGAAAAATAGCTATATTGAGGGAAGCAAGTGGGCAGTAGTCCCAATGGTATATGACTCTGCAGCACTTCCCCACCTCAACCATGGTAGATGCCAGACTTTCCCACAATGCGGAAATGGTACCCGAGGTTGGCATCAGATGTTGTATGTCAGGACTGCTTATTTGCCTCTCATGGAATATATGAGTTAAAACATTTCATAGTATCACTGTCTTAGTCTGCTCAGGCTGTCGTAACAAAATACCACAGAGTGAGAGGCTGGAAGTCCAAGATCAAGGTGCCAGCAGGATTGCTTTCTGGTGTGGTCTCTCTTCCAGTCTCCTATATGGTCGCCTTCCTACTGTGTCCTCACTTGGCCTTTTTCTGTGTACATGTAGCAAGAGAGGGAAATCTCTGGTGTGTCTTCTTATGAAGATGATTAAGACCCAACCTTGTGACCTCATTTAACCTTAATTACTTCTCTAAAGGTCCTGTCTCCAAATATAGCCTCATTGGGGGTTAGGGCTTTAATATATGAATTTGGACAGGGAGAAGGAGGCGGGACGGGGGTAGGGGGTGGGGAGTGGGGGGAGGGCGACACAATTCAGTCCATAACAGTTATTTAGCAGGTGTTTTGCAGGTTTGCTAGAAAAAAAGAGAGAGGATATGAAACGGTTTATACTCCTGGCAAGCTGACGTAGAGCGAGCAAGCATTGCCAAATTATAATATTAACAACTGCTAACACTTATACATTGCATACTACAGGCCAAGCACTGTTGTAAGGACTTTGCATATGTTATCTTAATTAATTCTCCAAACCACACTTCAAAGTAGGTATTAGTATTGTCCTCATTTTACAGATAAGATACTTAGGTACAGAGAGGTTAATTGACTTACCCAAGATCACAGAGCTACAAAGTGACTGAGCAAGGATTCAAACCCCAGCATGAGATTCCAGAGTCCACACAGGCAGAGCGAGAAAACTTATGGTTACCAAAAGGGAAAGTCGAGGGTATGAATTAGGAATTTGGGATTAACAGATACATACTACTATATATAAAATAGATAACCAACAAGGACCTGCTATATAGCACAGGGAACTATATTCAATATTTTGTAATAACATATAATGCAAAAGAATCTGCATATATACATGCATATATATGTGTGTGTATATATATATATAACTGAATCACTTTGCTGTACACTTGGAACTAACACAACATTATAAATTAACTATACTTCAATTAAAATGGTTTAATAAATAAACCATTTACCTGAGCAGACTAAGACAGTGATATTATGAAATGTTTTAACTCATTTAGTAAACAAATTCTATTTATTTATAGCTGACATAATCATCTATATAGAAAATCTGATACAATCCACAAAAAAACGCTACTAGAACTAAGAAGCAAGTTTAACAAAGTATGGAATACAAGATCAACATACAAAAATTAATTGTATTCTATGTATAACAACAAACGTTTGGTAATTGAAATTTAAAAAGCAATACCATTCACAGTAGTATCAAAATATATAAAATACTTAGGAATAAAGCTGAAAAAACTATACACTGAAAACTATAAATATTACTGAGAGAAATGGAAGAAGTCTGTGAAAAATGGACACACAGTTTGCTAACAGGTCAGGAGACTCAATGTTGTTAAGGTGTCAATGT
The DNA here is from genome assembly GCF_951394435.1 of Stenella coeruleoalba. Classification (NCBI taxonomy): domain Eukaryota; kingdom Metazoa; phylum Chordata; class Mammalia; order Artiodactyla; family Delphinidae; genus Stenella; species Stenella coeruleoalba. Next base: position 173,744,658 of record NC_137147.1, on the reverse strand, counting down.
TAACCAAACTAATCTACAAATTTAATGCAATCTCAATCAAAATCTCAGTGGACTTTTTGGTAGAAATTGACAAGCAGATTCCAGATTTCATATGGAATGCAAAGAACTTAGCCAAACCAACTTAAAAAATAAAGACCAAATTTAGAAGACTAACATTACCTGGTTTCAAGACTTACTGTAAAGTTATAGTAATCAATATGGTGTGCTTTGGTGTAAACACAGATACATGAGCCGATGGAATAGAATAGAGACTGCAGAAGTAAATAAATAAATAAAGTGTTTTTCTACAAAGATGCAGAGTCAATTCATTGAAGAATGGATTGTTTTTTGAACAAATGGTGATAGAACAATTTGATATTCATATGCAAAAAAAAAAAAAAAGAACTTCAATCCATAACTTGCACCATAGGCAAAAATTAACTCAAAATACAAAACATGAAACTTTTAGGAGAAAGCCTCTGCTTACTTGGGTTAGACAAAAATAGCACTTTATCAAAATTTAAAACTTCCGTCTATAAAAGACACTGTTAAGAGAATAAAACGTCAAGCCATAGACTTGAAGGAAATGTTTGCAAAGCGTATATCTGATAAAGGATGCATATCCAGAATACTCAAAGAACTCTCAAAACTCAGTAAGAAGACAAAAAACCCAATATAAAAACGGGCAGAATACTTGAACAGACACTTCACCAAAAAAGATACCAGGATGGCAACTAAGTGCATCATTAGTCGTTAGAGAAATGCAAATTAAAACCATTGTGAGCTACCCCTAAACATCTACTAGAATGGCAAAGATTAAAGAGACTGGTCATATCAAGTGTTGTTGAGAATGTGGAGGAACTGGAACATGTATACACTGCTGGTGGGAAGGGAAATTGTACAACCACTTTGGAAAACAATGTGATGGTTCCTTAAAAAGGTAAACATACAATAGAGCCATTTCACTCTTAGGTATTTACCCAAGAGAATTAACACATATTCCGTACAAAGACTTGAATATGAATGTCATTACAGCTTTATTTGTAATAGCCCCAAACAGGAAACAACCCAAAAGTCCATCCACAAGTATACAGATAAACAAACTGATATAAAATGAAGTATTATTCAGCAATTTAAAAAATGAGCTATTAATAGTGTCCGGCCTTAAATTTAGGTCTTTCATCCATCTTAAGTTTATTTTTGTATACGGTGTTAGAGAATGTTCTAATTTCATTCTTTTACATGTAGTTGTCCAGCTTTCCCAGCACCACCTATTGAAGAGACTATCTTTTCTCCATTGTATATTTTTGCCTCCTTTGTCATAGATTCATCGATCATAGGTGTGTGGGTTTATTTCTGGGCTTTCTATCCTGTTCCATTGATCTATATTTCTGTTTTTGTGCCAGTACCATACTGTTTTGATTACTGTAGCTTACATTACATTACAAACTTTGTAGTTTTCTATGTATCAAATTATAATCCACTCTATTAGATAAATCATCACACTCACAAATCTCTTCAAGACAACCATCTCTCTGTTTGGAGCTGCAAATCAGGAAGCTATGGGAAAACACCTTTAAGATTCTTAGACGTCTTCTTGTGTAGCTGAGAGGATGATTTAGATACTCCTTAAAATCTTTCTGATGCCTTAACAGAGACGTTGACCCTGAGGTCATATTTTACTAACAGCACCCTGTATTTCATCTGCAAACCAAGGCCATTTCTTACGTTGAGAAATGTTTTCTTGGAGAGACTAGGGTTGAATGCAATTTTGTTATCAAGCCCACAAGTTCTAGTGCTTTTTGAGTTCTTCTAAATTCTGCTTGAAATCTAAATAGTCCCCTCTTTGCCTCAACAGGCTCCTCCTGGACTTTACCGTAGGCATCTAAAAGAAGCCAGATGGCACCTTCAACATTCTGTCCAGAACTCTCCTCAGCCAGATCCACAAGGTCATGAGGTACCCTTTCTATTTCCCATATGTCCACAGGCTAATAGTTTTGCTAGTTTTTCTGCAATACTGCTAATAGTTTTGCTAATTTTTCTGCCTATATCCTATTGGAAGCTGAAAGTTCTCTTTCCTTCAGCTTCCAATAAGATATTCCTCACTACCTTTCGGCCTCCACCAAACAGTCTCTTCATCATTCCTCCAAATTTCTCCATTCCTCTCCCAGACTCAAAATCAATGCCACATGTGATGGCAGGACCCCACTTGGAGGTAATAGTTTCTGCTTTAGTTAATCTATTGCAGCATAACACACCACCCCAAATTTAATGGCTTCTAACAATTTATTATTACCTCATACAACTCTGTAGGTTGACCAGGAGGTTACTGGGCTTCACATGTTGTTGGCTTGGAGACGGGATGTCTAGAAGATCTAAAATGGACTCATTTTAGAAATGGACTCATACAGGGATGGAAATTGGTACTGGCTGCAGTCTGGAGCCCAGTTTGACTTGGCTAGGGGGTCTCGATTCTCCTCCAGGTGGGCTTCTCCATATGGTTGCTTATGCTTTCTCATAGCGTGGTGGATGGGTTCCAAGAAGAAGCATTCTAAGAAGACAAGGTCCAAGGATTTTCCAGTCTTTCACTTCTTTCACTAATGTTCCATTGGTCAAAGCTAGTCATGTGGCCAAGACCAGAATCAATGTGTGAAGCGACTCACAGGGGTACAGATAAAAAGAAGCATGGTTCATTGAGGGCCACCAAAGTGACAGTCCATCACATCCTTCAAATCAACACTCCATTTATTTTTGGTTGAGCCAAATGATTTAGTGCACAATTGTCATTATAAGATCATTTTGTTAATTATAAAACAAAATAAACTCATTTTTATAAATTTTCATTTTATTTGTCAAAGATCATACCTATCAAACCTGTGTTTTTATTATTTTTATTTTAAAAAATTTTATTTTATATTGGAGTATAGTTGGTTTACAATGTTGTGTTAGTTTCAGGTGTACAGCAAAGTGATTCAGTTTTACATATACTTATATCTATTCTTTTTCAGATTCTTTTCCCATTTAGGTTATTACAGAATATTGACTAGAGTTTCCTGTGCTATACAGTAGGTCCTTATTGATTATCTATTTTAAATATAGTAGGGTGTGTATGTTAATCTGAAACTCCTAATTTACCTTTCACCCCTGCCCCCATTATTCCCTCTGGTAACCATAATTTTGTTTACTATGTCTGTGAATCTATTTCTGTTTTGTAAATAAGTTCATTTATATCATTTGTAAAGATTTCACATATAAGTGATATCACATATTTGTCTTTGTCTGACCTACTTCACTTAATATGATAATCTCTAGGTTTTATGTTGTCTACTATGATGTTTCTGGTCCTAACTTTAAGTGGGTTCCATTGGAGTGACCTTTTTCTAATATTAGTTATCCTTAGATATAAAGAATCCTGTGTTTTGTTTCCTATTTAGTTTTTATTCTTTCAGTCTCGCTCTCAGGTCAAGAATACTTTGCAGAGGAAGAGTTAGTCCCAAAACAGAATTTGGGTGATGCTGGTCCATAGAAATAACACCATCCTAATAGCACCAAAACATCACCCCTCATCCTGGCATATCTTTTCTCACTTTACTCATAAAGAAGAATTAAATAGTCACTTTTCCACCAGGTTCCTAACTAGGCACTGATACCTAGGTGTGGCTTGAAATTATATACAATAGTACTTTCCTTGTGAAGCCTTAATAACCTACCGCTCTTACAAACTGCTTTAGTATGAGAGTTCTACAAAAATTAGTTCTGAAAGGCCTATAGTCTTGTAAAGAACATTTTGAACAAAGGTGTACTTTTTAAATAGAGGTTTAATTTCATTCTCTGATACACGTTTAAGTTTTAAAGGAAGCTGTAAAGAATAAGAGTACTTTACGTTTTATAATGCTGTGCAGTCTACACTTAGCTTTTAATACCTGGGCTATGTCTTTTTTATAGATAGATAGAAAAAAACCTGGAGTGTTTGAATTCACTGAAACTTAGGAAACACTCTACCTTCTTATTTAATCCTTGAAGAAATGACAGGTAATTTTAAAAAAGGGATTTAAAATCCAGCCAAGAAGCATGTATGCTGACCATTTTGTTTTCCTCCCCAGAGAGTCTCAGTTTAATCATATAGTAGTCAATGTAACTCAAGCTTTTTTTTTTTAACCTCAGCATGAATCTGAGAGGCAATGTAACTGAAACTCTCTAATCAAATGCTTCCACAGTGCTGTCTGGGGCCTCCCCAAGGGTGTTGTTACCTATTCTTTCATTTCCTCCTCGGGAATAGATCCATCAATTTACCAGGCTTGAACTTTCTGTTCCCTTCTCATATCTTGGTAAGCAATGAACAAAGGATAGCCCCCCTTGGAGTTTTGTTATTTTGCCTTCAGTTTCCACAGCAATCTTGTTTTGCTTTTTTTTTTTTTTTTTTTTTTCCATAGTAATATGAAGTCTTCCCCTTGGATCCCTTTCTCTCTGACTCCTCACTGCACTAAAACACTAATTGTTAAGTCATTCACAGCTACCATTCGTGGAGCAACCATCACCTGCCCACAGTACATGTCAACACTCTACTGGGGACTTTATCATTTAACCACTACAGCACTACAAGGTAAATATTATTAGCCCCATTTTACTCATAATGAACTAAAGCAATAGTTCAGAGAGGTTATATTAACTTGCCCAAGTTCTCAGGGTCATACAGCTAGTAAATGCTGGAGGCAGCATTTTAACCTGGTATTCTTTCTTCTCAATTAGTAATGGAAACCAAAGTTAACATTCCTCTTAGGGAGATATCATGATTCTGCAGTGGAATGTTTACCACACGTTTGGCCAGGACCCCTTGGTTTAACAATGGCCAGGCTGATGTAAGACACAGTGGCTCAATGTCAATAAGTCAGTGGAATAGCTCAGAACAGGATTTGGAACACATGTGACCCACACCACCCAGACACTTGAACAACCTCACTGGGATTTCAAATTCATTTTTTTCTAATGTGAGTACTCAATTCTCAGTTCACAGAGCACCCACAGATGACACAGTGGAATCAAAACTGTAGGGATTTAGTGGATTATACTATTTCACCCACAAAAATGGACATTGTAGTGAATTTGTAGACTACTGCTGGATTCTTGGCCCCACGCACTAAATAACTGGTCTGAGTTGGAGTCCTAGCAGGACAAATTGATGCAAAAACACAGATATAGAAAACAGAGGGCAGAAAAATCCAGAGGGCACTGTCTCCCATTCTGATAGTCAAATCCACCAAAACCAAGCTTCTGTCCCTTTACAAAAAAGGTATTACTCCAGACACTGCTGGGCCTTAAATGACACAAGGACAGGAAGCATGGGGTCTCAGTCCTTCCAACATCACTGCACCCTGCAAAGTGGTGGCCATATCGTCAGCTCTCTGCAGAGACTGATTGGATCACTGCATAATCTAATAGTGTGTGGAGTTTCCCGCTGACTTAGAGAAACCTGTTCAACAACTAAACAAGGTGTGCGGTGTGTCATCAAGGATGAAGGTGGTTGCTGATGGGATGCCAGCCTCTCCCCTGTGCTCCTGCAGCGGGCTCTGATACCACTGCCCCACTACAGGTTCTAAATCTCAAACTTCTGGAAATTTCTGTGACATGAGGAAAGCTGTTCTGATACAGCCTCGGGAAACAGTTTCAACCTGTCCATTTGGGTTAAAATTGGAGGGACTGAAGGAAATCACTACAGAACTCAGTTCTGGCATTATTTCAGGATTTCTCAAGAAGAGCGCACCACTGCTCGCTATAGTTCTGGGTGGCAATCTTACATATGGGGACTAGGTATAAGTGGCCTCTGCCTGGCTTCAGTGCTCTTTGCTCCTGTTTTGCTCCAGTATGTCCTACATTAGTTTTTTCTACTAACTTCCTAAAAGCCAGACCAAAGAAACCCTCACCTTTTGGCATGCCTGTTGTGATAGGTTTTGTAGCTCAGCAGCTAAACAATAGATATTAGCAACCAAAAAAAAAAAAAAAAAGTTAATGAACACTACCTGGTAAAGAAGACAAGAGCAAGGGAAGACAAGTCTCAACTTGGTTCTGGAATGAGTGGCAATACCCTTCAAAAACATTTTGCCAAGACAGATCTCCTATCCTATGTGACCCTTCAAAAAGTTTCAATTTTCCTGTAGTTCCACATTGTCCTTTTGGTTAGACCTGTGATATTGTTAAGGGTAGGAAACATATCATGTTTATACACATTCCAGTGAACCAAGTATATTCTGATTGTTTGACTCATGTTAAGGAATCCAAAGGCATTTTAAAAATAATGTTAAGAATATCAAGGAGTTCTTAAATATATAAAACAGATATTAACAGACATAAAGGGAGAAATAGGCAGCAATACAATAATGGTAGAGGACTTCAATACCCCACTTTCATCAATGGATAGATCACCCAGACAGAAAATCTATAAGGAAACATTGGACTTAAATGACACCTTAGACCAGATGGACTTAAGAGATATTTATAGAATATTCCATCAAACAGCAACAGAATATACATTCTTCTCAACCGTGCATGGAACATTCTCCAGGATAGATAACAGGTTGAGCCACAGAAAGTCTTAATAAAATTGAGCTTGAAATCATATCAAGCATCTTTTCTGACCACAGTGGTATGAAACTACAAATCAGTTACAAGAAGAAAACTGGGAAACTCACAAATATGTGAAGATTAAACAACATACGACTGAACAATCAATGGGTCAAATGAGAAGTCAAAAGAGAATTAAAAAAATACCTCAGGACAAATGAAAATGGAAACACAACATACGGAAACTTATGGAATGTAGCAAAGGCAGTCCTTAGAGGGAAGTTTATAGCAATAAATCTACATTAAGAAAAAAAAAGATCTCAAATAAACAACCTAATAAGGAACTAGAAAAATGAGAACAAACTAAGCCCAAAGTTAGTACAAGGAAGGCAATAAAGAGCAGACTAGAAATAAATGAAATAGAAACTAAAACACAATATAAAAGATCAATGAAACTAATAAGAGCTGTTTTTTAAAAATATAAACAAAATAGACAAATCTTTAGCTAGACTAATCAATAAAAAGAGAGGCCTGAAATAAATAAAATTATAAATGAAGGACAAGTGATATCATGCAAAAAGCAAAGGATCATAGGAGACTGCTATGAATAATTATAAGCCAAAAAATCTGTAACCTAGCAGATATGGATAAATTCCTATGAACATACAACTTAAAAAGAAGGAATCATGAATAAATAGAATATCTGAACAGATCAATTCCTAGTAAAGAGATTGAATTAATAATGAAAACTCTCCAACAAAAAGTCCAGGACCACATGGCTTCATAAGTGAATTCTACCAAACGTTTAAAGAAGAATGAATATCAATCCTTCTCAAACTTTTCCAAAAATGTAAGATAAGTGGGTTCTTCCAAACTTATTTTATGAAGCCATCATTACCTTGATACCAAAACTAGACAACAGGGCTTCCCTGGTGGCGCAGTGGTTGAGAGTCCGCCTGCCGATGCAGGGGACACGGGTTCGTTCCCCAGTCTGGGAAGATCCCACATGCCGCAGAGCGGCTGGGCCCGTGAGCCATGGCCGCTGAGCCTGCGCGTCTGGAGCCTGTGCTCTGCAGTGGGAGAGGCCACAGCAGTGAGAGGCCCGCGTACCGCAAAAAAAAAAAAGAAAAAAAAAAAGACATACAAAATGGCTGAAAGGTACATGGAAAGGTGTTCAACATCACAAGTAATCAGGGAAATGCAAATCAAAAGCACAATGAAATATCACCTCATACCTGTTAGAATGGCTATTATCAAAAAGACTAGAAACAACAAGTGTCTGGGAAAATGTAGAGAAAAGGGAACAGTTGTGCACTGTTGGTGGGAATATAAATTGGTGCAGCTGCCGTGAAAAGAGGTTCCTCAAAGAATTAAAAATAGAACTACCATATGATTCAGTAATCCCCTTCTGGGTATTTATCCAGAAGAAACAAAATCACTATCTGGAAAACACATCTGCACCCTCATGTTCACTGTAGCATTATTTACAATAGCAAAAATATGAAAACAACATAAGCGTCATTGATGGATGAATGGATAAAGAAAATGTGATAAATATATAATGGAATATTATATGGCCACGAAAAAGAAGGAAGTCCTGCCATCAGGACAACACAGATGGACCTTGAGGGAATTATGCTAAGTGAAATAAGTCTGTGAAAATTGATAAACAGAAACCTCATTTAAAATGGAGTTGGGGGTCAGAAGGGGGAGCTGTTACACTTAACCATTCAATGTCAGTTGCAGACCCAACAAGAAGAGAGGTACATTTTCATCTCCAACAGGAAGAAGGTTACTAATTTACTACACAGCAGAAGAAAGGAAGAATTTCTCCCTGCCTGGTACCACCCAGCCGATGATAAACTGTCACAAATCAGCCAATAAAAAGCCACTACACTTCACCAAACTCCCAGTTCCCTTCAATGGGCTCTTTGTTTATAACAGCCCCTTCTAACTCTCCATTTTCCTCTGTAAGAGAAGTTTCCTCTCCTTTGTTCTCCAGACTTGCCAGTGGTTCACCATAGATTGCAACTCCTGAATTGTGATTCTTTGCTGTTCCTGAATAAACCATTTTGTTAGTAAAATAACTGCCTGTTTTAGGTCAACAAGTCAGAGAAAGACAAATACTATATGATGTCACTTATATCTGGAATCTCAAAAACAAAAACTGAACTCATAGATACAGAAAATAGTTTGGTGGTTGCCAATGGCAGTGGGTAGAAGAGTAGGTGAAATGGATGAAGATGGTCCAAAGGTACAAACTTCCAGTTTAATGGAAATAAGTCCTGGGGATGTAATGTACAGCATGGTGACTCTAGTTAACAATAGTGAATTGTGTATCTGACAGTTGCTGAGAGAGTAGATCTTAAAAGTTCTCATCCTCATAAAACATTTTTTGTAACTATGTGCGGTGATGTGTGTTAACCAAACTTATTGTGGTGCTCATCTTGCAATAAATACATATATCAAATCATTATGTTGTATACCTGAAACTAATACAATATGTTGACTATATCTCAGTAAAATATATATTATTTGAAAAGAAAAGAATATCAAAGTCTTATGGTAACCATGCATACATAATTCATGGTTGCTTGACTTAAGGTGCCCTGGAACTGGCTCCACTTGGGAAGACACTTCAGAAAATGAACTTGAATAGAAACACACCAACAAACAAAATTTTCCCCCAGGAAGGAAAGCAAAAGGGGCTAAAATATTTAATACCACTAGGAAGTAGCCATCCACCAGTATGTAGTAATAAGAAAAAGGACTACCATATAACCCAGCAATTCTACTCCTGGGTATATCTCCAAAAAACCCAAAGGCACTAATTTGAAAAGATACATGCACACAAATTTATAGCAGCATTATTTACAATTGGAAAGATATGGAAGCAAGTTAAGTGTCCATCAACAGATGAGTGGATAAACAAGAAGTTGTATGTGTATATATATATATATATATATATATATATATATATATATATACACACATACACATATCTTGTGGTATATATATACACACACACACACACACACACACACACACACACACCACACACACACATGCATACCAATGGAATACTACTCAGCTATAAAAATGAATAAAATTTTGCCATTTGCAACAACATGGATGGACTTGGAGGGTATTATGCTAAGTGAAATAACTCAGACAGAGAAAGACAAACACTGCATAATATCACTTATATGTGGAATCTAAAAAACAAAGCAAACTAGTAAATACAACAAAAAAGAAACAGGTTCACAGATATAGAGAACAAACTAGTGGTTACCAATGGGGAGAGGGAAGTAGGGAGGGGCAATATAGGGGTAAGGGATTAAGAGGTACAAACTACTATGTATAAAATAAATAAGCTGCAAGGCTATACTGTACAGCACAGGGAATATAGCCAACATTTAATAATAACTATAAATGGAGTATAAACTTTAAATAATGTGAATCATTATGTTGTAGACTTGAAAAAATTATATAATATTGTACATCAATTATATCAATTTAAAATTAATTAATTAAACAAAATACTATAATAATTATTTCAAAAACTGAAAAAAAAAAGGCAGAAGGTGGAAAACATTGAATCCTGCTTGATCTCTTTTAAACTGTTAATGTCACTGAATTTAGCAGTATTTCCAAAACATAAAACACAACACTCAGCCCTCTCCAGGCCTGTTTTGATGGAGCGATACACAGATCTCTCTCAGCCAACTCTAATTTCATTCATTTACTTGTAGCTGTCCAGTTTTTCCAGCACCACTATTGAAGAGACTCCCTTTTCTCCATTGTATATTCTTGCCTCCTTTGTCAAAGATTAATTTACCATAAGTGTGTGGGTTTATTTCTGGGCTTTCTATCCTTTCTATCCATTGAGCTAAATATCTGTTTTTATGTCAGTGCCATACTCTTTCGATGACTGTAGCTTTGTAGTATAATCTGAAGTCAGGGAGTGTGATTCCTCCAGCTCCATTCTTCTTTCTCAAGAGTATTTTGGCTATTCAGGGTCTTTTGTGTTTCCACACAAATTAAAAAAAATTTTGTTCTAGTTCTGTGAAAAATGCCATTTGTAATTTGATAGGAATTGCTTTGAATCTGTAGTTTGCCTTGGGGAGTATGGTCATTTTAACAATATTGATTCTTCCAATCAAAGAACACAGTATATCTTTCCATCTGTTTGTGTCATCTTCAATTTTTTTCATTAGTGTCTTACAGTTTTCAGAGTACAGGTCTTTTGCCTCCTTAGGAAGGTTTATTCCTAGATATTTTATTCTTTTTTGATGTGATGGTAAATGGGATTGTTTCCTTAATTTCTCTTTCTGACATTTTGTTGTTAGTGTATAGAAATGCAACTGATTTCTGTATATCAATTTTGTATCCAGCAAATTTACCAAATTCATTAATGAGCTCTAGTAGTTTTCTGGTAGCATCTTTATGATTTTCCATGTATAGCATCATGTCATCTTGCAAACAGTGACAGTTTTACTTCTTCTTTTCCAATTTGGATTCCTTTTATTTCTTTTTCTTCTCTGCTGTGGATAGGACTTCCAAAACTATGTTGAATAAAAGTGGCGAGAGTAGACATCCTTGTCTTGCTCCTGATCTTAGAGGAAATGCTTTCAGCTTTTCACTGTTGAGTATGATGTTAGCTGTGGGTTTGCCATATACGACCTTTATTATGTTGAAGTATGTTCCCTCTATGCCCACTCTCTAGAGAGTTTTTATCATAAATGGATGTTGAATTTTATCAAAAGCTTTTTCTGCATCTATTGAGATGATCATATGATTTTTATTCTTCAATTTGTTAATGTGGTGTATCACACTGATTGATTTGTGGACATTGAAAAATCCTTGCATCCCTGGGACAAATGCCACTTGATATGGTATATGATCCTTTCAATGAATTGTTGCATTCGGTTTGCTAGTATTCTGTTGAAGATTTTTGCATCTATGTTCATCAGTGATACTAGCCTGTAAATTGCTTTTTGCTATGATATCTTTGTCTGGTTTTAGTATCATGGTGATAGTGGCCTTACAGAATGAGTTAAGAAGAATTCCTTCCTTTGCAAATTTTTGGAATAGCTTCAGAAGGACAGGTATTAACTCTTCTCTAAATGTTTGGTAGAATTCACCTGTGAAGCCATCTGGTGCTGGACTTTCGTGTGGTACTGATTCATTAGAGTACTGGTAAATGGTCTGTTCATATTTTCTATTTCTTCCTGGTTCAGTATTGGGAGACTGTACTTTTCTAAGAATGTGTCCACTTCTAGGTTGTCCATTTTATTGGCCTATAGTTGCTCGTAGTAGTCTCTTATGATCCTTCGTATTTCTGTAGCATCAGTTGTAGTGTTTTCATTTCTGATTTTATTGATTTGGGCCCTCTCCTCTTTTTTCTTGATGAGTCTGGCTAAAGGTTTCTCAATTTTATCTTTTCAAAGAACCAGATTTTAGATTCATTGACCTTTTTTGAGTCTCTATTTTATTAATTTCTCCTCTGATCTCTTTTGGATGTATTGACATAGCCCCTGGCTGGCCAGCCGGAAGAGAACGACGCTCAGCCCTCTTACAAGTGGATGGAATGGAGCAACGCACCGCCCTCTCCTGGCCCATTTTGATGGAGCCATGAACAGACCTCTTAGGCTGGTTTTGATGGAGAGACACACAGCTGTATCCCAGCAGGGTATTGATGGATGGTACACAGCCCTCTCCTGGCCAGCCTGGTTGGAGCAACAGAGTGCACTCCCCTGGTCCATTTTCATGGACCCATACACAGCCCTCTCCAGGCCAGTTTTTATAGTGATGCACAGCCCTTTCCCTGCCTGTTTTGATGGAGAGATATAGAGCTCTCTCCCAGCCTTTTTAAATGTAGGGAGACATGCTGCCATCTGCCTGCTGGCTGGGATGGAGCGACACACCATCTCTCCTGGCCAGCTTTGATAAGGAGGTACACAGCCTTCTCCAGCTGATTTGATGGAGAGATCCACAGCCTTCTCCTGGCCAGTTTTGAACAGAGACACACAGCTGTCTGGCTGGTTTTGATAGAGCAACACACAGCCCTCTCCTGGCCAACCTGGATGGAGCGACACATTGCCCCAGTTCCTCTTTAATATCACATCTGGGGCATATTTCACCCCTGAATTCCTTCTAAGAAAACCATTAGAGGATGTAAACAATATTATGTTTCAGAAAGACAAAAATGACAGCAATGTTGAGGAGACGGGGGAGGCACACATCAGAAAGACCAGAATGCTATTGGAATAGTCAAGACAACGGCCCAAACTATGACACTTCCTGTGGACATGAAGAGAATTTGATAAATCGGAAGGATATCTGAGTGGAGAATTGATAGGACTGTGTGAGCAAATGAGTTCCGTGGTGCAAAAAAGAGTTAAAGAAAACTTGCATTTCAGATAGTTGGATGGATGGTGATGTGCATATCTGAGACTGGAACAGGGAAACGAGCAGAGGAAGAGCTATGAGCGCTAATATTGATACTTAGTGATTTGTGGTTTCTCACTCCCCACAGTGTTCTCTGTTTCCTCCTCTCCCTCCCTCTCTCTTTTATATCTCCCTTGCATGTTCATTAATTAAAACATCTTTCAAGATTCAGTTAGCTCACTTTCATTTTCCCTTCTAATTTCAACACTCAAGAATTTGAGGGCTTATATATGGTCTGCTCTTCCACACCTCTGTGCCTTTGCAGATGCCATTCTTCCTACCTAAAGTGTCTCCGCCATGCCTTGCTTGCATAGTGAATACCTACAGACCCACCTTTCGAGGCCTCAAACACACAACACCTCCATGACTGCATCCCCAGGCAATGTTACCCCTCCTGACAGCCTTCAGTAGGAATCTGTCCATACCTCCGCCAGCACTTCTCGTATTTAAATTGCAGTTGTTAGGTGACATGTTTGCCTCCTCAACAAAGGCAAGGTCGAGGACTGGTGTTTTGCATCTTCTTGTCCCTGGGCCTAGCAGAACCCCTGGCAAATAGCGCAAGCTCAAGAAATGTCCACTGAATAAGAAATTGATAAATCGATGAGTGGCATGAGGATTGACTAAGTTATAAGCGATGTGTAGAAAGGGGATTAGGGTGACAAAGACTGGAGCCCCTTCTCAGCATATGGGCACCATGGGAATGGGAGCCCTTCCTGCAGCCCCATGAATCCCTTCCATGGCTGGTCTGAAACTTTAGGTAGAATGAACCAAGAACAAGAGAGGGGCTAATGATTTTCTTAGGAGGAATTCAGGGGTGAAATATGCCCCAGATGTGATATTAAAGAGGAATTGGGGCTTTTCAGTAACTTCCACCTTCCATATATGATTTTAACTTCTCGCATGGTACCCTTTCATCATTTCTCGGATCTCCCTCAGTCCTGTCCTTTACTCTCTGATCTGAGGTTTAACGTAAGAAAACTCTGATGAGGGTCTCTCCAGGTAAGGTGGCCAGATTCAGCAAATAAAAGTACAGGATGCCATTTAAATTTAAATTTCAGTTAAACAACAAAATTTCTTTTCATAAAGTATGTCCTGTGAAATATTGGGGACATACTTATGCTAAAAAAAATTACTCACTGTTTATCTGAAATTCAAATGTCATGAGGCATCCCATCCTGTGTTTAATTCTGCAGCCCTGTCTCTAGCTCACTTTCTGCCAAGGATTAAGAAGGCACTCTGTACCCTGCACCTTTGATATATCAAACTGAGCTCAAACAGAGGTGACTGATGTGGGTCAGTGGGTAAAGCAGAACAGACACAGATGAATCTGTGCAAAAACAGGCTGGTGACTACAGGGTCCTTGCTTGACCCAGACTTTTTACCAGTAGCAGCACTGAGCAAAATAATGTAATAGTTACGACCCCAAAGTTTGAAGTCACACGTCCTTGAGTTCAATTCCTTGCTCTGGCTCATTCACGACTTGTAATGCTAGGCAAATTACTTAACTTCTCCAAGCTTGAATGTCCTTATATAAAACAAGGATAGATGCAAAAATTCTGAACAAGATATTAGCAAACCAAATCCAAAACAGATAAAAATGATCATACACCACGATCAAGTTGCATTCATCCCAGGGTCACAAGGATGGTTCAACATATGTAAATCAATCAATGTGATACACCACACCAACAAAAGAAAAGACAAAAACCACATGATCATCTCAATAAATACAGAAAGAGCACTTGATAAAATCGAACATCCTTCCATGACAAAAACTCTTACCAAAGTGGGTGCAGAGAGAACATATCTCAACAAAATAAAAGCCATTAATGACAAACCCAGAGCCAACACAATACTCAATGGTGAAAAGCTGAAAGCCTTCCTGCTAAAATCTGGAACAAGACAAGGATGCCCACTCTCACCACTTCTATTCAACATAGTTTTGGAAGTACTAGCCACAGCAATCAAAGAAGAAAAAGAAATAAAAGGTATCCAGATTGGAAGGGAAGAGGTAAAATTGTCATTATATGCAGATGAAATAATACTATACATAGAAAACCCTAAAAGACTCAACACAAAAACTACTAGAACTGATAAATGAATTCAGCAGGATACAAGATTAACATATAGAAATCTGTTGCATTTCTTTACACTAACAATGAAATATCAGAAAAGGAAAGTAAAAAACAATCCCTTGTAATATTGCATTAAAAAAATACTTAGGAATAAACCTGTCCAAGGAGGTGAAAGACCTATATGCTAAGAACTATAAAACACTGATAAAGAAAACTGAAGATGATTTAAAGAAATGGAAAGATATCCCATGCTTCTGGGTTGGAAGAATTCATGCTGTTAAAATGGCCATACTTCCCAAAGCAGTCTGCAGATTTAATGCAATCCCCATCAAATTATCCATAACATTTTTCACAGAACTAGAGCAAATAATCTTAAAAGTTATATGGAACAACAAAAGACTCAGAATTGTCAAAGCAATCCTGAGGAAAAAGAACAAAGCAGGAGGCATAACCCTTCCAGACTTCAGACAATACTGCAAAGCTACAGTAATCAAAACAGCATGGCACTGGCACAAAAACAGACATATGGATCAGTGGAACAGAATAGAGACCCCAGAAATAAACCCACACACCTATGGTCAATTAATCTTCGACAAAGGAGGCAAAAATATGCAATGGAGAAAAGACAGTCTCTTCAGCAAGTGGTGTGGGGAAAGCTGGACAGCCACATGGAAATCAATGAAGTTAGAACACACCCTCACACCATACACAAAAATAAACTCAAAATGGCTTAAAGACTTAGACATAAGACATGGCCCCATAAAACTCCTGGAAGAAAACAGGCAAAACATTCTCTGACATAAATCATAGCCATGTTTTCTTAGGTCAGTCTCCCAAGGTAATAGAAATAAAAGCAAAAATAAACAAATGGGACTTAATCAAACTTATAAGCTTTTGCACAGAAAAGGAAACCATAAACAAAAAAAAAGGTAACCTACGGACTGTGAGAAAATATTTGTGAATGATGTAACTGACAAAGGCTTAATTTCCAAAATATACGAACAGTTTGTACAACTCAATAACAAAAAAACAAATAACCCAATCAAAAAATGAGCAGAAGATCTAAAAAGACATTTCTCCAAAGAAGACATAGAGATGGCCAATAAGCACATGCAAAGATGCTCAACTTCACTAATTATTAGAGAAATGAAATTCAAAACTACAATAAGGTATCACTTCACACTGGTCAGAATGGCCGCCTTTAAAAAGTCTACAAATAACAAATGCTGGAGAGGATGTGGAGAAAAGGGAACCCTCCTTCATTGCTGGTGGGAATGTAAATTGGTGCAGCCACTATGGAGAACAGTATGGAGTTTCCTTAAAAAATGAAAAAAGACATTGCCATATGATCCAGCAATCCCACTCCTGGGCATATATCCAGACAAAACTATAATTCAAAAAGATACATGCACCCCTACGTTCATAGCAGCACTATTCACAATAGCCAAGACATGGAAACAACCTAAATGTTCATTGACAGACAAATGGATAAAGAAGATGTGGTACATATATACAGTGGAATACTACTAAGCCATAAAAAGAATGAAATAATGCCATTTGCAGCATCATGGATGGATCTAGAGATTAACATACTAAGTGAAGTAAGTCAGAAAGAAAAAGACAAATATATGATATCACTTAGATGTGGAATCTAAAATATGATACAAATTAACATTTTTACAAAACAGAAACAGACAGTCATCAAAAACAAACTTATAGTTACCAAAGGGGAAAGGCACAGGGGAGGATAAATTAGGAGTCTGGGATTAGCAGATACAAACTACTATATAAAAAATAAACAACTAGGTCCTACTGTATAGCACAGAGAACTATATCCTGTAATAAACCATCATGAAAAAGAATATATATGTGTATATATGTACACACATATATGTATATATATAATTGATTCATTTTGTTGTATACCAGAAACTAACAAGACATTGTAAATCAACTATACTTCAATTAAAAAAAAAAGAAATATAACTTCAGGCATGCTATTTAACGCCTATGGCCCTTACACTTAAAGGGAATATCAGTAGTTAACTTTCTCATTTAGTTATACACTATACACTAAGGATGAAAAATCTGAAAGTGAAATCAAGAAAACACTCCCATTTACCATTGCAACAAAAAGAATAAAATATCTAGGAATAAACCTACCTAAGAGACAAAAGACCTGTATGCAGAAAATTATAAGACACTGATGAAAGAAATTAAAGATGATACAAATAGATGGAGAGATATACCATGTTCTTGGACTGGAAGAATCAACATTGTGAAAATGACTCTACTACCCAAAGCAATCTACAGATTCAATGCAATCCCTATCAAACTACCACTGGCATTTTTCACAGAACTAGAACAAAAAATTTCACAATTTTTATGGAAACACCTAAGACCCCGAATAGCCAAAGCAATCTTGAGAACGAAAAACGGAGCTGGAGGAAGCAGGTTTCCTGACTTCAGATTATACTACAAAGCTACAGTAATCAAGACAGTATGGTACTGGCACAAAAACAGAAATATAGATCAATGGAACAGGATAGAAAGCCCAGAGATAAACCCAAGCACATATGGTCACCTTATCTTTGATAAAGGAGGCAGGAATGTACAGGAGAAAGGACAGCCTCTTCAATAAGTGGTGCTGGGAAAACTGGACAGCTACATGTAAAAGTGTGAGATTAGATCACTCCCTAACACCATACACAAAAATAAGCTCAAAATGGATTAAAGACCTAAATGTAAGGCCAGAAACTATCAAACTCTTAGAGGAAAACATAGGCAGGACACTCTATGACATAAATCACAGCAAGATCCTTTTTGACCCACCTCCTAGAGAAATGGAAATAAAAACAAAAATAAACAAATGGGACCTAATGAAACTTAAAAGCTTTTGCACAGCAAAGGAAACCATAAACAAGACGAAAAGACAACCCTCAGAATGGGAGAAAATATTTGCAAACGAAGCAACTGACAAAGGATTAATCTCCAAAATTTACAAGCAGCTCATGCAGCTTAATAATAAAAAAACAAACAACCCAATCCAAAAATGGGCAGAAGACCTAAATAGACATTTCTCCAAAGAAGATATACAGACTGCCAACAAACACATGCAAGAATGCTCAACATCACTAATCATTAGAGAAATGCAAATCAAAACTACAATGAGATATCATCTCACACCAGT
The DNA here is from genome assembly GCF_951394435.1 of Stenella coeruleoalba. Lineage (NCBI taxonomy): Eukaryota > Metazoa > Chordata > Mammalia > Artiodactyla > Delphinidae > Stenella > Stenella coeruleoalba. The sequence goes on along the minus strand of NC_137147.1, from coordinate 173,726,406 downwards.
CAGAATGGCCATCATCAAAAAATCTAGAAACAATAAATGCTGGAGAGGGTGTGGAGAAAAGGGGACCCTCTTACACTGTTGGTGGGAATGTAAATTGATACAGCCACTGTGGAGAACAGTATGGAGGTTCCTTAAAAAACTACAAATAGAACTACCATATGACCCAGCAATCCCACTACTGGGCATATACCCTGAGAAAACCATAATTCAAAAAGAGTCATGTACCAAAATGTTCATTGCAGCTCTATTTACAATAGCCCAGAGATGGAAACAACCTAAGTGTCCATCATCGGATGAATGGATAAAGAAGATGTGGCACATATATACAATGGAATATTACTCAGCCATAAAAAGAAATGAAATTGAGCTATTTGTAGTGAGGTGGATAGACCTAGAGTCTGTCATACAGAGTGAAGTCAGTCAGAAAGAGAGAGACAAATACCGTATGCTAACACATATATATGGAATTTAAGGGAAAAAAATGTCATGAAAAACCTAGGGGTGAAACAGGAATAAAGACACAGACTTACTAGAGAATGGACTTGAGGCTATGGGGAGGGGGAAGGGTAAACTGTGACAAAGCGAGAGAGAGGCATGGACATATATACACTACCAAACGTAAGGTAGATAGCTAGTGGGAAGCAGCCGCATAGCACAGAGAGATCAGCTCTGTGCTTTGTGACTGCCTGGAGGGGTGGGATAGGGAGGGTGGGAGGGAGGAAGATGCAAGCGGGAAGAGATATGGGAACATATGTATATATATAACTGATTCATTTTGTTTTGAAGCTGAAGCTAACATACCATTGTAAAGCAATTATACTCCAATAAAGATGTTAAAATGAAAAAAAAAAGAAATATAAGTTCAGGCATGCTATTTAACGCCTATGGGCCTTACACTTAAAGGGAATATCAGTAGTTAACTTTCTCATTTAGTTGTCATGAAAATTAAATAAAAGAGACAAAACATTGGAAAAGTATCTGGTCCATAATAAGCACCCAGTAAATATTAACTGTTATTGTTATCACGTATTATTAGCTCATCCAGTTCTCATAATCTTGTAAGTAAACAGGCAGATTATCATTTCCCTTTTGCAGGTAAATAAATTGATCTTGCAGAGGGAAAGTTACTTGAGCATGGACACAGGTAGATGTGGCACACCTGGGCTGAAACCTAAGTCCTTCAATTCCTTCTGTTATAAAGCATCTACTTCTTTCATGTCTGTTCTAAGCACACAGAGGACCACAAGGCAGCCTGCAGAATTCCCATTAATTAATTTTTGCTCTGCAGAAGCAGTGAGCTCTTAACTCGTCTCCATTTAGAATGATAGGTCAGAAAACCAGACAGTGCAAATATTTAGTAACAGAGCCTTCTGAGTCGTTCTAAATGCAACTTGGCAGAACTCACACCCTCGGCCACCCACTGTCTACCAGCACGACACACAGGCAGACACTCCCACAGAGTTACTGCAGGGATGGCTTCAGAGACTAATGTGTCCATCACTGTGGTAAAGTGAAAGGTGAGTGTTGTATCCTAGAGACCAGTCCCAGGTCGGTCTCTCATGAACTCTGAAAGTGGTTAAATCAGTTCACAGCCTGAACCTAGCTTCTTCATCTGTGAAATGGGATAACTATCAGCTTCACCAGGTCAAGTGAACATGCTTTTGTAATCACTTTGTAAACCATAAAAACTGTATAAATATCAGCATTACTGTATTTTTTCAGAACTTTGTGATTGACTAAGAAACTCAGTCAGGTAGTTAATGTAAATAAAGGCTACCCCATATTATATTTGAAAGGAGAAAACATTCAACTATTGATTTTGATGATTTGTTTTTGGTATGCCAAATTTCTTAATTTTTATTATTTTTTTCAACAGTTTCAAATTTCTTAATATTTTAACAGCCTTTCAAAATTTTCATAATCTCTAAGCACTAGAGGAGAAAGCTACTATGAATCATTCTGTTGCTATTATTATTAATAATAGTAATAATACTACAGTGAGCATCTATTGTGGGCTTACCTTAGGCCTGGTAAGCCTAAGTGGTTTATATAATATAGATATATAGATATATGTATATGCATATATATACATACATACATGGTATATAATAGAGATATATAAAGTATCCTTTAATCTTGACAATAACACAATGAGGAAACAGAGTAGTTAAGTATTGTTTACAAGGTCACATGGTGAATTTTTTGTTGAAGACACGATTCAAACTCAGGTATGTAGGACTCCAAAACATGACCCACCACACTCTAATACCTCTCATTATATATGTGATCCAAGGGCTGTGGCCAAGGATTCAGCCTTCACACACACTCCAATCCACGGCTCCTTTCATATTGAAAAGTTAGCATTTAGTGTCATGATAAAATAAAAAGTTGATAAAATTAAATTGTTATGCAAGTAGGCACGTAGAAACACAGGAAAAAGGAACTCACTTTTCATGCAAGGAATCCCTGGCTTGCACCTGGTGAATGTCTCCAGGGACAATTGCTTGAAGGCAGTATTATATCATATAAATAACATGCTCTGTGGAGTTTAAAGAAAAATGTAGGTTCCAACCCTGACTCAGCCACTTTCTAGATCTGTGCTTTTAGGTGTGTCGTTTAATTCCTCCGAGCATCTGTTTTCCTTCCTGTAAAACTGTACTCCTGTCACTGAACTGAATAAGGATCAGGCCGTGTGATGAACGCACATCCCAGTACCTGCACATCACAAATAGGCCTTTTCCTTCTTTCCCCTTCCTGTAACGAAAACAAAGCAATTCTGGTCACCGTGGTTGCCCTGAGTTTTATGTGCGCGTCATGTCCATATATGTGGGCACTTGGTTAAATGTCAAGAGTAAGAGACCTGCAGCTCCAGTTCCATCTTCTCTTGCTATTTGTGAGATCTTCTGCAAGTCGCTTAATCTTCTCAGTTTCTTTTTTTTTTTTTTTCTTTTTTTTTTTGCGGTACGCGGGCCTCTCACTGTTGCGGCCTCTCGCGTTGCGGAGCACAGGCTCCGGACGCGCAGGCTCAGCGGCCATGGCTCACGGGCCCAGCCGCTCCGCGGCATTTGGGATCTTCCCGGACCGGGGCACGAACCCGCGTCCCCTGCATCGGCAGGCGGACTCCCAACCACTGCGCCACCAGGGAAGCCCTATCTTCTAAGTTTCTTAGTCCAGTGAGCTAAAATCTGCATAATCCACAAGATTGGTCAAGTGTGAAATTCCACAGTAGATGTAAAATCATTATCTACAGAACTATCAGATGATATACAGGTGATAGAACTTCTCCTAATCATCATTATGCTACTTTCAATCTTATAACACACTTGTGGTTAGATCATAACTTTTCTGTCAAACACAATGTAGCTCATTACAGAGTGCTTAAAAATCCAGATTTTAATACCAGATGGACATGGGATTGAATTCTGTTTCTGTCACTTATCAACTCTGTGACTTTGACCAGCTCCTAAACCTCTCACAACTTCCGTTTCTTTACGTTTAACTTGGGATAATAATTTTGCCTCCCTCGTAGGGTTGCTGTGAGAATAAAATGAGATAATGCATGTAGATTGCCTGTCACAGGTGTGTGCTCAGTAAATGCTACCTATGATTATATCATCCTCATTATTATCATGACCACAGGCCCAGGGATTCCATGAGAAAAAATACATTAAAACCAGGCATTCTGAATTCCAGCCCCGGCACCGGCACTTACCAGCTGTTTAACTCTGAACAAGTGACTTAACCTCCGTGAGCTTCAGTTTTCTCATCTGGAAAGGGGACCAATGTCTACCTAAGTAGCAATATCTGTTGGTCTGTTCGGTTTTAGGAATAAATGACATAATGCATGTGAAGACGTTAACCAGGCAGGCAGTAAATGTACAATAAGGATAATTATCTGAGGCTATAGAATTAGTGAGAGGGGGTATAAAAGGCTCTGGGGCTCCCTGCAGTGAAAGAAATTTCCCTTTCCTCCAGCTGAGAATCATCCCTGAGATTCTGTCATGTTTTTCAGATGACAAGCCCGAGGGAAAGCCAGATGGTTCAGGCACAAAACCAGAGCCAGAGCTCCCCAAATTCCTAAACCTTGTGGGCAAGGAGGTCATTGAGAACGCAGTGGGGTTCATCCTCCGTTCCATGACCAGGAGCACCTAAAAACAAACCTTGCTTCGGTCCACTTCATTGTTGGCAGTGACCACATTGCGTTAAAATGAGAGAGAAATGAAATTACATGCATGCCAATGTATTGTTTAATTGAAAAGGGTTGCCTACCTTAAGATACATTGTATTTGCATCTGAATGAGTTTCCCTGAACTCTTTTGGTCTTTTGGGGTTCCTTCCACATGGAATTTATGGAACAAGGGGTTCCATAAAATATTTTTTATTTCAGGACCAAGTAGGGAGGAAGAAGAGCATTGGACCACAAGACAGAAAGCTGGGTTCTGGTCCTGACACATGTGCTACTTACTGGGGGACCTGGGGTCAGGATCTCCCTCTCCCAGTGCCTCAGTCTGCTCTTCTGTAAAGTTAAAGGAATAAAGGACCAACCCAGTGCAGATACTGTAATTCTTTGGTGAAGGGGGTGGGTAGTGATGTGTTCATTAATGAGAGGGGTGATGCGTCCTGCCTTTATGTTCTAGCTTGAGTAACTCAGGAGGCTTAGCAGAGACAGTAGCCAATCTCCCGCAGAGAGACAATCTTGAGAACTTCTCTTATTAGGGTTTGCTTTGATCACGAGGAATTGCCTTGATGCCAGACTGCACAGCCCAGAATCTTCCCATTGTTTTCAACCTGCTTCCAAGCTCCTGTGCCCAACTCCTAATGCATCCTACCCAAGAGTACACAGCTCTGATTTTTACTTCTACTTGACCCACTTCTTCATTGTCTCCCAAATTTCAGTTCTTAAGAATCCAATTCATTCTTCTGAGTTACTAGGTGCTTTCGATCTCCACCTCTGCAACACATCGCCTTCTTTTTGATAGAGCAACACACAGTCTCTCCCAGCTGGCTGGGATGGAGCGACATACAACCCTCTCCAGGCCGGCCAAGTGAAAGAACTTTGATTTTAAAAAGAATGGGAAAGTACATAGTGGTAAAAAAAAAAAAAAAAAAAAGTACTAATGTGTACTGTATCACTAATCTTCAGAATTTGAGAAGCCCAATTTTTAGATAATGAAAATCCTTTGTTTATATGTTTATTATTAAAAGATTTTTAGTAAATAAAGAATGAGAGGTAGCTGAGGAGTAAATGCCTGACAATGATAGAATGATATTACCTGGTCTCCAGACACATTGCCTATGTTTGCTGGATAGTTCCCTTTGGAGGTCCTGTAAGCAATTCATGTTTAATATGCTCCAGTAGCATTATTTTATTTTTTCTCCTATTTCCCAGTCCCTTGTGGTTCCTGTTCCATTTATGATACCATTGATTATGATATCAAGGAAATCAGGACCCATTTGCTAAACTTCTCTTTCCTTATCCTATTTTAATCGATTAGGGGAAATAACAAGCATTTTGCCTCCAAAATTATTTTTAGAATAATTCAAATTGTTTTAAGTAGTGTATGAAATACTTGCATTGCTGCAACATTAGTTTCTTCCTTTAGTCTTATTCTCACTTGAATCCATTCTCCCCACCATCATCGATCCAAAATAGAATATTGTTACTCAAACTTTATAGAAAAGCCCAGATCTTTGAGGCTGACATATATATTAGCACAGGATAAATATGATAAATGTTAAAATATGCTATATGATACTTCACAAGCTATACACTAATAACTTATTCTAATTAAATAATTTAAAATCTATTCTTAATTAACTATACAGATTTGAAACAGAAGAAGGAAAAGGAAGACGCAACGTCAGGAGTCAGACCGTTTTCAAGTTCTGGGTCTACCAGTTACTAAGTTAATATGGCTACCCTCAGCATTGCTGTGTTTACCTGTGAAATTCAAATGGTAGAGTATGTAGTTCCTAACAGTAGGAAAGAGACTAATCTTAAAGTAATTAATTAATTAATTAGAAAAGCATACCTTACGAGATGTTTATAGGGCCTCAGATTATACTATAGTTGCAAACATTTTACAGGAAGTTACTATAGCTATGGATGATTTAATATCTAAGTCACATAGACAAGAGATGCCAAAATTCAACTTTATGTCTGTAATGTGAAGTAAGCCTATGTAATCGAGATATTGTGATTATGTAGTAAAATCAAAATGAGAAAATCGAGTCAGATGATTTCTCAGGCTCATCAAATATCTAAAATTTGGAGCCTGATGCATATACCTGTGTTACATTAACAGTTTAAACTGTCATCTTAACACAACTTTGTCTGCATTTTGAGAAATGGCCACCAGAGGGCAGGAAGAACCAGCCTACAAGGTCCACAGGATTATATTAGAATAAATATTTTCAACTAATTATCATATACAGGCACACCTAGGAGATATTGTGGGTTTGGTTCCAGATCACCATAATAAAGAGAGTCACACAAATATTTTGGTTTCTTAGTGCATATAAAAGTTATGTTTAGGGACTTCCCTGGTGGCGCAGTGGTTGAGAATCCGCCTGCCAATGCAGGGGACACGGGTTCGATCCCTGGGCCAGGAATATCCCACATGCCGCAGAGCAACTAAGCCCATGTGCCACAACTACTGAGCCTGTGCTCTAGAGCTCGTGAGCCACAACTACTGATCCCATGAACCACAACTACTGAGCCCACGCACCACAACTACTGAAGCCCACATGCTCTAGGGCCTGCGTGTTGCAACTACTGAGCCCGCGTGCTGCAACTACTGAAGCCTGCACACCTAGAGTCTGTGCTCTGCAACAAGAGAAGCCACCGCAATAAGAAGGCTGCACACCACAAGGAAGAGTAGCCCCTCCTCACCACAACTAGAGAAAGCCCGCAAGCAGCAATGAAGACCCAAAGCAGTCAAAAATAATTTAAAAACTTAAAATAAATTAAGAATTAAAAAAATGATTTAAAAAGTTATGTTTACACTATACTGCAGTCTATTAAGTGTACAATAGCATTATGTCTAAAAAAACTAATATACATACCTTAATTAAAATGCTTCACTTCACTGTACGGTAGAAACTAACACAACATTGTAAAACAACTATACTCCAATTTAAAAAAAAATGCTGTACTGATAAAAAATTCTAACCATCATATGACAATGTAGGTGTGCCACAAACCTTCAACTTGTAAAAAATGCAATATCTGCAAAGCACAATAAAGAGAAGTACAATAAAATGAAGTATGATGTCTGTAATTATTATATAATTATTTTCCTCAGTTGTGATTTCTAAATAAGTCATGTTATTCATCTATACAGGGTCACATAAGTATATAGTTACTTATGTAAATATTTCCAACGCTCAAGTAAAGCACATTCTAAATAATAATCTACTTGACTTACAATTTGTGAACTTTCTCTATATCTACTATAAATAAAATAATGATTTTAAAATGTATTTATAAAAAATACATGTTATTGCTAAAATTTTTGCCTACTCAAGGAAATATAAAAATGACTTTCTCATATTGCTTCTTATTATGAACTAGTTCAGAAAATTATAAAATAGACATGCACCGATTTATTATATAATATATAATATATATTATAATATAATCAATATATTATAAAAATAAACTCACAACATCCACATTTAAAAAAAAATTCGATCTCCTGAAACATTGTTCCATTCAACAAGTCATCACTGTTAAGTTTCCTATATAGTCCAAAAATATTCTATGCATATCAAACATATCAATGCATATATAGAAGTATATGTGTTATATTCATCAAATCTTAAACCTTGCTTTTTTCACTGAGCATGGGGCCCTGAACACTTTCCCTATGAGCAAGTGTAGATATACCACACGGATTTTACAAGTGGTAGAGTATTTCTTTCTAGGGATGTTTCAATAATTTCTTTAATTAAGTCTCTAGTCCTCCATTTTAAGGCATATAGACAACATGAGTTCTAGTATACAAACCAATGTGTGTACACTCCAGAATACAAAACTCAAGTGCATTTAAAAATGAATTATTTCCTTTGAATCAACTTAATTCCAACCAGGCTGATGAAAAGCTAAATCTGATCACTAACTAAAGGTGAATTTTCTCTGTTCTTTTCCCACTTACGAATTTTCTGCTGTTTTTGTGCCAGACTTGGAACAGGACATCCTCCTGAAGACTGTGAATCCTCTCTGAGGGCTGGTCCTGCAAAACCAGGGGACAAAGCGGCCATCAGGCTTGGGGAAAAGCCCTCCCTCACACCCCTCACAGCGCTGCAGGTGCAGAGGGAGGGGACTCTGCCTTGATCCATTTCCAAAGCTCTCCCTTTGCCCTCTTGTGTCCAGGACAGTTAGTGTCCTTCACTGAATACATTCCAAGGACTTGAAAAGCCTCTGACTTCTGGAGGCTCCTTTCACTTTTCTTCTCTATCCAGGCGTCTCAGACAACAAATTAGAAAGCCTAACTCCAGCAGAAAATGAAGGAAGAGGGAAGAAGCAAAAGGAAAGAAGAGATGCATACATTCAAACATTTAGTTTATCTCTTTTTTTTTTTCTAGTTCACACAGTGCTGCAATGAAGAACTGTTGAATCAAAGGTAACGGTATTCACAGCTTTGAAATGGTCACAATGCCATCCAAAGAGGATGCATCAAGGTAGGTTCCCATCAGTAATGCACAAGGGCCTTTCCCCACATTCCCATGTGTATGTGGTAAAGTTTTAAAATGTATTAATATGTAAGCTACTTTAATGTAGTCTAAGGTTGCAATTATTTCATTATACTTGATATCAGTACATTTTCATGTGTTTATATCTTTGCCATTCATATTATTCTCCTTTTAAAATTTTCTGTAATTCTTCCTCAAGAAATTCGAAGGGGCCTATAAGAAGCCATAACAGGGTAGTTCAGATTAAGATTTTATAAAGGTATTCAAATAATTTAGAGAAAAGGACAAAGACATTCTAGCCATCTGGAATTAAATTGAGTTGTAAATCTGGCTAGAAGACATAAGGGCTGATATATAATATCAATGATATTTGATACCTGATATCTAATAAATGAATCTTTTTGTATTATTGTGAAGAAAGAAAACTTTGCTTAGGACAGAAATTCACAAAAATTATCTTGTAGTCCTATAATGTAGGTTACCTTTCCTATTAACCAAACAAACGATGACAAAAACAAAATTGTAGTAAAGATAAAAAATGAGATGTGGTTTTCCATACCTGAAGAATACAAAATTCATAGAACTAAAATACTAGGTGTAATGGAGTAATGTTAGCATCTAATGGCATAACAGCCCTCCTTTTTGCCCCTCCCTCCAAATTTGAGACCTAAAATTCAGAATCTATCCATGAACAAAAGTGCCTCTGTGGGAGTTGTGGCATCTGGCATCATATGCCAAGGGACCCAGGAAGAGTCTTGCCTACCTGTGCATACGGAACTTGGTACAGGCTGTGGAACCAGCAGGAACCAGTGAAGTAGCCCCAGCCCCATCCACTCTCGGCCATAGTTGGGGAAAACCTGGAGAGTACTGATTTGGGCAGACAGCCACAGATGAGAGAGGCTTTTTTGAAATCCAGGCTTCCTGGGCAAAGATTCAGCCTGCTATCAGAGCAAAACCAAACCAAAACAAAGCAAAACGAGTTTGGATGCACTGGAGAGGGTAAGAGGAACTTTGCAAGGTCTGCCCCTCCACAAGACAGAACAGCAGAGGGCCAAACAAGCTGGCAGTGAACTCTCCTGTGAGGAAAGAGAGATAGGTGAGAGAATGCCCAGCTTCCCAGCTGTGCAGGACAATGCTGGAGAAACCCATTTCTCTCCTGCTGTGCCCAGAATATTGAGGCAGATCTCCACAACTCTGGAGCGGAAGGAAATCAAGAAAAGGGTAGATAAGAAATATTGCAGAGCAGTAAAAGGACACTGTTACTACTGAATGCTTTCTGAACTCCAGCAGTAAGCCTTCCCACAAGCTTCTGGGCAAACCTTACCTGAGGATTTGCCCCACCTGGCCTGCAGACACCCCCAGTGCACCACATGTTAAACCCACCATGCAGCCAGCTCTTTTAGGTACTCCTGAGTGTGACAGTGAGAGCCAGCACAAACAAACAGGAAGTTCATGCATAAAACAGGCCAGGGTCTGTGGGCAGGGAGAAACTGCAAATTTGAGCTGTAGTGACGCCTTCTGGAAAACCAGCAGCCAGCCTGATGAGTAGTAAGATCTAAAGAAAAGATACAAGCTTGAGAATCATGCTACCAGAGGGAGCAAGACGCATGGGTCAGGTGTATTCATTCAAGGTCAGAGAAAGTCCCAGATATAAGCAGGACCAACAAAAAGCACATTCCACCTGAAGGCAACTAGTAAAGATTTGAGAGGTAACTTCTACTTTAAATGCAAAAACAGCAACACAAACTTCAAGGAATATGAAAAATCAAGGAAACATAAAATCACCAAAAACCCTCCCCCCCAAAATCCTCAGTATGCCACCAGTTAGTTAAACAAAGACACAGAATCCTGTGATTTACCTTATGAAGAATTCAAAATAGTTGTTTTGAGGAAACTAAATGAGCTGCAAGAAAACAGAAAGACAACTTAATGAAATCAGAAAAACAATACATTAACAAAAAGAGAAATTTAAAAGAGAGATACAAAAAAGAAACAACAGAAGTTCTGAAGGTGAAGAACTCAGTGAATGAAGTGAAGAATGTAAGGGAGAGCATCAGTAGCAGAATAGACAAAACAGAAGATAGAATCAGTGAGCTAGAGGATAGGAACTTTGACATAACTGAGTCAGAGGAGAAAAAAAAATAATGGAAAAAGCCTATGTGATCAATGGGATCAAACAATCCAGTATCAGAAACATGGGAGATTCAGAAGAAGAGAGGGGCAGAGAGATTTTTAAAAGAAACAATAGCTGTAAACCTGGGAAAACTTGGACATCCAAGTTCATGAAGCTAATAGAGCACCCCATTATCTCAATTCAAAACAACCTTCTCCAAGAGACATTATAATTAAACTGTCAAAAATCAAAGACAAAGAAAGAATTCTAAATGCATTAAGAGGAAAAAGATTGTAACTTACAAAGGAACTCCCATGAGGCTATCAGTGGATTTCTCAGAGGAAACCCTACAGGCCAGGAGAGAGGGGAAGGATATATTCAAAGTGTTGGAAGAAAAAAAATTGCCACCCAAGAATACTCTCTCCAGCAAAATCATCCTTCAGAAATGAAAGAGAAATAAGACTTTCCCCAGAAAAACAATATTTATATCATAAATATAATATTAAAAAGAGGTGAATTATGACATTAAAAAAGTAAGGGGGAGGGAGTAAAGGGTAGAGTTTTTGTATGTAATGAAAGTTCATTTGATAACACTTTAAATGGACTGTTTGATCTATAAGATGTTCTATGTAAGCTTAATGGTAGCCACAAAGCAAAAACCTAGGGATTCATATAACCGTCATAAATATATACACACTCAACATCAGAGCACCTAAATATATGAAGCAAATACTAACAGATCTGAAGAGAGAAATAGACCATAATACAATAACACTAGGGGACTTCATTACCCCATCTTCAACAATGTGTAGGTCATCCAGACAGAAAACCAACAAACTTTGAATTTGCACTATACATCAGAACAAGTGGTCCTAACAGACATATACAGAACATTCCACCATATAGCAGCATAATACACATTCTTCTCAAGCACACACAGAACACTCTCCAGAACAGATCATTTGATAGGCCATAAAACAAGTCTTAGAAAATGTAAGATTGAAATCATACCAAGTATCTTTTTGACCACATGGTATGAAACTAGAAGTCGAAAAAGGAAAGATGGAAATTTTACAAACATGTGGAAACTAAACAACATACTACTGAAAAACCAATAGGCCAAAGAATTTTTTGGATCCGTCTCCTAGAGTAATGGAAATAAAAACAAAAATAAACAAATGGGACTTAATTAAACTTAAAAGATTTTGCACAGCAAAGGAAACCATAAACAAAACGAAAAGACATCCTACAGACTGGGAGAAAATATTTGCAAATGATGCTACTGACAGGGATTAATTTCCAAAATATACAAACAGCCCATACAGGTAATATCAAAAAACAAACAAACGAACAAAAAACCCAATCAAAAAATGGGTAGAAGACCTAAATAGACATTTCTCCAAAGAAGACATACAGATGGCCAACAAGCACATGGAAAGATGCTCAGTATTGCTAATTATTAGAGAAATGCCGATAAAAACTACAATAAGGTATCACCTCACATCAGTCAGAATGGCTATCATTAAAATGTGTACATAAATGCTCGAGCGAGAGAGTCTGGGGGAGAATGGATACACGTATACGTATGGCTGAGTTGCTTTGCTGTGCACCTGAAACTATCACAACATTGTTAATCGGCTATACTCCAATATAAAATAAAAAGTTAAAAAAAAATGTTTGAGTGGGTGTGGAGAAAAAGGAACCTCCGACTCTGCTGGTGGGAATGTAAATGGTGCAGCCACTATGAAGAACAGTATGGCGTTTCCTTAAAAAAAATAAAACAAGAGTTACCATATGAGCCTGCAATCCCACTACTGGGCATATATCTGGACAAAATTATAATTAAAAAAATACAAGTACCCCAATGTTCACTGCAGCACTATTTACAACAGCCAAGACATGGAAGCAACCTAAATGTCCATCGACAGATGAATGGATAAAGATCTGGTACATATATACAATGGAATACTGATCAGCCATTAAAAAAAAGGATGAAATAATGCCATTTGCAGCTACATGGATGGACCTAGAGATTATCATACTAAATGAAGTAAGTCAGACAGAGAAAGACAAATATTGTATGATATCACTTATATGTGGAATCTAAAAAAAAATCATACAAATGAACTTATTTACAAAACAGAAATAGACTCACATACATAGAAAACAAACTTATGGCTACCAAAAGGGAGAGAGATAAATCAGAGTTTGGGATTAACATATACACACTACTATATATAAAATAGGTAAACAACAAGGACCTACTGTATAGCACAGAGAACTCTATTCAATATTCTGTACTAACCTATAATGGAAAAGATTGAAAAAGTAAAAAAAATATATATATATATAAAACTGAATCACTCTGGTGTGCACCTGAAACTAAGACAATTTTGTAAATTAACTATACTTCAATTAAAAATATTAAAAAATACACAGGGAACCAAAAAGCACACTTTCCATACTTAACAAATAAAAATATATACATACATTAAAAAAAAGAAAATGATCTCTAAATGAGTCTGCATCCCTGAAAGAAAACATGAACATGCCTGCCTACCCACATCTTCACTAATATTTGTTATGCTGCAACTTTCTAAAATTTATTAATGTGTCTGTAAAGTGTTATTTTGTGTTGCTTACCTGATTATATATTTTTTAATCCATTAGTGTTGTCCCTACCTTGAAATACCTATTCATACTCCTTGTTCTCTATTCTGTTGGATTTCCCAAATTTTTTCTCATTAGTATTAAAAGAATTCCTTAAACAGGAATCATTTCTGTTATAGAAAGGGATAATGTGTGTCAAAGATTTCTAATTTATTTTCAAAACTTTCTCTCCCCTTTTTCTCATAGAAACTGGAACAATATTTTTAGCTGACAGCATTATTATTCAGGTAAAGACTATATTCCTCAGCCTCCCTTGCAGCTCAGTGTGGCCATGGAACTTAAATTAGAGAAGGTAAGATACGGGCAGAATTGCTGTGTGTCTGTGATTTCCCAGAGTTGGTAGTTGTGTTTCCTCAAAGGCACATTTGGCCATAAGTAAATGAGCCATATTCTAGCTGGAGCTGGAGAAGTATGGTTCCTATTAACTCCTGAAGTGGAGTTGCCACACCAAACCTGGATGGTCAACTTAACGTCTAATTCTATATGAGCAAGAAATACACTTGCTGAATTCACTTGCTGAATTCACTGAATAACACTTATCTTGAGTGTTATCTGTCACTTGTAAATGAACACGATTCTAAGTAACTGAGGTGATTACATACATGTAGTCTATAAATAGAGATTGTAGAGGAATATCATAAATCATATGTGTATTGTCACCTTGCCAGTCATGAATCAATTAAGGTGTTTTTAACTTTCACGTTTAAGTACTTTGACTATGGTGTTTGACACGTGTTTCTATTTTTATCCTTATCAAATGTGAGACCAGTAAGTGGGTGGCTGAGCTAAACAAGGGGAGCTCTTTCCCGGAGCGTGCAGTGTGTCTGGATTCACGTCACCGTGCAGCATCAGTGCCGTTGGCGACACAGTCAGAGAACACAAGAGAAAAGGGAAATAAAGACACAGCTCTCAATGCTAACATGAGTATTTCCTTAAATTTAAGTGAACAGGAAAATATAGGTATAAATTAGAAACAGGGAGTCCAAAAACAGTCTTTTAAATGAGGTCACATAAACTATGTGGAAAAATTCATTTAAAATATTGAACTCTGTCCACAGTTGTGTGCGCCTCTGCACAGCAGGTCTCCTTTCTTGAAAGGCAATGCATTTCCTATGAGTTTTTTCTTTCTCCTTTCTCAGAAGCTTCATGTGAAAGCAGAAAACTCACAGGAAGTCATCTGGAGACTGACCCGGTGCTTTTCTCCACCGCCATGTCACCAAGGCACTGCACCAGCGGACCCTGTGCCAGTGTAGACGGCTGGGTTCCCATCTTCAGTCGAGGGAGGACAGGGGGAAGGCAGGCATGATGAAAATCTTCTTCAAATCACTTGCTTAAGGAATACATTTAACATTCAAACAAAAAGAAGTTGGAGATCTTACAGAAACATGTTGGATCACATATCAAGCTTATTATCAGTTTTAAATATTTGAAGATGTGTACAGATCTATGAATCTACTTTCATCAAAAGTATTGCTTTTGGGCTTCCCTGGTGGCGCAGTGGTTGGGAGTCCGCCTGCCGATGCAGGGGATGCGGGTTCGTGCCCCGGTCCCGCAAGATCCCATATGCCGCCGAGCGGCTGGGCCCGTGAGCCATGGTCGCTGGGCCTGCGCGTCCGCGGCCTGTGCTCCGCAACTGGAGAGGCTGCAGCAGTGAGAGGCCCGCGTGCCGCAGGAAAAAAAAAAGTATTGCTTTGGTTGTAGTGGTCAGCAGTATTCTTTTATGAGGCGGCATTATTCTTAAGCAACTATCCTCTTAGATTCTTAGCCTTCTTCACTTTTAACAGCTTAACACATCTTCCAAGTAGTCCTTGAAATAGTTTTTCTGGTTTGGCTATTAATTTAGATGACGTCTATGGCCCCCTTCAACTCTGAAACTCTCTGATCTGGATCCATTGGGCTGAATCATGTCTAAGGAAGCCAAGGTCATCCAATGACTTCACCCAGGTCCTTTACCCTGGTCTCTGGTACTAAAGTTGGCTGGTCGTTTTGAAAATGCTTGTAGACAAATGCCTCAGGATTCCTGCCCTGCTAATGCAGAGTCAATCATTACTACTAATAGAAATGACATCGTTTTGTTTTATTCAATGGTGTTAACTTAGCAAACATTTATTGAGCACTTCTTCTGGGCAAGACATTAAGGAATATACAAAATTATAATAAATGAGCTTGACCTTAAGAAGCTTAAGGAAAATATGACATATTCACAAATCACCACAAATTAAGGCATTAATATAATAATACAATAAGAGAAGAGAGGAAACTACTTTTGTAAACATGTTCTACGGGATGGAACATTTGGACCTTCAAAGGTGGCTCAAATTTCAAAAAGGAGGGTATCTCTCTGACTGAAAGTCTTTAGTTGACATATTAAAGTCTTTTAGTCAGAGGTACCAGCAGAAAAAGTAGTTTTGAGGTAAGGATAAGAATTTTCAAAACGTGTTTTCCTTCAGATTTTATAAAAGTACATTTATCCATTAAAAGTGAAGTGCTTATCTAAGCGAACATTTTGTGAAAGAATTAATCAGGCTCGGAAAACTCATTCTTCCATCTTACCACAGAAATGAATCATTGTAATTTAATTATTTAAGTAACTACTGTTATTAATTATTGCCTTTTTTGGGTGAAGGACAGCACTTTATAGAATACCTAGTTTACTTATTACCTTAAGGATCATCCAATAAGCATTTATGAAGTTTTATCTTTTTTTGTCTTCAGTGGTGCTTCTCAAACTACCCATTGTGAAGGCCTATTACATTTTGTAAAATGTAATAAAAACACTGTGGCAATGTCATACTGCTACAAAATTTTCCAAATTCATACTCTCAGTTACTGCACAAATTCGTTGCAGATTAGTACATGCTGTCTTAGTACTATTTAAATGACTACATTAAGTAATGAGTTGATGCAAAAAAAATAACAAGATTTTGTCACCATCACAGACGTGACCAAGTGGAAAATACAGCATAAGGCACAAGTGCTAAAGGGAGATGAGAACGGGAAGAAATAAAGACAGCTAACATTTTAAAACTAGGCCTTGTGGGATGGGTAGAATCTGAAAAGAAACAACATTCTAAATGAAGGAAATGAAGCAATGCTTTGTGTTGGAGGGGAGCATGGGGTTTGGACTACAATAAGGGGTCATTTTCCACCAGATGCTTTAGAAATGAAGGACCTCCAAGTGCTGTCATGACACAAAAAACTGTTCAGGGCCCCAGTTTCTGAACTTTGGCTCAAATACTGCTTAGTTCATGGACCTCACAGCCTCGCCCTCCCCATCCCCAATGTGCAGCTCCACTAGCGGAAAGACGTCTGCATGCAGAGGAGGGTGAGTTTATTTCATGCTTAGCTCTCTCCAATACAATTTCACATTCAGAATATAAAGAAAGACAGACAAAAAGCTAGCCCAAACTTTTAAATTATGGTCCATTTCATACTAAAAGTTATACAATGCTTATAACAAACTTTGTTTTAAAAAGTATATTCAACAAACCTTGCGTGTAAAACAATGAAAGCCCTTTGCCTACAAAATATAAAAGGATTTACGATGAAGTACTCTTACCAGTAAACCTGGAACGTATTCCTGTAGTTCACTGGCTTGACTTGAACAATAGTGTGTCTAAGACTCATGGCTTCTTCTTACCACCAAGTGGCAGCAAAACCCAGGTGATGACACAGGTGTACTAAGGGGAGCTTTTCACACTCTACTTTTAAAAGGAACTGATGTGAGATTGGATTTTAAACTTCCACATTAAGAACAGATGATGGAAAGGAAGGGGGAGAGACAGAATGAAACAGAGAGATCTGAATAAAATATTTGCTTTACCACTCATCTTTAAAAATGACATGGAATGCCAATTTCAAGATCACTTAATCTTTAAAACCACTGCATCTGAACACTGTCATTACAAACATGCTGACTGTCAGTTCCCTGTGGTAGGTCTCCCCTCTTGCCTATATTTTTCACCCCATTACACTTGACCCTTGCAGGGTGTTACCCTCCGGTGTCCTCACTAACTAGGACGCATTCCCTCCTTTAGTGTCTGAGCTTCAGGTCACCACTCCCCTTACCACCCTTTCGATCACTTCTGGAGGCTCTGGCCGAAGTGTTCATGGGCAGGTCAGCTGGCTGACCTCTTTCTAAACGCACACCCATCACTCAGGTCCCTTTTAATTTCCTCAGTGGGGTCATCATAATTTTCATGCCTCATGTCAACAGAGTGAATGTTTTCTTGATTCTTGTTTTTTTTTTAACAAAAATTTCATGCTCTTTAAAATTTAATTGCACTTCTTGGACTAAAATTTTCCTTTTAGAAAATCTACTCAATATTCTGTAATAACCTATATGGGAAAAGAATCTGAAAAAGAATGGGTATATGTATATGTATAACTAGATCACTTTCCTGTACACCTGAAACTAACACAATATTGTAAATCAACACAATATTATAAATCAATTACACTCCAATATACAATAAAAATTAAAAAATTTAAGGGAATTCCCTGGCGGTCCAGTGGTTAGGACTCTGCACTCTCATTGCTGAGGGCCCAGGTTCAATCCCTGGTTGGGGAACTGAGATCCCACAAGCTGCATGGCGTGGCCAAAAAAATAAAAATAAATAAATAATGTGCATAACAAAAATTTTAAATGTGTTTATGAAAAAATTTTCCTTTTTATTTTTTAACTGAGAGTATGGTTTTCTTCTGAACTATTCTTTTCCATTTATGCTCTATGATGTTTTTAAATCCCAAAAGTTGTTTTTTTATTTTGTTGTTTGATTGCTTTAATTATTTTTTTGTCTGTTGTTTCTCTTTGAAATGAGTTAGGCCTGGTGATTGCCAATAAACTGCATGGGTACCTTCTCCTTGGCTGGGCTCCAATTACTATCCACCTGATTGCTATTTTAATCCTCATTTCAGACCTGAAACTAAAGGGTTGAATGATTATCACAGCTCCTAGCCAAATTCTTAGTGTTTGTCATTGATTTTATGCAGTTCTGAAGGATAGATGAAAATACATATGTTCCTGCTTAGTTATGTGAATGTATGTGGGAGAATTTAGTTATAAATGATTTGAAGCACACTGTAACTTGTACATTCTTAAAAAGCAGAGCAAGAAAAAAGTACAGCCCATAAAAATAGAGCTACCATATGATCCAGGGATCCTACCCCTGGACACATATCTGGAGAAAATTATAATTTTGAAAAGATACATACACCCCAAAGTTCATAGCAGCACTATTTACAATAGCCAAGACATGGAAGCAACCTAAATGTCCATCGAAAGATGAATGGATAAAGAAGATGTGGTGTATACATATATATACACACACACAATGGAATATTACTGAGGCATAAAAATGAATGAAATAATGCCATTTGCAGCAACATGGATGGACCTAGAGATTATCATACTAAGTGAAGGAAGTCAAAGACAAATATCATATGATATTGCTTATATGTGGAATCTAAAAAAAATGATATAAATGAACTTATATACAAAACAGAAATAGACCCACAGACATAGAAAACAAACTTATGGTTACCAAAGGGGAAAGGGGGGAGGGATAAATTAGGAGTTTGGGAATAACATATACACACTACTATGTATAATACAGATAACCAACAAGGTCCTACTGTATAGCACATGGAACTATACTTAATATTTTGTAATAACCTATAAGGGAAAAGAATCTGAAAAAGAATATATATACACATACATATACATATATATAAAACTGAATCACTTTGCTGTACACCTGAAACTAACACAACATTGTAAATCAACTATACTTCAATAAAAAAATGGTTTTCAAAAAAGAAAAAGTACAGCCCATGCCCAAACAGCACAGGCACCTCCTGTTATTTACCTTTTCCTTCCAATCCTAGTGTTCAAATGCAGGACTACTTCTATCCCTGATGGCTTTGCATCGGTGGGATGTGGTTTTAACATAAATGGAGAAAATCGTATACTAATGGACTATTAAGAAATGTGGGGCAGGAAATAAATAGCCTTGGGTGGGTAGAGACATAGGAAGCACTTTCTATACATGGTTAGTGAAGGCCCACATCCCTGAGGAGATGTGTAGCCTGTCAGGGTGTACAAGACCCCTTTGCCCTTCTCTAACCAGCCCCAGTATTTTGTCATTGGCTCTATCTCCACCTTGCAATGAGAAATCCTCATAGTTTCTGACAGAACAATGACCCAGTGCCCTAGTTTATATACGGTTGTAATCTGCCTTTCTTTACATATTGTCATGAGTATTTTCATTGGAAACTTTGGGAAGTGGTAGTCAGGGGCCACTAACAGCTCATCATCTTAATTAATAAATTAGCTTCTTTGTAAGTAGTCTTTAAGAAAAACCCCTTGTATTATTGAACAAAATTTATTTAACAAAAGGACAGGTGTGCATGATATGATGATTTGAAAGCAATCACATTGTTAAAACAGTTGTAGTTTTGTAATTAAAATCTAGAACTCACACTCTAAATGGTTCAAAACCAAGATATATTCAGGAACCTTTTGTGCCGGGGAGGACTGTCACCACCACCACTATCAACATCATCACGGACTTTCTCATTGATGCACATTTTATCACAACAGTTGTAAACATGTTATATTTACATGCTATTTAATTATCTCAAAATGCTATCAGGTGGGTGCTATTATTATCCCTTCTTGACAGATGCAGCAAATGAGTTAAAGAGTAACAAAGTAAATTGATAAGCGTCATACAAGTGGATAGATCCAGCAGGTGACCTGTGCTCTAAGCTAGCATGACCGAGCAGGGACTTAGAAATGGTTATTAAGGGATGAATATTACTAAGTAAGACATTCTCAAACCAGGGAGGGCAGGTTAAAACGCTTATTCGGGGAGTTTTCTAAAAAACGTTTGTGCTGGGCTACCAAGCCTGCTCTACTCTGAGAATATTGCAGAGTCTGGTCATAGGGTAGGTGTGGGGATTTTTTTTTTAATGCTCCCAGGTGATTCTTCTTAACCCTTATTCTTTCCTAGTTAAAGCCATAGTCCTTTAAGAAAAGGAGTTAACTGACCACTGGAGCAGTGCTTCTCATATTTAAACGAGCATCAACTCAGTGAATCAACTGAAAATTTTGATACAATGCAAAATCTAATTCATAAATTTGGGATGGGGCCAGAGACTCTGCATTCCTAAAAACTTCTAAGCAATATCGCTGCTGCCCGTCCAACGACCACTCTGAGTAGCAAGGATCTAGATTGCTTGAAACTTGGCTGCTAATCTGGACCAATTACTATTGTATCATCAATGTAATGGACCAGAATAACATTATGTGAGATATTAAGGTGATCATGTTCAACACTATACTCAGTTGCGTTATCTAGTTATTCTTATTCTTATCTAGTTGTTATCTTATTCTTATCTAGTTGTTCTTATATTATTTTAATAGGTACACTTTTTATCTGAACCTTTAAAAGAATCTTGTTACATTCCTTTTTCTCACTTAAAATTTTAACTGAACTTTGTTTTGCATGATGATTTGATTTGAGTTCTATTTTTTTGTGTATCTTAGTAGAGAGTGGTCTCAAAGGGTTGAATCTAAATGATGACTGGTATTGCATTCACTTATATGATGGTATTATTTCTTTAATTTGGGGACTAAAATTTTATTTATGTGAAATATAGATAATTTGGAAATGGCATGGTTTGAACTGCTATTAACTCCTTAAAAGCATGTATATTAATATTTATTGTCTGCATTACCTGGAAATTCAAACTGCATGGAAATAATTAGTCTATAGGTTTGAAGAACAACCTTAACTATCAATAGACTTTCAAATATGCAAAAAGATACTGTGCAGAATATTGGTAAGCGACATTTCCATTGCTATCAATGACATCTATCAACATTTCCGTTTCTATCAACCTTTATAATGTAAAGGTTGATTTTGCAAAGAATCAACTGATTAAGAAATTGGGACCGTTTGCATTTCTTTCAAGTTTCTGAAGAGTTGGTGATTCCCGGTGTCCTGGAAGCACTGCCACATCACGCAGGGCTCTGCACTAGAAACAACGTGGCCCTGACCACTCTTCATGTTTGGATTTTGATTTTCCTCCAATGGCCCTCCTCAGTTGTTGCCCATATTTTTAAAACTGGCTCCTTAGACTTCCAGTCAGTTCTAGGAAATCCATGATATTCATCCCATAAATTAAGTTTCTGTTTAGAACAACTAGATTCTCTTTCTGTTTGCCAATCAGGCATCTTAGAACGGCTTCAGCTGGGTCATTTGGGCTTGTTTCTTGTAACCAAAGAACTTTCACTTTGGCAGCCCTTTGGACTTCTGTCAAATAAAAACACCACAATGAACGGAAAGCCAGACACTCCTCTCACATTTTTTCCAAATTTCCAAAAGATTATAGAGCAGTAGTTCTTTAACTTTTGTGGGGGGCGGGGCTCATAAAAATTATCTAAGGTTACTATAGACCCGCTTTCCAAAAACATTTACATCCAAACATAAACACAAAATTTTATGTACAATTTTAGGTAGTTTACAAAACTCCTGAGACAGAGCAATGGATTCGTGTGAAATGTTATAAAATGCTTTAAAGAAAAATTTAAAGAAATAGAGAATTATTTGTTTAGGATTTATCTTGTATTTCCCAGACTCTTGTCCAAGAACTGATAATGTATACAGACTCCTTCTTGTCTGTCACAAATAGCTGCTTCTGATATTGGTTTGCACTTACAGCTAAGGTCTTTCATACTGGCTTCTGAGTTTGTACTCCCTGCTCACAATTATAATTCCAGTTCTTTAAATTAGAACTTCTAATTTAGAGTTAGGTACATGACCAACAACTCATTAGATATTCCGTTTTTCTTCATTTCAAGGAATTCTGGATTTATGAAGTAAATTTACTCACCATGGAATTTACATAATATGGGATTCTAGCGGCAGAATGATCAGGGATCAGGTAGCATGTGCCTGAGTGTAGGCAGGAGGATTAACAAATGGTATCCCCAAAACATCATATCTGATTCCATGATAAACCTCTGTCTAATGTGCAAGTTGACAGGCAATCACTCAATGTTAAAGGTTTAACTTTTTCTTTACACGCTGAATCTTACTCACTTTTTCTCATTTACTCAAATATTTTTCAGAAAGGGAAACTAATCCTCACAAAAGAAGCAAAGCTAATTGAAAAACACTCTCAGTTTTTAAAGTAACTCATCACAATGCTTCTTCATTGGCAGGTGTTTCTAAGAAACTGAGAGCAATTCTTACACAATATCTTGCTCAGTTTAAATCGAATGCTTATTGGAGGCCATTGGTTTACAGAATACCCTAACCAGTTTCACCGCAAGGCCCCCTTCCTCCTTCAAGGCTCTCCAGGACAGATTAACTGTGCCTGTTATGTGCCTCATCAACCCTCAATAATCTCTGCCCCTCAGCTTGGTTTAGTGCCACAGATGCATTTAGCCATAAAAACGGGCAAAGGAGCAAGGAGGAGAGGGCACAAAGGTAAAATGGAGAGGTGGACACACGAAGGAGGAAAGAAATGCAGAGAGACAAAAGGAATGAAGACATGTAAGAAACAGACAACGCCATTTTTCACACTTCTTACTCACGCTCCTCTTTTCCACTTGGCAAGGTCTTAATTAAATCGTGGTATATGCGCTGTAATAAGGCAGTTTGTGACAGACGTGAGAGGGAGCAGATGGCCCCCGCCCAACATAACATGGCAGGCAGGCTTCTGACGCTGGATGTCAGGCCGTTATGAGCTCGGCTGACTTTCACTTGCTGTTTTTCTACCTTCTTTATTCTTCCCTTAACTGTTGAGCAAGTCCTGTGTTCTTAGCACTGGTGGTATGGTAATTAGAAAGCAGATATAAAACCCTGACCTTGTGGAACATGTTTCTGGTGATGAAGAAGTATTACCAACAAAGTTAAAATACAAACTCTGTCAGATGGTGAAAACTTTATGTAGAAAAAATATATAGCAGGAGGAGACTTCCCTGGTGGTCCAGTGGCTAAGGCTCCGCGCTCCCGATGCAGGGGGCCTGGGTTCCATCCCTGGTCAGGGAACTAGATCCCACGTGCCGCAACTAAGAGCCCGGATATGCCGCAACTAAAGTTCCCGCATGCCGCAACCAAGATCCCACATGCTGCAACTAAGATCTGGTGCAGCCAAATCAATCAATCAATCAGTCAATCGATATTAAAAAAAATATAGCAGGGGAAGGAAGATTGAAAGTTTGGGGAGAGAAAGATTGCTACCTTATATGGAATAAACAGACTATGCCTCATCAATAAAGTAATATTTAAGCTTAGATCTAAGGGAGGTGGTGGAATAAGCCATCTGGACATCTAGGAACAGAACTATAAGCAGAGAGGCAGTGAGTGCAAAGGCCCTGAGGTAGAACCATATGAGTTGTTTTTGCAGAAAACTGGAGCCAGTATGTTTGAACAGCATGGGCTGGGGGAGAGTATTAGTGGATAAGCTAAGATGATCAGCAGGACTGGTTGCCACAAAACCCAATGCTTTAAGCCAATTTATATTTAGCCTCTAAGATGTGCTGCTTATCAGATGAAATTTGTTAGTATTTAAAGAGGAGAATAGTGAGGAGATTGCAAATAATGCAAATTAATGCAAATATACCAAACCACACAGATCGACTAAATTGCACTAAGTGAAACAAGAGTTCAGATGGCTCCTAGGTTCAACTTTGTTGTTCATTAACTGTATAATTATTGACTAAATCCCTGATGTCTAAACCACACTTCTTGACAGGCTTGAGCTCTTGGTTCTGGGATTTTGGGTTGGGGCTGAGTTCAGGTTTACACAAAGCTGGAAAGAAAGCTTCTGAGAATGAGATCCTAAAAGGTCAATAAACAGCATCCCAGGGACAAAAAGAGCTAAACCAGGTAGTGGTGACAACGGAATTATCAATATGATAATGAAGGTTCAAATGTGAAATATCAGGACAGATTTTTGGTTAATGCAGACCAGAGTTACAAGGCTGAAGATTGGTTGAAGGTAGGACACAAAAGCAGAGGTGGATTGCCTGTGTTTTCTCAGCCATTGAAGCAAAGCAGCAAGAGATTTCACACATTTCCTGAGATCTTAACAACGTGTTGGGAGGAGCTGTAAAGGAAACTAAGCCATTTTGGAGAACAATTTCACTGTACTTCAGTTCCTTAAATATGAATTAAAATAGAGTCCCTTCCAGATACAAATTTACCAAACTATACTAAATTCTTGGAGTAAATTAATAGATGTACAGTCTTAGAAATGAACCACTGCCCAGAGGAAATCATTTATTCCTTAGAAGAGTCACCATAATCACATACACAGATTAAAAACCAATTTGTGTGTGTGTATCAAGTGCTGTCTAGAATGAAGTCAGTTTAACAACAATATTTAAATACCAATTCTTGGAAATAGAAGAAAAAATAAAATAGTCCACTAATCTGGAGTTTGCAGTTTAAATGGTATATTATACTTTTTAAGAGAAAGAAATGGGCAAATGGTTTTATAGTCTAAAACCTTTATGTTTGTATCTTTAAACATATAAGATGTAGGACTCATAAAAGAGGTACACAGTGTATATGTGCAGTTTAAAGAATGGAATAAAATGTCACTGGGAATGTGCCAACCACCTTATGGCGATGATTTGAGAAAGCGTTTGGAGTCCCCGTGGGCTCCTTTCAGACTGTACCCCTACATGCCTCATCTCCACTAATGGTGAGAACCATACAGCATTTAGTCTGAACAAGAGAGAACAAACATGTAGAGCAATTCAAACTGAACTACCCATATATAATCTGAAACAGGTACAATTATTACCCCATTTTTAGATGAGGAAACTGAGGCACAGAGATGTAGGGCAACTGACCAAGGTCACACAGTGACTTAGTGGCAGATCTGGAACCAGAGCAGTTTAATTCCTGAGTCTGTGCTTGAAACCACTATATTTTCCTGTCTCTGTAATCATTCACCATTAATGCTACTTTCTCTTCTTCGCAGAAGTGTATCCCCAAACAAAATAATGATTAATTTGGCCTATTTTTAATATTATGCAAATGGAAACATGCTGGATGATTTTCTTTACTTGCGTTTATCGCTCAGTCATTGGTTTCCTCAGATGCATCAGAGCGGTTCCTTAAAACTCTAGTCCTTTCATCTTTACCACTAGATGTTATTCCATTGTGTGAATAGTCCACGTGTTCTTCGTTCATTCTATTGTTGATGTGCGTCTGGGCTGCTTACACACAGATTCTAATATAGGCAATGCTGATGTGCACACTCGTGCACTTGTGCGCACGTCTTGAACACGCATTGTTTTTCCTGGTTATTCTAGAACTGAAAGTTTAATTCTGGGGTACCTATCTTCACCTTTTCTAGATAATGCCAGATTGTCTTCCACAATGCTATTATGCCAATTCACACAGCCTTTGTCCGTGCGTGAGAGATGTCATTGCTCCGAACACTCATCAAAACTTTCTGTCAGCCTAATACATGTGAGTTTGTTTCTCTTTGTGGTTTCATTTTCCTGTCCTTGATTATAAATTGACTTGAGGAAATTTTCATATCTTTATTAGCCATTTCTTTGTCCTCTGCTATGAAATGACTATGTTTTCATTGGGTTTATATTTTTTTAATAGATTCAAAGAAATTCTTTGATTTCTTTGATCCAAGTACTAAACTGTAATTGGTTACATGTATCGTAATTATGTTCTTGTAGTTTGTTCTAATTTTAGTGTAACTGAATACTTTCACATTTACCTTACTTTTACATGTACTCTTCTGGCTCTTATTTAAGAAATCTTTTCTTTCCTCAGGAAAATAAATATATTCTATTTTCTTCTAAAAGATTTAATCTCTTAATATAGCTCACATTGAAGTCCTGGATCTACAGGGAATTACTTTCGTTTGTATGATGTAAGAAAGGAAACCAATTTTTTTCTATGAATAAGCAAATTCTTATATGATTTGTTAACTAATTCTACCCTTTGCACTGATCTTCAATGCCAGTTTATTTTTAACGTAATCAGTAAACAGATATAGAAAAATTACGGCATAAAAGAGAAGGGCCACGCTGTACAACTAGAGAAAATACCCTAAAATGATTCTAGAATGGCAGTTTATGGGAGCAGAGTTTTTGTCTTTTTCCTTTGAACTGCTGTGATAACAGAAAATTTTGAAAACCTATTGTAGCAAGCCATGATCTCACAGCTTTGACGCACAGGCTCAGCGTCCATGGCTCACGGGCCCAGCCGCTCTGCAGCATGTGGGATCTTCCCGGACCAGGGCACGAACCCGTGTCCCCTGCATCGGCAGGTGGACTCTCAACCACTGCGCCACCAGGGAAGCTCGATCTCACAGTTTTAAATGTTATTTCTAAACCATGCCATATCTCTACAATTATTAATCTACCCATTTTATAATTGATTAAACTGAGTGTTAGAAGAAAATTTCTAAAAGAAATTAAAAAAAGATTCAAATTAAAAGCTCAGTGAAATTTGAGAATATTTTTTATGTAACTTGAGAAATTCTTCTCCAACATAAGAAAGTTATAAAAGAGAACTTAAGAAGCATGAAGGTTAGAACCAGGAGGTTCACAATACTTTCATTAGGGATTCCAGAAGGAACAAACCACATAGACGGAGAAAAGAAAATAGTGAATGACATGATAGAACAGATTTGTTTGAACTGAGAGTAGATATGAGTCTCTAGGTTAGGAGAATTAACTAAATGCTAGTTAATCCTAATTATCTTAATCTGAAAACATAACATGATAAAACCACAGTAACTGTGGGAGACAAGTGAACTCAGAATTAGAACATGTAAAAGAGACAAAAATACAAATGTATTTGTTGTAAGGAGAAACCTAAGAAGGCCCCCAAGGTTTCCGCCCCTCAGTGTATATATTCCCTCCCCTTGAGTGTGATGGGACCTGTGATTATGATGGATTAGCTGCCCTCAACTTGGTTACTTGGCTGTGTAAAGTTGGCCCTGGCCTAGCCCACAGCAGCGACAATCCTGCTGGTTTGAAAAAGTGAATCACCAGGAGTCCTACAGCCATGAGCACTGGATCCTGTCAACAGCTAGTGAGCCTAAGGAGAGCCCAAAGCCTCATACAAGGTTGCAGCCTCAGCCAACACCTTGATTTTTAGCTGAGACTTGATTTTCACCTTGATTTTCAGCCCAGATTCCTGACCAAGGACACTGTGAGATAATACATTTATGTTGATTTAAACCACTAAATTTGTGGTAATTCGTAATGGACCAGTGAAAAACTAACACAGATTTTGGTACCTGGAAATGAAGTGCTGCTGTAACAAAACCTAAAATGTGGCAGTAGCTTTAGAATAGGGTGGAAGAATTTTGACGCATGTGACAGAGAAAGCATAGATTGCCTTGAACAGATTGTTAGTAGAAAGTTGGACTTATGGACACTTTGGTGAGGGTTCAGAAGGAGGTGAGGAATATGTTATCAAAAACTAGAGGAATGAAGGATCCTTGTTATGCTCTTTAGTGGCAGAAAACATAATGAAATTGTCTTCTGCAGTTATGTGGAAAGAAGCAACTTGTTAAGTAGCTAAGGAGATTCCAAACAACTTTGTTGACAGCACTGTCTGATTTCTTTTTGCTGTATATGGTAAACTGAAAGGTGAGAGATAAATTTAGGGGGAAAATGTTAAACAAAGAGGAACCAGGACTTTCTGAAAGACCTTTCATATAACAAAAGACACTAAAAGTTAGAAATGGCAGCCAAAGTTATGGCATAGAGAAGAGACTGATGTGTGATGATCCAACCTTTTGCTAAAACCTCCGACAGGTCAAAACGTCAAAGTATTTAGTCACACAATCACACAAAGGGCCCTTTCAAGAGATTAAAATTGTTCTTCACAGAACCTCTCCATCAGACCAGAGTGTTTAATCTTCTGGAAGATTTAGTGTGTTGTTGCTCAATCATCTCAGCAGGCCACCAAGATAGACAATAGATTATCTTGAAAAAAATCTTTGGGCCTTGTTTTTGTTCAGTGATGTGAACTCCTGTGAAATACATGGAAGACCCACAAGGTTTCTGAGAAAACTGTTCCAGCAGAAACATGTCTGTTTGGACTAAATTGAATAGAGACAGCACAAAATGAAAAGAAGCTGTTAGATTCCCCCAAATTCTACTGGCATGAAGCGGGTGGATAAAACTACTCAGCCGCAAACACTGGTTGCCAACCATAAACAAGGAGGGACATCTCAGAGTGCAGAACCACAAAGTGAGAGAGTGGAATCTGAGTTAACTGAATACGAAGAGTTATTTTTAAATTAAAACTTACAAATTGATACCTGAACTCAAATACCAATGAGCAAAAGGCTACTACATATTTAATGCCAAAGTATAACAGGTCATATGCTAAACTATAATAGGTATTTTATGCATTATTCCTAACACCTACTATAATTCTGCAAAAAATAAGTATCATTACAGATATGAAATGAGAGGTTTAAAGAGGTTAAGTATCTTGTCTGAGGTTTCAAATAACTTATATGATTACATAACTAAAAAGAATCTCAGAATTATTTAATCCAACGTTTCCCAAAATGTGTTCCTTGTATATTAATAGAAATTATTCCTTAGTTAAATAAGGTGTTGAAATAAGGTGTTGAAAACTAGATTAAACAAATTAAACAGATATTTTTAAACTTCAGTGTGGAGTGAAAGGAATTAAGGCAGCTGGCCCATGATCTATTTCTCTCCCATTACTGTTAGAGTGGGAGACTCATTCTTTCATGTTAACCTGGCTGAAACCCAACCTCCTGGTAAATAGACTCGTAGTCTTTGCCAGGAGTAGAGTCCTTACCTGTGAAATGCTTTTAGGAAGTCTGTGGTTCAGAATTGCTTGTAGAAAACAAGCTTAGAATCTATGGGTTTAAAAAGCGTGCCCTCCAGAAATGTCATATAAAATATAAAACTATCTGGTATCCAAGATGGAGTCATTTTACTATCTACATCCTCTAAGTTTGTGAGGTAATAATATGTGTATCTGATTCTAAAAGCTCATCAATATTATGAGTCAGAGAGCATGCATGTGATGTGGGAAGGAAACACATGGGGCATCACTCTCTATGCCTCAGCCTTCTTCCTGTTTCACTTGTGCCATTTGACCACTTTTAAGCAATTATTTGTAAAGCTCAGGAAAGATCTCTGATTTGTGTGTCTGAAGTAACAATCTCATCCTCTGTGTTAACTCACACGATTTCTCAGAATCTTTAGAATGCTGCTATATATTACAAATAAATTTCCAAGGGAAGAAAAGAGCATTGTCTTTCCCAAAGTTACATTGCTGTGCAATGTTTTATCCACGTGCATTTTCTAGAAAACATTTGGTATATCACCAACATAGGCCTAATGTTACACTTCTACAAATGGGTGATGCAGAATCCACAGGCTTTAGTCTGTTCTTAAGTGTTGTATTCACATTAATTTGTTGCTGAATAATATTTACTCTGTTATGTAGAAAAAGGATTATATTTTATATAATGTGCAAAACAGAGTAGAACATGCAACTGTTCTATTTTAAAAAATTCTTCATAAAAGGCTAACCGCTAGACTACGAAATTAAATCTAAATCACCATCTTCTCAGCTATAAAAAAGAATGAAATGATGCCATTTACAGCAACATGGATGCAACTAGAGATTATCATACTAAGTGAAGTAAGTCAGAAAGAGAAAGACAAATACCAAATGATATCACTTATATGTGGAATCTGAAGTACGACACAAATGAACCTATCTATGAAACAGAAACAGACTCACAGACATAGAGAACAGACTGGTGGTTGCCAAGGGGGAGAGGGTTGGGGGAGGGATGGAGTGGGAGGTTGGGGTCAGCAGATGTAAGCTATTATATAGAGAATGGATAAACAACAAGGTCCTACTGTATTCAATATCCTATGACTAACCATAGTGGAAAAGAATATATAGGGCTTCCCTGGTGGCGCAGTGGTTGAGAGTCCGTCTGCCGATGCAGGGGACGTGGGTTCGTGCCCCGGTCCGGGAGGATCCCGCGTGCCGTGGAGCGGCTGGGCCCGTGAGCCATGGCCGCTGAGCCTGTGTGTCTGGAGCCTGTGTGTCCAGAGCCTGTGCTCTGCAACGGGAGAGGCCACAACAGTGAGAGGCCCGCGTACCGCAAAAAAAAAAAAAAAAAAAAAGAATATATAAAAAAGAATGTATATATATGTATAACTGAATTATTTTGTTGTACAGCAGAAATTAATACCACATTGTAAATCAACTATACTTCGATTAAAATAAAAGAAAATTAAAAAAAAAACCAAATCACCATCTATTGCACTGGCAGATATCTGCCAAGCTTCATCTATGAGTAATGAATGAGCCCTTTTGCAGGTTGGTCTTAAAAATTTATACCTGGTAAATTCATAGGAAACTCCACGCTTCTCCAATAGGTAATGCATGTGTGTATGTATGCGTATAATACATATGCTACAGCATGCTGTGTAGGGCCTCACAAATGGCCCATGAGTATCTGATAGGCTGTGTGCATTTTATCTGTTTACTATATATGCATATATATTATATATACATACATAAATAAAATTAATTTATTGAAATTTCTATTAATTTAAAATTGCATTTATTTTCTGTTATCAAAATTTAGCAGCTTAAAACAACACAAATTTATTATCTCACAGTTTTCCTTGGTCGGGAATCTGAGCACAGGTTAGCAAGGTCCTTGTTTCAGGGTTGCACCCAGCTGAAACCAAAGTCTCGGCCGGGGCTGCAATCTTGTCTAAAGCTTAGGGTTACCTTCCAAGGTGATTTCACTTAGTGGAGGCTTCTGATGAAATATCCTCCAAAGGAACGGATTGAGAGGAAACCACACTAAGATCTTAAAATCCTTAGAGTCGGGCTTCCCTGGTGGCACAGTGGTTGAGAGTCCGCCTGCCGATGCAGGGGACACGGGTTCGTGCCCCGGTCCGGGAGGATCCCACGTGCAGCGGAGCGGCTGGGCCCGTGAGCCATGGCCGCTGAGCCTGCGCGTCCAGAGCCTGTGCTCTGTAACAGGAGAGGCCACAACAGTGAGAGGCCCGCGTACCGCAAAAAAAAAAAAAAAAATCCTTAGAGTCAAGGCCAGATTCATTCTTAAAGGGGATATTTAAAGGGTGGAAGGAGGCTCTTTCAAAAGACGCTGTGGGACAAATACCAAACATTGCATGCTTTGTTGTTGCCAATTATACCAGAAACACCATTTGCTGTATCAGCACCTTAATAAGGCACAGACAAGAAACTCTCCTGGTCTTGGTCCTAGAAATCTCATAATTAGGACGTCCTAGACAGGATTGGTTTATGCCTCCTGAACCATGTCTGTCCATTTAGCACTAATCTTGATGCTTTATCATTTAAAAGAAAATAACATTTAACTGTTGCATTATAATCATCTGTGATGGACTTGGCTACTGTCCACTTTTCACTTCCAACTTCTGCCATAGATTGTCTCACAGTATGCAAGAAGCGTATGTAGTTAAACCTGAAGGGAGGGACTTCCCTGGCGGTCCAGTGGTTGAGACTTTGCCTTCCAATGCAAGGGGTGCAGGTTCAGTCCCTGGTCTGGGAGCTAGGATCCCACAGGCCTCGCGGCCATAAAACAGAAGCAATATTGTAACAAATTCAATAAAGACTAAAAAAAAAAAAAAAAATCTGAAGGGGGCCAACGGTAGCCTGTGTCTCTTTTCCAAATCTGATCTAACTGCTCAGTTTAACGGACAGCAAGCTGGTTGTCAACAGCTGTAAGCAGGTTGCGAGCTGACATAAAAGTCTGGGGTGGAGGAATCCTCCCATTCTTTGCTGCTGTCCCTGGTGCCTGCCCCATGTCAGCTCACCTCAGCCACTTGTGCATGGTCCTTTCTTTCTAAGGGGCCTGGGAGACACACAAGATCAGGTAGAAAAGTCAGAGGGAAACTTGGGAAACTAAAAGTGTAAGAAAAAATAACAAAGGCTAAGAAGATCTTGCTGTAGTGGCTTTGTGTGGACTAAATCTATAACTATTTTATTGTTCTCTTTCTGCAATAACCACTTCCAGTGGAAATTATCTGAAAAAATACATTTTAATTAAAAAAATCAAGTCAGAACTGGCTTTTCATTTCTCAAGAAAGCAGATGATAAGTATGTAAAATACCATACTAAGAAAATATATATTTTTCAGAAAAATGCTAGTGACATGGATACTAATAAATGGATAAAATACAAATATATATATAATTATTCTGTTTTCTATTTTTAATATTCAAAGCAAGTAACGGCTGTAAAATTTTTTGCTTTAATAAATATGTATAGCTCACTTTTAGAAATAATTTTACTTCTGAAAATAGGTTCTGAATAGTCAATATAGCAATGTATCAATGCCAATTGGTATTCATTAAATATTTCATAAAATATACAATTTAATTTAATCACTCTCAAATAACCAGCAGTGGACAGTAAATTAGATATTACCCTTCTCATAATTTGTTTTTTTGCTCAACTCTATTATGTGATTTCTTTATATCTTCCCCCATTTAATTATTTAATCGATGTTAAATAATTATTAATTATTTAATATTTTTTAATAGGTGCCTTTTTATGTCTGAAAGCTACCATTTATTAAAAGGTCAGGTTCTAAGAACAATTCTACCACTAAAGACTTGTATTATTTGTAGTTTAACAAAATCAGCTTTTGGAACCTCACTTTTTTCACCAATAAAAATATTAGTTTACACTTAAAAGTTTTTAATTACTTTTAATTCTAAGCAGGTAACCTACATTCACTAATTATTTCCTACTTTCTTGGTATGATTCTTTTTCATTGCTATAACAGAGTCTCCAGTATCCTTGTTTTCTGCAACTACTCGTTTTAAATTATGATTCAAATTTGCATTTTGATTCTCTCTATAAAGCTGCCATTGTCGAGGTGAGGGGTGGGTTTGGAGTGATGGTGGTGCATAGACAGGAAAGAAGTTTGAAAACTGCTTATGCCAGCGGAAAATTTCCTTCTTTGCCTCGAGCTTGAGGTTGTCTGAGGCATTATTTCCAAGTCTAGCACTAGTTTCCTGTCAGAGTCATTTAGAGCTCATAGCCATGTTTCTTTGAGAATTGTGATTCAAAATTTTTTTTACCTTAAGTTTCTTATGCATGTTAAAACCCAGATTCTAAGTATGTATAATGTAGTAGTGGCTAGTGTTGAAGAGCTCGGATGTGTTCCTTAAAAGATACTGAGGTTTCCGTGTAGAAGCAATACCCAAATTATGACTATTCAAATTATAAATGCATCCATTGTGTGATTGAGAGGCAGGTCTTTTTAGACTTACCAACTCCACTCTCTGGGAAAAATCCCCACAATATCTGAGATGCAAATGACCTAGAATGATGCCATACATGACTAGTTTTCCACAATTTCTCTTCCCAGCCCATCCCTCCACCCTTATCTCCCAGGGCTTTCCCACAGGAAGCATGACCTGGCGGGTCTGTTGTTGGTCCAGGCATCGTCTTTGGCAACTCCCTCTGCAAGTGCTTCCATGTAAGTGGTACCTGAACCTGATTTTGAAATCCACCACCCTGGAGATCAGAGTTGGGTTAAATACTGTCCATCTCTGTGGACACTGTTCTAAGGTTGATATTGGGAATTAGTACGATACAAAATATTCTTCATTTGAAAAAATTTAAAACCTTTTCTTTTTAAAATAGCTAATTAAAACACAAAGGTTTATAGTGTAGCCTGTTCCTAAGCTAGTGATTGCCTGTAATATTCCCCTTCTGTTCCTCACTGGAGACTCATTTGTTAGCCATATTTTAGTTATTTTTAAAAGGGTGTATTTCTGCTGATTGGGTCGCTGACCCTTCAGCGAGTCATCAGAGGATGCTGGAGTAATCATTCACTGATGACCATTTCCCTTTAAGATAGTTCTGCCTTCGGGGCTGAGCAAGAATGCATAAATTAAAAGGTACAGAGCGGGCTTCCCTGGTGGCGCAGTGGTTGAGAGTCCGCCTGCCAATGCAGGGGACACAGGTTCGTGCCCCGGTCCGGGAAGATCCCACATGCCGCGGAGCGGCTAGGCCCGTGAGCCATGGCCGCTGAGCGTGCGCGTCCGGAGTCTGTGCTCCGCAACGGGAGAGACCACAACAGTGAGAGGCCCGCGTACCGCAAAAAAAAAAAAAAAAACAAAAACGGTACAGAGCAATAAAGTGAAAGGGGCAGGAGAGTAGGAGGAATATTGTTTTCTTTTTTTGTTTTATTCTGCTTGTTGATTCACTTTGTCTTAGACTGTGATGTTTAGGTATATAGCTACCAAGAAGGGCAATACAAAAAAAGAAAACAAGTATATTAACAAAGTGATACATAACTGGGTTTGTTCTGACCTTGTAGTACAGGAAGAGGAAGTAGATGCTGAAGATTTGTGTTCCAGTTGAGTATAAAATTTATTAGCACTGTGATATGGATAAAAGGATCATTTTCATGGGCCTAAGTGTTCTCCTCTGTCTTCAATGCTCTATTTGTTTACAAAAAATTTGAAATAAAATAGTGAAGTCTGAGGTAAAAGAACACAGTGTATTTATTTTTTTAAAGTGAAATGAACGCCTGGTAGCAGTTAGCGTCAGAGGGAGAAAATGAGGTCCATTCCCAACAAGGAGGTTTTGCCCTTGTATAACCAGAAGATTTTACCAGTCTGAGGATTTCAACACATTCAATTACAGCTAATGTAACTTGGGAACTCACTCTGTCCTTCTTAAACAAATGCCACATTTTACCACTTTGGCCTCCATGAATAGAAACTCATTTTCTGTGTTTATGGCTTTTTATATATTGTTAGTATTTTGTTCCTCTATTTCTGAGAAGTTAAAAATGACTACTGGCTCAGGAAATAGCCAAGGCTTTACTGTGCTCCTCCAGCCCTCTTCAGGTAGGTGAGGCGAGATTAGGATGGTAAGAGGCTTAGGAGGGTGGAGTGGAAACCATCGAATTTTCCTAGTGCTGTTTCAAGTTTATTTGCCAAAAGCTCATAGGAAAAAAGTTTCCTTTCTATGTCCCTTTGTAAATATGCTTAGTCTTCTTTGCTTTACTAATGCCCTGGCTGAGCTAAAATACCACAATAAACAAGGAACACATGTAAGGGCTCCATAAACTCCAGACAGTAACAACCACTGTGGCAGAGGTCGAAGAATGTGAACGGCAAAGCAGGCCAGGGCTGACTCTGCACAGGCCCCAGTGTGAGATGTGTGGTTTGTGGGCCCAGGTTTGTCTCTAATGTCCCGCTGAATATTGGGGTGTGTTGTGGCCGTATTTTTTTCTTTAGGGAACAACACCTAAGCTGCCACATTGCTGTGATGTTTTTTTTTTTTTTTAATTTTTATTTTAGGCTGCGTTGGGTCTTCATTGCTGTGCATGGGTTTTCTCTAGCTGTGGCGAGCGGGGCCTACTCTTTGTTGCAGTGTGCAGGCTTCTCATTTTGGTGGCTTCTCTTGTTGTGGAGCACGGGCTCTAGGCACGCGGGCTTCAGTAGTTGTAGCATGCGGGCTCAGTAGTTGTGGCTCGCGGGCTCTAGAGCGCAGGCTCAGTAGTTGTGGTGCACGGGCTTAGTTGCTCCACGGCATGTGGGATCTTCCCGGACCAGGGCTCGAACCCGTGTCCCCTGCAATGTCAGGTGGTTTCTTAACCCCTGCGCCACCAGGGATGTCCCTGCCGTGATGTATTTTTGAAAGAATTTGAAGATATAACCAGGAGAGTGATTGAAATGTTGTAGCTTAGAATTGAACAGCACAGGAGGTGACCAGAAAGGGAACTGATATACGGGGAGAAGTTTTAAAGGCCCAGAAGAAAGGCCAAGAATGCCCACGGAAAAGGGTCAGGTCATCATGAGAGCGCAAAGTGTTGATATTTTGTCAGGAAATGGAGTGTTCACTTCTACTATTTCCGAGGTGGATCTGTTCCAGTGTAGACGAAGTTCAGGGCGTGGTAAGGCAGCAGATGAGCAAAGGGACATGGAGGTGGGAGGCTTTGGTGATGAAGAGGTTCAGAACCTGGGAAATAGAGGCTGGATGGAGATCCTGAAGTCAGTCAGAGGATGGAGATGATGGACATGGAGATGACGTGGACCATGACTCCAAGGGCTCCTCAGGGACTGGGGAGGAGGGACCAGAAGATCAGGTAAGAGAGATGCAGACATGACCCCACGCTGCATCTCTCCCTGCATCCATGCCACTGGTGACTGTAGCCCTTCCCACCTTCCCAGGCAGAAGAGAAATCTCTTCCCTTCCCCGTGAATTTGTGTCGGCCTCGTAACTTGCATCAGTGGATGTATGGAGTGTGGTGCAGTTGATGGTGTGGAGCCAAGGCCTCAAAACCCTTGACTGCTTCTTCCACTTGTTTCTCCTGGTTCTTCCCAGCTCCCCCCGCCAGCCCCGGCTAGTCTGCTGCACTAGTCCACATGGAGCAGAAATACCCTGTGCCATCTGAGGTCGGCCTGGTCTAGTCATCCCTCAGGCACCCTCGCAGCAGGAGATGAGTGCAGCTGAGACCAGAAGAAAACCCCACATGAGCACAGTCCAAATCGCTGCCCTGCAGACATATGAGTTGTGTAAATGAGTTTTGCTTTAAGCCACTAAGTTTTAGGTCAGTTGTTACGCAGAGAAAGCTAACGTGTAAAAATGACTGTGACAAGGAGAAACAGAAAACAGCAGAGCTGAATGGCATGAGCCTCAAAGAAGTCTTTTCAATAGAGATTACGACAGTCGGTTTAAAAGGTTTGGAGACGCGCTGTGCGATATTTGATGGCATTTCCCCCACCCCTTATGTGGGACACTAGTGGGAGTGTTATGAAAATAACACACTAATGTGTTACACAGATTCTGGGAACTCCAAATACACGTTCAGTCACACAATCACTCATTAAAGTTTAAAACCAGTTCTCGTATTTTATATATGATTAGAGTGAGATTTATGAGAAAGGAAATAATTTACATTTAGTGACGCCCAGCCCTTCATCTGAACTGGCCTCTGTGTCAGATCCCCTCCAATTAATTGTTCTTCTGATGCTGGCCACTCATAATGTGCCCCCCTCTTCTATTAGTACTAATCTCATTAACATTAGAAATCATGTCTTATCCTTCATTACCTCTCATAGTACCTAGTTCAGTGATGTACATATATAAGCATACTCAGTAAAATATTCATGCTTTACCTCTAAAATAAGCATGTAAGTAGTATTCACCTTAGAAGTAGGTTACAAATTAGAAAGTAGTGAAAATATTAGAAACAAACAAGATATTTGCAGTAAAAATCTTAAAACAACCATCCTATTATCCTGGTTGGTAGAAATGTTTTAGCATCAATGATGAAAGACAGGACATTGAGGACCTAGAAATTATTTCTACTTGATATATTTCATTCTCTAGAGTCCGTCATTCTCTATACAAGTTCCGTATTAGGCCACTATATGGTACCTGAACTTTTCTCAGACTATCTGATTATTAATGCAATTGTTTAAAATTAGCATAATTATGACCATTTTTCCTTTCAAAAAATTTTTTTCTATAACCTGTCTCTTCAACCTTGGCTTAATTTATCTTGGTTCGGGGATCCTGGGTTTATGCTGATTGACCAGTTTGTTCTGTAGAGCAGATCCAGTGTGTAACCTGAGAGTGAACCTGAGTCCTAATTATCCGTTTTTGTAAAAAGTTAATGCATACTCTCTTGTATGCAATGCACATCTGGACTTCGCTGTGTGTTTTTCCAGGTACTGTATTAACTGAAGTCCATCTCTGCAATCTGTATCAGCAGGAACGAAAACACCCAGGCCGGCCTTGGGTAAGTAAGTAGTGTTTGCGCACTAATGAGGGCTTTTCCACCCAGACCTGCTTTCCTGAATGCCTTCTTCCTGCGATGGTCTTAGAGCACATCCCTGTTGTAAATTCATGACAAAGTCTGGTCTTCGATTTTAGGAGAGTAGCTTCTTAGGAAAGTAAAGTATGGTTCCCCTCTGCCAGTGGAATAAATAGGAGACAGGACAGAGAAAAACAATGTGACAAGGGGCTAATCTGCAAGATGTCAGGATCTTGTGTTTTGACTCTTGGAAGAAAATTAGCAGTCGTCTGGACTGAATATGTTCTGCATGCAAATGCAGCAAGGTTCTCCCTTTTATTTGTTTGGAGAATTCCAAGAAATGCCAGTCTTCACTGACATGAATTCATAAGACTTGGCAGTGCATGCCCTACTGTTCCTGCCAAAGAAGATTGTTTTTTCCCACTTTCCATTTTGGCCGCTGTTGTGTTGGATGGAGTGCGCCTCCCAGGAGCCGGGAGGGAGCTACAACCTGGAGGCTTTGTCTGAGCACTCAGAGCCCTTGGCCTTGGTCTGGCAGAGCTCTGCCTTCCTTCTGGGAGAGATTCAGCTAATGGAGAGCAGGAGATGAAAGGGAGAGAGCCGATCAAGGGGAAGACATTTGAGGGCTCTACTTAGCAACAACTTCGGGGGAAAATGAATAACCTAAATGCTCCAGGGTACACTGAGCATTAAAACTGGGTAGTTTGTCCGCAAAAAAATGGCACAATTTACATGGACAGCTCTTCTGGGTTTTCACCTGTCCAAGCATTTTACACTTCCCTTCCACCAATATTTTTGTCTCAGATCCTTAGAACTCTATTGAACAGACTGTCATTTATTCTCATACAATTAATTTATTAATGACCAACTCAGAATCTAGGCCTTAGTGTTTATGAGTTGATTAATCAGATGCAGATATCTGTAAGCGAAAGGTTTTAAATAACATTTTCCAAGGCAACAGCTTCTGAAGTTGAGCACAAGCGTTTCACCTTGGGATGTGCCACAAAGGGAGCCCAGAAAGCTATAGCCATTTCACCACTTCTGCTCACGAGACGTGGTGCTTCTCACTCGGCCAGGCTTCTGCATTTTTTTTCTTGTTTTTTAAACGGAAGTATAGTTGATTTGCAATGTTGTATTAGTTTCAGGTGTACAGCACAGTGAATATATATTCTTTTCCCTTATAGGTTATTACAAAATATTGAGTATGGTTCCCTGTGCTATACAGTAGGACCTTGTTTATCTGTTTTATATATAGTAGTGTGTACATGTGAATCCCATTCTGCTAATTTATCCCTCCCTCTCCTTCCCTTTTGGTAACCATAAGTTTGTTTTCTATGTCTGTGGGTCTATTTCTGTTTCGTAAATAAGTTCATTTGTATTTTTTTCAGATTCCACATATAAGTGATATCATATGATATTTGTCTTTCTCTATCTGACTTACTTAACCTAGTGTAATAATTGTTAGGTCTGTCCACGTTGCTGCAAATGGCATTATTTCATTCTTTTTTATGGCTGAGTAATATTCCATTATATATTATCCATTTAGGTTTCTTCCATGTCTTGGCTATTGTAAATAGTGCTGCTATGAACTTTGGGGTGTATATTTTTAAATTATAGTTTTCTCTGGATATATGCCCAGGAGTGGGATTGCATGATCATATGGTAACTCTGTTTTTAGTTTTTAAAGCAAGGCTTCTACTAACAGATGTTGATTGAGGAGCAAACTCATGTAAGTTGTAGGATCATATGAACCCTGATTTTAAAACTTCTTCAATGCTTGTTCAAATGTCAGATTTATAGATTCAGTTGTTATTATATTTGAAAAGTTTCAGAGATTATTTAAATCTTCCTCTTCATTTCTTAAATTTATGTTTATTATTTATTTATCATGACCAAAAAATGCATAACTAAAATTCCCCTTCCCAGCAATTTCCAAGTGTGCAGTACAAAACCTCCAGTTACACACACACACCAGGTCGCAGACCCTAGAGTTGCCCCTGCCCTTCATGACTGGAACTTGACAGGAAGGAACAACTCCTCACCGTCTCCTTCACCAGCTCCACTCCTCATTTTTCCAGAAAAGGATACCTAGGCTTATATGGGTTGGATCACAAACTCAGGTTCCTGTATAGCCAATACGGACAGAGCTATTATTCAAATCAAAGCTTCTTGGCTCATCTAAAGTCACTATGGCGCCCTTACAATAGGTCAGTAAAAGAACAGAAACGGGTTTCTCTCCGTTCTGACAAGAATGTAAGTTTTTGAAGGAGTTGGGTGAGTATATTGTGTGTGTGTGTGTGTTTTGTGTGTGGAGGGAAATGTCAGTTTGATATATCTGAATATAATCATGTGGAGTCAAGTGGAAAAGGAAAGTGAGTAAAAGGAAGGCAGGACGCAAGGCAGTGTGGTTAGTACACACCAGAGCTGTAGGAAATGTAGGGTTTTTTTTTTTCTCTTTCAAAGCACTGTGGCATCTTCACGGTGAAAAACATGATGAAAATTCAGGATCTCCTGATTGATAAATACTTATTGTATTTCCACTCAAGCAATGATGGAGTAGGGACACACAAAGAAAAATATTCCCACCACCAAAGATCTAAGAATTCTGACTAAAATACCAAAAAGATAACTTTAAATATATGGCTGAGCACTTCAAAATGTTAGGAAAACATACAAGTCTCAAAACAAAGAGGGGGCTGCATATCAGTGTGCTAATGAGGCACTGAAACCACTTCTGCTGTGAGAATTTTTCCTGTTACCAGGTGCTGCACACTTCACTGACCACACAGGGAACAAGAGACAAACACTTGGTCCACATAATGGGTGGGGGGGAGCGGGGGGGTTTGTAACTGAGACTCTCATAGTATTGGAAGGCTCAGCAAACTAAACGCTCAATGGAAGGGCGAGGTAGAAAAATATTTTCTAAGCAAAGGAAGATTGGTTGATCTTCACCTTGATTCTGGTGTAAAACAAAAAACATTCTAGATATCTGCTCTGAAAATTCACAGTGACAGTTTTACTCTCACAAAGGTCTGAGATTCCAACCGTTACCACCTATGTGCTCTGGTAAACCTCCAGCCTAGAAATATATTTAATGTAGGCCAGGTGCAAGGTAGGAACACAGGGAAATTATCTCCGTAGGTATCACTACCCCACCCAGACACTTCAAGATTCCACTTATCAAAGTCACACAAAAATAAGCTCCTGATTAAAAATTACAAGACACATGAAAGAAAGATACCACTAAGGAGAGACAGCCAAAAGACAAACAGAACCCCTCAAGGCTGCAGATGCTGCAATTAGTGAATAGAGGTATAAAATAGCTATATAGGATATGTTTAAAGAAATAAAGCAGGGACGTGGAAGCCCATACATGTATATGAGAAAAATAAAAAATGACCAGGTAAATTAGAAAAGAAGAAGATAGATGTTCTGGGAATGTGAGAACATAATTTAAATTAAATTTCAATAGCTAGATTGCAGACCAAAATTAGATTCTGCTGAAGAGAAAATTCATGGATTGAAGAATTTAGATGAAGATATTAAGAAAGAAGCATGTGCATACAGACAGTACAACAGGGAAGAATGGTCAAAGTTCTTGACAAACAGACTGTAAGTGTCTAACAGGATTCTGACTAGAGTTCTAGGAGAGAAGAAAGAATGTGGGGAGAGGAGTAGAATTTAAGGAGTAAAAAAGATGGAGAATTTTCCAGTAGCTTCAGAATTGGGAAATAAAACTTATAATCAATACAAAAAAAATGTCAGAAGAGATAAAAGAAAAATCAGAAAAACAAAACCAATAGAAATTAAAATAAAAAAGAAATAAATGTGAACTAAGCTTGCTAGTTAAAATTTTTTAAAAATTGGGTGGGTTAATAACAAAAATGAGTTATGTTTTTTATAAAAGACACAACTAAAATAAGAAGTATATTGTGATTGAAAGAAAATGACAGGTAATTACACAAAAATAATAGGCAAATATCACATACAAGGAAGCTAAATAGATATTTTAATATTAGACAAAATAGGCTTTGAAGCAAAAACATTATTAGATATAAGTATGTCCAACACACATGATAAATTACACTAGGAAGATAACTTAAAATCTGTATGAACCTAATATAATTTCTTAAATTATACAAGGCAAACATTAGGGAACTAAAAACAATAAGGAAAAATTCAGCATCTTAAAGTGAGTTTGTAATACATCTTTAAGTTTGGTATATCTAATTGGTAATTCAAGCAAACCGCAAATGAGAAAGTTACAGAATACTTGAATGAATGAATATGTAAATAATAATAATCCTGTAATAATCCTGTTTAGAATATCATACTTGGGACTTCTCTTGTGGTCCAGTGGCTAAGACTCTGCGCACATGCCGTAACTAAAGATCCCACATGCTGCAACTAAAAACATCTCTCATGCCACAGTGAAGATCCTGCATGTGGCAACAAAGATCCAGCATGCTGCAACTAAGACCCAGTGTAGCCAAATGAATAAATAAATCAATATTTGAAAAAAAGAATATCATACTTGTTACATGATGATAGATACTCTTTTCATGCTTCATTTTTTTTTATATTATTTTTTTTTGGCCACTCCCCACAGCATTCAGGATTTTAGTTCCCCAGCCAGGGATCCAACCTCTGCCCCCTGAAGTGGAAGCACAGAGTCCTAACCTCTGGACCGCCAGGGAATTCCCCATGCTTCTTTTTTTTGTGCAGTACACAGGCCTCTCACTGTTGTGGCCTCTCCCGTTGCGGAACACAGGCTCCGGATGCGCAGGCTCAGTGGCCATGGCTCACGGGCCCAGCCACTCTGCGGCACGTGGGATCTTCCCAGACCGGGGCACGAACCCGTGTCCCCTGCATCGGCAGGCGGACTCTCAACCACTGCGCCACCAGGGAAGCCCCCCATGCTTCATTTTTAAAATCAGTCTTGTGCTAGGTTATGAGTCTTAAAAACTCATTAACATACATAATTAATTTAGAAATCCATAATAAAGAGATAACTTTTAAAAACCTCATATGTCTGAAAATTTAAAAACATTTTAAACAAATTCATAATAAAGTAAATTACTATGGCAACTAAATGAAGTAATTAATATGTTAAAGCTTACAGTATTAGAAAGAAGCTTTCAGACAAAATCTTATCAGAAAGAAGAGGAAAGGTAGAAAATTAATGAGCTAGGAAACAAAAAATTAGAAAAATTACAACAAATATAGCACAAAGACACAGAAGACAAATTTAAAAATAAATAGATGTTAAGGAAATAGAGTACAAAACTTCAAAAGAAGCTAAATTTATTCTTTAAAAAGACTAATAAAATTGATAGAAATCTAGTAAGATCAAAATAAAACTGGAGAGTAGGCAATATAAATAACATTAGGAGATAAAAAAGAGGGACCTAACTGTAGATACAACAGATTAAAAACAAGAAACCATGTACAAACTTTATGGTAATAAATTTTAAAACTTAGAAGAAAATAAATGTCTCAGGTAAAATATAAATTACCAAAACTGACTCAATATGAAATAAATTAAAATGTCCCATAATACAGAAATTGAATTAATTGTTAAATAGTTTTTCCCCAGGAAAGAGCAAGCTTAACTGATTTTATGTGTTCATCAAATATGTGAGAAATGCATTGTTAAATCTTAGCCAAACCTTAAAATAGAGAAGAAAAAATAAAAGAGGAATCATAACTCCATTCATTTTATGAGGTTTGCACAACCACAAAACCCAAACCAGAGTTAATATGGGAAATAGCAATTAAATGCCAATCCTTTTATGAAAATAGCTTTAAAAACCTTAAATATTACTTTAATATTCTTCAGCAAGTTACAGAAGAATATTAGCAACTCATTCACTTATATAAAGTTCAAAACTGTGCAAAATTGAACTGTTTTAAAATATATGTATGGGCTTCCCTGGTGGCGCAGTGGTTGGGAGTCTGCCTGCTGATGCAAGGGACGCGGGTTCGTGCCCTGGTCCGGAAGGATCCCACATGCCGCGGAGCGGCTGGTCCCGTGAGCCGTGGCCGCTGGGCCTGCGCGTCCGGAGCCTGTGCTCCGCAGCGGGAGAGGCCACAACAGTGAGAGGCCCGCGTACCGCAAA
The DNA here is from genome assembly GCF_951394435.1 of Stenella coeruleoalba. Taxonomy (NCBI): domain Eukaryota; kingdom Metazoa; phylum Chordata; class Mammalia; order Artiodactyla; family Delphinidae; genus Stenella; species Stenella coeruleoalba. Next base: position 173,681,955 of record NC_137147.1, on the reverse strand, counting down.
AAAAAAAAAAAAAAAAAAAAAGTATATTTAGGGTGGTAAAATTATTTCTTTAAAAAGCAAGAAAATAGGCACAAAACTTGGGATAATGGTAATCTCAGGGGAGGGGGGTCACACAATTCAACATATTCTAATTCTCAAACCAGGTGGTAGATATGGGGTTGCTTGTGTTATTATTGGACTGAATGTATATAAACCCTTTTGCAATATATATTGTTTTCTTTATATATGAGTTATGTTATGTAAACCAAAAACTAGAACTCACAATAGTAGACAAAGCAGGTGGATTTGCTATGTTTACTGGTGATAAGTCTAAAAAATTGACACCAGCATCTCTGAACATTGTGTGATTAAAATAAGCTGATACCTGAATCTCCTTTGTGGACTGAAAACATAATAATAATAAAATTGAATGAGCATCTACATTGTCTTATGGTGAGAACAGCGACCCTGAGATTCTCACTTTATCTGCTGTGAAAATGCAACATTAACAGATGATCAGGGAGAATGATAAAAATGAATATTCTTTAGAGGGTTTTACTTAAGAGATGAAGGAAAATGTTTAGTATAAGCCCATCATCCAGGTTCAAGTGTAGACCTTGGAGACCCAGATATTCTTCAAAATAAAACACTAATTTTGTCGTAGAGTTTGAGATTTGGTAGCAGTGCTGCCAAGAAGGAAAATGTGTATGTGTGCAGGGGGTCAGGGCTGAGAGAGAAGCTCATTGATATTCCTGCCAAACTTCCAATCTGTTAAAAAAATAAACCTGTACTACAGCAAAAACATTACCATATGTCATCTTAAACTAGAAATTATTCGCAACACTCCAGCATTTCTTATAATTGCATTTACTACTTACATTAATTAACTTATTATAAGTTTAAATAGATTTCATCTGGAATAGCTTTTATTTGGCATCTTTCATAAAACTGTATTTATGCTGAATATTATTCCTTCTTACTTAATGATGCTGCTCCTCATTTTTACCAACACAAGTAACTTCTTGAGATAAACAAATATGCGGAAGGAAATTTCTCATTATCACCACATCTAATAGCTTTTGTGAACAGGGGAGTCAGGAATGATGAACTGTTTCGACAAAATGAATCATTTTGTTTAAATCATTTAGTCATAAGGTCCATGTATAACATATGCCTTCAGGAAGCTTTACTCACAATATTTTTGCTCTGTTGCCTGACTCCTGTAATTCACCATGACTTAACCCTTCTGTTTCAGGTCCTTCCTGACTCAGCCTTGCGGATGAACTAGTTAACTATTTGCATACTAATGCAGGTTCAAGAACACTGAGAAGTACTGGCTAGTTAAGAACTTTTCTCTATTGAGGGTGAGGACATCGCTTGGCTCTGCCCGTCTTCTTTCTTGTCTGTAGGGAAATAATGTATGCAAACGAGAACAATGACAGTCCATAATTGCTCTCTCCAGACATGGGCAAATTTAGCTATGGTTACGATATAGAGAATTCCTGCATAATTAAATTTTTTCCCCTAACAGAATAAAAATTGTCTCATTATCACTTCATATAAACCAATGGAAATATGCTTTCCTTCTGAAATTTTATAGGAAACCAATCTCCAGCCAAAATATAAAAGAGCAAAGTTACTTCACTTGCAACCTCAAGTTCTATCATTATAAAGAAGAATCATAGCTTTTTACTCTGTTGCTGTACATATGTACCAAATACTGAATAACATTTCCTTACAATAGTGCACCAGCTAGAATATTGGCCAGCACATCACAGCGAAATTTGAGGACATGAACAGTGGATTCAGAGAACTAGGGTTTCAAATCCAACTCCAACTCTTATTAAATGTATGGTATTCAGCAAGTGGCTTTACCTGAGACTCAGCTTCCTCATCTAGAAAATGGGATTAATCTACCTGTACTACAGAAATATGGTCTGTGTTAAATATGCTGCTATATATATAGTACATATTGCTTAACCTGTAAAAAGGGCTCAATCCAAGATAAATTATATGTGGACTTCTGCTTTTGGTGTTGATGGTCTAAAGCCCTAACAAAACCCCTTCCCTAAAGAAAACAACCATAAAATGCAGACATAATAAAAAAAAAATCTGAAGACAATGAAGAATGATCAGAACTAGATAGACTCTGATGGAAGGGAGGAAGAGATGGGATTAAATAAGCTCCCAGCTGTGGCTTTTCGCCTGGAGCTAAGTGCACTTGAGTGGTAAGACACAATGGGAAATATGCATTCTTCTGAACGCATCAGAAGAAGCCTCAGAAAAAAATATAGCCTGGGAAACCATGATGGCTTAAGAGAGTGAGGAAATAATGGAAGAAAAAGATCTGTAGAAAGAATCCCATAATTTGGTCTACCCATATTTATGGTTGTCTCCTGAGTCACATATTTGCAGAAAAGACTAAAGTATTTCAACTAAACATAAAAGATTTGAATTGACACTAGAGCTGCTGCCCAAGAAATAGAGTTTGCTATTCAAATCCTGCAAAGTTAATTGTCTGTTGAAACAAAAACTAAAACATTTATCAAAAAACCCCAAAACAGGGGCTTCCCTGGTGGCGCAGGGGGTAAGACTCCGTGCTCCTGATACAGGGGGCCCAGGTTCCATCCCTGGTCAGGGAACTAGATCCCACATGCAAGCCGCAACTAAGAGTTCGCATGCCGCAACTAAGGAGCTGGCGAGCCACAACTAGGGAGCCCGCCTTCTGCAACTAAGACCCAGCACAACCAAATAAATAAATAAATATTTAAAAAAAACAAAAAAAAACCACCCCAAAACAAACAATTTAGGTTCTCTACAATTAAACATTAATAGTGTGTAGGACGCAATTAAAAATTACTTGGGGGAATTCCCTGGTGGTCCAGTGGTTGGGACTCGGTGCTTTCACTGCCATGGGCCTGGGTTCAATGCATGGTCAGGGAAATAAGATCCCACAAGCCATGTGGCGTGGCAAAAAAAAAAAAAGGAAAGATAGAAAGAAAGAAAGAAAATTACTGACATGCAAAGAACCAAGAAAATAGAACATATTTTCAAGAGAAAAGAAAATCCACCTATTCCAACACTGCAGTGAGTAAGAAACTGGAATTAGCAGAAAAGCACTTAAAATAAGCCATTTTAACTACCCTAAATGAAGTAAGGTAACATATGCTTGAAGCGTATAAAAAGGTACAATACCCGAGCAGAGAAACAGAAACAATAAAAAAGAACAAAACAGAAATACTACAACTGAAAAGAAACAATATCTGAACTAAAAAATTCACTGGATGCAATTATAATCAGCAATCAGAGATTCAGAGGAAGGAGTAAGTGAACCTGAATACTGATCAGTAGATGTGAAGAACAGAAGAAAAGGTGACTGAAAAAATATGAACAGAGCCTCGGGAACTTTTTAGATAATACTACACAGCTCAATATACATGTAGTTAGAATTTCAGAAGCAGCACAGAGAGAAAATGGAACAGAAAATATTTAAAGGAACAATGTCTACTATTACCCCAAATTTGATGAAAGACAAAAATTTATAGATATAAGAGTCTCAATGAAGACCAAGCAGAATAAACACAAAGAAATCCAGGTTGAGACACGTTGTTGTCACATTGCTGAAAGTCAAAATAAACAGAATATCTCAAAAACAGAAAGAGAAAAGGGAAATTTTATATACAGGAGAACAATGCTCTCACTAACAGCTACCTTCTTGTTAAAAATCAGTGAGAACAGATAAAAGTGGAACAATACTTTAAAATAAAAACTGAAAATTTAAGAGTCTACATACATTGAAAATATCCTTCAACAAAAAAAATCACAAGTAGACAATTTTAGATAAAAAAAACCTAAGAGAATTCATTGCCAACAGTTCTTCACTATAAGAAATCATTACTCAAATTGAAGGTAAATCACACCAGATAGAATCTTGGATCATCAGAAGAGAAGGAAGAACATTAGAAATGGTAAATATCTGGTTAAGTAGAAAACAATCAGTACATTTTAATTTTTTGTCCCTCCTAGCACTTTCGTAGAAGAGCTTAAAACAAACACAACAACATGGCCTTGTGAGGTTTATATAGTATATCGGTGTAATACATAAAGTAATTATAACATAAGGGATGGGGGGGTACAGATTTGAATATTGGGGCAAGCTTTCTATATTTTTAATGACTTGGTACAATATTTACTGTAAGTGGAGTGTGAAAACTTATAGATGTATATTATGATCCAACCACATTTTTAAAGATTGAAAAGCAGGGCTTCCCTGGTGGCGCAGTGGTTGGGAGTCCGCCTGCTGATGCAGGGGACGCGGGTTCGTGCCCCGGTCTGGGAAGATCCCACATGCCGCGGAGCGGCTGGGCCCGTGAGCCATGGCCGCTGAGCCTGCGCGTCCGGAGCCTGTGCTCTGCAACGGGAGAGGCCACAACAGTGAGAGGCCCGCTTACCGCAAAATTAAAAAAAAAAAAAAAAAAAGATTGAAAAGCAGTATAGCTGAAAATCAACAGTAAATTTAAATTAAATTCTAAAAGCTATTTAAATATTCCTTAAAACACATGATGGGGGGAAATAAAAATAGAAGAGACATAGAAGAAACAGATATTGAAATTATACACCTAAACCTAATGGTATGAATGACTACATTAAATGTTAATGGACTAAATTTTTCAATAAAATACCACAAATTTTAAAAGTATTTAAGTAAAACAAGACCCAAGTATATGTTGTCCATAAGACAGCAAACTTTAAATTACAAGACACAAATAGTTGACTGTAAATGCATGGGAAATATTTACCATGCCAATAGTAAGCTTATGTGTGTAGGAGTAGCTATATAGAAATCAGAAAAAAAATTACATTTTTAATATGAAAAGTATTAATAGAGATAAAACATTTCCTAATAAAAAGTGGTTAATTAAACAAGAAGACATAACAATCATTAAGTATCTATGCAATCATTAAAAGAGTTGCAAAATACAAATAGCAAAAACTGACAGAATTGAACACAGAAATAGAAAATTCCACAATCATAGATGGAGCGTGTGTTAGTTTCTTAGGGCTTCTAGAACAAATCACCACAAATTTTGTAGCTTAAAACAACCTAAATTTATTTTCTTACAGTTCTGGAGTTTAGACAGCTGAAGTCATGGTTTCAGCTGAACCATGATTTCTCTGCAGGCTCTAGGGGAGAAATATTCACTTGCCTTTCCTGGCTTCTGGTGGTCCCTGGCATTCCTTGGCTTGTGGAAGCATAATTCCAGTCTTTGCCTCCATCTTCACATGGCCTCTGCCAGCTGTGTATGTGTTCTCCTTTTCTGTCTCTTACAAAGACGTCTATCATTGGTTTTAGGTCCCATTCTAATCTAGGATAATCTTATCTCAAAAGCCTTACCTTAATTATATCTACAAAGACCTTTATTTCAAATAAGGTTACATTCTAAGGTTCTGAGTTAACATCTCTTTTGGGGGCCACTATTCAATGCACTAAAGAGAATAAACCCCTCCTCTCAGAAATTTGTGGTCAAATTAGGGGAAAAAATAAGAAAGATATAGAGGATCTGAACCATCTAATCAACAACACTGACAATTTATGTTTATAAAACATGATACCTGCACAATATAAAACATGATACATGCAGATTACACATACCTTTTAAGGGCACATAAAATATTTATCAGACTAGATCATATGCAGGGTCATAAAAACTCCATTGATTTAAAAAGATTGAGGGACTTCCCTGGTGTCATTGGTTAAGACTCCACACTTCCACTGCAGGGGCCATGGGTTTGATCCCTGGTTGGGGAACTAAGATCCCACATGATGTGAGGCGCGGCCAAAAAATTTAAAAAATAAATAAATAAAATAAATAAAAAGATTGAAATCATTCAGGTATAACCTCTAACCAAAATGCAATTGCATTAAAAATTTACCAAAATAAGATAATGAGGAAACCCCAAATATTTGAAAATTCAACAACACACTTATAAATATTCCATGGGTCAAAGTAAAAAATCAAAAAGGAAGTTAGAGAATATTTTGAATTGAATGGAATTACAGCAAAAATTTTAGGACACAGTCAAAACAGTGCTTGGGGTAAAACCTATTATTTAAATGCAGTGCATATATTAGAAAAAATAATGATTTCAAGTCAATGATCTGGATTGATTTTATAAAATTAGACTAAAATAACAATTAAACCCAATTAAGTAGATAGAAGGAAATAATACATATAATATTTTATAATAGTAAAAATCAATGAAATTTAAAAAAGGAAAAAACAAAAGAGAAAAATCAGTGAAACCAAAGCTGGTCCTTTGAGAGAATCAATAAAATTGATAAGCTTCTAGCTTAACTGGTTAAGTAAAAAATAGAGAAGGCACATATTGTCAAGATCAGAAATGACATAGGAAACATCACTATAGATCCTGCAGATATACAAAAATGTGAAAATATTATTAAAAAAACTCTTGCCAATAATTTTGACTGCCTACATTAAATGGACAATTACTTGAAAAAGACTTTATAATAAAACTGACTCAAGAAGAAACAAAAAAATGAACTTGAATAGTCTTCTAGTGATTTAAAACATTTAATTTATAATCAAAAAGAAGACATACAGATGGCCAAAAGACACATGAAAAGATGATCAACATCACTAATTATTAGAGAAATGCAAATCAAAACTACAGTGAGGTACCACTTCACACCAGTCAGAATGGCCATCATCAAAAAGTCTACAAATAATAAATGCTGGAAAGGGTGTGGAGAAAAAGAAATCCTCCTACACTGTTGGTGGGAATGAAAATTGGTGCAGTCATTATGGAAAACAGTATGGAGGGTCCTTAAAAAACTAAAATTAAAGTTACCATATGATCGAGCAATTCCACACGTGGGCATATATTCAGAGAAAACCATAATTCGAAAAGATACATGCACACCTATGTTCACAGCAGCACTATTTACAATATCCAAGACATGGAAGCAACCTAAATGTCCATCGACAGATGAATGGATAAAGAAAATGTGGTATATTTATACAATGGAATATTACTCAGCCATAAAAAAAGAATGAAATAATGTCATTTGCAGCAACATGGTTGGATCTAGAGATTATCATATTAAGTGAAGTAAGCCAGACAGAAAAAGACAAATATCATATATCATTATATGTGGAATCTAAAAAAAAAGATACAAATGAAGTTATATACAAAACAGAAATAGACCCACAGATATACGAAACAAACTTATGGGGACTTCTCTGGTGGTCCAGTGGTTAAGACTCCTTGTTTCCACTGCAGGGGCATGGGTTCAATCCCTGGTAGGGGAACTAAGATCCCGAGTGCCACCCTGTGTGGCCAAAAACAAAAAAGCAACTTATGGTTACCAAAGGGGAAAGGGTGGGGAGATAAATTAGGAGTTTGGGACATAACATATACACACTAGTATATATAAAATAGATAACCAACAAAGACCTACTGAATAGCATAGGGAACTATACTCAATATTTTTTAATACCTATAAGGGAAAAGAATCTGAAAAAAAGATATATATCTATGTATAACTGAATAACTTTGATGTACACCTGAAACTAACACAACATTATAAATCAACTATACTCCAATTAAAAAAAATAACTTTTCAATAAAAAATTGTTGAAGTCCAGAAATATTATAGGAATAAATACTATCATTCTTACACAAACTATTCAAAAAGAGAGAATAAGGGAATATGTCAGCTTACTTTATGAGGCTAATATTACCCAATCAAATCTTTCTTTTTAAATAATGAGAGCATTTAATTCTTTTCTTAAAAATTTATTTATTTTGGTTGCGCTGGGGTCTTAGTTGCGGCAGGCAGTCTCCTTAGTTGTGGCTCACAGGCTCCTTAGTTGCAGCTTGCCGGCTCCTTAGTTGCGGCATGCATGTAGGATCTAGTAGTTCTGGCTCTTGGGCTCTAGAGCGCAGACTCAGTAGTTGTGGCACAAGGGCTTAGTTGCTCCACGGCATTTGGGACCTTCCCGGACCAGGGATCAAACCCTTGTCCCCTGCATTGGAAGGCGGATTCCTAACCACTGCGTCACCAGGGAGGTCCCACACAATCAAATCTTAACAGGATTTTGGAAGAAATTGACAAGATAATGTTAAAACTTACATGGAAAAAAAATGTGTATATATATATAAATAAAACAGCCAAAGCAGTTTTGAAATAGAAGGACATGATTGGAGGATTTATCTTATACGATTTCAAAACTTACTATAAAGCTTCAGTAATCAAGACAGTAAGAATAGACATAACGATAGGCATATAGATCAATAGAATAGTGTAAACAGTATAGACAATCCAGAAATAGACTCACCATTAAGTGAACAATTGATTTTTTAGAAAGTGCCAAGGTAATTCAATTTGGAAAAGATATATTTTTCAAGAAATGTTGCTAGAATTATTGTATATCTGTGTGGATAAAATGAACATTGACTCTTAACTCACACTATGCACGAAAAAATAAATCAAAATTGTTGGTTGACCTAAATGTAAGAGTCCAAGTTATTACATTTCTAGTGGAATATATAGCATAAAATCTATGTGGCATTGGTTAGCAAAAGAGTTCTTATAACGGACCTAACAAAAAGGAAATCAATGAAATGATAAGTTTATTAAAATAAAAATTTTGTTTCTATGAGACACATTTACAAAAATGAAAAATTAAGATATTAACTGGCAAAAATATTTGCAAAACACATACTGACAAAGAATTTATCACTCTTCTCATGAAGGGAGGCAGGAGCAACTGACAGGAATACGTGTCCTGCTGTGAGGAACTCTCCAGAGAAGGAAGACTGACCACAGGGATCTTAGGAGTGTCCTCTGGGAGGTGGAACAAGATGGTGACACAGGGCAATGGAGACTGCAGAGAGCCAAACACAATCAGAACTCTCAGCTGGGGCAGGAGCCACCTTCCTTCCTTGAGATGAGACGCCCTGAATCCCACCAGTGTGGGAGAATTGTTATATTAAAGTGTGGGTGTATTAGTAACAGTCTGGGTTAGTAGAGCTTTCAGAGTCTCCTGGACTCATCCTTTCCTAGGACCCTTTGGTTGCTTCTTTCAAGAGTGATTCTGCTGATGAGAAAAACACAAGGGGCAAGGCTGGCTGCATAGTATGTGCACCCAATGCAAAATGGAAATGCTCTGCCTTTTGTTCAAAAATTATTAAGAATTTCAAGATGGCGACCCGCCCCCCGGCCCCCCGCATTGAACTGCATGTGAGTTCCTCCTAGGATTGAGTCCATGTAACTGTACAGGTCACGTGCTGCAATGCCAGTCCTGACTTGCAAATAGGCTCCCAGTCAGAAGCAAGAGGAAGATCGGAATTCTATGCTGGAATGTTTCTCAAATGTGAGTGCTTAGCAGAATCTTCTGGGGAGCGCTGAATTAATGAGGTTCCTAGGTGACCAAACTGAAGGTCGTGAGGAGGTTCAGGAACACTTTTTTAATTTGCCAGGTGATTCTGCTGGGCAGACAGGTTAGGCAATCAGAGCTATATAGGTCTCATAATTTTTTTTTTTTTTTTTTTTTTTTTTTTTTTTTTTGCGGTACGCGGGCCTCTCTCTGTTGCGGCCTCTCCCGTTGCGGAGCACAGGCTCCGGACGCGCAGGCTCCGGACGCGCAGGCTCAGCGGCCACGGCTCACGGGCCCAGCCGCTCCGTGGCATGTGGGATCTTCCCAGACCGGGGCACGAACCCGTGTCCCCTGCATCGGCAGGCAGACTCTCAACCACTGCGCCACCAGGGAAGCCCCCTAGGTCTCATAATTTATATGAGATTTGAAGAGGTTTGAATACTCATCTCATGTTGTTCAAATTGAAAGATCTTTACAATCGTATGTGATGATTATCTCTTTAATACTAAGCATAGGTTATTACAATGAGTATATTGGATCATTATGCAAGTGTTGGAATAAGCTAGGGATGCTAAATATCATTTCAAATTCTGCACTTTACTTTTCAGTCCATTCTTACTATCCAATTGACTCCTACTGAAACACCCTTTTCCTTTTCCTTAATCTTCACTTCCTTCTGTTACTTGGACCTTGAAAAAAATCTAGTTTTAAAATATTTGCATGATAGTAGCCCTTAACGCTGTTTAAAACTCTTAGATGATCCACTAGGTCCATAAAAATATTAGTGAAAAATGTAAATCCTATCCAAATGCCTGCAATCCCAAATACTGGTATGTAAAATAATACTTAGGTCTATGCCTGGTAACTGATTCACTTCAAACTACCAAGATCATCAGAAAATATTACCTAAAATTTAGTTTTTAAAGTATATTTTAATTCTTTTTTTAATGCCTTGTGAGCAATATAATTCTTCATTTTCATTGGACTAGACTAGCAGTAATTCTCAGTGTCAGAGGTTCCTGGGCACAGTCAATTAGGCAGACATAGACTGACATCTTAGAACTTGGCCTTGAGATGGAAAATGATACAATGTGAGATACACAGAGTAGTCAAGGAGTCTTTGGGACTATTGATTAAGCTGCTCACAGAACACACTGGACTCTAACCCAGCCCAATCTGTAGAGATCAGCTCTGTATTCTTCCTGACATTTTCTTATTTCCTTCATTTGGAAGCAGAGGACAGACAAGAGTAAAAAGGATATTTCTCCAGTGCTTGCTTTCCAACAGAAAATGCAGTTTAAATATATTTCTTCATGCACCAACTCTGTTTTGTTAAGGTATGTTTCAATTCCCCTCAGGGCTACTTGGTTTATTTTCCTCGAAAAGAATGAAGGGAGGAAGGCGTTGTATAGCAAGCAGGGGCCTCGCAATCCTTCTTTCTCTAGCGCAAGGGCCAAGTGTGCTTCCTGCCATCTGCCTCCTTCCATCTCCTGGTGCTTGTTAGGAACCTGGCAGCCCTGGGCAGAGGCAGAAACCTAGCAGGCCTTGTTGTTGATTTGTAAAAGCAGCCTGATTTGTTAGCTTTGCCAAGCAAGTCCCCTGGGGTAACGGCGGAAAGACTACTGAAACTCTTAGTTGAGGAAAGTACAGGGGCGAGAGCTTAAACTGAGAAGGCTACTAAAACAGTGGGACCTCCAAAACCAACCGGGTCCCCAGCCTCGAATCTTGATTCATTGTTGCCACCACCACACACATTCAGGGGTGAATACTGATCAGAGTCTGCAGTCTGGATCAGGGCTTCTTGCTTCCCTGTCTCCAAACCTCGACTTAGAAACAATGGGTGTGAATCCTCCACTTACTCCTTTTGCTCAGAAAACCCCGGATTCCTATTTGCAGTGTCTACTAAGATGCACGTTCTTAGAACCTTTCAAGTGGCAGAAGAGCTCGTTCTTTCCCTTCAACCTGGCCCACGGCTGCTGGTCTTTACCAGTTGGGAATTTGTGTCATCTGCCTCTCACTTCCCTCCCGGGAGTCTCAGGTCCTCTACATAGAGGAGCTAATACTGTTCCACTGACATCTTAAAATTGAGAAAGGAAAGGAAAGGATACGTCTCACCAAAACGTTCCTGAGAGAAACAGAGGAAAAGACATTTACTTCAAACTACAAATAGTGTCATGGTAGCAGCAATGATATTAACCATCTAAGCACATAACTATCTGAGATTCTAAGATTTGGATTTGTTGGTCGAGAACTTGTCCGGAATATTGAAGTAGAATTTGTTGAAGTGGTTTAACAGCAGCCTCACTGTCTATAGAACAAGGATCATAATTATATCCCCAGATTTTATTTTTATACCCAAACATTTGGAAAAGCACTGCCTTCCTGAAGTTCCCCAGATGAGACATTGACATTACTGTACAGCTCTCAAACCCCAAATGTCTCAGTAATGGTCTCTGTTCCAGACCAGTTGCCCTGAGTTTCTCATCCTTCGGGTGCTGAAAACCTGTCTGGCAGCAAGACCAGCAGCCTCGACATTTTCAGCTTGCGTGTCCAGGGAAGGCCCCTGACTTCCAGACTTCCTGCTGGTTAGACAGTGCCCGCCCCCCCACCCCCGCCGAGACACTCAATTGCCATGTGCTCTGGATCCACTTCTCTCCAGGTTCCCTGAGTTCTCAATCATTTTAGCTCAAAGACTTCCAGGATGAAACCCATCATTCCTCGCATCTCTCCGCTCCTCAGTCATTGTCAGAAAAACAAGACTCTCAGATGAATTGTCATCATGTAGATTCATGTTCCCAATTCCTTGTGTAAATCATGTGTTCTATCCAAACTCCCAGACCTTCCTCCCCAAATCTTCCACTTAGTTCTCTTGGTGTGTTAAAAGCAAATTCTCTTCCTCTAAGCATTCACTCTGTTTATTATTCCAATGGAAACTTAGTTGTCCCCTGAGGCCACTCCTTCCCTTCAAGTCCTAGAAAATAAAAGCTTTTTCTTCTTTTCTTCCCTCATGCTTCAAGATGTGCTTGTGGAGTTGATAGGATCTCTGCTTCTATTTGTTACTTCCAGATCTTCTGGCCTTTCAGAAACAGAAGCTCCTTTGAAGTGTGCGGTGCCAGTCTTCATCATTTCCTCTCCTCGTCAGTGTGTTCTACCATCTCTCAGCCCCTGTCTTCCCCTTCCCGGAAGCTTGGTGATCTCAGACATCCAGATATATGACTCATCTAAAACTCTGGCCCCTCAGGTCCTTAAACTCCGTATCCTTAGTGAACTTTTTCTCCAGCTCATCTCTCATGATGCCAAGGATCTCACAAGGATCCAGATCTGGTCATGACCAATGACTGCACTGCTTCTGAAACCTTGATTTCAAATGTGAAGACAGTCTTGGACTCTCACCTTTTATTTCAAAGCATTTATTGTACTATAACCATTCCAGCATTTTCACTGAGACTTTAAATTTGTTGATTCTTTTCACTACCCATTATCACCTGTTCTTTCCTCACTCTCACATTTAAGAAAGTCTTCTTAGACCGCGTGTCTAGCTCCTGCAATCTCCCGATTTACAGCCCCAAATTTTGCAAAAGAATTGTGTGAAGTTTCTGTTTTCACCTAACCACCTTCTAATCACTACAGTTGGGCCTTTGTCCTCACAATTCTACTCAAACAAACTTTAACAAAATCATTAATATTTGACAAAGCCAATGGTCTATTCTTTGTCCTCATCTCAGTTGCTTTTGGTAGTATTAATTATAGACATTCCTTGGAAAGTGCCACTTTGATCTGCTGGAGTCCCAGACACCATACCCTCCTCGTTTTCTTTATAATTTATTGGTTGCTCCTCTCAACTCATATGCTGGAAAATTGTCCTCTACTATTAAATACTGGCTTGCCCAGAATCCTGTCCTTACCATTCTTTTATATGTTATACTTCTTTCTAAGTAATCTAAGACTCTGCAATGTGAAGTGTAGCCTGGGCTTCTCTCATGCATCTCAAATTCATTTGTACACTTGCTTACTTGAAATTCTTTTTTGATGTCACAGAATCAACATAGTCCAAACAAAACTACTGATTTTCTATTAAAATTTCTTTTATTTCCAAACTCCCCATCTCAATAAACAATACTATTATTCATTCAGTATTTAAGTCCAAAAGCTAGAAATCATTCCTGATTTCTCTCTTTCCTCTACACTTATATTTAATCCTTTTATTATTGGGTTGGCCAAAAAGTACCTTCGGTTTTTAAGTAAAAATAAAAGACACATCTTTCATTTTCACCAAGAACTTTATTGAACAATGTATTCACCCTTTTGTTCCACTACCTTCTGCCATTTTTCAGGCAACTTCATAATTCCATCTTCCCAAAACTTTTTATCTTTTTGAGCAAAGAACTGTGCCAGGTGCCTTTTATAGTCTTCCAGGGAATTGAAATTTTTTCCATTAAGAGAATTTTGTAAAGACCTAAATAAATGGAAATCCAAAGGTGCAATGTCCGGTGAATACGGCGGTAAATCAGAACTTCCCAGCTAAGCTGTAAGAGTTTTTGCCTGGTCATCAAACATGCGGTCTTGCGTTATCCTGATGGAAGATTACGTGTTTTCTATTGACTAATTCTGGATGCTTCTCGTCGAGTGCTGCTTTCAGTTGGTCTAATTGGGAGCAGTACTTGTTGGAATTAATTGTTTGGTTTTCCAGAAGGAGCTCATAAGAGAGGACTCCCTTCCAATCCCACTGTATACACAATTTCACCTTCTTTGGATAAAGACCGGCCTTTGGTGTGGCTGGTGGTGGTTCATTTCACCTGCCCCACGATCTCTTCCGTTCCACATTATTATACAGTATCTACTTTTCATTGCCTGTCACAATTTGTTTTAAAAATTGAATGTTTTCAAAAAATAAATATAATAAAAATGGAACGTTTTCATTACATTTAAGTGGAGCATCACATGTGGAAATACGGTCAAGAAGGTTTTTTTCGCTTAACTTATGAGGAACACAAACATCAAAGCGATGAACATAACTAAGCTGGTGCAAGTGATTTTCCACGCTTGATTTGGATATGTTGAGTATGCCGGCTACCTCCCGCATGGTATAACGTTGATTTTTCTCAGTTAATGTCTCGATTTGATCGCTATCAACTTCAACTGGTCTACCTGACCGTGGTGCATCGTTCAGAGAGAAATCTCCAGCATGAAACTTCGCAAACCACTTTTGACACGTTCGATCAGTCACAGCACCTTCTCCATACACTGCACAAATCTTTTTTTTTTGCGTTTCAGTTGCGTTTTTACCTTTCTTGAAATAATAAAGCATAATATACCGAAAATGTTGCTTTCTTTCTTCCACCTTCAATATTAAAATGGCTACACAAAAATTCACCAATTTTGATACGTCTTTTTTTAAATGCACACTGATATGACGGCTGTTACATACAATCTAACAAAATTGTTTCCAATGAAGTTAAAGACAACTAAGTACTACTAGAGCCATCTTATGGAAAAAAACGAACAAACCTTTTGGCCAACCCAATATATCCTACTGGTTCTACTTTCAAAACATACGATAAAATATGACCACTTCACCGTCCCTACTATTACAACTTCAGATCAAGCCACCGTCATCTCTAAGCCACAGCCTCTTAACCAGCCTCCTTGCCTTTGTTCACCTCCCCCTTCACCTGTAAAGTCATCCTCCACCCTACAGACTTCCCTTCCAGTCACTCCACATTCAATACCCTGTAACAGTTTTCCACAGAATGCAGGAAAATATTTAATTTGTACCATGGTACTAACCCCATCTCCTTCCATTTTTCCCAGAATTTATTGTTTTAGCAACAATTACCTTAAAAGCTGCCTCTTGAACATGTCAGTGCCATTCCCACTCTAGGGCCTCTGATGCTCACCTTTCCTTGTATAATTATTCTCTTAATGATCTTCATGTGGTTTCCTCCTTGCTCATAATTCCAGTCTCTATTCAAATGTTAAATTTTCAAAAGCAGGGCTTCCCTGGTGGTGCTGTGGTTGAGAGTCCGCCTGCCGATGCAGGGGACATGGGTTCGTGCCCCGGTCCGGGAGGATCCCACATGCTGCGGAGCGGCTGGGCCCGTGAGCCATGGCCGCTGAGCCCGCGCGTCCGGAGCCTGTGCTCCACAACGGGAGAGGCCACAACAGTGAGAGGCCCGCGTACCGCAAAAAAAAAAAAAAAAAAAAAAAATTTTTTTTTCAAAAGTCTTCCCTGATCATTCCAGCTAAAAGGAGACATCTGCCTCCTGGTAATTCTGCATCCCAATACTGTTATCTTATTCACAGCCCTTATCATTACTTCCAATAATATTTGTTATTATTTGTGCGTTTATTAGTTGTCTACTGGCCCTTCTTACTATGATGTAGCCCCATAAGACTCTTTCCTGTTACTGCTTTTTTTCAGGAAGTGCAAATTATGCCTGCAGAAACTAATAACGGTAACAACAACAATAATTAAAATTTATATAGTGTTTATATGTGCTAGGCACTGTTTTAAGTGCTTCTCATATATTAAATCATTTAATTTTCACAACTGTATGACATATCTACGATTTTTTTTATAGATAAGAAAAATGCACAGACCACACAACCAGGAAGTTAGTAGAGGTAAGATTCAAACCCAGGTAGTCTGGCCTCAGAGTCCAAACTCTTAGCCACTACACTGTGTTCTTCTGATTTATTGGCTGTCTGACTACCTCACTCTTGAAGTAAGGTCTTGAAATTCATACCTGTCCATATTTAATCTGACCAATGTTCCAAACTGGCCAGAACACCTCAGTGATACAGTCATTGAACTCTGTAAAAGCAGTTCAATATTGTTGTAGATCAGTGTTCCTCAATGTTCGGTCTTAAGAAAATTTTACACTTTTAAAAAAATTTTGGGGGGCCTCAAAGAGCTTTTGTCTATATGGGTTATATCCCTTAATAGTTACCATTTTAGAAATTAAAGCTGAAGATTTAAAAAAAAACCTATATATTAATTAATTTTTAAATAATGATACCATTACATGTCACTATAAATAATATTGTAATGAAAATTAACTATACTGATAAAGAAATATAGAGTGTGAAGAAAAGCACTATTTTACATTTTTGTAACTTGCTTTTATGTCTTCTTCCATAGAAGACAGCTGGATTCCCAAATCTGTGTGTGCATTCAATCTGTTGTGATATTACACATCATGTAGTCTCAGGAAAACTTCACTGTACACTTGGGGGAGAATAAGAGGGAAAAAAGGAAATGACTTCTTAGTGTTAATACAAGCAGTGTTTTGACAGATAAGATCACATTTTGAGAACTACTTTCCTGAACTGAATTTACACATCGACCTTCTGTTCCCTAATCCCCCAGGTTGTTCTCACTAAGGTAAATAACTAATTTGAATACTTTAACCTACATTTATGTTGACCACATTAATTTTCATTATTTTTTCCAGCTCAATCGTTCCTGCTTGCTAATGTCATTTTAAAATGGCTGTTAGATGCTATTAAATTAAATGCTCTTATAAGATATAAGCTTAATAAATGAAGTTGCCATAAAAATTAAATAATCAATCAACTGGAATTCAGTCATTCATCCATTCAACAAATGCTAACAAAGTTATTATCGGGTGCCTGGCTCTGTTTTAGGTCTTGGGCTTCATAAGTGAACAGATGTAGACAAAAGCCTGTGCCCTTGTGGGACACACATGCTAAGTAAGGGAGACAGACTGTAAAGAAGAGAAAATACGTAAGTGGCTCTGTTTGTTCATTTCTGTTTCCTCAGACCTTAATCACAAAGATGAGATCACCAGGCAACATTTAAACTAACTCCTGATTTCTGCTCTATTGAATGTACACAATGCCTTGCCTAACCTGTTGATTCCTTCCCTGGATTAGAAGGAATAAGAATAAAGAATTAAGTGGTTAAAGAATGGCTGCCTCTCTACCCCCAGCCTCCCCTTAACAAATTTGCAGGCGGACCACGCGGGCAAGAGAGCACCCAAAGGAAGATCAGGGGAAGTCAGCAGTCTGCACACAACGGAAAAATGACGAAGAATCTGAGCGTCTGCCTTAATGATTAACTGAGATTGTTTTCCCTTTAAAAATTGTCACGGCTGAGCAGAATCTTCGGAGTTGGTGTCCAGACATGAGTCCAACTTCTCCCCAGATTGCTGGCTTTTCTGAATAAAGCACTTTCCTTGCTACTGACACTTGCCCCGTGATTATTGGCTTTTGGGTGGCGAGCAGCTGAACCTGAGTTCAGTATCAGATATGGTATGTTCAAAAGTGGTAAAAAGAAAAAGACAGATGGGAGCCTAGTAAGGGAGATGTGGTGTGCATGGGAAGGTGAAATTTAAACCTGGGTGGTGAGAGTTAGTCTTATAGAGAAGGTGACAATGAGCAAAGGCTTGAAGACGATGTAGCATTACCTGTGCAGATAAGTGGGGGAAGAAAGTTCTGTGAAGAGGGAGCATCCAGGCAGAGGCCCCCAGCAGCCCATGTACCTGGTGTCTGGGGAACAGCAGGAGTGGCCCGGCACAGGGGAAAGTATTCTATGTGAAACCAGAGATGCCAGGCACCAGTCCTGTACGTCTTGCATGACGTTAGCTTTTATTCAGAGCAAAATGGCAAGTCAGTTCTAGTTTGGATTATGAATGTGTGCTGCATGAACCTGCACAAAAAGCATAATTGTATGTGTCTTAATGTCTTGGATATAAAATTAAGAAATTGTACCAGAAAATTTCCAAGATTCTGACAGACTATCATTCTATGATACTAAGACATTTTAAATGTAAATAAAGAAATACAAAACAACTAATAGAAGCTAAAATTATTAGTCACAAAACTGAAATTTCCATGAAGATATAATTCAATGAGGATGTATTTTACAATGTGCAAATCGGAGAGACAAAATCAGCAATAGATAGCACAGGGATTCAAACAGTTAAAAAGAAAAATAAAGTCTAGTCTCTAATGAAGTAAACAGAAAGCAAATTGAGATGAAATTCAGAATGTTACTGATGAGACTATTAAGATCTATATATTATTTATTCATTCTTACCACAGGTAGAATATATCAATATCATATCATAAAATATTATAGTGTCTTAAAAGAAACTGAGTGTCCAGTTCTGTGTATAAGGAGCTTAGAAAGTCACCACTCCACCCTAATAAGTAAAAAGCTAAACAGACTGGAAAATTAACTCTTCCTGAATCCCCAGGGCAAACAGCTGCTCCCAAGATTGGAGAGAGGGACAGGCAAATACAGGGAGTCTCAGCTCACCAGAGCAGATTCCAGTGCTGGGGTAGGAAATCAGCACTGTAATTTACAAACTGCTGGAGGCTCAGTGCTGACAAGTCTGAGAGTTAAAAGGCATCAGGGGTACCCAGTCATAGTCAATACTGTGAGATTTACCTCCAGGAATATAACCAGATTCCCATAGTAAATATAGGAGAAAAATCCCCCAAGCATTCCTGCTGGGGGAGAGGGAAAGAGCCACTTTGAAATATGCCTGGATATTCTGTTCTTCTTAACAAGGGTTGCCCGCAGGGAAAACTAGTTAACCAGAGCCTAACCTGCTGGGGTTTTATCACAGTCTAACTAACCAGGGAAGGGAAACACCCAACTCCAGCCCACTCTAGCCATCCTGTCCTACCTAAGGGGGGAGAAAAAAACTGAGAAACTCTTGTGAAGTTCATGGTCTGGAGACACAGGCTCACTAAAAGACTGAGACCTAACACAGGACCATAGAGTGTCTCCTATCCCCCCACACCTCACCTCCACGTTACTACGGCCTATTTATAGCAGTTCCTTTTTGCCCAGTACATCATGTCCGAGTCTTAAGAAAAAAATTGTAAAACATACCGAAAGGCAAGTAACACAATTTGAAGACACAGAGAAAGCATCAGAACCAGATGTGGCAGGGATGTTAGAATTATTAGACTGGGAATTTAAAACAACTCTGATAAATATGCTAAGGACTCTAGTGGGTAGACAACACACAAAGAACAGGCGGGTAATGTAAGCAGAGAGACAGAAGTTCTAAGAAACAACCAAAAAGAAATGCTAATGATCAAAAACATTAAAACAGAAATAAAGAATGCCTTTGATGGGCTTACTAGTAAACTGGACATGGCTGAGGAAAGAATATCAGAGCTAGGAGATCTATCCATAGAATCCTTGAAAGCTGAAAAGCAAAGAGACAAACAAAACAGAAGGGAATATCCTAGGACTGTGAGAAAACTGCAGAAGGAGTTAACACATAAGTAATGTGAATACACAGGAGAAGATGTTACCAAACACAAGTTCGGATGCTCAATGCTCAAAAGCCAATAATTGAGGGGTAAGTGTTGGTAGAAATGAAAGGTGCTTTATTCAGAAAAGCCAGCAATCTGGGGAGAAGTTGGACTCATGTCTGGACACCAACTCCAAAGATTCTGCTCAGCCGTGACAATTTTTAAAGGGAAAAAGGAGAAACAATCTCAGTTAATCATTAAGGTAGGAGGTCAGATTCTTCATCATTTTTCCATTGTGTGCAGACTGCTGGCTTCTCCTGATCTTCCTTTGGACGCTCTCTTGCCTGCATGGTCTGCCTGCAAATTTGCTAAGGGGAAGCTGGGGTAGAGAGTCAGTTATTCTTTAACTACTGGATTTCATTCATACTCCTTTTAATCCAGGAAAGGAGTCGACAGGTTAGGAAAGGCATTGTGTACATTCAGTAGAGCACAAGTCAGGAGTTAGGTTAAATGTTACCTAGTGATCTCATTTTTATAATTAAGGTTTACGGGGAACAGACATAGACAAACAGGAAAGGGGCAAAAGAGCTGCTTACAAGTCCCCACTTGTCAGACATCATTCCATTTTTATGGGATTAGGGGCTAGGTCCATCTTCTGTAACTTCTTTGTGCTGACATAGGGCACCATATTTTCTGAGTGGAAGATGTTGACATGGGTCTCCAGCATCTCTTTGCTGACAATTTTAGTTTCCTGCTTACATATATGGGCAGAGCAAGCTGTTCTAACGCCCACAAAGATATAATTATGTGCAATACTGTTAATCTCATTATTTCATCAGACACTGATTCTGTGACTCTAAGGTCCTAATCATTAACTACTTGAGCCTACGCTTTTGAGACTCTGGGAGGCCTGGGAGACTTCAGCTTTCTACAAACAAGAGGCAGGGGACATAGAGGGTCCTTTGTATTTAGGGAAGGCCCTGCAGGGTTCTGCTTGGTTCCAAAGAAGGGGAGAAAGGAATAGAAGAGATTTTTGAAACAATAATGACTGAGAATTTCCCCAAATTAATGTTAGTCATCAAATCACAGATCTAGGAAGCTCAGAGAACATTAAGCAGGATAAATGCCAAAAAACTCCTAAACAAACCCAAAACAAACCCAAAACTACACCTAGGCATGTCATATTCAAACTGTAGAAAATCAAAGATGAAAGAAGCCAGAGGAAGAAACTCTTTACCTGTAGAGGAACTAAGGTAAGAATTACATCCAACTTCTCCTCAGAAAGCATGCAAGTAAGAAGAGACTGGAGTGAAATATTTAAAGTGTTGAGAGAAAAACCCCGCCACCCTAGAATTTGTACCCTATGAAATTATCCTTTCAAAGTTAAAGAGAAATAAAGATTTTATCAGGCAAACAAAAATTGAGGAAATTTGCTGCCAGTAGATGTGCCTTGCAAGAAATGTTAAAAGAAGTTTTTTTTTAGAGAGAAAGAAAATAATATAGGTCAGAAACTTGGATCTGCATAAAGGAAGGAAGAACATTGAAGAAGAATTAGTGATGGTAAAATAAAAACTCATTTTTCTTATTCTTCATCGATCTAACAGGTAAAAGGTTGTTCAAAATAATTAGAGCAACAATGTGTTTGGTTGTGTATGCTTATATAAATATCACATATATGTTTATATACAAGTGAAATGAATGATGGCAGTGCTATAAGGGACAGGGGGAGAAATAGGGAGGAAGTAGAACTATTTTGTTATAAGGTACTCACACTGCTGGTAAAGTGGTATAGTGTTATTGTAAGTGGGCTTAGATTAGTAGTAAATGTATATTATGAGCTCTATGGCAACCAGTAAAGCAAGTAAACAAAAGAAGTATTAAAGAAACTAAGATCTGAGGAATACTGGAGATTTTTTTAAAAAATGTATTTAAATGCATGTGCTCCTATGAAGCCTTAACTGGCCTCCAAAATAACGAATTGTTGGCAAACTGTCAGCTTTCCATCAGGGAATTCAAACGAGTCTCTTGAGTCCGAGACAAGGATCTATAAATTGGAGAACCTGTCAGTGGAATTACAGCTCATGATCAACACAGCAGCACACTCTGGCTTTTTGACACCTTAGCCTAAGACCTCAGGTCGAGTAAAGCTATATTATCACATTAGCTTCAGAAGAGGCTTGGAGAACTACTCTTTGAAAGAAGCAACTTAACACCAGTCACTTTTCTGTTGGACTTTTCTGGTTATCACTTAGGGCTTAAGGGATAAAGGATACTATTTAGTGTCCTTTCCTCACCCAGGGTGCAAGAATCAGTGCTACTTCAAAGGAAAGGGAAAGGGAAGGTTAGCCCTGGTAACTGTGAAGGAACTACAGAAAGCCAAGACCCATCTTTCTTTTATACTCCCCTCTGCTCCCTGCACTTCTGAAGCCAATTGAAGCCAGTCCCTAGCAGATTTGGTCTCATGAATGTCATATATAAAGTTACCCACAAATTCATGATACCCAAAACAATATCTAATCCTGGAAGGACAGGAAGGTCCTACCCTAATACAAGTACACTGACGCAGCAGCCTTCCTCAAGATGTGCTTCCTCACCCAGGACTATCACAAGATAGTCCACTTCTGCGTACAGGGCTTCTGCCAGTATGAACCTCCTGTTTAATCTCTAGATGGAGGTAGTAATCCATAGCCCCTTTTTATTTGATCTCATTAAGGAACTTCAGGTAATGTATAGTTAGCCTCTCATCATATCATCCACACAAAAAGAGAGAATATATTCACATTGATCTCCTGTTTTCTGCTTGTTTCTTCTCACTCTAGTTGCAAACTGCATCTGCTTCTTCCTTTGCTCTCTAATTTCTGGTTGACCAACATCACTAGCTCTGCTTCATGTAGACTTATCTCCACCCCCACCCTCCACCCCACCTGCTTTACCCCAGGATCTCAGAGCTCATCCCCACCATTATTGACCCCAGAGAGGCTGGGCTGTCTGTGACTCTCAAGATAAGTCAGCAGCCTGGAATGCAGCAATCTCCAAGTAGGTGGATGCATTATTTATGGCTATAAGATATTAATCAAGTAACAAAACACAGCAAGTCTCCCTAGTGCCAATGCCGTGGAGAAGACGGTTCTGGGAATGGGATCAGACTGTGTAGCGGTTTAGAAGCAGGTGGCAGAATAGAAAAGAGAGAAGGAGGCAATGATTTCTGACAGCTTTACTTTGTGTCAGATGCTGCCCATGCGAAAGTCTCCCTTTCATACATTTGGAAATGAAGTCTCAGAAAGATTAAATATGTGTCACACAGCAAGTAAGTGGGAATAGGCTTCAAACACTGGTTCTTCTAACTCCTCCACATGCCCTTTTCTTTCCCTTTATCACCTGTTTGTACACTGAAGCACATATTTGTGTATTTTTGGAAAAACGTGTTCAGAATAAGTTTAGGGATAAATACAAAAGCAATGATAAAGAAAGAACCTAGGCCTCCCCTTGGACTTTGCATCCTCAGGCCTCGAGCTGAGATCAGGAGGTGATTTTCCTCGTTTCACAATAGACTTGGAATGGTAATGACATCACGGACGTCTTCCATCCCTATGCTCTGGTTTGAATTTGCTTCCATTTGAGGCCAATATTAGGTCAAATTTCCAATCTTCAGACTTTCCATTTTTAGCAATAAAGACCAAGTTTTACAGTATCTGTTTTGTTCAAGCTCTTCACTGAGATGATCCAATACCTAGTACCTCTGGACAACTAGAATTGCTTAATCCCAATGATTAAATAAAACAAAAATATCTCATATTTTTAGGCACAGCCTATTAATTTATTAGTTTGGGCTCCTTAAAGTTGTTCAAACAATTTATTTGGCCTTAGCACACATCTAAGTTGGAGAACAAGTAAAATCATCTCCAGGCTGAAAGTCCAAAAATATGAAGCTGGTGGGTTTGGGGCTATTTTCCAAAGCAACACAGTAGTGTGGACACTATTCTATTAGTAGTGTGGATAAATGTAACTAATAATAAGTTTTAAGTCTGTGTGACCTCCATGCAAACTACATTTTGGCAACCAAACAACTTCTAAAGTCATCCAGTTGTAATAGTGTGATGCAAGCTGTGCACGTACATTTCCGTTAGATGATTTCTAATGTTTCATGAGAATTCTTGCTTATTAATGAGGTTTGGAGTAGAAGGGAAGCTGAATTATAGAAATAGAAGCACAAGCATACAAAATTCAGAGAAATGCCTCCACTGTTTCTTTCTAATTTTAGTTTAATTTTCTTATTTCACAGATAAGAAAATTAAAGCCTACATTATCTAACATTCCATAAATACCCAGAGCTCAGAGAAAATAGTGAGTCTCTCTCTCTTTTTTTTTAAATAATACTTAGCTCATATTGTCATAGAGTAAGCATTTAGGAAATGTTCCTCAGAGTGAGTTGAATTCATGATGAAATCCATGTCATTGAATTTTCTTATAAACACCTAGGCAAATTCACACAGTGAATATTCCCTTTTCCTAATCAGTCCTTCGATTATATTAACATTGATTTCTCACCATTATAATTCTATTAAAAACTCTTGTAAATGAAGATTTTAACAGTAAAAAATAAAATATTATATAACACAGTATTTAACTTCAGGAAAATTATTGTGCAGAACACTGAATAAAAAAAAAAAAAAGCAAGCAGTTACTACCCTCTCAGTCCAAGATGTAATATCATGAGATAGCCTTTAAATTACATTGTTATAAAAGTGTTGCTTTACAGATTCCGTAGGAATTAATAATGGTCCTGAAAATAAACTAGATGGTTTCTTTTCCTTGGCCTCCATTGTACGTCTTAAATGGCATTTCTGTACTCACAGTCATCTTTTTTAAGTGAATAAACTTGTCTAACATCCAGGAATTACTCTGGGGAAAGATACTCTATCCATGAGGTTGAATTTCTTTTTTCCCCAGAAGAAGGTAAATTGGATTATCCAAACCACTGTTATTCCCATTGCAGCCTTGCCTTTTTTCTTCGGTGTGCTCTTTGTGTCTGCACTGTTCTAATGAGCTCCACTATGGAGGATGACCCCGGACGCTGTCAAGACAATGCTTCCTTGAGAAGTCAAACAAACTGGCAGAAACGCCTAACGAAAAAATGATGAACTCAGATACCATCACACGCAAAGAATCTGAGGGAAATCATTTCAGTTCTATATATGGTTCAGGACAAGCAATTAAAGAAGACGTAAGTATATTCATACAAATACTAGCCACTTGCATTTTCACATAGTCCAGGAGTTGTCTTGGGCTAGTAAAACTGAGCTTATCTTCTGCATGGAGACATCTACCTTCTTAAAATCCATTCTGAACACAAGCTTGGGCACTACTGGGTTGCAATTTACTCCTCAAGAGTAGACACTTTCTAAGCTTATTAAAACATACAGAGCTCAGCACAGTGTCTTTGCACTTATTTCCTATTGAGTTGAAATTTGTAAGTATATTTTAAAGGCAAATATATTTTTTGCTATTTCACAGAATGACCTATTTCTAAGAATATTAAATATGTGCTTTCATAGAGGTAGTTTACTGTTAAACCTTACCTCAGTTTCATCATCCATAAAATGGGAAAATAGTAAAACCTTACTTGCAAGATTGGGAGGGTTAAATGGGCTAATACCCTTAACAGTGCCTGCCTGGTAAAATGTGAGCCCTGGAATGAATTTTAGTTGTTATTCTTGTTCCTCCTTTTTTGCCTTTTATTGCTATTACTGATTACTAAAGTCTTAAGAAAGTCCATTGTACTTACCATTGTTCCACATTCGAATGTTATAAAACAGCTTGAAAATACACAGACAAAACACTCCCATACATACATTTATGTGTATTCAATCGATTGATTAGTAACTGGTGAATCATTTCACCAGTAACTGGTGAAAGCATTTCCTAGAATGCTTCTTCTGGGCCAAGTTTACCAGAACTCACGTAGGAAAGACCCCACGAGTAGCACAGGTGGGAGTACAGCCATTCAACAGCTGCAACGGGGCAGCCGTAGCACAACTGCTGCGTCTCCGGTGCCTCCTCACTCAGAACCGTGCCAGGGCTGCTAAAAACACTGGGCTCCTGAAGAAAATGGAAACTCGCAAAGCCTGTTCCTCTGAAAAAGACTCGGACACTCACGCAATATCCTCTCACTCTCCTTCTCTCTCTTACGCGCGCACGCGCACACACACACACATTCGCCCACACAAAATCTCATTTGCCTGCCTTCAGAGAGATAAAAGCGAGAACTGTGGCACATCTGCAGACAAGGAGGACTAAGTGTACTTCACCTTTTCTTCCCAGTCCTTTCTCTTCTATCATCTTTTCCACCCACCTTGCTCATTGTTTTATCTTTGGAAGATAATAATCTTAATAATTCTGATTAAAAATAGTTTTTAGCGTGTTAGTGTTCATCTTGGTGTGTTGCCCTCTTTACAGGAAAAGGGATGCAGGGTAGAGTAGGACCTGCTGATAGCAACATTTAAACCAAAAGTGAAGGACAGGTTCTTCGATTTGGGTAAATACGTTGGGGCAAGAGGAGTGTTTAGAAGATCCTTTATTTCAAACACTGTGTAAAACTGTCTGCTTCTCTTACATGTGTGAATGCCTTGAAACCCATTGAAAAGACTCTGAGGCCAGCCCAGATGCCTAAGGTATGCTACTAGGCATGTCTGGAGGATGCAAAACACTTCTGGCCCTGATATGATGAAATATTAATCCAGGGACTTTGATTCTGGCTAGACATCTAATAAGAAGTGAGAGTGTGCACTGCTTACCCAGGTATCCATGGCAGGTACATTTAACCCCCTTTATCCTGAGGAGTTTACTCTTGCCAATTACAGCTTCATGACACTGCACTTGAGCTTGGGGATCTGAGGTAGTAAGGCAGAAATGCAAGTCCATGCTCCATACCAGGACGTTTCTAATCTCAATATAGGCAATATTATTGCTCTTGATCTGTGAAACTTCCTTTGTTTTTTCTCTCACTGGGAACCTGACAAACAACTACTACCATTTACCCTTTGACAATCTTCCACCACCTCAGTAAGGTATGTGGTACGTCTATAGTGCTTTCCGAGGATCATGAATTTTGTTTTCAGTTACTCTTTGTTTCCCCTATGCAGTTCAACAATCAGGTACTTGCCAAAAGAAAACCTAGATAACTGACCCATCTACATAAAAGTGCTAGAAGACAGCCAATCCAAAGAAATTACATACATATGGAACTGTCTTTTTGGAGGGTTACTTTTAAAAATTTAACTACTTTTTCATTGAAGTATAGTTAATTTACAATGCTATGTTAGTTTAAGGTGTACAGCAAAGTGATTCAGTTATACATGTACATATATATCTATTCTTTTTCAGATTCTTTTCCATTATAGGTTATTACAAGATATTGAATATAGTTCCCTGTGCTATATAATAGGTCCTTGATGTTTATCTATTTCATATATAGTAGTGTGTACGTGATAATCCTAAACTCCGACTTTATCTCCCCCACCCCCCACTATCCCCTTTGGTAACCATAAGTTTGTCTTCTATGTCTGTGGATCTATTTCTATTTTGTAAGTATGTTCATTTGTATCAGTTTTTTAGATTCCACATATAAGTGGATATGATATTTGTCTTTCTCTGTCTGATTTATTTCACTTAGTATGATAATCTCTAAGTCCATCCATGTTGCTGCAAATGGCATTATTTCATTCTTTTTATGGTTGAGTAATATTCCACTGTACATATGTACCACATCTTCTTTATCCATTCATCTGTCAATGGACATTTAGGTTGCTTCCATGACTTGGCTATTGTAAATAGTGTTGCTATGAACACTGGGTACATGTATCTTTTCAAATTACTGTTTTCTTGGATATATGCCCAGGAGTGGGATTGCAGGATCATATGGTAACTCTATTTTTATTTTTTTAAAGAATCTCCATAGTGGCTGCACCAATTTACATTCCCACCAACAGTGT
This sequence comes from Stenella coeruleoalba, assembly GCF_951394435.1. Classification (NCBI taxonomy): domain Eukaryota; kingdom Metazoa; phylum Chordata; class Mammalia; order Artiodactyla; family Delphinidae; genus Stenella; species Stenella coeruleoalba. Next base: position 173,654,348 of record NC_137147.1, on the reverse strand, counting down.
AAGAGGGTTCCTTTTTCTCAACATTCTCTCCAGTATTTATTTTTTGTAGAGTTTTAAATGATGGCCATTCTGTGAGGTGATATACCTCATTGTAGTTTTGATTTGTGTTTCTCTAATAATTAGTGATACTGAACATCTTTTCATGTGCTTGTTGGCCATGTGTATGTCTTCTTTGGAGAAATGTCTATTTAGGTCTTCTGCCCATTTTTGGACTTTTTTTTATATTAAGCTGTATGAGCTGTTTGTATATTTTGGAAATTAATCCCATGTCGGTAGCATTTTTTGCAAACATTTTCTCCCATTCTATTTCTCCCATTCGCCCATTGTTTACGGTTTCTTTTGCTGTGCAAAAGCTTTTAAGTCCCATTTGTTTATTTTTGTTTTTACTTCCATTACTCTAGGAGATGAATCAAAAAAAATATTGTTGTGATTTATGGGCTCAACATTTTAAATGTTCTATGAGGTGCATGAATCTGTGTTCCCATTTCTCTCTCCAGGTTTGGGAAGTTTTGAGCGATTTTTGTTTTAGATATACTTTCTTTCCCTTTTTCTTTCTCTTTTCCTTCTGGGATTCCCATAGTGTTTATATTTCTCAACCCCCCCCCCCAACTTTTTTTTTGGTGGAGTCCCATAAGTCCTGTAAGCTTTCTTCATACTTTTTCATTCATTTTTCTTTTTGCTCTTCTGACTGGATATTTTCAACTTATCTACCTTAAGTTCACTGGTTCTTTATTCTTTATTCTATTTAGTCAAGTCTGTTATTGAATATCTCTGTTGAATTCTTTAGTACTATTATTGTATTCTTCATCTTTAGGATTTCCAGTTGGGCTCTTTGGACATTTCTTTTTTTAATCTCAGCTCTTTAAATCGATTATTTCATTGTATTCTTTTTTCCCCCCATCATTTTTATATTTTCTTTTTTGTTCTTCTTTAAACTTCTTGGTCTGGAGTGTCATCAGAAAAATGTCAAAAGAGGGATTTTCTACTGTCTTCCCCCCCCAAAGAAGCCAATATTGACAATCACCCTTGAATGAGAGTGACATTTTGGAAGTCCAGGATTTTTGTGACAATATTCCAGCACAGAGTTGGAGCAAAAAAACCCCAGAGACTGGATACATTGAAGAGGGTAAGAGGAATAGTTTCAAATTACCTGTGTGAACCATCCTTCAAGGCAGCACAGCTCAGTGCCAAGGACTTCTTGGCATGAAATTGCTCCCACAGGGGAAAATTAGGTTGTGTGAGTGAATGCCTGTCTCCCTCATCCATGTTGGATGCTGACAATGAACTACAATTCTTTCTCAATTCATTTAGAGTACTGAGTTGTATTGTAACACTGGAGGGTACAGAGGGGCTGAGAAGTCTGCAGTCAGGGCTCTTAAAGAACATGATAAATATGAAGAGTCTTTTCATGAACCCCATAAGAAAGTTCTCCTATGAGGCCCCAGAATACCTTGTCTGTGGATATCCTCAACTCGCCCAGGAGCACCATTAGCACTCCACACAGATCCCCACACCTTGGCCAGCTCCCTGTACGGGGCCCAAGGGAGGCAAGTGCAAGTGGTTGCAGGTGGCTAGTAAGCACGTGCAAAACACAAACCAAAGTCTGAGGGACTGGGAGAAAGCACACAAACGAGCATTAATCACTGCCTCAGAGAAAGCAAGTGGGAGGTTGTCTGCACCTGGGCTGGATTTTCGGGATTGAGAGAAGGCATTCAAAATTAATAATTCTCCCCCAACAGGGAACAAGAAATGTGGAACAAGTGCACCATAGTAAAGGTCTGAGAAAGCTTCAGAATTCCTTGCAGGACTGATAGAATGTATTTCTCTCACCAAAGCTGTCAGTAATGACTGGAGTAGGTGGCTCCTTCTTCAAATGTGAAGACAGCTATATAAGCCTTTAAGGAACATGACACCACCCAAGGAACATAAAAATTTTCCAGTAACCAACCCCAAAGAAGTCAAGATCTGTGATAAATAATTCCAAAGAGTTGAATTAAGGAAACTCAGTGAACTACAGGAAACAAAGAAAGATAACTAAATAAAATCAGGAGAAAAATACACAAATAAAATGAGAGTTTAATAGAGTGATGGAAATCACGAAAAAGAATCAAACAAAAACTCTGAGGCTAGAGAATATAATAAATGAAATAAAAATTGCAATAAAGTGCATCAACATCAGACTTGATCAAGCAGAAAAAAGAAAATGTTAAGTCAAAGGGAGGTCATTTGAAATTATCCAGTCAGGGGAAAACAAAGAAAAATGAATGAAAAGAGTGAAAAAAAAAAACCACATTAATTATAGGATCGCTTAAGGAAATAATCTATGTGTTATCTACTGAATCCAGAAAAAGGAAAGAGAGAAAATGGGGCAGAGAGCTTATTTAAAGAAATAATGGCTGAGATTTCTGTGCATTAATTTTGTATCCTGCAACCCTACCAAATTCATTGATTAGTTCTAGTAGTTTTCTGTTGGCATCTTTAGGATTTTCTATGTATAGTATCATGTCATTTGTAAACAGTGACAGTTTTACTTCTTTTCCAATTTGTATTATTTCTTTTTCTTCTCTGATTGCAATGGCTAGGACTTCCAAAACTATGTTGAATAAGAGTGGAAAGATTGGACATCCTTGTCTTGTTCCTGATCTTAGAGGAAATGCTTTCAGTTTTCCACCATTGAGCACAATGTTTGCTGTGGGTTTGTCATATATGGCCTTTATTATGTTGAGGTAGGTTCCCTCTATGCCCATTTTCTGGAGAGTTTTTATCATAAATCGGTGTTGAATTTTGTCAAAAGCTTTTTCTGCATCTACTGAGGTGATCATATGGTTTTTATTCCTTAATTTGTTGATATGGTGTATCACATTGACTGATTTGAATAAGATCCTTGCTGGGTAGAGTAATCTTGGTTGTAGTTTTTTCTCTTTCATCACTTTAGGTATATCCTGCCACTACCTTCTGGCCTGCAGACTTTCTGCTGAAAAATCAGCTGATAACCTTATGGGGATTCCTTTGTATGTTATTTTTTGTTTTTCCCTTGCTCCTTTTAATATCTTTTTCTTTGAATTTAATTTGTTAGTTTGATTAATATGTATCATGATGTGTTTCTCCTAGGGTTTATACTGTATGGGACTCTCTGTGCTTCCTGGACTTGGGTGACTATTTCCTTTCCCATGTTAGGGAAGTTTTCCACTATAATCTCTTCAAAATTTTCTCAGACCCTTTCTTTTTCTCTTCTTCTTCTGGGACCCCTATAATTTGAATGTTGGTGTGTTTAGTGTTGTCTCTGAGATTGCCTTCAATTCTTTTCATTCTTCTTTATTTATTCTGCTCCTCAGCAGATAGTTCCACCATTTTGTCTTCCAGCTCACTTATTTGTTCTTCTGCCTCAGTTATTCTGTTATTGATTCCTTCTAGTGTATTTTTCATTTCAGTTCTTGTGTTGTCCATATCTGTTTGTTTTTTAGTTCTTCTGGATTTTTGTTAAACATTTCTTGTATTTTCTCAATCTGTGATGTGGCACTTATATACAATGGAATATTACTCAGCCATAAAAAGAAACAAAACTGAGTTATTTTTAGTGAGGTGGATGGACCTAGAGTCTGTCATACAGAGTGAAGTAAGTCAGAAAGAGAAAAACAAATACCGTATGCTAACACATATATATGGAATCCAAAAAAAAAATGGTACTGATGAAGCTAGTGGCAGGGCAGGAATAAAGACATAGACATAGAGAATGAACTTGAGGATGCAGGGGGCAGAGGGGGAAGCTGGAACGAAGTGAGAGTAGCATCAACGTATATACACTACTGAATGTAAAATAGCTAGTGGGAAGCAGTAGCATATCACAGGGAGATCAGCTCGGTGCTTTGCGATGACCTAGAGATGTGGGATAGGGAGGGTGGGAGGGAAGCTCAAGAGGGAGAGGATATGGGTATATATGTATGCATATGGCTCATTCACTTTGTTGTACAACAGAAACTAACGCAGTATTGTGAAGCAATTATACTCCAATAAAGATCTATTTTAAAAAAAAAGAAATGGCTGATTTGGAAAGATTTAAACATCCAAATTCATGAAGCTTATATGTCATATGCTATATGGGGACATATGACAATATGTCTCCAATATGACTCATTACAAAATGAATATCTCCCAGATATAAAGCTATAAGCAGATTCCTTAGCAGAAACTTTGTAGGCCAAGAGAAATTTGGATGTTATATTCAAAATGCTGAAAGAAAAAACTGCAAACCAAATACTTTACCCAGCAAAGTTGTCCAAAAGATAAAAGACTTTCCCAGACAAAGAAAATGTGAGAAAATTTATCACCACTAGAACTGACTTACAAGAACCACTGGAAGAAATTCCTCAAGAATAAATGAACAGATGCTAATTAGTAACATGAAAACATTCAAAAATATACAACACACTGGTAAAAGTAAGTATATAAGCAAATTTATAATACTATTTTACTGTAATATGGTGGTGTATTAATCACCTAACTCTAAAACAATGCAAATATGTATGTACCCAACAACAGGTCACCTAAATATACTAAGCAAATACTAACAGCTCTAAAGAAAGTATTAGACAATAATTCAATCATAGAAATGGATTTTAAGACCCACATTCAACAGTGGATAGATCATCCAGACAAAAACAAAATCAATACGGAAATCTTTTGACTTGAGTTATACTTTAGATCAAAGGGACCTAAAGACATATACAGAACATTCTAAACCACAGCTGCAAAATAGAAGTCTTTTACAAGGCTACATGGAATATTTTCCAGGAATAGATCATATATTATGTCAAAGAATACGTCTTAACAAAATTAAGAGTTGTAGTCCAACTAAGTATTTTTTCTAACCATAATGGTATAAAACCTGAACTTAATAACAAGAGGAAAACTTGAAAATTCATGAATACAGGGAAGTTAAACAATATACTCCTGAACAACCAATGGTCAAAGATTAAATTTTAAAAATTTGAAATAAAAATGAATACATAACATACCAAAAATTATGGGATCAGCAAATGCAGTTCTAAGAGGAAAGTTTACAGTAATAGACACACACAGAAGAAAAAAGAAAGATTGCAAATAAATAACCTAACTTTGTGTCTCAAGGAAGTAGAAAAAGAAGAGCAACCAAGCCCAAAATTAGCGGAAGGATGAAAATAACAAAGATCATAGCAGAAATAAAATAAAGATCAGAAAAACAATAGAAAAGATCAACAAAAATAAGAGCTGTTGTTTATATAAAGAAAAACAAAATTGACAAACCTTTAGCTAGACTAATAAAAAAAAGAGAGAACACTCAAAATTTAAACATCAGAAATGAAAGAGAAAACATTGCAACTAATACAAATGCAAAGAATTACATGAGACTACTATGAACAACTATATACCAAAAAATTGGATAATCAAAAAAAAAAAAGATAATTTCCGAAAGACATACAACCCACAAACGCTTAACATGAATAAATGGAAAATATGAAGAAACAAATAATCGTAAGGTGTTTGTAGCAGTAATTAAAATCTCCTAACAAAGAAAACCAGAACCTGAAGGCTTCACTGTTGAATTATATCACACATTTAAAGACTTAATATCAATTCTTCTCAAACTCTTCTTAAAAACTGAAGAGGAAGATCACTTCCAAATTCATTTTATGAGGCTGGCATTATCCTCATTCAAAGCCAGATAAAGGCACTATAAGAAGAAAAAAATTGCAGTTCAAAATCTCTAATGTATTGTACTTAGATGGAAATATCCTCACAAGATATTGTTGAGCCGTATTCAACACCACATTAAAAAGAGCCTACACCGTGATCATGGATTTATCACTCAGATGAAGTATATTTCAATATATGCAAATCAATCAAGGTGATACACCACGTTAACAAAATGGAAGATAAAACTCATATGATCACCTCAGTTCATGCAGAGAAATCATTTGACAAAATTCAACATCCTTTCATGATAATAACTCTCAACAACCTAGGTATAGAGGAAATGTACCTCAATATAATAAAGGGCATATATGACAAGTCCATAGCTAACATCATAATCAATGGCGAAAAACTTAAAGATTCTCCTCTAAGATCAGGAAAAAGATAATGATGCCCACTCTTGCTACTTCTATTCAACATGGTGGTAGAATTCCTAGCCAGAGCAATTAGATAAGAAAAATAAATAAAATATATTCAAGTTGGTAAGAAACAAGTAAAACTGTCTGTGTGCAGATGACATAATCTTACATATAAAAAAGCCTGAAGTCTCCACCCCCACAAAAAACTGTTATAATCAATAAATAAATTGATAGTGTTGCAGGATATAAAATCAATATGAAAAATTGGTTGTGTTTCTAAACACTAACAATGAACTAATAGAGAAATTAAGAAAATAATCTCATTTTCAGTACCACTAAAAACAATAAGATATTTAGGAATAAGTTCAACCCAGGAGGACCTTTACACTAAAACCTATAAGACATTGATGAAAGAAATTGAGGCTAACACAAATAAATGGAAAGATACCTATGTTCATGGACTGGAAGAATTAATATTGTTAAAATGTGTATACTACCCAAAGCCATCTATAGATTCAGTGAAATATCTATCAAAATTTCAGTGGCATTTTTCACAGTAAAAAAATTTGTATAGAACCACAAAAGACCCTGAATAGACAAAGCAATCTTGAGGAAAAGGAAAATGTTGGAGAGGCATCACACTCCCTAAAACTTATAAACGTCAACACCAAAAATCAAAACAAAAACAAAACTCCCAAAGCAAACCAACCCACTCCCAAACAAACACACAAAAAAACTGATTAAAAAAGGGCAAAGAACCTAAATAAAAAATTTTCCAAAGAAGACATAGAAATAGCCATCGGGTGCATGAAAATGTGCTCAACATCACTAGTCATCAGGGAAATGTAAGTCAAAACCACAATGAGCTATCACCTCACACCCCTTAGGATAGCTTTATTATCAAAACGACAAGAGATAACAAGTTGTTGGTGAGGATGTGAACCCTTACTCACTATTGGTGGGAATGCAAAATGATACAGCTCCTATGGAAAACAGAAAGCAGGTTCTAAAACAAAACAAAACAAAACAAAACAAAAAACCCAGAAAACAAAAAAAACAGCTTATCTACTGTATTATCCAGCAATCATGCTTCTGGGTTATATCTGAAGGAAATGATACTAGTATCTCAAAGAGATACCTGTATGCCCATGTGCAATACAATATTATTCACAATAGTCCAGATATGGAAACAACCTATGGGTCCACTGACAGATGAATAGATAAAGAAGATGTGAGATATACATATATAATTTAGCTACAAGAAGGAAGAATACACAGTCATTTGGATAAAATTAGAGGTACATATGATGAACTTAGAGGACACTATGCTAAGCTAAATAAGTCAGTCAGACAAAGACAAATATTCTATGATCTCATATGTGGAATCTAACTTTAAAAATATTTCACACTGGAACAGAGAGTAAAATGGCAGTTACCAGGAACTGACACCTAAAGGAGATTGGAAGATGCTGGTTAAAGGGTACAAGGCTTCAGTTATAAGATGAATAAGCTTTGGAGAGCTAATATACCTCATGATGACTATAATTAATAAAATTTTGTTGTGTACCTAAAATTTGCTAATAGAGTAGATCTTAAGTCTTCTCACCCCTCGCACACAAAGGTATCGATGAGAGATGTGGATGTGTTAATCTTTTATGGGAATCATTGTGCAAAGTATATACATATATCAAATCATCTCAAGTACGCTTTAAAAATATACAATTTTATTTGTCAGCTATACCTCAATACAGCCGAAAAAAATCTGCTTGGTCTGTTTTATATTTCTTTTTATCACCCCTTTGTTATTTTTTCAGAAAAAATATTTTTAGGAAACATATATTTCATACATAACTATCTTAAATTCTACCTGATCATCTCATTATCAGAAGTCATGAGCAGAGTGACTAAGTTTGTTGTTTTATTCTCTGTTGACTCTCATCTATAATGTCTTGTTTCCTATGTGTTCTATACTTCTGCTTATACATATGATTATGATTATGACAATATATTAGTAGTAGTACTTACTGCAGTATTAGACTGGTAGCATAGACAATCATACTGGAGTAGAAGTGGTGCTCATAGTCATTTGTTTCAGTCATATTAGTGGTAATATTAATGGTAGTTGCTCTTAGATCAGAGAAAGCCTGGTTCCTGTTACTCCTCTTTGTACAGAGGGCGTTTTTTTTCTTACTCAGGCTTCACTGAGAATATAGCTATTTCAGGAATCCCAGATCTTCTTTTGTGGTTTCAGCCAGTTTGGCTCTTAAGATTTGCCCTAATTGTGACTGCCCCCCAGATATTTAAATATATTCTTAGTGTAGTTTGTTTACCACCTAAGCATTTGGTAGCAGTGCATTTTGGTTTGGGTGTCTACCATATTGTCAAGTTTTTAATAAAGTCTAACATCTTTTATAAGGGAGAAGAATATTAGACTAAAAACATTACACGTATATATGTGATGAAATCATAATGATACTATTACCAATGAAGAAGAGCTGGAAAACTTTTAAGATCCACATAAAAAGAATATGCTGATTTTTTTATGTTATATAAATCACAAGTAAAGACCTATAAGACATGAAAAACAACAAACTGCTAGTGTGTTGGGAATGAGTACCTGTGACTCAGGATACAATTTTTAGGAATAAGATAATACAGTAATAGAAATGTACTGTATTTCAAATAATGAAGATATAACTGAAGATGATGGGCTAGGTAAAACTGTTTAATAGTGATAACTGTCTTTAAGTCAATGAGAAAAGAGATGTTAAAAATGCATGTGAGACATTGGAGAACATTTGTTTTGTGAAATATGAGTGGAAAGAGGACTATTTTCAATTATTTTATATAATATGCAATGTGAATATTTACATGTAACTAAATTAAATAAATTTTGTAATTGAACAGTTGACTTTTATCTACATGCTTCATCATTTATATTTCCGAGTAGACAAAACTCTCTTTTGTTATATATTTGAAGACACATGTGACAACTTTGTATTAAATTATTTTAGTTAATATGAGTGAAAATGTAATATTCCAAATTAATGTATTTGTGTAATATGTGATTTTAAATATTCATGTGTAAATTAATTAATTAATAGATTGATTATAAGTACACTTTTTTCAATAACTTTTAAAATTTAGATTTTCAGGTTGGTCAAGACACTCCTTCATCTTTTCATTGGTGTCTCCTTATGTCTGTGTATGTATAATATTTATTTTAAAGTAATTTTCAGATTACTCAATTAATTGCATGTAATGAGAAAAGATTCTTCTCTTTGCTGATTTTCTTTAGTGTTAGCATCTATCGTGGCACTTTACAATTTTAGTTAAAGGGCTTTCGTGTGGAAGTCCTCACAATCTCTCTGAATTCACCTTTCCTGATAAGGATATTAGTTACTCCACCCGGCCACTTAGAGCTCAGAACCGGGCCAGGACAGGACCTTGGGGTTTCTGTCCAGCAGATACTTAGGGAAAGTCACAATACAATTATTGAGCGTGGAAGGTGAATGCCCAAGTCTTGGGTGCTGATCTCATTTCTTTCTCTCACAGCTTTATAAACCCTACAGTGCAGAGGAGAAATCACATACATTTTTGTATTTGTTTCAAGGTCTGGAAAGGTTGACTGAAACTCCTTTTTTTTTTTTTTTTTTTTTTTTTTGCGGTACGCGGGCCTGTCACCATTGTGGCCTCTCCCACTGCGGAGCACAGGCTACGGACGTGCAGGCCCAGCCGCTCCGCGGCATGTGGGATCCTCCCAGACCAGGGCATTAACCCACGTCCCCTGCATCGGCAGGCGGACGCCCAGCCACTGCGCCACCAGGAAAGCCCTGAAACTCCTTATCTTATGTAGTAGATTTTTCTTAGTTCTCCACCACAAACAGGGTACTTTTGGCCTTATTAGCCCATTTAAGAGTCAATTTTTTTATTGAGGTGTAATTGACATACCACATTATATTAGTTTCATGTGTACAACATAATAATTTGATATTTGTATATATTGTGAAATGATCACCACAGTAAGTCTAATTAATATCCGTCGGCTCACATAGTTACAGAATTTTTTTCTTGTGATGAAAACTTTTAAGATCTATTCTTGCAGCTTCCCTGGTGGCACAGTGGTTAAGAATCTGCCTGCCAATGAAGGGGATGTGGGTTCAAACCCTGGTCTGGGAAGATCCCACATGCCATGGAGCAACTAAGCCCGTGTGCCACAGCTACTGAGCCTGCACTCTAGAATCTGCAAGCCACATCTACTGAGCCTGTGTGCCACAACTACTGAAGCCCACATGCCTAGAGCCCGTGCTCTGCAACAAGAGAAGCCACTGCAATGAGAAGCCTGCACACCGCAAGGAAGAGTAGCCCCCGCTCGCCCCAAGTAGAGAAAACCTGCACGCAGCAATGAGGACCCAACACAGCCCAAAATAAATAAATAAATAAAAATCTATTCTTTTAGCAACTTTCAAATATGCAGTACAGTATTATTAACTACAGTCACCATGCTGTACATTATGTCCTCATGACATTTACTTTATAACTGGAAGTTTGTACCTTTTGACTCCATCTGTTTCACCCACTTCCAACCCCCTGCCTCTGGTGCCAACTAATCTGTTCTCTGTATCTATGACCTTGTTTTTTTATTTGTTGTTTTTCTTTTTAGATTCTACACATAATTGAGATTATAATGATATTTGTCTTATTTTACTTAGCATAACGCCCTCAAGATCCATCCATGTTGTTGCAAATGACAACATAGATTTCATCCTTTTTATGGCCAAATAATATTCCATTGTGTATATATATATGTGTGTGTGTATACATACATACATATATATATATATATATACAGCACATTTTCTTTATTCATTCATCTAGTGATGAACACTTAGATTGTTTCCATATCTTGGCTATTGTAAATAATGCTGTAATGAACATGGGGATGCATATGTCTTTGCAAGGAGTCTAGTTTTTAACATTCTCTACTTGTTTTTAATTAGCTGATAGTTAATGCCCCCTTCTCTCTGTGTAACACTTGATCCAAGGTGATATTAATCTTATCTTTACTTGTTCTATGTCATTTACTTTAAAAATATTCTGTGTATCAATCTGATGTGTTTGGAGCCTAGAGAAGAATTTAAAAAATGAATTTTCACTCTCTCTTGACCTGTTGACTTTTCTCTTTTAACAGAAAAGGGAACTTAAAAATATATCACAATATTTTGTATGAAATTTTCTACTTAACTGAAAATTTTCTCTTAAAACCTTTCAGAAAACTTTGTTACTTTGTTTGCAACATTTGATAATGATGAAGATTTCTCCTTCATACTAAACACAAAACATAAAATTTATACATATTTATCATCTGGATATGAACTACTTTCTGTCTTATCTTACCCTGTGGAGAAGAGAGAAAAAAAATGCTTATGGTGAAATAATCCATTGCATAAAAACATCTTGGGATTATATTTTGTAAGCAGTTCAATTCAACAGAAATTTAATGAATATGTCTCATGTACAAGGCATGATACCAGCTTCAGATTACAAACATGAGAGATCAAAAAAGGTGAGAAAGTGACACTTTTACTATTACCCACTTTGAAAATAGTGGTCTGATGTACTCCCAGACCAATTATAAAGGAAAAATTGTCTATTTAGCACGTATAATTGGCTGTAAGAGAAATGATCCAGGTTTTGGTGTCAGGCAAAATATTTTATTCTAATTATTCGACAGAGGCCCTTTAGAGTTATGGGAATCATAATCACCTCAAGGAGATGTTAAAGTATGAATTTGTTCCAACTAATTGCTGTTGCAAGTTGACATTTCATTGTTAGTATATAGAAATTCAACAGATTTCTGTATATTAATTTTGTGTCCTGCAATTTTACCAAATTCATTGAGTTCTAGTAGATTTTTCTGTGGCATCTATAGGATTTTCTTAATATCATGTCAACTGCAAACAGTAACAGTTTTATTTATTTCCAATTTCTTTTCACATTTAAACTAGATTGAATTTTTTTTTTTAACTGAAGTATAGTTGATTTACAATATATTAGTTTCAGGTATACAGCATAGTAATTCAATATTTTTATAGATCATACTCCATTTAAAGTTATTATAAAATATTGTCTATATTCTGTGTGCTGTACAATATATTTTTGTGGCTTATTCATTTTATACATAGTAGTTTATACCTATTGCTCTCCTACTCCTATCTTGCCCCCCCTTTGCCTCTTCTCACTGGTAACCACTAGTTTGTTCTCTATATCTGTGAGTCTTTTTCTGTTTTGTTATATTCATTCATTTGTTTTATTGTTTATGTTCCATATATAAGTGATAACATACAGTATTTGTCTTCCTCTGATTTATTTTGCCAAGCATAATACCATCCAGGTCCATCCATGTTGGTGCAAATGGCAAAATTTCACTTTTTTATGGCTGACTAATATTCCATATATATATACCACTTCTTCTATATCCATTCACCTGTTTACTGACACTTTAGCTGCTTTCATATCTTGGCTATTGTAAATAATGCTGCTATGAATACTGGGGTGCATGTATCTTTTTGAATTTTTTTTCAGATATATGTGTGTGTGTGTATACACACACACACACAAACATTTTTTTAAAAGAAGACATACATATGGTCAACAGGCACATGAAAGATGCTCAACATCACGAATCATCAGGGAAATGCAAATCAAAACCATAATGAGAGGGCTTCCCTGGTGGCATAGTGGTTGAGAGTCCGCCTGCCAATGCAGGGGACACGGGTGTGTGCCCCGGTCCAGGAAGATCCCACATGCCGCAGAGTGGCTGGGCCCGTGAGCCATCGCCACTGAGCCTGCGTGTCCGGAGCCTGTGCTCCGCAACGGGAGAGGCCACAGCAGTGAGAGGCCCGCGTACCGCAAAAAAAAAAAAAAAAACCACAATGAGATACCACTTCACATATGTCAGAATGGCTATTAACAAAAAGACAACAAATAATAAGTGTTGGCGAAGATATGAAGAAAAAGGAGCCCTTGGGCACTGTTGGTGGGAATGTAAACTGGTATAGCTACTATGGAAAACAATATGGAAGTTCCTCAAAAAATTCAAAATAGAACTACCATATGATACAGAAATTCCACTCCTGGGTATTTATCTGAAGAAAATTAAAATCCTATTTAGAAAAGATATATACACTCCCATGTTCATTGCATCATTATTTACAATAGTCAAGATACGGAATGGATAAATAAAATGTGATATATATATGACATAATATGACATAAAAACGAATAAAATCTTGTCATTTATGACATCATGGATTGACCTAGAGTGTATTATTGTAAGTGAAATGAGTCAGACAGAGAAAGACAAATACTATATGATTTCACTTACATGTGGAATCTAGAAAAACAAAACAAATGAACAAAACATAACAGAAGAGAAACAGTTACAGACTCTCTGTATCTATGACAGTAATGGTTGACAGAGGGGAGGGAGTTGGAGATGAGGGAGATTAAGAGGTATAAACTTCCAGCTGCAAAATAAATGTTACAAGTATGAAATGTACAGTGTGAAGAATATAGTCAATAATTATGTAGTATCTTTGTATGGTAACAGATGGTAAGTAGACTTATCATGGTGATCATTTTGAATTGTATAGAAATATCAAATGTAACAGAAACTAACAGTGTTGTAGGTCAATTATATTTCAGAAACAAACCAACAAACTCATAGGAAAAAAGATCAAATTTGTGGTTACCAGAGACAGGAGCTGGGGGAGGGGGAATTGGTTGAAGGCAGTCAAAAAGTACGAACTTCCAGTTATAAGATAAATAGGTACTAGGCATGTAATGTACAACATGGTAAACATAATTAACACTGCTATATGTTATATATGAAATTTGTTAAGAGAGTAAATCCTGAGTTCTCATCACAAGGAAAAACAACTTTTTAAACTTCTTTAGTTTTGTATCTATATGAGATGATGGATGTTCACTAAACTTATTGTGGTATTGAAAAAAAATTAAAAATAAATAAGTAAATTTCTGACATGGCTGAATACATAAAATAGGCATTTAGGGGAACATTAACAAAAAATATAATTTTTTGAAAATCTAAAACAGTGTGAAATTATGTAGGTTAAATGTTAACCTCTTTGGTTATTGCTGTTGCCATGGGTGTTGGTCTTTTTTTTTTTTTGATATAGTTTAAAGCATGAACAAACTATTTATCTTTCCATTAGAATTTAATGTTAAAATTTTTACCCCTTGGAAAATAAACTTCACACCTGTGTGTAGCTAGCTTATTTGCTACTCAGATAAAATAATCTACTTATTTTTTTGTCTCCTTTTCTTGTTCATTTTTTGTACTTTTTGGTGCCAGTTAGTATTTCTAGCTCACGATGTGAACAAAAAATAAGATTTTAGATTTACAGTGTCTTGTGACTTTTTGACAGCTTTTGTGAGGTATTTGAACCTTTGGACAAAACTGAGATTTGGGATATTTAGTGAATGTAATTGATTCATGTAGTCTTCGCCTCCAGGTCATTTGGATTTGTACAAAGCTGCTTATAAATGCAGAATATCTGCTTGCCATTCTCAAAGGACTATGGCCCTAATTAAACTGCAACATAGTGTTATTATTCATTTTGAACGAATTTTCCCTATGTGTTGAATTTTTCTTTAGTAATTTTGCAGTACTAAAAATCAAGAGAAAAGAAGAGAAATCTAATCTCTTATTACATTGAATTTCATCTGACAAAGAAGAAATGACGGTACTCCAAACAGAAAAGCAGCCATCTGTTGGAAAGAAATACGAGAAGCTGAATTGTCAAATTCTCTATTTTAAGCTTTCTTCAGCAAAATTGGTCATCAATCATGTTTTAAAATAGAATGTGGGCACAGGAAACATTCGGGGGAAAAATATTTTTCCACAGTATTGTTTTCTGTTTTATGCGTGGCACAGTGCCTTACAGGGGTTATGTTCATTCTAACCACAAAATTCAGCATTCTCAAAGTAGACTACTCTACTTTAAGTGATCGTATATTGGATATCAGATAGCA
The DNA here is from genome assembly GCF_951394435.1 of Stenella coeruleoalba. Taxonomy (NCBI): domain Eukaryota; kingdom Metazoa; phylum Chordata; class Mammalia; order Artiodactyla; family Delphinidae; genus Stenella; species Stenella coeruleoalba. Next base: position 173,639,202 of record NC_137147.1, on the reverse strand, counting down.
AGTTGCCAAGGACTATGTTCAATATCTGGATAGATGAAGAGGATAATGTTTCCTTTGTGAAAAGTGAATTCTATTTATTAGTTCATGCACTCATTCATCTACTTATTCAGTCTGAATGCAACAAATATTTTTAGCTTTTATTCTGTGCCAGGCTTTTTGTTAGGTATTGAGCATTTAAAAATGAATAAAATACTATACTTTCCTCAAAGAGATCAAATATTCCATTCCCAGTTACACTCCATCCAACAGGCTATGCCGAATGTCAAGTGAAAAAGTTACCACAGTTCCAATTATCCATAAAGAACAACTCATTGTTATTCCCACCACTTGTCTAGCTTAATCAGCCCTCAAGTCTTAAAGCTGTCAGGCAATATTAATTTCAGTGATATCTAAAAGGAGCACAGACCTAAAAATCCTGCTGGAATATAAAGAACCCCTCTGTTTTCCTACTCCGCTATTGGAAAATGCTTTGTTATTGTTGGAAAATGAATTAACTTCATAGAAAACAAATGTCTATTGCCATCATGGAGCCATACTATACTTTCCATTAATCCCCACTTTGGGCCATTAATAAAATTAAGAGAAAAAGGATAGAGGTGAATTGAAGAGAGCTAGGTTTTCATTTTCTGGTCACTAAAAAAAAATGCTGTGTTTTTATGAGAGACTTTATAACTCATATGGCTCGTTTGAAAGTATGACTTAGGTTGCAACCATGGCAGCCGATGCCAAGGTTTTATGTCGGGCGTGTAAAGGATCATGAATTTTGTAGTGCTGTAGATTTTTATTGTCAGGCTGTAATGCATAATTTTTCAACATTTAACTGCATTTATTTTAAAGTGTTTAGGTTCCCAGAAGAAATGCCTTATCACTACAAAGCGTAATCTACCTCCATTTTTTTCTTTTTGTTATTTTTCTTAAAATGTTTTTTGTTGGATTAAAATGATTAAATGGCCTATTTAGTTGTAGTTGCACTACAAAATTGTATAAAATATTCTTTTTTAAGAAGTTATATTTTTCCTTGTGGGAATGATGTCAATTTCTAATTGTTGCCTACAGAGAAAAGAGTAATGATACTTAAAAACTTCTGCTCCTAGACTGGTAAACAGCTTTGACCAAATGTGTAAATCTAACCCTTAGAATTAAATGAATAAAAAAAAATTAAATGAAGGATTATGGGACGCTGATGAACAAACAGTAACAGAGTAAGAGTAATGACAGAAACACCTGTAAATAACATCTACAAAAAAGCCAGGTGACAAGAATTTCTCCTGAACCTAAAAATACAAACTACCAACAGCTACGACACCATTCAGTATCATCATCTATGAGGTAAAAGCAGAATAAAGGAATCGGTGCCTCAAATGGCCCTGACAGTAGAACAATAAAATTGCCAGTAGGTACTTAATGGAAAGTACAACAGGTCAATCTGAAAACACAGACAAATGTGGAAGAAGGGGCTTCAACAGCATACAAATTTCAAGTTAGTGTGAGGGGACAGTGAAGGATATCTGATGATGCTGGAGAGTATGGATTTTATAAAGTGTCAAACTCAATCTTTTTTCCCAGAGGGTAGAAACTGCTGGGAGTTGAACGCAGATTGAGTTGGGGAGGAATAATGGTTACTCTTCATTGCTGATGGAGGAGAGTAGATTGTATCCCACTTGCTTCACCTCTACACTTAGCACATGCTTCTAATATTATACTGTATTCCTATCACACTGAATTCCATACCCTTCTCTTTTACGCATATTTCTCTCAAACTAAAGCACCAAGACCCTCAGGATAGGGACCATATTTTATGATATTTCCAGTATAATATCAGTGTGTTCCACTTTCTAAGATATTACATGTAAAGTTTGAAATCACAAAAAATAACATTGAAATTGGACAAATCTGAATAATTTTTATATTGTTGCCTACTTACACTTTTCAGCCTGCTTGAAATATTTTTGAACATGTTGTAAAAGAACTGTGAATAAAACCATATTAAAGTGATAATGTAACACAATTATTATTGGTTAGCATTACAACTTCATGGATCTTCCCCACCCTCCCTGTGAAACACCAACCCTGTGAAACACCATAATTTAACCATTGAGGTCTATATATCACTATGCTGAAGAAGATTCTTGACTTAAAAGAAAAACCACACACACAAGATTATAGCATCCTTTTATATAGTTTTTAAAGAGGAAGTGTTTCTAATAACATAATAATAATAGCAATTATTACTTCTAACATCACTTAGATTACTACCACTTATATACTTACCTCTGATTCATACATATGAGTATTTTGATCAATCAATCTCCTATTTTATAGGAGACTGAACATATTGGGCGCTTTGAGTTAATTACTATAAGAAGTGTGTACGCCTGAGTGTGTTTGTGTGGCCATAATATTGAATATTGTTCACACATGGATACCATCACCTCCTATAATCAACTCTTGCATTAAATGTATATAAAGCTGAAAATGACAAACTTACTTTAAGCCTGGCCTCCTGTACAACCTCTACATTATTTGTTCTTTTGAACTTAGGCAGAAGCCCCTGTATAAATGTGAACATTATTTGAACACCATGAAACCTTAAGTTCTTGTTGGTCATTAGCATATTAACTTGAATTCGCTATCTAATTAGCATAGTATAGGAAAGCATGAAATATGTCTGTAGGTCATGCATTTATTTGAGCAACTTAAGCCACAGACTCAAGCTCATGGGTTTGGAAGGTGTTCATTCTAAGAGTTGGGGAGTAAGGCTTCTCTGTTCAATACACCTGCATTAGGTTGGCACCTCAAGGCCCCAGGAGCCAACTCAACACAGCAGATTGCTGTTTGGAACACCTAGAGACGTTTGCGAGAACATTTCAGTGTGGGGCTTCTCTAGGCTTCTCTGTTCCCCTGTTTAACTCCAAAAGAGAGGTGGTTCTATAGCCAAGAGAAAGGAAAGGACTTTCATAGGGGGAAGACAAGCACCGCATCTTTACCATCTCCTTACAGCCACGTCCAGTGGGATGGCGCACTCTGCAATTGTTTGGTGAGTGTGGTAATGGATGCCACCACCTACCTTCAGTCACTGCTCTGCAACTTCAACTTCAATAAGTAATTTCCAATGCTTTCCTTCAAATTCATCTTCTATAACAGGAGGAATTATCTTGAGGGTCTTTTTGTCTTTTTTTCCAAAAATGAAGAGGACACTTTACATACTTACTATACAAAGATGAGAAATAAAAGATAAGAAAACAGACTTTGAGTTGTAATATATTAAATAATCTCAGCTATTTACATGCTAGAGGCTACAAAACAGTGCCCGTTATCTAATACACATAATTTTATTCCATAAAAGGAATAAATCTAAGCTGAAGGAATATAGAGTTTTCCCTATTAAATATAATGCAATGATTTCCATTTTTAAGAGGAAAAATAAATGTGACCTATAAATATTTCATATTTTTACATAAGTTCCCCTCCTTTAAAGATGATTCCTAGTGGGACTGTGGGAAGCAAATGGGCTTTGGGGGTAGCGTGGCCTGAATTCCGATTGGCTCTGCCCCCTAGTGTACTATGTGAGTTCATCAGGAAGCTCCCCAATATCTGGATTCCTGAAAGTATGTGAAATTGCGTAGCACAGGGCAGGTTTCAAGACTTCTGTCTTTCTTTTTCTTGGTATTTAGCAGAACAAGTGATACTGGGTGACAGAAAGAGGGAAGACTCTAGAGGAGACCGTGAGGACAGGCACTGCTTAGGAAGAAAACTATAAGCAGGAAGGGGCTCAGGGCAGCTGCTCTTGGCTCCGTGGGCTACAAAGAGGCTACAGAGAGGAAAAGAAAAGTCTTAACGATATATGCAAAATAAGTGTCTTTCTGTCTCTCCAGGGATGTGTGAGTAGACAGACAGATTGCCATCAATTTTGAGGGTTACTCGGGATGATCTGAGTAATATAGATTCTATGGAATGAGAAAAATCCCCTTTGTAGGGTGTACAAACTGTGTGTGTTTAAGAGCTGGCCCACCAGAGCAACAGCGAAGAGTCTTCTTAGAGGCTCTAGGACTTGGTGTGAGGTAGGGCTGTCTGCTCTCTGCTCTCTGCAGACAGGGGGTATCTGCTCTAAGGGGGTCCCAGCAGGGTTCATCTATTTAAGGACACTGGTATTTCCCACAGCCACTTTGTTGGTCAGAAGCTGGGTGGAATAGTGGTGAAGAGGACAGGATCTAGGGACAGCATGCTGAGGGGTGACCCCGACGTTGCCTCTTACTAGCTTAGCCATGTTATTTAGGTCTTCTGCTCAATTTCCTCATCTTTAAGATTGGCACTAATAACAATTCTTATCTCATAGGGACATTTGGAGGGAGTTCAATGCGACATCAGTGTATAAGTCACCTAAATTTGGTTATCCTTCTGCCATATGTGATCTGAGTCCTATAGCAATTAACACAGCAGAACTATATTTGCATAAGTAGCTTTATACTCTCTGCTTGTATGCTGAGCAGAGCTGATTCATTTCACACATAATTTGCAACTTGTTACAGAGCTTTTTCAATACTAATATCCAAACATGTTAGACAAAGAAAAGAGGATGGACACTTGTTTGTTTGATTTCCACTGATTCTGTAGTACTGTATTTTCAACTTCTTAGTGACATTGGCTGTATTAAAGGTCTGTGCCACACACCCTGCAGTGAATGAGAAACCGTTTTTACAGTTGCCATTACAACGAAACCCCTAATTGCCTTAAGAATAATTTTATTGTTCTTGCAATATAAAATTATACTGATAGATCATTTTAAAGTAACACATTTTTCTTAAAGAGATGAGATAAGGAAATAAAGTGGTAATAATGTGTTTAATTTATAAGTAAACTCTAAGAATACAACTTATTTCATTTTGTTACTATCACAGAGAGTAAAAATTTGTCATGTTTTTAACAGAGTATTAACAAATCCCATTATTAACACATCCCATTTATCTCTTGTTTATTCATTTGTCATGTAGATGAAATTCCTTGTCTTTTCCATGTTGGAGACTAAGTTGTGATGATCAAATAGAACAATATAAACAAACAATTAGAAGATTAATTTGCTACAAGCCTCCCCAAGATGTCAGACACGTATTATCTAGTCATGTATATTCAAGGCCTGGTTATCAATAAAATATAGGCAGAAGTTACGAAAATGGTAAGAAATAAGATATATTACTGTGTAATTTTAAGCCCAATTTTTTCTTCTTACTCTCTCACACATCATTCAATTCATTAAAGATTCATTGCTCGTTATATGAGAAGAAATAGAATATTTTAGATATAAAATGAATAAAGCAAATTCTCTACCCACAAGGAATTTGCAGCAGAAAAAGAATAACACTGTCATGTGATGCAATCCAATGAGTACCATGTAATGCAGTGACAATGCTATAAAGGATCTGAAACAGTGCTTTGGAGAACAGACGAAGAGCTCCTAACCACTGAGCCTGACTGCTGGAGACAAACAGAAAAGGTCCAGAGAGAAGAACCATCACTACTGACCCTGGAGGATTAAGCTGGGTGCATCCTGTGGTAAAAAGGAGGGCATTCCACAGAGACCATGCGTAAAGGCAAAGAAGTAGAACTGTTTTAGGAGACAAACAGGATTGGAGTTGAAAGGAACACAGAATGTATGACAAGGATTAGTGAGAGAAAAGTTTGGAATAAAAAATTGGGGCCATACGGTTAAAAACTTTACATATCATGTAAGAAACTTGGACATGATCCTGGAAGCTTTAGGGAGCTACTGGATAATTTAAAAGGGAGTGTAGTGGTCAGAATTTTATTTAAAAAACAAAATCAAAGCAAATAATAAAACTGAGGGCACTCGGGATATAGCAGAATGTAGACACAAATGGATCAAGCATAAAAGTTGGAAACACGTTTGACCAAATTGCTGAATTGAGCCATGCTAAACAAACAGTCCATACATTTGCATGTATTAAAGAGAGCCTAATGTTCCTGAATTACTATTGTTCACTTAAGCTAGAATCACTACTGTTTTACGCACTCAAGAACAGGTACAAAGACAAAACAGACACATTGAAAGTTATCAGTTTTGTACAAGTAGATTCTTTTACTCTTCAGTCTCCTGTAGACTTCTTAAGATGATAAGAGCACTGTCAATACATGATATATAACATAATATAATATAAATTCTTAAATCAATATAGAGTGTAAGGAAAATTATACATTTATATATATATATAAATATATATTCTTTACTTACAGCTAACTTGCAAAATCATTTTGTAAGAGCTAATTCATGTTCAGAAATATTTCTCAAAGTTTTATAGTTTTTTTTTTTTTTCTTTTGCGGTACGCAGGCCTCTCACCGTTGTGGCCTCTCCCGCCGCGGAGCACAGGCTCCGGACGCACAGGCCCAGCGGCCATGGCTCACGGGCCCAGTCACTCCGCGGCATGTGGGATCTTCCCGGACCGGGGCACGAACCCGTGTCCCCTGCATCGGCAGGCAGACTCTCAACCACTGCGCCACCAGGGAAGCCCCCTATAGTTATTTTTAAAATTAAATGTACCTTGATACACCTACCTGCAAAAAAAAAAAAATTAAAAATATAAAGCAATTTTTGAAAGAGTAAAAAAAAAAAAAGCATATTTTACTCTGGGAAGATTTGAAGTTAATTCAAAGTCTTAAATCCATGAAGTTTAAGTTACTTCAAACTGGCCTCACGTGTCTTTGAACCCTTACTCATTGCAATCCAGGAAAATTGCTTTAGAACTAGACTAAAAGTAAAATTGTTTGGGACAGTTTATTCTTTCTTTTATGCAGTAAAATCATAACGTCTAGAATACTATGTGCTTCCAATGTTCAAATTATGTTTCTCAACCTTAGTATTAAAATTTATTAAAAAGTAAAGGTTAATGTAATGGTTTTGAAAGGCAGAATATAGGTAAAATGGAAATATAAGATAATTTAATGGAGAAACAAAAAGCTTTTAAATAAGACACACATCTCATTGCATTGAGAAAGCAAAAAGTATTAAGAATTTGGCACAAAACAGTTTATAAAATCATACGAGCAAGTATTTTGTACATTTCTAAGATTTTCCATTGAGTTATTTAGCAAATTAGTTTGATTTTTCAAAAGAAGCATGAATTTTATTTGTTTTTATTTTTTGTTTTTTTGCAGTACGCGGGCCTCTCACTGTTGTGGCCTCTCCCGTTGTGGAGCACAGGCTCTGGACGCGCAGGCTCAGCGGCCATGGCTCACGGGCCCAGCCGCTCCGTGGCATGTGGGATCTTCCCGGACCGGGGCACGAACCTGTGTCCCCTGCATCGGCAGGCAGACTCTCAACCACTGTGCCACCAGGGAAGCCCCATGAATTTTAAATTTTACATGTAGACATAGCAAGACCTACAAACTATTTTGACTTTCAAACCACCAGCTGTGTAATTGTGTTGTCAAGTAAACAGTTTTGACTCCCTTCAAATTATTCAACTTTCTAACACCATTTTATTCATACCTACACTCATTCAAAAGCTATGTATGAAGCATTTATTATCTGCCAGTTATTGCATGACTCACCAGATACATTGCTGAGCAGGACCAGTTTGCCCTCACAGATTTTCAGTTGTGTATGAGGGGAACCTGGCATTTAAAATGCGGGAAACAGGGCTTCCCTGGTGGCGCGGTGGTTAAGAATCCATCTGCCAATGCAGGGGACATGGGTTCGAACCCTGGTCTGGGAAGATCCTGCACGCCGTGGAGCAGCTAAGCCCGAGTGCCACAACTACTGAAGCCCTTGCACCTAGATCCCGCATGCCACAACTACTAAGCCTGCACTCTAGAGCCCACAAGCCACAACTACTGAAGCCCTTGAGCCTAGAGCCTGTACTCTGCAACAAGAGAAGCCACCACAGTGAGAAGCCCATGCACCGCAACGAAGACCCAACGCAGCCAAAAATAAATAAGTAAAAACAAATTAAAAATAAAATAAAATAAAATGCAGGAAACAGCTGAAGATGGCGGAAGATTCAGCTTCCACAAAAGCTTGAGCCTCATTATATGCTTATTGTATTATAATACATTAGTATCTAAATGACATGCCCAAAGCCGCCATGACAGCTCCTGGAAATCCCCCTCCCCTTCCCCACTTGTTAGCCTATGAATTGTACCCTGGGGACTCTCGCCTTCCAAGATGGCCCACACTCTGTCTATGGAGTGCGTATCTCCCTGAATAAATCTGCTTTCACTCTAAACAAATAAATAAAATAAAATAAAATGGAGAAAACAGTATGGCATGGATGAGTATGTTTGTTAGGGACCTCTTGATCGAGACCACCTGCCCTGGTCAGGCACGCTGGCATGAGTCATCTCACAACAGGAGGTCCCAATAAGGAACACAGCACTGACAAGCTGCCACCAAAACCAACTGGAGAAATTCAGGAGGGGCCAACCTCCCAGAAACCCTCACACTGGAAACCAACTTAACTGAGAGATATGTGTGCCAGAAAGGGCCCTGAGTTGGACCAAATATGGGCACGAGCAAGATGATTGGCCAGAGACAACCCAGAAACTAACCCCATCACCATAAAACCTGAGACTGAGAGCCACAAGGCAGAGCAGTCCTCCTGGGTTCCCCTACCCTGCTGTTCTCCCCTAGAGCACCCCTTTTCAATAAAGTCTTTTGCCTTACATCAGTACGTGTCTCTCCTCGGACAATTCATTTCCAAGTGTTAGACAAGAGCCCACTCCCGCTCCCCCTAGCCCCGTAACACCTCGTGACACACATACTTACAGAATGGAGAGAAGTTGGATGTGATTAAGTACTACAGCTTGTGAATGAGACCAGTAGGATGTGAAACTGAAAAGGTAAAGTTAGAGTCATTCATTCATATTAATGGAGTGGCTCTCATGTCCCAGGCACTGTGCTAAGATTATAGTGTAAATCCATTAGGTTATTTTATTGGTCCATGAGGGATCTGTTGGTAACTTGGACTAGAATGGTGGTGGTGGATAGAGGTGTGGAAAGAAGAAGAGGAAACAAAATTTTGACCATGGTCTAGAATAAGAAATATTCTTTTCCATTTCAACCCAGTGTATGCATGCACGTGTAAGTCTATAATGAAAATACATATTTGTGACTTAAAATTGACACTGAACTCTTTCAGCTTTAGTTTGCTATATTCCTTTTCATTAAAAGAAAAAAAAATGATGGTCCTGACCCTTTTAACTTATATCAAAACTTGGGATCTGCAGCTTGCGAATCCCTGGATAGATAATTAAATCCTTAATTTACTGGTTAAGGGAGTAGGGGGTGATGAGGGAAAAGTATCAAGCCTTGCTCCGGAGCATTTTGCTTCTCAAAACAGGATAGCAAGTAGCAACTTATATTAAATAGACTAGGCTTTGGAACGAGTTTCTGATTTAGGTTGTGGACAAGTTTATTTTGAGGATCTTTTGCAACATTCAAGGACATGTGTCAAGTGGGCAGTTTGATCATAGGGTCCAGCGCCCAGTGCAATGGCCTAGTGTGTAGATGCTGATTTCTGAGTCAACTGTATGTACATGGTCATTGTTCTGTAGATGTGGATACAATCACCTAGGAAGAGATCAGGGACCAGAGGAGAAGGCTGACCCCTAAGCTTTGAGGAGCTGCCGACCTTTAAATGGTTGCTTGCAACTGAATCAACCCAAGGGAGACAGTGAGGGAGCATCTAAGGAGACAGGGAAACACCAGGCAGAAGTTGTGTCAACAAAAGCAGCAGAAGAAAGTGCTTTAGGAAGGAAAAGTGTCATTGGTGACATTTCAGTACAATAATAAAAGTGGAAGGCAGATTGCCTTGTGCTAAGCAGTGAGTGTATGGTAAGAAAAAGGAGAAAGCACAAACAGGTCTCTTGAGAAATCTGGTGTGAGTGGAAAGGGCAATGAGGTCGGAGGCAGTTGGGTACAGACCCTACAGGGCCTTGTTAGTTTTGCTAAGAAAATTGGAATTTGCCCCATTATCATTGGGAGTTAACACATTTTTTACACAGGAATATGACACAATGGTTTTCATGAAATAGATAAATAACTGATAAGAATGTGAGGTAGATGGGCCATGTTTGGAAACACACTGGCAGTGGGAAAGCTATTTAAAAGTTGACTGCCACAATCCAGGTTAGAGAGGGCAGCAATTGAGTATCATTTAAACAAGATATATTATAACTGTAAACTGCAAGTCTGTTTTGTCATACTTTGTCCTCTCATCCTTATATCCAATCAGTTTATTCATTTCCATTAATATATGTTACTAAATTTAAAATAATCCCTATAGAAAAGACTTTCTCCCCCAAGGGCTTTTAAAATGAAGTGTAATGTTCTCAGTAAAATAATCGTGGAAAGAAGTAGAGCAGTTTTAAAAAGAACTAGTGGGAAACAAAAATAATTAACTTTCAAAATTCAAGGCAGGAAAACAACTGACATGTTCTCAATCTACTCAGGATTTAGGTTCAGTTCCCGTTAATAAGTCATTTACCAAAGGAACAAAATTATAATACATTTCAGTACATTAAAAAATAAATCTTATCTACTCTAAATAAGGACAATAAAATGCTTTCTTTTAATTGACACAGAAAGCAAGTAGCTCTTAGAATACCCTATGTTTTTCTCATTTTTAATAAATAGTGGAGCAACTAAAAATCATAGTCTAGATAAAACCACGCTTTCCTGTTCGATGAAAGTGTTAAAAGTTTGAAATGAGTAACCATAATAAGTAATTTTTAAAAATCCACTCCAAGTATCTGTTTTCTGTTTTTTTCCCTTTAGCTTTCCCCTAGACAATTTCCCATAACACGAGGACATGTCAAAAACACTTTTGAAAATTGACAGTGTTTTAGAATTAATGAACTACATTCCAGAAATATAAATTTGACTTAGCTAAAGGGCATAAAAATAAAATTTTCAAGACAAGCCCAAATGATCAGGAATGTAGTTAACAAATAAAGCAGAGAATAAATGGACAAGTTATGATTTAAAATATGAAGGTTATTGTATTTTTAATAATTTTACCTTCTTAATATATTGATATGATGCCAGGTCCTGTCAACAAGGCATTTGAGTTCCACTGCAGTAGTGGACATCGATTTTTACTGATACTCCTTAGAATGGAAGAAGGAAAGGTAAATAGTATTATATTATTCAAGAGACAAAAATGCTTTAAGAATAGGGAAGGTGTGATGGAAAGAAAATAGATTTTGTGGCTTTCTTGTGTGTGTGCTTAATAAGATGATCAAAATATTGAAATCAATTTTGATTAAAAAAATCTACTACCTCCCTCAGGAGTCATTAAAGATGAAAAAAATCAACCGTATGGAAGCTGATGTTAGAATAGTTGGGAGATTTCTCCTGCTGATTGACAGCTGTGAAGTCAGCAAGAGAAAAAAATTAAGTGGCTGAACAAATTTGTATTGTTAATATGGCTAAATGTTCAATTTCATATATTTGTTTGAATACTCTAAACACTTTTGATGGTAAGTGTTGGGAGAGTGGAAGGTGGAGAATAAAAGCAGTGGACTTGGTCATGTTGAAATTAAACATTTTAATCATATCCATAAACACTTCTTATTTTTGTTACACTTTTTAAAAATTAATTTATGCTGTGTAGTATAAAAGTAACCACCTCGCCCAGACTCTTAATTACAGAACAGATTCTTATAGGAAATGCAATTATTTTGAAATATTTCTGTTATCAGTATTTTGTGATTATCCTCAAGTTATAAAAATATCACTATTTATTGATGTTCATACATTCCTGTCCCAATAGATAAGAATTTTGTTTATTCAAATACCTCAATAATTCCTCCTTCTACTTCTGTATTTTGTTATATTACTGATTTTAGTTCCTTTAATGGATATCTTTGTAACTACATGGATAACTATGGATAATTTTGTACATTTAAAATTCATCAACACTCCATGGTGTCTTTTGAGATGCTGCTTTTTAAGATGAGAACATTAATTTTCTGAATGTAACCTCTCCTCCACTCAAGTTCTACTTCCAAATTCTGTCACATCCTATTTCTGTTCTATAACAAAAATCAAGTCCTTCATCCTGATTCTAAAAGTTGACAGCCAACAAAATGTTTACATGATGATGATCAGGTGAATATTTTTTACCAAGGATGAAGCAGTGTGCTATTGTTACCCTTCCTTCTCTTCAGTTCTGCTGTTATAAGCCTTATGCCACACACAAAAACTGGTATTTCTAATATCAAAGAAAATTATTTCCCTGTCATTCTTGCCTATCAATTGTTTATATTAAGTCACATTCTATTTTGTTTCATACTTAGATCATGTTTTTCTTGGACATGTTTTTGTTTTTCCTGGAATTTGAGATTGCCTTCTATTTTTTCTTATTGAGAGATAAAATCAATACCACATTTATTTCTAACTTCTTCCAAGTTCCTACAAATATTAATCTTCTTTTGTACTATACTCTTCTCTTACATTGAAAACATTCTTCTTAGAAGCAACTGGCTTCTAGATCAAATTTGGAAAGATTAATTGTAGGTCTCCAGCATGGCTAAGAATTTTTTAAGTGGACTCTTAAGCAAGACCAGCATTTCCTGTATGCAACATCTTTTTCCTTCTTGTTTCCCAGCCTTGTTTTGCTAGTGTACAACTTCAAAACCTTCCTCATGGAGGATGCTTGTAAGATAAAACTTACAAATCTTAAAAAAAAAAATTTATTCATACTCATGCTTGATGCATGTTTTGGCTAAAAATATAATTTCAATTTCTTAAATATATCCCTCCCTCCATACTTTAAAAAATTCTGTTCTCTATCTTCTAGGATATATCGATTTTGCGAAAAAATTAGATGCAAGACTGATCTTGTTTCTTTTAAAAGATGTTTTTTCTCTGTGAAACTTTCTAGCATCTTGTTTTGATATACTCAGTACTTTAATAATTGATAATAGTTCTAGGTGTACGTCTTTCACAAATTCTTACTAAATGGCACTTAAAGTGTCCTTTAAATATGAAAACATAGAGTAATCTGTTTTATTTAAGATTGGGGGAAATTCTTCCAGTATTTCTTTGGTAATTTTTTAATTGGTTTTTTTCCCCTACTTTTTTTTCTTGAAAACTAGCTAGTCAGATATTAAATTTTCTGGATTAACACTTTATGCCCTTTAGCTTAAGCTCTTGGAGAGGTCCTCATTTTATCTTCCCAGTGTTCTACTGATTTTTTTGTTGTTGTTCTATTGATTTTAATTTAATTAATCTTCCTTAAAACAAATCCTGACTCTTTTTTCTTATAGTTTTTTGGGTTGTTTCTTACTGTTGACTTTTCTTCCTTCACATATTACTTACTGAAACTTTTCTGAGTAGAGGTGGGTTTTCTTGATTTTTTAAAATGTCCATTTCCATGAATATTTGCTTCTTTTGAGGTTAATTTTATCTAGGTCTTTATTTTCATGCTGGAGGCTTGCTTCAAATATCTAGTCATCTTTAATTGTTGTTTCATATTTTATACTGAGAGATGAGGATGACAGAGAGGAAGCCTGAAGATGTTAAAAAAAAACTTGCTTTAGTATGAGTGAGAAAGATGCTGGCCTTACCCTTGAGGTTCTCAAAGATGCCAGAATTATTGGTGCTTTATTCTAGAATGACAATATCCATCTAAGGTGTCTTAGTTTCCAAAACTGTTTGACAGTTTTTATAGAGAACAACTCTCCAATGTGCTGCCTGGAGGTAAACTCCTGGTCTGCACAAGTTGGGAAGAGGCAGGAATCGATAGGGAATCTATGATTTCCTCTATATTTTAAAGGAATTAATTTATCCTTTAATATTTCACCGTGTTTTCACTCCCACCCTCTGTTGTTCTCTGCATGTCTCATTAAACATGTTTCCTTGTCTATGTAGTCCCCACCTCTTGCATTATAGATTTCATATTTTATTTCGGTTTAATCATTTCCATCCTTTTATCTACTTTCCGTCTTCACCATGAATCCCTTCTTTTTCTTATTATGGATTTATGACTTTTAATTCATTTACTGTGTCCTTTTAATGGTGTCTCAGAAGAGGTGAGAAAAATGTATATGTCGAGTCAGAGACCTTGAGCGAGAAGACCTCATCTCTGTAGGGACAATTTTTAAAAACATGATTTTGAGCTTGTAATGTCTCTGTACTTTTGATTATACCGATAGCTTAAATTCACCTGTGAGCACAAATGCAATTTGTTCTCAAAAGACTCTATTCACTCAACTGCTTCTCATTGACTTGTACTTTTATTTTGCCTGCTTCAACTTTAGCTTTGAAGAACTTTGGAGAAGAGAAAGGCATTCCACACCAGGTGATGCTGGGAAAGGTGATATTCTCAGTTAATTCCTAAGGACATAATCTAGTCCCCCTATGGCCTCGGAGGTAAGTCTTTTCCCAGCTGCAGAGTTCTCTGGAGCTCCAAAGTGAAGCATGTTCCAGAAGCACTGTGTTTCCAGACGGCAGCAGTTATGCGCAGAGGTGATGGTCTAGGATAGGAATCCTAATTGCTTGTGGCAGCAGGACTGACAGTGGAGGAGACTTTATCAGTGGTGTTTTCACTGTGTTCACATAAGCCTACCTCAGTGGCTGTCAGCCCTGGAAGACATCACGCTTTTAGGCTGGCCCTTATCTAACTTTAATCATCCACCCCAGAAGGGGATGAGTGGAGGCTTTGTAGAAAGAGATAGTCAGATTGCCTTCCTCTCCCTGGCTGCTTCTTAAAGTAACATATGTTAAACACATTTATTAAGGTTGTAAATAAGTAAGCAAGTGCAAACACAGGCCTTCGCCCCCATCCTTCCCCCTCCACCCCTTTCTCATGAAGGGAGAGCTGCAGGCACAGAAGTGTGTGGCTGGATGGAGGCCCAGAAATCTGGAAAGTGTATTATGTGGGATCCCCGCGGAGAAGCACTTGGCTGCTGGCAGCCCTGGCTCTGGTTTCCACACACCATCAATCTGGTGCCTGGCGGTCACTGCTCCCTCCTCACCTCACCTCATGCAGAGAGCAGACAGCTCAACTATTTGTCTCATGCTGCAGCAGCCAAGCCATTTGAGGAAGGGAAGAAGAGGGAAAGGAAGAATGATGGGGGTGGGGAAAAATAACAACCTTCCAACAGGCCACCATTCCTTTCAACTGTCAGCTGGTTCCTGAACAGCTTCAACTCGGACCTTCGGATGTAGACGGTGGGAGGAGGAGAGGAAAGCAGAGGTGACTCACAGTGCAAGGGCCAGTATCTTGACCAACCTTCGGGGTCAGTTCACAGTGGACATAAATGAAACTTCAGGTGTTCTCGGGAAGGAGGGTGGATTTGGGAAACAGTGCTTGAGGCTACTTTGCAAGAATAGGAGAACAGGAGCTAAGTCTGTCACTAAACCTCTGGAGTTCTGATTTATTCCCTTTGTACAGAACAGGAAACTGAGTCAGGCAGAGGTCGGTTCAGCCATGAAACTCCCACACATATTACCAGGACCGGTAACATATACGTGAGGCATCCTGTTATTCGAATAACAGGTATGTGTTTTCTTAGACTTCTGAAACTGCCTTGACAGTCTGAAAAAAATAAGGAAAATGGTATTTTCCTTATTTTTGGTAGAAGGAGAATTGGTAGAATGGTAGAAGGAGAATTTTGGTAGAAGGAGAATTTGGTAGAATGGTAGAAGGAGAATTTTCTCGGGCCTTATGATGTCTATTATCTGAAATGTTCTTACTGCTGGTTTTTCTAGAAGAGTACTATGTATGCTTGTACCTTTTTGACTACTGCTCCAGCAGTGGCGGGAAGAAAGCCAGATGATGATTTAGGGTCTTGAGGACATCTAAACTCTCGCTCCCGCTAGCTTCAACTTCGACCTTAACCTCAGTCCTAATATTTTCTTGCAATAGGAAGGGACCCAGGCTTGCTTGATCAGTTTTTCCATGTCTGGTCTAAGGTCTGAGACCTGGATTCTACTTGACTAGTGAGTAATTTGTGAGCCATAATGAACGCAAATTATAACAGTAAGAAAATTTGCAATAGATGCCAGAGACTTGTAACAACCAAGGATAAACATTCCTATATTCGCTAATTTCCTTTACTCAGACTGGAAGGTTGTGTGAGAAAATAAAATGTTTTTCAGTGATTTAAAGGAAGCACAAAAGCATAGATTTATCCCTGAAAAAAACTGTCTCATGTAAATGTATGCTCAATATTTTTTTCTTGTTTTCCCCACTAAAACTCTTGGGTTTGTGCTTTCTGGCCACAGCCTAAGAGTGTTTGTTCTCAGTCATGACACCACTCAAGTTTTCTCACTCTTCTGTGAATGCAAACCCTGCCTTCTACTTTGGAGCCTCTCATTTTTATATTGACAGACTTGGGTGAAATTTTAATGTCAGCAGAAAACAGCTTTATTCAGCCAATGGTTATTTAGAATCTCATGAGATTAGGAGAATTGCAGTACCTGACTTAAACATATAAACGCTTCACTCCCTGGGCTCAGTGTCTTTGGTTTCCAAGAATATTACAGAAGGTTTATTATACGTTCAAGCTTGGCAATGCTTTATGCACAGGAGCTTTCAAACTGGCAGTGGATCTGGAGGTAATGAAACTGCAAGAACAACACATAGCAGGAAATGGTTCACTGGTTTTGAGGCTTCACTTATTCCAAAGAAAAGAGCAATGTTACTGTAACGAAGGTTAGCAGTATTTGTGCTAGAGCAATTGCAAAAATCTTATCTTCAACATGTGCATAAAATGAGAATGAAAATTCGTTTAACTTTTAAAGGGAAAAAAGTCATTTAACCACTGAGCCTGGTGTATTTCTTTCATAAAGGTATTTTAATACAATATATTTTTGTGCTTTATATGAAAACAATCACAGTCTAAATGCTCTGCCTTAATCAACTAAAGACAGCAAAACATTATTTCATTCTTTATTATCAAAGGATCAAGGAGATTAGCAGTTCAAAAACGATGAAGATACTGATGTTTATTTATTCCCAACAAAATTAGTATAGCTGTTTCCTAAACCCTAGTTTGCCACCTCCTTTCCCCTAACTTTTCAAAATCTGAGCCTCTGTTAATATTTTGCCTCATAACATTCATTTTCTTTATTCTTTCCTAGTTCAAGGAAGAGTATTTTTGAAGCCTAATTCAAAAGGATTGCACCCCCCTCATCACACCTGTTGGACTTTAAACAAATCACACCCAGAGAATGAGTAGAAATAATCTTTTTTGTCGTTAGGAGAAGGGGGGTAGAGATGGATGCAAACTGAAATAAAAAATAAATCCTAGCTCTATAATCTACAATCTCATTGGCATGATTCCAATGCCAAGATCCCTTTCTATAAAGTCTGCTCTTGGGAATATGTGATTATTATAAAGGTCCATGCCAAAACATTTTATTACAGATAATTGTCTATATTCTGATTCCAATCAATGAGCTCCTTGAGGCCAAACGTCATATTCCCTCTAGACTGTCTCCTTTGTTTCTAAGTGACTAACACCTAGGTCAGAGGCTGTGGCATTTTCACTACTCAGTGACTACTAACTGGTGTTTTTCTGACTGAGAACACTTGTGAGTTTCTTATTTACTTCTGCCACCCAGAACAAGAGTAGTCAGCCAATAAACACTTACTGATTTTATTTATATATTGGTGCTCTTGCAGATTACTGTTAAATTGGCAATACTAGAGTTAACTTCAAAGAGTACATTCTAGGTTTGGTTCAGACAAACATGGAAAAGTTCAGTTCTTGATGTGGAACCTGCTGACTTGATGAAGTTTTCCTAAGAAAAATACTTGAATAGGTTCCCCCACTAAACTTTTCTTCATTACTGTTTATTGAAATTTCTACCTCTAATCAGTTCCATTTCAGAGAATAAAAGGAAAACTTCTATTCCTATTCAAGAAGTTCACGGCAAATGGTTAGATTGATTTAAGAAGGTTAATGATTAGAAGTAATTGGGGAAGATTTTCGTTTATCCCTAAATGAAGCACCTTGGTCTTCTAAGAGTGGACCCTAGAATTAATCATTCTTTTCATTATTAGGTTAAATAGTTCATTTTATTTGACTGGATTTTCCAAGCACAGTTTTGTCTTCTGGCTAATTGTTGAGCTCAGCGCAGGGAAGGTAAATAACACCATTATGCAGGTGTTACTTTGGTCTATAGAAATACCTGGTTTAACTTGGCATGACTGGTTCTTTTATTTGGAAGATCTAGTAAAGAAAGCTGCACTGTTTCCTCAGTTGTGTTTGATTGCTTTCATTAAAAATAAAATAATCACCCTGATACCAAAACCAGAAAAAGATATCACAAAAAAAGAAAATTATAGACCAATATCACTGATAAAACATAGATGCAAAAATCCTGAAAAAAATACTAGCAAACAGAACCCAACAGCACATTAAAAGGATCATACACCACGATCAAGTGGGATTTATCCCAGGGATGCAAGGATTCTTCAATATATGCAAATCAATGTGATACACCATTTTAACAAATTAAGGAATAAAAACCATATGATGTGATCATCTCAGTAGATGCAGAAAATGCTTTTGACAAAATTCAACACCCATTTATGATAAAAACTCTCCAGAAAATGGGCATAGAGGGAACTTACCTCAACATAATAAAGGCCATATATGAGAAACCCACAGCAAGCATCATATTCAATGGTGAAAAACTGAAAGCATTTCCACTAAGATCAGGAACAAGACAAGGATGTCCACTCTCGCCACTCTTATTCAACATAGTTTTGGCAGTCTTAGCCAGAGAAATCAGAGAAGAAAAAGAAATAAAAGGAATCCAAATTGGAAAAGAAGAAGTAAACCTGTCACTGTTTGCCAAAGACATGACACTATACATAGAAAATCCTAAAGATGTCACCAGAAAACTACTAGAACTAATCAATGAATTTGGTTAAGGTTGCAGGATACAAAATTAATGCACAGAAATCTCTGGCATTCCTATACACCAACAATGAAAAATCAGAAAGAGAAATTAAGGAAACCCTCCCATTTACCACTGCAACAAAAAGAATAAAATATCTAGGAATAAAACCTGCCTAAGGAGGTGAAAGACTTGTACTCAGAAAACTATAAAACACTGATGAAAGAAACCAAAGATGACATAAACAGATGGAGAAATAGACCATGTTCTTGGATTGGAAGAATCAATATTGTGAAAATGACTATACTACCCAAAACAATCTACAGATTCAATGCAATCCCTATCAAACTACCAATGGCACTCTTCACAGAATTAGAACAAAAAATGTTACAATTCGTATGGAAACACAGAAGTCCCTGAATAGACAAAGCAATCTTGAGAAAGAAAAACGGAGTTGGAGGACTCAGGCTCCCTGACTTCAAACTATACCACAAAGCTATAGTAATCAAGACAGTATGGTACTGGCACAAAAACAGATATACAGATGAATGGAACAGGATAGAAAGCCCAGAGATAAACCCACGCACATATGGGCACCTAATTTACTAAAAAGGAGGCAAGAATATACAATGCAGAAAAGACAGCCTCTTCAATAAGTGGTGCTGGGAAAACTGGACAGCTAAATGTAAAAGAATGAAATTAGAAGACTACCTAACACCATACACAAAAATAAACTCCAAATTGATTAAAAACATAAATGTAAGACCAGACACTATACAACTCTCAGAGGAAAACATAGGAAAAACACTCTTTGACATAAACCACAGCAAGATCTTTTTTTAAAAATAAATAAATTTATTTCTTTATTGGCTGCATTGGGTCTTCATTGCTGCAAGCGGGCTTTCTCTAGTTGCAGCGAGTGGGGGCTACTCTTCGTAGCACGAGCTTCTCATTGTGGTGGCTTCTCTTGTTGCAGAGCATGGGCTCTAGGCACACGGGCTTCAGTAGTTGTGGCACGTGGGCTCTAGAGCGCAGGCTCAGTAGTTGTGCGCATGGGCTTACTTGCTCCACGGCACGTGGGATCTTCCCGGACTAGGGCTTAAACCTGTGTCCCCTGCATTGGCAGGCGGATTCTTAACCACTGCACCACAAGGGAAGTTCCAGCAAGATCTTTTTTGACCCACCTCCTACAGTAACAGAAATAAAAACAAAAATAAACAAATGGGACTTAATTAAACTTAGAAGCTTTTGCACAGCAAAGGAAACCATAAACAAGACAAAAAGACAACCCTCAGAATGGGAGAAAATATTTGCAAAAGAAACAACAGACAAAGGATTAATCTCCAAAATATAAACACCTCATGAAGCTCAAACAAACAATCCAGTTAAAAAATGGGCAGAAGACCTAAATATAGACATTTCACCAAGGAAGACATACAGATGGCCAAGAGGAACATGAAAAGATGCTCAACATCATTAATTATTAGAGAAATGCAAACCAAAACTATAATGAGGTATCACCTCACACCAGTCAGAATGGCCATTATCAAAAAATCTAGAAACAATAAATGTTAGAAAGGGTGTGGTGAAAAGGGAGCCCTCCTGCACTGTTGGTGGGAATGTAAATTGATACAACCACTAAGGAAAACAGTATAAAGTTTCCTTAAAAAGCTAAAAATAGAACCCAGCAATCCCACACCTGGGCAAATACCCTGAGAAAACCATAATTCAAAAAGAGACATGGTATGGTACTGGCACAAAAACATAAATATAGATCAATGGAACAGGATAGAAAGTCCAGAGGTAAACCCATGCACCTATGGTCACCTTATTTTTGATAAAGGAGGCAAGAATACACAATGGGGAAAAGACAGCCTCTTCAATAAGTGGTGCTGGGAAAACTGGACAGCTACATGTAAAAGAATGAAATTAGAACACTCCCTAATACCATACACAAAAATAAACTCAAAATGGATAAAAGACCTAGATGTAAGGCCAGACACTATAAAACTCTTTGAGGAAAACATAGGCAGAACACTCTATGACATAAATCACAGCAAGATCCTTTTTGACCCACTTCCTAGCGAAATGGAAATAAAAACAAAAATAAACAAATGGGGCCTAATGAAACTTAAAAGCTTTTGCACAGCAAAGGAAACCATAAACAAGATGAAAAGACAACCCTCAGAATGGGAGAAAATATTTGCAAATGAAGCAACCAACAAAGCATTAATCTCCAAAATTTACAAGCAGCTCATGCAGCTCAATATCAAATAAACAAACAACCCAATCCAAAAATGGGCAGAAGACCTAAATAGACATTTCTCCAAAGAAGATATACAGATTGCCAACAAACACATGAAAGAATGCTCAACATTATTAATCATGAGAGAAATGCAAATCAAAACTACAATGAGATATCATCTCACAACAGTCAGAATGGCCATCATCAAAAAATCTACAAACAATAAATGCTGGAGAGGGTGTGGAGAAAAGGGAACCCTTCTGCACTGTTGGTGGGAATGTAAATTGATACAGCCACTATGGCGAGGAGGTTCCCTGAGAAACTAAAAATAGAACTACCATATGACCCAGCAATCCCCATACTGGGCATATACCCTGAGAAAATCATATGACCCAGCAATCCCAATACTGGGCATATTCCCTGAGAATACCATAATTCAAAAAGAGTCATGTACCACAATGCTCAATGCAGCTCTATTTACAATAGCCAGGACATGGAAGTAACCTAAGTGTCCATCAACACATGAATGGATAAAGAAGATGTGGCACATATATACAATGGAATATTACTCAGCCATAAAAAGAAACGAAATTGAGTTATCTGTAGTGAGGTGGATGGACCTAGACTCTGTCATACAGAGTGAAGTAAGTCAGAAAGAGAAAAACAAATACCGTCTGCTAACACATATATGTGGAATCTAAAAAAAAATGATCATGAAGAACCTAGGGGCAGGATGGGAATAATGACACAGACCTACTAGAGAATGGACTTGAGGACACGGGGAGAGGGAAGGCGATGCTGGGACGAAGTGAGAGACTGGCATGGGCATATATACACTACCAAATGTAAAGTAGATAGCTAGTGGGAAGCAGCCGCATAGCACAGGGAGATCAGCTCGGTGCTTTGTGACCACCTAGAGGGGTGGGATAGAGAGGGTGGGAGGGAGGGAGACGCAAGAGGGAAGAGATATGGGAACATATGTATACGTATAACTGATTCACTTTGTTATAAAGCAGAAACTAACACACCATTGTAAAGCAATTATACTCCAATAAAGATGTTAAAAAAATTTTTTTTGAGAGACTAAAAACAAACAAACAAACAAGAGAAGTTACTGATGATGGCACTACCAGAGCCTGGGGACATGGGAGCCTCCAAATCCACGCAGTTTCCTCTAGCTTGCTTCTTGCCAGGCCCCCATTCCCTCAGATTCAAGGCCTGGATTTTAGGCATGTGACCCTGGGCAAGTCAGATTCAGGCTGGCCATTCCTGGAGGAAGCTCCCAGATCCTGAAGACACTAGGGGTCTGCCTCAACAGGGCTCGGGGCAGGGAAAGCCTCCCAACCCATCCACGCATCTTGAGCCAGCCAGCTGCTCTGCCCTCATCCGTTTAAACCAGGGCCTGAATACTAGGCCAGCAAGCCCCAGAGAGGCTGGAAGCTGACCTAGACGTGTGTTTTCTGAAAGGCAGGAGACTCCAAGAGACCCTTGGGTGTAAGGGAAGCCTGTTTCCTCAACCCACTCACATCCCTTAAGCTAACTGCAAGTTCTTCCCCGAACGCATCACGCTCTAGGGTCTCCATGTCTGGTCTAGTAATGGTCAATCCATGCTCATAGTGACCCTCTTTATCTAGAAGGTATCCTCTGCCCTCAATCTCTGCTGCTGCCACAAACAAAACCCCAAACCTCTATGTTTTGATTTGTTTATGGATAGAAAAATTAACATCCTCACTAAGTTAGATACCCATGTGGGTGAACTAAAAAACATCCCTAAGAAACTTACCAGCATGACTGATGGACTCCCAATGGCAGGTGCAGCAGGGTTGAAGAGGTCAAACCCAAACCTGGGTATGCAAACACTGTGATTATGTGAGCGTTTGGCTTCAGGGTATAAATCCTATTTATATCCTGCTTTTTTTCCAACTAAAATAGTGTGTGTGTGTGTGTGTGTGTGTGTGTGTGTGTGTGTGTCTGTGTCTGTGTCTGTGTTTTCTCATTATATCTTCTGACTGGTCATTGCTAGTCTGAAGGAATGCTACTGATTTTTTTTAAAGAAACTATTAAGAATGATGCTAGTCATTGATTTAAAATTGATATAATATTTATCAGGTTAAAGAAATATCTTTTTATTTCTTAGTGTACCCAAATATATAAAATCTAGAATGGGTGAAGCATCTTATTGAATTTCTTCTGTTTTTTTCTTAGTGATCCAGTAGAGTTCCAGATTTTAACTTCTTACATTGGAGGAATGTATATACTTGGTTATAGTAAATTCTGTTTTCATTAAGCTGTTATACATTTATTAAGCTGTTATATAGAAATGAAACTTTTTTTTCTGGGATACCTAGGGACAGAGTTCTGTGGAATACCAATTGGGGACAAATTGGTCTATGGGTTTCTTTTCTTGTTCTAACTTTGCCAGGTTTACTACCAAAGCTATGTTAACTTTATAGAATCTAGACATGAATAAAACTTTGTCAATATTTTGGTTTAATTATAAAATATTAAAATATTTTTCATGATTATAAAACTACCACATGTTCATTACAGAACATTGGGAAAATACCAAAAATCAGAGAACAAAAATATTTGTCACCTATATGTATTCCCCAAATTAGAGATAATTGTGGTTAACATTCTAATCAATTTTAATTTATCTATATCTATATAGGTATCTACCTTAGATTTATGTATGTTCAGATATTTATAAAACTGAAATTATTGTGTGTATTGTGTACAGTTCTATGTTGCATTCTTTTCGCAGTGATTTATATTTTGGACACTTTACCATGTCATTAAATATTCTTTAAACATAAAAAAAAAAGAGAGACATGTACCACAATGTTCATTGCAGCACTATTTACAATAGCCAGGACATGGAACCAACCTAAATGTCTATCGACAGATGAATGGATAAAGAAGATGTGGCACATATATACAATGGAGTATAACTCAGCCATAAAAAGAAACGAAATTGAGTTATTTGTAGTGAGGTGGATGGACCTAGAGTCTCTCATACAGAGTGAAGTAAGTCAGAAAGAGAAAAACAAATACTGTATGCTAACACATATATATGGAATCTTAAAATAAAAAATGGTGCTGATGAACCTAGTTGCAGGGCAGGAGTAAAGACGCAGACATAGAGAATGGACTTGAGGATATGGGGTGGGAGGAGGAAGCTGGGGCAAAGTGAGAGTAGCATTGACAGATATACACTACAGAATGTAAAATAGCTAGCTAGTGGGAAGCAGCCACATAGCACAGGAGATCAAGTCGATGCTCTGCAATGGCCCAGATGGGTGGGATAAGGAGGGAGGGAGGGAGGCTCAAGAGGGAGGGGATATGGGGACATATGTATGCATATGGCTGATTCACTTTGTTGTACGACAGAAACTAACAGTACTGTTAAGCAATTATACTCCATTAAAGATCTATTAAAAAAATATTCAGCTGTTGAGCACTTGAACTTCACACTGAACATTTAGGGTAGTGATTCTAAGTGACATAGAGAGGGAGTCTTGTGATGTACTACAAGAATTTAAATTGCCTTTACTGACTTGTTTTGATGCCTTTGGAACACGGAATTTCAGTGGTGAAATTTGTACCTAATATGGTGACATTTTTACCTAATATGTTGATATTTGTACTAAATTTGTGTATTGAGAGTGTGAAAGTAAGGACAAAAGGATTCTCATGGAAGGGGCTGTAATCGTACAGCATATCCAAATTCACCATTTGGCCAAGGAATCATTCTTAGAGTTGTATATGTATACCTGTATACTTGTAAAAGTCAGGCTAAGCAGTCATATGGGGATATTTAGCACCTTTTCAAACTTAATGAGTGAATGCAATAAGGAAACTATGCAGCAACTTTAAGGGAACACAGTTTATATCAAGTTTACATCCAAGCCTTCCATAACTAGACCTTGTGATCCGCAGGTGGTTAGACTCCAGATCCTTTAGAACTCCCCTTGGAAGATGAGATTTAACATTTTAGCCTTAGACTAGCCTCAATTTCCAAAAAGCTCAACTTCTGGAAGGTAAAATCAGAAATAAATATGTATGTTGACTCATTCATTCTCCCACTCACTTGTTCATTTATTCGTTGTATAGAGATGAATAATATACTATTTTTCTTCAAGGTGATTAAATTCTAGTGAGGGGGCAAAATAATAGAAATATAACAATATAGAAGGATAATAAAATGACAAATAAAATGAAAAAACATAAGATGTTACTTAACGTGTTCTATGTTATCAAGGAGGCTTTTTTTTGATGGTCGCAATATTTGAGATCATTTTTGAAGAATGTGTGGAAAATTTCCAGGCTTTCATGTCTACAAGAACAGTTTTGACAGACAGAGAAGTATTTGGTGTACATTAATTGTCAAGATGATACATTCTAAGAAATACAAATAGCTTGATTTGCATGGAATGCACAATGTTTGGTTGCCTTTGAATATGACTCTAAAGATATGTCTGGAAAAGTAAACATAAGTCAGATGATGAAGGCTATATAGTCATATATGCCAAAATAAAGGGCAATATTTTGTCCTCCTTCTTAAGAAGGAGATTTAATTAAAAAGACTTAAGCTGCAGAAAGGGTATTGAATAGGTGAAGTACATGGGACTTTTTACGGGGTAAAACTATTCTGCATGATACTGTAATTGTGGGTATGTGACAGTATGCATTCGTCAAAACTCACTGACACAGATAGTGAACTTTAATGCACACAAATTAAAAAAAATATTTAGGAGTTCAATGGATCTTAGGAGGGACTGCAGAATGTAACAAAACAATCTAACAAAGCAATCTAACTGTACTACAAATGTATGAAACAACCTCACTGAAAAGAGTAGGGAAAAGTTACTGACAGAGTTATTTAACTTTGGAAATGAGTGAGTCTCAAAAATCAAGGTAAAAGGAGCTACACAGAAGCACTGCACTGTAGTTGATAATGTTGATAAAGCGAGTAGGAGGTTACAGATACACAAAGGGAGAAGGCTAGAATGATCCATAGATAATAGATTAGGATTGGAGATATCAGAAGGAACTCGTGTTCAGTTTAATTTGGACGCAGATGGTTACATACAGAAACATATATATATTTATGTGTATATATACGACTTGGTATATATACATTTTTTTCTCTTCTCTACCAGTGGAGAAGGTTATAAGACTTTAGTAGGAATGAGCACGCCTAGCACCCAGATCTTGGTGTCTAATACCATTCTCCAGAAGAACCAAGATTTCTTGGAGAAATGGATGATTCCAGGAGTGAGGCAGAAAATATATAAGGTGAGCCTGGAGCATTATGTAGTGCCAGAAAATAAGTAGTGTTAAAAAAAATAAGCAAAGACACTGATGGACATATAATAAAGGGACACAGGAAACAAATGAAAGTTTCTATTGGCCAAGATAGCTTAGAATTGACAATCAAGTGTCAAAATAAATGAATAAATAATTGAAAAATGATAACAGTATATACTGTGTGCTTTTATTTTTTTTACAGTTCCTCTACATATCAATTAGAAGATATATACCTTTTGGCATATGAATTACCGTATTTGGTCTAAGTACTGGGGACTCTCCAAACACAATGATAGTAGTTGGGATAAAAAATCTAGAGGAAGACAGGAGAGATAGGAAATGATGAACTTTGGGCTAATCAAATGAAATAATGTGTAGACAGAAGCACAAATTTTCCACTAAGAGATTACCATTGTCACCCAGTAGATTATCCTGAAATAACCAAACATATACTATATAATAAGAAAGATGTTCTTTCTTTTTTAAAAAAAATTCTTTCTTTCTTTATTTATTTTTGTCTGCATTGGGTCTTTGTTGCTGTGCATGGGCTTTCTCTAGTTGTGGTAAGCGGGGGCTATTTTTCGCTGCAGTGCGCAGGTTTCTCATTGCAGCGGCTTCTCTTGTTGCAGAGCACGGGCTCTAGGTGCGCGGGTTTCAGTAGCTGTGGCTCGCAGGCTCTAGAGCACAGGCTCAGTAGTTGTGGCACACGGGCTTAGTTGTTCAGCAGCATGTGGGATCTTCCCGGACCAGGGATCAAATCCATATCCCCTGTATTGGCAGGCAGATTCTTAATCACTGTGCCACCAGGGAAGTCTGAAAGATGTTATTTCTTAAACCAATTTTGGTGGAGAAAGCATAACTTGGAGGATTTATCTTGCTGAGGCTCTCAGGTTTTATTTTTCACTTAATCATTTTTAAGCATTTTTAGAGAATATTTGAAAGTTAGGAATTGACATTCTCTTCACTGTTACGGTGTTTTGTGAATTAGGGCTTTACTGCTGTTTATTGTAACTGTTATAACCATAGAATCCTTTATCTCATGTTCTATATCTTTCCACTCCTGTTATTTGTGTTCTCTTTCACTTTTCAGTCCATCCCAATGCAGCATCATTAGAGCATCTGGAACTATTGACTATCCTATGAGTTTGGGTTCTGAAACTAGAGCAGTCATCTATGAATCTTTGTTCAACCTCATACTAACCACGTAACCTTGGGAACGTTACTTAAACTCCATAGCCTCAGTTGCTTTGTCTGTAAAATGGACAGAATTACAGTGCCTACTACATGAAACTGTTTTAGCATTAAACAAGATGATGCACATAAAGTATTTCTTAACAGATATAAAGTAAGTGCTTAACAGATACTGGCTGTCAGTCTTAAACATCCTCAGCAATGGTCTTTGCTGGCCCATCTCCTCCTTTGTCTTCACTTCGCCTCTGCCCCATAAATAGCTCCTCTTCATTCTTAGGTTTCACTACTCATCATTTTACACATTCTTACTAGAAAAGTCTTTGCAGTCAACTTGCCTGCTGACTACTTACAAGTGTCTTATTGCAACCCTGGTATGGTTCTTCAGTATGAAGCCTTGTTTATTCAATTTTCACAGCATGTTTATTGGTTTTTCAAAGATAGAAACTGTATCTTCATTTCTGCACTTCCCTGCAAAGCACTTCATGCCAAACTGGCTATTCAGAAGTGCTAAACTGATATTTATTGAATGAATAGGCCCATCAAACTCATTCCTTCCCTATTGTTTTCTCTCTAGCTTTTGTCTTTACTTTGGTTTATTGTTCTGGGTAAATTCTTAGGGGCAGACAGCTATTTCTGACTTAGTATTTTGTTTCCTACACAGTTCAGAACCAGCCCAGGGTCCTTGATTGAAATGTAAGGATCTCAATAGAAGGATAATCTTAAGAAATATAAAGTGTTAATCAACTGAATAGGAAGGAAATGTGCAAGTAAAAAAAATGGGAAAAAAAAGAAAAATAAATCAGAAGAAATAACTGATCCACCTTCTCCACCTGAATCTACAAATGATTAACATTACAATTCTTTCTCTTTATTTTAAAATGTTCACACAGAAAAATAGTAAGATGGTATAAATCAACTTACTGACATATTGAGTCCCTGGCCAGAAAATTCATCCATCCATGGAGAATTTAGTAAGAATGAAACAGAATGATACCTCATACCTGAAAATTAAACCTTTCTTGCCCCTCATTTATTTCTGAATTCCTGCTTCAGCAGTTTTGGACTCCTAAGGCCAACATCCTACTGCACGTGTTTTCAGGTATTCCTGATACATCACCTGAGGGACATTGTGTCCTGACATCCTTGGGATTATCGTCTAAGGCAAAGAAATGAAAGTTAGGACTTCTTGCCAATAAGCTCGAAAATAAACTGAAAACGACGGCTTGGTCTTGGGTTTTAGGTTTTGGTGCCAAGTTTCAGAATCCAAACCAGTTTTGTAGCCAATTTCTAAACCTCTGAAAATTGGGGTCAATGGAAGGGCAAGAAACCAAAATGCTAATTCAGTTTCGGTCCACAGGGTCAAAGCTACACAGATAGATTAAAGGTAAAAACCCTCATCTGTATATTATTTTCCTACAGGAAAAATTAGTTTAATAATTAGTCATACAAAGTATGTCTCACTAACAATTTGATCTACTTAACAATGTAAGTTGTTTGAACTGACAAAACAATTTGATCTATTTAATCAAGTACTCCTTAAATCTTTAAAAATAATCTTCAAGAACAAAGCAGCCAGGACTTCCCTGGTGATACAGTGGTTAAGAATCTGCCTGCCAATGCAGGGGACACGGGTTCGAGCCCTGGTCCGGGAAGATCCCACATGCCACTGAGCAACTAAGCCCGTGTGCCACAACTACTGAGCCTGCGTTCTGGAGCCTGTGAGCCACAACTAGTGAGCCCACGTGCCACAACTACTAAAGCTTGTGCAACTACAGCCCATGCTCTACAACAACAGGAGCCACTGCAATGAGAAGCCCGCGCACCGCAACGAAGAGTAGCCCCCACTCGCCGCAACTAGAGAAAGCCCACGCGCAGCAAAGACCCAACACAGCCATAAATAAACAAATAAATAAATAATTTAAAAAAGGAACAAAGCAGCCTTCTTAGGAAGATACAAATATGCAATTTTTCTTTTAGTTGTAATTAAAAAAAATTAAGTGTTATTATAAATAACGTTAAGCATATAGAAAAATTTAAACAATTTTACAGTGAACAATCAATATCTACTCCTTAGATTATACCAATAGCATTAAAATATATTTGCTTTATCATGACATTTTATATCCATCAATCAACCCATCTTTTTAATGCATTTTTTTTTTTTTTTTTTTTTTTTTTTTGCGGTACGCGGGCCTCTCACTGTTGTGGCCTCTTCCGTTGCGGAGCACAGGCTCCGGACACACAGGCTCAGCGGCCATGGCTCACGGGCCCAGCCGCTCCGCGGCATGTGGGATCTTCCCGGACCAGGGCACGAACCCGTGTCCCCTGCATCAGCAGGCGGACTCTCAACCACTGCGCCACCAGGGAAGCCCTTTAATGCATTTTTGATTCAAATAATTTATAGACATTATTACAAATTCCCCTAAATACCTTAACATACATATCATTAATAAGAATTCCATAATTATTTGTAGTTTATTTTTTCCTTCTGAGGTAAAACTTATATACAATTGTGGAGAAAGACTGTTTCCTGCCATTTCAGTAAACAAAGGGTGTCGTGGCCACCAAGCCATCGGCCACTGCAGCTGCACCCTCACCCTCTGCCCCCCAGCGGGTGTGCCCTCAGGAGAATTCAGGACAGAGGAAAACATGATACTGGCCCTATAGTTAGTTAAGGTACATAGCAAAGGAATAATTTCAATGAGCCCAGACTCTTGCATCTTCCCATGTATAGAAAAGCACTAAAAATTTAATCTGAGATATCTGTTTTTTGTGATTAGCAGTAATCTTTTACCAAGATGTAAATTCAACTACATGTATTTCCATAGCCAAAAAAATAATGTATATACTGGCTCTTCCCTCCACCTCTTTGAAATAGTTCCTCAGAGCTATCTGAGAGGCTTCCATGCCAGGCTATAGTCCTCAGTAATGCCCCAAATAAAACATAATTCTCAACTTTTAGGTTGTGCATTTTTTTTCAGTGGACACAATAAAAAATCTTAAATGTACCCTTGATGAGTTTTGACAAATGCATACACCTGAACACAAACCCCTATCATAACATGGGGTATTACTATTACTCCAGATAATTCTGTTATGTCTTGCCATTTTTAATTAATAGAATTTAAAATGAATGTTCCATATTGATGGATCAGAATTTCTGCCCCTACTAACTTATGGAACTTTGTAAAAAAAAAATTCAGAAATTATTTTCCTAGGGACTTCACTGGTGGCGCAGTGGTTAAGAATCTGCCTGCCAATGCAGGGGACGCGGGTTCGAGCCTTGGTCCGGGAAGATCCCACATGCCGCGGAGCAACTAAGCCCGTGCCCCACAACTACTGAGCCTGTGCACCACACCTACTGAAGCCCAAGCGCCTAGAGCCCATGCTTTGCCACAAGAGAAGCCACCATAATGAGAAGCCCGTGCACTGCAATGAAGAGTAGCCCCCGCTCACAGCAAGTAGAGAAAGCCCGCACGCAGCAACGAAGACCCAATGCACCCTAAATAAATAAATAAATTTATTTTAAAAAAAAGAAAAGGCATTATTTTCCTAATCAGTAAATAACAGTAGCTGTGCTTGAGGAAGACAATATTGACAGGAAAGTGCAATTCACTCTCCTTGCTGCAAACAGAGAAAATGTAATTGAAAACAGTGGACAGTATCCTCTTTCCTGAAGAAAAATGCTTTATACCTGATAATCATCAAAGATGTGTGTGTATATATATATATATATGTATATATATGGTACATATATACAATGGAATATTTCTCAGCCATAGAAAAGAATAAAATAATGCCATTTGCAGCAACATTGAAGGACCTAGAGATTATCATTCTAAGTGATGTAAGTCACACAGAGAGAGACAAATATCATACGATATCACTTATATGTGGAATCTAAAAAAATGATACAAATGAACTTATTTACAGAACAGAAACAGACTCACAGACATAGAAGACAAACTTATGGTTACCAAAGGGGAAAGGTGAGGGGGACGGATAAATTAGGAGTTTGGGATTAACATATACTCACTACTACAGTAAGTCCCCTACATACAAACGAGTTCCATTCTGAGAGCGCGTTTGTAAGTCCAATTTGTTCGTAAGTCCAACAAAGTTAGCCTAGATACCCAACTAACACAATCAGCTATATAGTACTGTACTGTAATAGGTTTATAACACTTTTCACACAAATAATACATAAAAAACAAACACAAAAAACAAAACATTTTTAATCTTACAGTACAGTACCTTGAAAAGTACAGTAGTACAGTACAACAGCTGGCATACAGGGGCTGGTAGCAGTACCAGTTTCATCACTGCTGCTTTTACACTTGCTTCCAGATAGCCTGGGCTTGAAATAAAGATACTGTACTGCTCTATTCTATACAGTATTGTACAGTAAGATACACAAAAGCACAACCACTTGTAGAGGATGCACGCATGTGACAATGTACGTCAGACACGTGAACTAACTTATATGGCTGGACATGCAAACGCACGTTCGCATATTTGAAAGTTCACAACTTGAAGGTTTGTATGTAGGGAACTTACTGCATATATAAAATACATAACCAACAAGGACCTACTATACAGCACAGGGAATTCTACTCAATATTCTGTAACAACCTATATGGGAAAATAATCTGAAAAAGAATGGTTATATGTATATGCATAACTGAATCACTTTGCTGTACACCTGCAACTAACACAACATTGTAAATCAACTATACTCCAATATAAAATAAAAGTGAAATTTTTAAAAAAGAAGACAAAATATTGGCGATTCACTTAAAAAGTATTTTGTTTTGACCTTTGCTGATGAATTCAAAATTGAAAATATTACATTTCCTGAATTGTCAAAAAAAATTTTATGGATAATTCTCTGTAAACAGCCAGTCAATGTTTTTGTTTTATTTTGTTTGTTTATTTATTTATTTTTGGCCATGTTGGGTCTTTGTTGCTGCATGCACGCTTTCTCTAGTTGCAGCGAGCGGGGGCTACTCTTCGTTGCGGTGCGCGAGCTTCTCATTGTGGTGGCTTCTCTTGTTGAGGAGCATGGGCTCTATGTGCATGGGCTTCAGTAGCTGTGGCGCACAGGCTCTAGAGCACAGGCTCAGTAGTTGTGGTACATGGGCTTGGTTGCTCCACGGCATGTGGGATCTTCCCGGACCAGGGCTCGAACCCATGTCCCCTGCATTGGCAGGTGGATACTTAACCACTGCACCTCCAGGGAAGTCCTCAATGTTTTTATACTAGTAAAATTATTGAAATAATATTAATCCATACACATACGTCAGAATAATTAGCCTTCATTAGATTTAGTTCAAATGCCAAAAATGTTACTGTGAAGATAAAGCCAAACACTTTTTACTAAAACCTCAAGTTTTAAATCAATTGGAAAGTAAAGTGCCTTGTTACTATATGGGTATTAATTCATACAAATTTTACTCAGTTTATTCAGACTTATGAATGGATAATTAAGGTTCTCAGACTTGGGGACTAGCCATTTAGGCATAAATTCTAGATTTCTTGAAGCTTATCTATTAATTAATGAAGACAGCATACCAATACTCAAATTTGGAAGTTTGTTATTGAGGTATCCTTTAAGAAACTAGGTGGGTTTTTCCTATGTCTAAAGAATGAGTTGAAGAGCAAGATTTTAAAGTTATCTATATTTACACATATTTAGAAATGTCTACAGATATCTATTTCTCCCCAAATCTCTGAATCACTAGACCACAAATATTAAATCCCTGCTCTTGCAATTGCAGCAAATGTGTATCTAAATGCTATAAATCTCTTCAATTATCCTTGAATTTACTATCTTTTTAAAATTATTATGACTTGCACTGTAGGAAGAAACCAAAAACACATATATCTTGGTATTATTTTCCCTGGCAGTAGGAGATGCCCCACAATAAAAGAAAGCCATACATAGAGAGGAGTCTCGAGAGAAAAAGGAAATTTTCCCCCCTAAAAATGTTCTATAGGGACTTCCCTGGTGGTGCAGTGGTTAAGAATCTGCCTGCCAATGCAGGGGACACTGGTTCGAGCCCTGGTCTGGGAATATCCCCCATACCGCCAAGCAACTAAGCCCGCGAGCCATAACTACTGAGCCCATTTGGCACAACTATTGAAGCGCACATGCCTAGAGCCCATGCTCCGCAACAAGGGAAGCCACCACAATGAGAAGCCTGTGCACTGCAACAAAGAGTAGCCCCTGCTCACCACAACTAGAGAAAAGCCGGCATGCAGCAACGAAGACCCAACGCAGCCAAAAATAAATAAATAAATTTATTTTAAAAATGTTCTATAACTTAGACTCTCTTTATTAACCAGTACTTGGGAGTAGATTTTTTTGAAAAAAAATCAAAATATTGAAATTAAAGATTGAATAATTAATACGCTGACGTTATTCAAATGCACTTTTGTGAATAAACAGAAATTGCAAATATTCACTTAGTTCATCTCTTCCTCTGTAGTACACAGAGTTTCTTTAGGGCAAGCCTAAGTCCAGGGTTATCTTTTCTCAGATTTCAAGCTATTGATAATGTCTTCACTGAAAATTATAGGTCACCAAAATCAGCAATGAAAAGTTCCAGGGATGGTGAAACTGAACCTTGTCAATATATTCCATTTCACATTGGTTTTCAAAACTATGAAAGTTCTTTTTAGAGAACATACCAATTTTAAGAATAAATTCCAAGAATTAAGTAGCTAAAATAAAAAGCTCCGTATTGCTCTCTTGTATGCAAGTAACATTTACTAAATTCTTCTCCATCATTTTCTATATTTGCCTCCCGGCCACATCCTCCTCAGCCTATTCCTTCTCCAAACACAAAGGGAAAAAGAGGCTGGATAGAAGTATCAGAACTGAATTATAGTATTTAAGAGCTGTTCAATAACTTTTAGTGTTCAATATACATATTTTCACAATTTCGGGATCCACAGAGATAAGTTATT
This sequence comes from Stenella coeruleoalba, assembly GCF_951394435.1. Taxonomy (NCBI): domain Eukaryota; kingdom Metazoa; phylum Chordata; class Mammalia; order Artiodactyla; family Delphinidae; genus Stenella; species Stenella coeruleoalba. The sequence goes on along the minus strand of NC_137147.1, from coordinate 173,604,618 downwards.
TTAAAATGTATCCTCTTGAATGTGAAGTTCAATGTAGCTCTGGGATGTAGATTTCATCTACCTCTTTATATAACATTTATGAACTTTAACTTAGCAGACATTGACTCAATCACTATGCCCTGTAAATAAATACAAGCTGCTTCTTTTTTTTTTTTGGTCTACATCAGGTCTTTGTTGTGGCACGCGGGATGTTTTGTTGTGGCGTGTGGGCTCTTTGCTGAGGCGCACGGGCTTCTCTCTAGTTGTGGCGCGTGCGTTTTCTCTCTCTAGTTGTAGTATGTGGGCTTCTCTCTGGTTGTGGTGTGTGGGTTTTCTCTCTCTAGTTGTGGTGCGCGGGCTGCAGAGTGTGTGGGCTCTGTAGTTGTGGCACGTGGACTTAGTTGCCCCGCGGCATGTGGGATCTTAGTTCCCCGACCAACGATTGAACCCACGTTACCTTCATTGGAAGGTGGATTCTTTACCATTGGACCACCAGGGAAGTCGCTGCATGCTTCTCTTTCAAGTACTATGTTCAAATTTATAGACTACTTAGCTATTTAGTCTAATTTTACTATTTTAAAGCAACTCATTTCAGAATACCTCTATCCACTTGCCCACATTCATATCAGATAATTTTGCCAACAAATGTCTCTATCAAGCACAAGGGCAGAAATTAATCATTGAAATCAAGCTCAAGTGGCATGCTGGCCAAAAAGGTATCTCATTATATGTGTATAGAATATGGGACCAAAGGAATGTTCAGTATTATGCTGCAATCATTGTTCTTTTCTATCTCTAAGAATAAGACTAGATAGCTGAACAGTCTCCTATACGACAACTCAAAATTTGGATGCTTCCATCCACTCTGTGCATCTCAGTGTTTCCCTGTACCATTCTAACCAGGAAAAACTAGGTAATTTCACAGATTATCTATAAGATTTCCCAAGTATAGTGTACTTCAATGCATTTTCAATAACTGTGCTTTTAATTACTGTATTATATAAACAGAACACCTGAGGAAGTGCCCTAGTATCAGCCAAGTCCTTTAGAGAAAGTGGAAATCATTCTAAGTATTTCAACTGAGATAATTTAATTCAGGGAGCTGCTTACATAGGCATTTTTATTCAATCACAGAACTACCCACAAAGATTGAACATGACCTCAGAATCCTTGGATACGTAGTACTCAGGGCAGCTACCACCAGTTAATTAGAGCTGGCACTGGATAAGCAGAATTTAAATTTCACACATATCTTTCTCATTTGTAAAACTTATTTTTTTCTTGTACTTTGCTAAAAGGTGTTGCCCCGTAAGTACTACTTACTGATCACAGAATAAACCCAACCCCTTTCTTTATTAAAGGTATGAAAACTTTCTAAAAAGTCTATCATACCTAATACATTTGCATTGTTCTAAATAAAACAGCTCTGTTTCTTCGCTCTCACTGGAAAAAAATGATTATGCAAGCCTGATTTGGTATATATATGCTAGCTTTGCTATTTGTTTCAACAGTTCATCATGGTGTTTGGAGACCTACTTCCATATACTCCTTTTAAGAACTCAGTCAATATAAAGACATTTGATTTGGTGTTGTCATTTTTCCTTAAACGCTAAGCATGAAAATCTTCATATTTCTGTAAGGGAAAGAAATAAGAAAAGAAGGAAAGAGGAAGAAAATAGGGGAAGAAAGAAAGAAAAGAGGAAGGTAGGAAGAAAGGAAGGAAGAAAAGGAAAGAAAGGAAGGAAGGAAGAAAGAAAGAAGGGAGGAGAGAGGGAGGGAGGGAGGGAGAAAACAACAGAATAAAAAGTGCTTCAAAGTCTCTTCTTTGGAAGAAGTTGTCTGTAATTAATAAAAATATAAATAAATAAGGATCAAAACATTATTCATTCAGTTAATACTTATTGAACACCTCTGAGTGGAGAACCTTCATTCCAAATGATAGAGACGTACGGCTAACAACAAAAAAGCTCTCACTGGGAGCTTCCATTCTTGTTAGGGGAGCCACATAAAAAATATAAACACAAATAAAAACGAGCAGCGACCAATAAGTGCCAAGGAGAGAGTCATAATGGAACGAAGTGATATATAGAGTCTAGGGGGAAGCACTAGGTTGGAGAGTCAGAGAATGTCCTTTGTGAGGATATGGCATCACTAGTCACAATTAGTCTTGAAAAATAAGAGCCAGAAGTACAGAAATGAGGGAGGAACGTTTCAGGCACAGCAGAGTTTGTGCAAAGGCCTGTGGCCAGCAGAGACTGGCTCAGGCTGGGAGTGACCAATGGGGGACAGCACCGAAGACCCAGTAAGAATTCCAACTGATATAAATGTGATGGTAACATCTTAAGGTGAGAGGTGTAATATGACTTGGGTTTTAAACATCTCTCTCTGGATATTTTATGGCGAAAGAGTGGTGTAATTTACCCTATTATTAGATCTATAGAAAAATATTCTGATCTTCTCCACAAATGCTAAAATGGAATTTGATGCATATTTTAAACATTTCTCAATTCATTTTTCTGGCATCTCATTATATTGCCAGAGGGTCAAGGACAAGGACTTCTATCTTACAGAGGTGTCTCCAACACTTCCCACAGTGCCTAAAATGTAATATATGCCCATCAATATTTGTTGAATAAGTGAAAAAAATTTCATATGCACAATCCCCGATGCTGCATATATCTTTCTTCAAAAACATGTGTAAGTCAAATTTCTTCCCCAAATCCAATCTCAAATGCATCTTTGCCAGTGATTTCCCGGCTTCTCTTGGTTGGAACAATTGATTTATATTAGTGGACTTGGAATAAAATACATTGTTGTGAATTTTTCTGAAGAGTATTTAATTGAGAAGAAAGTTCTTTCAGTAATTATTTAAGCTGTGAGTTTTATTTTAAGTGCTTTTAGATCTCTGAAGTTTCCAGATCCAAGTATGGATAAACTATGCTATGTGTGTTGGGGGCCAGGGGGAGGAATGGGAAGGTTCTTTATATATTTATAAATATAAATATATTTATATAATGTATAAATATACAATATATAAATATATATTTATATAAGTATAAATTCTTTATATATTTATATACATCTCAGATGTATATGGATCATAATGTCTTACCACTGGCTTTATTCTTTTTCGAGTATAAAATAGTTCTTACAAAATGTTACATATTCCAGTCTAACTGCATACACCCTCTTTGCTGTCAGCCTGCTTGAACATGTCCACATTCTCCTCTAAGGTGAATTTAGGGAGATAAGGTGACTGAACTTACAAAGTCTGCCATTCGTCTCCTATGTCAGGCTGTGCTCTTCTGGGGAGAGCTTGTGGGGTAGTTCTGTTCTCTTTTACTCCACACGATGTCACTCTGTCCCTGTCAAGGACACAAGTATCTCCTGTTCCGTTTCTGAACTTCTTCCACTGGATTTTATGGAGGAGAAGCATTATGTTTATTTTGAATCACAATAATGGGAAAAATACCAACTTTCACCGTTCAATAGTATGGTAAAATTTCCTAATTGCCTCTCATTTCTTTCAAATTTCAAAACAGACAGAATTGAAACATAAGTAGGAAGTATATTATTTTGCTTCCCCTGGCTACTTCACCAAATTAATAGACTTAAAAAGTAATATTCCCTGGCTATTGTAAATAGAGCTGCAATGAACATTGTGGTACACGTCTCTTTTTGAATTATGGTTTTCTCAGGGTATATGCCCCGTAGTGGGATTGCTGGGTCATATGGTAGTTCTATTTTTAGTTTTTTAAGGAACCTCCATACTGTTCTCCATAGTGGCTGCACCAATTTACATTCCCACCGACAGTGCAAGAGGGTTCCCTTTTCTCTACACCCTCTCCAGCATTTATTGTTTGTAGATTTTTTGATGATGGCCATTCTGACTGGTGTGAGATGATACCTCATTGTAGTTTTGATTTGCATTTCTCTAATGATTAGTGATGTTGAGCATCCTTTCATGTGTTTGTTGGCAATCTGTATATATTCTTTGGAGAAATGTCTATTTAGGTCTTCTGCCCATCTTTGGATTGGGTTATTTGTTTTTTTGATATTGAGCTGCATGAGCTGCTTGTATGTTTTGGAGATTAATCCTTTGTCAGTTGCTTCATTTACGAATATTTTCTCCAAATGTAAAATAGATAGCTAGTGGGAAGCAGCTGCATAGCACAGGGAGATCAGCCCGGTGCTTTGTGAGCACATAGAGGGATGGGATAGGGAGGGTGGGAGGGAGACACAAGAGGGAGGAGATATGGGGTTATATGTATACATAGAGATGATTCACTTTGTTATAAAGCAGAAACTAACACAACATTGTAAAGCAATTATACTCCAATAAAGATGTTAAAAAAAAAGTAATATTCCCCAAATCCATTTGCAACAACTTCATTACAGACATTCAGATATTTCATCTAATCTTTTCTTAGTGCATTTATTTAAATATGGCTTTATATTTAAATTTTTAGAATTTAACATATAGTTATATTTTAAAATATGCATATGTATTTTTATATAAAAACATATTACGGAATGATTTAGGAATTTGTTGAAAAATGCAAAAATAATTGCAAGACATAGTCTAATTGAATTAATGTTTTAAAAATAAGTAGGAGTTAGGGACAGAAGTGTGTTGTGTAGTAGAGCTTGCTGGAAGAATCTTTTGATAATGTTCCCCCTAGCTTTTTTTTTTTTAATTAATTAATTAATTAATTTTTGGCTGTGTTGGGTCTTTGTTTCTGTGCGAGGGCTTTCTCTAGTTGCGGCAAGTGGGGGCCACTCTTCATCGCAGTGCGCGGGCCTCTCACCGTCGCTGCCTCTCTTGTTGCAGAGCACAAGCTCCAGGTGTGCAGGCTCAGTAGTTGTGGTGCACGGGCCTAGTTGCTCTGCGGCATGTGGGATCTTCCCAGACCAGGGCTCGAACCCGTGTCACCTGCATTGGCACGCAGACTCTCAACCACTGCGCCACCAGGGAAGCCCCCCACTAGCTTTGTAGCTATAGAGGCACAAATCCCCTGATAAACTTTGACCATCACAGAGAGAAAATAATAAGCTATATGTTTGTCATTGCGATTGTAGTCACAGTGTACAACTATTCACAGCATCACAGAGCAGAGTGGCGTTATATCATTTGGACGGACTCTGGAGCCAAATGGTCTCAAATTTCAATTCCATCTTTGCACACTTGTCATCTCACCTCTTGGTACCTCAATTTCTTCATCTGTACTATCGGGATAATAATGGTACCTATTTTTAAGTCATTGCCAGTATTAGGTACTGGCATTAGGTGAATATATTATACATATAAATATATTATACATATAAAATATCTTGATGAGTAGAGACAGGCCAGAATCTAAGAAGAAAAATTTTATTGTGGAGATATATACACTTGTACATGGTTTCAAAAAGCCAACCCCGCGAGTCAGCTAATGCTTGTCTAGATTTGATTAAGGATTTTAGAATAATAAGAAGAGGAGATTCAGAAGCAACAAAATATTTATCTTCAGATATTGTCTGGTCAACAGGCGAAAAGGGATTGGACTTGGTCTTGACCATGTGATTGGAAACTACAGGAGATAGCACAAAACAGTAGAATCTTGAGAACTACTGAGTTACCATTACTGGGGGTGTTCAGGTCTGAAAAATGCAACCACTTGGTGATAATGTTGAAGGAGACATTCAAATAGTATGCTTCTTGAAGTTATTTCAGTTTTTTTAAGTGTAGGATTCTATGCCTCAAAAGGAAGTACAGTGGAGCAGAAGAGATGGGCTCAGAGAGAGGAGTAGAATGGAAAGGTATTAAAATATATAAAGTCCAACCTCTGAATATTTTACAAACAACTATACACACCTCCTGATTACCTGGTAGAAAAACCCTTAACTTTTTATCTATATGTTAATATTTTTTCTCTCCAAAAGTTTGTAAGCAACTCAAAAACAGTTGTAAAGTCATTCCTTTCTACCATGGCAACAAGTCAAGTGATAACAACATGATAGAAATTAAATATATAATTGTTGAGTATAATTTATGAAATCAGATTAAGGTTCAGTTCCCAGTAGCACAATGCCACTCCAGAAGGTGATAGGCAAAAGCACTGGAAATCCCAGATGTGATAAAATTAGGAGTAGCACTTATAATCTCTTTTATGTGACTGTTTGAATTATGCAAGTGATTTATGAAAACATTTATAACTATTATAAATATTATGCTATATCATCTTCCAATTATTTTACTAGTATGCCTGTTTATTTGTATATACGTGTTTAAGAGTTTTTCTTGCATATAAATTAGGTTATACTATGGGTAATTTGCTGCATCTTTATCTTTTTATCACTCGTTTATTCAGTCATTTATTAGATAAACATTTAACGAGGGCTCTTTAGGTCTCATGCTGACTGTGAGGCACAATGGTGACTAGGATATAATCGAGTAAATAGGAAACTCTAGGACAGCAGGACCAGTGAGCTGATAATATGGACTGCACAGAGACCTGTGGCAGCACGTAGAAATCTTGCTTTGGTGATTAGAAAAATCTTCTTGGAGGAGGTCATGACTAAGTTGATATTACAAATGGAGGAGTTGTGGAAGATAAAACAGGGAGGGGTAAAGACATTACAATGCCAAAGAAAAAAAATATGTGAGAAAAAAATGAATAAAAAAGGGGACATGACATGTTAAAGAGCTATGAAAAATGTGCAGAGCCAATGACAAGTGAGAAGCGGGTAGACCATGAAGTGCTTTCAGCTCCCTGCTGAGGGCTACCCTGAGGGGTATGTAAGGTCACTGAGGGCTTTTGGCAGGTAGGTGACACCATCAAAAGTTTTGCATTTTACAAAGATCAATTTGGCTGTAGCTTGGAGAATGGATTGGGGCCTGGCAAAACGGAAATTATGGATACATTTAGGAAGTGGATGTAGCTCTCAGTCAAAGATAATGTTGGTACCTAAACTAAGGTCTGAGAATAAGTGGAGAGACCTGTGGCAAGCTGGGAGACTAGGAGATCAGGGAGAAGAAGGGACGTGTGGTGCTCAGGGATCACGTGGGGAACAGTTGAGATGGTGCAGCTGCTCCGTGGGATGTAGCAGACCCAGCCTCCCCTATCCTAATTCACCAGACAGCCAATGTCATCATAATGTCCACTGCCACTGGTGCTGGTACCTGGGCTAGTCAGAATCCAGGCTAAGAATGTCTTTGGATCACGTTTTCTCCTTATATTTTATAAAGAAAGAAAAAAAAGGAAGGGGAAGGAAAGGGGGGAGAGACCGAGAGGAGGGGAAGAAGTGAAAAAGAAAAAAGAAAAGATAAAGAATAGAGAATATTAATACCAAGAAGACAATGAAATGTTTTCCTTCATACAAGCCTGGTTTTTAATCGTGGCTCGACCATTTGAAGATATGCAAATTTTGACAAGTTGCTTAATGTCTCCATACTCAGTTATCATTTGTAAATGTAATTTCCTAGGGATTTTACTAATCAGTGTGATAATATATGTAAGGTACTTAAGAGTCCCCGAAACATGAGTAAGTTCTTTAGAAATATATTTGTCTTCCTCTCTCTTAACAGTGTATTGATTGTCTATTATCCAGACACAGCCAGGCATTAAATTATGTATAGTAATTAAGAATGCAGGCCAAGATGCAGAATAGTGTGTGTGTGTGTGTGTGTGTGTGTGTGTGTGTGTGTGAGGGTGTGCTTGAAAACATCAGAGAGTTACCAAGTTAGTGAACACCTGTGGACTGTGGGGACGAGATTCTGGAGTTCAGTTCAGAGATGTGAGCCCTACATTGTGTTGCTTTTCTTCCTGAGATATTGAATATTTTTTATTTTTGATGAGGCTGCTGAAATACTCAGAAGCTGGCAGTGCTTTCAAAAATCATATGGAGCTATGAAGACAAAAATTGGTGTTCACAGCTCAAGAAGAAGAAGGGAACATTTTAACACCCCAGGCTATCAGCTGGGACCCCTCAAAGGACTATATGCAACTAAATGAGGTGAATCAGAAATAGATCAGCTCTTACAAATTTGGAAGCCCTGCTGTGGATCAGTGCTCATTAACCTTAAGTTAATCTGTCCCTAACCATAACTGCTCACCAGAAGTGACAGTGAATCCTCTCTGGAAGAAAACAGCATTATTCAGATCTGCGTATTATAATGTTTTCATTGACAATGTCTAGAGTTCAATAAAATTACCAATCTTGTCAGGACACAACTTCATACAATTTAAAACCAAGAGAAGAAATAGATAATAAAAACAAACCTAAAACAGACCAACAGGAAATTCAGACGTTAGAATTTATTGCACACAGACTTGAAAATAACTATAATTAATATGTTTAGGAAATTAAATGGGGACTTCCCTGGTGGCGCAGTGGCTGAGAATCTGCCTGCCAGTGCAGGGGACATGGGTTCGATCCCTGCTCTGTGAAGATCCCACATGCCGCGAAGCAACTAAGCCAGTGTGCCACAACTACTGAGCCTGCACTCTAGAGCCCACGAGCCACAACTACTGAGCCCACATGCCTAGAGCCTGCGCTCCGCAACAAGAGAAGCCACAGCAATAAGAAGTCCTCATACCGCAATGAAGAGTAGCGCCCGCTCTACACAACTAGAGAAAGCCCGCACACAGCAACAAACACCCAACACAGCCAAAAATAAATAAAATAAAATAAATTTATTTAAAAAAAAATTAAATGCCAAGGTAGGAGGTATAGAAAACTAGAAAGTATAAAAAGAATCTCATGGCCACTTTGGCGCTTTCAAATGCAATAACTGAGCTTAAAAACCCAGCATATGAATTTAACAGGAGATTGCACACAGCTGAAGAGATAGGTAAACTCAAAGATCAGAAGAAATATGTGGGCTGAGATTCAGAAAGCCTAAAAGGTAGAAAAATTTGGAAATAATGTAGAGATAAATGAGACAGTGAAAATATTTAGCGTATGTGTTTGTGGATCTAAAGAAAGAGAATGGGACAGAAAAAGTATTTGAAAAGTAATGGCAGAAAATTTTGCAAAATAAATTAAAAACAAGAATCCATAAGTTCAAGAAAGACTTCACAACCAAAACAGAATAAATACAAAGAAAATTATACCCAGACACATCATAGAAATGGTTAGATTAATTAATTTCTAAAAAGGCCTTAGAAGAGTTCCTGGAAAAAGAAACAGCCAACTATCGTAGTTATTATTATTATTTGTATATTGGCATTGTGGCTTATAATCAAGTTTCTCTTATGTAAGTTAACTGGATTACCTGGTGAGCTAGTTTAGGAAAAGTGTGTGACAATGTATCATTCTTCTAAGATACTGACATTGAATAATAGCCCCTTACAGTTATGTGTTGTTATGTGTTGCTCCAAGTTGTCCATGTGTGTTAAGGTATATCATATGTTTTTAAAGTTCTTTAAAGCAAATTGATTGAATACTTCTCAACAACAATAAAAGTGAGAAGATAATGGAATGGTAAAACTGAAAGTGCTTACCACCAACAGAACAATACAAAACTTCTAAGTGATGTATTTCAGGAAGAAAGAGAAAGAAAGAAAAGGAACGGAAAGAAAGAAAAAAAAGGAAGGAAGGAAGGAGGAAAGAAAGGTAGAAAAGAATGAAGGAAGGAAGGAAGGGAAGGAAGGAAGGAAAGAAGGAAAGAAATGAGAAAGAGGCAGATTTAAGGAAGAATAGAGAGTAAAGCAAATGGTAATGATCAGTAAACCTAAGTAAATACATTCACACAAAATAAGATTATAATGTATAAATTGTTACATTTTTTAAAAGATAAGATATAAAAACAAGCAAAGCAGAATCAAGAAATAACAAAAAAGAAAGAAGCAAAAACAAAATTAAAAAAATAAATAAAGCTAAGAAAAGCGAGACATATACAAAGCTCAAAGTAAGTAAAGATAAATCTATCAGTAGTCACCATAATTGTTAATGACAAAATTTGCCAGTTACAACACATAAATTATCAGATTTGCTTTTAAAAAATTCAGCAACATGCTATTTATAAAAGATATATCTAAAACATAACAAAGAAATGATGAATATTAAATGATGAAAAAGACACACAAACAAATACAAATCAAAGAAAACTTGGGAAAATACCTTAATTTAGTGAAAAACAAATATTAAGACAAAGTAATCATAGGAGTAAATAGGAGGCAAACATTTGGGTTAAAAGCTCAGAACATCTGAGATACTCTGCCTGATTTCAAATCCTGCAGTAGCATTCATGAGCTTTGTGACTTTAAATAAGTTAAAGTTTGTAAATCCTTTTTTACTTATCTGAAAAATATGGTTAGTCATTCCATCCGTGTCAAGGGGTTGTCATGAAGATTAACTGAGTTCATGTATGCAAGTCGCTTAGAACCTTGCCTAGGCAAGGGCAAACCCATGTATGTGCTTCTTAAAAGGAATAAGACCATTAATAAAGTGAACTGATAACGTAAAAGGTTCACTTTTGATGACTTTTAAAATTTGGTCTTCATCAGTAATTAGAGCAAAATAGAAACTCCAACAGATTTTTGTTTCATTCTGTTTTATTTATCTCCTAAAAATGGCAGAATGGCTGAATAGCTAAGAACAACAAATTCCACAGAAAATGAAAACCTAGATAACTAAGAGTTGACTAGTAGAATATTGGTAAATGAGAAAAATATTCAAAATTAATATTGGACCAGTCATTTTAGAGACTCTTTATTTTATATTGAGATATTCAAAACCATCTGCCAGAAAGAGGGCAGATTTGGAGTTTGCGGTCTTCATCCCATGTCTTTGTTGAAAGTATATTCGAGTAACTGGATGTCCAGATAAGAGAAAAATCAAGAGTTCTTGCTATCCTAATTGCTTTAGAATAGACATATGGCTACTGAGACCAACGGTAATTGATATCTTCCTCTAAAACAGAATACGAATACCAGCACTTCGCTGGTAGAAAGAATTTGAGGAACATGGACGGTCCCTGCTAAAAGAGCCATTTGTTGCCTGAATGAAGGGAAATAATTAAATACTGTCTTTAAAGATGACAAGTTAAGTTCAGACATCTGCTGTTTGGTCAGCGTTTGCTGGAGCTTTTGAGATGGTCCAAGGGACCCATATTTCCCTGTTATAGGGAGTTAATATGCCCAGAATGACAGTGCCGTGTGATTCATTCCTGTTTTTCCTCCATCTTTTCTAAAGATGAAGACTTTCAGCTGTTCTTTATTAGTCTCAAAATACGGTTTAAGTATGCCAGGAGGTCCATTTCTGCGAATAGTGACATTGTAAAATTAAAGACACATATCTGTGTCCCAAAGTAACACAAGACACTGTATCTTCATTCTCAGTGTCACTTTTGTGTGGCTCAACAGGGTTAATAAAAACATTGAAGTCACTCGCGAATTACCAGCACTTGTGGAAGCTTCTGAGTTTAGTGACTGTTCTCTTTATTTGGACCAAGTGTGAGAAACAGGTCACGGACACCCATTCCAAACAAATACATGACAAACACCATGTGTTTTTGTTTTTAAGGAACTTACTGGACTGAGTGGAAGTTTGTTCATTTTTATGGTGAGAGCGTTTTCAGGCCCTCTGGGAAATGAAACTAAGGAAATCTCATGTAACACACAGTGGTTTTAGCACCAATGCTGTTAATACCCTGCAAGCCAGGGACATCCCCACCCTCGGGTAATGTCATCTTTTGAGATGTGGGTAAAACTGTGACCATCTCCTCAGAAGAAATGCACTTAGACAAATATTCACTCAGTGTGGCTCACTGTTCAAGAGTTTCCTCAGTCTCTCTATCCACCTGTGGGTCTCTAGGACACTGGTATTCTCTGTAGAAGAACTTGATGACTTGTTCTATTGGGAGAAAATGAACCTCTGCAAATAGGAGTGGGACATGTGACGACCTGCCACTGGTCATTCCTGCTGCTTCCTTATTGTTTTCTTCCTCCTTTTGTGAAAAATGATGTCATTATTTATTTATTTTTAAATTTGAAACCCAGTCCAGGAAATTTTTCTTTCCTAAAGAGAAAGAGCCCTGAGAGATACTACTAAGGTGTATAGATAGACAGGGTATATAGCTAGATAAGCACCACTGAGTCACTAGCCTGTCTTCTCCCTCTCGTTGTGGACAGTGTGCTTTCCTCAGGCATTGTAACACTATCTTTGTAGTTAACTGTCTTTTACCTGTGCATCAACAGCTGTAAATACTTAACAGCTGAATACTTAACATAGGCTTTTTTTTCTATATGGAATATTACAAAAAAGTAGGATTGTTTGAACTTCATGGATTTAAAAAATAATAGTGCAATGACTCTACCCCAAGATGTACAATAGCATGCAGGGGTGGGCTTGACAGTGATTAAACACAGGTTTTTCCCACTTCTCTCAGCAGTTAAAATCCCCAAGGTATGTTTGAATCCCATAGGAATGCAGGCTTGAAAACAGAAAGCAAAGCTGAGGGCGTGGTGGGAGCGCGAGGGGAGGCTGGTCTGTCTGCCACACTCTACAATGGGGGCCCCCTTGGCCCCTGCCCAGAGCTGGATGCTTTTGAGTCTCAGCCTTGAAATGATAGTATCAGCCTCCTAGACACTAAAAGCCACTCTTCACTAAAAGTATCCATTTCTATCCCTCTTTACAAGAAACATCAAGATTCCATCGAGCAGATCAAAACCTTCAGAAATAATAGGAGTCCTGGCTCCCCACCTGAATCTCTGCATCAAACACAACTTTTTCACAAGGTAACATCTGATCCCAGCTCATCTGCGTGAGGGAAATGACCTTTTGTCTGGCGCATTTCAACAACTATAGGTTGTCAACCCTAAGGGTCCCAAACACTAGAGAAAAAAGTAGAAGAAACTAGTAAAGAAGGAAGAATTTTAAGACTTTTGTCAAACGTCTGAAATACTATGATCCTGGTGTCATTTAAATTTCTGAAAAGATTTAGGGCAATTTCATACTTAAGCCCTAGGACTAATCTACTCAGAAACCGACGTCATTACAAGTCTCATTTCTTTACAGATTATCTGATAGCAGACAAATCAGAGCTGAATAAAAGTGTATTCTTCTGAAACTACTGTAGAGTCAAAAATTCTCTGAAGACCAATGTGGTACCTCTCAAATAACTCACTTGGATTAAACGTGAATTATGTCATCATCACAGTGGTGCAGATAAGTTTATGGATGGGCTCATATTTCAAGCAGAACTATGTTGTAAGGGAGACGAAGAATTACTAGCAAATTCATTTGGATTCATTTTCCTGGATCGGGAAATAAATAAATAAGTATGGTCTCTTAGAAAGTTACATGTGACAGATGAAATACAAATGTGCTTAGAGACGGATTTATGACACTGAATATGGAACACTGAGGTTCGTATCTGACTAGTGTACCTCTAACCAAATTGTTCATGACACTGTAACACATAAAGCTCACCAATGGAATAAAAAGTCCTACCTTCAATTTTTTTTTAATTAGAAATATCAATTTACATATGCTGTATCTAAAATGAATTATCCTGAGTTTTGTGAGGCATTTATCTGAAGACTTACATGAACATGAGAGACAATTCTTTCATGATTCTTTCATTCAAATAACATGAAATAGTTCGCAGGGACACCATTCCACCTTTTCTTGGTCTGTGTTGTTTTTTAAATGACTGTGGCCTACTTTACTGACATTTAAACACAGAAATCACATGCAACTCTAGACTGAATAAAGATAATTCCTTGTATTTTGTTACAAGAACTTTTGAATTCACTGCTTTCCCTCCCCTGAACCTTAAAGGATGTTAAAAATAGAGGAAAATATAACCTTACAAAAACTAGTAGCTCCTAAATGTCAGTAGAAAGTCTGATGTGATAATTTCCTAGTAAATGAAATTACTTCGTACTGTATCAAATGTGTTTCCAAATGGAAAGCCAAAACCTACATAAACTCTGTATTGCCAGGGAATTTTCTGCCGTGGTTCTCATTGTTGACACAGCGTCTAAACGAAGGCCTCAGATGCAGAGGGAAAGTGCATCTTTACATCCAGCCTTCTTGGCAACAGAAGAAAGTGCTATATTGTTCTTCACACAAACCATCCCCATTAGCGCTCAAGATGTTCTTTTCCTTCTAATCCTCATTTGTCCCCCTTAGCCATTTGTTTAGAATTAAATTAACTGCAATTTGGAAAATGTGGATGAAAGGTAGTGCATTGAGTAGATATCACATGTTTCCTGAATGGTGCCTGTTCGGCCTCTTTCACGGCCATTCATTGTGCTTGAAAGGGTGTAGTGTGTGAATTGTTGGACTGTCACTCTGCAGAGAAGTCTGGCAGCCAGTATTACCATGGAAACAGCAGGAAAAAGACAATTAACAAAATGGCTTTGATTGTTTTTCCTATTTCTTCTTCTACTCTTTAGATTTAGAGAGGATATTCCCCCTTTAAAACACACACACACACACACACTCACTCAGATGTACACACAGATACACATGCACACATAATAAAAAAAAGCAGTATTTGAAAATCTACTTAGACTTCATTTCCTCCATTGAGGGTATCTGTGAATTTTTTTTAAAATCACATTTCTAATATAAAATATTTATAAATGATTCTTTCAACTTATTTCTCCCTCCCCCCTTCAGTTTTTGTTCTTTTCAGACACGGAAAGAATTCTCTGGAAATTCTCTGGAAATAGGTAAACGACTGTTAATGAGCAGAGCCTGTGATTTTAACCCTGGCACATTCATTGGACTTTTAATTAGTCCCTCTTACCGTCACTCCTGTGACAGAAACACAATGTAGGCCCAAGAGCTTAAACCAAAAGGAGGCTCTCTTTAGATTTGTCAACCTTAGTTTAGGTTAGCACATCAGGAAAAGAGGGTTATGTATTATGGCCATTAAGGCTAGAATTTGTGACTGAAGGGTTAACAGGGCATGAAGAGTAAATGTTTGATGTCACCATTAATACTAAAAAAGCATTGCAATCTAAACTTTGTCAGACTTTGATTTCCTTTAACAAAGGCTATTTATAAATAAAGGAAATGATTGTACATTGTAAGCATCATAATTAAAGTAAAATATGAGTGGGAGACCTACTGAGCCCATGTGTCAAATATTCCATTGAAATGAAACACTGTGCTTTGCAGATAAGCACTCTAAGTGCAAAGAGATACTTCGGAATGCCAGAATGCAGATTTCTTTTGCATACTGTATTTAAAATCTGTTCTCTTTCCTAAGCCTTATGGAAAAATATAACTCTTGTGACAGGCCTAAATCCAGCAGTGACCTTGAGCTTGCTCTGACTTCGGTATAGATTTAAAAAGTTTTCTACCAGAATGAAATGGAGTACCTACTATTTTACAGAACATTTATTGGCATCCCTAAAATTCTAGGCAAGCCTCCAAAAATCATTCTCAAAATTTCCCAAACCAAGAAAGGCTTAACCAGTGCTGAATTATGTGTTCTTTTACTTTTCTCCAATATTCCATGCTTCCTCTAGTTGACAATATTCACTTCTAATTATAAAAAGGATGATTTAAACACAAAATTCCAGGAAGGAGTTTCAGGCAAGGATGAAATCTGTTTTTTCCAAATTTTAGAATCTGGCTGAATTGTTAAAAAGCCCATTAATTTTTGCTAAAACCTTTAGGTTATACTTTAACATGGCTGAACAGAAAATTGTCTTTATGAAGTAACTCTAAAACAGATCCTTAGAAAATGGGAAGGTGTTCTAGACTTGGACATTCCCATAATTTTTGAGGATAGTCATTTACGCTGTGCAAATCAACAACAACAACAAAACTAAACTACGTATTGGCATATTAGCAAGTATTTGAGAAAAACAGTCAAGTGAAATTTTGAAAAATGTGTATGGTTTTGAATTGAAGTCAAGCAAAACTTGACATTTTTAACAACAGGAAACCACAGACAAAGTAGCGACTTTCAAATTCCCTAATCCTATGCAGTTCTGCTGTTAGCCACATTTAACTTACTGTAAACTGTATCACTGAGATGGACACAAATCCCTATAGAAGTATCTATGAGGCATATAAGATTATTTTTAATTCACAGTGTAGGATTTTAGAGTAAAGAAGTTGAAAACCTAATGTTCTAAAATGAAAAAATGAAACAGCTCACTTAGCCATTATTATGACATGTATTTCATTAACAAAATCTCATATAGCATCAATTGTGTGCCAGGTAGTATGGGATGACAAATTTGGGTAAAGGTCAATAAATAAGTTTGGGGTTCATGAAATTCACTGAGATATCAGCTTCATCAACGTATTTATAACAGTCCCAAAGAATGTACAATTAATGAGAACAGGGACTTCATTCTGCTCACTGCTCTACCCCCAATGCCTAGACCAGTGCCTGACGTGGACTACGTAGTTCAAGACACATTTGTTTAGTTAATTAATCTCCTTTTGTCACTTTGACAAATCAAGGAGTCCTGACCCATTTATCTGTCCACGCATCCTTTAATATGTATACTTTCTTATTTTTGATTTTCTTCTTCAATAAGTTTCATATAAGGCTTATAGATAGTGAGTTTATACATCTCTAGAACAAATCTAACATATGTTCAAATTTTTGCCCATTTACCTATGTTTTCTGTAATCTTTTACATTCTTTATAGCCAATATGTTATAATAGTAAGTTATAACTAGCATAACCACTTATTTACAGAAAATATAACTAAAATTAAATATGTTAATGTCATTTCCTCTTATGTTTTCCTTTTTTCCATTTTAAAAGTAATCTTACATTTTCACCATATCATACTATATGGCATCAAATAAAAAGAAAAAGGAAATGAAGAAAAGATGAGAAGGAAGTAGAGGAACAGGCGGAGAGTGAAGGAAAGAATTTTATTAACTCAATAAAGAGCAAGAAAGAGTAATTAAATATATCTTTCTATACTTTGCACCATAACTGAACAATGTTCTCCCTGATTATATGATAATTATCTTATAAATCAGTCCCTAAGTACATAGCTAAGTGATTTTACCTGTTTCCCTGAAATGATGAGTAACTAAGCAATAAGTACTTTCAAACTCTGTATAAGCAAATGACATGGTTACAAAAAAAATAGAGAGGAACTGAGAATATTGAGATATCACAGAAATAAAAGGACTCAATGAATTTTTAATTTTCCAAAAATAAATGTAAAGGATTTAAGAACTTGTATATCAAAGGGGCCAACAAAGCTAGTAAGCCATAGATATCCTGATCTGACTTTGAAAAAGAGGTGTGTGTCCTAGCCCATCACCTGAGAATGTTGCAGCCAGGAGATTCTTGAATGTGGTCAACATGTTTTTCTGCTGACGCACCAGAAATTGATACTGGATTCTTACATTATCAATTTACAGTTTTTCCTCATATATATTGTTTCTTCCACCATATGTGTGGAAGAAACACACACACACACACACACACACACACACACACACACACACACACAGAGTTTATTTTGACTATCTGGAAAAATACTGAGAAAACTTGAAAATAAAGTCATTCATAAGATCATCCCACATAGACAATCACTGTGAACAATTTGCTGTTTATCTTTTCATTAATTTTCTGTGATTACCTACCTGAAGTTTAGATAATCACAGAAAAGAAAATTGAACCTACATTCTGAACCCGTGTTTTCCACCAGCCATAGGAGATGGAAGGAGCTGTAGTCATGTCAGCAGCAGCGCTCATACCACCCATTCTGTGGGGAAGCTCTTCGATCACATGCTGCATTTTAGATTTAGGTGGCAGTTTACTGTGTTTTACACAAGTTTACTAGTGAAACAACAGCTACCTTTTACACACATGATTAAAAACAAATATTTTCTTTTTTGCTAAAAACCCAGAGAATTGCTGAGTTTTCTAAGTTCCTGAAATGATACATCAGTTATCTCACCATTCCCCAGTTCTACTTCCTTCTGTATGTTCGTGCACTGTTTTGTTTTTTTTTTATTCAGATGCTTTAGATGAAAATAGAATCACCATTAAAAGTCTACCTGGTTTATAGAAAATGCCTGTTACTTTACCTAGAGGTGAACCATTCAAGATTCCCCTTCCATTTTCTTCAATCTTTTCCCAATTTAACCTATGCCTGCATTCACTCCTTTGAACTGTTTGCCTTGCATTACTCATTAAGGTAACTGCAGTTTTTACAAAATGCATTTATTTTTTCTTAGACTGAACCCTTGGTCCTAATACTCTCACGTTCAAACATCTTGCTTCTTGTTTATCTTAACATCTCAGTGTTTAATTTCATTAAGAGTTTAGAGAAATTCTTGTTAGTTTCATCACAGACCCCCTCTGTCAGTAAGCTGTATAATTCACAATGTGAATCTTTATGTTGTAAAGAAAAAGGAAAGAAAAATGTTTAAACATGCTTTTCAGAATCTTGATAAAACAGATTTTGTTTCTACCAGTAACAATATCCCAAGATGGTGAAAAGAGTTCCAAAGAAAGTCAGAGGATATAACAAATGTTTACACGAGCAGAAATTACTCCTTTAAAATAGTGTCCTAGAATTAAAAATTCCCAATTGTCTCAAGTATTTTTAGTACAAGAAGTACTGTAGATGCCCTCCCACACATTACAGATTTCAATGGGTAGAGCTTTATATGTTTATAAAACATATAAAACCCACGTTAGCATGGTGTTATGTGCATAGTTATTAAGATTATTCTCACTTAGCACATTAACAATCAATTTTGCAACCATGCATTTGGCACATATTAGAGTACAATCTAATACTCCTTTCATATGTTAGGAATACAACTGGAATCAGTATTTTGTATCGCATTGTTTGCCTTTTTTGACTACATTTGCCAACTTCACAGGGAATAACAGAGTCTTCTACTCATGAAATATGGGGTGCTGAATTTGTCTCACTCAACCCTATGCCTTTAGCTCCCAGGCTATCTCCATGCCCTGTTGCCAGTATGAGGAAACAACTTACTCTCCGTACTCTCAATTTTTGTAGTCAACGCTTTCTATTGTTTGCCTCAACTGATTGCACATCTGTTTTCTAACCTGTTCTTCTCTTCCTGGACTCTGGTCTTCTTTTCTCATCTCAGCTCAGTGGAAAGGCTCTGCTGGTCCAGCACGTTCTCAGGTCAGAGTGGGTCCTACTCTCGGCCATTCTCCACTCCTCACGAGGACCTCTTCAGCCACAAGACAGTACCTGATTTAGTGACTGATACATCTCTAGCTTACCCCTCTCTTCAGCACAATTCCATTTCAAAACTTAATTATTTTTCCCTGACACTGTACCATGGTTAAGTTTATTTTGGGCTATCCCTACAAGCTTGAATTTCAGGAGGCTAGTATTGGAATTTTATCCCTTCCCACAAAAAAAGTGTCCTATTATAATTTGGAGGAGCAGGGAGTATCTTTTGTGATTCCATAGAGGCTACCACTTCCAGAAAACTCTGGAATGCAGAAATAGAGTTAGGCTGAAGGAGGAGTAGTTGTATCAACTTATTTTAGGAGGTTTTTCAATCTGATCATCAGAGTGATTTTCTAAAAAAAAAAAAAATCAAAGCTTTTAACATCAATCCTCTACTGAAACCTAACAGTGGTTTCCTAAGGCCAATAGGATAAAATCCAAACTCCTTCTCACGTACACAAGACCAAACATGATTTAACTCCTAACTAATTCTGCTTTATGTTGGTTTACTGCACAAGAAAATTAAAAAAAAGAGAAAACCTCAAAGAATTTATCATTTAGTTGCATATAATTAAATTGATGATTTTTCTTTTCTCAAAAATGTCTCTCATGTATTGGCTGAGAATCATCTTGCTGCCTAGGGTCTGCACTGTGTTTATCACATTTGTGTGGTGAACACAGGTCACGAGCAGTACAGGGAAATGTAACGGTACAGGGGCTTTTAGGCATCTGAGTATTTTCTCAACTCCCAATTCTCAAATAAAATTGGCGTTTGGTGAAAAATAAGTGTGAGAACACATCACAGATCAAACAACTGCAGAAGTGCTTTTTCTCCAGACAACGAGCACACTCTGGGAGGCAACGGTGCTTGATGCACACATTCTAAGAAGGTGTCCCTTCTGGCTCAGGTACCTATCAGCGCATCCCACTTCATGCACCGTGGACTCCCACAGGTGGAGCCTCTTGTCATCTCTCCAAAGGGCTTGGGAGTCTCCCTCTTCAAATATCTTAAGAATAAGACATTATCTTTTCAGTAACTGATGTACACAGACTGTTCTTGCTTGAAATCCCACACAAGCCTTCCCCTGGCTGGAACCAACATGCCCCCCAGCTGCACAAGGTCAAGATCAGTCTGAAAGAAAAGGCCATGTGCTCCCCCTGCCCCCAGTCACCTCACTCTGGGTCATTTCAGCAGCCAAGGCTACACAAACAACCCTGCAATCTCAAGTTATAATTTTCCCTGATCTCTAAACTCTTCAGACAGTTTAGATAAAGCCATATATATTATAGGAAGATTCTTAAAGAAAGTGAACAATAGGAATATTTTTTAAAATAATTAACTTTTGTAAGGCAGCGCAATGTGACAGAAAGAATGATAGCTTGAAATCAGAGAGACGTGCTCCCAAAGCTGGGAATATTGGCTGTGTGATTTTGGGCAGATTACCATTTTTTTCAGTATGTTGGTTTCTCATGTGCAATTCTGAAGTGGGGTTAGTTATCTTCAAAGTTTGTCATAAAGTAGGCAACATGAATAGTGCTGTACGTGGACCATGAACGTCCTTAATAAATTGAGATTGTCATTATTATTATAAATTAAGTGCTTTAAATTTAGTTTTGTTCTCATCTTTGTCAAGAATTCAATGCATACTTCAGGTAAAGATCTAGACATTCTTTGCTCAACTTGTGTGAGGTCATTGAAGTTTCCTATTTCCTCTAGATTTCATTGGTGGAAGTTGTCATCTCTATGTCAATGTTCCAAGAAGGCTGCTTGAGAAAGTGATATTTTAATAGTTACTTCAATAAAAGAAGAAACAGTACCTAATGAAATCATAGGATGTGCCATCTGATAGAGATTTACCGAAATTTGAGAGAAATTCAAAACTGGAATTTGTAAGATTATATACATATTTAAGAGAATTTTAAATACAAAAAAGCTATTGCTTTGCATTTTATATCTTTATGTAGAGAAAAAATGGGTTTTAATATAAACAAATTAATATTCTAAATTTAGGCAATTATAAGGGCTGGCATTTTGATGAGATATTAGATTTGGGTATGTAAATGCAATGTGTGTGTGTGTGTGTGTGTGTGTGTGTGTGTGTGTGTGTGTATAATTCTGACAACTCCTTCTTACTTAAAATTTTAAAAATCTGTATACATTAAAGTTCACTCTTTGTGCTATAAAGTTCTTTGGCTTTTGACAAATGCATAGTATCATGTTTCAAATTTACAGTATCATACAGAATAGTTTCACTAACCCAAATAATTCCTAGACTTTACCTATTAAAACTCCGCACTGAACCCCTGACAGTAGTTTAAACATACTTCATTTTATGGATGTACCATAGTTTATCTCTTCATCTATTGTAAAATATCCTGGTTGCTTCCTGTTTTGGCAATTATGAATAAAGCTGTTAAACAGAGTCACATGCAGGTTTTAGTGTGAACATAATTTTCAAATACAATTGCTATATTGTATGGTAAGGCTCCAGTTTTGTAAAAAATTGCCAATTTGTCTTCTAAAGTGGCAGTATCATTTTACAAACGGTGAGAGAAAAAAACCCTTGCTTTGCTCTTGATCTTTGGGGGAAAGTATGCAGTTTCTCACTATTAGGTATGATGTTAGTGCTAGTATTCTTTTAGATGTTCTTTATCAAGTCGAGGAAATTCTCCTCTTTCTAGTTCGCTGAGTTTAAAAATGATGAATAAATTTTGTCAAAAGCTTTTTCTGCATCAGTTGATATAATCACATGATTTTTTCTTCCTTAGCCTGTTGATTTGGTGGATTTCACAGATTCATTTTCTAATGTTGAACAAGCCCTACCTACCTGGAATAAATCCCACTTGGCTGTGATACACTTTCTTTTTTATACATTGTTGGATTGAATTTGCTACTATTTTGTGAGGGATTGTTAAATCCATCCCTCATGAGAAATCCTGATCTGTAGTTTTAATTTTTTGTAATGTCTCTACTGAGTTTTGGTATCAGAATAATGCTTACCTCATAAAATGAGTTAGTAAGTATTCCCTCTGTTTCTATGTTCTTGAAAAGAATGTGCAAAATTGGTATAATTTTTTTTCTTTAAATATTTGACAAGATTTACCGGGACTTGAAACTTTCTTTCTGGAAGGTTATTAATTATTGTATTGAATAAATATTAATTATTCCTTTTGTAGGTATAAGATTATTCAGATTACTTATTTTTTCCTGTGTGAGTGGAAAAGTTTGTTTCTTTCAAGGAATGGGTCCTTTTTATCTAGGTTATCAAATTTGTGGGCATAGAATTTTTCACAATGTTCCTTTATTATCCATTTTTTCCTCCTTAAACCTGTTTTTCTTTTTATTTTAAAAATTCTATACAATTTTTAAGGGTTACTTTCCATTTACAGTTATTACAAAATATTGGCTGTATTCCCCATATTATACAACACACCCTTGGGCCCAGCTTACACCCAGTAGTTTGTACCTCCCACCTCCCACTCTTTAGTGCCCCTCCCCTGCCTCCCCACTGGTAACCACTAGTTTGTTCTCTATATTTGTGAGTCTGCTTCTTTTTTGTTCACCGGTTTGTTGTATTTTTTAGATTCTACATATAAGTGATATAATACATCATCTGTCTTTCTCTGTCTATTTCACTTAGCATACTGCCCTTCAAATCCAAGTCTTTTTCATGTCCACAGAATCAGTGGTCATGACCCTTCTTTCATTTAAAATATTGGCAATCTGTGTCCTCTTTTTTGCCCTTGGCTTGACTAGATGTTTTTCATTTTAATTGATCTTTTCAAAGAACTAGCTTTAGGTTTGATTGATTTTATTGTTTTCCTATTTCCAAACCCACTGGTATTTCCTTACTTTTTTATTATATCTTTATTCTGCTGCTTACTTTTTATTTTCTCTTTTTTTTTCTAATATCAAGGTAGAAATTAGGTTATTCATTTTATATATTATTCCTTTTCTAATATACACATTTAATGCTATAAATTTCCCTCTAAGTACGGATTTTTCCATATCCCACAAAGTTTGGTAAGTTTTAATTTCATTTTCACTTAGTTCACAATATTTTTATTGACTCTTAAGACTTCTCCTTAGTCTAATGTGTTACTTGGAAGTGTTGTTTAATCTTCAAATATTTGAAGATTTTCTCTCTTCTTATTTTTTTAAAAATTTTTTTAATTTATTTTTTTTTTTGCGGTACACGGGCCTCTCACTGTTGTGGCCTCTCCCGTTGCGGAGCACAGGTTCTGGACGCACAGGCTCAGCGGCCATGGCTCACGGGCCCAGCCGCTCCACGGCATGTGGGATCTTCCCAGACCGGGGCACAAACCCGTGTCCCCTGCATTGGCAGGTGGACTCTCACCACTGCGCCACCAGGGATGCCCTCTTTATTCTTTTGAAGTAAATGAAAAGAGGATATCTGTTCTGTTTTTTTTTTTTTTTTTTTTTTTTGGGTACGCGGGCCTCTCA
Source organism: Stenella coeruleoalba (assembly GCF_951394435.1). NCBI lineage: Eukaryota > Metazoa > Chordata > Mammalia > Artiodactyla > Delphinidae > Stenella > Stenella coeruleoalba. The sequence continues at coordinate 173,581,026 of NC_137147.1, read as the reverse complement.
CTGTTGTGGCCTCTCCCGTTGCGGAGCACAGGCTCAGTGGCCATGGCTCATGGGCCCAGCCGCTCCGCGGCATGTGGGATCTTCCCGGACCGGGGCATGAACTTGTGTCCCCTGCAGCGGCAGGCGGACTCTCAACCACTGCGCCAACAGGGAAGCCCTCTTCCTGTTATTTATTTCCAATTTATTTTGTTCTGAGAGTATGCTTTGTTTTATTTTTATTCTTTTATATTTTTTAAGGTGTTTATGGCCCACAATTTGGTGTATCTTGGTTCACGTTCCATACAAGGTAGAGAAGAATGTGTATTCTGCTGTTATTGATGGATTATTCTGTAAATATCAATTTAATTTACAGTGCTGTTCAGGTCAGCTGTGTCCTTATTGATTTTCTGACTTGACCTATCATTTACTTATAAGGGCATGTTCAAGTCTCAAACTATAATATTTGTCTATTTCTCCTAGCAGTTCTATCAGTTTTTGCTTCATATTTTGATGCTCGGTTGTTAGTTGCATACACACATAGTTTTGTTATTTCTTCCTGGAAAATTGACCCCCTTATTATTATGTAACGTCACTCTCTGTTTACTCTTTTGTCTGAAATCAATACAGCTACTTGAGCTTCCTTTCAATTTGTATTAGCATATTTACTTTTTCCCTTTTTTTTTAACTTTTAACCTATAAGTGTCTTTATACCTAAAGTGGTTTTCTTGTAGACAATATATAATTCAGTATTGTTTCTTTATCTATGCTGACAGTACTTGTCTTTTAATTGGTATATTTAGATCATGTACTTCCAATACAATATTAAATAAGAGTTTTAATAGGGGACATGCTTGCCTTGTTTCTGATCTTAGCAGGAGAGCATCTAGTTTTTTTCCTCCCCCCTCCAGGATCTTAGTTCCCTAGCCAGGGATTGAACCTGTGCCCCCGGCAGTGGAAGCATGGAGTCCTAACCACTGGACCACCAGGGAATTCCCGGAAGTATCTAGTTTCTTCCCATTAGGTGTTATTTTACCGGTGGGTTTTCTGTAGATATTCTTTACCGAATTAAGAAAGTTCCCCTTTATTCCTTGCATGAATGGGAGTTACATTTTATCAGACACTTTTACTGCTCCTCTTGATATGATCATGTGATTTTATTTTCAGTTTTTAAAGGAACCTCCATACTGTTCTCCGCAGTGGCTGTATCAATGTACATTCCCACTAACACTGCAAGAGGTTTCCCTTTTCACCACACCCTCTCCAGCATTTACTGATAGTAGATTTTTTGATCATAGCCATTCTGACTGGTGTGAGGTGACACCTCATTGTAGTTTTGATTTGCATTTCTCTAATAATTAGCAATTTTGAGCAACTTTCCATGTGCCTCTTGGCCATCTGTATGTCTTCTTTGGAGAAATATCTATTTAGGTCTTCTGCCCATTTTTTGATTGGGTTGTTTGTTTTTCTGATATTGAGCCGCATGAGCTGTTTGTAAATTTTGGAGATTAATCCCTGTCAGTCACTTCGATTGCAAATATTTTCCCCCATTCTGTGGGCTGTTTTTTCGTTTTGTCTATAGTTTCCATTGCTATGTAAAATCTTTTGAGTTTAATTAGGTCCCATTTATTTTTGTTTTTATTTTCGTTACTCTAGGAGACAGCTCAAAAAAGATCTTGCTGCGACTTACATCAAAGAGTGTTTTGCCTATGTTTTCCTCTAAAAGTTTCACAGTATCCAGTCTTACATTTAGGTCTTTAATACATTTTGAGTTCATTTTTGTGTGTGGTGTGAAAGAATGTTCCAACTTCATTTTTTAACATGAAGCTGTCCAGTTTTCCAAGCACCATATGCTGAAGAGACTGTCTTTCCTCGATTGTACAGTCTTGATTCCTTCATCATAGATTAATTGACCATAGCTGCATGGGTTTATTTCTGGGCTTTCTTTTCTTTTCTTTTTTTAACATCTTTATTGGAATATAATTGCTTTACAATGGTGTGTTAGTTTCTGCTGTATAACAAAGTGAATCAGCTATACATATACCTATATCCCCATTTCTCCTCCCTCTTGCGTCTCCCTCCCACCCACCTTATCTCACTCCTCTAGGTGGTCACAAAGCACTGAGCTGATCTCCCTGTGCTATGCAGCTGCTTCCCACTAGCTATCTGTTTTGCATTTGGTAGTGTATATACATCCATGTCACTCTCACTTCGTCCCAGCTTACCCTTCCCACTCCCCATGCCCTCAAGTCCATTCTGTACATCTGAGTCTTTATTCCTGTCCTGACCCTAGGTTCTTCAGAACCATTTTTTTTTTTTACACTCCATATATATGTGTTAACATATGGTATTTGTTTTTCTCTTTCTGATTTACTTCACTCTGTATGACAGTCTCAAAGTCCATCCACCTCATTACAAATAACTCAATTTCGTTTCTTTTTATGGCTGAGTAATATTCCATTGTGTATATGTGCCACATCTTCTTTATCCATTCATCTGTCGTTGGACACTTAGGTTGCTTCCATGTCCTGGCTATTGTAAATAGTGCTGCAATGAACATTGTGGTACATGACTCTTTTTGAATTATGGTTTTCTGAGCATATATGCCTAGGAGTGGGATTGCTGGGTCATATGGTAGTTCTATTTTTAGCTTTTTAAAGAACCTCCATATTGTTCTCCATAGTGGCTGTATCAATTTACATTGCCATCATCAGTGCAAGAGGGTTTCCTTTTCTCCACACCCTCTCCAGCATTTATTGTTTATAGATTTTTTAATGATGGCCATATTGACTGGTGTGAGGTGATACCTCATTGTAGTTTTGATTTGCATTTCTCTAATGATTAGTGATGTTGAGCATCCTTTCATGTGTTTGTTGGCAATCACTATACCTTCTTTGGAGAAATATCTATTTAGGTCTTCCGCCCATTTTTGGATTGGGTTGTTCGTCATTTTGATATTGAGCTGCAGGAGTGTTTGTAAATTTTGGAGATGAATCCTTTGTCAGTTGCTTCATTTGCAAATATTTTCTCCCATTCTGAGGGTTGTCTTTTGGTCTTGTTTATAGTTTCCTTTGCTGTGCAAAAGCTGTTAAGTTTCATTAGGTCCCATTTGTTTATTTTTGTTTTTATTTCCATTTCTCTAGGAAGTGGGTCAAAAAGGATCTTGCTGTGATTTATGTCATAGAGTGTTCTGCCTATGTTTTCCTCTAAGAGTTTGATAGTGTCTGGCCTTACATTTAGGTCTTTAATCCATTTTGAGTTTATTTTTGTGTATGGTGTTAGGGAGTGTTCTAATTTCATTCTTTTACATGTAGCTATCCAGTTTTCCCAGCACCACTTATTAACCAGGCTGTCTTTTCGCCACTGTATATTCTTGCCTCCTTTATCAAAGATAAGGTGACCATATGTGCGTGGGTTTATCTCTGGGCTTTCTATCCTGTTCCACTAATCTATATTTCTGTTTTTGTGCCAGTACTATACTGTCTTTTTTTTTTTTTTTTTGCGGTACGCGGGCCACTCACTGCTGTGGCCTCTCCTTTCGTGGAGCACAGGCTCCAGACGCGCAGGCTCAGCGGCCATGGCTCACGGGCCCAGCCGCTCCACAGCATGTGGGATCCTCATGGACTGGGGCACAAACCCATGTCCCCTGCATCAGCAGGTGGACTCTCAACCACTGCACCACCAGGGAAGCCCCATACTGTGCTGATTACTGTAGCTTTGTAGTATAGTCTGAAGTCTGGCAACCTGATTCCTCCAGCTCTACTTTTCTTTCTCAAGATTGCTTTGACTATTCGGGGTCTTTTGTGTTTCCATACAAATTGTGAAATGTTTTGTTCTAGTTCTTTGAAAAATGCCATTGGTAGTTTGATAGAGATTGCACTGAATCTGTACATTGCTTTGGATAGTAATTTTCACAATGTTGATTCTTCCAATCCATATAGTTATTTTCACAATGTTGATTCTTCCAATCCAAGAACATGGTATGTCTCTCCATCTTTTTGTATCATCTTTAATTTCTTTCATCAGTGTCTTATAGTTTCCTGCATATACGTCGTTTGTCTCCTTAGGTAGGTTTATTCCTAGGTATTTTATTCTTTTTGTTGTAATGGTTAATGGGAGTGTTTCCTTAGTTTCTCTTTCAGATTTTTCATCATTAGTGTATAGGAATGCAAGAGATTTCTGTGCATTAATTTTGTATCCTGCTACTTTATCAAATTCATTCATTAGCTCTAGTAGTTTTCTGGTAGCATCTTTAGGATTCTCTATGTAGAGTATCATGCATGTCATCTGCAGAGTGAGAGTTTTACTTCTTCTTTTCCGATTTGGATTCCTTTTATTTCTTTTTCTTCTTTGATTGCTGTGGCTAAAACTTCCAAAACAATGTTGAATAATAGTGGTGAGAGTGGGCAACTTTGCCTTTTTCCTGATCTTAGTGGAAATGGTTTCAGTTTTTCACCATTGAGAATGATGCTGGTTGTGGGTTTGTCACATATGGCCTTTATTTGGTTGAGGTTAGTTCCCTCTGTTCCTATTTTCTGGAGGGCTTTTATCATAAATGGGTGTTGAATTTTGTTGAAAGCTTTTTCTGCATCTATTAAATGATCGTATGGTTTTTCTCCTTCAATTTGTTAATATGGTGTATCACACTGACTGATTTGCATATATTGAAGAATCCTTGCATTCCTGGGATAAACCCCACTCGATCATGGTGTATGATCCTTTTAATGTGCAGTTGGATTCTGTTGAGGATTTTTGCATCTATGTTCATTAGTGATATTGCCCTGTAGTTTACTTTTTTTGCGACATCTTTGTCTGGTTTTGGTATAAGGATGATGGTGGCCTCGTAGAATTAGTCTGGGAGTATTCCTCCCTCTGCTATATTTTTGAAGAGTTTGAGAAGGATAGGTCTTAGCTCTTCTCTAAATATTTGATAGAATTCGTCTGTGAAGTCATCTCATCCTGGGCTTCTGTTTGTTGGAAGATTTTTAATCAGTTTCAATTTCAGAGCTTGTGATTGTTCTGTTTATATTTTCTATTTCTTCCTGGTTCAGTCTCAGAAAGTTGTAGTTTTCTAAGAATTTGTCCATTTCTTCCAGGTTGTCCATGTTATTGGCATATAGTTGCTTGTCAGAATCTCTCATGATCCTTTGTATTTGTGCAGTGTCATTTGTTAGTTCTCTTTTTTCCTTTCTAATTCTATTGATTTGAATCTTCTCCCTTTTTTTCTTGATGAGTCTGGCTAATGGTTTATCAATTTTGTTTATCTTCTCAAAGAACCAGCTTTTAGTGTTATTGATCTTTGATATTGTTTCCTTCATTTCTTTTTATTTCTGACCTGATCTTTATGATTTCTTTCCTTCTGCTAACTTTGGGGTTTTTTTTGTTCTTCTTTCTCTAATTGCTTTAGGTGTAAGTTTATTTATTTGAGATGTTTCTTGTTTCTTGTGGCAGTATTGTATTGCTATAAACCTCCTTCTTAGAACTGCTTTCGTGGCATCCCATAGGTTTTGGGTCATCATGTTGCCATTGTCATTTGTTTCTAGGTTTTTCTTGATTTCCTCTTTGATTTCTTCAGTGATTTCTTGATTATTTAGTAGTGTATTATTTAGCCTCCATGTGTTTGTATTTTTTACAGATTTTTTCCTATAATCAATATCTAGTCTCATAGTAGTGTGGTCAGAAAGGACACCTGATACGATTTCAATATTCTTAATATTGAAATTTACCAAAGCTTGATTTGTGACCCAAGATATGATCTATCCTGATGATAACATGGAGAATGTATTTTCCATTCATCACTTTAAATATGTCCTGCCACTTCGTTCTGGCTTGCAGAGTTTCTGTTGAAAATTCAGCTGTTAATATTATGGGGATTCCCTTGTATGTTATTTGTTGCTTTTCCCTTGCTACTTTTAATATTTTATCTTAGTATTTAATTTTTGATAGTTTAATGTGTCTTGGCGTGTTTCTCCTTGGATTTATCCTGTATGGGACTCTGTGCTTCCTGGACTTGATTGGCTACTTCCCTTCCCATATTAGGGAAGCTTTCAACTATAATCTCTTCAAATATTTTCTCAGTCCCTTTCTTTTTCTCTTCTTCTTCTGGGACCACTATAATTCAAATGTTGGTGCATTTAATGTTGTCCCAGTGGTCTCTGAGACTGCCTCAATTCTTTTCATTCTTTTTTCTTTATTCTGCTCTGCAGTAGTTATTTCCACTATTTTATCTTCCAGGTCACTTCTCCGTTCTTCTGCCTCAGTTATTCTTCTATTGATTCCTTCTAGAGAATTTTTAATTTCATTTATTTTGTTGTTCATCATTGTTTGTTTGCTCTTTAGTTCTTCTAGGTCCTTTTAAACATTTCTTATATTTTCTCCATTCTATTTCCAAGATTTTGGATTATCTTTACTATCATTATTCTGAATTCTTTTTTAGGTAGACTGCCTATTTCCCATCCATTTGTTTGGTCTGGTGGGTTTTACCTTGCTCCTTCATCTGCTGTGTATTTCTCTGTCTTCTCATTTTGCTTAACTTACTGTGTTTGGGGTCTCCTTTTTGCAGGCTGTAGGTTTGTAGTTCTCATTGTTTTTGGTGTCTTCCCCCAGTGGGTAACGTTGGTTCAGTGGGTTGTGTAGGCTTCCTGGTGGAGGAGACTGGTGCCTGTGTCCTGGTGGTTGAGGCTGGATCTTGTCTTTCTGGTGGGCAGGACTGTGTCCAGTGGTATGTTTTGGCGCGTCTGTGAACTTATTATGATTTTAGGCAGCTTCTCTGCTAATGGGTGGGGTTGTGTTCCTGTCTTGCTAGTTGTTTGGCATGGGGTGTCCAGAACTGTAGCTTGCTTGTTGTTTAGTGGAGGTGGGTCTTAGCATTGAGATGGAGATCTCTGGGAGAGCTTTTGCTGTTTGATAGAACGTGGGGCTGGGAGGTGTCTGGGGAACCAATGTCCTGAACTCAGCTCTCCCACCTCAGAGGCTCAGACCTGACACCTGGCCGGAGCACCAAGACCCTGTCAGCCACTTGGCTGAGCACCTGCGTGCAGTGCCTGCTACAGCTTCGGGTGCGGTGCCGGCACAGTCTGATGGTCCCAGTGTAGTGTCGAAAGCTTCCTACCTGAAACCAATCCTGGTGTTGAACCCAGTGCTATGTCTGGTGCCACACTCCCCTCCCTCCTCATGCTTGCGGCTGCTCAAAAAACCTGGTGTGGGGCTTCCCTGGTGGCGCAGTGGTTGAGAGTCCGTCTGCCGATGCAGGGGACACGGGTTCGTGCCCCAGTCTGGGAAGATCCCACGTGCCACGGAGTGGCTGGGCCCGTGAGCCATGGCCACTGAGCCTGCGCATCGGAGCCTGTGCTCCACAATGGGAGAGGCCACAACAGTTAGAGGCCCGCGTACTGCAAAACAAAAAAACCCCTGGTGTGGTGGAGTTCAGGCTGCCATTCCTCTATTTCTGGGCTTTCTACCCTGTTCCATTGATCTCTATTTTTGTTTTTGTACAAGTACCATACCGTTTTGATGTCTGTAGCTTTGCAGTATAGTCTGAAGTCAGGGAGCCTGATTCTTGCAGCTCTGTTTTTCTTTCCTAAGATTGCTTTGGCTATTTGGGGTCTTTTGTGTCTCTGTACAAATTTTAAGATGTTTTGTTGTAGTTTTGTGAAAAATGCCATTGCCTTTAGTTTTTATTGTTTCTTTTCTCTTATTTTGGATTAATTTACTCCTTTTTCTACTTTGTTAGGGTGAAAACTTAGATCAATGATTTTAGATCTTTCTTCTTTTCCACAATATGGTTTTAGTGCTATAAATTTTCCCCTAAGCACTGCTTTCCCTGCATCCCATAACTTTTGATGAATTGTATTTTCATTTCCATTTAATTCAAAGTATTTTTTAAAAAGTACCTTGAGGTTTCTTCCTGACGCATATGTTACTTAGTGGTGTGCTATTTAGTATCCAAGTATTTTAGGATTTCCTATCTTTGTATTATTGATTTCTAGTTTAATTCCACTGTGGTCTAAGAACGTATACTGCATTTTGTTTTTTTAAGTATGTGAAGGTGTTTTTTATGTTGTAGAATATGGTTTATTTTGGTGAATATCCCATGTGACCTCAAGAAGGATGCTTACTCTGCTATTGTTGGGTAAAATAATGTATAAATGTCACTTAGACCTAATTCATTAATGGTACTGTTGAGTTCAACTATAAACTTACTGGTTTTCTGTATGACAAAACTGTTTATTATTGTTGGAGGCACACTGAAGTCATTCTTCAACTATACCTGTGGATTTGCTCATTTCCCTTAGCAGTTTTTAGTTTTTGTGTCACATATTTTGATATTCTGTTGTTAGATGCATACACATTAAGAAGTGTCATGTCTTCTTAGAGAATAGCCCCCTTTTATCATTACGTAATGCCTTTCTTATCTCTGATAATTTTCCTTGCTATGAAGTCTGCCTTGTTTGAAATTAGTATCGGTGTTCCAGCTTTTTTTTTTTTTAATCACTGTCAGCCTGGTATATCTTGATTCATCCCTTTACTTTCAATCAACGTGTGTCTTTATTTTTAAAGTGGATTTACTGTATACAACAAATATTTGGGTCTCTTTTTTTCATCCACTCTCATAGTCATTTCCTTTTAATTGGTGTATCTAAACAATTGATGTCTACATACTTCAATGACGTTACAGTTATTATTTTCTATTCATTGCCCTTCTGTTTTTCTGTCTTCCTTTTTTATTTAATTTTTCAACTTTATATTGCAGCATAGTTGATTTACAATGTTGTGTTAGTTTCAGGTGTACACCAAAGTGATTCATATACATATATCCATTCTTTTTCAGATTTTTTCCCTATATAAGTTATTACAGAATTTGAGCGTAATATATGGTTCCATTTTGTCTCCTTTGTTAGCATGTCAGTTATGCTCCTTATTTTGCCTTCTTTAGTTGCTGCCCTAAAGTTTGCAATATACATCCACAACTAACCCTTTCATACAAGACTATACCACTTCAGGGGCAGTGCTAGTATCTTATAACAAAGTATCCCTAATTCATCTCTCCTGTCCCTTATATCTTCACTGTCATTCAGTTCACTTATTCATGAACTGTAATCATTTAATACATTGTTGCTATTATTATATAGAACACACTGTTTTGTGAAATCAATTAAAAGTAAGAAAAATAAAAGCTTTTCTTTTACCTTGACTTATTCTTCTCTCATATTTTTCCTTTCTAATGTAGTTACAAGTTTCTGACCTATATATTCCTTTGCTCTGAAGACCTTCTTTTACTATTTCTTGTAAGGTAGGTCTATTATGACAAATTTCCTCAATTTTTGGTTGACAACATCATTTCACTAGATATAGAATTCTAGGTTGATGAGTTTTTATCTTCCAACACAAATATTTAATTCCATTCCTCTCATCTTCCCACATCATTTCTGAAGATAAGTCAAATGTAATTGTTATCTGTGCCCCTCTATAGCTAAGGTATTTTTTCCTCTGGTTTCTTTTGATTTTCTCTTTGTATTTGATTTTCTGAAGTTTGAACATGATATGCCCAGGTATAGATTTTTGACATTTATCTTTCTTGCTTTCCCTGAGCTTCCTGAATCTGTGGTTTGACATCTGACATTAACGTTGAGAAATTCTCAGTCATCATTGCTTCAAATATTTATTCTATTTCTTTCTTTGCCTTCTGGTATTCCCAGTAAATTTATCTTACACCTATTGTAATTGTCCATAGTTCCTGGACATACTGTTCTACGTTGGGATCCCCCCCCCCCCCAGTCTTTTTAGTCTTTGCTTTTCAATTTGGGAAGTTTCTACTGTTATATCTTCAAGTTCCTCAGCCATTTCCAGTCTAATGCCCATCAAAGGCATTCTTCATTTCTGTTACAGGGTTTTTGTCTTCTAGAATTTCTTTTTGATATTAGAATTTCCATCTCTCTGGTTACATTATCCATCTGCTCTAGCACATTGGTTTCCATTAGAGCCATTAGCATATTAGTCATAGTTATTTTAAATTGCCAGTCTAATAATTCCAACACTGCTGCCACGTCTCAGTCCAGGTCTGATGATTGCTCTTGTCTCTTCAAAGTCTGATTTTTACCTTTGAAAATGTCTTTTAATAACTTGTTGAAAGGCAAAAAATATTTTACAAAGTATACTACAAGGTAATATAAGCAGAGTGATGGTCATCCTAATATCAAAAAGCAATACTAGAAAATAAAAACACTGTTCTAAGTAAAAAGAACTGACATTAGCTCCATTAGTGGTTTCTGGGCATTTCTGCTCTGAGTAAACTGTGCATCTTTGTATCTGCCTGTGTCTCCAGTTTTCAGTGTGGTGGTTTGTCCTGTGACCTCAATTGTCTGATGGATCTAAAAAGGTGTTGATTTTCTGTTTTTCAGCTTCTTTCTTGTTGTGATGACTTCTAAGTTTCTTACATGTAAAGCTGGAAAGCAGAAGACTATACTAGTATTTTTGACTTGTAGCACTTAACAAATGTTTTTCCTAATGTTTCCATCTCTCTGCTTATATTATCCATATGTTCTTGCATGTTGCTAATTTTTCCAGTAGAGCTCTTAACATATTTTAGTTATTTTAGATTCTCTGCCTGATAATTCCAAAATTTGTGTCATATCTGAGTATGCTTCTGATGCCTGCTTTATATTTTTAGACTGTGCTTTTCTTTGCCTTTTAGCATGGTTTGTATCTTTACTTTGAAATCCAGACATGATTTACTGGGTAATAGGAACTAAGATAAATAGGTATTTAGTGTGAAGTTTTATATTAATCTGGCTAGGAGTTGGGTGCCAGTTTTTACTGTTTGCTATAGCATTAGCTGCCAGAGATTTCAAATTCCTCTAATGTACTTGTTTTTGCCTCCCCTGTTGTCTTTGAGTTTCCCTAAGAACTCATCCTGAGATAGACCATGAAATGTGCAGCTCTCTCAGTTGTAATCCACTGTTTTTACACTGTAGCCCTATTGGCATGGTGGTAAAAACTCTATAATCTTATGATTACAACTCAAGTCTCTTAGTGCGCATGTGTCTCGCACTGTGACCTTCAAAAGTGTTTCTTTAATTCCCCCTCCAGCCCCTAGGTAAAATCAGAAGCCTAAAGGGGGCTACAGTCAGGGAAATGCCCTTCCCCCAAGTGTGATGGGGAAGTCTTCCCCTAGAGAATGTTCTGGAAATATCAAAATGTTTAATTTTCCCCTTTCTCTATTAGAGCCATGAGGGCATTTTACTTGGCTCTTCCCCAAGAGAATGAGGTAGTGTTTCTGGAGGAAAAAAACCTATGGAGGATGGAAACCCCTTCCCACAAGACTCTTCCTCAGGAGTCTTCTTTCAAGTTAGTCCACTCTCAACGTCCATCAATTTGTCAAAGTTACCATTTAAGTCTTCCTACCACTTTCTGGCTCCAGTGACTTCTTTACGAAAGCATGTCTTGGTTGTGACTCTTTGAATTCACCTGTCTTCTACAGATTTGGGGATGGTAGTTTTCACTATGACCTCAGTTCTGTGACGGGTACTAGAAAAGTTATTGATTTTCAAGTTTTTCAGCGTTTTCCTGTGGTAAGGATGAGATTGATAGTATCCAAGTTCTTTACATGTTGTGGGTCTAATGGTGGCTTTATATCCGAAAGTCCAGTATTCTATATTGATGGATGTTTTGGGGATGGTCTTCTAAACAACTTTAAATATCAAATTGTGCATGGAATCAATTTAACCTTCACACAGAGTAGACTCTACTATTTGTTACTATAAAATGTTCTTTTTGGAGAGGGGGAAGATGGCGGAAGAGTAAGACGTGGAGATCACCTTCTTCCCCACAGATACATCAGAAATACATCTACACGTGGAACAACTCCTACAGAACACCTATTGAACCCTGGCAGAAAGACCTCAGACCTCTCAAAAGGCAAGAAACTCCCCACGTACATGGATAGGGCAAAAGAAAAAAGAATAAACAGAGACAAAAGAACACGGACGGGACCTGCACCAGTGGGAGGGAGCCATGAAGGAGGAAAGGTTTCCACACACTAGAAGCCCCTTTGCGGGAAGAGACTGCAGGTGGCAGAGAGGGGGAGCTTCGAAGCCGCGGAGGAGAGCATAGAAACAGGGGTGCACAGGGCATAGCGGAGTGATTTCTGCACAGAGGGTCGGTGCCGACCGGCACTCACCAGCCCGAGAGGCTTGTCTGCTCACCTGCTGGGGCAGGCGGGTCTGGGAGCTGAGGCTCGGGCTTCGGTCGGAGCTCAGGGAGAGGACTGGGGTTGGCGGTGTGGGCACAGCCTGAAGGGGCTAGTGCACCACGGCTGGCCGGGAGGGAGTCCGGGGAAAAGTCTGGAGCTGCCGAAGAGCCAAGAGACTTTTTCTTCCCTCTTTGTTTCCTGGTGCGCGAGGAGAGGGGATTAAGAGTGCTGCTTAAAGGAGCTCCAGAGACAGGCGCGAGCCGCGGCTATCAGCGCAGACCCCAGAGACGGGCATAAGGTGCTAAGGCTGCTGCTGCCGCCACGAAAAAGCCTGTGTGCGAGCACAGGTCACTCTCCACACCCCCCTTCCGGGGAGCCTGTGCAGCCTACCACTGCCAGGGTCCTGGGATCCAGGGACAACTTCTCCGGGAGAACGCACGGCACGCCTCAGGCTGGTGCAACATCACACCGGCCTCTGCTGCCGCAGGCCCGCCCCGCACTCCGTACCCCTCCCTCCACCCGGCCTGAGTGAGCCGGAGCCCCCGAGTCAGCTGGTCCTTTAACCCCGTCCAGTCTGAGCGAAGAACAGACGCCCTCCGGTGACCTACACGCAGAGGCGGGGCCAAATCCAAAGCTGAACCCCGGGAGCTGTGCGAACAAAGACGAGAAAGGGAAATCTCTCCCAGCAGCCTCAGGAGCAGCGGATTAAATTGCCACAATCAACTTGATGTACCCTGCATCTGTGGAATACCTGAATAGACAACGAATTATCCCAAATTGAGGAGGTGAACGTTGAGAGCAAGATTTATTATTTTTTCTCCTTTTCCTCTTTTTGTGAGTGTGTATGTGTATGCTTCTGTGTGAGATTTTGTCTGTGTAGCTTAGCTTTCACCATTTGTCCTAGGGTTCTATCTGTCTTTTTTTTTTTTAACTTAAAAAATTTTTTTAATGGTTATATTTTTATTTTAACAACTTTATTTTATTTTACCTTACCTTATTTTATTTTCCTTTATCCTCTTTCTTTCTTTCTTTCTAAGTTTTCTCCCTTTTATTCTGAGCTATGTGGATGAAAGGCTCTTGGAGCTACAGCCTGGAGTCAGTGCTGTGCCTCTGAGGTGGGAGATCCAACTTCAGGACACTGGGCCACAAGGGACTTCCTAGCTCCATGTAGTATCAAATGGCAAAAATCTCCCAGAGATCTCCATCTCAACACCAAGACCCAACTTCACTCAACGACCAGCAAGCTACAGTGCTGGACACCCTATGCCAAACAACTAGCAAGACAGGAACACAACCCCATCCATTAGCAGAGAGGCTGCCTAAAATCACAATAAGTCCACAGACACCCCAAAACACACCACCAGACGTGGACCTGCCCACCAGAAAGACAAGATCCATCCTCATCCACCAGAACACAGGCACTAGTCCCCTCCACCAGGAAGCCTACACAACCCCCTGAACCAACTTTAGCCACTAGGGACAGACACCAAAAACAACGGGAACTACGAACTTGCAGCTGGCAAAAAGACCCCAAACACAGTAAGAGAAGCAAAATGAGAAGACAGAAAAACACACAGCAGATGAAGGAGCAAGAAAAAACCCCACCAGACCTAACAAATGAAGAGGAAGTAGGCAGTCTATCTGAAAAAGAATTCAGAATAATTATAGTAAAGATGATCCAAAATCTTGGAAATAGAATAGAGAAAATGCAAGAAACATTTAACAAGGACGTAAAAGAACTACAGATGAAACAAGCAACGATGAACAACACAATAAATGAAATAAAAATACTCTAGAAAGGATCAATAGCAGAATAGCTGAGGCAGAAGAACGGATATGTGACCTGGAAGATAAAGTAGTGGAAATAACTACTGCAGAGCAGAATAAAGAAAAAAGAATGAAAAGAACTGAGGACAGTCCCAGAGACCTCTGGGACAACATTAAATGCACCAACATTCAAATTATAGGGGTTCCAGAAGAAGAAGAGAAAAAGGGACTGAGAAAATATTTGAAGAGATTATAGTTGAAAACTTCCCTAATATGGGAAAGGAAATAGTTAAGCAAGTACAGGAAGCACAGAGTCCCATACAGGATAAATCCAAGGAGAAACACGCCAAGACACATATTAATCAAACTGTCAAAAATTAAATAAAAAGAAAACATATTAAAAGCAGCAAGGGAAAAACAACAAATAACACACAAGGGAATCCCCATAAGGTTAACAGCTGATCTTTCAGCAGAAACTCGGCAAGCCAGAAGGGACTGGCAGGACATATTTAAAGTGATGAAGGAGAAAAACCTACAACCAAGATTACTCTACCCGGCAAGGATCTCACTCATATTTGATGGAGAAATTAAAACCTTTAAAGAAAAGCAAATGCTGAGAGAGTTCAGCACCACCAAACCAGGTTTACAACAAATGCTAAAGGATCTTCTCTAGGCAAGAAACACAAGAGGAGGAAAAAACCTATAATAACAAACCCAAAACAATTAAGAAAATGGGAATAGGAACATACATATTGATAATTACCTTAAATGTAAATGGATTGAAGGCTCCCCCCAAAAGACACAGACTTGCTGAATGGATACAAAAACAAGACCCATATATATGCTGTCTACAAGAGATCCACTTCAGACCTAGAGACACATACAGACTGAAAGTAAGGGGATGGAAAAAGATATTCCATGCAAATGGAAACCAAAAGAAAGCTGGAGTAGCAATTCTCATATCAGAAAATATAGACTAAAATAAAGACTATTAGAAGAGACAAAGAAGGACACTACATAATGATCAAGGGATTGATCCAAGAAGAAGTTATAACAATTGTAAATATTTATGCACCCAACATAGGAGCACCTCAATACATAAGGCTAATGCTAACAGCCATAAAAGGGGAAATCGACAGTAACACATTCATAGTAGGGGACTTTAACACCCCACTTTCACCAATGGACAGATCATCCAAAATGAAAATAAATTAAGGAAACACAAGCTTTAAATGATACATTAAACAAGATGGACTCAATTGATATTTATAGGACACTCCATCCAAAAAAAACAGAATACACATTTTTCTCAAGTGCTCATGGAACATTCTCCAGGATAGATCATATCTTGGGGCACAAATCAAGCCTTGGTAAATTTAAGAAAATTGAAATTGTATCAAGTATCTTTTCCGACCACAACGCCGTGAGACTAGATATCAATTACAGGAAAAGATCTGTAAAAAATACAAACACATGGAGGCTAAACAATACACTACTTAATAACGAAGTGATCACTGAAGAAATCAAAGAGGAAATAAAAAAAATACCTAGAAACAAATGACAATGGAGACACGACGACCCAAAACCTATGGGATGCAGCAAAAGCAGTTCTAAGAGGGAAGTTTATAGCAATACAAGCCCACCTTAAGAAACAGGAAACATCTAGAATAAACAACCTAATCTTGCACCTAAAGCAATTAGAGAAAGAAGAACAAAACAACCCCAAAGTTAGCAGAAGGAAAGAAATCATAAAAATCAGATCAGAAATAAATAAAAAAGAAATGAAGGAAACGATAGCAAAGATCAATAAAACTAAAAGCTGGTTCTTTGAGAAGATAAACAAAATTGATAAACCATTACCCAGACTCATCAAGAAAAAAAGGGAGAAGACTCAAATCAATAGAATTAGAAATGAAAAAGGAGAAGTAACAACTGACGCTGCAGAAATACAAAAGATCATGAGAGATTACTACAAGCAACTCTATGCCAATAAAATGGACAACCTGGAAGAAATGGACAAATTCTTAGAAATGCACAACCTGCCAAGACTGAATTAGGAAGAAGTAGAAAATATGAACAGACCAATCACAAGCACTGAAATTGAAACTGTGATCAAAAATCTTCCAACAAACAAAAGCCCAGGACCAGATGGCTTCACAGGCGAATTCTATCAAACATTTAGAGAAGAGCTAACACCTATCCTTCTCAAACTCTTCCAAAATATAGCAAAGGGAGGAACACTCCCAAACTCATTCTACGAGGCCACCATCACCTTGATACCAAAACCAGACAAGGATGTCACAAAGAAAGAAAACCACAGGCCAATATCACTGATGAACACAGATGCAAAAATCCTGAAAAAAATACTAGCAAACAGAATCCAACAGCACATTAAAAGGATTATACACCATGATCAAGTGGGGTATATTCCAGGAATGCAAGGATTGTTCAATATATGCAAATCAATCAATGTGATAAACCATATTAACAAGTTGAAGGAGAAAATCCATATGATCATCTCAATAGATGCAGAGAAAGCTTTTGACAAAATTCAACACCCATTTATGATAGAAACCCTGCAGAAAGTAGGCATAGAGGGAAATTTCGTCAACATAATAAAGGCCATATATGACAAATCCACAGCCAACATCATCCTCAATGGTGAAAAACTGAAAGCATTTCCACTAAGATCAGGAACAAGACAACACTGCCCACTCTCACCACTCTTATTCAATATAGTTTTGAAAGTTTTAGCCACAGCAATCAGAGAAGAAAAGGAAATAAAAGGAATCCAAATCGGAAAAGAAGAAGTAAACCTGTCACTGTTTGCAGATGACATGATACTATACATAGAGAATCCTAAAGATGCTACCAGAAAGCGACTAGAGCTAATCAATGAATTTGGTAAAGTTGCAGGATACAAAATTAATGCACAGAAATCTCTGGCATTCCTATACACTAATGATGAAAAATCTGAAAGTGAAATCAAGAAAACACTCCCATTTACCATTGCAACAAAAAGAATAAAATACCTAGGAATAAACCTACCTAAGGAGACAAAAGACCTGTATGCAGAAAATCATAAGACACTGAGGAAAGAAATTAAAGATGATACAAATAGATGTAGAGATATACCATGTTATTGGATTGGAAGAATCAACATTGTGAAAATGACTCTACCACCCAAAGCAATCTACAGATTCAATGCATTCCCTATCAAACTACCACGGGCATTTTTCACAGAACTAGAACAAAAAATTTCACAATTTGTATGGAAACACAAAAGACCCCAAATAGCCAAAGCAATCTTGAGAACGAAAAACGGAGCAGGAGGAATCAGGCTCCCTGACTTCAGACTATACTACAAAGCTACAGTAATCAAGACAGTATGGTACTCACACAAAAAGAGATAGATCAATGGAACAGGATAGAAAGCCCAGAGATAAACCCACGTACATATGATCACCTTATCTTTGATAAAGGAGGCAGGAATGTACAGTGGAGAAAGGACAGCCTCTTCAGTAAGTGGTGCTGGGAAAACTGGACAGGTACATGTAAAAGTATGAGATTAGATCACTCCCTACCACCATACACAAAAATAAGCTCAAAATGGATTAAAGACCTAAATGTAAGGCCAGACACTATCAAACTCTTAGAGGAAAACATAGGCAGAACACTCTATGACATAAATCACAGCAAGATCCTTTTTGACCCACCTCCTAGAGAAATGGAAATGGAATGCATTCTTACCATGTAAAAGGTCTTGTTCTAAGAATTTCACAGGTATTAACAAATTCATTTTTCACAACAACTCAAGAAGGACTTAGTAATTTTTGTTTTTCTTTTTAAGAGCCCTCATACAGATAAAAATATATTTTAAAATGCATTCTTCCAAGCATCTGCTAAAAATGGATCAGAGTTGGCTCCTGGGTTTAAAACCCTTTGTCAGAGACGATTGTTAATGATGGTAGACCAAATTTGGCCTGTTATTACTTCATTAAACTGGTGGAAATCTTTGAAGGTATTTATTACAATCCAAATTAAACAAGATAGTGCTACTTTCAGAGGTAATAACCTAGGAAAAAATGAACTTTAACTTTTAAAAAGTCTGGCTTTCTCACTTTGTTATACTGCGGAAAGAAACTTTTTATTTTCCACAGTCTTCCTGTTCTCTCTACTCATTTCCCAAGTTTTTTATCCAGCATGTCAGCCATGCCCACAATAAAGTCTCTTTGGTCACTGTGGGGATAGGATTGAGGAGCTCTGTAACTTATTCAGTAAACTCTTCTCTGAATTACAGGGAGGAAAGAATGTTTATACCTCTGTACCTAAGGGACAGATTAGGATTAGACCAACCTCTACCTGTGTTTGGGGAATTTGGCAGAAAAGAGATATTGAAAAGAATTAGGGTAATTTAGATTTTGGTTCTCTTAGAGTTATCTTAAAAACAGATACTTAAAAAAAAAAAAGTCACAGTATGTCATAATATTAAGTTCAGTAACCCAGATCTGTATAACCCCAATGCCCAAGTCCATTCACTACATCCCTGATTTTAAAAAAAGAAATTCTTCTCATATATTGGGTTTTGTGGGGAAGAATACCTCCAAGGGTGAAAGGGAATTAACAGTTAATAAGAATAAAGAAAGTAGGATTTACTGTGGGGGCCTTCTTTATAAAAACTAAGGAAAATACAAGATACATCATTGAGCCAGAGACTTGGCCCGGAGCAGGAGAGAGGCCATGTGTGGAATTTTCCTTTATACAGTGAGTGAGATTAATATTTTAATTCACTCTTTTTGTATATACAAGTCATCTCCTATAGGCATCCAAGTACTGTAATATTGAATTGCATTATTTCCCCTTTATCAAATATAGGTCCACAACATTTTTGAGGTGAGATTCAGAAATTTAGATTTTAGAAAGATACTGGTGTGCCCGTGTTCTTCAGTGTGATCTGAGCACCTTGTAAGCAGCATATTACTATTTTTGCACCAAATTACATGAGGTCACTTCAGGGAGAGGCCAGGTCAGGATTTGTCCAAAGGAGTTCAAGGCAGGACAGCTTCAGATTTGGACTCTGGAATTATGCACCCTGCAAAAGGGGACACGTTCTCATAGCACAGTATAGATTAGAGGAATAGAAAAGGAGCATGGACTCTAGATGTCTAACTAGCAAACACCTTTCTCTGTCTAATTTGCCTACTTGAGAAGACTGGAATACAGTGAAATTCTATCTTCAATTTTGTAGGAAATTCTTGCATTATACTTACGACTACATTCAATAAAAGGAAGGGAGAAAAGAAGGAAGGGGAGAAGGAAGGAAGGGAGGGAGGTAAGGAGAATGAGAGAGAGAATAATTTTGAGGAGCTTGCAAATTACTGAATTAAGACTGATGTAAACAGAAAGCTGTTTAGATTCATGGAATAGACAAAGTTATACTTTGTGTCACAACAGACTCCCTATATTTAACTTTGCATAGACCAATAACTTTTAAACTCTGTTCCTTACAGCCTTAGGGTTTCTTTCAAAGTGTGGAGGGGGATGTGTGTGTGTGTGTGTGTGTATGTGTGTGCGTGCGCGCGCGTGCACACATGGTGTGGGGGCGGGGGGGGGGGATGATATCAGGGATTAGAATCTAGTGAGAAGGTTGGATTGCCTTTGGGCTTTTTCCTGATACTTTTATCAAGAGGGTCTAGCCTTCCCCTGTGGGCACTGATCTGAACAGTGTCAATAATATTTCTCCTTCTTTTCTGTTCTTCTCTAATGGAAAGCCACTGGCCTGATTCAAGTTTATCTAAGCCCTCTAACTACTTAAAACACCAAAAAAACAGAAAAGCTTAATTACTGGTCAGCGTATATAATTACAAAAATTTAAGAAGCTCAGCTAATATCAGAATTTTTAAAAACCTTAAGAGCCCAAAAATCATCTTGATCTCATCTTCATTTCAAAAACTGAAAAACTGTCTCAGAGGAGAAGTGATTTGAATAATGACGATGAATGAGTGATTAAAAGACTTTTAAGATCTAGAATTTTCTTCAAACTTAAGCACTATATTATAGTAAAAACATCTCATGTTTCTTTTACAGTTTCTTTCATAAAAAGGAGAAGTATCCAAATCTTGGAAATAAAGCAAAAGTGGGGAGACCTGTCTTTTCGTGTTATGATCAGGAATTATTTCACAGAGCAATTCAAGGATTATTCAATTAACTAGGAGGATTAGATTAGAGCCCAGCAACATAGAAGTTATATATTAACTTGCAGATTTCTGTTTGGTAGAAAAGACAGTTGCAAAACTTTCGGTTTTGCTATCCTGTACAAAGAGTTTTTTATCCAACCTAGCAATTTTATTCTAAATTTCTAATTTTTTTACAGAAAGGTTAATAAATACCCATTTCTTCATATGCTCTTGGCACTAGGCTTACCATCTCAATACATAGTGAATGAGTTATTAAATACATGAATTTAACATGTGTTAATTTTATATTTACATAAGAAGTGTACCTCTTGTGCATTCTATTCCCAGGCCTGTTTACTCGGCCCTTGGAGGGAATCCCAACTGTGAAGTGGAAATGAAATGCTGCCTTCTCTGACTCTCTCTCTTCCTAACTGTGTATGTGGGTTTTTTGTTCGTTTCTGTTCCTTGACTAAGTTCAATTCTGCTTTTAGTTGGTACATAGCCCATAAGTTTTCCCCACTGGTGGCAGCAATGACTGGAAATCTGATTTTTTTGGTCTGACCATTTGGCAATACCTACTGAAGAGATGGGTGCTCATTCTAGATCTCATTAATCCTTTAGTTTGGTTGTCTATATAAAATAAGGAATTATTTATGCCCACTGGGAGACAACAGCCTTTTGAGGCCTGGAAGGATTTTTGTGTTCTGTGCTGTAAATTTTTCTGTATCTGAGACAGTAAAACTGAGATTATGAAACTGGAAACTATGCTTGTCTATCATTAGGAAAATCTTTTAGCTCTCATTGTGTTGCATGTGGAATATTTTCCTACTCCCAGAGAATATTAATAAATTAAATTATAATGTCTCCTATGCTGAAAGAACCTGATTAATTTATAGAGATTAAGGAGCAGCTACATACATATAATATTCTTTCGCAGCTACCAGAAAATTTAGAGATATAATTTTCCTAGTTAAAAAAAAAAGCCTTCTCAAAGAAACTGCTAACTCAATCCAAATTTATAGGATCAAGGTGATTCCCTGGACTAGTAAGAATGGCTTAATAATTTTGGTTTAAAAAGAAAAGCTAAATTTGTGTCCTCCGGTTTTATCAGGTTGGGCAATAATACAATTTTGTCCTTTTAAATATATAAGATTTGAGTTTAGTTCTTCATTAAGATAATAGTTAACTTGACCTTTCTTAACCTTGTATTCTGTTTAATGATTAGATAATTTAATATTACTCCACATGTTTAAGATGAGACACAGAAAGATATAAAACTTTGTTCAATTTAATTAAATTATTATTCTGCCAATTTTCATATCAGCAGTCATTATGTTTTGAAAAGTATTAGCTTAAATATAATTTCCAAAATGCTTAATTTAAAAATTTGAATGAATACTTGAGTTAATTAACATAAAATTTTTGAAGA
The DNA here is from genome assembly GCF_951394435.1 of Stenella coeruleoalba. Lineage (NCBI taxonomy): Eukaryota > Metazoa > Chordata > Mammalia > Artiodactyla > Delphinidae > Stenella > Stenella coeruleoalba. The sequence goes on along the minus strand of NC_137147.1, from coordinate 173,559,488 downwards.
TATAACAGCAAAACCTTGCTATAATTGCAGAGTGACACAATTATATTATTTATGAAGTTATAAAAGGTATGTAGATAGCTTTAGGGGATTACTTCATCACTGGTATGCAGTAAGTATGACAGGCTTCTTAACTCTCTACCTCCCTGTTCTCTCTGTGAAGGACAGATATTTTGTTTAAAAGTTATAATAGGAGTAGTTGCAATTATACTAGAATATTTATGGCAAATAATATGTATTCAAGGGAATAGGATGTATTTTTGCTTTCAAAAGATAAAGTGGCTTTGTAAGGATTCAAAATATGAAACAGCATAGTGAAGGAAAAAACTTGAATGTTTATAGCAAGTTGTAGGAGGTCTGAGGAAATGGTATTTATTCTCCTTTGATTATAATAGCTGCAAATGACAAGTGTAAAAGACAAAATGATATGTGTTATAATGTGGCTAAAATGGCTTTATGAAAACATTTTGAATTCTTTGGTGCCAAATGTTATATTAAAGCAAGACTAAAATTTAGATTTTCTCTTTATTTGTTAAAATGACAAAATTAATCTGGTAATATTCATTCTGCTGTAAGAAGTAATAAAAGATCATTATTTACCATTTGGGAATCTTCCTATAGGAAATTTGATATTTTAACATGCTTGAAACAGCCCAAATTTCTCACTTTGAAGGGGATAAACTTCCTTACAATTCCAACATCTTCTGTTTAGTTTAATGCTGCCTTATAACTTTGAGCATTAGATAGCTCAGCTCCCATTCATTCTCAGCATTTACCTCCTGTCTTAATCAGGTGACTAAATATCCTCTGCTAACATTTTTTATTTTTGCCTACCCAAAATTATATATAGAATTCAGAAAAATAATTTTTTAGGATTTGTTTTAGGACAAAAAAAGTATCTTTTAGATTTCTAGAGGACTCCTGGAAAAGTCATAAAGATTTTCACCCTATAAAAAGTGATGCTAAAAGAAGCTAGACTTGTTTGGCATATTTTTTCACTAGCTTCACACATCTTTATGAGTTGCATGAAGACAGTTGTCAAATCTAAAAAGCTCAGCCTTCCTGGTTAATTTTACAGAGGTAAAGTACTATTGACATAAACGTTTCAGAGACTGTATATATTACCTAACAGATTGGAGACTGTCAAGGCCATGGTATGTTCATGCCCTCAGGTGAAACATTGATGAAATCTTTATAAAATAATGAAATACTGCACACTAATGCAGAACTTTACTCTCCTCTATTGTCATATTCTTGTTACTGTAGTAAACTAACCACAGCCATGTAGTCTCATCTCTAGGTGGTTTTTGCTTCCCTCTAACACTTGTTTGAACGTTCTGCTATAAAATAGTGACCATACTAGTTATTTCTAACCTTTGTTATTTCAAGGGCTTCTCTTTTTGGTTCAGAAGCAGATGACTTTATGAAAGCAGAGGACTGAAAAGTATTCACGAGGGAAGTTATGTGTGGATAGCAATTGTTTAGAATAGTGACGTGGTTTCAATGTTTTCTTTTCTGATGGATATATGACAGAGCCCTTTCCTTCTTTTCCTAATTTACCTCTGATCCTAAATTTAGTAGACTGTGTGTTATAAGAACTGAAGTGCATTATTTAAATGGTATCTGATTTTCAGTATTCTTTGAGAATTCAAAACAATATTTTTTACAGCATCTCCTTACTTTTAATGGCAACATATTATTTGCATAGTTTCATAAAGAATGTGTCCTTTTTTTCCTGTGATTTAACTGGACATCCAAGGCTACACATCTCCTTTATCAGATATGAAAACTCACCATTAACAGACAAGGATTGCACTTTAAATGCTGATCCAATGCCTACCAGGTTCTTCTAGGAAGGACCTGTTCTATGGTTCCAGCCTCAAAGGGATGAGGAAGTCACTTCTAGAAAGCCATGAATTCTTAGTATACTTGAGAACCTTGAGGAGGGAAGGCTTGACCCGCAAGTTTGACAACCTCTTTCTATACCCAAGTAAATTATCAAGGCCTACCATAGTAAGACCATTTTTTTTTTGACCAAGAGTAATGTTTTGATATTTTGATGATCAAAATAAGGAACTGGCAGGAGGAACTTAGTTACAAATTAGTATTAACTAAAATGATTTTGTGATAGAAGACTTTTAAGGAAAATTAACCAAAACTCTGATATGAGACATGTATTTTCAGTGTTATATTGGGGTAATACTTAACAGAGCAACCAAAGGATTACTTAATTCTTTTTTGACTTTACTATGTACTATTTGATTCCATACTACATACTAAGAAATTATTGATATATGTTAGTGTGCAGATTTCTCACTCGTAGGAAAAGACAACCACCTGAGGTTCCACTCTTAGGAAAAGACAACGCCTGAGGTTATTACCCTGGGGGATATTGATCAGTTTTTTTCACAACTGATAGCAGTTGGCTGACATTCGGAAAAGTTGCCCTGAATACATTTCAACATACATATTATTGAGAGTTACTGCATTATATCAACTTTCCATTCCCTTTTTCCTAACGAAGTTTAGCATTTATATTCAGTCACCACAGACACAGTGCAATTGGGAAGGGTTTTTTTTTCTTGTGTGTGTGTGGTAAAATATACATAAAATTGATCATTTTTACCATTTTAAGTTAACAATTCAGTGGCATTAAGTACATTCACAATATTGTACAACGATCATCCTTATCCATTTTCAGAACTTTTCCGTCATCCCAAACAGGAACTCTGTTCCCATTAAACAATAATATACTATTCCCCACAGATCCTGAGAACATCTATTCTAATTTCTCTCTCTATGATTTTGCCTATTCTAAGTATATCATATTACTTTGTTCTTTTGTGTCTGGGTAATTTCACTGAGCATGTTTTCAAGTTTCATCCATGTTGTAGCACGTATCAGAATATCATTCCTTTATAAGGTGGAATTCTATTCTATTATATGGATAAACATTTTGTTTATATATATATCTAGGCATGAAATTGCTGAATCATACAGTAATTCTACATTAAACTATTTTAGGGACCACCAAACTGTTTTCTATACCAGGTATACCATTTCAAATTCCTGTAAGCAATGCATAAGTGTTCCAATTACACCACATCCTCCACCAACACTAGTTATTTTCTGGGTTATTGTTTTTTTTCCCTTGTTTTTTGTTTATTTGGATAAGAGCTACTGTGAAGGGTGTGAAGTTGTATCTCTCTGTTTTGATTTGCATTTCTCTAAGGGCTAGTGACATTGAGCATCTTCTCATGCATTTATTGGCCATTTGTGTATTTCTTTGGAGAAATGTCTATTCAAGTCCTTTACCAATTTTTTAATTGAGTTGTTTTTTGTGCTGGGTTGTAAGGGTTCTTTACATATTCTAGATATAATCATATATATATATATATATATGATTTGCAAATATTTTTTCCCCTTCTGTGAGTTGTCTTTTCATTCTCTTGACAGTGTCCTTTGATGCACGAAAGATTTTAATCTTGATGAAGTGCAATTTATCTATTTTTTCCTTTGTTCCCTGTGTCTTTAGTGTCATATCCAAAAAATCATTGTCAAATTCAAGGTTAGGAAGATTTTTCTTCTATGTTTTCTTCTAAAGGTGTTATAGTTTTAGCTTTCAAATTTAAGCCTTTGACGTATTTTGAATTATTTTTTGTGTATGGTGTAAGATAACAGTCTGACTTTATTCTTCACATGTGGATGCCTGTTTTCACAGCACCATTTTTTTGAAAGATAGTAACCAGTTTTGAGTCTAATCTAGCTACCTTATTCTAAAACTCTTGTTTTTGAAAAAAAAGTCTGCAGAATTTTTCTAACCAGTTTTCCCATCTCACTGGTTCCTTTATGAATGGGTAAAACTAATTTTGACACAGGTTCATGTATTTGTATGAGCGTTCTATTATTAAGATTTTGGAAAATTATACTTGAGCTGTGTAAATATTCACATTCTATTAACTGCAGAATGCCCTAATTTCTTCTCATGTTATAAAGAGGATTTATGGGATTTGAACTATCACACAGCGCTGTTACGATCAGATGACCACTGTCCATTGGTAGGTTGGGGCAGTAGACAGATTTTAAAAAACAAACAACAAAATAATCATTACTGACAGAGAATGTGTGTCCATTCCTTCTTCACTCTTCTCTCAAGGTACATAACTATGCCCACTTTTTTATTCTGAGTTTATCTCTACTATGAAAGATAACTTGATTGATCTCAAGGAGGTTTAAAAGCAAAAATAGTGCAATGTGAAATACCCAATTATGTCTCTGTAGGTGTTTTGTGGTGGTATTTACAGTAGGGTTTCATGAAATGATTTAAAGCTTTCAGACCATGAGAAGAGCTTAGAATCACTCTTTGTGAACAGTGGAAACAAATCAGAATTAACCAGAGAGATATTGAGATATTGTCTTGATTTCTAAAATATATTTCTGCGAGCAAAGCACTGGGCAAAGTAATCTCTGCTCTCAAGGAAAAGGCTTAGTGTGGACACCTATAAAATCCCCAGCTGTAATAAACCGCAGACATCCAACAAAAAGAACAGCATCATAAGTAGAGCGACATTCATTTCCTTGGGGCAGATCAGCAATTGAGGAAAAAAAAAACAAAAAGAAAACAAACAAACAAAAAAACCCACAAGTCTAGGCATGAGTAAATGTCTCCCTTAAAAATATGTTTTCCATTTAAATGAAGGCATACTTTTTAAGGAAGAGAGATATATAAAGAATAGAACTACTGATTGATATAAGGGGGACAGTAAACATAACACAAAAGCAAATAAAGAGACTAAAACGTCAAATTTGCAGGTGCTTATACGCAGCTATTTCATCTGGTAGTTAGAAAAGACAGATCCATGGTAAAAGGAGTAACTTCTGCCTCTTTGGAAAAGTGAACTCATGATATGCTGATTGCCAATAATTTTGAAGATGGTTTTAGTGCACTTTAAATGTTTGAGTATTGTAAGGCACTTGTTTGTATAAAAAGTTGTTAATCATCTTGCTAGGTATGGGTTTTTAAACTAAGAGTTAAAGGTCACACTTTTGAGTAATATATTTATTGATTAAAACCATATTATAACTTGATTTGCTCTCCTCTCCTTCAACCCAAACTCTAGCTCCAAATATAGTACATGGGACCGGGAGTAAATTAAGTGAAAATAGAAATGTTTATCAGTAACTAAAGAAAAAAGAATACTAACTTACACCTTTTTAAAAAGCAGAATATTATGTTTCTGCCTAAGATGCACACTGAACTGTTATTTAAATAGCCTTTAATTTTATTATTTTACTCCTTCTTTCCTAAGATTCCACATAGAATCACATGCAGAAATCCAAACTAAAAAGAACACCATTTACTTACATTACTGAGGTCTTTTAAAAATTTAGAGAGATTTAGGTATTTACTTCATCCAAAATAAATGCCTGGAGACCTATATGCTCCACAGGAAATAAGCTGAATTCATGTTTACATCAAATACTTGTCAAAACCCTAAACTTGAACCCATTTAACAACACAACTGGTGGTTAACATTTTCTTTTGCATGTCTTTTTGCCTTCTATAGCTATTTTCTTAGCCAGACATGCCTGTATTTTAAAAAGATCAAAGGCTTAACCGAAATAAAGAAAAACTGCATGATTTCACTCTGAGATTCAGTCAAGGCACGGTAAAGGCAGATAACCTACAGCCGGCTTTGATCTTATCAATGTTTATCTGAACTGAAAGGAATACTGGCACACTCAGGATCTTTCCTAGTGATTACAGAATGGTGCCATTTCAATTTAAAATTCACCTAAGGAATTGTTGCAAGAAAGTGCTGCATTTTTCAAGCATCATTTTGCTCCTTTGTTGTTTCAGTTGCACAGTATGTTATGTGTAAGGTCAATATGAGGAAAAACAAGAAGCAAAGTTTATAAATGTGTTCATTTTGTCCCAAAGCCAAGGAAAAAAATGGCAATCTTGGGATTAAAATTGTGCATTGTATTAATTTCCTCTGTTTTTAGTTATAGCATTATCAAGGATTTTTTTTTCTTCCTCTGGCTTTCAGGGGAATTGGGTTTTGTTTTTTTTACATTTGATGTACCATTTAAAGTGTTACTCAGAACTAGCATTAGAATTTCATGGTACTTTCCATTACTTTGTTTTGAAAAATGTTATGGTCAAAATTAAATTCAGTTTTCTTTTAGAAATTAGAATATATCAAGGCAAAGACGTTTCTAAAGGAAAATACTTGAAAAGGATAATTGATAGGTGAATTCACCAGTAAGATTAATTCAATTGAAAGTTAATTTACAAATATGTGCACAGTACTCTGTGAAACAGCAGGGAATATCAACATTAAAAAGACAATATTGGGGAGGAGCTTCAAGATGGCGGAAGAACAAGATGTGGAGATCACCTTCCTCCCCACAAATACATAAGAAATACATCTACATGTAGAACAACCCCTACAGAACACTTACTGAACACTGGCAGAAGAACTCAGACCTCCAAAAAGGCAAGAAACTCCCCACGTACCTGGGTGGGGCAAAAGAAAAAAGAAAAAACAGAGACAAAAGAATAGGATGGGACCTGCACCAGTGGGAGGGAGCCATGAAGGAGGAAAGGTTTCCACACACTAGAAGCCCCTTCGCGGGCAGAGACTGCGTGTGGCGGAGGGGGGGAGCTTCGGAGCCGTGGAGGAGAGTGCAGCCACGGGGTGCGAAGGGCAAAGTGGAGAGATTCCCGCACAGAGGATCGGTGCCGACCGGCACTCACCAGCCCGAGAGGCTTGTCTGCTCACCTGCCGGGGCGGGCGGGGCTGGGAGCTGAGGCTCGGGCTTCGGAGCGCCGGGAGAGGACTGGGGTTGGCGGTGTGAGCACAGCCTGAAAGGGGTTAGTGCGCCACGGCTGGCCGGGAGGGAGTCCGGGAAAGAGTCTGGACCTGCCGAAGAGGCAAGAGACTTTTTCTTCCCTCTTTGTTTCCTGGTGCGCGAGGAGAGAGGATTAAGAGCGCTGCTTAAAGGAACTCCAGAGACGGGCGCGAGCCGCGGCTATCAGCGCAGACCCCAGAGATAGGCATGAGACACTAAGGCTGCCGCTGCCGCCACCAAGAAGCCTGTGTGCGAGCACAGGTCACTATCCACACCCCTCTTCCGGGGAGCCTGTGCAGCCCGCCACTGCCAGGGTCCCGGGATCCAGGGACAACTTCCCCGGGAGAACGCACGGCGCACCTCAGGCTGGTGCAACGTCACACTGGCCTCTGCTGCCGCAGGCTCGCCCCGCATCTGTACCCCTACCTCCACCCAGCCTGAGTGAGCCAGACCCCCTGAATCAGTTGCTTCTTTAACCCCGTCATGTCTGGATGGGGAACAGATGCCCTCAGGTGACCTACACTTAGAGGTGGGGCCAAATCCAAAGCTGAACCCCGGGAGCTGTGCAAACAAAGAAAAGAAAGGGAAATCTCTCCCAGCGGCCTCAGGAGCAGCGGATTAAACCTCCACAATCAACTTGATGTACCTGCATCCGTGGAATAGCTGAATAGACAACGAATCATCCCAACTTGAGGCAGTGGACTTTGGAGCAACGATATTTATATATATATTTCCCTTTTGCTCTTTTTGTGAGTGTGTATGTGTATGCTACTGTGTGTGATTTTGTCTATATAGCTTTGCTTTTACCATTGGCCCTAGGGTTCTGTCTGTCAGGTTTGTTTGTGTTTCAGTATAGATTTTAGTGATTGATATCATTGGTGGACTTATTTTTTGGTTTGGTAGCTCTCTTCTTTCTTTCTTCCTTTTTTTTTTGATTACTTAAATTTTTAAACAATTTTTAATAATTATTTTTTATTTTAATAACTTTCCTTTCTTTTCTTCTCTCCCTTCCTTCCTTCCTTCCTCCCTCCTTCCCTCCCTCCCTTCCTCCCTCCCTCCCTCCCTCCCTTCCTTCCTTCCTTCCTGCCTTCCTTCTTTCTCCCTTTCATTCTGAGACATGGAGATGACAGGGTCGTGGTGCTCTGGTTGGGCAACATGCACGTGCCTCTGACGTGGGAGAGCCGAGTTCAGGATATTGCTCCAAAAGACACCTCCCAGCATCACATAATATCAAACGGCAAAAATCTCCCAGAGATCTCCATCTCAACGCCAAGACCCAGCTCCACTCAACGACCAGCAAGCTACAGTGCTGGACACCCTATGCCAAACAACTAGCAAGACAGGAACACAACCCCACCCATTAGCAGAGAGGCTGCCTAAAATCATAATAAGTCCACAGACACCCCAAAACACACCACCAGACGTGGACCTGCCCACCAGAAAGACAAGATCCAGCCTCATCCACCTGAACACAGGCACTAGTCCCCTCCACCAGGAAGCCTACACAACCCACTGAACCAACCTTAGCTACTGGGGGCAGACACCAAAAACAACGGGAACTATGAACCTGTAGCCTGCGAAAAGGAGACCCCAAACACAGTAAGTTAAGCAAAATGAGAAAACACAGAAAGACATAGCAGATGAAGGAGAAGGTAAAAACCCACCATACCTAACAAATGAAGAGGAAATAGGCAGTCTACATGAAAAAGAATTCAGAACAACGATAGTAAAGATATCCAAAATCTTGGAAATAGAATGGAGAAAAAACAAGAAACGTTTAACAGAGAACTAGAAGAACTAAAGAGCAAACAAACGACGATGAACAACACAATAAATGAAATTAAAAATTCTCTAGAAGGAATCAGTAGCAGAATAACTGAGGCAGAAGAACAGATAACTGACCTGGCAGACAAAAAACTGGAAATAACTACCACAGAGCAGAACAAAGAAAAAAGAATGAAAAGAATTGAGAACAGTCTCAGAGATCTCTGGGACAACATTAAACACACCAACATTCGAACTATAGAGGTCTCAGAAGAAAAAGAGAAAAGAAAGGGACTGAGAAAATATTTGAAGCGATTAGAGTTGAAAACTTCGCTAATATGGGAAAGGAAATAGTTAACCAAGTCCAGGAAGCACAGAGAGTCCCATACGGGAAAAATTCAAGGAGAAACAGGCCAAGACACATATTAATCAAACTATCAAAAATTAAATACAAAGAAAAAATATTAAAAGCAGCAAGGGAAAAACAACAAATAACATACAAGGGAATCCCCATAAGGTTAACAGCTGATCTTTCAGCAGAAACTCTGCAAGCCAGAAGGGAGTGGCAGGACATTTTTAAAGTGATGAAAGGGAAGAACCTACAACCAAGATTACTCTACCCAGCAAGGATCTCATTCAGATTTAACAGAGAAATTAAAAGTTTTACAGACAAGCAAAAGCTAAGAGAATTCAGCACCACCAAACCAGCTTTACAACAAATGCTAAAGGAACTTCTCTAGGCAGGAAACACAAGACAAGGAAAAGACCTACAATAAAAAACCCAAACCTTAAGAAAATGGTAATAGGAACATACATATCAATAACTACCTTAAATGTAAATGGATTAAATGCTCCAACCAAAAGACATAGACTGGCTGAATGGATAGAAAAACAAGACCTGTATATACGCTGTCTACAAGAGGCCCACTTCAGACTTAGGGACACATACAGACTGAAAGTGAGGGGATCAAAAAGATATTCCATGAAAATGGAAATCAAAGGAAAGTTTGATTGCAATTCTCATATCAGACAAAATAGACTTTAAAATAAAGACTATTACAAGAGACAAAGAAGGACACTACATAATGATCAAGGGATCGATCCAAGAAGAAGATATAACAATTGTAAATATCTATGCACCCAACATGGGAGCACCGCAATACATAAGGCAAATACTAACAGCCATAAAAGGGGAAATCGACAGTAACACATTCATAGTAGGGGACTTTAACACCCCACTTTCACCAATGGACAGATCATCCAAAATGAAAGTAAATAAGGAAACACAAGCTTTAAATGATACATTAAAAAAGATGGACTTAATTGATATCTATAGGATATTCCCTCCAAAAACAACAGAATACACTTTCTTCTCAAGTGCTCATGGAACATTCTCCAGGATAGATCATATCTTGGGTCACAAATCAAGCTTCGGTAAATTTAAGAAAATTGAAATCTTATCAAGTATCTTTTCCGACCACAACGCCATGAGACTAGATATCAATTACAGGAAAAGATCTGTAAAAAATACAAACACATAGAGGCTAAACAATACACTACTTAATAACCAAGAGATCACTAAAGAAATCAAAGGAAATCAAAAAATACCTAGAAACAAGTGACAATTAAAACATAATGACCCACAACCTATGGGATGCCACAAAAGCAGTTCTAAGAGGGAAGTTTATAGCTATACAAGCCTACCTCAAGAAACAAAAAACATCTCAAATAAACAACCTAAACTTACACCTAAAGCAATTAGAGAAAGAAGAACAAAAAACCCCCAAAGTTAGCAGAAAGAAAGAGATCACAAAGATAAGATCAGAAATAAATGAAAAAGAAATGAAGGAAATGATAGCAAAGATCAATAAAACTAAAAGCTGGTTCTTTGAGAAGACAAACAAAATTGATAAACCATTAGCCAGACTAATCAAGAAAAAAAGAAGACTCAAATCAATAGAATTAGAAATGAAAAAGAAGCAACAACTGACACTGCAGAAATACAAAGGATCCTGAGAGATTACTACAAGCAACTATATACCAATAAAATGGACAACATGGAAGAAATGGACAAATTCTTAGAAAAGCACAACCTTCCGAGACTGAACTAGAAAGAAATAGAAAATATAAACAGACCAGTCACAAGCCCTGAAATTGAAATTGTGATTAAAAATCTTCCAACAAACGAAAGCCCAGGACCAGACAGCTTCACAGGTGAATTCTATCAAACATTTAGAGAAGTGCTAACACCCATCCTTCTCAACCTCTTCCAAAATATAGCAGAGGGAGGAGTACTCCCAAACTCAATCTATGAGGCCACCAGCACCCTGATACCAAAACCAGACAAAGATGTCACAAAGAAAGAATACTACAGGCCAATATCACTGATGAACATAGATGCAAAACTCCTCAACAAAATACTAGCAAACAGAATCCAACAGCATATTAAAAGGATCATACACCATGATCAAGTGGGGTTTATCCCAGGAATGCAAGGATTCTTCAAAATATGCAAATCAATCAATGTGATACACCATATTTACAAACTGAAGGATAAAAATCATATGATCATCTCAATAGATGCAGAAAAAGCACTCGACAAAATTCAAAACCCATTTATGATTAAAAACCCTCCAGAAAGTAGACATAGAGGGAACTTACCTCAACATAATAAAGCCCACATATGACAAACCCACAGCCAACATTGTCCTCAATGGTGAAAAACTGAAACCATTTCCACTAAGATCAGGAACAAGACAAGGTTGCCCACTCTCACCACTATTATTCAACATTGTTTTCGAAGTTTTAGCCCCAGCAATCAAATTAGAAAAAGAAATAAAAGGAATCCAAATTGGAAAAGAAGAAGTAAAACTCTCACTATTTGCAGATGACATGATAGTATATATATAGAATCCTCAAGATGCTACCAGGCAACTACTAGAGCTAATCAATGAATTTAGTAAAGTAGCAGGATATAAAATTAATGCACAGAAATCTCTGGCATTTCTATATACTAATGATGAAAAATCTGAAAGTGAAATTAAGGAAACACTCCCATTTACCATTGCAACAAAAAGAATAAAACACCTAGGATTAAAGCTACCTAAGGAGACAAAAGACCTGTATGCAGAAAACTATAAGACACTGATGAAAGAAATTAAAGATGTTACAAACAGATGGAGAGACATACCATGTTCTTGGATTGGAAGAATCAACACTGTGAAAATGACTAAACTACCCAATGCAATCTACAGATTCAGTGCAATCCCTATCAAACTACCAATGGCATTTTTCACAGAACTAGAACAAAAAATTTCACAATTTGTATGGAAACACAAAAGACTCTGAATAGCCAAAGCAACCTTGAGAAAGAAAAACGTAGCTGAAAGAATGAGGCTCCTGACTTCAGACTATACTACAAAGCTACAGTAATCAAGACAGTATGGTACTGGCACAAAAACAGAAATATAGATCAATGGAGCAGGATACAAAGTCCAGAGATAAACCCACGCACATATGGTCACCTTATTTTTGATAAAGGAGGCAAGAATACACAATGTAGAAATGACAGCCTGTTCAATACGTGGTGCTGGGAAAACTGGACAGCTACATGTAAAAGAATGAAATTAGAACACTCCCTAATACCATACACAAAAATAAACTCAAAATGGATTAAAGACCTAAATGTTAAGGCCAGACACTATCAAACTCTTAGAGGAAAACATAGGCAGAACACTCTATGACAAAAATCACAGCAAGATCTTTTTTGACCTACCCTCCTAGAGAAATGGAAATAAAAACAAAAATAAACAAATGGAACCTAATGAAACTTAAAAGCTTTTGCACAGCAGAGGAAACCCTAAACAAGATGAAAAGACAACCCTCAGAATGGGAGAGAATATTTGCAAATGAAGCAACTGACAAAGGGTTCATCTCCAAAACTGACAAGCAGCTCATGCAGATCAACATCAAAAAAAAACAAACCACCTAATCCAAAAATGGGCAGAAGACCTAAATAGACATTTCGCCAAAGAAGATATACAGATTGTCAAGAAACACATGAAAGTATGCTCAACATCACTAATCATTAGAGAAATGCAAATCAAAACTACAATGAGGTATCACCTCACACCGGTCAGAATGGCCATCATCAAAAAATATACAAACAGTAAATGCTGGAGAGGGTGTGGAGAAAAGGGAACCCTCTTGCACTGTTGGTGGGAATGTAAATGGATACAGCCCCTATGGAGAACAGTATGGAGGTGCCTTAAAAAACTAAAAATAGAACTACCATATGACCCAGCAATCCCACTACTGGGCATATACCCTGAGAAAACCATAATTCAAAAAGAGTCATGTACCACAACTTTCATTGCAACTCTATTTACAATAGCCAGTACATGGAAGCAACCTAAGTGTCCATCGACAGATGAAAGGATAAAGAAGATTTGGCACATATATACAATGGAATATTACTGAGCCACAAAAAGAAATGAAATTGATTTATTTGTAGTGAGGTGGATGGACCTAGTCTGTCATACGAGTGAAGTCAGAAAGAGAAAAACAAATACCGTCTGCTAACACATATATATGGAATCTAAAAAACAAAACAAAACAAAACAAAATGGTCACAAAGAACCTAGAGGCAGGACGGGAATAAAGACGCAGACCTACTAGAGAATGGACTGAGGACATGGGGAGGGGAAGGGTAAGCTGGGACAAAGTGAGAGAGTGGCACGGACATATATACACTACCAAATGTAAAATAGATAGCTAGTGGGAAGCAGCCACATAGCACAGGGAGATCAGCTCAGTGCTTTGTGACCACCTACAGGGGTGGGATAGGGAGGGTGAGATGGAAGGAGACGCAAGAGTCAAGAGATATGGGGATATATGTATATGTACAGCTGATTCACTTTGTTGTAAAGAAGAAACTAACACACCATTGTAAAGCAATTATACTCCAATAAAGATGTTTAAAAAAAAGACAATACTCTTTCATAATAGATGAGAGAGAAGTCATTAACTAACCGCCCCCCCCCCAAAAAAAAAGAAAAAGAAAAAGCAGAGCAAGGTGAATACTAGATCACTCCACACAAGGTGAGTGCTAGATTACTACATATACAGCAAAGGCTGTGTGATCACGGGAGATGCTACTTAATTTCAAAAGTGTTTAAAGACATGTTCATGGAAGGCATAACACTGAATTTTCTGAGCTGAGTTTCAGGTCGGGATAGGCAATTCCATGTGGTCAGATGGTTTAAATAAATGCAAGTTAAAAAGTATGGCTATGCTCATGAAACAATGAATTCCATGTGACTGTGACACTGAGAACTGGTGTGAACATGGAAGAGAAGACTGCGGGTGAAGGAAAGGCATGTGCATGTGGACTGGTAATTGGTATCTACAATGTGCCAAGCATCATAATTTTCCTTCTAAGCCATGAAGAGATTGTAGAGATTTCTGAGTAGACAAGACACATAATCAGATATTTATGTTTCAGAAAAGTTAATTACAGCAAAATGTAGGAAATATTGGAAGAAATAAAGATTGTATGGTGAACTTAGAAATAATTTTTTTTTATTGAAGTATGGTTGATTTACAATAATGCTTTAGTTTCAGGTGTGCAGCATAATGATTCAGTTTTGTTTTTCATTTTTTGCAGATTATATTCCATTATATGTTAGTACAAGATATTGGGTATAATTCCCTGTGCTATACAGTAAATCCTTATTGCTTATCTATTTTATGCATAGTAGTTTGTATCTGTTAATCCCATACTTCTAATTTGTCCCTCCCCCCTCATCCCTTTCCCCTTTGGTAATCATAAGTTTGTTTTCTATATCTGTGAGTCTGTTTCTGTTTTGTATATAAGTTCATTTGTATTATATTTTAGATTCCATATATAAGTGATGTCAAACAGTATTTCTTTTTCTCTGTATGACTTATTTCACTCAGCAAAATATTCTCTACGTCCATCCATGTTGCTGCAAATGGCAATATTTCATTCTTATTTATGGATGAGTAATGTTCCATTGTGTGTATATACACACACAATCTTCTTAAGACCATTGTCTGTTGGAGTGCACTTGGGTTGCTTCCATGTCTTCATTATTGTAAACAATGCTGCTATGAACACTGGGGTCCATGTATCTTTCGAAACTAGAGTTTTCATAGTTTCTGGATATATACCAAGGAGTGATATTGCTGGATCACATGGTAGCTCTAGTTTTAGTTTTTTAAGGAACCACCATACTGTTTTCCATAGTGGCTGAACCAATTTACATTCCCACCAGCAGTGTAGGAGGGTTCCCTTTTCTCCACACCTTCCCCTGAATTTATTATTTGTAGACTTTTTGATGATAGCCATTCTGACTGGTGGAGGTGATACCTCATTGCTGCTCTGAACCATTTAGTACAGGCAATTTTTATTTATTTACTTAGAGCATACGCACTAGTTTTTCTTGAATATGTTTAGTTATAATATCTGTCAAGCAGTTTTTGAATGAGCGTGTAGCAGTCTGCATTCCCACAACTAGTATATGAGAGTTTGGTTGCTCCATATTCTTGACAACACATAGTTTTGTCCATCTTTCTAATTTTAGCCATTCTAATGGATAGTCATGTCTCAGTGTGGTTTTAATTTTAATTTTCCTTTACATTACATTAATTTTCTTATAGTTTACATGTTATTATCCATCATTTAACTTTCAATCTATATATGTTCTTAAGTGGGTCTCTTATAAAAAGTATAAGAGACTTATACTTGACTTACACTCACAGGAGTTCTCACCTCGCAGCTGCACAACCTGGAGGAGTGGCTGCGCCTGGGCCTGGCCTAGTGCGAGCAGAGCAAGAAACTCCTCACCAAGCAGGCCAGTGAGATCAAGTTACTCAAGGAAGAGTGTAAATGCAGGAAAAAGTTGATTTCCACCCAGCAGCTGATGATTGAGGCCAAAGCCAGGTATTACCAGTGCCGTTTTCGTGACAAGGTCTTTATGAACCAAGCTTTTCTACAAAGTCATATTCAGTGCTGCCACCCTGAAGATTCCCATCTTGCAGAGTATAAGACAAGGGTACAGACTGACAAGCTCCAGAATAAGACCGCCACGTTGAAGGAGCTCACCAAGTGTCAGCTAGAGGCTGCACAGCATGGCCATGCAGTCAGATTCTCTAAGGAATATGAAATGTAGAAAACAAAAGAGGAAGAATTTCTGAAGTTATTCGATAGATGGAAAGAAGAAAAGGAGAAACTAGTGGATGAAATGGAAAAAGTCAAGGAAATGTTTATGATGGAGTTTAAAGAACTAACTTCGAAGAATTCAGCATTAGAATAGCAATTGTCAGAAGTCCAGAAGTCCAAAATGCAGATCAAGTCAGGCATAGGCACGTTAAAAGATGCAAATGAGTTTAAAGAACGTCCTCAGCAACCCCAGGATTTCCAAAATGTGATGCAACTTCTTGATAGTCAGGAAAGCAAGTGGACAGCTTGAGTTCAGGCTCTTCATCAAGAACACAAGAAAGAGAAAAGCCGGCTCCTGTCACATATAGAGAAACTTCGAAGCCTAATGATAGATGATCTAAATGCAAGTAATGTATTCTACAAGAAAAGGATAGAAGAGCTAGGGCAGAGGCTCCAGGAGCAGAAAGAGCTGATCATCACTCAGAGACAAAAGATTAAAGAGTTTACCAGTAAACCATTAAACAGTGTCAGTGAAGCCAGAGGGAATCCTTTAACCTGGCAAACTTTTGAATCTAAGCCAACTACCCCAACTGTACCTATGAATACCCCAGCACCACAGACTTTGGATGCTAAGTCAAGTCTAACAATGGCACATGAACAGGCATTCTCATTGCACATACTGGAATGAATAGAAGAACTTTCAGAAGAAGAAAAAGGAAAGGAAAATGAACAGAAATTAAATAACAAGATACATTTAAGGAAAACTGAAGAATAACCCTTCCCTCGCTAAGGAAATAAGAACAGTCTTGGAGGAGAGTTTGGTGGAGTTACTGGAAACCTTGGGGATTAATGCAGATATATGTGGTTTTCCAAGTGACCACTTGAATAGAGTGCTAAGAACCATAGTATCAGCAAGACATGAGCGGGAATGACAAGTACCTAACATTCAGCAAATTCGTGAATTCCTTGAATGTCAGGTCACCTGTAAAATTGAGGAGAGAACACTACTGTCCACAGACAGGTACAGTGCTTCTCAAGTGGACACCCTTTCACCTGGAGAAATACCCAAAGCAATACATCTTCCTCCCAAAAGCAGACAGTTGGTTAGACAAAGACCTGTTTTTACTGATAGGACATCTGTTACAAAAGTTAAGAAAAATATCACAGAAGATCATTTTCCCAGAAAGTCTTCAACTACTGCGACCCCTCCCTTCAGTTCAGAGGAAGAGCTGGACGATGAGGACCTCATCCAGGCCTATGCCTCGCCAGACTTACTTCCTGTGCTGTCATCTAAAAGCAACAAGAGTAGCTTTGGAAGGAGCACTGTCAAAAGTGACACTGACTGGACTGAGGGAGGTGAACTTAAGGACTCTGATATTTCTCCCAAGCCCACAGGAACCTCCATTAAAACATTAACTGGAAAAGTTGAAAAGACAGTTTCAAATCACAGAAATGTGAATAAGCCAGTTGGTGGGCTTAATGTTGCAGAGGCGTTCATCAAAAAAGAACAAAAAGATCTCAAGTGTGCAGATGTGGACGATGATGACTGGGACATATCATCCTTAGAGGAAGAGAAATCTTTGGGGAGAAGAATTGGAAGAGAACAGAAGGAACCTCCACCTGTGAAGAATGAGTCAAATTCTACTTAAGTGCCAAGTGCCTGGGGTGCAACTAACCTGAAAGGGCCAAAGGGAGAAGGACCTCAGGATGAATCCAGCACACTGAAAAGCAGCTTAGTAACCAAGACTGATTGGAGTGACTCTTCAGATGTGTGACTGTCACCCCACGCATCAGGAGGCCCTTCCAGACGCCAGCAGTATTGCAGTAGCGCAGTATTTCAGTACTGCCTACACGACTCTGATGCTCCTGCTTGGCAGTATCTCCTACAATAACAAGGAAGCTGACTCTCAAAGAACAAGAGTCCCTTTTGTGGCACCTAATGCAGTTATTAAAAAACAAATTGTCAACAGTATTTTGAAGGATATAAAGGTGTTTAAGACTGCTGCTGCTTAAAAATAATGTGTCACTGAAGTCATAAAAAGCTTTTCTTCAGAACGGTACTCTAGTGTTTAAGTGTATTTTTTTCAACTAATTTTTAAGTGAATTTTTTTTTAAACTTATAGCAGGTTTTGGTTTCAATTAAAACCTTTTCTTATATCTTTCTTATGTATGTTGTCACGTTGGAAGTGTTTTATTATAAAGTTCTGTTAGTATCCTTAAAATTGAATTAGTGGAATCAGTGAAATCTTAAGAGTAGATTGCTTATTTTTCATATAGAAGTAAGTTTAGAGTTATAAAAATATAGCTAGGCCCATGTTAGATAACTACATTTTCCATAAGTACTTTTACCATATGCAGCTTTGAGCCATTATAAGCATGTTGTTTTATTTTAGAACTTTAAAAACTTTCTGTGGCATCATCTTTACCTTGGATATGTTATGAATAAAATGTAGCCAGTTTAAACGTCAGTTGTTATCATACTATGAACAGAATAGATTGAGTCAATACTGAATTATGTCTGTAGTTTTTTTCACTTTTTAAAAATGCCCAACCCATATTCTAAAATACCTCAAAACTAAGTTAGTTTTATTCTTAACAATGACATTGTCAACAGTCAGAAAGTTCATATAAACTGTTTTCTGCATTTTTTATACTTTGTGGTACTATATGTACTCTGTTTCCCAAAAAAAGTAACATTTTAACTAAATGGTTTGTTGGATTTTGGATCTTTCTTCATGTTGTCAACCTTTCAAGTAAAGCCCTCCATTACAAAAAGAAAAAGTATAAAAATTAGGTCTTTTTCAAGTTAATGAAAATCACTCTAGTTGGAGAATTTGGTCCATTTATATTTAAAATAATTACTGATTTGGCTGAAATTAAGTCTGCTATCTTGTTATCTGGCTATCCCATCTGTTCTTTATCTTTTTCTATCTGGCTATCCCATCTGTTCTTTGTTTATCTTTTTCTATCTTCTTTTAATCAACTTTTTATTATTCCCCTTTACCTTCTTTATTGGCTTTTTAACTATATATTTTTGTAGTATATTTCTGGTGGTTAGCAATTTGCAGCTTCATGAATAATGTAAGACTTTTAATATTATAATTTTATATACCCTTCAATCCTTTCCTATTAATATTGCCATATATTTTACTTCTACATATATTATAAATCCATCAACATATTGATATCACTAATGGCTTTAAAACGTTAGTAACCTTTCTTGTTTTTTAACATGTATTTCTATCCTTTGTGGAGAACTAGCAGGTAGGCAGGGAGAACTAACTCTGTTCTGCATATAGGGATTCTATGAATTCCAAGCCTATGAGTGATCCTTCTTGACAGAAACAAATTTCCTCCACCCATGAAAGGCCTGCTTCTCTGCCAGCACAGGCTCAGACTTGGCAACACTCCCAGCTGCCCTAGACTGCTGACCCTCTTGGAAGGGCTTGTTTTTCGCTAGAATTTATTTCCTTTAGATCTCTTTGCATCCAAAGCTCTTCAGTGTGTTGAAAAAATATGATGTTTTTAGTCTATCTTTTTATTTTTTACAGTAGGAACAATGTAATAGGATGTGGAAACATAAATGTTTTATATAAACTATTTATATCATGACTTGTATGCAAAATATTCAAGTAATATTGAATTCTGTCAAAATATTACTATTAGTTATGAAGGATACATGGTAACTTCAGAAAAAACTCCAAGTTTAGTGATATATTCAAGATACACAATGTATAGTCATTTATCAGAATGTTTACATGATTACCATAAGGAATAAATGTTGTATGTCCACAAATATCTCAAAATTCTTCTTAGGATAGAATATGGTAACATATGTAAAATACTTTGCAAATTATACAAGCTTTGTGCGTGCAAATTATTATAGTGAACTACAATAAAATGCTAATTACTTTTGGAAATGAGGATAGATATGACATAGGAGGTCTTTATGGGACTGAAGATTTTATATATAAATACACACATACACAGCTGACCCTTGAACAATGTGGGGTTTAGAGGTGCCAACCCTCTGCAAAGCTGAAAATCCATGTATAACTTTACAATCAGCCCTCATATTCAAGGTTCTACATTCACGGATTCAACCAATCAGGGTCATGTAGTACTATAACATGTATTTATTTTAAAAAATCCACATATAAATGGACCTGTACAGTTCAAACCCATATTGTTCTATATATAGAGGGAGACAGAGAGAGAGAAAGAGAAACAGAGACAGAGAGAGACTGAGGCAGAGGAAAGAATAGTTACTATGTCCCAGGCATTGATTTATGCTTGTTACACAAACTAATTCACCCTTAGCACAATCTAATCTCAGAGACAGGTACCATTATTTTCCCCATTTTACAAATAAGAAAAATGAACAGAGGTAACTTATGCAACTTGCCTAAGATCATATAACTAGAAACTGAGAAAAAGGATTTAATCTAACTGTAGAGCTGTCTCTATCAATCATTCTGCTATACTTTCTGAAGTTCTTTCTGGCTCTGAGAGCCTATGATTTTATAATGAAAAACAAAATAAGTTAACCTAAGGTATAAAAAAAAATCCCTTATTGAGTATAAAAGGTGAGAAATGAAGGGAGAGAAAGAAACAATAGAAGGGATTCCCTATAACTTCTAATACTAAAGGCACATAAACACACACACAAGCGTGCACACACACACACACACACACACACACACAAAATCCCAAGTCATGATCAAAATGAAATTTTCATTTCATCTGAATCCTTCCAATTACAGCTTGAATATCCCTGAAGGCCACACCTGAGAATAACACTTTAAAAAAAAAGGACAGTACCTACACAAATATGTACTTTGTACATATACAAGGTATATAGTTCTTTTTATTAAAATAGAGATAAAAAATTAAAAAGAAAAACACAGCAGGGTCCTCAGGAGGATCTTGAGCTGATATTTAGGATTCAAATTATACACAGAGCTATAAGACATCTGAAATGAGTAAAGAAACCAGAGAAATGAAACATTAAACCTTTTAAAAGACACAGTTTAAGAAATCAGGGCCAGTTTGTCTAGGGTACCATATTAAGGATAGAATCTGTTATTGCCATCAAGACAATTACACTGAGAACACTCTAGTTATTCTTCATCTTTCATGAAGGAATATGACATGAATTGTTTAGGTCAAATTTCAGGAAGATTTGTTTAACAGTAGAGTAAGTTACCAAAAAAATTTGTGAATTTATACACAGTTGTCCTGCCTGATCCATAAAGACAAAACATGGGTGAGCAGATAGGAGTTCAGTTTTGCAATGAGTTATCAGAGACCACAGATACAATAAAGATGGATAGATGTGGAAAAAGGACAAACGCATGCTCAGTTATTATTACCTTTGAATTGAAAGGCTAAAAACATCTTAATTCACAAGACTTTATGATTAACTTAAATTATTAAAAATGAGCATTTTTTTTCCCCTCGGGTTAGTGGCTCAGTGTTTGCCCTAAAAATTTTCAAACTCCCCATTTTATAGTGTAAAAGTTCTACTGATATGTGAAGTTACTACATTCACTCAGGCCTAACCAGGACCACAAAGGTAAAGGAAAGAACTAGCTGTAGCTCTGCATAACAAATGAAGAGGAATATCAAGTTAACACGAGAGGTTTGGAGCGGAAACATGGGAGACCTAGATATGGAGATGAAAATGGGAGAAAGGTGTAGATAAGAAATTCCAAGAATACATTGTTAGAATTGGGCTGGAGAAATTCCTTCCGATGGGAATAAATGAGGAAATTCAGGACAGTGGTGTCAAAATATGTACGTACCTATGAATGTGTGTAAGAATATTTTGCTACCCTCGTTTGATATAATTCTCTCATCTCCTCCACGTAACAGCCTTGAATGAATGGTGCTTGGGGTGTGATGGGAGCAGAAATGAACTCCCTGCCAGAGTGAAC
The DNA here is from genome assembly GCF_951394435.1 of Stenella coeruleoalba. Lineage (NCBI taxonomy): Eukaryota > Metazoa > Chordata > Mammalia > Artiodactyla > Delphinidae > Stenella > Stenella coeruleoalba. The sequence continues at coordinate 173,537,753 of NC_137147.1, read as the reverse complement.
TGAGGTGGAAAAAATTCAAGTTGCTCTGGGGCAGAGAGAGGAAGAGCATTCTTTCTCCTACTCCCCAGTGCCTTACAAATACATTGTTATTCTGAAAGCAAATGCATTAGGCATATAAAATTTTTGGTACGGGTTGGGTTTTGTAGGGAGCATTCCTGCTATCCACAGGAATTAAAACTCAGTATACTTGTCCCCTGCCCTGTAGGACAGTTAGGTGTGTAGGAGATACACATTTTTGCTTGAACAAAGGAAAAGCACAGGGATAAGAATACAAAGTTTATGGTTTTAATTGTCAGTTCTTGCTGTTAATACACACTAACTTTTTATAAACATATAATTTGTTAGGGCCACGGTCTCCTTGACTGTAGAATAAAATATTTTAAACTTAGAATTTAAAAGATGACTTTATATGCATGTCAATTTGACCTTCAAAATAAACTTTGGAGTTGTGCGAATCCCCCCAGAACAGGTTATCATTAACCCATTGTACAGATGTGAAATAACATCTGGGAAGCTAAGAGATTTGAGCATATTCCATAGCTAATATGAAATAGGGCTGGGAAGGCTAGGACTCTTCACTCCTGGTTCTCTGATTATAAGTCCACTTTTGTTTATGCATTGCGCAATTTCTCTGCACTCTTTAAAATTTACCTAGTGCTATCACACGGAGAATTGCTGCTAGCAAGTTCAGTTAATTAAACAGGTTTTGTAATTCCATTGAGAAGTTCTAACAGCAATTGAAGATTTTATATTTCCATTCAAGTCTCCGTTTATTCTATAAAAATAATTATACTGAAAACCTACCAGGTTTTCATGAACCACTCTGAATCTACTTTTTGTTCCTTATCATTGCCACTTACCAACCACGACTTGACTGCCTTAAAAATCTACATGGTACCTCATGTGCGTATTCCTTTGCACACACTATGCTTTCCATCACAAAAGGTCTTCTCCTGATTCATGTGAATTCTTACTCATTATCCAAAACTGACCTGAATATCAATCCCCGCAGAAGCCCTTTCTAATCTTAGTGATTCCTGGAAAAGTCAACCATTCCCTCATCTGAGCTGCTATTTTATCTGAAGCAAAATTCTATTCTTGACCTTAATATATGGTACCTTATTTGCCTACAGGTCTGGTTTTGTGAGCAGGGACCATATTGTATCCTCAAAACTTGGAGTAGTACATTAGTGAAGGGCTCCTACTGGAGTCTCAATAAATGTTGATTACATTGAATTGAATTGAAATACTCCAGATTTTAGCATAGAACTTAAAATTCTCATATTCCAGTAATATTCAAATTAGAACCTTTACTGAGTCAGCAACATATACTATCATGACACATACTGCAAAATGATGTTATGATTTAAACTTGAATTACAAATTAAACTCAAATTTTAAAAGTACTTGTTTCATCGAAATTCAGGGATCCCACTATAGCCCCAATATGTAGGCCATTTTAGATGAACGGTACAGAGAAGCTTCAGAACACTTTAACCTATTCAACTTGCCACAGATCCAGTGTTTCTCAACCCTTCTCAAAACAAAAGGTTGCGTGGTCTTAGTGCTGAAGATGATAAATGTATGCAGAAAACACGGGGCAAAGTAGGATGGTGCTCTAGCTCTGTCTTTCCACTGACCCATCTCTCAGCAATTTTCACCACCAGACAGAAGGAAGCACCTCTGCCTGTTTCCTTTCGCTGTATAAACAATGCGTGGAAGGAGTCCCTTACCTTCTCTGCTGTGTCACTTTTTTTTCAGCTCAATTTGTCTAATTAGAATCATTGAGAAGAAATGTAAAGTTTTCATAAAATAGAGGCATAAGTCTCATAGGTGTGCACAAAACAGAACAAAATCTATGTATATTCAAATTTTTTATATTAGGAAGATCTTATTGTAATAAAAATGATGCTTGTCAAGTCTTGATCTTAAGGAAATTTTTCATCTTGGGTCTAGGACAAGAGATTATGTGATGGTTCTGAGATTATCCTCGTGGCTCTGTCCAGGCCTCCCCAACATGGAGAGCACCGCCGGGGTGGGAGCCCCAGCCTCAGCCAATTCACGGAAACAGCTTTTCACTCAATGGTATATACAGGTAAGTAAACATAGACACACACGCACACATTATATTTTATCATTTCCAGAGGCTTTTTCTAGTCATAGTTACTGTGATGTTGTTCAAAGTTTACTGGGCAGGGAACACACATGGTTACCTTTTCAACCTTTCTAATTTTTATTGGATCCTAAGCTCCCACGTCTTGGCCTTCAGGCATTTTTCTTGTTAAAGCCCTCCTACCTTCCAGTCCAACAAAGACCAAAGACTTCGGATATGAATTTTTTAAAGTAACCACTGGAGAAGAGGCTTCAATTACATTGGCCCAACCAGCAATCTGTGGAAGTGCACGCGAATTGCTCAGAGACAATGTCCTGCCTTTTACCTTGCAGTCACGAGTTGGAGTCAAGCAGAGATTAACAGTGTCCAAGGGTTGTTACCATCTGGTGATCACTTGGGAGCTGAGATGAAATAAATTGCTAGTATCTTGCATCTACTTGCTGAGGTTGCCTGGTTCACGCTATTTGGGGGACCAGAGCCAAATCTTAGCTGCAGTGGGTACTCTAAATAGAAGTCTCTGTGCAAAGAGCAAATTCTAAATAAACCACATATTATACTTCTTCTTGAATTAATGGAAGATATCCTCTCAGACAAGGTTGGAAGTAAGCTGGGGAGCGGTGAGTGTGGGAAATGGGCAAAGTCTGCTATTCAAGACGAAAGGCCTCTAAGTATTTAAATTTAAATTCTATCCTGGGTCCTCTACAGGAGATAAATACCATCTGGTCTTGAATTCCTCTCCTGGATAGCACAGTCTGACTCAGTCAGAAGATCCCACCTCCCTTATCTATTGTTTCGTCCACTTTGACAGTCATTAAACTTTAAGGAAAATGGAAAACTTTTCAAAAGAAAAATTTGGGAACCTAGGCATGGTTGGAATGTGCACAAGCATTTACATATGTGCAGAGAGAGAAGAGAGAAGCAATTCACATTAAATTTTCTGAATGTTTAATTAGGGCCAGATAATATTTTGTTATTATTGTTGTTATTGTTTTATTTTGATTAAAGAAGCTTTTGGGTATGAATCATTAAAGTATTTGCCTATATCTTCTACTTGACATTTCATGCATAGATACTATTAAAATAAATCTTGTCTACTTCATTTATTAATTTAATGTGTTATACATAAACTGACTCATGGATAATAATTCAAAAAGGCCTAACTAGGCAGAACTTAGAAATAAAAGGGACTTCTAAGATTATTTTGTTTAAAGAAAATTCAAGGTTTCTAAAAGTTAAGGGTAGATTGAAATTTACAGGGCTGCCATCTTGTCCAATTGTTACAAAGAACTACAAAAGTTTCCGTCTCCAAGTTCATCCTTCATTTGCAACCTATGCATCATAAAAACCAATGGCTCTTAATTTTGGGTGGTTACAAGCGCTTCTGGGAATTTGGTGAAAGCTATGGATCTTCTGCCCAGAAAAAATACACTTAACACACAAACAAAAGAAATTTTCACCCAACTGAGGGAATGCCCCCATCTTCTAAAATCTATCCATGGACAACCATCCCCCAAAGGGTATTTGAACCACAGGTTAAGAATTCCTGAAAAAGATTATCAGCTCAGGCAACTTCCAGTAAGAGTGCATACTCCACATCTTTATCAATGCATATGAAGAAAAGAAAAAAAGGCAAGAAAGCAATGTGCTCTCTTAAAATGGGCAGAAATCAAGATTATTGGTTTAAGTAACCCAATTATTTGTCCTTGAAAATGGTGAATACATGTTTGTACCAAGTTTTCCACCTCTCCTCCATCTCAAAATTAGAGGGCCTTACAGTATGATCAATTTTAAGACCAAACAAGGCTATGATTTTGGTAAAAGATAACTAACAAACAGACTGAGTTCCTGTAAGCCTTCTAAGGCTTCAAGTGGCCAACTCAGATGAAAACTAAAAATAGGATCAACTTAATCAGCAAGAGCTGTTGAAAAATGAATTTCAGTTAGAGGCTTGGATCAATTTAAAATTTAAAAAATTAATGTGATTCTTCTGTCCAAAATTACATTTCATTTTAGACATATATTATGTCTATACGTTAGATATATATGTTGGACATATATATATATATATATATAATTGCCCAAAATATCTGCTTTCCATTAAAAAAAAATCTTACCACTTCCACAGCAGTAAGAATGGATGAAAATTTCCAACTAAGCATAACTCAAAAGTTATCAAATTCGTTTAGATTAGTGGCCAAGAAGAACTCGGGGGACAGCTTTCCACGTGCAGCCTTAGAGTCCAAAACTCTAACTCAAAATTCATTTTAGACCATTTCGTTACTCAGTCGTCAAAACGTACCTCAACCCGGAGTATCTCGCTGCTCCACGAACCAGCAGCGGGCAAGGCCTCGAGTTGGAACGGGAAGCCACTACCAGCCAGCGGCCCGAGCCCTCGGCCCCGGGGGAGTGCACTTCCGGGACGCCGGGTGGGGGCACTTCCGGGACTCCGGAGGGTGCCGGCTATGCCTCATGCACACTCGGTTCCGGGGTGCTAGCCCAGGCCCGGCGCCGGAGGCAGGGGTTACGCCAGGTCGTGGGCTCTAAGAACAAGACTGATTCAGTTCCCGCGTCTCTCAGCACGAGAAGTTTGAGGGAGGAAATTTGGACTTTGGAGTCGGCCCAGCATGGGGCTGCGGTCCAGGCCTGCGGCGAGAAGAGCGCCCGGGTCGCCCTTGACCCAGGGGAGTCGTTGCCTCCCGGCGTTGTTACGATCCTCGTAAAGACCAGGTATGTGGTGGGAAAAGGAGGAGCACGCTAACCGCGGGCTCCCGGGCCTCCCCTGCATCCGCGAGGAGGCGCACTGCCCGGTGGAACACGCGGCGCCAGCTGCGGCCTGGACCCTGGCTCGGGGCACCGTGGGTTTGAGGCCCACTTCTGGGGCTGGTGCACGTGGGCGGCTTGGGTTGCGGGGTCATGCTCTCAATGTCCCACGCAGCTGGTCTGTGAGCTGCCTCTCAGCCACCCCAGTGACTCCCGGCCGCGCTTTGTACTCTCTCCGCGCTCTGCATTCGCAGAATGACCTTGACCCAGGAATGCCAGCCCTGGGCTTTGGGAGTCTTCCGCTTAGGGTGAAAGGTGGGGATGGAGAATGGGAACCCGGTGCACTTGGCATATTTTTCGTTGAAACCCGGAACCCACTCCCTCCCTGGTGCCACAGCCGAACCTGGCCTCCCAGGCGGGGTGCGGGTAGGAGGTGGGGGGCTCGATCTGCCCTAATCGTAAATCATCTGTCTGTATGACTGACCTCGATCTATTTCCAAACAAAAGGGTTAAGCTTTGAAACAACCTAAGTAGTTGTTGATGAGAAAAATGTAAGCGTTAGGTAACTAGAATTGTTAAAAATGAATTTCTCGAATGTGGGGTGTGATTTTATGGTAAGATACTAGGGTCTGTAAATGTAATGACACCCATTAAGCAAGGGTGCTTAAACAGCATTAAGCAAGGGAAAAGGAGCCCAGTTTTGAATACATACACACTGTTGTCTGGTATCCATTAGTTGTTTAATGTCTGGCCTGAATGACTAGTCCTAGTTATAAATCTGCAGCTAAAATTCTGTTCATTTTGGCCAAGGAACTGTATGTGGCACATAACAAAAGTTTGATGTTAGCATTATTATAACTTTATTAATATAATCAATATAATATTATTCAACATGTCCTGAAAATACAAGATACTAGTTAATTCTCCATATAAACTGAAAATAACATATTTGTATGTTAATGTGGCATAACTTAAAAGGACTAAACATTGCTGTTTTTTATTCACACGTACTTAGCGTGCAATTATTGTTAACGTTTTCATTTTCTTGATCCGATGTTGGTGAAAACTGATATTATGTTAGTCAGTTGACTAGAGAATGTTATTGTGTAGCCAACATTTATCAATTTCAAGAAAATTTTCGATGAATAAACGTCTTTTATACAAATATTCATATACCTGAAGTAAGTGCTCTGAATTACATAGGATATATGAATATTATGTTCCTTTTGCTGTTGGTTTACCCAGGATAATTTTTCTTACCTTTACATTTGCAGGGTTGAAAATCATACTCTCATACTCTTTTCAACTAAGGATATTGCTGTATTATCTTGAATTTCCTTCAGGGCTTGATGATATTATCAGTGAAAACTTTAGGTAATTCTGATGACCAGAATTAAAATGGGAAGCCAAGATATTTATCTTGAAGAGAGGAGAACAGAGAACTTTGTAAACATGCTTCTCAGGAAGCAGTTATTAATAGCATTTTCCCCCTTCCAATTCTCCAGTTTTTAAGAGCAGCTGTTGAAAATGTTTGTCTCAGAAAATTACAGAAATAATTAAAGTTATTTAAGCATAAAATAACCAGTTTCATAATAGGCCCAAATTTTCATCAGAAATATTAAGTACCATTCGGCTAATTTAATAGATTTCTAAACTTTAGTTATATTTTCTGTGCTACAAATATTTTCCATAAGCCTAATTTATGCTAAGGAATAGTATGTCCTTTGATGAATGCTTACTCTGAGCACGTACACAATTGGTGATTAGTTTTGTATTTTGTACTCTATACCTGTTGCAAAAAAAATGCTTGTTTATCCTTCTACAAGCCAGACACGGTTCAATGAATGCCAAAAGCAAATGACTATAGAACTCTAAAATAGTAGGATTTTTAGGATTATGATATTTAGGTTTCATTTATTTTATCCATCGATTTTCATTAGGAAACTGGTAATGAGAATGACAGAATTCAGGAGTTAAAAAAAATCAAATTAACACCCTGCTGATTGCAATAAAGACTATGAAGTAATCCAATACCTGCAACCTAGCTAAAGAAGTTCACATCAATTGCAACGGCATTACATATAAAAGCAAAGGTCGGTTCTGCTCAATACATTTGGCCTATTAATTCACACTAGAAAACTGGTTGCCTAAGTAGTAGTGCTCTGGACTTGTAAAGACCTCCAAACCCAGTTAAAGTGACAGGAAAAAAGACAAAAAGAGCAACCTAGCAATTTTCAGCAGGGAGCACAGTTATCAGAAAGCTGGGGCCGCCTTTACCCCAATCACAGGTTAAACCAATTTGATTTCTAACAATGAAAGCACCTTCTGCTTATTCTTGAGTTACAGCACATCCCTGTGTAAACAGCCATACAATAGAAAGCCAAGGCAGGTGATATGCAGCAGAACAAAGCATCAAGGCCAAGCAAAGGAAATTCTGCACTAAGATGAAATTTTATCATCTTATTTAATTAAAAGGTGGTAGGTAGAGTAGGTAAGAAAGCTATAAGCAGACACATTTGATAAACTAGGTAAGAAAAAAAATCATATCTAGGAGGCTGTATGTAGGTATTTATTTCAGATATCCTTGGAAAATTGTGGTTTGGCTCATTGTTTTTGGACTGTAAGAGAGATTTTATCCATTGTTTAAAACATCTCCTGTAATGTAGCTTGAGTAGGTAAAATATGAAAACATACTGCAACATTCTCTCTTTTCCCTCCCAAAGCACTATAATGTAGCTTTTGAACATTTCATCATTTTTCTTTAGTTCTTGGAATGATGTCTGAGAAAGTGCTTGTCCGGTCAAAATAATCTGTAGATACTCCAAGCATATTACACATAATTCCCATTGTTTCTGTTGTCAAGCAAAGAGAAAAATTAATTAATTTACATGTTATAACCGTCATTAAATTCTTTGCAAAATTGATAGGCAAATGCACAGGGAATCAAAGCTTGGTTACATGAAACGGTGGACCAAAATCCAGCTCAAAAAATTGAACAGCTCTTGGACTCCACTTACTCAGTTGTAAAACGGGGGTAATAATCCCACCTATGATTATCTCACAAGGTTGATTCAGGGTTCATTTGAGGAAAATGTTCCTAAAAATGCTTTGAGAATTATAAAACCTCATCCTAATAAAGAGCAAACTTACACAGTTTGATTTGAAACAATACCAACATATTGGGGGAGAATTATGCTTACGGAGCCCCCTGAAATATGCAATACATATATCATTTGAGTCATCAAAGAGGAAATGATTTTATCTTGCCTGGGTCACAAAAGCTGGTCTCCGTTTGCCCTGGTTCTGGTCCATCCACGCAAGAGTTAATCATGATTTGAACACATTTTTTTCTGAAAGGTAGAAATCTCCAGTCAAAAGCCTACTCAGAACATAAGATATGGCTAAGAGTTGCACTTCGGAAACCATATGAAGGGTGTCTGTATGAAGAGTGAAGTGAAACAGGACTATTGAATCATTTTTCACAATACAGTTATGGTATCCAGAATTTGGAAGGGAATTGGAGGATAGTATTTGTAGTTCAAGTCTCTGTCCCATGTATAACTTCCCCCTTTAGAGTGGAAGAGTATACAGTTTGTGTAATTGCATTTCATGGCAATATAATCAATATGAGTTTTACACAGGGAGGTAATCAGATAAATAATTGATCAACACTGGTATGGAAAGCAAACAAAACTGATAATTTATTGTTATCCATGATCATTTTGTGTGGAGTCCATGCTTCTTCCTTCCCTCTCTCCTTCCTCAGGTGTAAGGCTGGCATTGTAATCTGAAGACTTTTCCACCTTCTCCTATTCACTCCTCCAATAGATGTCTTGGATTCCTAATTCATCTTGGTATATGCTCCTCAGTGAACCTGAACTTTAATGCAAGTTGTGTAAACAGATAAGATGAAAAAGAACTAAAATTTTCATTTATGATGTATTATTGGAGAGCTCTGAATGGGGTTAGAAAGGAGGGAATTCTTTTTTAAAGAATTTATTGAAGTATAGTTGGTTTACAGTGTTGTGTTAATTTCTGCTGTACAGCAAAGTGATTCAGTTATATACATATATATATATATGTATATGCACACATTCTTTTTCATATTCTTTTCCATTGGTTTATCACAAGGTATTGAATATAGTTCCCTGGGCTAAACAGTAGGACCTTGTTGTTTATCCATTGTATATATACTTGTTAGCATCTGCTAATCCCAACCTCCCAATCCATCCCTTCCCCACCCCCAAGTCCCCTTTGGTGACCACAAGTCTGTGCTCTATGTTTGTGAATCTGTTTCGTAGATAACTTTGTGTCATATTTTAGATTCCATGTATAAGTGATATCATATGTTATTTGTCTTTCTCTTTCTGACTTACTTCACTTAGTATGATAATCTCTAGGTCCATCTATGTTGCTGCAAATGGCATTATTTCATTCTTTTTTATGGCCGAGTAGTATTCCATTGTATATATGTACAATATCCTCTTTATCCATTCATCTTTCAATGGACATTTAGGTTGTTTCCATGTCTTGGCTATTGTGAATAGTGCTGCTGTGGACATAGGGGTGCATGTATCTTTTTGAATTGTAGTTTTGCCTGGATATATGCCCAGGAGTGGGATTGCTGGATCATATGGCAACTCTATTTAGGTTTTTGAGGAAGCTGCATACTGTTTTCCATAGTGGGTGCACCAGTTTACATTCCCACCAACAGTGTAGGAGGGTTCTGGAAGGAGGGAATTCTAATGGAAATTACTTTGGAGAAAAATTGTGATGCGTTCCAACATATATCATCATCTCATTTTATCTTTTATGGAATTTTTTGTAAAATGCATATAACTCACTTTTGCTTGTAAATTGTGTATACATTTTGTAAAATTCATATAACTCAAATTTACACGTGAAGTAAATTTATGTTCTGGGAATACAACAGCAATTTGAGTAGTGTTCACAGCTAGTGTGGACTGAAATTTGAAGTTGCTTATAGAAGGCTAATCTCAGGTGGGTTATGTAGAGATGGGAAGAACAGAAATAGCAAAATGTTAAAAATCAATAACTGGACAATAGATAGGAAAGGAGATACAATAGTTGGAAGAGTCAATGATACATTGTTTTTGACAAGGGTCCCTGGTTAAACAATTAATAAAGAACATCCAAGAGAAACTGCACATTATGTAGAATAGTGGAGAAAGATGATGAATTCTGTTTGAAACATTATAACTAAGAATGAGTACAGTACCTCCCATTCAAGGTGAGTGTGCAAAAATATTACAGAATGTGAAAGGAAAGTTAACTGTGAGAGATAATAAAATACTTATATATACAAGCATTCTGGAGTTGAGTTCACCATAGGAAACATTACAAATATTATAGCAGTCTACATTTGATTTTAAAGTGAGTATGTTAAGAATTCTTAATGGGATTTTTAAAAAAGAATACAACCCATGAAAAAGAGCAGGAGATTTTGAAGTAGCATGCAAAAAAAGAATAAAGTACAGACAGGTATAAATAAGTAACAGCTCTAGAAATGAAAATTATATAAGAAAAAGAAGCATAAAAACAAGAAATACAATCAAAGAGAGAATTAGGAAGCTTGATGATAATAATAAGGAATTTATCCAGATAAAGAGATTGAAAGATCAAAAAGACCAGTGAAGATAGCATCTAACAGCTTTGATAGAAGTTCCAAAAGGAGGACAGAGAGAATGAAGGAGAAGCATATTTAAAGAGAAGGTTCACAAAAAAGAAGTAAAAGCAAAAGCCCCAGGGGGCTCCTCAGGAGAATGGAATGGAAGACCCATCTGTCTCCTTCTCCAAACCCAAGAAAAAGAAATCTTTTTCCAAGGAGGAGCTGGTTAGTAATGATCTTGAAGAGACAGCTGGCAGTGGAAGTCTTCCCAAGAGGAAGAAGTCTTTCCCTAAAGAGGAACCAGTTAGTGACCCTGAGAGTCAGGAAACAAGAACGTCACCCCCACCCCAAAAAAGAGGAAATTCTCTTCCAAGGAGGAGCCACTCAGCAGTGGGCCCGAAGAGGCTGCTGCCAGCAAGAGCAGCAGCTCCAACAAAAAGAAAAAGTTCTAAACATTATCCTGGGAAGAGTAGAATGGACATTTCCCTAGTGGGGCATCACTTGCAGAGATATTTCTCAGCCCATCCCCTGTATCCCAATAAAAATAAAAAAAATTCATGAGAAAAAACAAAAAGAGAAGTTTCATCCACTCAGCAAATATTTACGAAGGGTCCACCTGGATAAGTTTTTCTTCTAATCGTAGAGAATATTTAAACAAGAAAAAATTGGCCATTCCCACACTAATTTTATACTTTACATTATGCCTCAACATTTCCAAAACTTAAGAAATACTTGAGGCCTCTGAAAGTACAAAACAAGTGCTGGGCAGAAACAATAAAAATGAATCTGGGCTCAATGAGTGAATGACACTCATGTTTATTGTTCATAAAAAAAGTTCCTTAAAATTAATTTAATTTGTAGTAAGAGTGTTCACATCTTTCCCTTCATCGTTTTTTCGTGTATGTCTTCTTTCATTCCTCTTGATTATTCTAGCTTGAGATTATTTCTTTAAGAAAATTTTTTTTAAAGTATTACAATTTGTTTTGTATTTTTTATTTTCTAAATCACCATTTTTGCTTTTTCTTTATTAATTTCCTACTCTTAGGCATGTTTTCTGATCTTTTATTCACTTCTTGGAATGGATAACTCATTTATTCTGTTCTGTTAAAAAAATATTGAAAGTCTTGAAATTTCTGTGTTGTAAGGTTTGGCACCACTCCACCTGTGTGTGTGTGTGTGTGTGTGTGTGTGTGTGTGTGTGTTTCTCATTGTCATATTTCTTTTCTTTTTTTAATTAATTTTTATTGGAGTATGGCTGCTTTACAATGTTGTGTCAGCCTCCACTGCACAACAGAATGAATCAGCCAGACACATACCGATTTCCCCTCCCTTTTGGACTTCCCTCCCATTTAGGTCACCACATTGCATTAGGTAGAGTTTCCTGTACTATTCAGTATGTTCCCATCAGTTGTCTATTTTATAGATAGTATCAATAATGTATGTGTCAATCCCAGTCTCCCAGTTCCTCCCACCCTACCCCTTTCTCCCTTAGTATCCATACCTTTGTTCTCTACATCTGTGTCTCTATTTCTGCATTGCAAATAAGATCATCTATATCATTTTTCTAGATTCCGCATATATGTGTTATTATTACAATATTTGCTTTTCTCTTTCTGACTTACTTTACTCTGTATGACACTCTCTAGGTCCATCCATGTCTCTACAAATGACCCAATTTCATTCCTTTTTCTGGCTGAGTAATATTCCATTGTATATAGGTACCACATCTTCTTTATCCATTCCTCTGTTGATGGACACTTAGGTTGCTTCCATGTCCTGGCTATTGTAAGTAGTGCTGCTATGAACATTGGGGTGCATGTGTTTTTTTGAATTATGGTTTTCTCTGGGTATATGCCCAGTAGTGGGATTGTTGGGTCATATGGTAGTTCTAGTTTTATTTTTTTAAAGAACCTCCATACTGTTTTCCATAGTGGCTGTACCAATTTACATTCCCATCAACAGTGCAGGAGGGTTCCCTTTTCTCCACACCCTCTCCAGCATTCATTGTTCATAGATTTTTTGATGATGTCCATTCTGACCGGTGTGAGGTGATACGTCATTGTAGTTTTGATTTGCATTTCTCTAATAATTAGTTCATTATCATATTTCGTAATCTTATAAAGTTTTGAAACATTTTTAAGCTTTTCCAAATGGTAAATTATTTATTTATAGGTTGTTTATTAAATCTAGTTTTATTTCCTTATAGTAATTTCTGCCACTTAAATAAATTGAAAAAATTGAAGTATTTTGTTGGCTTTTAAAAAAGAATTGTATTTGTAATTTAGAAGGTACAGAGTTAGATTTTTTATCAAAACAACAATTATTTATGCTTTCTATAATTTAATAATGTTTCTTTTCCCACAAAATCTGTTAAAAATCAGAAATATTTATGTTGGCCTTTTTTACAAATTTTTATTTTTATATTTAAATAGATATTTAATAAAACAACATTTTAAAATTATAAGTCATACATTTACTCAATTAAAACTTTTTTCTTTCTTTTAATATATCCACAATCACAGCTGTTTATTATTCTAATTTAATCCTTTCTGCGTGTGCTCAGGGTGTCTCATTTACAACATAACATAAAATAGTTTAACAATCTGAGAGTTGTTTTTAATTGTAGAGTAGTATAACTTTTATTTTTTCATATTTTGTTCAAGATGCTTTATTTTTCTAGTTTTCTCAATTTATTACACTTCTCATTTCCATTTTTGTTGACTGATTTTAATGAAGATATTATTTAATTATTTGCCATTTCAAGTTAAATTTTATAAAATAGAAAAACAGTTTTTAAAATCAATGTCAAGAAAAGCATGAAATATACAAGATTACACTACACAAGATTACGAATTAAGTAAAATAAGTAAATTAAATTAAACTATATAAGTAAATTAAGTAAAATAAATACATAAATGAGTATATTATATATAAACCTCCTCCTCTAATAATTTATTCTGATAATTCCACATTCACAGATTAAAAAGGCATCACCTAATACCAAGCAGGATTATTGTTCTGTGTGTGTATGATACAATCCTCATCTTTGTAAAGCGTCAGTTATGTGTTTTTTTAGGAAACTATTTCAACATATTATCAGTAGAATTAGCTAAAGTTAGGAAATTACTTCTGAATATGAGAAGGTTATAACTGAACATTTGTGAGGGGATATAAATAATAGCAAAACTTTACTGTCTGCCAGGCAGTGTGCTAAACACTTTGCATGAATATGATCATTTCAAAAATATATACAGAAAAATAAGTGCAAAAGCAATAAGAAATACAAAAGAAGAAGTATTTCCTTTAAATAGATGTCTCAGGACTTCTCTGGCGGCGCAGTGGTTAAGAATCCACCTGCCGGGCTTCCCTGGTGGCGCAGTGGTTGAGAATCTGCCTGCCAATGCAGGGGACATGGGTTCAAGCCCTGGTCTGGGAAGATCCCACATGCCGCGGAGCAACTAGTCCCGTGAGCCACAATTACTGAGCCTGCGCGGCGTCTGGAGCCTGTACTCTGCAGCAAGAGAGGATGCAATAGTGAGAGGCCCGCGCACCGCGATGAGGAGTGGCCCCCACTTGCCACAACTAGAGAAAGCCCTCGCACAGAAATGAAGACCCAACACAGCCATAAATAAATAAATAAATATTTAAAAAAAAAAAAAAAGAATCCACCTGCCAAAGCAGGGGACTCGGGTTCGAGCCCTGGCCCAGGAAGATCCCACACGCCGCGGAGCAGCTAAGCCCGTGTGCCACAATTGAGCCTGCGCTGTAGAGCCCGCGAGCCACAACTACTGAGCCCGTGCTCCTCAACAAAAGAAGACACCGCAATGAGAAGCCTGCGTGCTGCAATGCAGTGTAGCCCTTGCTCACCACAACTAGAGAAAGCCTGCGCACAGCAACAAAGACCCAACACAGCCAAAAAAAGAAGAAAACCTGCCATCAGGCACAATTTAAATAGGTGTCTCCAAATATTCTACAGTGTAGCTTTTTACCGCTGGCAGACCTTCTTTAAATTCAGGCATTTATTAAATGTGCTATACATTTATATACATTGGCTTAGAGTTTTTATTCATAGTACTTTTATATTCGTGTAAATCTTATAAAATAAAATTTTAATCTAATTAGATGTTTAAAAATTATTCTTTCTGTATTTGAAATTATGAAATCTTAAAGCATTATAAAATGCCTCATGGAAGAAATACTATTTTTATTTTAAGGAATATTAAAGTAAAATAAAAATTTGTGACTCATAAAGACACTTTGCTTTTACACTTTCTGTTATTTTTCTTACAAATGGCACATGAATGTTTTAAAATTAATATATTGAAAAGATGATATAATTTTAATTCAAAGTTTCAAAAAGAAATGAAAGCCTAAATCCAATTTGAAAACCTAGAGTTCTCACTGGGTGTGAATGTATTTGTATGGGTGTAATGTTTGTCATCAACAGAGAAACACAACAGAGTCACTGTCAAATTGGGTAAGACAATTATTTAAAAAGCAACACAGTTATATTACTTGTGCGTATACACACACACATACATGCATACACACACAGTGGAATACCAATGGGGCACTAGTTCTTGAATGCACATTGCTTAAGGACCAGACCAGAGAGGACACCTGAATGCAAACTTAAAATCCCTGAGATGAATTGTCTCTGAAATTCTTACTGGATATGGAGAAGTTAAAATCTTGTTTAATCGAGCTTCTTTGTTTTTTTTAATTAGGAGACCCTTACAAGCAAAGCAAATGGGGATATTCTCTCCCTGAAACTTTTTGTCAATAGTCAAGTTTATAACGTAAGGGTGATTCAAGTGACAGATTCAGTGTCAAAGATGAGGGGCTTTGCAGGTCATTATTTTTTTCAACCACAAGCCACCCACACCTGCTAAAACAGAAGCTAAAGAGGCAGGTGGAGGAAAAAATGTTCTAGAGCAAGGTGTAGGTACCAGGTCTGTTAAAGGATTTACCATGCCACCTACATGCACAGAGATTTCAACAAAAGTGTCTCAATCCTTTAGGAAATTGACTCTGACATCCAATTCATTAGCTGTTTATTTTCTTCTTTGTAAAAGACATAGCAAACAAAACCAGAATATCCTCTATGGTTTTTTGGTAGCTAAAAAAAAGGGGGGATTTGTAACTTTTAATAAAAGAGGTGGAAAGTAAGCTAAGACTAGTCTATTTGTTCATTTCTGAGATATGCAACTTTTATAAAGAAAGCCAGGAGAGGGACTGAACTGACTTGTTGTGCTGTGTTCAATAGAAGCAACGAGCCACATCCATGTCAAGAGGAGAAAAGCAAAAGAAGGCTTTAGCAAACAAGCAAGTCTATGATATTTAATTTCTCTAACTATGTAATTGAATTCTGAATGCTAGGTGATTGCTTTCATATTAATTTTTTTAGTAGAGAAATTAAATATAATCCAAGAGGAAGTCATGACTGACTAGCTCAAATTCCACATTCCTCTTGTCACTTGGCTCCAAGTCTGTCCTTCAGTGGGCACTTCCTAACTGCTTGGTGTTCACTGATGATGGCATGACCAGCATTCACGACTGCATGCCATGAGCTAGCAGAGTCTCATCTCCGAGTAAATAGCTTTACTTTCAATAGCCCCAACTTGGTCAAGTAACTGATTCTGTATTCCTCTCATTTCTCTAAGGATCTCCTAGCAGAAATCCAGTTCTTTGTAGCACTACAAAAGAAGACGACTGGCTTAAATTCCACAATTCTCAGTTCAAAGTGTGGATTGAAAAAGCAGAGGCATTCTATGACTGTTAAAATGTTTTTTTCTCTCATAGACAAGGGTTGGAAAGGATTCAGGGGTAACAGACAAGCGTAAGCAGTGCACAATATTGTGAAGACAAGTGCTCCACAGTGAGACCATGAATATAAGGAGTGAAAGCTAGATCAGAGATGAGCATTGATTTAGAAAGGGAGTTCTCCCAGTGTTGGGGGAGTGATGCTTAAACTTCCAGAATTAAGTTATAAGTTTAAATGAACTAATATTGAATTTCTCTCTCACTTTGGCAAGTGGTGTGTTTAAATCAGATATGACTAGAAATAGAAAAATAAAGAAATATACTATTCCTTATCCCCAGGGTCATGGATAAATTCGTAACAGTTATTTATAATGCAGGAATTATCTTCTACTTGTTAATTATTGGAGACATACACCAAATAGCTCATGCTTCTTCTGAAATTTTGTTTTAGTCACCCCCCCCCCCAAAAAAAAAATTCAGACAAGCAGAGGTTAGGGTTAGGGTTAGGGTTAGATCACAGGTAGCCAACCTGACTGTGAGTGAAATGTTTCAGGCTGCTTTCACATTTAATAAACATGTTCTTGACTTTGCCTGCCACACTCCATCTTACTTTTTGTTTTGTAAAGCACATAAGTAAGGAATTTCTGAGTGCTACATAATCAACCAGGAAAAGACCTTCTTCCTCTAACTCAAACTGAGAATCATCTCTAAAGGAAAATTCGAGAGTTGAAGCAGGACCAGTTTTATTCCACATTCCTGACATCATTGTGCACAAATGAATTCAAATTAAATGAGTAATAGGGCATTTCTTGCAGTGTTATTTAGGGTACTAAAGTTGGAAATAATCTAAATGCCTCACAACAAGGTAACTTGTTAAGTACAGCAAGTATGTAAGAATTAATATGATTTACACATTAAACTTACGTTTTTAGAAAAACGATTTATTGACACAGAAAGTGGCATGGAAATATAACTAAACCATCCTAAAACGCATTTTAAAAGAAAATATTCCAGAATATTATTGGTGCTAATTTTGGATGATGGAATTATCTCCAAGCTTTATTTTCTCTGCTTTTCTTAACTTTTTTGATACTTTTCTAAATACTTTTATAACAAGATTTATGTGTTAAAGGCCCGTGAGCCATGGCCGCTGAGCCTGCGTGTCCGGAGCCTGTGCTCCACAACGGGAGAGGCCACAACAGTTAGAGGCCCGCGTACCGCAAAATATATATATATATATATATATATATATGTATATATATATATATCTCTCAAGTGAAATCTAGAAATCAGAAAAAGTCTGATTGCTTAAAGGGGAGTAAGAGAATAACTTTGGGACTCTATTATGTTTAGTTTAGGATCAATAAACAAAAAGAAAACAGCAGCAACAAATATCCCACTCACTTCTGATAAAGGAAAATGAAATGTCAAAGAATTTCCAAACTTGGAAACTATAAATTTCAAGTCAGTTCGTTATTACTTTTCAAAGAAAATGGTAAAGTTTTAATTCCTATTTAAATGCTTATTACAGAAAAACAGCCTATCAATATTAAAAGACAAAAGTGGGCAGAGAAAGTATTGAATCATTAAGTGCTGTAGTCACGAAAAGGAGAAAAATGCCATTTCTTTACTTAATGCTGCCTTAATTTAGAATAAGACTTTAGTTTTCCTTAGCTGTAAGGTACAAGTTTGCCAAAATAAAATATTGATTTGCTACCTATAATTTCCTCTGTGATAAAACACAAAGATAGTTATTTATGTGAAGATTAAATGATTTTTCAAAAGTGTAAATTGTGAAGATAATAAAGCTTTGCATTAAATTAGTGGTACACACTGCTATATTTAAAATGGGTAATCAACAAGGACCTGTTGTATAGCACAGGGGACTCTGCTTAATGTCATGTGGCAGCCTGGATGGGAGGGGAGTCTGGGAGAGAATGGATACATGTATATGTATGGCTGAGTCGCTTTGCTGTGCACCTGAAACTATCACAACATTGTTAATCGGCTATAATATAAAATAAAAAGTTAAAAAAAAATAAATCAGTGGTAAAGAGCTCAAAGCCCAGCTGGTGATTCAGTACTGTAATGACTTCCTGCTTTCTGCTCACCCCTTCTCTTCACTTGGAGTTGGCAGTTGAGTCCCTTTAAGGATTGAGGCTTACAGTGAAGCTTCTATGCATTTCTGGATCTTTGTCCTGCTGACACAGGTCATTCTCCTTTAGGAAGGATGAGGAGGCTGGAAAGCAGTCGGCCCAAGGGAAAGGGAGTTTTCAAACCTGAGCTGTCCAAGTGTCGGTGTGGAATAGAGTGGGCCTGCGGACTCAGGGTCTGACAGAGGCAGCAGCTGAAGAAAAGCAAATCTGCAAGCCCTTCTGTCAGATCTGTCCCAGCAGGTGTCACTCACAGGCCTTTCCATCATTGTCTGGTGAATCCTGAGCTGACCCTCCACCTAGTGAATCTTTGTTTCTGTTGCATCTTTAGGCTTTGAGAAATGACCCTGTGATTTACAGAGACTTTTGTCTTAACTCTTTATCCTCCAGTCCCTCAAGCTTCAGACTTCAGTAAGTGTTGGGAGGGGAAAGTCAGCCAGATGGTGAGGACCTTGAGCCTCCTGTCTTTCTTAGAATCCCCACAACCACCAACGGCTCTGCTGGTTCCTCAGCAGCAGCATCTGCCTGGTCCAAGCCCAGACCTCAGTCAGAATTATAGGTGGACCCAAAGAAATAGCAGCCTCTGGCTACCTCAACAGGCCTGTCATCCAATTTTTTCTGTTCGGAATGGTCAGATTGTTGAATCTCTGATAAGTTTTTGCCCTCTTAGAAGCAGCTCTCTATTAACAGTTCTCAGCTTCTTGCCCCATACAGGAAATTGCAAATGTCCGAATATTTAAAAAAGTGCACATTGAGTGTCAGTTCATTTTTCTTCAGTTCTCTTTTTCCCTGCTCTCAAATCCCAGATGCCTCTGAAATAGACTTCCCTAGGGTCCACAGGACCCGGAACTCCACCGACAGGGCTAACTGTGTATCGTGGGGCCACTGAAAAATGAAACAAGGAACACCTTGTTCAAAAACGGTTAAGCAGAGCCTAAGCCAAGTGCAGAGGCCTCCAAGGGAAGGTCCTGTGTGAGGGCGCAGGTCACACACCCTTGCCTCTGGCTTGGTCACTGGCTTCAGGAAACACTGAGAAGCAGACTAAATAAACTGACTTCACCTCTCCTTCTGCTCACTCTTTTTAAATTGTAACTCATTGTTACAATGGAAGAGGGGCAGGATATATCTCATATATTTGCAAAGAAACAATCATTTATTTTTTCTCTTTTATGGCAGTGTATACCTGTATTTCAGTTTAACTTTTTGCAAGCATGGAGCTCTTGATTAAAATGAGCAAGGATAAGTTTTTCATATCATGTTTGGAATGATTTATATCTTTTACTGCCATCTCCACCTGTTGACCAAGGAAGTATTAAAAGTGTTAGTACCCAAAGGAATGGGAATAAAATCTTCAGAATATCAGAATGTGCAGCTATGAAATTATGCGCATATGAGGGAACTTCAGAGACATCTGTATTTCATCAGATCTCTGCCTTACTCTGGAAGGATCTTCTTGGTAATTTCTGTAATTTATGGTTACAGTTGTCCACATTTTGTAGGCTGCTAATGTCAGCATTTTGACTACAGATGCCTCATGCTTTCAGCAACTCTGGCAGAGGTTTCCACTGCTCAAGCACTAAATTACACTAATATGTGAGATAATAAAATGTGCTAAATGGCACACAGCATGATATATTTGCATAATTCTTTGAAATGCTTCATGTCTCTTAAAAATCTTAATGGAAAACATCTTGTGTTTCCTTATTAGGGTTTTCTCCTTATTTGCGTTAAGCACAGGAACTGCAGCTTTCCTATAAAGATCTTCAGGACCCATTTTCAGGAAATGAGCCATTGAGGAAAACCCTGTAACAAAGACCTTGATGAGCTTCTAAAACTAAGAATAGAGAGGACCCAAGGCTTGTCTTCCTCATGTGATTCCGACACTACAGTTTAGTAGTCCCTGAATTTATGACGCTGAAATACATGAGTGAGGCTATTTTTTTTTTAATCTCTAATGCCTAAAAGGCCGTGTATGTTACCACAATGTAAAAATTAGTGGTTAACTATTTTAAGTTAAATAACTTAATAACCTTTAAATAACCCATGCCTCTCATGAAAACCTTAAACAGGGCTCGGAGAAAGCAATAACCACCTCATCTGTGGATACGGGATAAAGGCTGTTTCTTTGTAGTGCTGGGGATTGTCAAGAACAGAGTAGAGAATTGCCTTTGATTAGGTTTCTCTCTAAAGGCAGTTTTCTCTCTATCACAGAAAATTATGACATCACCTTAGGATGAACATCTCCAGTTGACCAAAACCCAATCATCTTAGCATATGAGAAAATAAGGTGTCTGTTATGCGCTGGTATAGAACTGAACGAAGGTCGGGAATTCTCTCATGTCATTTGTTAGCTTCAGTCCAGTATTTTAAAATTTCTTAGGTGGAAGGATGGGGTGATGAGTATGTATCTCCAGATACTTACACTGATACAGAAATATATTTATTTAATAAACTAAAGCAAAATTATTTTTTATGAAAACTATGGTATTCTCCCTCTACTGATCTTAGTTCATGATAAGAGGTGTACTATATAGAAATAATCAAATACAAATCATTTCTCTCCTTTGGGTAATAATTTCAACAGCAGCAGATGTAATCAGAGTAGCAGCTATTCTGCCTCATGGGAAATATTTTTTCATGGTTGCCTCAAACCTGTCGCCAATTTTAGAAATGAAGAACAGAAAATTATTACTCAGACCCCCTCAACACCGTGAACTGCTCTGAGCGTTACTTGTTGATTTAGTTGAAATCAGGTGCTTAAAATACCATTCAGTATACTAAGTGCTTAAAAATGCTAAGGTAAAGATGAACTATCTTCAGGGTTCATCAAATAAACTATAGATGGAGAGGTGCTATTGGTGAACAGAGAGCGGTTTTAAAAATATTTAACTGTTTAAGTGCTGATGATACAATGTAAATTTTTTTTTATGAAGGATATTATACATTTAGTTCATGATAGGGTTTTTGTGTTTGGTATATTTTGTGTGCTGCAGTTTGGTAATAGCTTATTTAATTGCCAAAAGGTTGTGGTGAAAACAATACAGAAAAACATTTGAACTTCGTATAGTACCCAGTATTATTGATTTGTCAGTCAACTACCATTTTAAAAATTAATCAGTTCCTTTAAATAGTTACACATTACTAAAACATATCATAAATCTTTATGGATTTAAAAAGTCGAAATTTCCCTAACATTTACACATTTACTGGAAACAAACATAATCACTTAAAAATTTTTAATTAAAATCACAATTCCAACATATATTCTCTTAACAACTTTAGCATTTTAAAAGCAGACAAATTATAAAAAGTAATTATAAAACCAATTGGAATATTTATAACAGAGGCTACAATGTTATTGATAAGCATTATTTATAAATGCCACTTACCTAAATTTGCATCTTCCTTGCCATTGTTTTTATTCCTGTCTAACTTTATCTTCCTATGGTCTTAATAATCTTACTGGAATAAAATGAAAAATAAGTGTTGTCTTAGATAAGTCAATTCTCAAGATCTGGGTTATTAATCAGTTATTTCTTTTCAAGGCCCAGGTCCTGACAAGCGTGTCAAAGTTATTTAAATCCATGTCACTGAGCATCATGCTGAACTTCTAATTTATTGTTACACCTAAATTGTGCCAAATCAATAATACTTAACATCTATGCCTTTACATTAGCTTTGGTTTTATGCAACCCATGGTTCATCCCTAAATGATATGCTTTTATCATTACCCATTTTCTTGTAATTATATTGACATGCTCTATTGCCACTAGTAAAACTATATTTAAAAAAAATTTTAATTATTACTATTAGATCTAGCTGGAGAATTTTTCCCCTAGGAGATAAAGTTATCTCTGCATTTTAAGACATTTGGCTAATTGGTTTTCTTAGAACATTGTTAAATGCTCTTTCTACTTATTTGCTATGTGTGATGACTAGTGCTAACGCTTGAACTCTCTTTGTAACTAATTAATACGTGTGTCAATCATTGTTGATCAGTCATCCTTCAGTTAGGGTGAGGGTGAGCAAACTATCCCAGGCTTGACACCTGTTTTTATAAATAAAGTTTTATTGGAACATGGCCATACCCATTCATTTAGGTATTGTTTATGGCCACTTTTGCACACGTAAACAGAGTCTCACTCATCATGTGATTATATCAAAGATTAAGTCGAAACCCATGCAGTGCCCGTTGACGGTACAGCCTGTGGGGAATTCAGTATGGAGAAAAGCAGGAGGAAGTGGTCTGTGTTTCAGATACACAGCCCCTAGATAGGTAAGATGCATATTGAAGGAAGAATTTTAATGACCCTGGATTCTTGCCTTTCCCCATACATAGAAAATCATTAAAATCATTAACCTGAGAGATCTGTTTTTTGTGATTAACAGTATTCTTTTACCATGGTGTGTGCTTGGCCACATGTATTTCCATAGCCGAAAAATTAATATATATACTGGCTCTTCCCCCTTCCTTTTTGGAACAGTACCTCAGAGCTGTCTGAGAGGCTGTCTCCTGGGCTGTAGTCCTCAGAGAGGTCCCCAAATAAAATTGAAACTCACAGCTCTTACGTTGTTGTTGTTGTTTTTCCTTCATTTGACACAGTATAGAAGTAAATCTGAGTAGTTTCAACAGAGACCTTATGGCCTACAAAAAGTAAAATTTCACCCTTTACTAAAAAATTTTGCCAAACCTTCCTTTAGGGGACAGTACTTATTTTTCTGGAACAATTTAAGTTACTCAAAAGTCCCTGTATGCCTTTTTCCTTGTTTACAGATGTAGAAATATACTGTCTTATTAGGACAGGACTTGGCTAATTATTCAGACACAATTTCCATTCTCTTCTGGGGCACAAAGCTGAACTGTATTTCTCATCTTTTTTATAGTTAGTTGTGGTCAGGTGGTTGAATTCTAGTTATTGGAATGTGAGTAAAGCTAGATTTGAACTGTGACATGAGAGAAAAAATTCTTTATTAAACTCTGAGTTCTAGGAATTTTTAAATAGTGAATAATGCATTTATAAACATATTTACAGAAGAAATAAAATTCACATTTAATGAATGCTCCAATTCATGTGTCTATTATATCTGCTCTTATATTACAACTTTCTTTGTGAACAATTTATATGAACATTTTCTTTCTTTTGAGGATCATTATGAGCTCATGCTTTTCTAAACTTTCAACTTTTCTGATTAAATTTAGTGCTTATATTAACAAAATATATCTCATTATCAAATAAAACATAATAGAACTATTACTGTTTATTATTTTAGATTCAGACTTTTACAGATTCATTAGTAGGATAGTCTTTAAATTGACACTTCTTCATACTTCCCCTAAAATTTGCAAAGTAACTTTGATGTTTTACAACAAAATGTTTCAATTCATGGTGATTTGGGGGACTTCCCTGACACTCCAGTGGTTAAGACTGTGTGCTTCTGCTGCAGGGGGCACTGGTTTAATCCCTGGTTAGGGAACTAAGATCCCACATGCTACGACCAAAAAAAAAAAAAAATTTACTAGACTCAAGGAGTCTGGGGTCCTTTTACTGGAGTATAGCATAGAATCGATATTTACGTGTTGGTGTTGCACAGAGAAGTAGCACTGGTTAAAAGTTCTCTTCTGCTGCTGACAGAGGTGGGGAAATACTGCACTTTTGAATTTCCAATTTTTTCCCCAGTTTATCATATACACCCTCATAGCTTCTCTAGTACAGAGATGCATTGGTGTTCTACCATAGTGACACTTTGACTTACAGTAATCAGTGCTACCGAGCAAGTTAAGAGACAATTGAATGATTTGTTAAATTTGTTTTCTTTCTACTTTCTGGCTGGTAATGATCTCACAACTTTGTTTGCAAAGTAATATAGCAACAGTGTCTGGTGATTTGTTGTTTTGTGAATCATAGATAGGATTTTCCAGTATTGAAAATTGTATAGGGAATTCCCTGGCGGTCCAGTGGTTAGGACTCCATGCTTTCACTGCTGAGGACCCAGTTTCCATCCCTGGTCAGGGAACTAAGATCCCGCAAGCCACGTGGGGTGCCCCCCCTCCCCCCAAAAAAAAGAAAGAAAGAAAAAAAAATTGTATAAATAGGTGCAAAGCAAAGTTTGGATGGTGTTCAACGTGAGCTCTGTACGCGAAGACGCGGTTTGTTACACACGTGACCGTGTACGTTGACTGCCCTGAGAGCAGGGCTGGGGTCCACCCCCTGATGTGTAGAGATGCGTGGTACTCTATTTCAGTTCCTCTTGTGGACAGTCTTCCTTTCTGACGACACAACTTTTGAGGACAACATATACCATGCACATAGAATCATTATTTGTGACCTCTGGCTACCAGAGATCATAAAAACTAAAGCACAGAAAAACAAACCTTCCACCACCAGATTTTGTAATGAGGATAAGGGTGACATCTGGAAATGTGGTAGCCTATGACACTTTGGTCCAAACCAGGTGCAAAACAAAATTCCTCATTTAGAACAAACAGAACATTGAGGAGTTGATTTTTAACTGAAAGTATGGAAATATGAATGTGTCCATAATTTTGGAAAAGTTTGAAATGCTAGGGTAAATAAGAAGTATAAGTGTCTACTTTCAGTAATTACAGTTCTAAAACTCAAGAAAGAATAAAAATACAATTGTTCTTTATATGTCCTGAATGTATGCAGTAGATATTGGAGAAATGAAGAATAATAAACTGTGTACTGTGTTTAACGTTACACTGTGTAGTGTATGATATAGCTTGAAATGGTGGGAAGATTCCCAAATGACAGTTTGAAGTCTAGATTAAAACTGGATAATTACCTTTGTTTCCTAAATGCATCCATTTTTAACTCTTAGACTATGAGTCATGCCTCTGTTTGATTTTCCTTGATATACATTATGTACATAATTTCAGATGTGTTTATATTCTTATTTAGAGTTTCAAAAAATCTTCATTTGAATTAGGGTTGGGATACTATAAAATTTACCCCCTTTTATTTTCCTTTTTTTCTGAAAATCATTGCTTTGAAAATATACTGCCTAGAAGAATGTTTGAGAAACTTTTTAAAAATGCTGTGGACCTGAATGGAAATCTAATTTTATTAAATTTTCAAATATTTTTCTCCCTCTCATTCTTTTTTCCCCTCTTTAATTTTTCTTTTTCCCCTAAGTTTCCCTTTGTGTTGTGTTCCCTTTCCATCTGCATGAATTACCTGTCAGTTAACAGAAACTTAACAGGTAGGGAAAACAAAAGGTTTAAAGAAGAAGGTAAAATAGAAAAAAATAGTTACATCCCAGAGTATATCTTATACTGAGATAAGCAGAAGTTCTTGAACATATCCTACTATAATAAAGTACTTGATACAGCTTCTGAGACCTAATTGTCATAAACAACTGAAATAATATTCTTAAAAAAAAATTTGCAGAGGTAAGAAAGGGAAAAATTGCTTCAGTCTCTTCTGCTCATCTTTGTGTGCACACACACACACACACACACACACACACACACAAACACACATTCCCCCTGCACCCCAACCAAAGACCACAATTTAGTAACAGCACTGTAGTGGAAAAACAATGTATATGGAAATGAGAGCCTGGCAGAGAATTGCAGTTCGGTTTTAGTCGTAGACGTGGACAACTGTGAGTCTAGTCTGTGGACTGAAACACCCATCTGCTTGGATTAACTTCATTCTGTGTGAAGAGCTTACTCCACAGGTGCAGTGATGTACCTCACGCAGTTCAGAGGCCACAGGTAACAGAGCTAGGAGGAGAAGTGTTGGTTTGACATTGCAATTCTCAACCAAAATAAAATTCCAAAAAGAGAATGGAAAATACTCCATTTCAAATACAAGCTGTAAGCATTTTCATCTTACATTTGACCAATTCACAGCAAAAGCTCTTTTTATTTTTTGCATAGATAGAAAAAATGTATCCTGAAAGCCAAAATCTTGATACCAGTTTAAGGCTTCTAAAATACATTTTAAGATATTGCTTGAGGATGACAATATTTTATTTAAATATTGTTACCTTTAAGTCTTTCCTCATAACTTAATTCCATCAACATTCATTTTATATCAACCTTCATTTTTCCCTTATTTTAAAATCAGCTAAAGTCTATTTTTGCTTTAAAATATACATTTCAAATTTAATTCCATTTAAAATACCAATTCTAGTTCTCATTTTTTCCTTAGCCAGCAAATATCCCAACCTCATAGTTCTTTGCCAAGCCTTGGCCTCAAAATGTTGTATTTAAAAAGCAAATAAAGAACACAAACTTATTCAAACTCTCGGAATGCCTGAGCCTGCAACTCTGGGAAAGTCTTTATCTAAAACCAATGAACTTTTCAGGGCTGTTGAGAAATGACCAGAGGGGCCAATTAGCTGTTGCACAATTGGAATCTTCCTGATGCTTTGTCAATAATTTATAAAATGGAGAGGGCAGAGGGGTCACTGTCACTGAGGGAGTTAAAATTAAAATGTTTCTCTTACATACTATGCTCCAGAAAGCAAGAGGGTACTTTTCTTCCAGAGGAAATCCATTTTGATGTAAAACAGACAATAAATTGTGCTTTATTGAAAGCTAACAATCCTGCAGTAGCCATAATCTGTTTTTGCATATGTCTTCCTTACCTGTCTTAGATTTCAGATCCCTGGTAGATATTGCAAATATATTGCTTTATTATTTTTTTCTCTGTGGTATTTCTACACATGCTTGGAATCCTGCTAATTCCCATTGCTTCATTTCCTGTAAAAGAAGCACAATCAATCCTTCCTTTTTTTGCTTCAGTCATTAATATGAAGAAGCTCAGTAGACTGAAATATTTCCTATTTACCTCTGGGTATCTAGTTTCAAATTCTATATTAGTCACAAAGGAAGGACTGTGGACTCCCCATTTCAGTCAAAGAGTAGGGATATCCTGAATCTGATTACTATCACTAGCTGTACAACATTCAGCTCAGTTCTCAAGCTTTGTGATCCTATGCAGAGAATTATATGGCACGTTCATTATTTAGTATGTTCATTAAAAGACACGGTCAAGTTAAAGTGGCCATCTTTAAAGAATTTAAGCTGAGACTAAATGCATGACAACAAGACGCATTTGCTTTTTGAAAGTTTTTGGATTTAGGAATTTTTGGTAGGTAACAGTTTGGAGTCATGAGAAATCCTGAGTTAACTAAAAATAGACCTTATTGAACAGGTAGAGTGGAGGCATTTAAAATGTAGAGATGAAGCTAAAAATGTAGGATTCAAGTCAGACTGATCACTCCATTTATTTAATCTTAGTCAAGAATGCTTCACTGTTCACAGTGTGTACATATATCAAATCATCACGTTGTACGCTTTAACTGTGTTATTTTATTCATCAATTATACCTCAGTAAAGCTGGAAAGGATAAAAAATAAAAGACTTTACCACAGAAAAAGTCTTCAGAAAATTCAAAGAAACATAAAATCCTTTAGGTGAAAATAAATTAAAATAAATTTACTACATTAGTATCCAGAATTTTTAAAAAGGATTTTTCTCTAGCTTTTGAACAGAATTAACATTAATGATTTCTTTCTAGCCTCTGTTTTAAGTTTGATTAAACACCCCCTTACCCCTTCCCCCCGCCCATGGGGAGGAGGGGAGATAAAGAAATGGAAGAGAAGGTAGCACATATTAAATAACAAAAGTTTATTCAGGGACAAGTTAAGGATACAGATCAATGCACTGTACCAGAGTTATCCCAGCACCCAGAAGTCATTGGGACTGTGGGGAAGTATGCTCCGGGGCTTCTATAATGCATGTTCTGGAAGGAAGTCGCTCCGTTCATTCCGTTATCCTGTATCCCTTCTATTGAACCTAGCTAACCTTAGTTCTACCCCTTTTCTTTTCTCACTTTTACCCAAATTCTTTAGGCAGTCACATCCTACCTTCTTGCTTTCAATTAGCACTTGACTCTGAAACCTTTATCTGTGACTCACACCCGTCATGGTTGACTCACTTTTTCGACATTTTCTGCATCGAATTGTGCCTCAGTATGTCCTCCCCAACCATGACCTCTGTGAAATACTTAACAGGGTCCTGCTTCAGTGATGCCTTGCTACATGACCTTGTAGGTAGGGGTGAATTCCAGCTCCCCATGTGGTTCCCACTGACACTATGGAGAGAGTGGCTTTGGTACCACTGGGCAGTGGTGACTGACTTGACTCTCCAATGGGTCTCCCCCTACACCAATCCATCAGGAGGGTAAGGATCATCTTGTTACTGCTGGGTGAGAGTAGAACTCTAGGCTCCCATGTGGTCTCCACCAGTACCACGGGGTGGGAGGCGGGAACGCTGGAACACCCCCGCACAGCCTAATGAGGGTGGAAGTCTGGGCTCTCCACTTGGCTTTTGCTGGTGGTGGTAGGTTTGGGGCCGGATGTTTGTGTTTTCCTGCTGTTTGTGTGGAATAAAGAGATATTTTCCGAAAGTTTCCGGTCTTGCTGTGTTGTCCCTTTTGTGGTCCTCTGGTTAGGCGAGCAGGTTTTTGTTGGAGCTTTTGTTGTCTGTGACCCTTGGCGTCTCCTGGCTTCTTCGGGTCCAAGTCTTGGTTGCATGAGGCAAAAAGTAAAGCCAGGAACTTACCACTGTATCATTCCCCGTGTCCCAACCTTCCTAACTGACCAGCTTTCTTCTCCCCACTTTTCAGAGGCTTCTTACCTTGTTTTATATACAATTTCCAGAGATTTTAGAGGTATTTAGCAGGAAGAAATGGGGAAAATGGATGTGTTGTGTCTTCACAGAAACAGAAGTCCTGTATTTTTTGTTTGTTTGTTGATTGTTCTTTTGTTTTTCTGTCAAGTGAGACAGGAAGGCTAGAACAGGAGGAATTCCCTTCCCCCAAATGGAATAAAGCTCTAGCAAAGTCCTTTCCTGTAGAGGGTAAGCCTTTGTTATGGGGAAGCCTGGTGCATTTTACAAGGATTTCTCTTCCCCTTCTGCCAGAGGCGAGAGGGAACCGTCCTGGCTTCTCAGGAGGACCTCATGAGGAGCTAGTCGGCAACTGTGAGGCCCAGTGAGACCTGCAGCTCCAGGAGTTTTTCACTCTCCCACGAGTCCACACATGCTCCATCTGTTCTTTAAAATGGCCTTTTCAGTCCTATAAGTTTACAGCTTCAGTGGCTTCTGCTCCAGGTAAACAGATCTCAGCTTTGACTTTTGAGTTGCTCCCGTCTCTCCAGATTTCAAGGTGGTGCTTTCCCCTGTGGCTTCTTTTCTAGTGGAGTCCAAGAAAAGTGGTTGATACTCGGTTTGTTCAACTTATTCTCTTATTATGCAGATGAGAGGGACAACTTCCAGGCTCTTTACATGTTAGAGCTAAAACTGAAAGTCCCCTGGCTCTTCCTTACCTTTCTGTCTTTATCTCATGCCACCTCCCTTCATATTGTTTGAAAGTGTAGCAAGAGATATTTTGGGGTCTTAATTGAAGCACACCTCCCAAGAGTTGCTTGTCTACCATGACTTTACCTTCTAAAACTTTTCACATTTCTAACCTAGGGAAGGAATAACAAAAAAAAAAAAAAAAAAAAAAGAGGGAGGAAAGAATAATTTAAATATCTCAACTCGAGTTATGATAGCTGTGGAACACAAAAGCAAAACCTTTGGAAGAATATGGTGTTCTCCTCACTCCCCAGTAATCCTTGTAGCCATCTCCCCAACGTCCCCTGAGTCCTTACTTTGGGGTGATGGCAGACAGGAGTGAGAGGGCAAGAGAAACTTAAACGCTAGTAGCTCCCTGAGCTTGAGTTATGTCCACTTCCTCAAAGTTGAGTCACACTCTGTGTGTGTGTGTGTCTGTGTGTGTGTGTAGGGATATGGGCAGGGTATATGGAGAAACAACAGAAACACCAGGACCATCCTCATGGGCATGCACCAGCCCAGGGTCTTGCTCTAAAAGCTTTCCACACTTATTTTAATGATTTGCTGTTGCTGTCTTGAAATTTCCAATATTTTTTTAAACAAGGAACTCTAAATTTTTATTTGCCCTGGCCTCTACAAATTATGCAGCTGGTCTTAGGAAATATAAGAGCAAGGAGCTCGATTCCTGGGATGCAAGCCCATGACATACTGAGAGTGGCAGTGCAGAGACAGCTGCAGGGAATGTCCGGGAGGAAAGGCCTACGAGAGTGTCAGGTTCTCCGTATCTGACACTGAATGGGCGGCAGACAGATGTTGACGCACAGTATAGAGGAGTATAGAAGTTACTGAACAGAGTGGGGATGAGGGAGGGGAGGGAGACAGAGGGGGTGGGGAAAGCACACAAGACTAAGAGGTTCTATGAAGAAAAGAATGAAGAATGAAGCAGCTGAGACCTACCCTGCGGACATGATCAGAATAAGGAAATTTCAAAGATGTCATCTGGAGAGATAACGAGTATCGATGTCCCTGTATGCTCACCTCTCTCAAGCCCTGATACTGTTAGCTCTTGGAATTTAGACCCAGCAAACAGAATGATGGGGGGATATACCATTAGTTGGCAAAGATTACTCAAAATTGATTGAAATTTACTTTCCATTATCTGGTAGATTTGGGATATAAAATCAAATCAAACTCAGTGTTATGGACTGTTTGTTCCCTCAAAACCAGTATGTTGAAGACCTAACCCCCAATGTGATGGTCTTTGGAGATGGGGCCTTTGGGGGGTGATTAGGGTTAGATGAGGTCATTAGGCAGGGCCCTGGGCTGACGAGACTAGTGCTTTTGTAAGAAGAGACACTGGAGAGCTTTCTCTCTCTCCCCGATGGGAGAATAGAGTGAGAAGGCCACTTTTTACAAGCTGGGAAGAGATCCCTCACCAGAGCTTTCCAGCCTCCAGAGTGTGCAAAGTAAATTTCTGTTGCTTAAGCCACTCAGTCTCTGATGTTCATTGTGGCAGCCCAAGCTGACTAAGGCACTTAGAGAAAAACAAAATCATACTTAATGCCCATTTGAATTGAAAGCCAGCTATTTGTGCCCATTATAAACTCAACTTTCAGCTCAGCAAATGGTTTGACATTTCCCAAAGGTGATGTTCTTTTCTTCACCTATGAGTCTCTGTACACAGTCTTATCACATTAGACTAAATTCTGAGTGTGCATGTGTGTATGCGCATGTGTATGTGTGGGTTTCTCTCTCATTTACCACCAGGGAGAAGGTCTTTGCTGGTGCAGCCTGAGCAACCCTTTCTGCCTCCATTTCCTGGTGGGATGCCTTTCTGAATCTCAGTTTCACAGAGTGAGACAGGTTTTGGCCCTGTAGGATATGTGAGGCATACTCAGAGTCGCTCACTCCCACAGAAATGGAATTCCAGGCCATGTCTTCCCGTTGCTAGACACACAGTGCAGTAAATCTTCACCTTCAATCTCCACTTACTGCGTTTTTCTTTTCCATTTCTAGTCTACAAAGATGCTTCCCTAATTTTGAGTGATGAATATATATATATAGATAATATGGCTTTGGTGCTTCTGGGTAGAGATAAAAACAGCAATGATGAATAAAATATAAAAATAGAAAACCAAAGGACATAGCCACACTTAAATATAAGGCAGATATCCCCACAGCAAAGAAATAGATCCAAAACACGAAAATCGGTAAAAGAGCTGAGGTTTCTGCCTTGCTGCGTCTGGGACCAGAATCAGGCAGTGGCCGGATAATTTAAAAATCTGTTCTCCCAAAGATTGCTGTTCCGTGTATGTTATTGCAATGCTTCAGTGAACTTGATGCATGTGTATAGGTGTATATGCGCAAGAGTTTCTCTAGGGAAGACAGCAGGGAAATTTCTGGGTCATTGTACAGGCACATTTTGAATTGTCAATATGTTGCCAAATTGGTTTCCAAATTGTAGCAATTTACACTCCGGCTAGCCCAATTATGAGAATTTCTCTCTTCATATCCTCCCAATATGCGTTGTTGTCCTCAGACACCCCCTCCACTGCAAGCACCATATCTAATGGAAGTTATATGGCATCTCATGGTTTTCATTTGTGTCCTTGATTACTGAGGATGAACCATGTTTTATTTTTCTAGAGGTATTTTGGGTTTCATTTTCTGTAAACCTGCCTGTTTATACCTGTTGCCCATTTTCTGATTGGTTTCTTTCATGTTTTTGTTTTTGGGGAGTTTCCCATAGTTCCTTCAACCTACACACATGCTGCGTTCCCTTCTGAGCAGGACACTAAACCTGCTTGTCAAGGTCACCTCCATATTTCCAGCCCCACGTACACTTCTTGGCCTCACCCCACTCAGGGTCTCCACATCACTCACTGACTTGGCCACTCCTTTCTCTCTTGGCTTTTGTATCTGACTTTCTTGGGGTTTTTTTAGAGATTATTATGTTTTCATTTTTTATTTGCCAGTGACAAGAACATTGCCCAGCATGTATTGGATATTTAGTAATTATATTGAAGTGTACAGTTCTAGTGAATAATTTCTAGTAGGATGGAGATGTATCTTGCTGCTCTGGTCCTTGCTCTCTCATCAACTAGCAGGGACACCTGTGTAATCTTCTAGGCTTTGATCCAATTTCAACATTCCATTACTCCTCACAAGCAGCGTTCCTCCCTTTCCTCTGAATATATTCATTAGATGTTGCAATTGGTAGCCTTTTAAAAAGAACCTTGATCCTGACACTTGGAAACATTTATTTTAACAAGCTTGTTGCAGACACTAGCAATTATGTAGATTACAAAGTAGGTGTGTGATATGCTAAAACAACATCTAGAAGAGGTCATCATGCTCACTTTCCCTAGTGGCTAATATAGCAATCGAGGCCAGTTATCCACAGGCAAATACTTACTGTATTTCCTATTGAGCTGTTTCACATTCCTGAACTAGAAAATAAAATTGAAAAAAGAAGACATTCATCAAGTAGAAAACATTTTAAAGGGCTAAACTCTTTTTATTCTAAAATGTAAAACTATTAGAAAATATGAGAAAATGTTTCCCCAAATTTATTAATTAAATGACTATGATTCACCAATATCAGAGGTCTAAAAATGACTTTAGTAGTAAGGAAACTGAAAATTCCCGATTGATCTTCCATGAGTATGAATTGTTAAAAGGTACTTTTTTGTGCTAGAAAATGAAAGTGAGAAATCTGGTTTAAAATAAACTAAATATACATGTCTATAATGATGGAAAGAAAAATCAATACTGTTTCTTTAGACTATAACTTGATTTTGTGGTGACTTAAACTAATTCTATTTTAGCCGAGAAGTCAAATAGATGATATAGAAATAAATCTGAGCCCTTTCTTTCCAATCTTCCTCTTCATAGCTCCTGTCACAGCTCACTCAGAGGAGTGTTGACTGGACAGTTTTCTTCTCTGGTGTATTGGAAATTATTACATATATTAGGGATTAAGATAAATTCTTTGGATGTGCTCCATTGTTACATTTTGAAAAAAAATTTTAAAAATAAAGCATTTAATAAAACGTTGATTTCCTTTGAGCTCTATGAAAAAAATAATTGTGTAAAGTGTGATGAAGGAACGAACGGCAGGAAAAGGGGCAGCTGTATGTAATGAGAATGGTCGGGAACTGTAACTTTCCTAGTTTATGTTTCATCCAAAAAGTGTACATTTTTTTGAGAAGTGGTGTTGACAGTGGGGGAATGAAAACCACACTAAAACTATATTTTAGTTTTTAATCATAAATGAGATGGTGAAAGAGAATGGAGAGCCAGAGGAGCCCAGCTCTGTTAAGACAGGAAACACCTTGGCTTTCTTCTTGGCCTGCCTGTCTGTGCGGCTCCCTGGACACCTTTCATGACTGAAGGAGCTACATGCAGATCATTCCTTTCTACCTGCTCCCCTCCCACACCTCCTGCAACACAACCGAAGCCATGCAAACCCAAACTCCCGACCGCTTGTTGACACGTAGGGGTGCAGGAAGAGAAAAACTTTGGATTTTAGCTGCTGAAGAGACTGGCACCTTGGAAACCTTTGCTACTCTGAAGAAACAAAAGGTCTCACTCCAGGCAAGTGGGAAGACTGAAGCTTCAGTGGATTCTAGAAGTACCTCTGGCCCATTCATCCTGTTCTATGTTTATTAGTGGCCCAGATGTCACTCTTCGAAAAGCTGTAGGTTTTGCATCTGTATCAGGGACCTTCTGCACCAAAAATGAAGGATGATATACAGGAATGTAACTTAGGTTTCAACAAATGCAGTGGAACTTTAACATTCAAATGAGGTTTTTTGTCTTTAATTACCTAGAGAGCTTTTGCAATTTTAGTAATATTGCTACTGCTTACCGTATTTCTAGAAATTTTTGCAGTGTTCCTCAAGAGAATATTCTCACACTTAAAATTTTCTCATTCTTTAGGGAATGATTTTATCTTTAAAACAGCCAAATCTAAATTTTAAGTAGCACTTTATGAATGTTTTTAAGCAATGTGATTTTTTTTCCTATTTTAAAAATTATAGTCATGTGATAATTATGTGGCTTATAAAATGACAATAAAATAATTACCACTATGATTTGATCAAGATGCAGTATTGAAACTAGTTGATAGTATCAGAAGGTAGATACACAGAGGTGGCAACATTTACTTTAAGATATATATATTATATATATGTATAATATATATATATATGAAATGCAGTAACTTCATTTTAATAATACAATTCAAAAGAAAAATCATTCATTACGTGATATTTCCTGAGGGTCCTGAGGATGATAAATAAAATGAAGACACAACATTATGTTTGCGTTTCTTTTTATTATAAATCATTTTTAAAAGCTGATGCCAAAAAAATCCATTTTGTTTGAACTCTTAGCACATTCCATTTATTCTGCATCTAAGGCTGAAAAACATCATTTTAAGAACTTTCAAAACACCTCCCAGTGAAAACTTAGAGACTAGGATTGCCATAGACTCGTCCTTTTATTCACGAAGTTCATGATGCTGGCCCTCTTGTCAAGAAGCCGTGGTGTCTGAACTGTTTTTCCGGCATCGGTGATGGATTTATTCCAGCCCCTTCACACTCTCTGTCCCGTCTCTTTATAACCTAGAGCTCACATTTGCCTGACAGCTGCCTGGACTGTGAAGAATACGTGTGGTAGTTCTGGGAAATGCACAGCAAGTTGAATTGCATAGTATCATGCAGCAGTTTGGCACTACATTTCTGTGAGAATATCTGTGATGCTTATTTGAAAACAAAACCCATCGCTCTTCAATAAGACCACATGCAGGAACTTCCTGTCCTGGGATGCTACTCTGGTGACCAAACAGGAGAGCCAGAGACGAGGACTCTATTACCCTTTAACTGCGGGGTACCCAGCTTAATCATGTAAATCATGGGTTCATAAATTCATGTACATCACATAATCATGAATTTTCTTATTACTTTATCTTTTGTAAAATGATAAGAAAATTCCTTGGGGGTGTCCATTCTTATAGTTAGCCGCTTAAAGGAGAAATTCAGTCAATATGAGAAATACATTGACAAAAGAGATTAATAAATACATTGAGAGATTAATTAATTACATTAATTAAATACATTGAGAAATAAATACATTGAGAGATTAAAGAGATTAATAAATACATTGACAAAAGAGATTATTAATAGCTAATAAGCATCTTAGCTTTATATTTACCCCATCGTGTATCATTGGGTATTTCCCCCAGTTCCTCCTTCAGATAATCTCTGATTACAATTTTGGGTTGAAGTTTTGAGTGCTTTTCCACAAAATTTAGAATTTAATGTTAAATGTCATTTTACCGTTTTAATAGATCTTCACAATTCTGTGGTGGCACAAAACTTCACCATCTGAGGAATAATCTTATGACTGCTGCACCATGAAACGGCAATTGTACAGCTGGAACCACCCCCTTCAGAGAGAAGAAAAGCATATGTCAAATTGCCTTAACTATAGATCCTTCAGGCAAAGTGCATCCTTCTTTTGGCACTGTCAAGAACTTGAATAAATCAGAGATAAGTGGGTTAAAATGTCAGTACCCTTTGGGACTGAGGAAAACCTACTACTTTCCCACAATTCAGTAAAATATTAACCATAGTACTCCCAGTTCTTTGTGTATTAATGTGGGGAAGAAAATAGTACCTTCACAGTGACTGGAAGAGATTGTCAGATTGCCAGAAGACTAGAACAATTGCCGTAAGAGATTAAGCAGGGTGATATGAATGATCTTGCTAAAAGGTTTTAAGTCTCTATTTATAGAAATAATCCTTTCCCATCTGTTTCATCAATCACTGTTTCTAAAACACCAACTGTTTGCATGGCAATTTAGATTACTACTGCTTTTGAAAATAGTTTGCTATTTTAAATCACCAAAATGTGATTTGGTGAATTTCAATAGAAAATCATTTTCTAAGATTTGTAAGTAAACCTGTTAAAACTGGGAAATTTGCTAAAGTCAGACAGCCCAGGGCTGGGTCGTTGATCACCAGTGACAGCAAATAGTGACCTCACACCAACAGAATGTAAACCTCCAAACTCATTGATAGCAGCCCTGACTTGGGGTTAGAATTCATGTTCTCTCTCTATAAACTGTTTGACTTAGACAATGAATGATGGTTAAGGTAATAGAGCAGCATAGCTCTGATGAAAATGCAGTTGGTCTCAGGTTATTTTAAGTCCAGCTTACTTTGAAGGTCAGTGTAAATGTCTTGATATACTGTAAGAGAAAAGTTATTCGAATTGCCATGTCTTTCTTATTTCAGGAAGAAAAATTCATTTACCAATGCAATTTTTCCTTCTGAGTCATTCAGTGAAAATTTTTAGCTTCCAATGTTTTTCTTTTTAATTTCACAAGATTTATATTTTAACTACCGATAGTTTCCTTTACTATTATGTATTCTGACTAATAAATTTTTAAAATGTGAGTTTAGCTACTATTCATGCAAAAATCCTTAAGAAGGTTAATTTCTTTGAATGCTTTTACTTGATGTAGTCATTTTTTTATTGTTTTGGTTACAGCATAGGTATTGCCAAATTAGTGAGTCCTCCAAAATTTTCCAAGTAAGTTGCCATTTCAAAAGGATATATTTTATTCTTTTGAGGTAATATATAATTACCTCAAAAATAGTCTCCCTTTCATTTATTCATTTTTAATTCTTCTCACAACATGTGAGCTCTTGCATGCTATTACATGATATGTCACCATAAAGATGGGAAAAGAAAGACAAGATTCATAAAAATACTAAAGGAGTAAAAATAATTATATGTACATATTCATGAAATTATATCCCTCATTTGTTGAGCAATAACGTAGAACGCTTTTCACTAATGTTAGAACGTAACACATCTGCAAGGCTGCATGTTGTAGGTTCACGTCATAGAGTCCATGCTAGGCTTTCTGCTTCCTTACAAATGAGGAAACTGAGGCCAAGAGATTAGCTTTGGGAAGGCACAAGCATATTAAGGGGCATATCCATTCAAACAGAGGCCATGGGACAGTCAGAAAAGACTAAGTATAAGCTTACAGACTAGGTGATGTAGGAGATCAGAGGAGAAGGCAGACATGATTAACATGGCTGTCAAAGGCATTATTGATGCAGGAGGTGTGATTTGGACTGTGCACCAAAGATGGATGTGCTTGGAAGATGCGAGAAGGGAGAACAGGCTGTGTCACACTCTGTCTTTCAGACACAGACCTTTTGGAGGTTAGCATATTCCTGGAAGAATGGTATTACCCTCTCTCTGAAGGCCCTGGAATGCCTCCTAATTGGGAACATGCTTTTCATCACATCTCACATGCTGACTTGCAACCCTGATAGAATAGTCATGTTTTTTAATGAGAAGGAAAGCAAAACAACTTTTTAGAGCCTCCACATTCTCTAAACAAATTGAAAGACTCAGTTACCTAAGGGGTTTTCTTAAATGCTACTGAATGTGTGTGAATAAACTCCAGATAACAAAATCTTCCAGAACAGGGTCATGTAGAACCGGCTGGAAGGTTTGATCTACCTAAGTGGTAACAACACGAGGCCATTACTGTGCTTTCTGGCTCCAGCCTCTCTCCTGAACTCTAGATACTATTGCCTACTTGATACCTCCACATGGGTAGCTACAGAGGCAGCTCAACTTGGTATGTTCAAAACCAAACTCTTGATTTTTCCCACAGACCCTGCTCCAAACGCCAGTATTCCTCATCTCCATCAGTGGCAACTCTGTTTTCATTCATTTGCTTCTTCCTAAACCCTGAAACTTCTTGACTCCCCTCTTTCTCTCATATATACATTCTTTCATTTTTTTCCCTCAAAACATATGCAGGTTATGACGGATTATCATCAGTCCTTCCAATATTATCTTTAATCAAACCATTACCTCTCACTTGTACTGTTGCAATAGCTTCCGTATGGACCTCCTTGCTTCCAGCTGCCACCCGCATTGTGTGTCCTTCGTGCAATAGCTCAGAGGGATCCTCTTAAAATAAGTGGGATTGTGTCACTTCTCTGCGCCAAACCTGTCAGTGGCTTTCCATTTTACATAACGTAAAATCCAAAGGCTTGTCAGTGTCTCTTCACGACTTGAATTCCCTGCTCCGTCTCACTCAGTGTGACCCAGACTCACTGGCTCCTTTGCTCTTCTGAGAAAACGCCTCCTTCAGCCTAGATGCACTTCCTCCGGAGACCTGCAGGGTCTGCTTCCTAGTCCCCTAGGTCTCTGCCTAAATACCACCTCATCCGAGAGTCCTTCCCTCACGGCCTGTGTTAAACAGCGCTTTCCCACAAATCATTCCCAGCAGGCCCACCAGGTATGGTGGTCCCAGCTGTGCCTGATAAATGGGCCCTGGGGCAGGAGGCAAGCCGGGGCCCAGGGCCGCGCCCACTCTGCTGACCAAGCCCTTTCCTCTCGCTCCATAAGAAGTCAACCCAGAAGAACACCTTAAAAGGTTTTTTTTTTTTTTTTTTTGCCGAAAAGGGGAACCTTTTAAAAATTTCACAGAGGCCTAGCAGTAACCGCCAATCTGAAGTTAGGTAGATGTGTAATTAGATACATACATACATAATTAGACACACATATACACATATATATGTAAATATACATATATATTGAGGTATATAAACATTTATATATGATTATATGTATTATTATATACATAGCCTCCTTCTCCAGCTTACCCACCCCCGACCAGAATGTAAGCTTAACAAGAACAGAAACTTTATTTTGTTCTCTTCAGAGTCACCCTGCTCCTGGAACAGTGCCAAACACACAGTGTGCAAAAACCAATAAGCAAATTTGTTGAATGAATTAACGGATAAGTCAATAAGTGAATTAGTTTATGTGTGTATGGGAAAGAATGTCATAAATGGGTCCGAGCATAGAAGTTCAAAAATTATTTAATATTTCTAGACGCTATTGTAAGATTTAAAACAGAATCGAAGACACAAGGAATGGAGATTCAATTTAGATGTTGAATTTCAATTTAGAAACAGTAGCACGTTAGGTATTTATTGAATGTGGTTGAAAAGAGGCTTTAGTTTTTGTAAAACTGCACATGTTCATTCAAAGTAATTGCTTATAAAATGTCCCAATAAGTTGTATAATAAAATCATTGATTTGACTTAAACGTACTTAACCAATAAATCCTGAAACAAAGGGATGTCTTTTTCATAGAGTTTTAATAAAGAGACATCATTCCTTTGTCCCAAAATGTTGTGGTCTGCAGTGAAGCAAATGACTAACTCATTTTCTTGAAAATCGGGGAGAAGTATTGTATCATGTAATCAGTCTAAAGAATGATCTTATTAAATAGCTGAACTGAAATCCAGAGAGCTCAAGTAATTTGGCAAATTGACATGAGGAGTAGGGAGTACACTCTGCTTGAAGTGGAATTTGTAACTCTCCACTGAGTTCACTGTTTTTGACCACAACATAGCATCTTCTCTTTGGTGGAACAAATGCTACCACTCACTGTTTGTACAAAATGTTCAACGTTACCTCTGGAAGCTCAGCCACATCCTTTGTCGTGTCCTTCCCACCTGTGTCATTTGGGGAAGTAGATAAACACACTATACAACCATGGGGAGAGCCTATTCCGTGACCACTCTTCCCATCCTATCTGTTTACCAGCCTGAAGCTAACAGTCAGGAAAGTGCCAAGGAAAGCTATTTATCCTCTCTATGGTTTATTCCATGGATTTTAGCATTCATAAAAAAGAAATCTAAACTGACTCTCTGTTGCCTGTTTTGTACTTTTGTGCTCTGTAAGTGAAAACTACTGTTCTTGCCTGGGTCTGCACAGACGCTCAGAATTAGTAGTCTGTATTAATGGTGTCATCTTTCAGACTGAAACAGAGCAATATATATCTGGCAGGGTTTTTCAAGAACTGTCTAACCTCTCACCAGTGAGACACACACACAGAGCGCTAAGCACTGAGTAAGCACTTGGTGAACAGGAAAGTTCAATTAACCCTCATTAGGCTTTATCATAGAAGAGCATGCTTGGCTGCAATACTCTTCCTAATCTGGTTTTAATTCCTCAGAAATCACGTACTGGCCAGTCATGAATGCTCTGAATCATGTAGTAGGAAGAAGAGCTTTTCGGATCTATAATTAAAAGGCTGTTTATACCACACATGCAATTATGTGCTCTCTATTATTAGCCCTTAAAGGTGCCTAGGCTGGGGCAGCTGCTAAATTAGTTCCATATGTGAATGGTTGTGCTACAGTATTACCTGCAGCTGCTGAGGATAGCAAAGTTTATCATTCTATTAACCCCACAATTAACCCTCATTACAGGGCCTGCTCGGTGCAGGGACACCCCCAGGATGTGTTGAGTTTGTTAACGGCCAATCCCATGACACAAGCAACCGTCCTTATCACTGCTGAGAAGGACGTGCCGACCACATATGCTTTTGGTTTAGAGCAAGGGTGGTTGCCTGATTCAGTGGCGGAGAGGGTCTTCAGCCACAGATGATGAATGGCGGAGGTGCACACACGCAGTCCGTGTCACTTCCAACTTTGCTGCTTTGCATTGCAATGTACTGACTCTCACAGCTGCAGCCGCTTACCCACGCTGCTTATCACATGCCGGGTTAGACCCCATGCTAACCCAGCCCCCAAATCATGGCCCTCGGCAGGAAGCACAGGAGATGCCCTAGATGAATTAGGTTAGCAATATAACTGGTTTTATGCTGACTTTTTACCTACTTTTGCCAAAAGCCTTCAAATACTGTCTTCATTGTTCTATGTTGGCTCTCAAGATCATAAACTGGGTCGTTTTAGGAGAAATATTTTCCTTGTTTTTAGTATTTAGTGGTGGTGTTGGCATAATCCCTGAGCACAGTGCCTCTCTTATTCTATTCGACTTGTTGTTGCTCGTTCTTGGAGAAATAGACATATGTTGACCTGACCCATCCATGCGATTAGAACATGCTATTAGTACAAAGACATTTTCTTAATTTGATGAGCAAATTTGTAAGTAAGATTAAGTGCATCCCACAGTTTGGTGTTTAAAAACTATTTTATTTTTTGTTCTTAGGAAAAAAACGTTCTCTTCAACCTCATTTTCCTGCATTGTTGGATCTGCCTCTCCTGCGTGTAGAGGAAGGGAGGGGCACATTCCTCGCCGCACCTCATCCACAGCCATCACCCAGCAAGGCTGATGGAGGCTGACAGAGTGTGATACTGGATCTCTTGACTTGCTTAGAAGTGGGCCAGTGGAGCCTGAGAGCAGATATGCCCCAGTAGGAGGAATCAGACTTGGTGGCTGGTGAGTCAGATTTTGGTTTACCACTATTCCTTTCACTTCCACCAACTTCGCTGAGAGTGGTATTCATGAGTCAGTGCAAAGTGTTCCTTCTTTATTTATCTCAGACTTCCTGGCCTCAGTCAATGAAATACAGCCGTTTTCACACTGCTGCCTTTGTTGGCCAGTGGAGTCCAGTGTCCATGATCACTTCACAGTGGTGAGTTGAGCTATGCGATCAAAGCTGACATCTCCCAAGTCATTTCCAATTAGCAGGGCTCTGTCTTAGATTGCTGAGTCTATATATGCACAGTGGAGGTGTAATGAAAAGCATACTGCATTGAGAGACAGAAAAACTGGCTCTGCTACACCCAAAACTGTGGCCTTTATCCAGTCCACTTAACCCTTCTGGACTTCAGTTTTCTCATCTGTCAAGTGAAGAAACTGGATTGGATCCTTTCCTTAGAAGAAGTAGGTAGATGATAGATAGATAGATAGATAGATAGATAGATAGATAGATATGATAGATTACAATCTGCATGGCATATACAGTGATGAGCAAAATAGAAACAGACTGTTTTTATGGGATCTCAAGTCTAAACAAACAAATACATGCATGCTTAGAGATGATTACCTACTGTGTTACCTTCAGGGTTCTCTGAGAAAGGATAGCAGAGTGAGAGGAAAGCTCTCTCTAAGGAGGCGATGGTTAGACAGAAATATGAAGAGGACAAAAGGTACAACATGTAGGAGCATATGTATGAGTTTGAGGAACGAAAAGAGACCTTTGTGTTCAGAGGTAGTAAGTGACAGAGGAGAGCAAAGCAAAACAAAACCAGACTTGCCAGCAGCAAGGAGGTGAGGATGAATCCCTGCAAAGTTTATGAGGAGCCAGATCAAACTTTCTGAAATACACGTGCAGTGCAATTCAGTGGAAGAGCCGGAAGCAGGGAATTGTGATGACCCAAACATATTTTAAAATGCTGATACCAAGTCAGAGGAGGAATTCAGAGAAGGACTCCGTTAGAAGTCAGAGGGGTAGGAAAGGAAACAGAGTCGACCAGTAGAGAGAAGATGAGTTAGTATAAATGCTTAGCCAGAAGAGCAATGCAAACTTACAGAGAGACGGACAAATCAGAGGGAAGCCATAGGAACTGTAGAGTGATATTCATTCTTTCAATAGTGAGAATAAAGGGAAGCCAGCAAAATTACAGTGTTGGGAAAATTGTGAAAATGCCAGGACCAGTTGCCCTGACGACGAGGGCCCGCACTTTGATGGTGGAGATGTAAAAAAAAAAAAGGAAGAGAAGAAAAAGAACCAAAGCCCCTGAAGAAAATAGTAATTAAGGATAGAGCTACATACACTCCGTCCAGCTTTCCCCGAGGAAAGGTGGGTGCCTCAAATAAAAGATGATATCAGGAGGGGAGGAATTGATAATTTGAACAAAAAGGTTAAATTGAGTCTGCTGGCCTCAAAGCTTCTGGTGGTACTGCAGACCTGCTTTTCTCACCCTGGTTTATTCTTAACCAATTTTAATAAATCCAGGAGTTGCATTCCCCCCTCCCTCCCCCACATCCACCCTACCCCCACCCCTAGCAAATTGCCAAAAAGACTTCAGAAATCACTCTACTGCAATGTGCAGAGGTATCACCTGGAGACCTGAAAATGTCGATTCTAGTTCTACATGTCCGAAGTGAGCCTGAGAGTCTGAGATTCTGTGTTTCTAACAAGCCCCTAGGTGACATTGATGCTGGTCCACAGACAACACTTTCGAGTAGCAGAGCTGGGGAGAGTGAGAGGATTTAAGGAGAAAGTTAAATGGCTGTGAGAGTAGTTCAGGTTAGAGATGACAGTATCGTGTTTGACTAAGGCAGTTACCAGGAAGCTGAAGAAATATAAACAGAATGGAAAATATTCTGTAGGTCAAATTAGCAAGATTGGTGACAGATTAGATGGACAGGAGCAAAATGAGGAAAAGGCCCTTATTTCTAGCTTGAGCAAGTGAGTGTGTGTATAGTTACTGGAACAGGTCAGCTTCAGTGAAGTTTAAGGTCACTGCTGGCTCTAAAATCTGGAATTCTAGGTCACAGACTTTAGGACTTTGTTTGGACTCAGTATTTTCACAGATAGCGTTACCCAGCTCTGGAAACACCATGTTATGGTCCAGTGATAAGCAGCATGGTTTTGGAGTCAAGCATGTTTGGGGTTTTGTCATAGCAGTCCCAAGTCGATAACGCTCTGAGACTCACTTTCCTCCTCCACATAATTTGAATACGTAATATCTGCATGTTAAGGTTGCTATGAGAACAAAATGAGAAAATGCAGATGAGCTCAGCCTACTGGCCAGCACATAATAAATGCTATCATCACCATCATTACATCATAATGGTAATTTTCTTGAAGAGCAAGAAAAATTTGGTTTACATTATGTGTTTTTTTAGAAATTTTAAAGTTGAATCAAAATATTTAAAACATGAAGAAATGACTATAAAATATATTTTTTTAAGTAGTTGAATAGCTGATTATCCTGGTTTTCTCTTTTAAATAACTTAATGCCTCCATTAAATGAACGAATTGAGGCTACTTATCTTTTTCCCTGTTACTTCACTACCACCTGTAAAGAGAACTGGATCAACGAAGATATTTTTCCAGGGCATGGATTTTTATCCCCTGTGTACTGTGGTGAGCCGTTCTCCCTCTCCCTAATCTCTCCTCCCTCCCTCCCTCCCTCCCTCCCTCCCTCTCCCCCTGCAAGTCTGTATGTCACTTCTGTGCAGTAAATGTTTTGTGTTCCCAGACTTGTCGCAACATCTCAGTCTCCAAAAGTTCCCAGTAAATGCTTCTAAAGGAGTGAATTGC
The DNA here is from genome assembly GCF_951394435.1 of Stenella coeruleoalba. Lineage (NCBI taxonomy): Eukaryota > Metazoa > Chordata > Mammalia > Artiodactyla > Delphinidae > Stenella > Stenella coeruleoalba. The sequence goes on along the minus strand of NC_137147.1, from coordinate 173,492,831 downwards.
TACACGGCTATTAAACGAGCCAGGATGTAGCCCCTGATCCTGCTCATCCAGGAAGAAGACTCTTTCCAGGTCTCTAGGTTCGGTTTTGTAGGTGATAAGGACACAACAGCTCCAGCAGACCTGGAGCTCAGTGGCGTAGTCCTAGAAGGTGCCTGTGGTCCAGCCGCTTGATTGAATTTAGTGAACCCTAGCATCCTAGAGATACCACACACCCAGATAAACAGCTCCTTCAATACCTGTAGCCCAGTGGAGCGAACTCAAGCCAACTTGCTAAACAGAGCTTTGCTTCTAAGGGATGTTATATGTGTTTCCATCGATGTGTTGGGTAAAGATTCTTATCGTTATAGGTGAAATCTACATTTGATTACACCTAAGATTACAGCAGTTTCCTCTTCAGGGGTGCTCTGTAGTCCTGTAAATCACTCCCTGACTCTAAAAAAACCTCAGATGGCAGCACTTACTCTCAGTATGATGTGCAAATTGGACTCTTAAAACTACTCACTGCAACCTACTGCTGGCAATCAAGGTGAACATTTTTTGACAGGTCACTAGATTTCTTTCCATTTAAGACTGTCTTGTTTATCCATTGCAGTATGAGGGTTTGAATGTCCCTGTAGTGCAAAACAATGCTTGAAACTCTCTGCCATCCAAATGGCTGTCCCTGCCCAGGTTGCTTCCTGTGGAAAAGTTCAGGGGTGGAAAGGGTAACACAAAGTGGGTGCCCATGTCCCTGGGGAACTGATGTTTACTGACTGAAAATGTTTCTTATCAATTTGCTTTCATGATGTTGCATTTTACAACCAAATTATAGTCTGACCAGTAGTTTTGGGTTGCGGCAGGATTTATCACCCCAGCTGCCACTGCTATAAATTTGCCAGTGAAGTAATTGAGTGCAAACAATATGTGTGTCTTCCAGAGAGTTTTTCTAACACATGAAGCATTTTATATTTTTAGAGTATTTATTTAACCAAAGGAAACACATGGAAAATGAGAGGAAATAGACATCAGTTTGTGTTTTTGCTCACTTCCCCACAAAACCTTTTGAATGACACTTTAAAAATATAATTTGAAAAATCTTGTAGGGAATTCCAGTTAAATATAGTAAAAAGTAGCTAGGACCCACCCTATTTTTATTTGTAAGTAGAATGCCATAAAATTAACTTCTGGTGATTTATTCTAGACAGAAATCTGTTTGAATTATACTCTTCTGTGTTTTCAGAAAGAGGAAAGAAGTTGGAACTTACTATTTCAATTTAAGTTTTTAATGAAGGCTGGTTATCACAGAAACATGCATTTTAACGAAGATTGCAGCTCATTTGGTTTTGAAGGCCTGGTGTTTCATGATAGTAATACATTATATGTAACTACCCACGTTCATGGCATAAGGAAGGCCAGTTACTGAAGTCAGAATGTGGTGGTACATTTATTTTTTTTTTAAGGTGGAAAAAATGATCAGGTTTTCTTTTCTCATTTCTGACTGCTCAGAGCCCCCTCTGAGTGCGCTTACGCTTTCTATCGTTGGAATGTTCCCCGAGTCAGAGTCAGAAAGCCGGGCTCCACTGTGAGCGGGCTGGCCTTGGCAAGGTGCCCACGCCTGTAAAGGAGGGTTTACGCTGGATGAGCCCAAGGATTCCCTCCCATAGTGACAGTCTGTATCCTGGGACTCCCCCCTTTTAAAAAAATGCCACTCCTCCCAGAGGTGGCTGGGTGCCTTCTACACATTTTCAGAGATATGAGGAGAGTCAGTGAAACTTAAATATATCAATCTTAATTCCTTGAATGAATAACTTTGGAAAATTAACACATTGAAGTTTACCTGACTTTTCTAAGTGTGCCCCACCCTTCGAGAGATGGACTTAGACACAGACACTGCAGTTAGTGAACTTCCCCACCCACTGCAGTGAGGTGGCGAAGGAAAGCGCCGGGCTTCAGTCAGGAAGAAACCCAAGGTCACGAACCCAAACAAATTTCAGCCTACAGTGTATCACCCTCCCTTTCTTCATTCTTTCCCACTTATATATGGGTAAAAATTAAGACAATTCATGTAGTAAATATTAAAATGTCAGATAATAGGATATGGACCATTTTAGCAAGGATCATGGATGGAGCCTAAAGAACATGTCACCATGTATACAATGGTATAAGTTTTTACTATTAAAAGAAAAAATAAAAGGCCAACCAGCAGTTTCAGTTTCAAGAAACCCTTAAACTACCTCGGAGAAAGCAGTAAATGTTATTTAGGGAAAAAAAAATTCAACCGAGTGGTCTCACTTACATCTCAGTTCTAATTCATCATCACATCATGTTGGCTATACCCTCAAAACATCAAGACTATTACCATTTACACCACCCCCTCTACTTCCACTCCGATCCAGCCCACCGCTACCTCCTGCCTGGATTGTGCAGGATGTGCCCCAGCATCTGCCCTGGCCCTCTGTCATCTGTTCCCAACACAGCAACAGAAGTGATGCTGTTAAAACCAGTTCATGTCATTCCTCTGTTCCAGTGGGATAAATAAAGTGTGGTACATCTAGACAATGGAATATTATTCAGAACTGAAAAGAAATGAGCTATCAACCCATAAAAAGACATGGAGGAAACTTAAATGTGTATTACTAAGTGAAAGAAGCCAGTCTGAAAAGGCTATGTACCATATGATTCCAACTGTATGACATTCTGTAAAAGGCAAAACTATGGAGACAGTAAAAAGATTAGTGGTGGCCAGGGGTTAGGGAAAAAGATGGGATGAACAGGTGGAGCACAGAGGATTTTTAGGGCAGTAAAATTATTCTGTAGGATACTGCAGTGGTGGATACATATTATTATAAATTTGTCCAAACCCATGGAATGTATAACACCAAGAGTGAACCCTAATGTAAACTATGGACTTTGGGTGATAGTGATGTGTCAGTGTAGGTTCATCAGTTGTAACAAAAATGTACCACTTTGCTGGAGGATGTTGATAATGGGGAAGGAATGCATGGGTGGAGCAAGGGTTATATGGGAGATCTCAGTAACTTCCTCTTAATTTTGCTGTGAACTTAAAACTGCTCTAAACCTAGTCTATTAAAAAAGTTCCGAAATAAGATAGTGGTGATGGTTGCCAAACACTGTAAATTTACTGAATGCCACCTAATTGTACACTTTAATATGGATAAAATGATAAATTTTATGTTACGTGTATTTTACCACAATTAGAAAAATCATTTGGGAGAAAAACAAACAAAAAACTTCCTAATGATGTTGAATAGGAAAAATCTACACTCCTCCTGTGCATTTCTCTCCCTTACTTATATTACTACCGCAGTCAAAACATTTCTGAGCCCAGATGTGTGTGGGGTTTTCCCCACCAAGCAATTCTCTGACACCAGCTGAGTGTCCGATAATTCAATTCAATTCTGACACTAATGGGTGCTAGTGCAGACTGCACAGGTTAAGGGCTCAGTCCCACAAGGTGTCCCTCCCATTTAAGATGCAAGTCGCAAGTAGCAGGTGCCCAGGCTACTCCAACTTCTGTCTGACTTGGCTACTGATCAGAGGTTCCCATGACCTCTCCCTACCTTGGATTTGATTATTTGCTAGGACAGTCACAGACTCAGAGAAATACTTGTGTCAAAAAAAGAATTGTAAACAAAGACGCACTTTTAACAAAATTTTTCAGAAAAAGAGGGATGAAAATGAAAACTTTGGAATGCAAAAGAAAGTAAAAGAATATAACACAACAGAGAGTGACATAATAAAAGGGTATTATTAGTATTGAATAACTATGTGTTAATAAACTTGATAGCCTAGATCAAGGGTTGGCAAAGTGCCAAATAGTAAATATTTTAGGCTTTGTGATTTATTTATTTTTCTTTTTTCATTTTTTACAATTCTTTAATAATGTTAAATCCATTCTTCACTCACAAACCAAACAAAATGGACAGCAGGCTGTAGTTTGATGACCTCTGGCCTAAATGGATGGGTAAATTCTTGGAACTATATGAAATGTAAAAGTGATAAAATAAAAAGGAGAACTTTAATATGTCACTAAATATTAAAGAACCCAAATTTAAAGTATTAAACAATTGCACACAAAACAATACATGTTTTATAACATATAAGCAAAGTGTACTTTGAGTACGTTCATTAATTCGTTCAACAAATATTCATTAAGACCTTATTACATGCCAGACACTGTTCAAAATTCCAAGGAGGAAAAGAGATCGAAATCCCTGGAAACTCCTTTTCTCTTTCTACTTTATTGTGCATAATTTATTCAGATATGCATAATTTTTTCACTTAGTTTTGAGTTACTAATTCTCTTTTTAACTGCATCTACTTTGCAGAGCAGTTTAAATCATCCACTGCATTTTACATTTCAATTATTACTTTTCCTTCAGTTCTAGAGGCATTTCCTTGAAACTCTTATCTGTTAGAATCCTTTGAGGACAGTGTCATTGTTCTTTAGTTTTTGAAATTATTTTCACTTATTTTTGTTTACTTTGGTCTAATGCCTGAAGATATTAACTCTTATACATAGTAGTTATTGGTATTTTTCACTTGTCTTAACCGGTTTAGATAATTCCATGATCATCGTCATTCACCTACTCATACTATGAGCTAGAATATATATATAAGAGCTAGAATAATTGTACAGTGATCCTAGGAGAGAAGGAATAAAAAAGTATAAGGTTAAAGCATCTCTTTAACTTGACAACTTGAAGTTTCTTTACTTCTGACAACCTGAAGTATGAGAAAACTATAGAAGAATGTTGTAGCTGTTTTAAAAGTCAGTCTAGAAATCAGATTTAGTCAATCTAGTTAAATAACAAAATAAATTTAATGAATTCAATGGAAAAAAATGCTGATGACTTGCACGAATTCAAAAACATATGTAATAAAGCTTCTTGACATTGGGTTTGGCAATGATTTCTTAGATATGACACCAAAGGCTCAGGCAGTAAAAGACAAAATAGACAAATTGCACTTCATGGAAATTTTTTTTAAATTGTGCATCAAAAGACACTATGAAGAGAGTAAAAAGGCAACCCATGGAATGGGGAACGTATTTGCAAATCATGTATCTGATAAGGGATTAATATCCAGAATGCATAGAGAACTTTTAACAAAATAAAAAACAACCTGATTCAAAAATAGGCAAAAGACAAATAGACATTCCTCCGAAGAAGATGTAAAAATGACCAATTAGCACATGGAAAGATGTTCAACATCACTAACCTTTAGGAAAATGCATATCAAAACTATAATGAGATACTACCTCACACCAATTAGGATGGCTACTATCAAAAAAAAAAAAAGAAAAGAACAAGTGTTGATGAGGATGTGAAGAAATTGAATCCTTTGCAATGTTGGTGGGAATGTAAAATGGTACAGCCACTGTGAAAAACAGTATGGTGGGTCTTCAAAAAATTAAAAATAGAATTACCATATGATTCAGCAATTGTACTTCTGGACATATACTCAAATGATTGAAAGCAGCGTCTCAAAGAGATATTTGTACATGCAGCATCATTCAAAATAGCTAAACTATGGTAGCAACTCAGATGTCCATCTATGAATGAATGGATAAGCAAAATGTGATAAATACAACTACATAAACTGGAATGTTATTCTGCCTTAAAAAGGAAAGAAATTCTGACATATGCCACAATATTGGATGAATCTTGAGGTCTTATGCTAAGTGAAATTTGCTAGTCACAGAAAGACAATGTGTATGATTTCACTTATATGAGGTATTTAGAGTAGTTAAAATGATAGAGATAGAAAGTGGAATGGTGGTTGCCAGGAGCTAAGAGAAGGGGGAATAGGGAATTATTTTTTAATGGGTATAGAGTTCCAATTTTGCAAAATGAAGAGTTCTGGAGACTGGTTGCACAACAGTACAAATATACTTAATATGACTGAAGTGTACACTTAAAAAATGCTTGAGATAGTAAATTTTATGTGTATTTTACCACAATAAAAAATATGTACTGAATCTTCTAATTTTAAATGGTAAAAATTAGAATTTTTAGTTTTATTATTTAAAAATAAGTACATGCAATCCTAATCTATGCAAAAGTAATTATTATTAATTGCTTTTAAGGACACAAACATCAAAGAACATATACAGTTGAATAAACATGTTTCTGTATGGAATTACCTTGGAAAGACATATTTTATCAAAGTGATGTTTATTTTTCACAAAATTTTCTAGAAATAATTCTTTGAAAGATTCAGAACTCCATCAAGAATTATTTGCAACAACCTTAATTAATACATACCTGCACGTTTTGAAGATAGATTTTAATTCTTGGAAAATGAAGTCATTCCTAAGTGAATATGTGAATAAGAAAGTTATCAAGTTGAAAAATCACTATTTGGGGTGCAAAAAGTTTAATTTAAAAGTGATTTTCTAATAAGGTTGTAAATTAGGATTGGGATTGGTAAAATTATTTTTTCAATTTCCTTTCCCTCACAATAATGGCATAGTTCTTAAGAAACGTTATTTGAATGTCAACTTAGTTAGGTGTATTTATCCTTTTTTAATGCCCGAATTTAAATTTTGATTGTTTATGAGTCATATTTTACACTAACGATGTTGTTTTATTTTATTATTTATATTTTTAAATCATATAATTAAAATTATAAATTTGACTTTTAGCTAATATTCCTTTGAATTGGCACGTCAGTAGAGTACAGAGAGAAAAACTGAATTTTTTCTAAATTTTTTTCTTCATTCTCCTATTTTCTGTGTCATCATCATTGTGAGTCCTTAAGGATTTCATTGCATACCAATGTCAGCTTTCTTTTATGCATACTTTTACAAGAATCTCTTTTATTTGTGTTTCAATATTTTATTATGCTTTCAGTATTCACATCTATCATTTATTAGAATATATTCATTCTTCTAAAAATATAAGATGAATTTTGCCAACCCATTATATTAAGAAAACCTCTTACTATGGTTTGTAGAAAGTTATCTTAATATCACACAAATTAAATACGTATGTATTTGATTACATAACTACATGCACTCTGCACTCAAAATAGTGTTAAATGCTAATATATTGAAAATACACAAGAAAACAAGTTAAAATATACATTCACCTAAATGAATCTGCTAAAGGAGAAGCAGGCTGGAATACTTGAGCTTGATTAAGGGACATGAAAGTGAAAATACTACATAGATTACAGTCTCAAGGAGGATTGAGAAGCTAAGGCTAGAAGAGGTTACCCCTCCCCCACCCCGCCATCACCAGAAGGACATGAAGCAGGATATGTCCTTACAGTACTACTGACTCTAGGCAAATCCTTACCCTGTAACACCTGATGCAACACAGTTGTCAAAAGAACGGGTGCTCAAATTGTGTTGCTTTCTTAATTTTCAAACACTATTTATTCAACTACCAATTCTATTATCAATTTATAATTAGTTATAATACTTGCGTGTATTTATATCCACAATGTTCATTCTTGTTAGAAGAGAAAGGGCAGTTTTAAGCAAATGTTATGCTTTATAATCTTTCTCTGTGATCCTTCTATTCATAAGTAGTATATTCAATCTCACAGATAAATTATGACAGTCATTTTACAACAGAGCTGATCTCTTTTCTTCTTTTACTTCAGTTGCTGCTGTCATAACCTTTATATATTATTTTCAATGCTTAAGTTTCTGGGTATGTCTATGGTATTTCTCAAAGTTATCTCTAGGCTGGCTCTGTGAAGTAATAATTAATAATTCCTTTGTATCATTCAACAAATATTCTATCGAGCACACTTCCCACGCCAGGCTTTGCTGTTTATACGAGGGACTTGAAGGCAGCCGCAATTCTAGGAAAAGTTGCTGCACACGATCCTTATGGCAGGGCAGCTCAAAGACTACAGGTTTAGAGAATGCCCCTACTCTTGGGGAGCTTAGAATATCCTCTAGGGTCACTATTCCACTTCATTTGTTATCTGTGAAGGAAAAGTTCACCAAAATTTACCACTAAAATTCTACTAGCGATGAAAAATATCTTTAAACCAAATCAGTTGTCTTTGTTTTGATTGCTTGAGTATAATAATTGTTCCCCACGCTGTCTCTGCCTTTGCAGTCATAGAGCACATCTCTCCGTGCTAAGCCTTGACCTTAACACATGGGAAGTGTGAAATCTAGCTGATCAGCACAATTATGGGTGGCTAATTATTAAGTCTAATAATGTGTATATGTTTTTGAAAGTCTTATTTGTGTGAAATATGTTATCTCATAACAGAATATGATTGGGGCAATGAAGAGTGGATATAATTAAAAGGTATATGTATGTCAGACAAATCTTTGATTTGAGCTTAATCCTTGAAAGAGATCTTCCTGGCCTGACTGTGGCTGTTTTTATTTAGTGTTGCTTGATGTAGGTGGAGTGTTTTATTATATGTTCTGCCTTTGGAACGAAGGAAAACAAAGGAGGGAATTCCTAGAATCTCAGAAATCAAACCTGAAAACAACCAACTATTCATTTTCCATCCCTTGTTAGTACAGATGTTAACTTTATTCAGTGTTAATATTCAGTGTTTATTCAACTTCATAATAAAGTTAATATTAACTTTATTAACTTTATTCAATTTCCGTGTCTTATAGAACAGTTTAAAATAGCATAAATTAGAAAATAGCTCTGATTGGAAACATTTGCTTTTACCTCCTATTTCATACTTGTCTCTGTAAAGCTTTCCTTGATGTTAAATATTCCTTTCCCATTTCCTGTAATTTTACTTTTTTTTTTTAATCAATTTTTAAAAAATTTATTTATTTTTGGCTGCAGTGGATCTTCGTTGCTGCGCACGGCCTTTCTCTAGTTGTGGTGAGCAGGGGCTACTCTTCATTGCGGTGCGTGGGCTTCTCATTGCGGTGGCTTCTCTTGTTTCGGAGCACGGGCTCTAGGCGCACGGGCATCTGTAGTTGTGGTGCGTGGGCTTCTGTTGTTGTGGCACGCAGGCTTCAGTAGTTGTGGCTCGCAGGCTCTAGAGCGCAGGCTCAGTAGTTGTGGCTCACGGGCTTAGTCGCTCCAAAGCATGTGGGATCTTCCCGGACCAGGGCTCAAACCTGTGTCCCCTGCATTGGCAGGCAGATTCTTAACCACTGTGCCACCAGGGAAGTGCGTGTAACTTTACTTTTTAGAAAAGTATGCACGCTACATAATTTCCCTTTCTAATTTATAATGAAAAGGTTTTTTTTCATTTAATCCAGAGACGGCATCAGTTATTTTGAATTTTTTCTACGAAGTTCTACTAAGTAGTTTTCACTCAATATAGATCTAATTTTACATAATAAAAACACCAATATGCAAATCAATATATTAATTCACATATTAAACCTACAATGGAAGTCTTCTGTATTTTCTGCTAAGGACTGAGAATATGAAGAGTAATAAGAGTAATAAGACATAGACACTTTCCTTAAGAACTTTCAGTTTGGAGAGAGAGAGGCCATTAAAATACATACATGTAATAATGTGTTATAAATTCTGGCAACTCTCAAACTTCTATCCTGAACTTACATATTCAACTACATATCAAGTATTTCTACCTGCAGGTCCTTTAATTCCTCACCCCCAGCCAAGCAGTCACTGAAGCTAGAAACCTCAGTTTCCTCCTTCCTCTTCTCTTCTGTGCTTCTTCCAACCCAGCTAAACAGTCATTAAGTCCTACTGATTATATCTACTAAAAAGTTTTTAATCTGTCCCCTCTTCTCCATCCTCGCAACTTTCTAGGTGATCTCCCTATAACCCATCTTGACCCACTGCAATGCAGCCACCACACAGCTACCATTTTAAATAGAATACTGTTTCAGAAGTGTCAGTGGCTCTTGTAACCTATAGGATAAAGTCCTGAATCTTTATGAAAGGAAAAATTGTTCTCCACGATCTGTTCTAAGCATTATCTCCAGCCTCATTGGTAGATACTCCTGACATAAGATTTCAGCAGTACCAAAATGCATGTAGTTTCCTGAACACCTCATGCATTCTTGCCTCCCTTTGTGTCTTAGAGGATGTGTGTGTCCTTTTCCACCGGATGGTTAGTTCTTATTCAAGTTGAGAGATTGGCTTCAGTCAGCACTTCTTCCGAGAAGTCTTCCTGACCAGTCATGCTGACCTCCTGCATTGTTGTATTAATGTCCTAGGGTTACTGTAACAGATTACCACAGCCTGGTGGTTTTAAAATAATCTGAATTTATTCTTTTGACAGTTCTGGAGACCAGTCACATTTTTCACCATTTAAGTTAATAATTAAAGATTGCAAGGATTAGGAAGTGAATGCACCTTTTTTTTTTTTTTTGCGGTACGCGGGCCTCTCACTGTTGTGCCCTCTCCCATTGCGGAGCACAGGCTCCAGACGCGCAGGCTCAGCGGCCATGGCTGCTACGTGGCATGTGGGATCTTCCCAGATCAGGGCACGAACCCGTGTCCCCTGCATCGGCAGGCGGACTCTCAACCACTGCGCCACCAGGGAAGCCAGTGGAAGTGAATGCTCCTTTGAAGGACCCTTTTCCCACCTATCACGATTGTTGCCTCGCCTACTGTACTGTGTCTCATTCTCTCTGTGTTACTGAAAGCAAGTTTGTGTACCGACGCACAGTGAGGCCAAACAAACTGAAACGTCGGAGTTTGGAGTAGAGAAAGGTTTATAGCAGGGCCATGCAGGGAGAATAGGTGGCTTGTGCCCCCAAACCCCGAACTTCCTGAAGAGTTTCAGCAAAGCACTTTTAAAGGCAAGGTGAGGGAGGGGTGTGGTTAGCTGTTGCAAACTTCTCCCTGTAGGAATCCTTTGCTCTTGCAGCTGTCCACTTAGGTGAGGTCATGATGTTCCTGTAAACCTCCCGCAAGACAAATGTTAATCTCTGTTCTGCAACTTTTTAACTCTGTATGAATGGGAAAGTGTTACACCCTTAAAGGTCAGAGCCTTAGAAGTAGACTATCTTGTACATTTCAGGCTATAGGCAACATTGAAGCAAAGGCAATAGAATACAAAGGTTAAAGTAAAAGAAACAGATCTAGTACCAAGTCAGATTTGTTCTTCCCTATTACATTCGTGTTCTCAGTGCCAAGCACATACTAGTTTGTGGAAAGAATAAATGTCAATATGTCTACTAGAAGTCTCCTTAGGATACCGTGAGTAAGGAAGGGAGCAGACTTCTTGGGCAATATGACATCTAAGCTGAGTCTTGAATTCCAGTTTGAGTCAGGAAGGTGGGGGGCATGATGGTGTGGGAGCCATGATAACATGGGGTGGAGATAAAACAGACCAAAGAGAAGATAAAAGAGGTATTAAGCTGAGGACAGTCCTGACCAGTCTTTACTTTGGACGTAGTGCTCTGGCTGCAGTGGGTCTGTTGGAGGAGTGTGAGGTGGAGTGGTGGGCAGGACATGATGAGGGTGAAACCAAGTCGGTAGGATATTAAGGAGATGGGGTTCAAAGAACATGGTCGCAGCGTGGTTTTCCCTGAGAAGGGGTATCTGAGAAGAGGAAGCGTTATGAGAACAATAAAAACAACTAACAGTGAGTGTTTACTCTATTCAGGTGGTGTTCCAAGTTTTACATTTGAAGCTATCCATTTTAACCATGAGACAACTGCACGAAGTAGGTTTATCGTCTGTATTAGGTTGAATAATGGCCCCAAACTTACATAATAAACTCAGCTGTATAATCATCATAAAGAGTATGCTGGCCTCAGAACTCTGGCCCCCACAAGGTACCTTGCCTTAATCTCTTGAACCGATAAATGTGACCTTATTTAGAAAAAGATTCTTTGGAGAAGTGGTTAATTTAGGACTTTGAGATGGGGAGATCATCCGAATGCCGTGGCACGTGTCCTTGTCCTACAGAAGCAGAGGATATTGACACAGACAGAAAAAGGAGGCAGTGGGACCACAGAGGCAGAGATTGGAGTGATGGGCTCACTAGTCAAGGAATGCCAGCAGCCAGCAGAAGCTGCAAGAAGCAGTGGACGGATTCTCCTCTCGAGGCTCTGGAGGGAGTGAAGCCATGTTTACATCTTGATTTTGTTCCAGTGATACTGACTTTAGTCTTCTGGCCTCCAGATCTGTGAGAAAATAAATTTCTGTTATTTAAAGGTACCAAGTTTGTAATAATTTGTTACACCAGCCACAACAAAGTAATACATGGTGTGTCTTCATAATAAAAAGAAAACACTGATATTAAGTGACCTTTGAAGGTCACATACCTAGTGAGCAGCAATGCCAGGACTTCAACACAGTCCGTCTTCTTCTAGAACCCATAGCATTAAGCTGTTAGTTTGGTGGTGTTAAGTCTGAGGTATTTATGAAGTATCAAGTTGGAGAGATGGTTGGATTATACAACTGTGGAGTTGGGAGAACAACTGACAGGATGTTGATGCCATCAGGGCTTAGATAACTATTAGAGTTATGGAAATTGATCAGATCACTCTGAAGGTCTTGATGAAAAAGATCAGAGAACAGAATGTGGATGTAAACACCTAGCTATTCAACAACAGAATCTGAAAAGAAAGGGTAAGAGAGAAGGAGGAGCTAAGAAGGGGAAGCTCCAAAAAAGATAATTAAGAAGAAGGAGAGGGCTTCCCTGGTGGCGCAGTGGTTGAGAGTTCGCCTGCCGATGCAGGGGACACGGGTTCGTGCCCCGGTCCGGGAAGATCCCACATGCTGCGGAGCGGCTGGGCCCGTGAGCCATGGCCACTGAGCCTGCGCGTCGGAGCCTGTGCTCCGCAATGGGAGAGGCCACAACAGTGAGAGGCCCGCGTACTGCAAAGTAAAAAAAAAAAACAGAGAACAAGAAGAAGAAAGATGAGGAGGAGGAAGAAAAGGAGGAGGAGGAGAACGGGCGAGAAAGAGGAGGAAAGGAAGGAAAGAAGGAAGGAAGGCAGATGTAGCTTTTACTCTGTAAAAAACTCTTTTGCTGTATATTGTAATTTGTGCAATTTTCTATATATGAGTTATAATTTAGTAAATATTTACTTTAAAAATGGTACAAGAAACTTAAGGAAGATAAGAACTGAAAAGAGTTCATTACTAGTGACCCTAACCAGACAGCTTAAAATCCTATATGTTCTGGGATAAAGACAAGTAAAGGGGAAGTGACAAGGACACGTGTAGATAATTCTTTCAGGGACATTTTTATTGACTATTCAGATGGAGCCTGTAAAAAGGAAGAACTTAAATTGTATGGGTGAAAGAGTGCTAGTGGATCAAAGTCCTTGAGAAGAACTGGATCAAATCAATAGCAAAGATTGAGGGGCTTGCCTTAAGAGAAGGGCCTCGGCCTCTCCTGAGATGCAGGCAGGGAGAGTCGGAGATGAATGTCGGGGTGTGGGCCAGGACACGAAGGGGGCTGATTCTGTCAGGCTGATTTGTCTCCTTATTGGCTAACTGCTGATCAAATATCTTCCTTTCCATTCCACTCTATTATTGGCACTACAGTTACCACGTGAAGAATTATCTCCATGATTTTCAGGCTCTTCCTCTGAACATTTTTAAGACTGGGCCTGGGACCAGCATGCAGTGTTCCGTGTGAGTTCAGTCTTCTTGCAATGTGCCATTAAACCAATTGGTATGAAGAATGATTTCAGTGAAAATCATTGCTATTCACTAGGAATCAGTGATCTCTTTTTTTTTTTCAGTCACAGCAAATTCTACTATGTCATTCATTGAACTTTCCTATATGTTTTTAATTTTACTGTCTACTTAGTGTCACGTGAAATAAAGCACTATGTATCAGATATGTACAACAGAGAGTAAGATCAAAGGGAGATGAGGTGAGGAGGAGATTTGGTGAGCCAGGATGGTCCTAGTGACTTTATGAAGGAGGTATTTTGAATGGAAGGAAGCTAAACATTTAGAAGAAGGGATGACTGTTCCCTATGGATCAATGAATAGATAAAAGTTGCTTAAACATAATGTAGATATTAGATGTCCCAGACATCCTAAGTGTTTTCTGTAAACAGAATTCAAAACGAACAAATAAATAAAAACAACAGATCTCTGATTCGCAAAGCTATGGAGGCATAGGACACATTAAAGAAGAGTATGCTTTGAATTCCTGGGGGAAAAGTGCTTTGTAAACATCCAAGATTATATTTCATTTATATGTCTATTTTTCTCATTAAATGAATGCCTTCCCCTTTATGCAAGAGCTTATTATTTTTTTACAGGCCGAGTTTTGTTTTTTTTTTAATCACCCACCTTGTGTGCAGTTCAGGATTCCATTGTTCTCAAAATGTTCACAAATATCCTGTTAATATGTGTTCTGTTATTTCAAAAAGTATTACTGTCTGATTTGTAAGACAGTAATTTGCAAGTTCACTGTTTATTCCTGTTTTAAAGCTTAATAAAAGACTTTATTGTTGTTCTAGCTTCCTTTGCCTCTACTATGTCAATGTGTGTTTCAAAATAGAGGTAGGTGGCAAATCAGTTTGTTGCTTTGTGTCTACCTGCGCTGTTAGTATTTTAAAGCCTCCATGCTGTCAGTAGATCTTCTTGTGCTGATGTATCCTCTTTAATTTTCATCTTTAAATAATATTTTAAGTATGATTTTATGGAATTAGTCCCCATAATTACTTGGCTTTGAAACAGCGAGTTTTCTCATCATATTGTACCCAAACACTATTATTTGTTTAAAAATATTTAAATTATACTTTCTCATTTTTAGGATATACATGATTCTTGATTGGTAGGAGTCTAGGGGGGCTTTCAGTGGTGCAAACACATACACAGAAGTTAATTGTTTTACTTCTATGGGATATAGAAAGGAAAGGAGGAGGGTTATTTGATACATTTAATCTATGTATAGAAAAATCCACCACACCTCTTACTTTCTTTGTCTTTTCTTTTTCTTTCTCCTTCCTTTCTTCCCCTCCCTCCCTCCCTTCCTTTCTTTTTCTTCCTTTCTTTCATTTTATTTTTACAATGGGAATTTATCTTTACCATCCAGTTGCTGAAACTGATCTTAAAGAATCCAGCAACCATAACTCTACCAAAGGAAAAAAAAGTATGGGGTTACTGTATAACATCATCAAGATCTCAGGAAAACGAATGAAAAATATAAAAGAGAAAAGCAAATTTATAATGAACATGGACATAGTTACTGTCTTAATAACACATGAGCAGTAATTAAACCACAGAGCTGGTGCTTTCAATGCTTGCAGTGATTCAGTAGAGGGGAATAAACACATATTCAGAAGTAGAGCTGGGAGCTAGAAATGTTAATATTATGGCAGCCCAGGCTAAAAGGAGCGAAGTCCTGGAAATTCAAAGTGGGGACACATCAAGGTCTCAAGAACAACGAGAGTATATTGATATACTTATGTGAATTACTGGAAGAAATAATCACAGTTCACACTGCATTTTTAGCCTTTTTAAGCAACATAAACGTGCGCGTGTGTGTATGTGTGTGTGTGCACTTTGTGTGTGTGTGTGTGTGTGTGTGTGTGTGTGTATTTAAATCCAGCATTTAAGGTTGAGTTGTTTAAAACACAGAGGGAGGTGGAGATAACCTTTTAAAACCCCTCAGTGTCCTTTCCGTTCCCAGCACAGGGTCCTGTTTGCTCTGTCTGTCATGATGAGGGAGTAGAGTGAGGACAAAGAAAGGTCAGAGGCTTGAGAACTGCAGAAAAAGAAGAAAAATGGCTTATCAAATACAAACAAATCCCCCAAATATATATCATCTTTTCTGTGTTAGCTGCTAGTTAGTGATTGCTCAGGAACAGATCCAAAACATACAGCGTATTTATTTTGAATTTTTCTTCAGTGATAAACAGAATATTACCTGTAGCTGAAAAATTCTTACTGTTTGTCAAAAGTAACGAACGATTTAAGGAAAGGGAGGAGTTGAAGAATATCATGGCTTTACCCTGGAAACAACATTTTAAAAGAATATATTATCTTCTCTGCATATTTGCTGATTTTCGTTTCTATCCTATCCTATGTCTTATTTATAAGTCCTGTCAAATGAGAGTCAATTTAGCTATCAAGTTAAATTTAAAAAAACTTCAAGTTCTTCTAGAAAATAACATTATGTTTAAAATAAGCTAATGAAATTTTTCTAAAATTAATTATTGAAGAAGGTGGTAGGGAGGGGAGATAAAATGATCCGAGCCACGGGCGGACAGAAGGAAAACCCAGAGTTTTTCAAGCAAGAATCCAGGGAGTTGGACTTCCCTGGCGGTCCAGTGGCAAAGAATCTGCGCTTCCACAACAGGGGGCGTGGGTTTGCTCACTGGTCAGGGAAGATCCCAAATGCTGCATGGTGCAGCCAAAAAAAAAAAAAAGAATCCAGGGAGTTAAAACCATGAGTAACTGAGAACAAGAATAATGGAAGGTGCCAGTTACTGAGACCAGAGACTCTGGTTGAACTGTACTTCTTCTCCTAAGAAGACAATAGTGATCATGACTCCAGCTTCAGTCGAGTCATGTAATAAAGAATCAGCAGATCAGGCCTTACTTCATCTCACCCTGCAGTTGTGAGAATGTCTAGCTGTTTTTAACCTGAGACATACTTATAGGAGTTAAATTTTTAAAAATGAAAATCAATACCATTGTATTTTCTAATTCAACATTTGCCTGACAGCTATTTAAAGAACAAGTAAAAATACTCTGAAAAGATTTTTTTAATTAACCAGTAAAATTTGTTTAGCTCAAAGGTGATATCCATGGTCGGGGATGAGGAAGGAAATCCGATTTTAAGCTTTACATTTTATCTGTCTCCTACCTATATGTATATCTATATGTATACATTATATATTTTACTCATTACTAGCTTTATGATATTAGGTATTGTTTCTTTTGAAAGGATCAAAAAGATACTTTAGGTTCTGAATATTTTCTTGTGAATAACTAAATAACATAGTTAATTTTATTCCTAAATGTGATTTTACAATCCTTTCATAGTTTGAATTTTCTTTTTTAATGGCATATAGTGTGAAGAAAAAAGATAGAGTTGTGTTACCATTTTCATTTCTCCAGTATTGTTCTGGAAGAAAGGTGAACCTCTCTTCAACCAGTGTCTTAACATCTGTTGAAGGAGCTGGTGCTGCCTTATCTCAAAGTACGTGGATATGAAGGAAAGCACTTTGACTAGCAGAGGTAGAAGCCAACTAGATCTGAGATATTTTTAGCTTTTCATGAGAGTGGAGAGAGACTAGGAGCGAAGTAACAGAGATTGATGTCTTAAAGAGAGAAGGTGAGAGGGTCATTCTTGAGCAGCAGTACCCAAGGATAGAGAGCTGGGCCTAGCACGCACCACACCTGCTCGTCAGTAAGACAAAAGCAAGGACGGTGCCCCTATGGACGAAGGCTGTATCACTCTTATTCTTTCCCTGGTACCACTTAAACTCAGAATTCAGATATGATTCTATACAAGGGATAAGAAGAGAACTAAAATGACTGACATTGAATTTTACAACATTCTGTGTAGGTTAAGTCCTAGAGGAAGTTATATTTAATTCATAGTTCTATAGAAATGAGACTTCTTTCAATGCACATTGCTCTGACCAAATTTTATAGACGCTGAACGTACAACAATGGATATAGCACTGCGTAGACTACTTGGCTAAACATCCTTTTTCTGTATTTTGAGACATATAATTAATACTTAAATAAATAAATATAATTTCCCCCCCTGGGTTAAATAGTTCTTACATAGGACATATAAAACTTAACTGTAACAGGACAGATTTGATAAATTGGAATACATTAAATTGAGAAATTTTGTTCATCCCAGGCACTATTAGGATAATGAAAATTCAAGCAAGAGAATGTAAGAAGATGTTTTATATCTATAAATTGAATAGCTAAAGGAGTCAAGAAAAGATAAACTATCAAAATATGAGCCCCAAATTTGAAGACTTCACAAATGGGATAATCAAAGAGTCAGCATACGTATGAAAAGATGCTCAATTTTATTAGCTACCAGAAAAATGACAATTCAAATATGACGTTTCTATATTCTTATCAGAATGGCAAACATTTTTTTTAGAAAACATATACTATGTTGGTTTGGAGGTAGAACAACTGAAATTCACATGCACTGTATGCAGGAGGACAAATTTGAAAAATAACTGGAAATATTTACTAAACAAGTCCTATGACTCAGCAGTTCCATTGCCCAAGAGAAATGTGGACATATTTTGGCCATAAATATGCTAAAATAATCACCAAATAACTATCAGTGTCAACCCCAAACCAGAAACTACCCAAATGTTTGTGAACAGGACAATAGATAAACTATGCTACGGTCACACAGAATGCTGTACAGTCATGAATAAACTAGAACTGTTCACAGCAACATGGATGCATTTCACAAAGAAAATGTTGAGTGGAAGAAGCCAGGTATGAAGGAATACTACTGCAAGATCCCACTTTTTAGAAAGTGAAAAATAAAACTAACCTGTGGTATTAGAAATTAGAAAAGAGCTTTGGAGTGAGGCAGGGACTGAAGCCGGGAAGGAGGGTGAGGGGGCTTAATGCTGTTTCTTGACCTGTGCTGCTTGCACAGGTGTGTCACTTTGTGAAAATTCTTTGAACTCTGCACTTGTAATCTTTGCACCTTATATTTGGTTTTGCTTTACTTAAAAATGTTTACTTAAAAATATTATCATTTTAAAAAGTTGTTTATGCTTTCAGCTATCAGCCAAGTTCTAATCTGCAGATCCATCAAAGGAGATTCATTTTTAAAAAAAAAAAAACTTGATATTTGTAAATTTTTACTGAAAATATATTCTTTTATTTCCATTTTGCATACCCTGAGGTACTTTTTCCCATCAGTAAATTTTAGTATACTCTACTTCAGGAATATACCCTTAGTTAACAATGGAAACAATTAACTACTACTTTCCAATAAACTGTGTAGCTGATCACCCCAAAAGTACTTCTCTCAAAGAATGAGACATGGGGAGTAGGAGAGAGACAGAGAGAGGGAGAGAGCCCAGCCCCTATCATGCATTCCCCTCTGTAGTATTCAAATCAAACTGATTTGATCTGCTCTGAGCTTTATTAAATCAAATGCAGCTGAGTAGACTCAAAGGTAAATGTGGGAGGAGATAAAGTATTATAATGTCCCCCATTTCAAGCACAGTAAATAATTTCAAATCTGCCACCTGTACAGAACACTTTTCTACATTTCAGTTTTTCAAATTGTGGAAGATGAACAGATTCTAGATAGAAAAGCTATCAGCAGGCAGCAAAACCACTGCTTCTTGGAGAGGAAGGAAAAACATTCTTTTACAGATCATTCCATTAAGTAGATTTTGACAGCTTCCTACTACTCGGAAAGACTTATTTCTTCCTTCTTTCTTTTCTTCTTCTTCTTCTTCTCCTTCTCCTTCTCCTCCCCCCTCCCCTCCCCTCCCCTCCCCCTCCTCCCCCCTTCCTCCTCTGCCTCCCCCTTCTTCTTCTTTTAACATAACAACCACAGAAACTGTTTAGAAATCAGGAGCTACTTTACTCTAAAAAACTTACACATCCATACTCTTCAGTAAACAGTTTGCAAGCCCTCTCAGTATGTGGCCAGAGCAAAGAAAAATAGATAAACATTTCTTAAAAGCTCTATCAAAGTATAAAAACTCCTTAAATCTTTCTCAGGCATCTGAATCCTGGAGGACTGTTTCTGCCTTCTTTTTTCTTAGCTGTGTGGAATCCGACTTAGGTGATCTTTGTCACATCCAAAAGTTTTTAGAGACTTTTGTCAATAGCCTAGGGACACCAAGTTTATAGATTGCAATTACCTTTATAATAATAAAGTAAAATACCATATCTGCTTTAATCTGTTTTCAAAAGAATCTTTTATTTTTACAAATTTGATTATAAAAATCTCAATATAAAGCAGAGTCAGCTGGGAATGGTTGGGAAATAATTCCTGTATAAAAATATGCTACAAATTATTGAGTATGTTTTGCACATGTATTTGCAGCCCATTGATGTAACAGTAGGGGGAAGAATGCTTAAACCGTAAAATGTTAGATACATCTGAGCTTCACATTTTTATTTTACAATATACTTGCATCAGATCCTTGTTCTGTATAGGCACATAAAAATACTTCACAGAGGTGTTTGTATATAGACCGAAAGATAGCAAAGTGTCTCAGACCAAAATTCAGTTTTGTTAATCCCTAGGCCATCAGTTTGGCTGTCTCCACCCGAAGCAAAAATAAGAGGGAAATAAAACCTTATAATACAGTTAATTTGAGACTGTGAATTTTAGTATATCTTCCCTTCTTTGATGGCCAGCTGGTTTCCTTTAAAGATCTAAAGATTTTTGTCCTTTATATGTAGGTTTCTTCGTCTCTCAGTTAGTACTTTATTCTAGCATAGAGAAATGATTTAGGCCTGAGAAAGTTGCTATATACTTAGGTTCTGAATACCTTGAAAGGAGAGTCTTACCCAAATAAAAACCACTGTTATTCTTGGCAATTTTAGCAGAACTTTCTGTGGTATCTTTCTTGAGGAGCTCAGATGTTAATGTAGTCAGTCAGAGATACTTAAGGATAATAGAAGAGTTCCTCTAGAAACACTGCAAGAGGAAATTGGTGGTATCATCAGGACTCTCTTCATTTCCTAAATCCAGGTGAAGGATGGCAGGTGCCAAAAATTTGATAAGACATTACTGCTGTTCCTTGCACCAACGATTCAAACCATGAATTATTCTTGGCCTCAATGCTGTGACAGGAAGCCTGGACTGAGAGTAAAGGAAAACAATGAGTTCAACAAGAATTTTCTCAATGGATGCTGGGTGCCCAGCACTGTGATTAGGCATTGTAGCGCACACCAAAGCAGTGCAAAACACAGCCCTATTTATGCGGAGCTTAAAAATACCAGTAGGAAGGCAAGATGTACACATGTGAAATGATTTGATAAGGCAAAGCAAAAACTAATTAAATGCTAAAAATCTATGACTCAGTGATAAATGTCAGTGGAATTTCAGGAAGGAGAAAGGTCAGCGTAGGTTTAGAGATTTTAGGGGTAACTTTTAGAAAAAGCGGTGTGGCACTAGAGCTGTATCTCTAAGACCTAAAAGAATTTAGAAGTTGAAAGGACTGTAATTCCTGGAAAAGTGACTACTAGCTGCTTCTTGCCTCTGACCCTTACACATAATATTCACTATACATAAAATATATGTTCTTGTGTCTCCTACTTTCCCACCCCACCCCATCCCTATCTAACTCTAAACTAGATTTTAGGTACAAAATATCATTTATTCGGGAAGACCATATCTGGTTTCCCAGTATAGATGTAGCATCACTATGTTATCATAGTGATTCATAGTCTCTGAATTTTATTACACAGTATACTGTTGCAATTTTTAAAAATGCTGATCTCTCTTACTTGGGTGTAAGCTCCATGAGGGCAGGGACTGTCTTGTTCATTGCAATATACCCAGTGTCTGGTCCTTATGATTCATGAATACGTAAAGAATTAAGAGATCATATGCGCCATTACTCTTATTTAAAGGAGCCAACGAAAACTAAATGACATAGGTTGCGCATAAAGGTGTAATGGAGCCAACACTACAATCATATCTGCAGTCTTCCACCCAGTGTTCTTTCTGCTCAAACGTGATGCCACACTGGTATTGCACAGGGAAAGGGATGCGGCAAAGGAGAAAGTCTTCCAGAGGAGTGAATGAGAAGTGTGAGAGATCAGTGCTTTTCTCTAGCACTCGACTTTTACAACAAGGGACTGGCGTGATGCATTAGGTGTATTTTCTAGCATGCATAGTAGTCAGCCCCCACCATCACCTTCAGACAGATTGCCCACCATCTAACTTTAATACTTAAATCTATTCCATTTTACCTGAGAGTACAATCTTGTTGCTCTTGCTACTGTTTTTAGCAGAAATCACGTTTATATAGACCTTTGGTACAATTATTCAAGTTCTCCAATATTTATTCTTATAGCTCATTCAGCGCTGTTCTTTTATTCCACTCGAGAATAAAAAAATGTACCTGGAGATAAATAGTTCTGAAGAAAAACCCTCTGTTTTTCCCAGCTTTCCTGAAACATAATTGATATATAACATCATGTAAGTTTAAGGTGTAAGGTGTACAGGGTGATGATCTGATGCACGTTATATTGCAAAATGTTTACCAGATTAGGTTAGATAAACATTCTTCACCTCACATATCAATAGGTATCATTTTGTTGCCATTATGGATGGTGAGAACATGAAAGCTCTATTCTCTTAGCAACTTTCAAGCATACGGTAAAGTATTGTTATATATCGTCACTGTGCTGTGCATTAGCTCCCCCAGAGGGCTTCCCTGGTGGCGCAGTGGTTGAGAGTCCGCCTGCCGATGCAGGGGGCACGGGTTCGTGCCCCGGTCCGGGAGGATCCCACATGCCGTGGAGCGGCTGGGCCCGTGGGCCGTGGCCGCTGAGCCTGCGCGTCCGGCGCCTGTGCTCCGCAGCGGGAGGGGCCGCAGTAGTGAGAGGCCCGCCTATCGCAAAAAAAAATAGCTCCCCCAGAATTTATGGGAAGTTTGTGCTCTTTGACCAACATATTCCTGTTTCTGCCCCCTTAGCCCCTGGCAACCAGCGTTCTACTCTCTGTATCTGTGAGTATTCAATGTATTTAGATTCCACATATAAATGACATCAAACAGTATTTGTCTTTCTCTGTCTGATGTATTTCATTGAGCATAATACCCTTAAGGTCCATCAGTGATGTCACAGATGGCAGTATTTCCTTCTTTTTTATAGCTGAGTTGTATTTTACTATAGATATCTATAGTAAAATATCTATATCGATATAGATATCTATATCTATATATATGTGCATATATAGGTATAGATAGATATACAGATATAATTCACATCTTCCCCTCCTCTCCTTCTGGGACTCCCGTGGTACCTAGAATGTTTCTCTCAATGGTGTCACCTAAGTTCTCTAGGCTTCCTTCATTTCTTTTCATTATTTTTTCTTTTTGCTTTTCTTTATGGGGCAATTCACGGATTTCCGTTTCTTTGGGGCCACTGAAAGTTTACTGTGTTCCTTCGGTAGTCCCATGTTTCCCTGATTCTGTGTGATCCTGTTAGCCTTGCATTGGTGTCTGTGCATCTGAAGAGGGGCTCCTCTCTTCCAGACTTCTGTACTGACTTCTGAAGGGAAATACCTTCTTGTGCAGGTGGCAGCATGCTGGAGCCTGCTGTGAGCCGGGGTCGAGTGCCGTAGGGCACCAAGGGCAGTGGCATGTGGGGACTCCAGGTCCGGGGAGGCAAGCTGCGTTGTTGGGTCAGGCCACCAGCGTTCACAGCATCGAAAATTGTGTGGTCCTTCCGGTGAGTCAGTGGGACAAAGGGTGCTTGCGCCCTCAGTAGTGCCTCCAGGCCCAGTGGCTATGGACCAGGTCTGGTGGTGGTGGTTGGAGCAGTGATGTGCACATGCTCAGGTGTGGGGACTGGCTGCACCTGCCTGGCAAATGCTGGCAGGTACTAGGCATAGCGTTTGGGGCCAGTGCCAGCGAGGGCTGGCGGCAACCACAGGTGCACTGGCAGCTGGGGGACCCGGGCTGTCAGCATGCAATCTTATGTTTCAGGGCCTTCCCATGGTAGCCAACAGCAGTGGAGTCCAGCGACAGGAGTCAGGTTGAATGTGGCGCCATGGGGGTCACAGAGTCCTGGGTCATCCGCCCGTGTGGGTCCCCAGCTGTGAGAGACAGGTGTGGGATGGAGCAGGGAGGGACTCAGGTGGCTGGCTTCCATGAACATGGGTACCGTGGGGCAAAACCCAGGGAAATCTGCAGAAGGTCCAGGACAGCTGTGCTGGCCTTTGGTTTCCTCAGTGCCAAGCGTCCTTGTCCTCTGCAGAGCAGGCCACTGGGGAACCAGGTTGCTCCTGCTGTGTAGCTGACATTGACGGCCCTTGTTCTTCTTCGTGTTCTTTGCCTTCCCTATACATCTCAGCTTTGCTGGTCTGTGAAGGGGGTGAAACTGAAATGGGTTCTTCTTGAGGTGCCCCCAAAGGCTGGGAAAGCTGGTCGCTCACCCCAGGCTCCCCTTCCTAGCAAGAGGATCTCTTTCAATCTGGGGAGTTCCTGCTTGGGTCTGAGCAGTGCCATCGTGAGGATGAGATGTGCAGACAAAAATGAAGCTGTTTTTCTTTTCTTTCGGTGTGGTTATTTTCAGGTTCTTTGGTTCCACCGTGCTGCTGAAGTTTCTTGAGCGGGCTCCTATGCTCTTGCAGAACTGTTTTATTTGTGGATAGCTGCCGAACTGTTGCTGTTTCTCAGGGATTGGAGGCCGGGGGCTCCTAATCTGCCATTTTGGTGACATCACTTAGCTTTTTCTTTTAAAACAGAATTCACACGTATCAAAATTTAGGTCACTTGAAATTTGGACATAACTAGGAATTAATAAAAAGAAAATATGTGTTAAAATGTTGCAAGTTCGAAGTGAACAAAAATATTAGTTTTTCTTTTAGGTGTGTCTGAAAAAGTCTTTCAAAAACACTCCGTGTTTGTAGAAATACTTAAAACAATTCAAAAAGAAGTAACACAAGTGAAAATACCAGTTAAGCAGAGTGGGAAGAAGCAAGGGCAAATTTCAAGAGTTTAGAACAGTATATGAAAAACACAAAGTTTTCATCTAAATACAGAAACAATGTGAAAATGTGCCAACATGTTCAGGGACTCTTCATATCTTACACATGCTTTTCTTTCCTCTGTTCCTTCCATTCACACAAACCTTATTACATCGATGCTTTATGCCTTAGGGAGAATGCCATGTCACCATGAACAGAATTGCAGGAGGGAAGAGAAGTGGGATTTTGAGACCCCAACAAAGGGACTCACATAACAGGAGAAGGGAAGAAATAAGAGCCTGATACTAAACGACTTCCTTTTTCAAACTGATAAAAATGTTCACACTTTTCTATTTCCTATTTTGACCTAGAAGTACTAAAAATAACTAAAGAAAAGCTACTCTGCTCATGAAGTTAATGTAACTGAAGGCAATCCAGCTCTTTTCTGGATTCTTAAAGAAATTCTTTCTAGGCGATACGATTTTCTCTTGGATGAACAAATCAGGCATGCCCAACTGTCATATACAACGTCTAAGTGGTGTGTATCGGTCTGGGGCACAGTGGATGGGCGTGGAAGTCAGGGCCGCCTGGAAATGAGGACTCTTGACAAGACACGCTCTTGGTGAATTTTCCCATGTGCAGGTGTAAAGCATGATGTTACTCAGACCAAAAGATGATAAAATCAGCATCAAGCATTAAGTTCATGCCCTCCTTTACAGAAAAAAGAGGAGGGATAGGATGGGATGAATTATATGCCACGAGAAGATTGTGATCATACATGGTGCCTAAAAAATGCATATGAAGCAAGGTTGTTATTATATCCAACCTGAAGTGTACAATGGCAATGCTAACTAGTTGCTACATGCCTCATGTGTGTGTTCATTCTGAAAGAATTCAAGGAAAACTTACTATACCCAAGGCGTTATAAAAATCCTCATAGGAAAAACAAATATGCACCAAACAACAGTGACTGATGGCAGATTTGTGATCTATTAAGTACTCCCTGGTCCACATTATTTCCTCTCCAGAACTAGGACATGTACTTTGAAAGCGGCCTTTCTGTTTAGTTTATTTACACTCTCTCCTGCCCAATTCCCATTCCAGTCAGCACACTTTTTAAGAAGCTAGGAACAGCTAAAAATGAAGTGTATGGCTTTTAGAAAGCAGAGAGAAGTAGCAGGCTGGGAATTAAAACATGCACCAAAAATGCAAAACTTTGTTTGTAGATGTATTACCATGATCCTTTTGGTTGCAAAAGACAGAAACTCAAGTAGACCTACTGTAGACAAGAGGGAGAATGGACTGGTCTGCTGAGTCCAAAGGAAGGGTTGAACCACTAAGAGCAGGGAAAATGGGATTGGCAGAACCTCGGGGGAGACTTGAACTATGACCTCAGCGGTGACAGTGTCATCTTCAGCTCTTCTGGATTGGTTTCTCTCAGTGTGTTTTTCATGCTCACTTCCTTTATGTTGTGGAAAACATGAACATTGATTATTCTCATTTTAATATTCTATGGCTTGAACCACAAACTAATTACCCAGGTTCAAAACCCAGAATAAGTTTGATCAGTTTCCTTCTAAACCAGTGACATGGGATGATCAAGGAAAAACATAGCAACCGTCACCGGAACATCTTGGGTGGAGCTGAGAGAGACACACTTCCTCAAGGAAAACAGTCCTGATCTGTTGGACCACTTGTTGCACATCATCGCTCATTGTGTTAATAGATGTCCCTCGTAAAAAGATCCATATAATGAGTCCTTGTACTTTAAGACCAGGAAAGGGTTTCTTCCCCCAAAGCAGGTTTTTATTGGACAATGAAAATGACAGAGTCCATCATACTTCCTATTTTTGCTATTGCTGCCAGAAAGTTTAGAATTAAATTAAAACATACAGTTCAGTAACCAACTTACTTCAGGTTCATGGAAGTATTTTCCATTGTTTTCTATAACGTTTCTTTCTTTCTTTCAATTATTTTTGTTTTTTACTGTCCTTTTCCTTGCCTTTTAAAAAATAAGTCCTTCAATATTTTTGGAAGCAGATGAAGACCAATAAATAAACATGTTATCCAAAACATTGGTCTCGTGGGCCCTACATTTGCTAATACAGTCCCTTCAAATGAATGCTGTGGGCCATTTAGTATAATGTTAAAAGGACATGGAAAATTCCCTGTTAATAAAAAAAAAGAAGTAAGCCCAGTTCATACATACAGGGAATAGATTTGTGGTTGCCAAAGGCAGGGTGGGTGTAGAGGTGGGTGAAATGGGTACACATGGGGATCAAAAGGTACAAACTTCCAGTTACAAAGTAAGTAAGTCCTGGGGAATCTGATGTACAGCACGGTGACTATAGTTAATACTGTAGTGTATTTATATTTGAAAGTTGCTAAGACAGTAGATCTTAAAAGTTCTCAAGACAAGAAAAAAAACACCGTAACTATGTGTGGTTAAGGATGTTAACTAGACTAATTGTGGTGATCACTTCCCAATATATATAAATATCAAATCATTACCTTGTATACCTGAAACTAGTATGATGTTATGTGTCAATTACACTTCGATAAAACAATTAATTAATTAAAGAACATTGTTGGTTGGGTAGATAAATTTGAATAATTCTAACTGTTTTGACCTGGAAGTTTCAAGCATTTTACTATTTTTAATTACTGACCCTTTTGCGCTTACTCTTCCACTACTAGGCCTTCCTGAAATCCCCTCACTTATTCCAAATGAATAATCACTATTTTTCAAGAAGCATAGATATCATCCCTCTAATTGTGGTATTGGGAGAAGTTTACATATACCAGCAATTCTCTTCCAACAGAAGAGAACAAACAGTTTGCCCTGTAGGAGGGCAAACTCTGTGCTTTGCCTGTTGAGGAAACAGTAGTGACAGCGGAGGACAGCCAAAGGAGGGAAAAGCAATAAAAGCAGGAGCGGACAGTGCCCTGGTACATGCTGGTCCTTCACATCATGTGCTTACTTTTATTGGTTGACTTCCCCTTGTAAATGACTAGAAAGATTTATTGCTTCCTGCTTTCCTATAGTCATGATAAAAAACATTCCTTGCAAATCTCAGCTGGTGGAACTGTATATCGATGAATGGAATGAAGTTAGTAGATTTTAAACGGGAGGCAAATATCTTCCGATGCAAAATTTTCCCTTTTTAACGGTGTCAGTAATTTGTGGTTTCCTTTGTTGAGATGCACAAAGAGAATTGTGTAACAGAAAATATTAGACACCCTCTGGCTTGTGATGAGTGACTAGGTTTTCTCATAATTTACTAGACCTTAGGTTTTTGCCTCCACAAGAATGCCATTAGACCCAAAGAATGAAAGAAAGTTTCGCTGTAACATGGATAAAATATTATTTGGGTTTGTGACATAACTACCCATACAAATTTCCACTAATTCTTGATGATAAATTTTTCAGTGAAGCCTTTGGGGCAGCCACGTGAAAGTTAGCTCTGTGGTTTGGAGCTAACTTTTCTTGGGGGGAGGATCATTATTTTATGATATCACTGAGGGAGATTGCATAGAATGAGTAGAGAAGAGGATCCAGAATAGCACCCTAAGGATGAACAACATGAAACACCCACAAATAAAAAGCAAAGGAGACCAAGAACAGCGGCCAGCTAGTTGGGAGAAACATTTGAAGAGAGTAGTATCCCAAAACCAAAGAGTGTCAGGCACTTTATGTGAAGAAGAGAGATCAAGAACCACAAGAAATGAAATGTGTAAATGTGGCGTCTTAGACTATCTAAAATACAAAGCACCATTTTCCCCACAAAAGTACGTTATAATCTAGTATAGTGTGTTACAATTATATTAGATAATAAATTTAAATTAACAGACAACATACTCTGAAACACATTAGTGAAAAGTAGTTTAGTTATTGTAGCCTAACCATCCCCAGTTGACTTCATCCAGTGAGTTGAGAAATTGCAAAAGATGAATTTTCTGTTTCAAGGAAATCTTGATACTAACAAAGGCTGAGAGGAAATTCAAAGTAAGACAATACTGAGACTTCAGTTAAGTAAAGGAAATGGGGAACCTAAATTGTACAGTACCTGCTACCCACTCTTTACCTGACTGAGGTCTTCCACCCCTACACACGCACACTCGCAGGCACATCCCGCATGGTCAGGATTGCTGACAGGATGCATTAGGGGGCACAGGTAGGGGCGGAACTGAGGTGGCCAAACTAGTTAGCCAAGAAGTCGCTACATTGTCAAGGAAGTGCTAAGTAGGCTTTCCATATTCCCTTTCCTATGTCAACTGGGTCATTTAGCTATAAGTTACTAGACCATGAGAAGCCACATCCAGAGCTGACTCAAAAGGTGTATATATTGCCCAGTATCTTGGCTTAGAAAGAATGCCAGAAAGATAAGACAAGTGTTGCATTTCTTATTGTAAATAGGATAATTTCTGATACTAGGTAGGAATATTTTTGGAAGGGTATATATGGAAAACAATGTGCATGTCAAAGCATCCTTCTTTGGGAGACTTACCTATCACCTTCCCAAGAGTCCTGATGGGCCATAGGACCAGGCATATAATCTACGCTGGACCATTCAGAGAATCCCCAAACTCTATTAACAGCTGGCTCAGAGAGGATTATGGGATCTAAGCAGAGATAAACCAATATTTTTTCCTAGGATTGTCTAATAGAATTGAGAAGGAAAAAAAGAGAGAGAAAAAAAAAAAGAGCAAGAGAGAGTGAGAGGGGAGTAGGAGAGGTAGAGGGAGGGAGAGAGAGAGAGAGACAATAAGAGAGAATCTGTGTGCTGAACTTGGTAACTAGGAACATGGGTCCGGGGCTGCCAACAGCTATCTACATGCATATGAAAATAAGCCATAGAGAAAAAGCAGAGTAGAGAGACTGAGAGAAAGAGACAGACCTGACAATATTATTTTAGTTCCTGGATTTCCCTGGGCCTGAAGATTCTCCCCTAGACCTCTCAGTGTGGTAAGCCAGTGAATGCTCAAACTAGTTTGATTTGACTTTCTGATACTTGTGTGTAGGAATTTTTAATGTGACCATGTAAATCAAATCAGACACAGATAACAAGCACTGGAAAAATACAACATAGTCCTACAGAAAATGTAGGAATTTCAACTCAATATCAGGAAATGTTGGGTAAATTATATCCGCCCTAATACATGAGCAGAAACCTGCAATTATGCCCCAGGCTCTTAGCTACATGTAATGAAAGGAAAGATACATTCATTTGAAATTAATCATTTACATTTCAAGCGGTTATACAGTGGAACCATCTGCTATTCATGGGTCCAGGAGTTATTCTTTGTAATGCTCAAATGTCATAAGGATATAAATAATATAAAATGACAAAACTCACTTGTTCAAACAAGGATTAAACTATAAATACATGTGTCCATGAGCTGTACACACATTTACGACAAACACTGGAAAATAGGAAAAAGCATATTCACTGTTTAAATCCATCTTTTCTGTATTTGTCAGAAAAGCTTAATCCCAAATCAAGTGTGATCATTATAAATCTTTATTAAAACTTCTGAGAGCTTTCTAAGCCATGACCCAGATGAAGGCTCATCAGTCTCTTCAGTGACCCAACAAGCAGGGGAGGCATGAGGAATTTCTCCATGCCTTGAATAATTCAAAGGTAAAGGAAGGCCCTGCAGGCAGAATGGACCTCATATATGGAAGTGCTTACTTCTACTTCTATATTGTTTCACCACCTGCCAGTAGAAACACACACACACACACTCACACTCACACACGCACAATTTTCTTCTCTTGTTTCTCCCCTAGGATGTCCAGAAAAGACCGCAAAGCTCATTTCCACAAAATAAATAAAAGAGGTTTTGTTTCCTGACTCCTTATTCCACAGATCCCAATTTCTGTGCCCCAATTAAGGCTGTCATCCAAAGGCCTCGAACTCTTGAAAATCTGAATTATTCTATCTTCCTAGAACATAACTCTGACTCCAGGGTTTGTGTGTAATGTAGTCAATAAACACAAGGTATTACTGGTTCCTCAGGGGGGAAAATACCTGTAGGCAACTTCAGCAAAGGTAATTACTGTGTCTGTCTTTATGTAGCTCTTTGAGGAAAAAACACCTATTGGGCCTTTGTCACTGGAAGAGGTATGCTTTTTCTTTAAGATGTCATACTT
This sequence comes from Stenella coeruleoalba, assembly GCF_951394435.1. Taxonomy (NCBI): domain Eukaryota; kingdom Metazoa; phylum Chordata; class Mammalia; order Artiodactyla; family Delphinidae; genus Stenella; species Stenella coeruleoalba. Next base: position 173,462,158 of record NC_137147.1, on the reverse strand, counting down.
ATCAGTGATCACTTTAAATTTCTTCTAACTGATCAAATTCTTATTATGCTTGAACTACCAGAAAGCTGAAAGCCAGATTTACAGCACCTTATATTAAGTCCTGTGTACCTCTTTGTACACTAACAGTTAACGGTTTGGATTGTATTCACCTGAAATTCATATGTTGAAGTCCTAACCTTAGGACCTCAGCATGTCACTGTAGTTGGAGACAGGGCCTTTAAAGAGGTATTTAAGGTAAATAAGCACCTAAGGTAAATGGTTGGTTCTTAATCCAATACAACTGGCATATTGACAAGAAGAGGAGATTGGGACACATACACACACAGAGGGAAGACCATGTGAGGATACAGGGAGAAGATGCCATCTACAGGCCAAAGAGAGAGGCCTCAGAAGAAACCAACCCTGCTGCCAGCTTGGTCCTGGACTTCCAGCCTCCAGAACTGTGAGGAAATTAATTTCTGTTGTTGAAGCCTCCAGTCTGTGGTACTTCGTTACAGCAGCCCTAGCAAATGAATGAACCAAACTTTCACAACAGTTTCACAATTTCCCCACTCAATTTTTCTGTTTCCAGAGATGCTTCTTTTAATCTTCAGTATTGTAGAAACCCTCATAACGTTCTTCCTCAACTTTCTGAAGTGAACCGATTTTGTTCCCTGTACCTCAGTGTGTTGACGTTTGAGATGGTTCACCAGCAGCCTTAAGTTCCTGACTCATCTTAAACTCACATCTTAGACTCACATTTTACTATTGGTATTTGGTGTGTCTTTAGCTAACACATTGTCTGGCATCCTAGAAGTACCAGCACCACCTCACACTTGGGTTTCTGTTGAAACAGAAAACTAATCTTGATGCTTAGTTTGCCCAGCCTACAATGAACGTCAAGCTTCCACAGCTATGAAACAAAGCAGTGAGCTCTTGGTGTTGCTAAGGAAGGTGAATCCTAAGAAATGATCCTTCCTGAATCTTCGGGACAAAATTTTTTAAAGAAAGAAATAAATGATCAATTGTCAGTGATAACCTGAAAACGGTTGACCGAAATAGTTTTTGCACTTGCAGCTGGGAATCTACATCAGCCATGGAGGTTTGTCTGCTCTTCACTTCGAGATGGTTTATCCTCATTCCAAGTCACCAGTCATCCATTTTTAGTGTTATCTGGAGCAGCTGTACAGAGGTCAGGATGAAAACCAGAGAAACACATGCTTTTCCCATCTGCTTTTCACCTCAAATGGATCATTCATGTATCCCCTGGATACCTGACAAAATATATATATATTTTTCTCATATCTTTGTAATATGTTGAAACGAAGAGGTAGATAAAGAGTGAGAGGAGGAGGAAGGAAAAATGGAATAACTGAGCAAAGAAAGGAAAGAATTAAGAAAACATGATTTAAAATAAAAATGTCATTAGGCCTTCGATATAAGAAAATGCCTTCAACCATTCAACCTCAATTGATGTATTCCATCTCAAAGAAAATATGATTAAATATTTGCAATATTAATTATTCTGGGTAGGTTTATAATATGAAAAAAAGCAAATATTTTCTTTTTTTTGTTTTTGCGGTACGCGGGCCTCTCACTGTTGTGGCCTCTCCCTTTGCGGAGCACAGGCTCCGGATGCGCAGGCTCAGCGGCTCCGCGGCATGTGGGATCCTCCCGGACAGGGGCACGAACCCATGTCCCCTGCATTGGCAGGCGGACTCTCAACCACTGAGCCACCAGGGAAGCCCAACAAATATTTTCAGTAACTAATTCCTCCTGGGTCATGCCATATGTCTGTCCCTCTCTGAAATGAAACAGCTGGCAATTCCTCAGTTCCCCATAACTACAGGGCCAGCTCTGAGGATTCCAGAGAAAGTGACAGGGAGCATCTTCCTGTGCATGTGGGTAGGGTTTTTTGGGTTTGGGGGGGAAATTTGGGTTTATATATCTAAAATACTTAGTATCCTCAAAGCCATTAACTTGACACCTACCAGTAGAAGAAACTAAATAATATTAATCAGTGCCCAGCAGTTTGAGTTGAATCATGATTTCAATGATCCTGCTCTCCACATAGATGAAACACTGTGTCGTCAGATCACTCTCCCCATAGCCCTGATAACAGAACTGTAATACAGAGATGTTTCTGCACATTGGCCTGCCCTTAAAGGGTGGGAAAATTTATTTATGTCTACTCATTCTTTAAAAAACACACACACACATTCCTTCTAATATGTGTAAATCTTTGTAAGAGTTATAAGAACAAGGAAATGAGTAAGCCCTGGCCTTGCCCGTAAGGACATCACCCTGTGCAGGAGGAGTGAGATGGGAAAGAGACCAAAACTCTTTAGTATTTACTATAAACCAAACACTGTGCTGAGCCCTGGGGTCAAATATAACTCCCAAGTTCATGGAGACTGAATCCCACAAGGAAAGAAAGTAATTAATTACATTTGCACATAGCTGTGACAAATGCATGAATAAGAAGTACACAGTGTTATGAGATTCTGTATCAGGGGTCATCAAACTATAGCTATGGACCCAATCCAGCCAACTGCCTATTTTTGCACAGCCCACAAGCTAAGAATAGATTTAAAATTTTTAAATGGTTTCATTTTAAATGGTTATTCTATAGGTACCCATATAATATCCTTGATTTTGCCTGTTGGGCCACAAAGTCTAAATTATTTTCTAGTTGGTTCTTTACAGGAAAAATTTGTAGACTCCTGTTCTGTACCAGAGAAGTTTGACCAAGTTGGGATGATAAATATAAACCAACTAAAATTTACAAATGTCTGTGAAATAAAACAGTTAAATATATATTTTGTATCCGTCATTTCATAGAAAAATATATACATATATACTCAGAATTAATCTGAAAATAGGTCACATAAAGTTATATTGTATATGCAACAGAGCAGAGGATCATGTAGTATATAGGGTCAGGTGACATGGGGTTTTGGATATTAGGCTTTTCTCTATGTATCTATTGCAGGGACAATTTTTATGGAGAAAGAATTTTCCATAGTTAGAAAATGTCTCTGGTGGTCTCAGCGGTAGGTTAGAAAGTGAACTGGGACAAAGTTCACTTTGAAAAAAGGATTGAAATCATAGAAGGAAAAAAAATATATTTTTCTACTTTCTTTTTAGAGAATCAAAAAAAATTCACACTATTCTTGAAGGTTGGAATGGGAGATGAGATTTTTGGATAGTTCCCAACAAAATGTAATATGTAATGACAAAAAGAGTGGTGGAGTGCAAGAATGGGGGACTCTAGCTTGGCAAAAAATAAGATTTTCTGCTTTCTACATATTTCTCCTGAATCAAAATTATAAAATTTGAATAAATTTTCTCAGTGTGGTTAGAATCAGGGTATCAGGACTGTAAATCACTAAGTAAGGAAAAACAAAGAGAACTATTGTGATATCAGTGAGGACGTTCAGAGCAATCCTAAACTTTTCAAGCCAGGTCTGAACAAGTAAGGACTTTTACCTTTGAAACCCTGATCTGTTCAACGGTATTTAACTTCAGCTTCTTGAATCACTAGGTTTAAGGAGATCCTTCTCTATGTTTTCACTGTTCCAAAGAAAAAATCGGACACTACCTTTATGGGTAGGAAATAACTTGTGAATCAGTATCACTGAGGTCACTGAGCTAGTTGATGCGACAGGCATAGCTATAAATACGTAATGTCTATCTAAAATGTGTAAAAAGAAAAGCAACTCTTTTTCAGGATGATGAAAACAGAACAAGAATGACAACAACAATGCAAATGAAGAATTCTTTGTTTCAAGAGGCTTTATTTCCCAGAAGAAATTAAGTAAAAAACCAATTTTAAAGTAGTTGGTATCATGCATAACACTTGTTATTAAATATAGTTTTTCTTGTTTTATTCACAGTTACTCACTTTCATTGTAGACTTTGCCAACTTTTCAGTATGCACAAAGGTTTATATTGCAGCCTCTTCTTTCTCAGGCCCTGAGGAGGAAATTTAGCTAATCTCTGTAAAGGAAGGAAGGCAAAGACAACTTTAGCCTCAGAATCTTAGCAATATATGTAGTGAAAAGGGTGACAAATAAGTGGATTGAAAGAATGTTCAAAAGCATTGTAAAAAAATTAACATGTAATTAAACATGTAGTAATGATGGGGTGACCTTAAAAGCTATTGTACTAATAATAACTTCCAAAATAGTTGCAAATTGTGATGCCTCTAGAGATTAAAAAACAAGTAGTACATTTCCTTTTAGGAAAAAGTTCAGTGGAACACTGTTTTTGTTTTTGTTTTTTTTAAGAGACCATTGAGACTATTTTGTACTGCATTATAATGAATTATAACAAATACTGCATTATAATAAATCCCTCAGTAAATATTAGTATATTTTAACAAAATAAATAGAAGAATGAATGAAATATAGCCTAGTTCCGGCCAGTACATAGGAATTTATGGCCTAACTTTTCATTTTTATTCTAACTTTACCTTAACTTTTTTTCTATCCTGATTGTTTTGAAGTTGTAATTTACTCTCTTGACTGTTTTTTTTTTTTAACATCTTTATTGGGGTATAATTCCTTTACAATGGTGTGTTAGTTTCTGCTTTATAACAAAGTGAATCAGTTATACATATACATATGTTCCCATATCTCTTCCCTCTTGCGTCTCCCTCCCTCCCACCCTCCCTGTCCCACCCCTCCAGCTGGTCACAAAGCACCGAGATGATCTCCCTGTGCTATGCAGCTGCTTCCCACTAGCTATCTGTTTTACTTTGGTAGTGTATATATGTCCATGCCTCTCTCTCGCTTTGTCACAACTGACCCTTCCCCCTCCCCATATCCTCAAGTCCGTTCTCCAGTAGGTCTGTGTCTTTATTCCTGTCTTACTCCTAGGTTCTTCATGACATTTTTTTTCTCTTAAATTCCATATATATATGTATTAGCATATGGTATTTGTCTTTTTCCTTCTAACTTACTTCACTCTGTATGACAGACTCTAGGTCTATCCACCTCATTACAAATAGCTCAATTTCGTTTCTTTTTATGGCTGAGTAATATTCCATTGTATATATGTGCCACATCTTCTTTATGCTTGACTATTTTTAAACTACTTGTCAGCCCTTTATAATCCTTGTTTGGAAAAAAGGGGTATAAATTATCAAATAAGCAGATAGCACTTAACATTTAGAATACTGTGAGGGAAAGAGGAAAGAAAAGTCCTATAATACTTAGAATGAATTTTTTTCCTCATGTAATTTGTATGGCCATTGCTAGATTAGTAATGATTATACATATTCTAATAGTCAGAATGTCCAAGTTCAACTTAGGAACCCGTAAGCCAAGCACCTATGAGTACTGTATCCATCTCTAGACTGATGTGTCTGTCGTTTTCTTCCTGTTTCAAATATCATGCTGCCCAATAAGATTGAGAAAATAACCCAGTGAATAGCATTCAGATGTTTGTAGAGTTTAAAATCATTGCAGATAGACTGTAGATGTCAACTGAAGTTAATATAAGTGAGCAGGTCTGGACTTCAAGATTGGCTGCCTCACTGGGGCAGACTCTATCATAAAGTTTATACAGTTGGATATAATACAGGTAATAAGGAAAGTAGTTTTTAACAGCCTGTTAAGTATTTCTAGTTCACTTGCTACAATATAGGATCTAAAAGTAAGAAGCACAGCATTTACTAATGAATCCTTGCACCGTTCGCTGGACCTTTAGATTATCCTTCTCAATATCATCTCTACAGAAAAGGTAAAATACGGCACTGCTTATTGAAAATAAATAAACACACACACACATATACATAATAAAAAAGTCCCATGAATCATATGCCTAATCTCAGTAGGCTGATAAGATGAGAAAATATACATAAAACAACAGATTTTATTCATTGATATGATTGTAGGAAAACCTTCCAAGTTGTGTACTGGTTGATCAAACATAAGAATTTAAAGTGAGGTTGCTTTAGTTTTTGTTGTTTGTTCATCTGACTGAACGTCTTGCTTGTCACGTGGGGTGGTTAATTTCATGTATCACCTTGACTGGATTATAGGGTGCCCAGATATTCGGCTAAACATTATTTCTGGGTCCGTCTGTGAGGATGTTTCCGGATGAGATTAGCATTTTAATTGGTAGACTGAGTAAAGCAAAGTGCCTTCCCTAATGTGGTTGGACACCATCCAGTCCATTGAGGGCTTGAATAGAACAAAAAAGCAGAGGAAGAGAGAATTTGCTCTCTATGCCGGCCTGCGTGAACTGGAACATTGGTTTTCGGTTTTCTTCTGCCCTCAGCCTGGGAATGACACCCTTAGCTCCCCTGGTTCTCAGGTCTTCACACTCAGACTGAAGTACCACTGGCTCTCCTGGGTTTCCAGCTTACAGATGGTAAATCATGGGCCTTCTCAGCTTCCATAATCATGTGAGCCAGTCCATTGTAAGAGATATCTATTTATCTGTCTGTCTATCTACCTACCTATCTAGTTCTGTTTCTCTGGGAGTTAGGAAGTTGGAAAAGTAGAGGTTTTTGTTGACTGTGTGGATGGAAATTCTCTAAAAAATATGTGGGCCATTCTCTGATAGAAGTGGAACAGGAGTTGAATCCTGGGTAGCTGTTTCCCTATTACTTGAAGAACAAAGACTATTTCTAGTCATGGAGGGCTGCTATTTATAAATCTTGTTTTTATATTTTTTGATGTTTTCTAGTTTATTCTTTTAAAAAGATGATGCTAAGGGGACAAGCTGGAACACTCTAAGGCAGGAAAATTCCTTGGTGAGATTTTAAAAATTCCACAGAAATATTAATCTGCCATTGTTTTGCTTGGGACTCTAGAAAACTTTATTGTTTTCTGTTTTTGCTCTCAGTTCTGTAGGATATTTAATTTTTAAAACATGGTTCATTCAGAAGCTAGTAAGTAACAAGAGCGTTACAGTGTATTAGACAATAGCGTTTATAGATAGAATTTTTATATCTCTCCTTTAATATTGGATCACAGAATCGCCACACACTGAAGTTTCCAACTCTAAACAACAAATGATCAAAACACATGGATCACTCACGCAAGGGGGGTCTTAGGAAAAAGAAAAGGTGGCAGAAGTTGGGAGAGGCTCAAACACTGTGACATCAGAAGATCAGATTTTTCTGAACACTAATTTTACACCCAGCTTTTCAATGCTTTTTAAATATTGGTGTTTCTTGCCTGATGACCACTCGATAGGATCACACAGATGAAATAACACTTCTCATTTTCCAGGCATAATTAAATTCAACAAAAGCAATATTCAGAACAGAGATGAATACACAATGGATAATTATGTGCACTGAGTTCTGTCTCCCAGCATAGAGAACCTAATTAGACCTTGAGGGACAATGCATCTCTGCTAATCACGTGTGCCAGTCACAGCCCATGTGCCCTCAACTTCTAGCACTCTGCCGATTGTTGAATATTATTCAGCTGTTTGTTTTTCTCAGTGCAAATTTCCCATACTTCATTTTCTGTTTTGAACACTTTCTCATATTGAGATACTTGCAACATTTAATTTTTTTGTTAAATGCAAATGATTTTAATTATTCTTCTAGGATTACATGCACATATATGCAGAGAAACCGTGCTGAAATTTTAAAATTTGAATTGTTTGCTATTATAATGAAATAAAAGCTGTTTCAACATGACTTAGCAGTGGATTTTATTAGTGCATTATGCACGTAAACTCAATTTACTGGTGGTAGCTTAGCGTTTGTTCAAATGAAAGAATTTATTCTGTCCATAACTCAAAGTCATTGGTTCTAATTTTTGAGGTCATTTCAATTAATAAAATGAAAAGTGTTTGACAATGCCAAACTACAAGTATTACTTCTGTAGCCCTGTTTCATTCTTAACTTTTCCCCCCGTATTCATTAGAAATTATAAAATGCAATTGGCTTTAACTGTTTTAAATAGAAGTTTTTTTTTCAGGCAATTTCTTTGGTTTGAGGGGATCTGAATGAGTCTGTAAAACTAGATTGTAAAATAAAATAAGTTTAAATAAAATTCCATTAGAGCAGTCAAAACCCAGAGGAGATCAGTCTAGAATAAAGAATTTAAAGGAATTCACTTTAAGAATGAAAACTGCTGTCTATACAGACGGATGGAACTTTGGAGGTAGAAAATCTCCTCAAATATGTATTGGTTACAGGTATATGACTGCACAAATACTGGTATTAAAAAGTCATTTAAGCTCATTAATTTAGCACAGTGGTTTTCAACCACTGATATTCATCAGAATTATCTGTAAAGTTTTTCTTTTCTTCCTTATTTTTAAAAACACACATGCCTGGACCAGCTCGTGGAGATTTTGACTCAAGAGTTTTGGAAAAGAGCATGTAAATCTGGAGGATTACAGTCTCCACCGATAATTCGGATTTATTTGGAGTTGAGATTGAAGAAACTTATTTATGGATTTAAAAAATAACTGATTAAATCAATTAACTACACACCTGAATCCTCCTCCCTAAGTCTTTAAGAAGAAAAATAGTCAATAGAAGCCGACCCATGTGTCGCTCATAAATTGAGATTATGACAGGAAATTTAAAATAACTGTGCAAGATATATTAAGGAATAAAGCAAAAAAGGTTGATATGTTTAACAGCTGAGCAATTTTAGCCAAGAAATAGATGACAGAGAAATGTAGAAAAATGTAACTTATCAAAACAGACACAAATGAAATATCTAAATAGAATATAAACTATGTCTATATTCAAAGATATATATTAGGTATGTTTTATTAAACCACTGACATTCCTGGAGACTTATTTCTGTGAGGAAGTTCCTGAGCCTCTGTTCTCTTGTTTTACCGAACTAAAAATTACTGATCTAGAAGTATGAAATAATAAACAAAGCTAAATGTCAGCATTTACGCCAAAGTCAAATATTAAGAGCTTCATTTTGCAGGAGTCATGATTTGATTGGGAGGCATATTTCTGGGATTGATGTTATTCATCTCTCTGAACATTTTTAATCTTTATCAAGTTCATGCTGGGAAATTACCATAAGTCATAAATGGGATAAATACAGAAGGTCACCATGGAATGGAAAAAAGTGCTTACAGAGGATCCAAGAAATATCTGAAGCATATGAAGACCAGGCTATGAACTTACTGTTTTCTGGGAATTCCCTAGCAGTCCAGTGGTTAGGACTTGGCACTTTTATTGCCAGGGGCCTGGGTTTCATCCCTGGTAGGGGAACTAAGATCTGTGCAAGCCACACAGTGTGGCCAAAATAAATAAATAAATAAAATAAAAAATAAATTACTGTTTTCCTTAATCTAGACCTGAAAAACAGGAAAATTATATGAGAAACTTTTGTTTCTTGGAATTTGAAGGTGAATACTTGACTTAAGAATCTCTCTATTGACTTAAGAACCTCAATTCCCCATGAAAAATAAACTTAGGTTATTAGGTTATAATAAAACAAAGGCCCTTTTTGGTTCTAAATTCTATGATCATGGGAATTTAAATAGAGAGCAATGATCCTGACAACAGACATTGAAATAGTGTAGAGTAAGAATCACAACATTTTAAAACTCTTGCGATAGCCACCTGAAAAATCAATGGAGATGTTTGTAAGTTGAAATTACCATGGTATCAAAATGAGTCACAAAATGCAAGCATTTTTCCTTGGTAAACAATCTGTTGACTTGATTTGCTTCTCTATGGAGGAAATGAAATAAGAAGGAAATAGGAAGTTATAGGCAGAAAGAGCTGAAGTGTTGATACTCAGAATGAATTCTGAATTTGTCTCCAAGTGTGTACATTCCTGGGAAACCTACCTAAACTAGGTAAGCCTCAGCTTACCCAAATATAATACAGGAATAATAATAGTCACTTCAAGATATTGTTGAGAAAAATCAGTGACAGTGTTCTTAGTGAAATACTTGTCATGATAGATGCTCATGAGTAAATATTATGGTATCCTGAAAATTAAATTCATTCAAAGTATGCTATTGTGGAAAACATTATATTAGTTTCTACAGGTAGGTAGCTAGTATTTTCTTAATATATTTACACACACATAATTCACTTTACTATGGAAAAAGGTTTAGAAGATTAAATCGTAGGATACAATTCAGTTAGTTAAATTCAGAGTAGAAGATAGTAAACAGGCCCAAGTAACCAGCTAAGGAGTGACTCACAGATTTCAGAGAATCCAAAATTTTTGTTTTTCACGTTTAATGTGAATTAGTTGCCAAGAGATTCAACTATGTTTTCCTTACCTACTATGTTATATCTGCTCGAGATACATATTTGAAATTATATTTATAGTAAAACAGTTTAAAGTCTTAAGTTCTAGTTGTTTTGAAAGTACAATTCAAGTACTAAACTTGAAACCTTGGCTTCCACAACCATTTTCTTACTCTCAAGCCCCTTTCAATCTACAAAAAAGAATTTTCTGTGTTGTTATCATTTTTCCCTTCTCCCTCCTCCTCACAAATTCATCTGTGAATGTCTCATTTTCTGCTTTGCCATACTGTTGCCTAACATGTGTTTGCTTCCCTCTTTCTCCCATGGCAAGGATTCATTAAAAGAAGTGATAACTAAATGAATGGCTTTCATTCATTTAATTTAAGATATGTGAGTGGGAGTGTTCTCAAATAGCTAAGCCATCTAGGTTAAAAAATGACTCATTAGGCTAAATGTGACAACTTTTGGCACAGAGTTTCCATTGATAAATAAAATAATCAGAGCTTACGGTCTGGGCCTAGAAAACACATGCCAACAAACAAAACCTACACCACTAGGAACCATTCCTACCACAACTATGCTCCCATGGTCACATTGGTTACATTCTAACAGACCTTACAAAGTGGATATTCAAGCTGTGTGGGAACAACATAGCAGATACAAAGCACAATTACCAAAGAGGGAGAGAAGAAAGGGTAGTTCTATTAGTGTCTAGTCAGCATTGTGATTTAGTTTTCCAGGGCTAAAGTTATATGGGAAAAATTTATAACTTTATAGAGCTTAACCCGTTGCTGCACTGATAGAATAAATTCTTGTTTTAGTGTGCCTCCTTACTAAAAAAAAAAAAAGTCAAAAAATGTAGTAGTTGTAATTCCATCATTCATCTTGAAAAAGAAGAGAAATCACCACTACATCCCCGCTTACACACACACAACACATAACTAATGGTCAAATTTATAAAATATAGTGTTTTTGTTTGTACTGCCACAAAGATGATGGAACTTGAATCAGAAGTGTGGCATAGCTTCAAAACTATTTTGTTTGATATCCTTCCGGACCAGTAACCCATCCCAGTGTGATAATAGTGCTGGTGGAATGAGAATCAGTCATTCTCAATACCATACTTTCCAAAAAATATAGCTATTCATTAGAGAAGATCAAGTTAGAAGGAATATATATGCGATAAAAATAAGAGAGGCAAACCCCAAAACATACGTCTTGATAATATTTCCAAAGTCCCGGAAAGGGGAGGTGGGTTAGAGAGGCTGAGGACAGAGGTAATTCTGCTTTCCTTCTTATTTAGTATTCTGGGAAAAGATTGCCTGAAAGCTGTCCTCCTGCCCCACATATACCCCAGGGATCAATGACATTAAAGTAAAATCAGTGATAGAATGTATAAAATATATAGGCAGAGGGAGACTGTGATTTGGCTCTGCTAAGCCACTGCCTGGGCAGAGGGTCAGGTGTAAGTCACAGAAGAATCTCTATGAGTTCTGCCTCAGCAGCAGAGTCAAGATGGAAAGGACGGTAGAGCCTGGAGACCACTTGGCCCTGCGGACTTGAGAAGGAGGTCACAACCTTTACTGCTGGGCACCTGCAGGGCAATCTGTGGTAACAGCCCACCAACCCCACTTCCCCTGTCAACACCCAACATATACCCAGGAACAAGAATTACACCAGTTGACACTCAGATGAAGGCCATGATATCTTTACATGGTGATATCATATTGAAGAGGAAGAAAGAGAGTAGGTGAAAATCTGAAAAATCAAATCTAAGAACTGATCTAAAAAACATGGTTAAGTTTTAAAATAAGATAACTTTTTTTTTTGGCCACACTGCACAGCTTGTGGGAGATCTTAGATCCCAACCAGGGATCAAACCCAGGCCCCCTGCAGTGGAAGCGTGGGTTCTTAACCTCTGGACTACCAGGAAAGTGCCCCAAATAAGATAACATTTATAATTTGAACTAAAAATTCGTGGTTTTATTTTCCCCTCTGCTAGCTTGAATAATGATGGTTCACCAAGAACTTCAGATCAGTTAAAAACAAGGAAAGAAAGAATGGAAGGAAGGAAGGAGAGAATGGAGGGAGGAAGGAAGGAAGGAAGGAAGGAGGAAGAAAACTGAAATGTATGCCAGAAGATGCAGGAATAATACTAATAACGATTTTAAGATAAATGCATTCTTAAGATGTTAGTACAACTTGCTTAGTATTCTGATTTCTTCCTCAATAAAATCTCAATGTCCACATGGCAAGCTTGTGGTCAATTGCTGGTCATATGAATTTGTTTTTTCAAAGAAATTTTACAGTGCAGCTCTACCACCCCCAAGAGCACATACACACTACTATTGAAAATGAATTCCATCGAATTTACTGCTTTTTTTTTTTTTTTTTTTTTTTTTTGCGGTACGCGGGCCTGTCACTGTTGTGGCCTCTCCCTTTGCGGAGCACAGGCTCCGGACGCACAGGCTCAGCAGCCATGGCTCACGGGCCTAGCCGCTCCGCGGCATGTGGGATCCTCCCGGACCGGGACACGAACCCATGTCCCATGTATCGGCAGGCGGACACTCAACCACTGCGCCACCAGGGAAGCCCTACTGCTTTTTATTTTAACAGGATTTAATAAAATATAATGATAACTGTTTTGATTTTTTAAATAGTACGTCCATATTTAAATAAGATAAATATTAATTATCACGTCCATATTTAAGTAACAAATTGTTTCACATTCTACTTTGGAGGAAAAGTTAAAAGAAATTCTTCAGAAATAAGGGAAATGATATAGATCAGAAACTTAGATCTACATGAAGAAAGAAAGACCAATAGAAAAGGAGTTAATGAAGGTAAAAAAAAATCTGAATTGATGGAGCACAGGGACCTTTAAGGCGGTGAAATTATTCTGTATGATATTGTAATGGTCAATACATGTCCATTGTACATTTGTCAAAACCCAGAAGAATGTAAAACAACATATGTGAACCCTATTGGAAACTAAGGACCTTGATAATGAGGTGTCACTATTTCATCAGTTGTAACAAATGTACCACAGTGACCAGGGACGTTGATAGTGGAGGGGCTGTGTTTATGCAGGGCACGTAGCTGTAGGAACTCTCTCTGTACTTTCTGCTTAATTTTGCTGTGATCCTGAAACTTCTCTAAAAAAAATCTATTATAAAAAAAAAAAAGAAAATAACTGTTGCATTGTTTGATCATGGAGTGTAAATTCAGAAGATCTGAAGTTCTAGTCTTATTTCTGGAAGTTTGCATAGCATTGGATAAATCTCCAAACATTTATTACTTCATGTCTTCTCGAAAAAGTGAAATCATGTTTACTTCCTCCTATACCCATTGCAAAGAAAAGTAAGCTTAAAGGATAATTTGGCTTTAGCCCATGCTTTGCCACTGATTTATTGGGTGATGAAAGTCAATTTGCTCTTCCTTAGTTTCTCATTTGGATAATAGGAATAATAATGTCTCACTTCATCTCTTCACAGGGTTTTTTTTGGGAAACCCCCAAATTATACGGCATATATGAAAGACATGTATAAAGCATACTTTTTCTAATCAATGGCAATGTTTGTTATATCTTTCACCAAGACTCTCTCGTTCTCCCTATTGATATTCTCTCTCTCTCTTTTTGCTCTCTGTCTCTCTGCCTCCGTCTCTCTCACACACACACGCACATACACACACAAGCACAAGCACATCCCACACACAGTGCTTCCAGTACTAAGATCTTGTTAAAGAATAGAAGTAAGAAACTAAAGATATACTGTAAAGGGTCCCACTGATTCTCTATTGTTTGATCAGTAACATCTATCATTCATTTAAAGGCATGATAGATACTTCAACAAGGTAATCAAACTAGTGCTGAAGTGACGCGCTCCACAACTGTACCTCCACCTTCCTAATCCTGTTGTATATAGAAAAGATATAACAGGTTTCCCACACAGGTGGTATTGAGGTACAGTAGGAAATGAAACGAAGCCCCATCAAAGTATCCTGACACACAGTTGTGTATAACGAAACTTTGTCTTGATCAAAAACTGCACAAAAAGATTTTCTAATTACCAATTTATGAGGAAAAATTAATCAGGATGACTTCATTCTCAGGAGTAATCCTAGGTACTTCTTTTTTATTTTCTGGTATCTGCCGTATATGATAATTCCATTTAAATTTATAACATAAAATATGTGAGGACTCTCAGATGTTAAAAACTAAATGACCTCAGTTCAACTCAATGCCTCATCTTCTTTTTACTTCAAGAGTAACGAGAGAAAGTGGGGAAAAGAATGAGAGACAACTCTTATAATTTGGAGCTTAAATGTTATCTACCCCTGAGTTATTAGAAAACTACTTGCAATCTTCACTAAACTCAAAGGGTATGCAGTTAACAATCGATTAATTAAAAAATCAATAGTGTCAAGAAACTTCATGCTTCTGTCAATAGGGAATTGAGTGTGAATTTAATCTCGTCGGAAAAAATCTTGAATTATAGGTCTGTTTTCCATTGTATTTAGTCATTCCATGTACATGGACAGTGACATGGATATGACAGAAAGACCAACTAGTTATTTTTGTTTTGAAGGGAAATTGTAAGGAGTATGCTTTTAGGTAAATTATTTGTGAATTCTTTGGTAAAGTTGATAAACTACTTGGAAGCTGTCATAGTGGAAGCAGATTACAGCAAACGTTAATTTGAGTGTTTGACAATCAGTTCTATCTCTAATGAGCCTAGAGAAACAGAGAAGCACAAACTTCAATCTGTGCCTCAATAAACAGTAACGGATCATGGCAGTATAATTATTACAATGTTCATGATCCTTTTTTTCTTTTTGGAGGGTTATTGTAAATGAAAGTAGGGATTTGATAATACACTGCACAACAGGACATCTTCTGTGCCCTATTTTTGACACTGACTCGTTTGATACCTTTGACTTATATATATTAAGAGAAAATGGAAAATTAAAAGTATCCAAGTGAGGTGAAAATGAGTTCAGAAAATGAATATTACATAGCAAGCACCCTATTGTTATCAGGTTAAGAAGTTCCCAAACTCCAGCCCAAATATCATAGCACTCAAAATTAGATTTTGCCTATTCAAAGTTAAGCAAATATAAAATTTTTGAGGTAAGGAATCTGTCAAAAGAAAGAACAAAGTTTCAAATGGTCACCAGAGGGCATAAAGCACTTTGGAATAACTGTTACAAAATACTTTAAATTTGCTCAGACGAGATAGCAAGACCCATAAATGCCATAGTGTGGGCAGGAGGTGTCAAGCTAAAAATATTAATGGCCTCCTATGTTACCACAAATATATGTACTTTGAAGTAGAACTTATAAGTAAAGACAATCACCTTCTTTACCCAGAGTAACTTTCCTAAAGGGAAATTTTATTCTTGAAAGGGCAGAGTAGACCAAACTTAATCCATAGATAGTGGCTAAACATTTACTTGACTTGAGTTTATGGTCATGGGTGACATTTCAAAGCTGCATCTAAGTTGGCCGTGTAGAATTCTCATTAAAAACAATTAAAATGTAACTGCATCATTGAGACATAAGAATAAATAGATAATGGATTTTTAGACCCATCAGACTTAATTGTCTTACGTCTACTGAACTGCATAGAAAAATAGCACTGATATAATTATATCATCACCTCACTTCAAAAATGTAATGGTTTACCTAGAACAATGATTCTCAAACTTTTTGGTCTCAGGAGACTTCTATACTACTGTAAACTATTGAGGAGCTCAAAGAAACTTTGGTTTATGTGAGTCTATCTCCATTTACTATACCAGATATTAAAACTTGACATTTTAAAGACAAGAATATAAATACACACCACTTTCCCATTAAAATAATGATGTCACTATATGTCATGTAGACTATGGAAAACTTCATTGTGCTCTTGTGAGAGAATGAGAGAAAAAAAGTGAATATACTGTCTTAGCATTATTATAAAAAGAGTTTTGACCTCATGAATGCCCTGAAAAGGTCTCAAAGAGCCCCAGAGTGCCACAAACAACACTTTGAGAACTACTGGCCTGGAAGACACAAATTCTTGCTATAATGTACTTCACATCCTGTTCAGTACTTCATTTTTAGAACTCTTTCTACCCATAGTCTTTCTGTGTCTCTCTGTATTCTTTAACGATGTCCATTTATTCATCCTTAACACGGAATATTTACTGCATGCCTTTGTGCCTGGTATTGGTCTAGGTCAACAGGGAAGGTACGATCCTTGCCTCCAAGATCTGAGAGTGTAGGAGAATCTTGCCATACAACTGGCCAACCATGATTGACTCATGCTGTTTCCTCCATCTGCCTTTCTCTCCCTACTTCTCCAAATTAGAAACTCTTACTTATCCTTCAAGCCCAAGGTCAAACATTTCTTTCCAAATGAATTTTATCCTGATGTTGTAACCAACTTGATGCTTGTTTTTTACACTGCACAACACTTTACAAAAATGTTCCATTACTCTTTTTATTTGTTTTTCTTTATATAAAGAAAGTCATTGCATAATCCACAAGAAATTAAAGTATCCTTGAGACACTGAAGACAGTTTACTGTTTGGAAAATGAGAGCAGTTGCCCTGTTTATGTTGTGTAGGTTGGGGACCTCTTAGGGACAACCAGGATGGTGACATTAACTGGTGTGCATGGGTATTCTGTTTTCCAAAGTCTCTTTTGTTTAAGGGGTTGGAAGGGAGAACTTGTCTGGATCATCTAGGAGGAAAAGAGCCACAAGGAATGGATGCCCCCCCAGATCTAGACCCAACAGCCCTGGTGGGGTTGGTGCTGTAGTAGTAAGTAAGTAGTAGTTGGTGCTGTAGTAGTAAGACACACTACACTGGACATCTGCTAGTTCCTGGTCTCTCTTTGGCCTTTAGAGGGAAGAGGCTTGTTTCCCCCTTGAAGATCCAGGATGGCAGACTGTCCTCCCTTGATAACTGGGCTCAAAGGAAAATTTTGCACTGGACTGATACTAGCAGCAGAATAACATGATAATACAGGTTATACTCATTGGCTCTAGAACTAGACTGTGTGAATTTAAATCAACCTCTTACTAGCTATGGAAAGTTGGGCAAATTGTTTAAGCTATTTGTGTTTCACTCTGCTTGTTCATAACATTGGAATAATATTAATGCTTTCTTCATTGAAAAGAGTAAATCAGAATATATATATAGTGTCTTGACCCAAAAGAAGCATTAAATAATTACTATTCTCACTGGAATATGAGGTTTATAAAATTAAAACACTTTTGTTTTCCTAGCTGTTATGTTTCCAGCATCTGAAACAGGGCTTCAAACATCACATCAATCAATAACATTTGTTAAATGAATGGATGAAAGAATCCACAGTCAAGTGGGTAGGGCCCATTGTCAAAGGCAATTATCATTTTACTGGAAAATAAATTGCAGCTGCAGATCCACCAGTCTGTGTCTCTCTGTCTGTGACTGTGAAGTGGAGCTGAACCCCAGTATTAGGACTGTGCCAATCTCTGGCTTTTGATGCTTTTAGAAGTTTGCGGGAATCCTATATAGAGGTAGTAGGTTTGCATCGATTTTGCGATGTGGACTCAAACCAGTATTAATTTAATTGGAATAAAGTATAAGATAGCTATATTTTATCTCTGTTTTGTGATATAGTTTTCACTGGTTATATCTCCATCACAACACTTATCACATTGTATTATACTTACTTGTGTCTGCATCACATAATAACAAGAAAAATCTTATAGACTTAGAGAAATCAAACCAAATTTTAAGGAAGAGATTTTACATAGGGTGTGCTATTAGGCAGTGGAATGAGTTACTGAGGACAAGGGAGAAGTCTTCTTTTATGTAAGTCTTCCAAAATAAGATACAGTTCAACCTAAATACTAAAAGCTGGTGTAGACTTTTTAAAACATTCCCTTTGCCTTTATCCTCTGTTCTCCCCACAATATTGCAGAAAGATAGGTCATATTAAATGGGAAATAAAAAGAGAGGTTTTCAGTCTCTCCCTGACAGTGATGTTCTTCATAAACGTCCATCTTGTAAAGTATAGTGGTCTTATTTTTTTTTCCATAGAAAAACACTGAAAGATAAACAAGATCCAAATCCATATTAGATTTGGAAAAGGAAAATTTGTGGGTAGAAAAAAAATCTACAAAACCATTGCATGCATCATGTTGTCAATATATCAACCAAAAGGAAACTCAGCCTTTTATAAACACTGTAATGGTCTTGACCACCTTCCTGTGTAAACAAGTGAAATGTCAGCCCCTTAGGGAGAAGAGTCATAGAGTTGCTTACTCAGGAAAAAAAATAATGATTTACAAGTGATTTTGTAATGAACTTCAGGTTTAAAAAAAGAGGGAGTTGGATTCAAGGATAGAGTAAATTAAACAGAATCATTTGATATGTGGAAGGATAGAGCATTGATTCAGAATGGTGAAATTTATGAATCATTTGTCCTTTCTTTAATTCACTTTATTTTTTCTTAATATATACATTCTCTTGGTTATATCATGTTTTTTTGTAAATTAGGAATTTCAGTGCCTTTGCTAGGGATTTACTATGTGCAGTTGTTTCTGGGTTCATTATCTCATTTAATTCTCACTACAGTCCTGTGAAACACACACTCTTACCCCCAGTATGTATAAAGTGGGTGAGTTTACCATTTAGAGATTAAGAGCCTTATCAAGGTCATACAAGTTTAATTGAAAGAGATTGACTTTGAGGCTATGTCTCATAACTCTTCTGTTTTATGTTAAAGATGATATATTTCTATAAATATATATAGAAATCAAGATCATATATTTCAAAAGTCTTGTGTTTTTATTTTATTCCTTTTATGAACTACATTAACATAATAATACTTTGGCAAATGTACTCAGAAAGTTTATACTATTTATCTTGTAGTATAATGATTATAGTATCTTATATTGAAATTCCATTAGGATATGATTAACCATATGTTCTATAAATGAAAGAATACATTTTGTTCCATTTGAAAACTACAGGAGTTACAAAAATACAAAATATTAATTACTACTGCTACTACTTTGAGAGAAACAAGTGTTATGGAAAAAGCTGTTGTGAGAGAAGGTAATAGAATCCTTACATTCTGTAAATGGACATTAAGAGATAGAATAAAAGAAACATATCAGCCTTGGAAAAGCAAAGCAGAATCGGAGGCAAGTTTATCTAAATACTAGTAAAGTAGCCATCGTATTTTCTAGACAGTCAGGTCTGAATCATATTCCTCGCCCACCTACATTTAGGATTCGCCAAGGTAAAAAGCTGGGAACTTTCTCCTGTTCGCCTTCCATCAGAGATTTCAATTCCCAGGTTGGTCCACCATGTCTGAGCTTACCAGGGCAAAGCTCTACCTTGTGGTTTATCAGAGTATAAGGTAGATCTTATACTCACTCCTTTGCTCCCAGTGCAGAACCAGGCTGCCGTGATAATAATTTAGAAAAATATAACAAAGTGCAGATTTGATTTAAGAAGATTTGTTCAGAACCTGACTCTGTTCATTGTGCATATGCCATGAGATGAAGATGGGCAGAAGCCTAGGGGCTGGGTAAAATTTGCTGATAAACGTTTCCTTCCTGCATACTCTGGGGATTTTTCTGTTGCCCTCATCTTTTCCCTGATCACTAGCAAACACATCTGTGAATGTGCTGTTCAGTCCATTTAATACCAATGCCACACATTAATTTTCAAGGAGAGTGCTGCATCTTTTTTTTTTTTTGAGAAATATAATCCAATATGCTCTTTTGAATAACACGTAATTTATAAAGTAGCTAATGTTTTAGACAGATGTTAAGTGAAGGCTGACTTTTTTCTCTTCAAAAAGTTACAGATATGGACAAATTAAACAGATCTAAGTTTTCAGAGGCTAATGAAACACAGATACTTTTTCAGCTTTCTAAGCACATACTACAGGAAATTTTTACATTGATTGGCAAATCAATTTAGTTCTTAAGAACAAAAGGGAAAATAAGAAAGCACTGATACAATTAGGTACTAGAATATGTTGCTTTATTTTTTATATTAAAGATTACATTGACAAAATATGCCCTTAGAGGAAATAAGAAATAAGTATGCTTCAAGGTTTGAGTATCTGGTTTCTGTTTCTATCATTTTTATTTTGCTCTGAGTTATTTTTCTTTGGTTTATTGGGCCTGAGAACAAATTATCTAGCTATGTAACCAAAATGAATTACCATGTGAAAGCAGAGTTACCTTGAAATCTCTGTGGCATTCAGCATCTCTGCAGGGCTCCAGCTACACCACCTGCTCAGCTGGAGCTGGTCTGTTTCCCAGGCCAGGAATTAGGTGGACAGAGTAAGACTGTGACAGCAAGTGAAGTGATTCACCATCGTAAGAGGATGTGGAAGATAAGTGACAATCAGTTTTGATTAATGAGAACCCTCAGATTTCCATTTTACAGTCTGTATTATAATTTGGGACACAGAGGGAGAAACTGTGATGCTTTCTGGTAAAAGTACACTGTTTTGGCTCTTATGCACTGTAGCAGTAAAGTACACATGTCTGAGGTGGAAGAGGGTGAGAGGAACATACTGGGCTATGTCTGGGAACATCAGGAGTGCATATTGTTTTTGGCCTTTCCTAGGTTTTCATGAATACAGTGAGATAACATAATATATGGTTAATATAAAACCAAATTCCATGTTTAAAATGTGAGCTTATTCCCCTTGAAGGTGTTATGTTTCTAGATTTGATTTCTGTCTATAACCAGACATGAAGTGTATCCCTACTGCAAGAACACTTTTATAATAGTAGGAGAGAAGTAAAACAGGTAAAACTTCCTGAAAAATTAAATGTTTAAGTAGCGTTCCACCATGATTGCTTCTATCAGATATCAGCACCGCAAGAGCCACATCTCACTTTCTTATGTTGAAGAAGCAGGTACTGATAACCACAGGGGGAAAAAATCTACAGTGTTTAGATTCTGTAAGTGGATGATAAGCATTAAAGGCGAAGCAGCATCAGGCCTATTGTTTTCTATTGCTTTGTGGTGTTTTCTGTAGCCTACACTTACTGTATAATTTCTGACTTCTTGCATAACTAAGATCACTTCTCTTCATTAAGAGAATAGTAGCCCAAATCAGAGTCTTTTTCTGTAGTTTCCATGATAGAAAATGAAAAAAAAAGAAAAAAGAAAAGCAAGCTTGAATTAGTTGGGAAAATAATTTTCTCACTTTAAAATGCAATTAGAAATGAAAATTAGAATTAGATCATACCTTGAAGAGGATCTGTATTTTTCATACATCATGGAATGGTCAAGGTCAAATAGCCCACTTAAGATAATTGAAATGTTTGATAGAATGGCATTCAATGATTGTAAATGAAAATTAGGAGGGATGTGTACAAATTTTTAAAAGTATATGATAGACTAATAAGTTAAAATAGTATATAGTACATGAAATGAGTGTACTATGACTGTAACATTAAAATGAGTGCATGTGTAAGTTAATATGCACAAATTAAAATAGAATTGTATAACATTTTTATCATGCTTTCTCTAATTATTTAATATTAAAATATTTTGCTAACATTATATTTTAATCAAGTCAATGATAGTCACAAAATAGTAATAAATAAATTATATATAAGGCAATGATAAATAGTCACAAAATAGTCAAGGCAATGATAAATAGTCACAAAATAGTAATAAATAAATTATATATTTTCATTTTGTGGTATTTCAGGTGTTTGGATGAAACAGGTTATAGAAAATAGGAGTGACATGAGCAAGACGGTAGATTAGGAAGCCCTGAATCTTCTTTTGTCCAATGAACACACTGATTCAGCAACAACTCATGGACAAATTCCCTTTATGATAAATCTAAAAACTAATTGAAAGGCTTTAGTAGCTGAGGCAAACATGAAAACAGACTCACTGAAGCCAGTAGGGAGAAAAAAGACACTTTATTCCCAGAATTCCTACTGCTGACACAGTACTGTACAATCAGGAAGAGAACCCTCACTTCCAGCTTCTCCCAGGATAGGTAAAGAGAAGCCAGTCTGTGAAGACCAGGAGAGGTGACTACTTTGTCTAATGCACAGAAGCCAACATAGAGGTCAAGGAAAGTGAAGAAATGGATAAATAAGTTCCAAACAGAAGAACAAGATAAATCTCCAGAAACTGGTATTAATAAATCAATTGATACTAATAAGAGAGAATTAAAATAACTGTCATAGAGATGCCTACCAAGGTCAAGAAAATAATGCATGAACAAACTGAGAACTTCAACAGAGATAGAAAAAATTTTTAAAGTACTAAAGAGATTTCAAGAAGTTGAAGAACACAATAACCAAAATGAAAAATTCACTAGCAGGATTTAAAATCAGACTAGGTCAAGTAAAAGAAAGGAGCAATTTATTCAAATATAAGGCATTGGAAATAGTTCAGTGAGGGGAGCAAAAAGAATAAAAAAGAGTAGAGAAAGCTTAAGAAATTAATGCTCATTATAAAGAAAAATAATATGTGCATTATGGGAGTCCCAGCAAGAGAAGGTAGAGAGAAAGAACCAGAAAGTTTACTTAAATAATGGCTGAAAACTTCCCAAATCTGGAGAAGAAAATGTATGTCCAGATCCAGGATGCCCAAGGCATACCAAAAAAGATGAATCCAAACAAATCCACACACCAAGACATATTATAATCAAATTGCCAAAGGTCACAGACAAAGAGAGAATTTTGAAAACAGCCAAAGTAAAGCAACTTTACATGTAAAGCAACTTGTCACGTACAAGGGAACTCCCATGATAAATTCAGTGCATTTTCAGCAGAAACCTTGCAGGCCAGAGGGGAGTGGGATGATATATTCAAAGTTGGGAAAGAAAAGATTTACTAACAGAAAATACTATACCTAGCAAAACTATCCTTTAAAAATGAAGGTGAGATATAGACTCTTAGACAAAGAAAAGCTGAAAGAGTTTATTACTACTAGATTGCCTTACAAGAAATACTAAATGAAACAAAGGGATGCTAAAAAACCCAACATGATAGCATAAGAAAGTATAAACTTGTTAGTAGAGGTAAGTATATAGACAAACACAAAATACTATAATACTGTAACTGTGAGTAAATCACTTTTAATTCTAGTATAAAAGTTAAAAGACAAAAGTATTAAAAACAACTATAAAAATATGTTAATAAATAAATACACAATATATAGATGTAAGTTGTGACAATACATAAAATGTGGAGGAAGGAGAAGTAAAAGTGTTAGGGATTTGAATTAACACTTTTATAAATTCCATGCTTCTCTTCAGGAAAGCCCTGTGAGCCAAAACACTAGGATAAGCAGCTGGGCCCATTCCCTCTGGGTTTTGGGCATTTGTCAAATGTGAAGATGGGGCAAGTCCATTTCACTTTTTTCTCCGATACAAGTATCTGTGCATTTTCTTCTTGGCTTCACGTATTTTTAGGAATTTTCAAAATCTGAGTTTCAGGAATATAAAATCTAAAAGTTTTATCTAAAATGATGAAATTGTCATCTTCATCATTTATATGCTGAGCCATTTAGTCAAGAGTCATTCACTGCTTTTAGCCTAGGTTACATTTTTGGAAAACTTTGTCTCTTTTGGGGCTCAGGAAATACACCTTCTCTTGGAATTTCTAGACCTTACAGTGCTCTGATTTCCAGAATATTTTTTCAAATTCTCAGCATTCTGCTTCTTGATTAGATTTACTCTGTTATATGTAGACAACGCATAGTTGTCTTTAATCAAATTATTTAACTCTGCTTAGACTTTTTATACAGAAAGTTCCCAATTCCTCGCATCTGAGGTGTACAGTTTAGTCTCATGATATGTGCTTTTTTTTTTTTTTTGTGGTGCGCGGACCTCTCACTGTTGTGGCCTCTCCCATCGCGGAGCACAGGCTCTGTACGCGCAGGCTCAGCGGCCATGGCTCACGAGCCCAGCCGCTCCGCGGCATGTGGGATCTTCCCGGACCGGGGCACGAACCCATGTCCCCTGCATCAGCAGGCAGACTCTCAACCACTGTGCCACCAGGGAAGCCAGATATGTGCATTTTTTATTATTATGGTAATGGTGGTAAGAAACTCTGTTAAAAATAGATTAAATGTATAAAAATAACTTGTGTTCATTGTAAAACAAAATAAGATTCACTGATTTGTATGAAGTTAAGAACAGAAGTCTGTCATCCTCCTGCTCATCTGCCCTTCATTGACCTTCACTCCTGACCCCCAGCTTCTACAGGCTAGTGTTCAGCACTGCTCAGAGGTTTAAATTTACGCCTTAAGACCATTTCTAGGCTTTATACTGTACAAGATAGAGTCATACACTAGATACTCTCCTCAGATTTGACTCATTCATTTTAATATTTATAAGGATAACTTGTACCAGCTTTTATAAGACACACACCCTGAAAGCTCAGTGCCTTAGCACCATATGTTTATTTCTCAGTCATGTCAGTTTGATGTGGTTTCACTGAGGTTCTTCTGTATTTCATTGAGGCCATCTGGAACACATGACCTCAGAGGCCACTGCACTAGTGAGTAAGAAATACCTAAGAGGCATACCGGCTCTTACCTATCCTGCTCATAGATGAAACACATCACCTTCACTGACAGTCCACTGGCTAGAAATAGGCTGAAACATGGAGTCCATCACCTGGTTATCTGGTAAGCCCTCATTGTCCTCCACCTTCACTTAACATCTTCAAGGTATCTCCCCATGTTAGTATACCTGAATATTCCAATAAAATTTTTAATCAAATAAGATTTTTTTATAATATATACTGCATTTAAGCATTCATTTTTTTCGCCTATAAGACATAAGATTTCAATCATTAGAGTCCATCTTTACTGATATAAAATGAAATAGGAACTTCTCTGGTGGTGCAGTGGTTAAGAATCCACCTGCCAGTGCAGGGGACATGGGTTCGAGCCCTGGTCCAGGAAGATCCCACATGCCACGGAGCAGCTAAGCCCGTGAGCTGCAACTACTGAGCCCGCATGCCCCAACTACTGAAGCCTGCATGCCTAGAGCCCATGCTCCTCAACAAGAGAAGCCACAGCAATGAGAAGCCCGTGCACCACAATGAAGAGTAGTCTCCGCTCACCACAACTAGAGAATGCTCGTGCACAGCAGTGAAGACCAAGTGCAGCCAAAAATAAATAAAATAAATTTATATAAAAAAATGAAATAACTAAACAATTGCCCAGATTATTTAAGATGTCTAAACATTATAATAAGAGGAGATAATAGGGATTCAGGACAAACATTTGTCTCCTGAGATACTCAGTTTACCTTTCTCATCATTGTCTTTATGGAAATGAGTAGTCCTGAAGCTAAAGGGCCTCAGTAGTATTTTGGCTTTAGAAAGATAAGCTGAATAGTGGCTGACTGATTTCATACAGTTTTGAAGTAACCTGACTTTGTAATATTTGCGGTCAATAATGAGAACATTATAAGGGCAAAGGAGTTCTTTACACCTCTGATCTCATATAAGAGCTGTTTCACCTACACCCACACGATTCACAGCTTGACTGTTTTGCCTGTCTTTTCATTAAATAATAGTCTGATTGAAATTTTATGTCCTTATTTAAGTTTGACCATGAATTGTTAGTTGTTTTTCTCTGAAATGCTCCTGTTATAGTGTTATTGACGGAAGCATCTTGTCTTTCTATATTGTTAAAAAATAACAAAATGTCACTGAAATATTAAGTCAATATTGAGATAGTTAAATTACAAAGTATGGACTGTATCTATGGCAAAATATGACAATATTTTTTGAAATTTTCTTATTGTATATTGGTTTATCTCTGGTATTTTTGATAATTACTAGACAATTTCCATCATCAAGTTTACACAATTTGATTTAAAATTTATAGAAGTAATTGATGCCAAATTTTTTTTTTTTTTTTTTGCGGTACGCGGGCCTCTCACTGTTGCGGCCTCTCCCGTTGCGGAGCACAGGCTCCAGACGCGCAGGCTCAGCGGCCATGGCTCACGGGCCCAGCCGCTCCGCGGCATGTGGGATCTTCCCGGACCGGGGCACGAACCCGTGTCCCCTGCATCGCCAGGCAGACTCTCAACCGCTGCGCCACCAGGGAAGCCCACCAAATCTTTTTTTAAATGACACCAAAGGACATAGGATATACTTCCTTCCAAGTGTTATCCTTTTGTTAATTAATTTCTGCCCATTAGCTGAAAAATGTACTTTTTCTGGGATTGACATGACTCCATAGAAACCCGGCTCAGCACTGGTTATAAAACATATTTGAGGTGGTGTTTTCATCAGTGGAGCCACAGTGCAGGTGAGCCAAATCTCAAAGAACGTGCAGGTAACCACAGGCTGTAACCTTGGCAGTTACTGTGATGGTGTTTTGAGAGATGGGATGACTCAGGAACTGTTTTTCTGTCCCTTCTAAAGGCGCTTTTTAAAGTTAACTGTCTGATTCTTCTTAGTCTGGCTGACATAAATCTTTCCATATATTGGACTATTATTTTAGGTTTAGGAACATGTCTATTACCACCATTGTCTGATCACAAGGAGAGTGCCATTTTCTTTCTTTTATATGACTACTAAATTCTATTGTCTATTCTAGGACAATACCTGGAATATATACTTAAGTAATGGATGAGTTAAATCACTTATGTATTATGACAGTAGGTAATCTCACTCCAAGGTCTTTACAATACTTGTGATTCTCATAACTATACTGATTTAAGGTAATGGCAAGTGACAAAATGTAGATGCTATTGCTTTGGGATAATGCATTGAAACTTACCAGCCATTAATAGTAATTTGAATGAGCTGATCTCTTTCTAGGATGCAGAGGGACCATGACTTAATACCAGTTTGAGTTTGTGGAAAGAAAAGATTCCAAAGCATATAGTGATAGAGAAAAAAAATTCAGCTTAACGGAATCTCATAATTGGAGAGCCTGGAAAATTAGAAGCTTATAGGAAATGAGTAAATTGGATACAATGGGGGCTGGAGATACCCTGAGGAAAAAAATGCTATTACATAAATTTACACAGTGTTCTCATAGTATGATGTTTCCACTAAATGTCCAAATGCAGCCAACTAACAAACTATATATATCCAGGTAGAAGCAGGACGAATGATATTGGATAATCATTGTGGAATGAAGGAGTGAGTTGAAGCTAAAGGCGTCATCTGCTGTTGGGAAGAAGAAAGCTAGAGAAGATTTTCTTTCTTAGTTTAAATAATCAGTTAATCAGTGCATTTTATGACTGGCTTCTAAAGATTGGTAACAGAATGATTGTAGAATGCTTGCAACCATATCTTTTCATGAAAGATACAACCACTTTAGCAGAGACTGCTGGTCCAGACCAATCTAAACTTGGTCTCCATGTGGAGGGAGTGGGAGTCCAGCAGAGTCACTGGGTGCCTTGTTAAAACGTAGCTTTATGGGTTTCTGATGTAGTGAGTCTTAGGATGGGGCCCAAGAATTTGAACTTTAACAGGTTTCCAGGTGCTGCTGCTCTGGTGAACCACTGATGTAAATTCTATAAACTAGGTGAGAATTATTAGTATGCCAACTAAGGTAAATGATTTTATATTTAAATACATAAATTGAGAAACACTGGCTTGTTTTTCTTGCTGTGGTTGTTGACTTTTTCACCTTGAGAACTGAGTATCCACATTAAATATTTGTACGTTAAATAACAGCTATTCTCAATTTCGTTTTGTCGTGTGCATTTAAGGAAAAGCCGAATAATTTGAGTTGAAACAGACCTGCTTCAAATGCATATCTATTATAGGCTATGCGACTCTAATAGGATGAGTTGACTTTTAGAAGTTTCTGATGATGACAATGGAATAAAAAAGTCAGAATCAATCCATGGTTCTCTATTGTTCTTTGAGACACATTCTGGATCAGCGACCCCATAGAGGGCATTGCTTTTAAAATGAGGAAGCTACCATCGACAAGATGGGTCACAATAGCTCCACGGGAGGCAGTATCATCGGCCATGTCAATGATCCATACAATAAAATTCTGTGGCTTATTGTGTTGGTGAACTAAAGTGAGTGGATCAGTCATATACCTAAAGCCTTTGAAATCATATGTGTTCTTTTTTTACTTTTAAATCGAGGAGGAACAGAAATGAATCATCAAAACAGCACATTAAAACTGTAAATTAAACTGCTCTGAAAAGAAATTTAGTCATGATTTAAATTACTAATGTATTTGCAAAATAGCATATGGCCTGCTTTATTTATTTGAGAGGGGATAGGTCTGAGCAAAGTATGTTACGGACCTTCTTGGGCTTATGAGTTTAATGGCATGGAAAGCAACTGCCACATATTCTTACCTAATATCCCCTGGGGCCATTGTCAGAACACAGACACTGGGGAGCTAGGCCACTGGTCTAACCCTCCTGGTATTCTACAGCTATTCAGGGCATGTTTTATGAGTAGTACAGATATTGATGCTAACCTTCATTTATAATTATATGGGTTTAAATAATTTAAAAAGTATATTCTATACATAATCCCTTTTACACAGCAGTCTTGTGAGGTAGGCAGAGCCATCCCATGACCAAAGCAAATCTCACTTTCTAAATTAATGGAAGCTCTAATCTAATTGCTATAAAACTGACAACTCTTGTACTTTCCTTGCCTCAGCCCTGGAATCATCCATTTCTCTAAGGAGCCCTGGTTCTTTTTCATGGAGAATAATACTCAGAAAGCAAAATCTTGAGCAGGAAAATATATGTATACACCCACAATCAGCATTTATATTTTTGCATGTTTTTATATCTATAGTTATATATTGAAAACTATAGGTTCACACCGATACTGGTAACTCCAGTTCAACACTAAAGTGTCCATTTTAGTGTTTCCCTTTTCCATGTTTGTAACTCGCTTCTCCTACAGTGAGAAACGTGTCTCCCATATCTTTGGTATTTTTACTGTTTGCTCAGATGTCTGTTTGTAACCAACGGCTGCCAATGGCTGTACCCCGGTGGGTCACCACCTCAGGTCTCTGCCTCACGTGGACTCTGCCTTCCACTGGGCTCCTTCCCTGCCCTCTGCCCTCCTCTCCTGGCCTCCGGTCCAGCTGTCTCTGGGCTGCTTGGTCTCTCTCCCCTTGGGGTTCTGATCCCAGCACTCCCACACTTTCCCCAGCCATCTTCTCACTCAGAGTTTTGGGCTGCATTTTCACGGAAGGAAGAAAGCAAAAGGAAGGAAGACCTTGTTCTCAAATCAGGTTTTTTTGACTCCTTCTTGAAAGTATGTTACACTTTGCTACAGTGTCCCCGAAAAATATTGTTATGTGATAACCATTCCACTGAACAGTTCCGTCAAGGAGTTCTGCTCACATTTCTTGTCAGTAGGTTTAAAACCCAGCATGGATGGAGAAATTACGCTGATATCTGTGAATGAACAAAATAAGGATGCTATTCATTGCATTTCCCACAAGAAAGAGCAATTGTCTGGGAATTCACTGCAGTTAATAATCCACTTAGCCCCAGACTGGCAGGGGCCCCGGTCATTTGTAAATGTGTTTCTGTGGCATACACTACAATCCCACGGATGTCTATTTAAACTAAAATTACAAGGAAATCCTAATGTCTTGACTACTATTCCGTGTGTCCCTGAATAGCCGTCATACTACTTAATGAGCTTATTGATCAAATGAGAGTATTTATAGCACTAAAAGAAATATATAGTAATATATATTTATATATAATATTTATATAGTAATATAAATATATATTTATATATATAAATATATATTTATATATATAATATTTTATATTATTATATTTATATATAATATTTATATATAATATATATTTATATATAATATTTATATAGTAATATAACTTGACACATATATTCAAGAATCAGAAATCTTGTCCATAATAATGTTTTGTAAATATTTATGTTGGGCCTAAATTTGTTTTTAAAAATTCATCTCTTTGTGGCTTGTAGTGTCCTCTTCATCACGTTCATCTCTTTCTCCAAGGATCATTTTTAAAATAGTTTTATAATAAGATAACTTTAGGGCTACGCTACACAGTATTGGCAAAAGGTTTTATTTTATTTTATTTTTCCTCAGATAAAATTAGTCTCAAAGTTTAGCTAGGTCAGATATTTGTATTGAGAGTTTCATTTGTATTTTGTTTCTTAATAGAAAAAAAAATGACTACATCCCTTCCAGAATATTCCATGTAAAGTCCCAGGAGAGTCAGCGAGTAGTTCAGCTGAATGGTCTACACTCATGTCCTGCACTTCCTTGTCTCTCATGTGTCCTGTGTGATAAGCCTCACTCCACATGTTCCCTAAGGCTGCTCTCACTAACTTTGCAGACTAACATCCTGACCCCACTGGACTCGACTCCTTTTCACCTTGTGGGAACCCTCTTAGGTACAGGAACCTTCTCCTCTGTGTTGCTCTTGATTGCACTCTCCCGTGGTTGCTGACCTCCGGCCCCGCTGCCGTGTTTTCCTACGTGGCAATGAATGTTGTAGTTCCACAGGCTCTCTTCTTGTCCCCAACCCTTCTCACTTGCCATGTTTCTCACGAGTACTCTTATCTACTTCCATGGCAGTTCATACTGTGTATCTGCTGTACTGTGGCTTCCACAAATATATCCAAAGCCTTATTGGGCATACTTAATATGATAGGAGACCTGAACCATGTCTAATTATCTTTTGTATCTTCAGCAGAAATGAGTGCACACATAGTAAACGTTTATTAACCACATCCTACATGAACGCTCAAAGTCCTCTTTTCCAAGAACCTAGTCACCCTCTAGTATTACTTACTTTACTAGGTCAGAAGGACAGGTGCAGAAGCATAATGGTTGTTATGACATAATGACTGACTTCCTGTTCCACTGCTGTCCACATCCAATCCGTAAACAGTTCCATCATGGCCCTCGGTCCTCATGGCCCCTCTTACAGCCCCTTATCCTCTCTAACCCTACCCATTGCAAGAATCTGTTATCTGTTCTCTCTCTCCCTCTAGTCCTGACTCATTCCTGCCATAGTTTGTGTTCTAAAAAGAAAATCTGGTCATCCTATTGCTTTATTTAAAATCTTTTAACGACTTCCCTGTACCAAAGGGACAAAGTCTAAACTTCTTATCCTTATAAAAACAAGACCACTTGTAACTTGACACCTCTACCTCTCTGGTCTCTTCTCTCTGTGCTCTCTCTTCCTTTCTGTGCCGCCCCACCCAGCCAGTTGCTCTTCTGCAGTTAGGATACACGGTCCCGTACCTCTGCTTATGCGTTTTCCTCTGCCGAGAATGCTCTTTCTCTCTTTTTTTAGAGAGAAATGCCTCTTCATCTTTCAAGCCTTATTTGGGATATTTCCTCCTGATGAACCCTTTCCTGTTCTCCGTCTGCTCCCTCAGTAAGGTGGAGTGAATGCCTCCTTCTTGGGTGCCTCCTATATAGGTTCTACAGTAGTCTATCACAGCACATAAATACTTCACTTATTTTTCATAGTTCTGTACTCCTGTAACAGACAATGCCTTCATTGAGGTTAAATATAATCTTTTTTTTTTTTAAGATTTTTTTTGATGTGGACCATTTTTAAGGTCTTTATGGAATTTGTTACAATATTGCTTCTGTTTTATGTTTTGGTTTTTTGGCCTCGAGGCATGTGGGATCTTAGCTCCCCAACCAGGGATCAAACTCTCACCCCCAGCATTGGAAGGCAAAGTCCTAACCACTGGACCACCAGTGGAAGTCCCTATAATCTTTTGTTTGATGTTTTTAATTTAAGTTCTAACCCAGTATCATGCCCTGGGTGCAACATAGTGCTCAATGAATATATGTTGAAAGAAAGAAAAAAAATGAAGAAGCAGAAGATAAAAGGAAAGAAAGAGAGAAAGAAAAGAAAGAAAGAAGGAAGAAAGAGAGAGAGAAAGAAAAAGAAAGAAAGAAAGAAAGGAAAGAGAAAGAAAGAAAGGAGGGAGGAAGGAAGGAAGGGGGCCATCTGACTCTATAACTCACATTTAACATTATTTGTCATTTAAGTGATCCAATACAGAGAAGATGTGTGATATTTCATGTAGGCTAATTTGTGTATTTTAGTTCAGTATTAACTCCAAGACAAGCTACTTTCATGAATGAGATATAGATTTCTGAAGACCTGATACTTTTCCAACAGCACCTGAATTGTCCATCCATGGTGATGATGCCAGGGCATGGTATTCTGTGTATAGGATGTATAGATCTCAGCGTTTAAGGAAGTAGACCCTGTAGTCAAACCACCCAAATCTTAGTCATAGCTCCATTCTTTACCAGCTTAGTAAACGTAGTTCAGATGATAAATTTCCTCATTTGTTACATGAGGATAAAATGCATATCTACGCTCAAAGGTAATTTCAAAGTTAGTTAAATAAGCCATGCAAAGCACTTAGCTGTAATATCAATGGAAATTTGATAAATATCGGCAATTTTTAAAATAAAGGAATTGAATTAAAATGATCAAATAATCACTTTCCATATACTTTTTTTAAAGTAGAAAGCTACCTTTATTTAGGCAGTTGATTACTATGCAGTAAAAACTAGGAATTTGCTGTTTATTGAAGAATATAAAAATATTAATGTCTAAATCTTTTCTGTTCATAAAAAGATATTATGGCTTCTGTTTTATTGTTTAACTTTGATTCTAAAAGATTAAGTTAAAAACATATTTGAAAAACAAACATTTTAATAAAATTATAAGAAAAATAATACTTTGAATTTAAATTAGTTCAATGTCTACAAAGAAGTTAATCCTCTTCAAAGTAAGAGATCTTTACTAGGAAATAGTCCACAAGTTTATCAATAAAATTCAGCTTTGAAACTGATAATAATTCCCATTTAGTAGAAAGGAAAGCTGTTATCTGTGATTTGAACTTGAGAAGACTAACTTCATTAGTAATGAAATTAGTGTTGCCTTCCCAACAAGAATTCCAGGATTTTCAGAATTTCTACTTTTTGATTATTCCTCCATACCTAATTACACTTTAGGAAAAGTTTTAAAAGTGATGACACGCTGAGGAGTAAACTCATGGGTACCTAGAAACCTTGATTCCTGTTGATCACATTGCTTTGCCATTAATGCAATGTAATATTATCCATGGTTTGTCTTCTCCCCTAATATTATGGCTAAAGAATAAAATTCTTTACCAATAGCAACCCTCAATTTTATTGACCACTAATTAGCTTGTAAATTCTGATTTGCACTGTAAAACATGATGCAACTGCCAGAAAAGTTTTTTCCCCTTAATATACAAATAGAAATGACCAATAGCCTTCCTTATATTGCACAAATGACACCAGCTTCAGAAGCACATCTTTATTGCTAATGGACCACGTACCCTGCAAGTGCTGAAGAAATGCTCAGCTTAGTGGGAAGATGCCCAGAACCCTCCCCTCCCCGCCTCTCCCTTTCCTGCCAGGGTCATTCAGCCACTGCCTGAGGTTCCTAAGGTTTTGCAGAGTGTCCCAGTTTGTCCTTGAAGAGCTATTATTTTGTGACACATTTCCCAATTTAGCTTAGGAAGAACAATAGTCTAGAGATGTGAATGAGGACATGTGGGGAAAATGGCCTCTTGTTACTTCTCACTGGACAGTACTTGGAAATTTGCATGTGTATTACTATGTTACAGACTCTGAGAAGTTCTGCACTAAAAAGTCAGGTTTAACTTCTTTAATTAGTCATTATAACATGTATTATTATGCATTACTTTGCGAAGCAGTGGCTCCAGAACATTGGGGGACCTGCATTTTGACTTGAGCCCAATCAGGTGCCTCTAGAAACCTCTTGCTGAAGAGAAGGCATGCTTTCAATGCAGTAACATATATAACCCAAAGCAGTAATTCAAAGAGGAGGCCAATGGGCTATCTCTCTGAGAAATGGGCACTTTTAAGACAAGACATTTTAGAGTTAGTTTTTCTGCTTATATTAATCATTCTGAATGAATTAAAGAGAGCACAGAAAGTGTACCAACACGTTAAAAATAGTATTTTCATAACTCTAAAAGACATTGTCACAGATATGTTTTATCAATTTATTCAAAAAAAGGAAGGAAAACAAAGGCTTTTATGGAATAAACAGGTAAGAACATGAACATGTATATGCATGCAAACAAGAAAAAACAATCAGATAAACACCAGTGCCACTACTTGCAAAGACAAAAAAAAAAAAAAGTTAAATATTTAGGTGGACTTGTCTTGAAAACTTATTTCATTTCAGTTCTCCATCTCAGATGACTTATCATAAACCAAAAGTAAAAGGGTAGTATCGTCTTTCTAATTCTAATTCCATTTTAAAATGAAACCAAAGTATTTGCCAACAATTGGTATAAATCTTTTTCCATTCAGTGTTTCCATTGGCCATTTATAAGGGCAAAACATATAGAAATAGGCCTAAGGAAGCAGGTATCAGATAAACACAGGAAGTAATTATTCAGCAGGAAATGTCGAGGGAAATGGATTGTTTTTGTTTTGTTTTGTCTGTCTTCCCTGGTGTTCCTTAAGGCTTGAGGCATCAGCAGTAATGAAGGAAATAGATTTGTAATTGCAGGACGGCTGCTGTTTACTTTACATAGTGTTAGCACTAAATGTCGCTTACCACATGTTTATCTTTAAAAACAGAGATAAATATTATTTTGAATTGAGTACCATTTGCAAAAAATGTGCTTTCAAAATCTATAGATTCTACTGGGGTTTTTTTTTTTTGAAATTAACATAAGGAAGAAAAATTCCATCTGAAAAGAAGGTAAGAGTTTTAAGCCCTGGGTTGTATAGCTGGGGTTTTAATAACAGTCACAGAAGAAAAGAAAAGGTACCTAAATATAGTAATATTTTTCATATAAGATCTCTGTCACCTGAGCAAGATAAACTTAGGTGGTTAAATGGTTAAAATCGTTCATTAAGGAAATTGTTTTGACAGTAGAAGAAAACTAAATTTGTCATGATATTTTAATATTACCTAATCTTTTTCTTTTTCTGTTCAATATTTGAGAAGAATTTCTGTGTTTATGATCTCAAAATAAACCCTGATGCTCATATAAACAATCCCCAGGACATTGTGTGATCCATGCTCACTCATCTTCAGAAGGGAGTAAGAATTTTAGAAAATAGGGCGTTTTTTCCCACAGAGGATCATTTTATCTGAGGAACTGACTAGATTTTCACATACCTAATCTGGTGCTCAGACACAGTAAGATATAAGTGGCCTCCTTAATGTGAGGTTGGATGGTAAACAGCCAGAGAGAGCTCTCTACCAGAGACAAGGGTGCACACCCCTGACCCCTGCCCTTCAGTCAGGTGCACTGCAGCAAAGGGCAGAGCCTGGCTTGGAGTCAGTAGCCTTAAATGTCTTGTTTTAAAAGGAGCTCAGCACCTTCCAGCTCTCATCAAGAAAGCCTGGGTTTTCTCGCCTGCAAAATGAGGACAATAGTACATATCTCAAAGAGTTGTAGTAAAAATTAAACGAAATAATGGATAAAGTACTTAGGATAATGGCTGACACATGGCTGGTATATCTTAACTCATACTGGCTGCAAAGTTAGGAAATTTGGCATGTTCTTGTCTAATAATAATTATGTTTCCCAAACCTTGAGAATTATAGTGTGAAACAATTGTCTCATAATTTATTTCCTATATCACGTTTACATATTTCCAAATTGTGCCAGCAGAATTTGTAAGCTGTCAGGCAATGACTAGCAATTCTCTCCTCAAATTTAGTCCCATATAAGAAATTGGACCAGACTGATCAACTCTTGTGTTAAAGAGAGTAAAATCGTATCTGGTCACATACATTCCACCCTTTCGATTAGGGTTTTGTGGCTCTAGAAATCTCCAGTTAGAATGAAGTTGTTCCCATGTAGTTAGCATTAATCAGTTATGAAACATTGGCTTATTACATGTTTTTCAGATTTCTTTTCATCATTACATATAATTCAAATTACAGTGAGGCTCAGAACAATGAAGTTTGATTAAGGCAGGAAAATTCCAAAAGAAACAGTATTAATAAGATAATGTAGGTCAAATGGAGGACACTGGGCAACCAAAGAGGCAAGACCCATAGGAGTGAAAGGTCCAAAAAGGAGGGAACTGGGGGCCAAAGAGAAGCGATCTTGTTCCATGAACCTAGAAAAGCTCTGAATTAAATATAATAGGACAGGACAGTTGAGTTTTGAGAGAGAGAGAGAGAGAGAGAGAGAGAGTGTGTGTGTGTGTGTGTGTGAGAGAGAGACAAGGAGAGAGAGAGAGAAGAAATGGGTGGAGGACAAGAGAAGAGTTTTTCTACTTACCTCACTTTGTAGGATGTGCTATCTTGCTATTAATATTAAACTGGGTAGAGATAACGGAAGATTGCATAGAATTATCCTTAAAAATTTCTTGTATTTGCTTTGTCTCACTTGTCTCTCCTGAGATTACATTATTAATCACTAGGAGCTAAAAAAAATGTCATCCCAAATGGATAGATATGGAGACTTGTATACATCTGAAGGTGACTTTACACTCTGAAAGCTAGAAATGATTCAAGATTGTATGCCATTATCTGGAGGGCTGCTTTTAAGTTTCAAATGAGGAATAGGTCTTGAACAACTTGTATCTTTCAATGAGAGCAGTTATAGTTTTTTGTTTTTAAATACAGTATTAGGCCAATACATTTTCTATTATACAGAATCATGTTTTGTTCCTTGAATTATTCTAGAAGACAAACCAGCTTGCACCTTGAGAGTGACATGGTGAAATATTTATGTTGTCACTGGATTTGATTATTAAAGTGCTTTTTGCTCATCCTGGGGGCAGACTGTGTGTGAATAATTCTGTGTTGGGGCAGACCTGTGGCTTGCTCTAGCAAGGTCTCAGCTGCGCTCTGTAGCAGCACGATGCTGAGGCTGGTTTCTGGGCTAAACTTTGAATAGATTTTGTTCTATGGAGCATTTATTAGGCAGATGAGTTTTTTTGGTGATCTCCCACTGCTCATTCTTTTACCTCTAGCTGTCTTTTAAAGATCTTACAAATCTTTTGTCTCTGGGCTCTTCATGCTTGTTTGTGACTTTCAGAAAGTTTTCCTGCAGATAATGTGTTTTCTCTGAAAATCGATAATAGTAGGTTATTAGATAATGGCAGTACTGCAAAAGCTCTTGTTAACAGATAGCCAACAGGAAGCTAATTACTTGTATCGTTAAAAATACCCTTCTGTCATCCATTTCTACTCAAGGCTTATCTAGCTTTGTATTTCAGATGTCTTTCTGAATCAAAATTAAATTTCTTCCTCATAC
Organism: Stenella coeruleoalba; assembly: GCF_951394435.1. NCBI lineage: Eukaryota > Metazoa > Chordata > Mammalia > Artiodactyla > Delphinidae > Stenella > Stenella coeruleoalba. Next base: position 173,424,694 of record NC_137147.1, on the reverse strand, counting down.
TTAAAAGTAATGAAAAAGCAGCAGTTTAACGTTAAAGATTCTTTAAAGTCATCTTTCCCATTTCTCTCCCTGCTTATATGTTTGAGGAACCTCAATGCTAGTTTTCATTTATTTCTTTGACCTCTTCCTTTGACTCTTTGTGTCACCTCCCACTTTTTTGCTGACCTTTACTTTGAAGATTCATCTTAGCTTCCTCTGGTTTTTATGTCCTCTTTCTTGGCTTTTTATTCCTACATTTTTTTCTTTCCACACATATTTTTAAAACATCACTTACAGCAAGTGTCCTTTAACTTATGTTCCTAAATTGATGAATCCTAACTATAAATTTTATTCTCTATTTTACCGTTTCTGGTTTTTAGTTGCCTATGTTAGGTCATTCATTTCAATCTATATTTTGTCTATGCATTTATTTTGCATTTTCACATACTTGGTTGAAGTTTTATACTAGCATTGCAGTTATCTGAAAAATTTCAATATGAGTTGGTGAACTAAAGATATGCAGTTTGTTACTTTCAAATACAACTGGTAATACAAACAACTTTATAAGGGGGTTCTCGGGAAAGTGGTATCATTTTCCGCTGGAAGTCCTTAAGGACGTTAATGAATAGAATAAGAGCATGTGCATTGTGTACATTTATACATACACTTGATAATTAACTATATGTAGGTCACATATCTGTGTCTTAATTGACTTATTTTTGTAAATAGTAATTCACTCCTAAATGTACTTTTAAACTTTCATATAAATTACTTTTTCATTGTTAGAATTCACAGTAATGTGGTTTTTGTTTTCTTCAATGTGTGTAAACAGTGTAATGATCTTCTGTTAATACAGTTCTCATTTTCTGTACCATTTTCAGCATTGCTGCAGAGACTGCTAGGCAATAACTCGACTTGCTTCCACTTTTCTGGGGCCACAGGATAGATTGCATTTCCAAGGTAAGTGGGGTCATGCATCTGAGTTCTAGGAAATGAAACGTGAGCATAAGGGATGTAAGTCCTGTCCTAGCCTGGCCTGCTCAGCTAAGAGTGAGGCTCCCTGTTCAGGTGTCTAGGATGGAGACACCCCAGATCACATTTGCAAGTCAGGGTTTTGGAAATGGAGCTACAACGTAGAGGGGATTTTTGTTCTTTCTCCTGAGTGGAGAGCTGCCCAAATAGGAACTTTCATCTACAGCAGCTGGAATTACTTTAAACCAAACAACATCCACAACATAGGGCTGCTGGAATAAAATTACAGGATGTCTTGTTAAATATGAATTTCAGGTAAGCAATGAGTAAATTTTTTTAGTATAAGAATGTCCGATACAATATTTGGAACATATTTATACTAAAAAAGTTTTAGTTTATCTGAAATCCAAAGTATTCTGAGTGTCCTCAGATTCATTTGCTAAATCTGATGACTCAGCTCCAAACAGATGCTATGCAATAGGAGGAATATTGGAACTCAGAGAGCAGAGATTATGTTTTCCTTCTTTTGCCCTGCTTGATTTTCTAGTTTTAGGTACTTGGAAAATACTCAACATACTCTTCTGTTTCAATGCAACAGTTTAGTGTAGGAGGAAAATGCCACTATGGTGAAATTTCATAACTATTGTTTTCTAAACCTCACTCGTTATCAACACATTTCCAATATTATTTGTTAAAACAGAAGTTCCTAAAGTATGTATTTGAAAAGTTTAATATTAAAAACATGATAATTACTTTTTCTACTTTCTCGTTTTTGGCTGCTAAGAATACTTGGATGATTTCGGGGTTTTTTTCGAATATGTATCTTGCTACATTATATGAAGAATTTCTTACATTTATCACACAGTTGCATCTCTCACTTTGCTGTTAATTTACCAGCACACTGTTTTATTTTTGGTAATAGTATCCCATTGGTTAGCCCAGAGTCAAACTCTGCTTGTCTTCCAGGACAGCCTGGAATACTGTTGATCCTTCGTGTCAGTGTTTATTCTATCATGCAAACTCTCAGAGTCTTGTGAGTGGTTCACGCTTATGACTCATCCACACTGATATGCCAGGTGAAAAACCTTAACCGACTAGCATCTCAGACAGCCAAAAGGCACAATATTGCCACAAAGCTCGATACTAGTTATTAACAAAGCGTGACGTTTATGCCGTCTTTACCATGGGCCTATGTGATAAGCACATTACATATATTATTACATATAATATATATATAATTTATAGATACACTTATATATTTATAAGTAATCTATGTGTTTTCATATGTATATCATGTTTATCATTACATACCATATACAGAAAATTTATGTATATGTGTATATTTAAATAAATGGTCTCCCAAGAAGGATCAGAAGGTTCATACCATTATTACCGCCAGTTTAGAGATGAAAAACTGAGGCTTTTAGAAGTTGAGTAACTAGTTGAGGTCACCATCAGCACCACCGACATAATTGTGTGTTGAATAAATAATCAGATTCTAAGCAGTAACAGTGATAAAGAAGAGGTGGCAAATTTTATTTCGCATAAATTGGAGAGGGGGCAGCCTGGATCCTTGGGTGGCGAAGGACCTTCTCAGGTGACATGGTGCTGCTCTGCTTTAAGCACAGGTCATTGAAGAGTGTGCGGTGGGCTGGACAGAGCCCTGGGCTGAGAGTCAGAGGACTTGTTTGACTTAAAACTTTTCCATTTGGTGGCTGTGTGGCTGAAGGCGTATCTCAGTGTCTCTGAGCCTCGGTTTCCTTTTTTTCAGGAAGCAAGAGAATGTGCAATTACACAACTCTTTTTTCACTCTGAAAAGATTTTTATCTATCTTGTTCAGATTGGTTTGAGGAACTGTCCAGAAACATGCAGCCCTCCTAAGAGAGCGCTTTCCAATGGGGCATTTCATGCCTCCTCCACCTACCAACAGTGGATAATATTGTTGCAAAACATAGTTATAGCTAATATAATGATGAAACTATTTTATACATAAAAAGTTTTAAATCTTGAGCCACTGAGAAAAGTTACAAATATTTGTGATACACATTGCACATATTTTCATTAATTTTTTTTAAAATTGGCATTTTAAAAGGAAGGTTCTAGTTGATTATGAAACCTACTTAAGGGTCACGTCACCTGAGGTGATGCCAGGTGGTGTGGCATCAAAAATAGTCTTTAATTACTTATATCGTACTTTTTTATAAATAAATAAATAACTTTATTTTCTGCTGCGTTGGGTCTTTGTTGCTGCACGCAGGCTTTCTCTAGTTGCAGCGAGTGGGGACTACTCTTCCTTGTGGTACACAGGCATCTCATTGCTGTGGCTTCTCTTGTTGCAGGGCACTGGCCCTAGGCGTGTAGGCTTCAGTAGTTGTGGCTCGTGGACTCTAGAGCACAGGCTCAGTAGTTGTGGTGCATGGGCTTAGTTGCTCTGTGGCATATGGGATCTTCCCGGACGAGGGCTCGAACCCGTGTCCCCTGCCTTGGCAGGCGGATTCTTAACCACTGCTCCACCAAGGAAGTCCTTATATCTTACTTTTGATGTGCCCATTTTGGGCTATAGTTTTTCATCTAAAAAAGTTATAACTCAAAGGAATTACTATTTTTCAGTATTTCCCTGCTTCAAAATATTCTCCATTTGTTACCTGTATCTTCATATACTATAGTATTGAATGATTACCCATTTGTTAACTCATTTGTTGATTTGAGGGGAAATTAAATGTATATATTTCTGTTTTGGAGACATTATAGATATTGTCTTTAGTTAATGATTACTCACATGGATCTAAATATGTTGGGCAGAGACTTGTGACCAGGCAAAGTGTAAAGTTGTTGAAAAGGCTGCAGGATCCGGCCCTATGCTTGGCTTACAAGGATGGCTCCCAGACCCTGTACTTGATTTATTTTAACATTCAACAATACCTTAATAATAGTAAAATAGTAAAGTTCAATTCATACTGCTTGTCAAGGAAAAATCCTATAATTTTATTAGCCATATGAATTACATATTTAATACAAAGAACAAGCTATCGTAGACAAAACCATATGTTTGAGAATGATGTTCTGGGTGACTGTCTTTTCTGATACTCCACCAGAGTCATTCTTTAAAGAGAAATATCTTGCTTGTGATAAAACTATGCTGTGAACTCATTGTTTTTAACTAGTATCTCTTGCGTTCTCAAAAATCTTGGCTCTACATGACTTCCTTGTATGAAGTAAATCTCAGCTTCCTATTAGCTGTGCTAGACAGTCCTAAACGGTTTAATGGTTTTTCAGCCCATCACAGTTCCTGACTTGTATAGTCCTGCATTTGATAAATTTATTTTGCATAGCCCTCTTGTTGAAGCCACACTGACAGAATTCACTGAATTCCAGAATTTCTTGATGACTACATTTGTCACCAGACCCTAAAGTCTCACACTTTGCGAGTTCATGTGTTAGGTCTCAGGGGACTCCAGAGTTAAATAATTCAGTGCGGGGACCTGCTTTATGGCCATATCATCAAGTCTTGTCATGAGTTTGTATCAATGGAAGCATTTTCCTCAGTGTTGAACTCTCACCCTATCCCATGTGTTCCCTTAACACATTCACTTCACTCAAGTCAGGAAACGTTCTGCAATCATCGGAAAAGATTTGCTGTCAGTTGACTGAGACGGGACTGTAAATAACCGGCCCATAATTTCAAGTGAGAAAGATGAAATTAGAGCCATTTTCCATTTTCTCTTCTCCCTCGAGGCCAGTTTTATGCAATATCATGAAGTAAATTTTCAGCAGCTCCCAGAATTCCACTTCTGACCCTTGTTCGGTGGTCATAAACACAGCAACTCGTTAAGGTTTATTTTATAACTCTTCAAGCAAGTCTGTGATTTGGAACAGAACACCCAAAGTAACACACATTGTCTGTGCGTTCAAGGAGTACTGCGGCTTGACTCTAGAGATAAAGATTGAGTAATTGATGTTGTCTTGTTCTTTGCTACTTTAGAGCCTGTGGTGGCGTAATTGATGCTGCCCTCATTGCTGGTTACTGTGGTTAGGTTCTTGGTGCCCGTTTTATCCCACTGAAATGAGGTTATGGTACATAATTACTGGTCTGTAGGGAATGATTTAGTCCTTGCCAGCCAACATTTTTTCATAGCTAGGGATGTTCATTTGATGATGCTAAAATTAGGAAATTAAGAAAAATTATGATTGATAAAATAAATATTATAATTTCTATCACAATGTTGGCTTGGTGCAGTGCCGTTTTGTGCTATTAAAATTGTAATTAAACTCCATCTTCATGGACAACTTGATTGTCCTAATACATCAGGAAAAGCAACTCTCATTCCTGGCATAGAGGAAATGAATAGCTGTGTTGAGGTTCAGAGAGTTTAAATTTCTGGTATTTCAAATAATGAGCCATTTTCCCATTAAGGAAGGAAATCAGTTAAGTGCAACATCTCCACCCTAAGGGGAGGTTACTGTCTAGAAGATCTTTTCTTAAATGATTTGAAGACCCACTTCTTCTGATAATGTGGTTTTACTCCTGTTAAATCATATAGTTGTTTAGTTTAATTATCAAATAAGTTTAAGGAGCCACTAAACCCAAGCCAACTTATAGGCATGGTGAAGATGGAAACTATGGAAAATGTAGTCTCCAGGGCCTTCAAAGTACTTGCCAGTTAGTTGGGGCAACAGATCATAATATATGGAAAAGTTGAAGAGTGCACAAGTTAACGATAACATGACTCAACAGTAGGAGGAATATTACAGACATTTGATAATTAATTGACAAACGCAAGATGTCAGTTATTGCTTTGACTCCACTTTGGCTTAGATTAACAAGTAGGAGTAAAACACACTGAATTTATCATTGTATCTGTCTACTTGTTTCTGATGTATAGAACGCAGCTACAGAAGACAAAACCACATGTTAAAGGCTGATGCTTATGGGTGTGTCTTTTCCTGTTCTCCATAATTGATGCTGTTTTTAGGATAACAGCGCTAGGATCCCAGGTCTGCCAAGGCTCCCAACCTAGCTCTACAGTCCCATAACAAGAAGTTCCAACTGCTTACATGAAAAAAATTCTCATTAGAATCCAAGTCCAAATTTAGAGTACTAATGTCATGATTATTTTAATACATGACTCTCTGCAAGCTATTGGATCTCAGATATGAACAGAAGAAATGCTTATTAAAACCTTTGTCATTTGAGCTTTAGTTTCCAGAATTGAAGTGCAGATATTCTAATAAAGGATCAAGGTATAACGCAACAAAACACTCCGTGTTTATGTTTCCTTTTTAAGTGAAGTTATCGAACACCACTTGAGAATTAGGAAGTGGTATTCACTTCAAGAAACTTAGAACAATTTAAAACGCAAAATATCTAGTGTCATGTCTATGTGACACTAAAACATAGGCTGAAATTTTTAAACAGTAATTTGGACATTCTTCATATGCCAAACAACTGGGGAATTTCCAAATATGATAATAATGTTTGTTTTTAATATTACATAAATACTAATGAAAAATCTCTCATGGTAATGTTTCTGGTATGAAAAATAAACTTTAATGCCTCTGATAATGAACCCACTTTTCTAATTAAGAACAACCACCTTCTACAAAAACAGAAAGTTAGATTAACACACAGCATCTTTAGAAAGCCAGCAATTAAAATAAAGATAGCTGGAACAGGTAACGTCAGCAATCACATTAACAAAAATTAGAATTTATTAACACAGACCCCTGGAAAAGCCTCTTGTCTCTGTAGAGATAGAAGTTTGTGATTTTTAGTTTCATGGGTGAGGGTGGAATGATGAGAAGGAATGATTCACAGCCCTCTGAAAAGAAATGTGCTTATGTTCTCTCTGTAATTCTCCCAGCGTTTCTCTTCCACCTTTATGGTTTCTACAAAGGCAGCTGCTTATAGCCAGACAAGGCAGTAGTGACCAGCATCTGTCAGGGTATTCACAGGAGATGTCCAGTCTGGCCTGGTTAACCTGATCTTCTCAAAAGAGTTTATGCACCATCCTTAACCAAAGCAAAAGATTGCCATACATGCAGCTGGTGCAGAGCTCAAGGTGGACCCCTCCAGGGCCTAGTGTATTTGCTCTTGGGAAGGTGTGCGTTTTATTGTGTGCAATGGAACAGAGTATTCTTCTCACAACACAATGCTACTCCTTCAGTTCTTTCTTCATCTCCTCTTTGACTTTTCTTTATTTATTTCCTCCTCCTCTTTCTTTCTTTTCTTTTTTTTTCCTGCAACTTACCCTTGGTAGTGGCCAGAGGAAAGAGAAGGGCAAAAAATAATCCTTCTGATTCCATTTTTGCTTCTGAAAAAAACATCCTTTCCTTGCACTTTGATTTTATGATGTTGTGTCTATGTTTAATTTCTTGGAAATTGGCTGGTATAATATAATATTTCTTTGGAAAAAAATCACTCCTGACATGTGGGCTCAAGGGACAAGGAAATGGAAAAAAAGGGGGGCTGGGAGAAGGGATAAAAAACAGTTTCTTGCCCTAGGCATCTTTCATTTTCTGTTCATGGAGTAACTAAGAAAAATAAACACTTGCATGTTTCACTTGGCCTCACAGGTGGTCTCTCAGAATACAAAAGTACCATTGCTAGTATGTTTTCTGTTTCTTATTTGATAAAATGTTACATGTGTGCTTCAGATGGCAGAGGATGAGGGTACCACCTGTGTCTTTGCATACTTCCTTTTCTTGATGTTGATTGCATGTTGTTACACTAACATACCCGGAGTCCCAGCCTGACTCCCCACACTAGTCTCCACTGCCCTGTGTGTACCCATGAGGAAATCTTCTAGCCACAGGAGAGCACACCCAAAGACAATACCTCTGCAGCTGCCAGTGAGCCTGAAGTTGACCCTGGCCCTGGCTACTGGCTCTGGCCTCCACCTACCAGAACTGAATCATGGAGAAATAGAAAATCTGAAGAGACCAATAATGTGTATGGAAATTGAATCAGTCACCAGAAAACTTCCAAACAAAGAAAAGCCCAGGACCAGATGGCTTCATGGTAAATTCTATGAAACATTTAAAGAAGAATTAACACCAGTCCTCAAACTAAAAAGCTCTGCACAGTAAATAAACAGTTAACCACTATAACAACAAAAGCAACATACAGAATGAGAGAAAATATTTGCAAACCAAATACCTGATGAGGTGTTAATATACAAAACATAAAAGGAACTCATATAATTTAAATTAAAGTAAAAAAAATCTAATTAAAAATGGGCAGAGGAACTGAATGGATATTTTTCCAAAGAAGACATACAGATGGCCAACAGGTATATGAAATAGTGCTTGACATTACTAATCATTATGGAAATGCAAATTGAAACCACAATGAACTATCACCTCATGCCTGTTGGCATGACTGTTATCAAAAGATAAGAGATAAAAGTTCTGGTAAGGATGTGGAAAAAAGGGAACCCTGATGGGAATGTAAGTTGGTGCAGCCATTATAGAAAGCAGTATGGAGGGTCCTCAAAATATTAAAAACAGAACTATCATACAATCCAGCAATTCCACTCCAAGATGTATACCCAAAGGAAATGAAATCACTCTCTTGAAGAGCTGTCTCTACTCCCATGTTTACTGCAGCATTATTCACAATAGCCAAGACATGGAAACAACCTTAAGTGTTCATCGCTAGAAGAAAGGATAAAGTGTGCTACGATGGAATATTATTCAGCCATGGAAAAGGAAATCCTGCCATTGCAACAACATGGATGGACCTTATGGACATTAAGCTGAGTGAAATAAGTCATACAGAAAAAGACAAATCTGTATGATCTCACTTATATGTGAATTTTATAGACATCAAACTCATAGAAACAAAGAGTAGAATGGTAGTTGCCAGCAGCTGAGGGGTGGGGAAAATGGGGAGATGTTGTTCAAAGAGTACAAAATTTCAGTTATAAGACTAAGTTCTAGGAATCTAAGGTACAGCGTGGTGACTATAGTTAGCAATACTGTAGTGCATACCTGAAAGTTGCTATAAGGGTATATAGCTTTAATGTTCTCACCATAACAACAATAACAACACAATTGTAATTATGTGAGGTGAAGGATGTATTAAGTAACTTTATTATGGTAAACGTTTTGCAATATATACTTGTATCAACTCATCATATTTTGCACCTTAAAATTACACAATGTTATATGTCAATTATATATCAAAAAAGCTGGAAAAAGTGTTGCCTTTGAGCACTTAAGAATGCAGGTTTTGGTTTCTGAAATAGTTACTAATCCTTTTAGAAACAGAATTTTAATTTGAAAAACCTGTGGAAGGGAAATTAGCAATATAAAATATATAAAAATATCTAAAAGGATAAAGAAATAGGTATAAATCATCCAAAAGAAAGAAGATGAGAAATGTAGACTAGGTGAAATAAATGCAAGGACAAAATAAAAATGTTTACTTATACCATAGTTAAAATAACTGAATATTCCAGTTAGAAGACAGACATTTCTTAAACCAAGTGTGTGCTGTTCAGAAGACGTAAAACAATGGAAAGGGTATGACATCTTTATTTTAATTTCAAAAATTAATTTTAAAGCAAAAACCATTATTAGAAATTAAGATAGTTTTTAATGATAAAATGTTTTTTTCATATAACAATGATAATAACTATATAATGATAAAATGTTTTAAGTCACAGAGAAGAAATAACAATTTTAAATTTATGTGTATCTAATGACAGACACTCAAAATACATATAAAGTACAACTTGACAAACTTTAAAGCAAAATATGTAAATCCACAACTATGAGAGATTTTAACAAGCTTTCTCAGAAATTAATCAAACAATAAAAAACCAGGAGACCGTGGAAGGTTTAATCAACGTGATTAGCAAACTTGTTTTTGTAAACGTATCTAGAATGTTGCAGCTGATAACTGAAGCATACATATTATTTTTATATATTTTTTCGTCTTTATTGGAGTATAATTGCTTTACAATGTTGTGTTAGTTTCTGCTGTACAACAAAGTGAATCAGCTATATGTATACATATATCCCCATATTCCCTCCCTCTTGAGCCTCCCTCCCACCCTCCCTATCCCACCCCTCTAGGTCATCACAAAGCACCAAGCTGATCTCCCTGTGCTATGCAGCTGCTTCCCACTAGCCATCCATTTCACATTTGGTAGTGTATATATGTCAGTGCTACTCTCTCACTTTGTCCCAGCTTCCCCTTCCTCACCCCAGGTCCTCAAGTCCGTTCTCTACTTCTGCATCCTTATTCCTGCCCTGCCACTAGGTTCACCAGTACCATTTTTTTAGATTGTTTATTTTTAAGCACAAATAGAACCTTTACAAAAATTAGTTTTGTACTGAGCCATTCAGTAAGTCCCAACAAATTTCCAATTCCTGTGCTGACAATGCTCTCTACCCAAAAGATAGTGATGCTGAAAATTAATAACTAAATTGTTGTTAGAAAATCCCCATATGTTTGAATACACAGCAGTGGAAATGAACAGACATTCCCATGTACAGCTGCATAGACAGATCCTCACACCTTGTAAGCCTAATGTTGATTAAAAGGAATAAGATATATAAGAAGTATTTCAGTGATTAAAAGTTAAGTTCAAACAAAACCATATTGTTTAGGGATACATTCAATAGGTAGTTAAACCAGAAAGAAAAAAGAGAAAGAATTTTAATAAAGTCTGGATTGTACTTACCTCTAGATGACTTGATAAAGAAGGTGTATGCTAGGGGCTCCTGGGGTGTCACTGTTCCATATGTTGCCCAAAGTGGGAATTACAAGAGTGTTCACTTTATAGTTATTTTTTAAACTCTACATATCTATTTATATATCTCTGTGTGTACATTATATTTCATAATGCAAATAATATTAAAAATTAAGTGAAATTAATAACTTGCATTTTTGTATGAATTCTTTGGAAAAGTCAATGTATTTGTCTTTGAGCCAAAGGATTTTTTTAGAAATATAGTTGTCTCCTATGCTGATTCTACTGAAGACTCTGAATATTAAAATTTTTGTATTGTCACCTGAGTCAGGAATAAGTTGGTGCTGTAGGAATCTTAAAATCTTAGTGGCTCCTACTAGTAAAATTTTGTTGTTGTTGTTCATGTCATACGAATGGGAGTTGGTGGCACTCCAGTATGGACAGTTACTCTGGGATCCAGGCTTCTCCATTTGGAGGCTCCACTAACCCAAGGGGCTTGGAATCCACTACTGAATTCTCTGTATTCAGCTTTCAAACTAGGGAGGAGAGAGAATAGAGAAGGTCATGCGGAAGTTTATAGGTGTCTCTGCATCAATTTGCTTCTCATTCCACAGCCAATATTGAGTCACAGGGCCGCGTCTCAGGGAAAGGAGGCTGGGAAATGCAGTGTCACTTGTGCCCAGGAGGAAGAGGAAGCAACTTATGAACACTGGCCTCGTCTCTGCCACAATGGAATGCTCTCTATCACACTTTTAATTTTGAGGGAAAATGTTTTCTCTCCTAGAATTCTATACAAAGCCATTCTACAAATTTGATAATAAGTAATTGATAGAAGCTTGTAAGGCCTCTAAAAGTTTACAATCCTGGAGAGTATGTTTCATCAGAATGAGTAATCTGAAATATAACAATTTATGTAGTCCATAAATCCAATACATAGAGAATTTTAAAAACAAAGGAAAAAACTGGATGATGGAGAAGAGAATTTAGGATGACTATGATGTATTAGATTTAGAGAAAAAAAACAATAAAAATTGGAGCTAGGGAATGGAAAGAGGATGCAGGAGATGTTTCTTTTGTTAAAATACATGCATACAACATGTACATTAACAGAACATAGTGTTAGGTTTAAAGTTAATTAAGCAAATTAATGAACAAAATTAGTAACTGGAAAAATGCATAAATATACAAGAAAGGAAATGTAATCAGAGTGCTTTATGGCTTAGCTGTGAACAGTATTTTCATAGTCGTAATGATGATCACTGAACATGGATTTAACCAAATGTTGTCTATAGCAATCCTGGGAAGCTGAGGGCAGATGTTTGTGTGTAGGGGGTGGGGGCAGGGGCGGCAGGGGGGGGTCTGATTATAAGAATGCTGAATCCTCTCAAAATATATTAATTAAAACAGCCAGGTTATTACTTCTGTTTTTACCTTTCTTTTGTGACTATTATACAAAATGCTGATTTACAATTGATCACAGCCCGGAATGGAACTCAATTAATGCCTATTTGGAGCTACTTCACAACAACCACTTGTGGCATCTACTTAGACTCTTTCAAAAGAAGAAAATGCCAAGAGCATAAAAAGGCATTTACACAGTCATCATCAATCATTACAAAGAACTGTTGATTTTCCTATGTAGTTCCTTTGTAAAGTTTGATATTGAGTCCATCTGTTATTTTAGCACTTTGTCCCTGAGCCAAGCACTGATAAATTTGTTCTTTTTAACAAGCTGTATGGGAACTTAGGATCACAGTTGATCCTAAACATTGCTTGCAGGAAAGAGACTCCAAAAAGGACAAGCAAAATAATGATTTGTTTGTTTTTAATGCCTTCAAATAGGAGTATATTCAAACTGTGTGAAACTCAGGCCAAATTCAGATTTGAAGTGGATTCTTCCTATAATCTCGGAGTGTGTTGATGTTTTGAGAGAGGGGTCAGAAAAATTACAGGAACAGACTCCAGTTTAACTATGAGTCAAGTTACATAACGACAGTCATTTGAGAATAATTCAATTGGATTGAATTGCCCTTCTTCTTAAAAATCTTCACATTAAATGTGAAAGAGAAAAGGCCCAAGGAATTTGTAACCTTATTCTATGACGTTTTATAAAAATATTTTAAAACGTCAACCTAAACATAGAAATTTGCTTCCGAAACTCCATTCCAATATTAAACAAAAGAATAATTTGTTGGGTCTCAATTTGAATCCCATTTAACGTATAGGGTAATTCTATTAAAGATGGAAGGCCTTTCTCACCTTCTCATATGGCCTATACTCTGTCTGTGGTGTGTGTTTCTCTCTAAATAAATACACTTCTTACCTAAAAAAAAAAGATGGGAAAAAACTGAAGTAGAATTCACAGTACATTCTGCTCAGAAAAATTAAATCATCAATCATGATTATTTAACAATTCATACTGTTGTTTTACTGATCTTAAAATGAACAAGCATACTGGTTTTATTCTGCTTTGGTCAGGGGGAACCTACATGATTCACCAAACAGGACTTTTGACAAATTTGATATAGTTATTGTGCCAGTAAGAATCTTTATAAAGGCTTGAATGACTGTCTTTTGCAGTGTTTTCATCTAGTGATTAAGTAACAGAATTGCCCATGACATTAGTTTTATTTTGAACGTAATGTTTGTATTCAGTAGCTCTTAATTGAATCACATTATTTTCCTCAATAATTCACTCTTGAATTCTCATTCTTTTAAAATTAGATAAAAATAGCAAATGTGATTTGCTTTTAGAACTGTGTGCAATTTCCATATCAATATGAGACCCAATTGTTTGGAGTAACTTATAAGAAATAAATATCTATAGTCACTGATGTTTCAAGATGATAATTTTAATCTTTTATAAATAATGAGTATATAAAGATGTTATTTTCTGCTTTTGAGCACACTCATATTCTCAGTGGGAATTCTAAATGATACTGATGTTTTGAAAGTTTAATTTACTCCCCAGCCATAGGATTTAGAAATGATGACTGATATGTCATATTAACTAAGATCAATGGATATGAGTTATAGCTACTGAAATCAGACTTCTGAAGTAATTATCTCTCTTAAAAAATTATATGCATTAAAATCCTGGGTAGAAAATAACTAGTATGCATGAAAGAGAGTTTGAGAATTTAAAACCATCTGAGAATATCCTGAGTTTCTGAAACTAAAATGGAAGCTTGAGTATTCTTAGAAAAAATAGTTAAAGGAAAGGACCGAAGAAAGAAGAAACAAAGAAAAAAGAAAACACGGGAAAAACAAAGACACATGCATGGTTTATTTCATAAGTTAATTTAGGTAATAAGATTACTTTTTTGGAGGGTGATTGATTTGAAGGATTAGAACAGTGTTTGGTACATAGTATGTGCTTAAGAAATATTTGTTGAATGAATGAAAGTAACGGTACAGTGATGATTTATCTGAATTCAACAGAAAATCAGCTAAAAGAAAAATAGACTTCTCCAGATGCCATAAGATCTATAGAATGTCCATCTATGAAGCAAAATATTATAGTTTGTCTTTTTACCTACAGCATAAACACTGATATGTTGTTATTAAAACCTGCTTATAATGAAGGGCTATAGCCTGGTATCCACACATGCTTTACTTTAATTAACAGCAAAGTCTGTTATTAGTAGTGTTTCTTTGCCTACAGTTTTCTGAAACAATGAAATGCCTTGGAATTATAAGTAATATTGAGCCAGATTCACCCAAAATAAATCCTGTAGGAAAATTTGTCACCCTTATACTGTTCTTTTACATTTATATGAAATGTAAATAAGACTTTACTTAAGCAAATTAAGTGCAAATTTCAAATATCTATAAAATTAACTTCATAAACTGAGATTTTAAAAAAATTTCTAGATGAATTGGCTTAATATTGCTGATCATATGTACATTTTTTAAAAAGTTATCAAGTCCCTATTATATGCCCGACACTGTGATTGTTTCTCAAGGTTAAAAGGTGGTTGAGGTAGAATCTCTGCATTTAAAGAGCTCACTTATTCTGAGAGACAATAGCACAGAAACAAGTGAATAAAATAGAGAATGAGAGTTCTTGGTTAGAAAGATGTGCCATGGAAATACAGAGGGTGTAATTCACTCTGTTTGAAAGAAATCAGGAAAACTTCCCAGAGCAGATGATCTCTGAGATACATGTTGAAGGATAAGTAAAAGGTCAACAGGTAGACAAGGCAGATATGGGGATTCAGGCAAAAAGAACAACATGGGCAGTAGCTTTAGAAATGTGATTGTGAAGTTAAAGGTGGTTTTGTGTTGTGGGAGAACAGGACGTTGATGACGGTAATTTGTTATATATCTGGTGAGAGAGGTGGAAATAAAAACAGGAAGGGCTTTATGTACCATTTTAAGGCCTTTGGACTTCCCTACTATGTATGAAAAGAGAGTCAATGGAGGCGTTATAAGGAGAGGAGTCACATAATTAGATCCATAGATTGAAATAGTATTTAAATGATTGAACTGGGGGAGGGAGAGATTGGAAACAGGAACATCAGTAAGAAGCCATTGACATCACCAGGCAACAAATAATGGAAAGCCAGATTAGGAGACTATCAGGGGACTGCAAGATAAATTGTATTTTAATTAAAATAAAGAGGATTTGGTAACTGACCCGTAGAGACCAGAGGGAAGAAAGAATAAAGGATGGCTTCATGTTTCAGGAAGGATGTGCTTCAGTTAGCTTTTGCTGAGTAACAAAACACACCAAAACTAAATTACTTAAACCAACAGTAATTTATTATTGCTCATGAATATCTTGGTCAACTGGACATTTCTGCTCAACTGGGCCAAATTCAGCTGATGTTGGCTGGGCTTGCTTATGTGACTGTGGTCACTTGCTGTGTCAGCTGACTAATCTACTATGGCCTGAGCTGAGAGGCCTAATTTCTGTTCTATGTAGTTTTTTATCCATCATCAGGCTAGTCAGGGGTTTTTCAGAAGGAGTCTGGGCAGGATTCAAAGATAATTAACAGAAGCATGCAAAAACTGTAATCCTTAGCACACAATCACATTCTATTAGTCAAAGCAAGTCACAGGGCCAAAAAGCAAAGAAACAAACAAAAAGCAAGTCAAAAGCTGGGAATAGATTATGCTTTTTGATGGAAGGATTATTGATTTAGGGAGGAGAAAAATTGCAGCCGTTTTTGTAAAGAATCTACTACAGAGTAATTCATTAATAGAAGAGAAAGTAGAGAAGGTGGGTTCGATTGGAAAAGAAAGATAAAATCTTAGAATATATTGAGTTTCAGGTTCTACCTAAACATCTAGAAAAATTCAGTGAGAAATTAAAAGCAGGAAAGGTAAAGTGACTTGCACAACATTATATAAAGTGTAATATTATTATGCTTTGAGACATTTTATACCTAGAACACAGGCTCAATCTGCAATCCAGTATTCTTTCTGCAAATCTATTAATTTATTTAGAAGACACTCCTAGAGGACCAAATGATCAATTATTTATCCACTTGATTCATTATTTCTTGATTTTCTCTCTCCCCTTCTTCCTTCCTCTCTTTCTTCCTTTCTTTCTTTATTCCCAGTATTTACTGAATACCTAATATGCGCTAGATGCTATAGGCATAGACAGGAGAATTGAACTTTACCTTATCTCAGATTGGTTAGTTCAAATCAGATTACAGTGTAATTAGGAAGAACTATGACCACACCCCTTTGCTTAGGAAGATATTTATTTGTTTTGAGCTTCATGTTGGTGATAATCTAGACAACCAACTTTGTTTGCCTTTTGACAAATAAATGAATAACATAAGGTAGACGGAATATAATTAATTGCAAACTGTCTTTCGTAACTTAATTAAACGTTCTGCTCCTACAGCAGGAATTTGAATCTTTTGTGTGGCTGCTAATTAGAGCACATGAAGCCTGTTTTAGTTGGCTAATAATAAGAAAACGAGCAGGAGAGTACTCTTGTTTACCACTATCACAATAGTTTTAACGTAGATATGCTTAATTTCTCAAAGGAAATGGGTTTTAAAATTGTAATGTTTCATGGGGTGTAGGTATGATCTTTCTTTCTTAAACAAAAATCATCTTGTCTAATAAAAACAAAATGAAAACAATTTAATTAAATTTTAAAAATTCTTTTCAAACATGTGTAATGCTTAGTTAAGAAAGAAAACCCACAAACTCACTCCTGGCTATACAATTAATTCATTTACTGGCAAGTAAATATTAGGGTCTCAGTCTTGAGTGAATGATTGGTGGAGATGAAATTTCAGATTTCCTTCTGTCAAATATTGTTATCTAAGAAGTGTCTGTAAAGAGAAGGTAAACTTGGCTCTCTTACCAGTATTATTAAAAAGCTATATCCTCAAGCTCAGCTGAAGTTATTGCAGTTTATGCATTGATATATGCAAGTTCTTTCTAGATTTCTATATCTTTGGAGATCCTGTTACTTACAAATACCTATTCCAAATATGGTTCAAATATTTCAATTAAATTTTTTAATTAAATGATTATATTTAAATTTAAATGTTTGATATTTAAATATTTTGAATTAAATCAGGAATACAAAAGGTCCCAAGTAAGGATTTCACTTTCATTCTCTTGTTCTGGTTAAATTAAAAACACATACCAAAAAGAAAAAAATCGAAAGAGAAAGGAGGTGAGCATTGTTTGAACATGAAATACAAATTCTACACAGTATTTATTTTTTTTACACTCCTTTCCTAGCATATTTGAGAAATTACTATATTTACCCTAAAAGGCAGAGAAGCATATATTCCTCCTAATATGTTTGCCTTGTCCTTTTAAACAGCATATCCAATTGTGTTAATACAGATCTAGAATCTGTTGTACACAGAATATATTCATTTTATAGGATTTTTTTACCTGTTCTTTTAATAAACTAACCATATCTTTTGGCATCTCTTACACTCTTGATGGACATTTTATCCTCAGCCAGAGTTGCTAAGCTTGGCCCTGTCAAAAGCAGACTGAGCAGACCCTCAAGGACATCTACCTGATGGCTGGAGCAGCATCCTGCCCTCAACATTTCAGTCGCTCCTCAGTTCACTGGAATAATTTTAATTAGTTTAGTCCCTACTGAGTTTCTATTTCCTGTTACTCACATGAGGTAAGATATATGCATTACAGTTGGATAAAAAATTGGTAGGTAAATGATTTGCAGGTATATAGCCAAAAGTTTCCAAATCCGAATTAGCAGGGAGGTCAAACAAGTGGAGAAGAAGAAGGAGAAGAGAAGGAAGGTGAGGAAAAGCAGGAGGAGGAGGAGAACAGAAGGAGAAGAAACGCTGTATGCCATGAGCTGCTCGGTGTGCTTTTAGCCTCTGGCTACATAACTCATATTATGGGGAGAGGTGGTGGGAGGTGATCTTCCTGGGAGGTCCAAGAACATACAAAACACTCACAGAAGGATCTGAGTTATAACAGGAGAAATCCACGTTTTTACATTGTGATGCATCCATTTGACACCATGGCTATTTTGAAATTTCAGCCCAGAAGGGTGTTACTGCTGTATTATTTCAGATTACCGAATTCTTCTATAACAGTTAGGAGAAACAAATTAAGAGGATGGATAAAACTAAGTATAGATAGTAAGTAGCTTGTGACAGTCCTTAGACATGGATAAAGTAAGTTCAGCCTAAATATGCTGAACATAGCTAAGAAGGGAGAAAAGGACCAAGTAAGCCCTAAACAGCCATGAGACACTAGTCATCAATCTTCTGTGACACTTACTCTGGCCCCATGTATCTCCTACCTGAGACACACAGATAAAATCCAGAGCTGCTCAGCCAGTCGTCAGTGACCTGCAGCTACTGGCCAGGAGACCTTGAGCGGTGCCTCTCTGCTGGGGGACGTCGTGCTGGCTTCAGGGTTCTCACTGAACCCAGGTCTGCCCCACATTCTGGTCCTGGAAACCACACCATCAGCAGGGAAGGCTGATACAGCAGACACAGGAAAACAATGCATGAACACTGTATGATGCTAGATCCAGGTATTGTCACCTTTCCATTCTTCTTGCTCTGGTTCCTAAGTTTGTGAACCTACTGCCTCTCCTTCCCCTTGAGTTTGCCATCATTTATCAAAACATGACTTGAGCATCTTTCTTTGGTCTGAGGACCTTGCTGGTCCACTGTCTCAGGGATGATTTGCTTATTGTACTTGGAGGCCACTAGCACTTCAAGAACATATCCCACCACACAAGGTATAATTGAGTCCACTTGGTGATGTTTCCAGATCAGGTTAAAAATATTAAGTGGTTTCTCATATTCACGTTAGATTTTTTTAGCAAAAAAAAAAAAGTTCAATTGCAACCTAGTGAGCTGTTGCTGGCCAATGATACTAGTTGTTTCTCTTTTATTTTGAGTCAGTTATCACCAAAATGTCTCAATTACTTCATAGCTCTTTGAGTGTCAAAATGTTTGCCCTCTTCATACATTTACCACAGCAAAAGTCTTATCAAAACTTCATGACCTTAAAGCGCTTTCTCCTCCTCTTACATGTAATGCTTTCCCAGATGCTCTAGTATTTTGAAGGGGGCAGTAGTCTCATGTGTAGCGTGAAAAGCAGTGGAGCGCCCAGTGTGGCATACTAACTCTTATATCCCCCCAGGAGGAAAATACAAATTGGCGTTTCCCTCTTAGCCTCTCCACCTCCCTGCATACTCCCAGGATATGGGTTTACAGATGGACATGAAATTTTTCCTCATTGTGTGTAACGTTTGTTCACCAAGTCTGACATGTATGAACAAGAATTGCTGGAACACTAAGTCACATGTGAATAATGAGAGAACAGCCAAGTTTCCAGCGCTATCAGACAATTCCATTACTCAGCTAAGTAATTTTCAGGGAGTGAAATTTGTGTTTACAATGCTAAAGTAATGGACCTGCATTGCTCTAGACTACTGAAAATAACACGAAATAAATATTTTAGATTCTCAAGTGATGTGTTTGATTAGGTGATTAGGCAGAAATAAATTCAACTGTCAAGTGAACACATTTTGTTTTTAGAGTCTTCCTGAGGAAACTGGGGCTTAGAATAGATAAATTAAAATATTGAGTCTTGGATATTTGACATTCTGTGGTCTCCTAAATGAAACCTTGGGAATTCGATTAAAAATTTCAAGCGGAGACACAGAGAGCTGAATATCTTTGACCCCTATGCAGTTCACCTCTACCTGTGAATTCTTCTTCTTTTCTTTAAGCTCTTATTAAGAAAGGGTGGGCCCATAGCAGTAAGGAATGAAGGGGATCTCCACCACAGCCAAGCAGAGCCACTAAGTCTCCACCTGCACTCATGGGGTGGCAGCTATGGCTAGGTGGCCCTTAGGTTAAAAATATTCAGTAAGTTAATTTCTTTGGTATGTTACTCACCTTGGAAATATTTCCAAGTACAGTAAACCTTTTATAAATTGAAATATTAGATGGCAACATTGTCACAGGTTCTATAGTTCCCGTGTTACATTAGACTTATGATATGCATACGATAATTTGGTGGAATAAAAACATCCTTAAGTGTATGTTGACACTCTAGCTGTACATGAATAACTTAAAAAATTTTCTGTTACGGATTTTGACACCATGTAGGCATAAATTAGCATTACTAATTAATAAATGTTTAAAATGTGAAATAAGTAACCTAATGGGACCAGTCTCCACCAACAAACATGCAAACATCTTGCAAAAGAACTTTCTCTTCCTGTTACTTGAGAAAAAGGAAAAGGATAATAAACAAACAAAATCTACTGAGTATCTAGTATGTACAAGGCCCTGTGTGAACCACTTCCACATACATCGTTTCATGTAATCCTTATGCATCTCATAATATCTCCTTTCTTCCCTCTGCCTCAGAGCTTCCTTCCAATGTACACTGTACAGGATACCATGAACTGAACATTTCATCACAGGCATGTTTACTCACTATTCTCAAGCTCTGAAAAATCTCAGCTGACACTTGACTGGGGCCTTGATGAAGTGACAAGTGACTTGGTGATGATGACATCATACCTTGATGAAGTGACAAGTGACTTGGTGATGACATCATACCTTGATGAAGTGACAAGTGACTTGGTAATAATGATGTCACACCTGGGCACACCAGACAGAGTTGTTTTGTTTTGTTTAGGAGAACTACACAAAGCCAGTGTCTGTAGCATAGATAGTTAACGTCCGTTGGGTTGATGAAATGGAAATTATATAATTTATAATTGAATGCCTTAGTTACAGGACTAAATTAAGTGTAAATTTAGAAGAAAAAAGAAAACAAATTATAATCACATTAAAATAAAATAATCTACCAATTACAAAAGAAGTTAAAATCTAAGATTTATTGGATATATATTTTCCTTCTACTGATTGGTGATGAAATAGCACTTCATTTAAAAAAATGGAAATTGGTTTGTTATCCAATTAAACAATCAACAGCTATTTATTTATTTTTATTTATTTATTTTTTTTCCGCGGTATGCGGGCCTCTCACTGTTGTGGCCTCTTCCGTTGTGGAGCACAGGCTCCGGACGCGCAGGCTCAACGGCCATGGCTCACGGGCCCAGCTGCTCCGCGGCATGTGGGATCTTCCCGGACCAGGGCACGAACCCGTGTCCCCTGCATCGGCAGGTGGACTCTCAACCACTGCGCCACCAGGGAAGCCCAACAGCTATTTATTAAATGCCTACTATAGGTACTATATGTTTGAAATAGCTCAATTTTCTGAAGCACCTATAAGTTTCCCAATTGTTATGTGAATAAGTAGTATGATTTTAAAGACATTTTAAAGCTCTAATTGTTTGATGTCTTATGTATACCCAACAAGTCTCGAAAAACACTATAAAAACACCATTTGAAGATTAACTTTCCCTTTATTACATGTTTGCACGACTACAGTGGAAACAGAAAAATTGAAAAATACGTGGAGACAAGACACTGATTCAATTCCATCCAGAATTGTTAATTTGGATACTGTAGAGAAATCTAAATGATCTAAGCATTTTTTTTTTTTTCGGTACGCGGGCCTCTCACTGTTGTGGCCTCTCCCGTTACGGAGCACAGGCTCCGGACGCGCAGGCTCAGCGGCCATGGCTCACGGGCCCAGCCGCTCCGCGGCATGTGGGATCTTCCTGGACCGGGGCACGGACCCGCATTCCCTGCGTTGGCAGGCGGACCCTCAACCACTGCGCCACCAGGGAAGCCCATATAAGCATTTTTTAAATCAACTGATGGGTGACTCATAATTATTGTCAGTGAACCGAGGTAAACTTTCATTCTGAAATTCATTCTGAAATATACTATTAAAAGTAAATCCCTTTGCAAATGAATTGAAGTGTGAATCTGGGATTCACAGATTTATACGTGGTTACTCTGATTACTTAATTTATCTTAGAGAAGGCCATTGCACAAATAGTTCATTCAGTGGCCCCTCATTGCTCACAGAATGAAAAAATCAAAATCTTTTTTCTGGCATCCAAAGACTACCACAATTTGGATTCGATATAACTTTCTAAACTTTTTTTTCACTATTTCAGTTTAGATACCTTATGCTAGATCAATCCTCAAATAGTGAGTGGTCTCTTAAGTTTTCCTTTAAAAGAGTTTCTTTTTTAGAGCAGTTTTAGGTTCACAGTAAAACTGAGTAGATGGTACAGGGATTTCCCACATAACCTCTGTTGCCACATACACAGAACCTCCTCCACTATCAAAACACTGCAGCAGACGGTACATTTGTAACAACTGATGACCTGCCTTGACACATCATTATCACCCAAACTCCATAGTTTACATTAGGGTTCACTCTTGGTGTTGTACATTCTATGAGTTTTGACAAATGGATAATGACATGTATCCACTACATTATACTATCATGCAGAATAGTTTCATTGACCTAATAATTCTCTATTTATATTCATCCCTCCCTGCCTCTCAGCCTGTGGCAACCACTGATCCTTTTATGGTCTCCATAGTTTTGTCTTTTTCAGGATGTTGTATAATTGGAATCATACAGCACGATGTCTTTTCACATTGGCTTCTTTTACTTAGTAATATGCATTTAAGGCTCTTCATGTCTTTTTATGGCTAGATCGCTCGTTTCTTTTTAAGATTGAGTCATATTCCACTGTCTGGAGGTACCATGGTCTATTTATCTATTCACTTACTGAAGGGCATCTTGATTGCTTCTAAGTTTTAGCAATTATGAATAGAGCTACTGCAAACATTTGTGTGCAGGTGTTTGTGTGGACTTCAGTTTTTAACTCCTTTGGGTTATTATCAAGAATCATGATTGCTGGATGACACAGTAAGAGTATGTTTGGTTTTGTAAGAAGTGTCTTCCGGAGTGTCTGTACCACTTTGCATTCTCACCAGCAATGAATGAGAGTTCCCGTTGCTCCACGTCCTTGTCAGCATTTGCTGTTGTTAATTTTCCATATTTTGGCCATTCTAATAAGTATATAGTGGCATCTCGTTGTTTAATTTAAAATTCCCTAATAACATATGATGTGGGATATCTTTTCATATATTTATTTGCTATCTGTACAGCTTCTTTGGTGATGTCTTGTTCAGGTCTTTTACCTATTTTTAACATGTTTTCTTACTGTTGCGTTTTAAGACATCTTTTTCTATTTGTATTAAAAAGATCAGTCCTTTGTAAAATACGCCTTTACGAATATTTTCCCACAGTCTATAGTTTGTCTACTCATCGTATTGATGTGTCTTTTGCAGTGAAGTTTTACGTTTTAATGACGTCCAAATAATCACTTTTTTTTCATGGATCTTGCCTTTGGTATTGGGTCTCAGTTTATTGCCTTACCCAAGGTCATCTGGGTTTCATCCTGTGTTTTCTTCGAAGAGTTTTTAGTTTTGATTTTACACTAGGTTAATGATCCATTTGGAGCCAATTTTTGTGAAGGGTACAAGGCTTGTGTCTTTTTTTTTTTGCATGTGGATCTCCAGTTGTTCCAGCACCATTTATTAAAAGGGCTATCTTTGCTCCGTTGTACTGCCTTTGCTCCTTTGACAAAAATCAGTTGGCTATATTTATATGGGTCTGTTTCTGTGCTCTCCATTATATTTAATTGATCTATTAGGCAGCACTCAATAGAGGCCCTCTATTATCTAGGCTCCCTTGTCTTATTCACGTCTCAAGGGATGTCCTTGTCAATGTGTATTCAAAGCAACACTGCAGCTCTGCCACCTTCCCTCTTTCCATCTGAAGATCTGCTGGAGTCCCCTAAAAGGCTGACCATTTCCCAACTCAGCTTGTGTCTCAAGTCCTGGTCCCTTGGAGGCTCATTTTTTCCAGTCTTCACTCAGTTGCCAGGTGATGAAGGAACAATGCTATTCTTTTTACTGCTCTTCATTGCCCTTTTCCCAAACTCAATCATGTAAATGAAGGCTTTGCATTCCTGAGCCAAATGAGAACATTGCCCTTTAAATCAAATAATCTGGTGTTTCCACCTGGAAGAGATTGGTTCCAAATTATTGTACCTCTCTGAGTTCCCACTGGTTGTCCGGTGTTGCAGGACTGGGAATCTTCACTGGGGCTCCCACACTTCACAGGGCTGATGTCACTCTGTACGGAGACAGGATTTATCTTTCTCAGTTTGTACATTATCTCCAACTAGGTTAACAGCGAGCCCTCTCTTGATCTTAGAGAAGTAGGCCAGAGAATGTCTGCCCCGAGGAAAGAACTTTAAATTTCTCAAAAACGAGGATTTTTGGGGTCACTTTTCTGGATCTTCCTGATCTTACACATCAGGTCTGTCATTCCACTTGAGTTAGGCGTGTATCGTAATCTCCATCATAAGATACATATATTCCTTGGATGGTGACGATACAT
The DNA here is from genome assembly GCF_951394435.1 of Stenella coeruleoalba. Lineage (NCBI taxonomy): Eukaryota > Metazoa > Chordata > Mammalia > Artiodactyla > Delphinidae > Stenella > Stenella coeruleoalba. The sequence goes on along the minus strand of NC_137147.1, from coordinate 173,400,209 downwards.
TAGATAATCATTTGTTATACTTCTCTGTATTAAGTATGTTAAGAAATAACGAAAAATCTTGTTGTAGAAATTTATAGTAATGGCATGACCTTATGAAAAGTTTTGAAAATCTGGTCCATTTCATCAAGACTTTTTCAGACAAAAACAACAAAATTAGGGACTTAAGACAACATTATTTCCTCATATTTAATTACACGAGAGATAATGCAGGATTGGTGCAGCCAATCCATTTGATTTAAAATAAATGTGTTGATCGTTACTTAAAATATGTGGGCCCAGCATTTCCTGGGCTTTCTATTAAATTCCGTGAAGGAGCGTACTGAGGAGGCTGATTTGGAGTTGCAGCATAAAAATTTTGAGATTAGGAGATAATTATTAGGAGTCATCATTTCAATTAAGTTTAATTTGGAGAATGGTTTACTGCTCTGTGAAAAAATGAAAAACATGAAATGCCTTTGAATGCTGAGCTATATTGACAAACCTCCCCTCTCAGCGGACAAGAATTAAATCAGTTAACTGTGTCTTCTTAAAGCTCCGTAAGATTTAATGTGGCCGGGACATTTATGCTCCCTCCTCTATTAGGTGTGAACTCTAGTAAAGGCTTATAAAGGTGTTTAGGGAGAAACAGAATACAATCTTTGCCAACTCGACTGAGTAGAGATTTATAGAGGAGGATTTGTGTAACTTAAGTCAATAAAGTCCCCAAATGGAGTAATTGAAACATCTGGAATCAATAATCTCATAGGACTAGTTTCCTCTCCTCAACTTCTCTTTTCTTTTGCTTTCTGGCAGCTTATCCAGCCAATAACTCTAGGAAGTTATATTTGGTTTGAGAATTGAAATATGTGTGGAGATGCAGCTGCAAACATCAGTTTAGGGTCAGAATGAGATCAACTATACAGAGATTTAGGAGATGGGAGTTGGAAATAATATCGTCTTATGTGTACCTTTTCAACTACAAAATATATAGGACCATTGTAAGAAATAACAGCATTTTTAAAAATCAGTGTTTAAATGAGACAAATATAGACCTTCTATAGAAATGAACGGGTTTGAAAAGTCAAGATCACATATTAATTTGATTTATCTCAAAGAAGATCTGATCACCAAAGAACAAATGAGCATTTCACCTAATCACACAAAATACGTTAAAAGTGAGCTCAGAAGTCAAATCAAGAAGTTGCAAAAATAAGTAAATAAATAAAATGAGTGCTTTCCTTCCTTCTTTTTTTTTTTAACATATTTATAGGAGTATAATTGCTTTACAATGGTGTGTTAATTTCTGCTTTATAACAAAGTGAATCAGTTATACATATGTTCCCATATCTCTTCCCTCTTGCGTCTCCCTCCCTCCCACCCTCCCTCTCCCACCCCTCTAGGTGGTCACAAAGCACCGAGCTGATCTCCCTGTACTATGCGGCTGCTTCCCACTAGCTATCTGTTTTACATTTGGTAGTGTATATATGTCCATGCCACTCTCTCACTTTGTCACAGCTTACCCTTCCCCCTCCCCATATCCTCAAGTCCATTCTCTAGTAGATCTGTGTCTTTATTCCCGTCTTGCCTCTAGGTTTTTCATGACCTTTTTTTCTTCTTAGATTCCGTATATATGTGTTAGCATATGGTATTTGTTTTTCTCTTTCTGACTTACTTCACTCTGTATGACAGACTCTAGGTCCATCCACCTCACTACAAATAACTCAATTTCGTTTCTTTTCATGGCTGAGTAATATTCCATTGTATATATGTGCCACATCTTCTTTATCCATTCATCTGTCCATGGACACTTAGGTTGCTTCCATGTCCTGGCTATTGTAAATAGTGCTGCAATGAACATTGTGGTCATGACTCTTTTTGAATTATGGTTTTCTCAGGGTATAGGCCCAGTAGTGGGATTGCTGGGTTGCATGGTAGTTCTAATTTTAAGGAACCTCCATACTGGCTGTATCAATTTACATTCCCACCAACAGTGCAAGAGGGTTCTCTTTTCTCCACACCCTCTCCAGCATTTGTTGTTTGTAGATTTTTTGATGACGGCCATTCTGACCGGTGTGAGGTGATACCTCATTGTAGTTTTGATTTGCATTTCTCTAATGATTAGTGATGTTGAGCATTCTTTCATGTGTTTGTTGGCAGTCTGTATATCTTCTTTGGAGAAATGTCTATTTAGGTCTTCTGCCCAGTTTTGGATTGGGTTGTTTTTTTGATATTGAGCTGCATGAGCTGCTTCTAAATTTTGGAGATTAATCCTTTGTCAGTTGCTTCGTTTGCAAATATTTTCTCCCATTCTGAGGGTTGTCTTTTTGTCTTATGGTTTCCTTTGCTGTGCAAAAGCTTTTAAGTTTCATTAGGTCCCATTTATTTATTTTTGTTTTTATTTCCATTTCTCTAGGAGGTGAGTCAAAAAGGATCTTGCTGTGATTTATGTTAATAGAGTGTTCTTCCTATGTTTTCCTCTAAGAGTTTTATAGTGTCTGGCCTTACATTTAGGTCTTTAATTCATTTTGAGTTTATTTTTGTGTATGGTGTTAGGGAGTGTTCTGATTTCATTCTTTTACATGTAGCTGTCCAGTTTTCCCAGCACCACTTATTGAAGAGGCTGTCTTTTCTCCATTGTATATTCTTGCCTCCTTTGTCATAGATAAGGTGAACATTGTGCATGGGTTTATCTCTGGGCTTTCTATCCTGTTCCTTCCTTCTTTTTTGAACGTGGTGTCACTATCTATCCAGCTGCTGAGGCCAGAAACATGAGAGTCGTCCTTGACTTGTTTCCTTAGCATGAAATTTTCTGAAAGTAATAAATAAAACTGAGAGTTTGGTGTTCTTTTTGTATCTAGTTTTGCTCTGATTTGGCTTCTCGGTTTAGTAGACTTCAAGTTGAGGAGGCAGGGATTTCTTCTTTTTTTCCCATTGCCTAATATACCTGGTATCTTGGAGGTACTCAGAAATATTTGTTGAAAACTTGATAGATTATAATCTCAGTGACATCATCAAGCAGGAAAAAATGCAATGCAATCAGTCTACGTCCATCACGATATAGGAAAAATGCACAAAAGTTTGTCACCTTGGGTGAGTTATTTAACCTTCCCAAATCAAAGTTTTCTCACCTGCAATACAGAGGTTAATAATAACAGCAACAGGACAAGGTTACTGTACAAACCACTGATGCTCAAATCCCTCTCCTCTCTCTTTTCTCTTTGTCCTAATGATAGATCCTCATTGAAGACAAAAAAGCAAGGATGATGGCACAACCAAGAGAAAACAGTTTTCCTGGTGGCATGATTGAAGTAGAAATGGCAGCAGAGGTTTAGTGGAGCAACCCAGAGTCTGAGTGGGATGGGGCTGGGGGTGGGTGAGAGGAGCCCCAACAGTGTGAGTGTCAGAGGACATATTCCAGACAGGAACCAGTCCCGGAAAATAATTATCTCAGGAGGTAGACCCTGATACCTAACCCTAAACAGATCCACTCTTCAATAGTAGGGTGACTGAGCAGCCTGGAGGGAGCCCACAGACCTCAGTTCATCTTTGTGCTTATTTGGATCAGAAGTTCTATCAGGAGTGTGATCAGTTGAAACTGTTACTGACGATGAATCCTAAAGTGGCTGCTAATTTAATCGTTTAACACAAGTCAGAGGTTGAGGGTGGCCTCAATTCTATAGCCTGAAATGACTGCCACTGAAATCGATAAAATGGTTAAAGCCCCATTACTAATACATAGGACTGTTCACCCAGTATGACCATTACCTACTGGGAACTAGGATCTCTAGGGATATGACAGCCAGAAAAGGAGGAAGGAGAGGGAGCAAAAGAAGAGGAACACATATACCTCTGAAATCACAGAATATCAGGCTTTCCAAATCACCTGACCAACCCTGGAATCACATGTGCAAATGTACATAAAATTAGATATTTTCACTCTGACGACAATGCCTATTTCATTATTAAGTACAATTTAAATGTTCATTCCAGGAGCAGAGGAGATTGCTTATTCATTCGCTGCCTTTGTTATTTACTTATTAAGAGGTCTTTTAAAAGGGTTTCAATCTAACTGAATTTTCCTAAATTCTGGTTTAGGAAAAGTGTTGGTTATTAGAAGCACATAAATATTCTAGAGCTTTCACTGAATGCAGAAATTCAAGTGAGTTGTGCCAAAGTAATGTAACAAATTCTGATTAATGAGTGAATATCAATGTTGTTTTACAAAAGGTCCTTTTAATTCTGATCAAAGTGCGCAGTCACTGTGCTTATGCTTAAAATCTATAAAACCTTGTTGTCACCATTTATTTATTTCATAAAAGACACTTGTTGAGGTTGATTACATTTGAATTGTCTTTTATTTCTATTTACAACCCAGAAAGTTAAATGAGAGTGCTATCAGCATACTCTTAGGATATGCTCTAGTTTTAAAGATTCCCTCAAACACTTTGAGATAGCTGGTAGGTATGGGATATCTATCAACAACTTGAACAGATCTATATGTCAGTTCCGTAAATTTGAAATAAACTTTACCCTTTATGTTTTATTATGGTCCAATAGTCTTAGAAAATATGTAGTTTTGGATTTTCATCAAATTTTTGCATATTAAATGTTCAATAATGAACTGTTAGATTAAGTAGGTGTATCTGGAATCATTTTTAGTAATTTAAAAATTTTAGAGTAGTTTTATTTTGGAACAATTTACAGAATTAATGCAAAGATGATAAAAATAGTTCCCTTATATCCGACACCCAATTTCCTCCATGGTTAACATTTTATATTAGAATGGTACATTTAAATTTAACTTAAAGTTAACTTTGATCAGCGGTCTGAGGTTTGTTTGTCAGTTTTCTCTTCTGTAAGGTTAGTCTTTCCATAATGTACTCTTTGGAAGAAAGCCATTAGGCACAACCCGCACTGAAGGAGTGGGGAGTCATGCTCTACTTCCTGCAGGGCAGAGTATCTACATAAATTATTGGGAATTCTTCTGTACAAGAGATCTGTCTATTCTCTTCTATTTTTAAATGTATTCAATCATTTATTTACATCAGATAAGGGCTCTCAGGTGTATTTATTTTATATTTTGGATTATAATACAATACTCTTTTTTTTCTTACTCAAATTGTTTTAGCTTTGGCCATTGGGAGATCTTTCAGTTGGATCTTGTATCTGTTTGACATATCCCCATGATTGTGGTGGTGGTGTTTTTTTTTCCTTCTTTGGAGCACTTTTTTCTTTACAGTACTACAAGATACTCCAGGCTCATCTTCTAGGTTACCTCTCCCAGTACCAGAATGTCATTTCTCCAAAGAGACTTGGTTCTTCTTTTGGAGAATAACATTAGAAACCAAGATCTAGGTGCACTCATTGCTTCTGGGGTGTCACTAATTCTGGGCCTTCTCAGTTGACTTAGCAAGGAATTAGATGTGTATATACCAATCTGCACATATACACACACCTTAGATATGTCCATGCGTAACCATTCTGTGTCTACATTAAGCTACATGTGAGTTCATACCGATGTTTGCACTCTATAATCTACTACTCTATAATCTACTACTACATCCTAGTCTCTTTCCATTGCTTATCTATAACTTTCCATTACAACAGAAAGAAAACTCGCCACCAACCATCCATTTACTTAATTGTTAAATTTCAATATACAAGTATAACAGTTTCAGAATTGTTAACCTATAACCCTGTGGGGACCAATATCAGTAATTTGACTAGAGGGTTTTTGTCCAATTCCTTTGCCCTTAGTCTAATAAAATGCACTCATTTCCAAAGTTACTTGGGTGAGCGCATATTCCCATACTGCCTTCAGTGACATTTGTCAGACGTTTAAATTACATTGTCACATTCTGCGTTCCGCCTGTTGTATGGACGCACCAGTTTATTTATCCATTCACCTACTGAAGGACATCTTGGTTGCTTTCAGTTGTTGGTGATTATGGCTAAAACTGCTATAAATATTTGTGTGCAGGTTATTGTGTGGACATAAGTTTTCACACCAGTTGGGCAAATCTCTAGGAATGTGATTGCTGAAATGTGTGGCAAGACTATGTTTAAAATTGTGAGAAACAGCCAGACTGTCTTCCATACTGTCTGTACCATTGTGCATTCCCACTGGCAACAAATGAGAATTCCTATTGCTTTGTATTCACACCAGAAATGGCACTGCAGGTTTTTCTTTTTCATCTTGTTTTTGATTCTTTGCCATTATAGTAGGCATGTAGTATTTTTTCAGTGTTGTTTTCATTGCAATTTCCTGACGACAAATGATGCTGAGCATCTTTTCATTTGGAAGCTGAAACCAGAAGTAACCTGGACTCTAGCATATTATTGTGTTTCATGACAGATTGAGTTCATGAAAGGTCTCACTAATAACACTTTAAATCTGATTTGGATCAGAAGATTTTACTGACATAATTGATAAGGTCATTTAATCTCACACAAGAGCCATCTACCAGCATCTTGTGTTTTGTAAAATCCTACTTAGTGTCTGATTAGAATGCATGACGTTGCTGAATATAATGAAGTTGGGAGCACAGCATCATTCCTCTCTTTTTTACAGTGAGTCAAGAATATATCCAGTTGGTCACCTCTAAAGATCATGGGACTTCTAGTTATTAGCGTAAGGTACCTCTAAGAAGTTGTCAATAAGTAGTTAAGAGAATGTACGAGTGCACTCCCAAAATGGATGAATATATTAATTTTTAAAATATCTTTTGGTAGCCCAGCAGCAAATATATGAAATAGAGTAGAAATTTTATCAGTGATGATCTCAGAGGTTTGATAGACACAAAAAGAGAAATGTTACTAAAATGACTGAGAAAAGCAAACATATGGACACCAAGGGGGAAGAGGCGGTGGGATGAATTGGGAGATTGGGATTGACGTGTAATACACTATTGATACTATGTATAAAATAGATAACTAATGAGAACCTACTGTATAGCTCAGGGAACTCTACTCAGTGCTAGGAAGGAAATTCAAAAAAGAGTGGATATATGTATACGTGTAGCTGATTCACTTTGCTGTACAGCAGAAACTAACACAACATTGTAAAGCAGCTGTACTCCAATGAAAATTAATTATAAAAGTAAAATAAAATAAAAGAGAATTACAGTATGAAATAAATCTTAATTTGGAGGACCTTGACATTTTTTTTCAAATTACACAAATATTTTTATTTTGAAATAACGATGTAATTTTGACAGAATTTAGATTGATAGAAGGCAATTTTGACAACCCATTTTGAACTGGAATTACATAAAATCACATTATACTAAATGGTGTCATTTTATATGAGCTGAAATGTTTGTTAATTGTTACCTGGGTGACTCCAGCAAGCTCCTGTAAATTAGTTGCTGATAATGGGGTTATGTAATCCTTTCTTAAAAAAAGCTACAAGTTTCCTTTTAAGAAATGTTTTGAAATCATCTACAAAATGAAAAAGCAACCTATAGAATGGGAAAAAAATATCTGGAAATCATATATCTGATAAGGGGTTAATATCCGAGATATTAAAAGAACTCATACAACTCAATAGAAAACAAACAATCTGATCAAAAAAATGGACAGAAGTACTGAATAGACATTTTTCAAAAGAAGAAACACAGATGGCCAACAGTTACATGAAAATGTACTCAACATTACTAATCATCAGGGAAATGCAGCTTAAAGCCACAATGTGATATCACCTCACACCTATTAGAATGGTTATTGTCAAAAAGACAAGAAAGGGCTTCCCTGGTGGCGCAGTGGTTGAGAGCCCTCCTGCCGATGCAGGGGACACGGGTTCATGCCCTGGTCCGGGAAGATCCCACATGCCGTGGAGCGGCTGGGCCCGTGAGCCATGGCCGCTGAGCCTGCGCGTCCGGAGCCTGTGCTCCGCAGCGGGAGAGGCCACAACAGTGAGAGGCCCACGTACCACAAAAAAAAAAAAAAAAAAATCAAATCATTATGTTGTACACCTCAAACTAACACAATATTATATGTCAGTTATATCTCAATAAAAAAAGAAAGGAAAAACCTTGTGAAAACTTGAGATGTGAGATGTTAGGACATCAGTGTCAAGAGACACAGGAGGAAGGCATCCAGAGTAGACAGTGTCAGCACCGGCCAAGACGTAGTGTCCAGGGAAAGGGACGAGGTCAGCACAGGATTCTGAGAAGCTGGTACATCAGGTAGATGGATGGAGGGGCTGTCAATAGGGCTGAGGAGAAAACCTAGGAGCAGACTGGAGGAATTCATATCCTTAGCTAAGGGAGGTGAATTTTTCCCAAAGACCAGCTAGAGAAGGCCAAGTTATAAAAGCATATGGTCCTTCTAACTGTCCATTTCCTTTATGAAAGTGAGAAACATCTAAACAAAAGCACTAGCAATAACCATGCAGTCCTTTCTTCACTGATTCAACATAATTTTTGAGTGGGAAAAATTAATTTCTAGTATGTCATGCAATGGACCATGAGTCAGTGGAACCAAGTTCTAGCTGTGATTACTCAAATTAAAAAAAAAGTTTCCTTCTATCTCTGCAGTCGTGTTATATTAATATGTGAACAAGAATTGTAATATAATACATGAAATGAAAATAGATACATTTTATGTTATGAGTGAATTTCCTCCCCCAAGTTTTATCTAACAGTGACATCACATCTAAAAGATGGTTAATTTCTACTGACATACAGGAATTAGGAGTAAGCAAAAAAAATAAAAACAACCAAAAAAGAGACATTGCAATAACTTGAAATGTTTTCATTGCTGCCAATATCATACCATTAATTCACAAAATCCCTTCTTCTTATGTCCTAGGCAGTAACCTCAGGAACAATTAGGGAGTATGTTTCTTTGAGCTGGATAATTAAATGCCAAGAAAACTCACAACTTGATATGTAATTCTCTCAACATCTTGTTGTTTGAAGGAGCCAGTGTTCATATGTAGGATGGATTGAATTCCTAACAACATCTGGCATGAGCAGTGGACTTGGCCCTCACCATAACAGCATTACATTCATGGTCGGAATGACAGCTAAATGGATGGATGGAGCTTGTCTCTAACAGGGCAGATTCATGACTGCAGCATAATGAATCAGAATGTTATAACCTCTGGTCACATACACCCTGGCCTGTTGCTCCTTACAAGCTCTATCAGGGGACAGGGAATAAATTCCTGTTGTCAGATCTAATGGTGAAAGATTCTGGCTTCTAACTTACTGGGAAAGCAAAGTAGAATTTCCATTCCAATAATCTGGATCAAAACACTTCCTGATCACCATGGTCAACTTATTCTGTCACCTAATTAAACCCAAAACATTGCAAATCACGTAAGTTAGCAAAGGAAAGACTGCCTCTTCAACCTTGAAAACCAGTCCTTAAGACAAATACCTTATTAAGTTAGTTAAGTTCTAGGACATGTATTACAGGAGGTTTTCTCTAGGGTTTTTTCATGGGTTAAATAGGGATTAAAGCAAATGGCAAACAAAGTCACAAGAGTTACAAGAGGGCTTCCCTGGCGGCGCAGTGGTTAAGAATCCGCCTACCAATGCAGGGGACACGGGTTCGAGCCCTGATCCAGGAAGATCCCACATGCTGCAGAGCAACTAAGCTCGTGCACCACAACTACTGAGCCTGAGCTCTAGAGTCTGCGAGCCACAACTACTGAAGCCTGCATGCCTAGAGCCTGTGCTCCACAACAAGAGAAGCCACCGCAATGAGAAGCCCGCGCACCGCAAAGAAGAGTAGCCCTCGCTCACCACAACTAGAGAAAGGCCACGTGCAGCAACGAAGACCCAATGCAGCCAAAAATAAATAAATTAAATAAATTAATTAAAAATAAAAGAGTTACAAGAGAAATTGAAATGGAAGAGCAAATTCATACAAACTGATAAGAAGCAAAAATTCCGACCAAAGAAGCTCTCCCACACAAGAAAAAAAAAAAAAAATCCAAGTTCTGAGAAAGGGAATAGCAAAATAGCTCACATTATTTAAATTTTTCCTTAAGCTCGGAAAGATAGCTATATATTTTCTAAGTTGAAGGCCCTTGGATGTTGGGAAGAAATAGTATTATTCATTTTTTAAAAGTTTGAAAATGTGTTCATTTTGCAGTATACTGCTTTCCTTTCCTTCAATATATGCAAGCTTTAGCAAAGCCCAGAATGAAAGAAAGGGGAACCACAAACAGCATGTGCCCTTTGTTGATGGCTACTCATCACTCTTAGGTGCATCCAAAATTAGTATTTGTTCATGAAGGTGAAGTGCCTTTGTCACCCACACGCTGTCATGATTTAGGCTGCCCTATGTTCTGTGCACTTCCATAGGGAGGATTACAGCCAAGCTCATGTTTGCAAACATTTGTAGGTGTCTGCACGGAGTGAATAGTGCCATACTGCCTTGCACTTTTCATTCTTTCGGAGTTTTGAAGACATGATGATATGCCCCAAGAGAGTAGCTGTTTCCTGATGAAATGTGTTTACTAAGGAAACGTGCATAAACTCTATGGGGAGGTAGACAGCTCACTTTCAAGGAGACTAACAGATTAGGATACATGGCATAATGATTGCTTTCTGCAGCACAGAGCACAATGTGAGCTCTGTATTTCTTTAAAGGACTGAAACTATAATTTGGGTATTTTTCAGGTTAATTTGTAATAGTTCCACTAGGAGGAAATCATTCAGGATGCATTATACAAATTGCTACACAATTGAAAAATGAACAAGAGGATTTTAGCGTCCTATAAGTTGCTCTAAAACACATGTTCTGGAAAAGTGCTGTTGGGGTGGGTGGGGAAGTAGAGAGAGAGAGAATCTCGACTGATTCTTTCCCAATGAGTTAAAATTAAGTAGATTCAATAAGTGGTTATGAAAAAGGATGACTACATAGGTGTAAAAACTGCAAAAGTATACCTTGATTTTTGCTTCAATCAGTAAAACTAGAGCATTTTAAAGCTTCTTAAAATATTTAATACTAATAACATTTGAGGGAGATTTTACAACTAATGATATAAAAGAAATTACACACATTGTTCATTAAGGTGTTTTGCAACATCCTTTATCCACCAGGATTCAACATTTTTATTAAATCTTTAGTGATTGAAGCACCATCACTAGTTTTTTAGAGCTGTGTATTCAACTGCAAATACCATGATATCAGTTTAGGTGTTCTGTATGAAAGGGAAAATATTGTTTCGCATATATATATATATATGCAGAATTTTAAGATGAAAGGATAAAGCTGATTGGAAGGAGACACTTTTACATATTGTTGTTTTAAATTTTAACTGTTTGTTCGACATTTCTCCAAAGAAGATATACAGAGGGCCAAGAGACACATGAAAAGATGCTCAACATCGCCAATTATTAGAGAAATGCAAACCAAAACTACAATGAGGTGTCACCTCCCACCGATTAGAATGGGCATCATCAGAAAATCTACAAACAACAAATGCTGGAGAGGGCATTGAGAAAAGGCAACCCTCCTGCACTGTTGGCGGGAATGTAAATTGATACAGCCACTATGGAGAACAGTATGGAGGTGCCTTAAAAAACTAAAAATAGAATTACCTTATGACCCAGCAATCCCACTACTGGGCATATACCCAGAGAAAAACATAATTCAAAAAGACACAAGTACCCCAGCGTTCACTACAGCACTATTTACAATAGCCAGGTCATGGAAGCAACGTAAATGCCCATCGACAGACGAATGGATAAAGAAGAAGTGGTACATATATGCAATGGAATATTACTCAGCCATAAAAAGGAACAAAATTGGGTCATTTGTAGAGACATGGATGGACCTAGAGACTGTCATACAGAGTGAAGTAACTCAAAAAGAGAAAAACAAATACCGTATATTAACGCATATATGTGGAATCTAGAAAAATGGTACAGATGAATTGGTTTGCAGGGCAGAAATAGAGACACAAATGTAGAGAACAAACATATGGACACCAAAGGGGGAAAGTTGGGGGGGAGGGGTGGAGTGTGGTGGTGGGATGAACTGGGAGATTGGGATTGACATGTATACACTAATATATATAAAATAGATAACTAATAAGAACCTACTGTATAAAAAATAAAAACAAACAAAAAATAAAATTTAACTATTTGTGCATAATTCATGTATGTATGGCAAGGGGCAGTGATTTCTAGATCTAGGAAGCCCTTCAGTATTATGTTGTAGGACAAAATACCTCGCTTTTTTAGGGAAAATAATTTCTGCTAATTATCCACCTTAGCCCATCAGAGGATGAAAGAGTGCACTGATACAGTTTTTATTTGATTATTTCATCTTTTGTTGGGCAGTCTTTTTTAGCAAATATTTCAAAACTTTGTTTGGAAAATATCACTTGCTTCAGAAAAAAGTAAAACAAAATGTGAGTAAATATTAAAATATAAACATTTTAATGTTAGCTACATTTTTAAAAAAACAGAAACAACTGTCAGGGCCCTAATTATATCCATCCAATGAGGGTTTTCCCTGTGAAGATTTAGAAAGCAGAGGACTGTCCCCAGGAAAGGACTCAGTAGCTCTTCCCCCATATTGTGTTCTGAGTCAGAGGTACCGCTTACTTCCTGGACATAACTCTCGTGTCCACATAGAACCATTAACTAGGTCACATTCATCCAAAAGAAAATTGTTTTTAACTTGGTATTTTGTAGTATACATGGTCCCAAAGAATACACATGATAATTGACTTTTCATGCCAGGAATTCTAGAATCATGAGAGCACAGATGCACAAAGACATAAAGTGGAGAAAGGGCAGTAAAACTCTTCCACCTCTGAGCCAAGGGGAACGTGTTGGTTTCTTTTAGTCTAAGTTTTTCTGACACAGATTTTCAAAAAAGCGAAATTTCAATACAACTGTAAGTGCAGCGTTAAAAAGCGCACACTGTCAATTCAAGGAAACATTAAAAATGAATCACATATTTTTAAAAAGAGATCATTATATGTCAGTTTTTTAAGTGGAACTTTATTATTTGTTAAGGAAAATATTTTCTGACATTTGTTAAGGCAGTAAAGCAGTCTTTTTTCAGCACTATTGAGATAGGTGTCACACTACCACAGTAGGGGAAAGAAATCAGGCCCAACTCCAAATACAAGGAGAGCAAGTGGGGATTTGTAGCCAAGGAGCAGCTGGGGGGCGGGGGGTGGTCAGTGGGTGGAAAATTACTAAGAGGAAGCATCAAGGGAAGTTTGAACTGACCTAACAGGATTCTTGCTGAAGTCAGGCCAGGGTTGATGAGACATCACCTGGGGACGGGGGGTGAGGGAGAGGGTCAGAAATTTGATCAGATACCAAGGTTGATTAGACATCAAGGATGGGAGGAGGATTTTCTCTAAACTGACTTAGCAGGATTCTTGCTATATCTGGGATCTGCAAGAATAGTTACAGAAGCCCAAGGTTGAGGGCTAGTGGAGAACAAGGCTAGAGGAACCTGAGTAAAGTTGGTCAAGGAGAGTCTAGTCACATCTCACGGAAGTAAGGAGGGATGTTCTGTATTCCCAGTATCTACAACAGGGACTGGAAAATAACAGGGACTTAATAAGCCTATTGGAATGTATAAATACATGTATAAAAGATCTATGTATATTCCATGCATTTTTACTTCTATTTAGTACTTTTAAATGGATTTTCTGATATTATTTGATAGGATACATTTATCGTAATCATGTAAAATATTGGACCTTTGGACTTGTTATTGATGTTAAAAGAAAACACATTTATTTGGGACAGAGCCTCTCAATTTGAAAATCACAGCTTCATTCTTTCAAAACTCTTCATTTGTGGACCTAATATTCGAGGTAAACACTGTATAATTAAATAAATGGATAAACAGAACAAAGGTAAATAGTTTTCAATCTAGTATGTGATAGAGGGTCTAGTTGAAGGAAGGGGTGCTCAGGACCCCCTGGCAGAGTCAGCCGTGCACCACCCTGGGGTGACTGCCCAGGGCAGAGAGGCAGTAAGTGCAAAAAAACCCCAGGGGAGAATAGTCAGTTTGAAGGACAGAGTTGCCTGTGTGGCTCAGTCATAATTAACCAAGGGGAAGTGCTTCAAGGTCAAGTCAGAGGTGGCCCATCTTGCAGAGCTTATGAACTGCGGTCAGGAGTTCCTGACCTTGGTTCCTGACTTGTCCTTAGGTGACAGCAGTGTTTATGAGCCCAGTGGATAAAGAGACTCTCATCAAGAAAAACAGAAAGGAATACAGTTGGAGAAGGAAAACTAGAAGGCAACAAAGGAAAGAATTTTAAGAAGAAAATAGCTAGTCGAGTGTATCCAGTACCACTAAGTCAAATAAAATAAACACATAAGATTATTCATTGGCCCTGGAAACGTAAAAACGAGGAAAGCCTTGAGCCTATTACATTAGTTTGCCTAATAAAATACCACAGGCTGGGTGGCTAACACAACAGATATTTATTTTCTCACAGATCTGAAGGCTAGAAGTCCAAGATCAAGGTGTGGGCAGGTCTGGTTGCTCCTGAGGCCTCTCCTTGGCTTGCATTCTCACTGTGTCCTCACATGGCCTTTTCTCTGTGCACCTGCATCCCCATTAATTTACCTACTTGCAAACGTTTATAATCCCAAAGCCAATACTCACGGCACTCTCCTGGCCATTTGTGCATCAGCCCAGAGGAGGGGGAAGCTTGACTCTCCCAAAGCCTGTGCTCCTCGCTGAGTTTCAACAAGGCGACATGGCCTTCTTGCGTCAGCTCTCATGCTGTAAACAAGTGTCCTTTTCTTGGTCGATACAGTGCCACAGTGTTCATGCTTTTTGGTGGTGATTTTGCTGTTTCGAGTGGCCCCTGAGTGAAGCGCTGAGAGGCTGGTGTTTCTGAGCATGAGGCTGTGATGTGCCTTATAGAGGAAAGATGAAGGTCAGCTATGTGAGTCCTGAGTGACAGTGCTGTTGGCCGTGATTTCACGCTAATGACTCAACACTATATATCAAATGAGGTGTCATTAAACGAAAACACACTTAAAACAAGAATGTCTATTGGTCAGTTGACGTAATATTATGGCCAGAGACTCCCAGGAACCTAAATCTGTATATCCCTGGGAGCAATGTTTTTGTATTCACTAATTCATGGTTGGTGGTGGTTTTTGAGAACTACTTTCACTACTGTACATGCTAAGGGCTCAGTGCTGCCAGAGCAGAAGAGCTGAACTCTCAGGACTCTGGAAGATCTTCAAAGCGGAAAGCAAGGCAGGTTAGAGCCCAGGTGGAGGATGAAGACGTGGTCACTGAGGCTGCCACCACAACCAGCTGTGAGGACAGTGAGTCTGTAGGCACGGTTGCCTCGGGGCTTTCACATGCCCTGGAATTTTGTCCTCATGGTCACCATAAAAGATGTTAAAAAATTATATTTGAGGGCTTCCCTGGTGGCGCAGCGGTTGAGAGTCCGCCTGCCGATGCAGGGGACATGGGTTCGTGCCCCGGTCCGGGAAGATCCCACATGCCGCGGAGCGGCTGGGCCCGTGAGCCATGGCCGCTGAGCCTGCGCGTCCTAGCCTGTGCTCCGCAACGGGAGCGGCCACAACAGTGAGAGGCCCCCGTACCACAAAAAAAAAAGAAAAAATTATATTTTATATGAAGGTGAATTTATAATATAATACACTGAAACATGTTCTTCAACCTAAAACTTCTCTTTTTTCTACTGATTTTAAAAGAAATTAAAACATTTGAGTGAGCTCCTAAAAATATTGTGGGGTTCTGGGCACAGTACCTCATAGGTAAGTCAGCCCTATTTGTAGGTACCAGGGAAGTTAATTGATAAACTTCTTGCTCAATCGTCCCAGTTTTCTCAGTGAGGAAGCAAACATTATCTACTGCAGAGAAGGAGATGAGTTATGGACAGAAAAAGGGATTCATTTAAGTTGAAATTTAGAAATACAAGAAGGAGCTTGCCAAGTTCCAAGTGAAAGTCCCAACCTGAGGATCTTCAGTCTCCATGATTATTTGATTTTTCTTCACAGCCTTGGGTTACAAGTGGAAAAGAGAATGTTCCAGCTGTTAGATTTTGCAGAGATATTGTACATAAAAATTCAAGACGTCATATCAGTGCGGAGACAATGAGTACATAATGCACCCAGGGAGCTGGGTAAGCAAGGCTGGCAGCTCGGGGTAAAATGTAGTTGGTGGTTGTCTGGGAACTGTATATAATTTATCTGTTTTGTGTGTTAGAGAAAGTTTTGGAGCAATTGAATAGTAGGTTTTTGGGAATACGAAAGTGAATGAGCTGTAAGAAGGTAACCAGGGTGAGAGTGAAAGTACAAGATATCAGTGGTGGAGAAATTCCAGATCACAATGAAGTCCAGGGAGTGGGTCGGTACGGTGGAGTGGGAGTGGAGGTCATCCACATGGAGGACTTCAGTGGTTACACTAGGGAGTTGGATAGAAATTGGCCCAAGAGATATTTCAGGCTGGAGAGCCATCCTTGAGCCAGGGATAAAAGAAGAAAAGGCCAAAAAGTAGGGAGATGGCAAGGAAAGGCTTCTGTTACTCTAGACAAAAATATGAGGTTGTTTTCTTTTTTCTTTTTTTTTCTTTGTATTTTGTCCAAGCTTACTAGTGAATAACTGAGTAGTAGCAAATGTAAGGAAGAAAAGTAACAGCTCTGTGTCTTATTCTTGGTCTTATTGTTTGGAAAGTAAGATAATGAGTAACTTACATTGGAAAGGGCTGTAGGGAAGGATATGTTCCCTTGGAATAGCCAGGTTTCTGCCATGGAAAAGAGATAGGATGTAATGAACAGTTAGAATATAGAGCAAATTGATTGCAATAGGAGGGCTATTTAGGCGAAAGGCTTGGTTGGGCTTAAGCAAAGGAAGAATGAGTTTGGGCAAGAATAATATGGCAAAGATAGAGTAGGAATGTAGAAGAAGAATATTCCTGGTTTATATTTTTAGTGGTAGTCAAGGACAAGGGCAACGAGAAGTATGGTGCATTTTAATTCTAACTGAAAACTATGGCATGAAGCTACTTCTCCATCTACGAAGACAAATCTACTGGATGATGTCAAGTCATCAGTTTTTGTAACTATAAAAAAATTATTTTTTTCTCAACAAAGGTTAAGCTTGTTGATTCCTAGGTCAAAATGTAAGAGGACCCAAACTCACTTCCTCAGGAAGCATGTATAGACGCTGAGAGCACTCACCTGGTGTCTTTTGCGCTTGAATTGAGACGTTTTATGGGTTATCTTTTAGTGAGTCAGTCTGAGGACTGCACTACGATTTAACATTGGTTCTATCTAAAAATTAATTAGAAGTTCAAAACACATGATTTTATAAATAAATTTTCAGAAGCTACCTCATTAGTAAGTTGAAGACATAGTGTAGTGCCAAGATTTGTGGTATTGGTGGGTTAAAAAAAAGAAGAGAGAGAGAAAGAACCACACTAAACTAGAGAAGCCAATATTGGTACATGTTACGCAGGAGGATTCCTCAGTGGATTATATCCTTGTTTCATTGGTGTCAGAAACTCCCTGTAGAATTATTTTTTCTTGGATGACTTGTGAGTAATTTAACACACTATTTTAAACAGTGGATAATTACTTTGCTTGGCATGAGGTGCTTCCGAGATAATCCTGGTGTGTGTGGATAGTTTATCCTTTCAAATTTATCATCTCTTGATTTTCTCCAAAATAATTTCTTATTTATCAGTAATTATGTGACCTTCCCCGCACATAAGTCACTTACTTTTACTTACAGAGATAGGATATTGTAGGATTACATAGCCATCCATCCATCTGTGTAGTTTCATGGTAACAGAAAATCCCCTGAAGTCAGCAAATGTCTCCTCTCCAGTTTGTAGCAGTGCTTGAAATTCCATTATTGGAGATATATTGCTTAAGTTCATTGCTGCTTAAACTTAACTTAAAATGAGCTTATATGGTATTAAATTATTCTGATGAATAGCACAGAACAGTTCTCTTCAGGGTAGGGCAAGCGATCACAATGGCAAAATCTCCCAGGGCAGCAGATTTCAAGCATTGCTTCTCAGGGTAATTCTTAGCGATGTTTCAGTGGCTCCACAAATGTCACAGTTAAAGTTCTTATAATTTGTATAGGATACTTGTTTTTATAAAACTCACTTCTCTGACCCTATGGTATGAGGTCTGATATCACAAGGTCTACGTATGTTATTCTGGAAAAAGGAAACAAAATGGATTTTTTAAATGATTTGCTTAACCGCATAGCCTCACCCATCTTCCTTCTTCCCTAATGTTTATATTTCTGTAGCGAATTCAGGCAACCAGAGAAAGGAGAGGGTGCTGCCCTGTGGTTCTCTTCACACTGTGTTAAATAAAATGTCTCTATTCAATATGGGGAGGGATATGGCTAATACTTAATGAGCCCCAAAGCCTCCTGATGTGTTCTGAGTTGAGGTGCGATATTTAAAGGAAGTATGATGCCTCAAGATATGTGTGTGTGTGTGTGTGTGTGTGTGTGTGTGTGTGTGTGTGTGTGTGTTTGTCTGGGGATGAGAGTGAGGGTTTGGAAGAAGAACATTAAAATTACAAGGGACACTTCAAAATAGAAGAAATCGTATATGCCAAGAAATGAAAAATAACAAACTTTCTTAAGCTTCTAGTCATTTGAGATGAATGGTTTTTAGGCCAGAGGTTGCAGCAGGACGTGAGGTGCTTTTGCATCTCACACAGGTTGAGACTTATCTCCTGGCTCACCTGGCTGACAGGATCAGCATTCAGATCCACAGCTCCTTTAGCTTTAACTGGTCCTTCTGCTTCAGTTTTTCCAGCACTCGGGAGGGTCAGGTGCAAATCTAGCTTCTCCTCTGGGACATCCCCATCCAATGGTGTGCTAGAAAACTGGCTGGACGGGAGAAAAAAATAAAATAATCATTTGTGATGTTTGCCAATTTCCGTAGTGTAAACTCCCATTACAGCCAATTTCAAGGTATTCACAGCTTAACGAACAGATGGCAAAATTCCTGCATATTCAACAATCTGCTCTCTTGAGCCAGCATGAGCCAGCTCCAGCCTACCGCTGCCCTGTTGTCTTACAGCATTCGTAGAAGCCAACAACCTTAATTGCTTCCGAGAAAATTCTCGGTAGTAGATGGAAATGAGTCTTTTGTACGTTTAAGGAAAATAAGATTTGATTTATAAGTGATCTAAATTATTGCTGAATCTATAGTAAAGAGTTTTAGAAAACCATTCTAAAAGAGTAAAACGTTTGCGTTCAAAGCCAGTATATTTCATTGCTCTGAGAAGATGAGCAGTTGTCCGAAACGTAAGCCTTTCTTCAACGCACTAAAATATAAAGGTGACCCAATTAAACAGATATATTTCACGCATAAGCACTTTAACACCTCTAGTATCTCTATTTCTTCTTCGCCCTTTTAATACTTTATCAGATGCATACTAGTTTCCTATTTTTTAAATGTTACCTCCATGAATGTCGATTAAATTTCCTTCAATTACATTACAAATTGCTTGAGGATAGAATACAGGTGTCAGTATTTATCCCCACTGTTAGTCACGGTTCTCCAGAAAAACAGAACCAATAGGAGATAAATGATAGATATAGATATATGGAGAGAGAGAGAGAGAGAGAGAGAGAGAGAGAGATTATGAGGAACGAGCTCATGTGATTATGGAGGCTGAGAAGTCCCACCATCTCCCATCAGCAAGACTATAGTATAATTCAGGCCAAGTTCAAGACTAAAAGCCTAAGACCCAGGGTATACAATGGTTTAATTCTCATTATGAGGGGAGGAGAAGATGAGATGAGATATCTCAGCTCAAGCAGTGAGGCAGAAAAAAAGGGGGTGAATTCCTTCTTCCTCTGACTTTTGTTCTATTCAGAACCTCAGTGGGTTGGGTGATGTCCACCCACATTGGGGAGAGCATGCTACTGCGTCCACTGATTCAAGTACTAATCTCATCCGGAGCACCCCCATAGACATCCCTGGAAATAGTGTTTAATCTGGGCACCCTGTGGCCAGTCAAGTTGACACAAAATTAACCATCACAATTTGTCATCCATACATATCTCATTCAACCATATTTAATCTCCAAATAAAGACAACAGCAAGGTCATAATTCTGCCTAACAGGACATAACTATCCTACATAGAACCAAAAACAAACTTAACCCCTGCCCTAGTTCTCAAGTGATGATTATTCTTCTTGATGTCTTTGTAACTTAAATACTATCGTGTAAAATAAACAACACTGAATTTTACATCGAGGTAGTTCAGTTTCCTCCTAGTAGTGGGGATCACTCATCCCAGCCAACAGAGTAACCAGAGTAACTGACCTTCTTTGCCTGTTGATTCAGAGGCATGAGGAGACCAAAATGCTGGATGCAGTCTTAACTGCAGTTCAATGGAATCACTGTGTCTCTGGTGGAAGCATTCCTCCTCTGGAACCAAGACCTGTCAGGCCATCAGAGCATAAAGTCATGGGAACAAGAAGCAAAATTTTGCTGCTGGGTCACTAGAGGTAATAGTGGGTGGCTCATCCCATTTCCACCCCTTGATTCCTGGATTCAGTGAACCCTGGCCATCAGAGAAACAGTGCCATATAGTGGAGCTAATTCAGAGCATATACAATCTTCTGGAGAACGTGGCCCAGCCCTGAAAGGTACTGACTCCTTGTGGTCCAGGTTTCAGCCAAGCAACCAACCAACGAAACTGTCAGAGCCATTCCTATACTGCTCCCCCTCTGCAAAGTGCAACATTCAATGCTGAATCTCTGCTCTGTGAGCTTCTGTCAACAAGTTCAGCCTGATGTTATGTTCCTTCTACTATAATCTCACATCCATAGTATCCATTCCCAAACAAGTTCCCTGGTTTTCTGCCTGTATAAATTAGAAAACTGAAGCCGTTTTTGTTGGAGCATAACACTGATCCTCGTGGGTTTCACCTTGTACCTCACCTTAGGAGCCTGCAGGGACTGCACTCTAGTTATAGGTGTGAAAGGAAAGAGGGGTCCTGAGGAAGGTGAGCATTGTCTTTTGTGGCAGCTGTCTCGGGAGGTGGGGAGAGCAGGATTGGTGCCCTCAGACTGAGGTGAAAAGGCCAATGCCACTGAGTGGAGAGGTCAGTAGCCTGGGAGGTGGGGAGGCACTCCTGCCGGGGTTGAGGAGACTTCTTCCACTGGTAAAGAAGGCGCTTGAGCTGGGAATTTGAACCTCTGAGCTCATTGTTTTCTTTCACCACTTTGTCCGGCAACATTAGAGCAAACAACCAATGTCATTATATTCATGAGTTTTCCAAGAATGTTCAAAAGTATCATGTACAGAGTCACCCAGCTCCTTGCTCCTTCCAAGTGGTTGATGAGTATCCCGTGCAGGTATTTTACGTATCTCTGTAACAGTTCACCCCATGCACTATTGGTGCTCTCTTTACTACTGGAAATTGAGTCATTAGCATCTTTAAATCGAATTATACTAGAGAGCAAACCTAGAAACCCCAGAGCCAATTCAGAAACTCATCCTTCGGACTTCCCTGGTGGTGCAGTGGTAAAGAATCAGCCTTCCAATGCACGAGACGTGAGTTCGATCCCTGGTCGGGGAACTAAGATCCCACATGCCACAGGACAACTAAGCCCACGTGGCACAAAGTACAGAGCCCACGTGCTCTGGAGCCCTCGTGCCACAACTAGAGAGAGAAAACCCGCACGCCACAACTAGAGAGAAGCCCACGCCACAACGAAAGATCCTGCACGCCTCAATGAAGAACCCGTCTGCCAAAACTAAGACCCGAAGCAGCCAAAATTAATTAATTAATTAATTAATTAAATATTAAAAAAAAGAAACTCATCCTTAAAATTCTGTTCCTCTAGAATCACTGTCATTACCAAAACTTGTTTTGGTCAGTGTTCTACAGAGAAACAACCAATAGGATTTTTTTAACTTATCATTTATGTATTTATTTATTTATTACGAAGGATGGGCTCTTGTGATTATGGAGGCTGAGAAATCCCATGAAAGCCAGTGGTGTCTGAGTCTGAAGACCTAAGAACCAGGGGGTACGATGGTGTAAATCCCAGTCAAAGGGCCATAGAAGATGAGATGAGGTGTTTCAACTCAAATAATGAGACAGAAAAGGGGAGAGCAAATTCCTCTTTCCCTTATCTTTTGTTCTAGTCAGACCCTCAATGGACTGGATGGTGATGCCCACCCACATTGGGGAGCACACTCTCCTAAGTCCACCAATTCAAATGCCAATCTCATTGAGAAACACCTTCACAGACATGCCCAAGTAATGTTTAATCTGGGTGCTCCGTGGTCAGTCAAGTTGACACTAAAATTAACCATGACATCCCCGTGGAGCCTAGTGAAATGCCTTGCCCTCAGAAAATGTGTACACAATGACCAGCAGGTGTTCAATTCTCTAAGTTTTAAAGGTCCCTGTCAAGTTGGAAACACTGTACTCCCTGGTTCTTTATATTAATTTTTAAAATCACCCCATTTTCATAATGGTGAATGTCAGGTGAAAACAGGGTGAACATAGACTGAGGTTTCTTTTCGTGCATAAGTTTTGAGACCGAACGCAAGTTCACGTTCCAAAACACAGGGAGGCCAATCTGCAATGTTGAAGTTTGCAGCAGAGAAAGGTTGATTGCGGGTCCAAGAAAGGAGGATGAGTGGCTCTCACTCAAAAACCCCAAACTCCCTGAAGGGTTTCAGCAAAACATTTTTAAAGGTCAGGTGCGGGGGTGGTGCGTTGCAGGGTGTGTGGTCAGCTCGTGCACAGTTCTCTGATTGGTTGATGGTGAGGGAACAGAGCAGTTAACATTATCAATCCTTAGGCGCCAGTAGGTCTGGGGGCTTGTGACCGTCAAGTAGTTAATTTCTTCCATTTGGTGGTGGTTTTAGCATCTGTGAAACAACTCGGGAAGTGTCCATCAGATACTATTATCTGGGTACTTCAGAGAGGAGCTCCAGCAGAGGGCGTGGGGGAGGGCTCTATCCCAGGAAGGCCCCCTAGGGGCCTGCTCCGTTATAGTTTCTGTCTGGTTGATGCATTTAGGGGTTACAAGGAAAAGAAGAAGGTAGAACCAGGGAAAGTTCTGTAACGGAACAGAAGCAGGGAAGGGGAACCCTGGGACTGTGCTGTGCAAATAAGGCTCCTCACTGGAGAACATCCCCAAATGATACCTTAGGAGGAGAGAGAAAAGCGTAGCCTGAGACTAAAAGTCTATATAAAGCTGAAAGGATAGTGTTGCTGGAAGGCAAAGGGGCTGAGAGAATGGAGAAACGGGAATGGGTTAGGTACGAGACCAGCACAGTAGAGTGAAGCTGCTCATTCTCTAAGAAGTGGTAATGTTCTTGTCAGAAATACGCTGATATGTTAGTAACTATGAATATTCGTAGTCATGGAATTCTAGAGTTCTATGGATAGGATGGACACGAGACACATAATCCATCACATTTCACAGATAAAAGAATAGAGGTGTGGGGAGGTTGCTCCAATTTAATTTCATTAAAATACACAGAGTGCTTAATGTATTTTAAAAATAATACAGTAAGTCCCCTACATATGAGCAAGTTCCGTTCCAAGAGCTCATTCCTAAGTCCAATTTGTTCGAGTTTGACAGAGTTAGCCTTGGTAACCAACTAACACAATCAGCTATAGAGTACTGTTCTATAATAGGTTTATAACACTTTTCACACAAATAATACATAAAAAACAAACAAACAAAAAATAAAGAAATTTTTAATCTTACAGTACAGTACCTGGAAAAGGACAGTAGTACAATACAACAGCTGGCATCCAGGGGCTGGCATCGAGTGGACAGGCAAGGAAAGTTACTGACTGGAGGAGGGAGAGGAGGTGGGAGATGGTAGAGCTGAAGGATCGTCAGCAACAGGAGACGGAGGGCAAGCTGCAGTTTGCAGTGAGTACACGCCTGACGTTGATGGAACGTACGTTCGCATCTTTGAAAGTTTGCAACTTGAAGGTTTGTATGTAGGGGACTTACTGTATTATACACCGAAGGGGAGAATATCAAAAAAGACCAGATCCTTTCCTGGAGCTTATTATGCCACTAGTAGAATAAGACAAACATAAAGAACAAATGTAATGGGTGCTACAATGGAAGAAAAACAATTTGTAAGGAATCACGGAACAGAAAAGCATCACTTTGGACTCAAGGAATCACAGAATCCTTTGGCCCAGGGAATCACAGAAGAGGTGTCCTCAACTGGGTTTAAAAGACAGAGACTCCTAATGGTATTTCAGGCGGGATGATTTGGGAGTTACTACCCACCCTCACTCTTACCAATTTTCACTGGATAATCATATCCCATCACTCAAGAATTTTCTCAACTCTTGCTGTCTAACCTCACACACTTATCTGTTAGTGTGCCTCTTTCCTCTAAGACTGGCCTTTAAAAGTTTATTCTAATAGAGAAATTAAGGGGTCATGTCTAGATCGAAGGGATAGCAAGAACAGGGGTGAATTTTAGACATGTGGCAGAGATTGAATCACAAGTAATGGAGGGGCATAAGGAAGAGAGTGAAGCTGGTGGAAGAGAAGATTTGTAGGGGAAGAAGAGGATGGGCTTAGTTTGCCCATATGGAATCTATGCATTAATATGTCTCCACTTCCATGATTACTAATATTTACTGTTTTGGGTTCTTCCTTTGTTTTTTTAATATCCCCAAACCACTTGTCGATATGTATTTTTCATTCAGTAAGCTCAACGTGAATCACTTCATTTCAAAATAGAATGTTCTTGAGTCTCAATAGTTTTCTTCATATATTGCACCGATACATTGACCAGAAAATGATAAGAAAACTGAAAATATTGTTTACTGCATTCAAATCCTTATCATGTTTCTAAGAAAAAGTGTGATTTTTCTGCATTATCCGTATAAGAAAATGAACACATGATTACAAGAGAATCTTCATTTTAAGTTTAACAAAATTCTAGACACATTGACTGAATCTAGGTAATTTTTGTTTTTTCCTAAGTAGAAACCACTTCTGAATAACACTGCTAGCTCAGTTGCGAGTATGAGAGGCACTCTTGTGCATGGCTTTTTAATCCTTCTTGAAATCTGCAAATTATTTTTTGAAATCAGCTAACTCTCTCACCTTTAAAGAAGACTTTTTAAGGATGCTATTAAAAAATAATAGTTTTCTGTTATAAGCTGTCTCCTAGTTCACCTAAGTGTTTAAGTTAACAAAAGACTCGTCAAAAGACAATTTTATCTCAAAGTTGTCGCAGTCAGAATGAACTTCAGCAGACGCAGCCACTGTGGGATTCAAAGGAGTGGACAGAATTTCCACCTGGAAGGCTTTAGGTTCCCCAACAGAGGAAAAATGTGATAGAACTCAAGTGTACTGAAGGAGAATTAGGGTAGAATGGCTGTGGATACCCCAAAACACAACCTGATGAGTTGAAATGTGTCTTGGGATCAGACCTGAAACAGAACATTCAGTCTTTATGCAGACCACTGCAGTCGGAATAGCATTGGTCCAAATCCTAGTTCTACCCTGTACCTTAGGTAACTTTGTTAAACTCATGGACTCTTAGTTTCCTTGACCATTCCTACTGTATACGGTTGTAATGAGGATTAAATAAAAACATACACATGAAGCATTTAGTATGGTTCTGGGAACATTGACAATGAGCAATAAATATTGACTACTAATTTTATCTACAATTTTGAAGCATCCTTCATCATGAATGTATACAATACTTTAGAGCACACTGATTTAAATACTAAGAAATTCAACTTAAAACTGAAACCTTAATGCCTACATTTTTGGAAGTCTGGATATACTGAGCACAGTGTTTTTTTCAAAAGCTTGTTGTGACAGATTATTTGAAGAGGATAATTGATAGTCAGGGAAGCAGAGTCTTGTGAAGCAGAAGGCTCCACAGAAATAATCCTGGGCGTTTTCTAAAAAAGATGTACAACTTAGTAAAATAATTCTGTTAGTGTATTACATGTAGTAGACATTTAGGAAATTAATTAATGGCATTTTTGAGATCAAAATGCTTGACATTACAATTAAGATTATAAAGTATGTTTAAGGAAATAGTAGAGATTGTTTACTTCAAATAAATGTTTTCAGAGACATAAGTTAGCTACAGATTTTTCATGGAAAAAGGGATCCCATTTCTTTTTCATTTAGTAGTGTGAACTTTTGGTCCTTTTCTGTTATTATTTCTGGGTGGTTACAGAGCTTATGATTTCTCTGAGAAGCTATTAGAATTTCACAGGAGAAATTGTTGAAAAATATTTCAGTCTCTAAAGTTGCTACAACATTTGTAAAAAAGATGGATTTTAGTAGAATTGAAAGATTTTCTTGTTTCCGTTAGATAGTTTAGTGAAAACTTCATTGGTTTCATGGAAATTAGAGAAGCCAAGGTCTCCCATGTCATCTCTGTGGTCTTTCTACCAACATACGCTGAGTATCTCCTTAAGTTTTTCTCGCTTTTTAGTTCATGCCATCAAAATACCTCCATTTTCTCTCTAACTTCATTTCGATGCTTCAGATTCTACTATAAATATGATCGCTTTCAAAACATACTGATCCTAATATTCAATAAATATTTAATTTTTACTTTTCTTGCAGCGTACAGTAAAAAGTAACCAAGAGCTGGGATCGAGAGATAAATAGGCAGAGAACCAAAGCTGTGGCTAAATTGTTGCTTCTATGGTCAAATATTGAGAGGAGTCCAAGATCGTCTAAGATAGTCCCTAACCATAAAGAAATAAAGCACATATACTTAAAGGATAGAAATGTCAAAAGAAACCCTTTATTGGTCCCAGTTTTCCTTTCTCACAGATATGTGTCTTGGGCACACTGATGGCAGTCAGAGGTGTCAGACCAAGGAGAGGAACGTGGCACTGGGGACTTTTTTGGGCCTTAAGCAGGTGGCAGACCTCGCTGTCACTCGCACGTTTTGTCTGGTTGCTCTAGACTGCTCACCCTATGTCGTCTGCTCTACAGAGCTGACCTTGGAGTCAGAAGAGTCGGGTTCAAATCCAGGATCTGGCCGTTCTTATTTGTGTGACCTTAGGCATGCTAAGTACCTGCTGGGACATCAGCACGTACATCTGTTAAAAATGGAGCTAATAATCTACTCACAAACTTATGGCAGAAAGGAAATGAAACGATGTACAAGAGACTTGTATGACACTGGCTGAAAATATTAGTTGTCTTCTCCACCACACCCACCGTGGAACAAAGTGTCGTCTTTGTAACGTTTTATTATTTTCTCTCCCTGAAGAGAACCCTTTTGCAATTTTCACGCTTTCCTGATAGCAACGAAGAAATGTTAGAGAGTAAATGTCTCAATTTCCGATGTCTCATCCCACGGCTCACGTGCATCCTACCATCCTTGTCTTGGGGGAAAGACAAGTTAAACCAACAGTAGGTTTGTCATTGTTACACTAATATTTAGTAAAAATCATGTGACAGTGTAGAAAGCTGGATTTAGAATATGACGTCTAACAAAAATCATGTCTTAAATTATCTAAGCCTTAGTCCCCTTCTCTTTAAAATGAGGGTACTACTTTCCCTTTCTTCCCCAGAGAGTATTTTTTGTACCAAGTTAAATCCTTCTGTAGGAAAATATTTTAATATATCTCAGTGTACAGACATAAAATTATGAAGTTTACATTTCAAAGAAACCACACAAGTTAGCCAACGAAGCTGTCACACTTCAACAGTGTGAAAATCGGGCAGTATTGGAGGCAATATTCAACAGCTTCATAGTGAAGACAGGTAGAATACAGGGACTCACTCTACCCTGAATCAGGCAAGTTTCTGATCCCTGAAAGAACAGGATAGGGAAGAAGCAAAAAAAGCAGGGAATGATGATTTTTAACAACAACAACAAATACAGAGTTTTAAGTACAATCCACTCAAGCAGTGAGAATATGAAGGGAACGGATTGTGTGGCCAGTGGAAGTTCCCTCTCGGCAGTCATTTGGAGGCAAGGAGCAACTATATAGTTCAGGGACACATAAACTGAGAACAATAAATATTAAAATTCAAAGTGATTGGCTTGCAATGACCTATTATTTCCATGATCTAAAACTGACTACTCAAAAGTCACAGGGATAACCTCTCAATCTCCCCAGAGGTATGGCTGCCACGGGTACCCAACAGCAAAGAAGACATTTGTAGTGATGATACCTGGAGAGGATGGAAGTTTTCTGTTGATTCTCAGCCACTGCCTTTCTTTTTTATAGCAACCATGTGGATACCAGCAGTGCTCAAATCTTTTTCTTTTCATCCATGGCATTAAGGATAGAGAAAACACACACACACACACACACACACACACACACACACACACACGCCCCTCACTTTGACTAGTTCTTTTAACAAGGCATGGTAAGAACTGCCTACAGGAGGAAAAAGGACGTGGAAAAACACACTCCATAAGAATTTCCAGTCCAGGCGAGAGTGCCAGACCACCAGGCCTTGATGTGTTTGGACAGTGCCAGAACCAGCAGGTCAGAAAACAGAGTTTTGCTGAGGCATAAAGAATGAGGGGAATAATTTTTCAGCTCTGGAGAGTTGGAAGTCAACCTAAGAGCAAAGAAGTAATGCCAATTATATTTTCAGAAAAGTCCTTTAACAATCCTACTCTTCGTCTATTATCAAGGAAAATCAGCTGGGGGAGGGGGCTAGAGGTTGGCAATGAGAGAGAGAAGGGAAAGGCTGGATACTAGCTTTAAAAGAAATGGCTTTTTGATGAAAGAAATTTCATCATTTTGGTACCTACTTAATTTTTTTAAACCAGCCTCAATCAGCCGATGAAGATGTACCATCCTGAGTTTCCTCTGTCCTTGGAAATAGAATTGTGTTTATTCATTCACTGTCACAATAAAGATTAAAACTTTGATGTCAAATACTAACCTGAATGATAGAAAAGCTATTTTATATATTTTAACAGTGGGGAAATGCCTTTACAAGCAACATATTTGCCTGTGTTGAGTTCCTTCAAAATTAAATTTATGGACCATTCATACATTCCAAAAGTGCACGGTCACTGTAGTGTCTAAATGTATCATATGACTTCAGGAATTCAGACGTGGCAGTTCTTCCTACTGAGGCATTAATTGTATAATTGGCAAGTTTAAGAATTAAATATAAAAATCAGTGTATTTATCTGGATTTTAAAATATATTTTGAATTACTAGCTGGTAATTATACTGCTTGAAGTAGAAAAGGGCAGACATTTTTGTTAAAGAGTTTGGAAAAAAAAAAGAAAGGCAAAACCACTTTGTAGAGTTACCAAAAGGGATAGCAGTTTGGTATAAGATGTCAGCTTCCTGGCTCCAACTGGTCTAAGTAGAAAAGGAAAAAAAAAAAACCCACACAGATATTGCCTGAAAGGAAAATAGTCTTGGGGTCCTGCTATTAGCTGAATATTGGATTTTATGCAAAGCATCTCAGTTTCCTTGCCTGGCAATTCAATATCCCCGTATCTGTTTTACCTCCCTTGAACAATAGATCTGAAAACAAGTTAGAAACATATAAAAAGGCACTGAAGAATAAAGAGTTCTACCAAGAAAGTTCTATTATTATTATTTGGTTTAATGACTCATCCGAATCGTGCTCACAGTGGCTTCTCTGGCAGATTTGTACCATTTTTCCTGGTTCTAAGCCCACTTTCACTTGGATTCTTTACAGTCTGGGTTTTTATGGAGGAGACATTCTGACTCTAGGTGAAATGAGATGTGATTTGGATTTTTAGCAGTTTTCCAGAGAAAAGAATTGACCTCTCCCAAACATCAACTCTGTTCTTTAAAAAATAAATGGTGTTTCTTCTTCAGTGAGGTGTAATCACCCTAATAAGCAACAAAGAATCGCAGCACGGTTATTTTATCAAGAGATGGAGCTCGCGCTTGATTTTCTCAAACAGGTGACAAAAGTTGTTGTAAAAGGTCACATCACTTTGTAAGATATTCAGCCAAAGAAATGAGAACAAAACTAGGTCATGTGGGGCCAGTGAAACACCTGGTAATATTTGGAGAATAAATAAAAGAAGAAAATGGATGACCCCACCAAAATGAAGCAACATGGAACATGGCAAACACTGGGAAGTTCTTTTCCTTCAAATGCACATCTCTTTATCCATGTGGGTAATGTCCCTTCA
The DNA here is from genome assembly GCF_951394435.1 of Stenella coeruleoalba. NCBI lineage: Eukaryota > Metazoa > Chordata > Mammalia > Artiodactyla > Delphinidae > Stenella > Stenella coeruleoalba. Next base: position 173,370,121 of record NC_137147.1, on the reverse strand, counting down.
CTCCTGGTCAGCTTTCCCTTATGGTTGACCTTTTCAGGGAACAATGTCTCTGCATTCAGTGAGCCAAGTTGAGGTTAGGGAGTATTTCTGAGGCCTTTCCCACTGTTCTCTCAGCTTTTAACTGGGGTTTTCCCTACCAGTTGCAACCTAACGACAAAATCTTTATGATTTCCCTCAACAGACACTGTATTCCACCACGAATGTAATGACTAATAGTAGTTGTTTTCTTTTTAACATCTTTATTGGAGTATAATTGCTTTACAATGGTGTGTTAGTTTCTGCTTTATAACAAAGTGAATCAGCTATACATATACATATATCCCCATATCTCCTCCCTCTTGCGTCTCCCTCCCTCCCACCCTCCCTATCCCACCCCTCTAGGTGGTCACAAAGCCCCGAGCTGATCTCCCTGTGCTATGCAGCTGCTTCCCACTCGCTATCTATTTTTACATTTGGTAGTGTATATATGTCCATGCCACTCTCTCACTTCGTCCCAGCTTAATAGTAATTTGAAAGGCATTCTTATGATGTCATTATTGTTAGCAATTTCCTCACAGGCTCTGATCACTTTAAGAGCAAGTGATATTATTTTTAGATTTTTTGGTATTATTTTCTGTATTCCCAACACCTAGCAAGATATCTGTTATGAGAATAGAGGCTCAATCAGTGTTTGTTGATCTATGAATAAATCCTTAGAGGCTCTGGTGAACATCGACTACACGTGAAGCAATATACCAGGTGCCCATAGAGGAGATGTACTTACGTCTTTGTGTTCAGTACCTTTATCTGTGAAATAAGGATGTTCGAACCTGTTTTAGCTACCACACAGGGTAGGTGTGAAAAGCAAAATAAGAAATCTAAAAGGAAGTTTATCGAAAAATGAAAGATGTTCTAAGATAAAATGTCACTCCTAAGCAACTATGTGACCATGTTATGAACCACATTCATATCCTGCAAAACCTAATTTCATGTGTCAAAGTCAGTTTCCATTGATGTGGGTCCTTCCCCAGACAATACTATGTGAAAGAGGTTTTAATCTATTTTCTGTTCTCATCTGTATCTCTATCTGTATCTGCATCACTAAAGGGCAAGTCTGCAGCTGAGCTACTTGCCCATTTAATCATGTGAAATGGAAGATGGCCTATATAGACAAATTTACAAATCACAATGATTACCAAATGTGGTGCCGCAGGAGGCCTCTCAGGAAATGTGAAGATAAGAAAGGGTAAGGGACGCCAAAGCAAGCAATCAGCTGAAACAAAGAGCACTTGAAGACAATGGAAGAAAAAAGAAGCATCATGATGTGAGCTTTTAATAGAAAAGTCCTAGAAAGAAAGCTAAGTAAATAACTATATGGCAAAAGTACCAGAGAACTGAACAACATTTTATTTCTTACAGAAGTAAGTTACTTAATAATTTAGCAACAGCCTAATAGATGCCAAACAGTGGTCTTGGCTCAAAGGAACCATTTGCAAATATGGCAGTCCTTATCCTTCTGGAGAGTTAAACCTGTTGAAGGAGGTAGTCAATGAACTAGAATTGAACAGTAGCATCCCCCCAGCCCAGGGCACCCTTAAAACCCTGGTAGCATTTATCTCCTCTCCTCCTTCCTGAGGACAGGAAGAAGCAAGAAAGGGATTAGTCCAGAATGAATGAGGAAACCCAAGAGATAAAGCGGCCAAAGAAGCAGAAGTTATGAAAACCTAGGGATAGACAACAGAGAAAACGAAATGAGTGACACTCATGAGTAAACCTATGTAGGCGAGCATGAGGGGAGCGAGAGGGGCACTTCTGCAGCCTTCAAGCTCAGACTCCTGAAAAGCAGCCATCAGTATTATTTCAGCCTTGTCTTTAATGATAAACACTTACTGGTGCCCAAGGTCATGACCTTTAGAGGGCAGTAGTTCACTAGTATCCACTGGAGATGAGAATGGCTTGCAGAGCTGTGATTAGAATAAAATGTGTGGAGATTTTTACATGGGTCATCCAAAAAGTGACTTTTTTCTCCAGACACAGCTGGGTTAAATGTTTTTCTGGTGCCTACTTTTTCATTATAATGATGCCTCCGGGAATCTATGAAGGAAAGAAATTTAATTTGGCTATGAGTAAGGGTGCTGCTAGAAAAGCTTAAAATTCTTTAGCACTTTTTCTTTCCCCCCAAGAAGGAAACAATAGACTTAAGTGTTTTAAAAATGTGCTGACTTCTATCAGGGTTTTAAAATAGACTGATAGGAAGGTTACAGCTCCCACACCCTGCCTGCTGGGCTGAGAGGGGAAACCCTCCCCTAGCTTCACACCCAGTCACCTTGTCGAAACTGGATCCAGTTCAAGGTGACAACGTCCTCCGGGTCGCCTGTGAACGGGTGCACAGCAGATGAGAAGGTGATGGACTCGCCATGTCCTCAGCACTTTGGGACGTTCCCTGGAGGCTTGCCTCACATTCAGCTGAAAGTAACTTCACAAAGTTGTTCTGGCCAAGAGGCTTTGGCTCTGAACCAGCAAGAAAATATTTCTAATTCTTTTTTTATTTTCAAGCTAAGGTCAAAAGAACCTTGAATCCTTAAGAGGTTTTCCAGTATCTTTCACTTGCTCTGTGTGCAGTATAACAACTTGAAGTAAAAAAGGTTTACTCTTCTCCTTTCAGTACATGGCATATTACACCTTAGAGGAGGGACCTAAGCAGAGTTATCACGTGTGCTGTGAAACTAGGTGAATAACTGAACCTTCTTTCTTTGACTGGGCATATGCAGTGCCATTTTTGGTAAAGTGCCATCGACTAAGGAGGAAATCTGCTCAGAAGATTCTGGAGTCATGGGGCTACTGACAAAGTTAATTGCTTTAAAAAAGGAAAGGAGTAGTGGTAGAAGGGTTGGGGACAGTGGTTGGGGATTGTAAAGGTTCCTGCTTAAAAATAAATTGGTATTAGGGAAATGCAACAAAAAGAATGAAATACCACTTCAGAGCCATTAATACGGCTATTGTTAAAACACACACACACACACACACACACACACACACACACACACACACACAGAAAATAACAAGTGTTGGTGAGGATGGGAAGAAATTGGAATCCTTGTGCATTGCCGATGGGAATCTAAAATGGTGCAGCCACTATGGAAAACAGTATGGCGGTTCCTCAAAATATGAAACATAGAATTTCCATGAAATCCAGAATTCCACTTCTGGGTATGTACCCAAAAGAATTAAAAGCAGGGATTCAAACAGATACACCCATTTTCCTGGCAGCATTATTCACAATAGCCAAAATAACCCAAATGTCCATTGACAGATGGATGGATAAACAAAATGTGGTATTTACATACCATGGGATAAGTAAAAGGAAGGTAGTTCTGACACATACTACGACATGGATGAGCCTTGAAGGTATTATACTAAGTGATATAAGCCAGACACAAAAGGACAAATATTGTGTGATTCCACTTATATGAGGTGCCTAGAATATTCAGATTCCTTCTGTATGGAGACAGGAGGCAAGGTGGAATGGGGAGTTATTGTTTAATGAGTATAGATTTTCAGGTCAGGAACACGGCAAGTATGTGGTGATGATTGTTGGACTATAAAGTGAATATACTTAATGCCACTGACTTTACACCTAAATGTCATGTCACGGTAAATGTCACATTTTTTATGTGGTATATTTTGCCAGAAAAACAATTTTGGTAGATCACGAATGGCAGAAGCTCTAGCCATTGCTATTTATTTTCCAATGTCACCCTCAAGAATCTCCAGTAATAATGTCTCCACATGCATTACCCTTCATTAAGCTGCTTATGAGAAATGCAGCTATGAAAGTTCTTTTACGTTATGCATGGTGTACAGATGAGAGCGTTTCTCCAGGGTTTGTTCCCAAGAGTTCAGTGCTAACTCAAGAGAGTGTATCTTCAAATTTCCTGAATAATAATAAACAGATTCCCAAGGCGCTTAGACTTGTTTAAACATTCTCAAGCAGTAATAGTTACTTTACATCCTGGCCAACTTTCAGTGGCAACTAATTGTGTATTATAGGGCTTTAATTGGCATTTTGCTGATTCTTAATAATTTATTACATATATGTGCCATGTGTTCTATATATACTTATGTATAATTAGTAATGATATGTGATTATATCATGGTTAGTGATGTTGAGCATCTTTTCACGTACCTGTTGGTCATTTGTATGTCTGCCTTGGAAAAATGTCTATTCATATCCTCAGTCCATTAAGAAAAAAAATGATCTGGGTTTTTCCACTATTAAGTTGTACATTCTCTATGAATTCTTCAGATGAGTCCCTGTATTCAACTCTAGGCTTTCTCTCTTTTTTTTTAATGGTTTCTCTTTCTTTGTTGAACTTCCTGTTTTGTTTATGCATTATTTTCCTAATTTCATTTAGTTGTCTATCTGTGTTTTCTTATATTTTACTGAAACTCTTTAGAGGATTATTCTGAATTCTTTGTCAGACGGACATACATTTCCATTTCTTTAGGGTCATTCATTGGAGCTGTATTAGTTTCCATTGGTAGTGTCATGTTTCCTCAATTATTCATGATTCTTGTGGCCTTGCAGTGGTCCATGAGCATTTGAAGAAGTAGGAACCTGTTCCAGTCTTCACAGACTGGCTTTGGCAGGCAAATTGCTTTACTAATCAGCCAGTTCAGAGATTCAGGGTGGGCTGTCTGGTGGTGTTTGCAGGCAGGCTTGCCGCTGGTAGGTGGGAAGGTCTGGTGCCTGCATCAGCAGGCGGGCAAGCCTGGTACTTGGATCCATGGGGACAAGTCCAGTGCCTGGAACTTGGGTCCACAGGAGCCGACCAGATGCTGGGAACCAGTGGTATGGGCTAGTCGTCTGGGTCTCTTGGGGTTGGCCTGGTACGAAGGTGGGGTGGGAGCTTGGGTTTGCTAGAGCCCACCTTGAGACTGGGCCTGCAGGTGCCAGCCTTGTGCTAGTTTGGGCCATGAGCCTGGGTCTGTGGGACCCTACTGGGAGCCCAGACCCCTAGAGGCTTGTCTGGCACTGGGGCTGAAGGGGGCTTTGGTGCGTGTGAGCCAGCTCATGGGGGCCAACCTGGTGCGGGGGTGAGTCGGCAGCCTGGGTTCGCAGGAGCCAGTTTGGAGGCTAACTCTGCAGAGGCCAGCCTGGCGCTGGGCCCAGTGGCAAGCTTAGGTTTGTAGGAGTCTGCCTGGAGCCTGGGGCCGCGGGAGCTGCCTATGGCTTTGATGGACTGGGAGCTTGGGTTTCTGGGAGCGCACCAGGAGCGTGGTGATGCGGTACCTCCTGAGGCTGTGGGGAATGTCCAGCTTGTTCAGGATTTGGCCACTTTTCTCTTGAGTTGTCACTTCTATTTGTAGAAGTTATTTATAAATGCTGGATTCTTAGTAATCCATTGTTAGTTTTATATAAATTAAATATCATCTCTGAATTGGTGGCTTGCCTTTTCACTCTCTTAAGGGTGACTTTTGAGGAGTAGAATATTCTAAAGCTAGGAATTTCTCAATCTTTTACATCATAACTAGTGCTTTCTGTGTAGTATCAAGAAATAATGGCACTCTTTTATATTGTATTGTAAAAGTTTCACTGTTCTGCCTTTCATCTTTAGGCATTTAGTGGTCCTGGAATTGCTGTTTGTGGCTGACGTGAGGTTGGGATCAAATTGTATGTTTTTCATAAATGGACACGAAATTAACAGCACTATTTATTGAAATGTCCATTTGTTTCCCACCATGATGCAATTCTGACGTTATAATATATATATTTTTTTCACATCTTTATTGGAGTATAATTGCTTTACAATGGTGTGTTAGTTTCTGCTGTGTAACAGAGTGAATCAGCTATACATATACATATATCCCTGTATCTCCTCCCTCTTGAGTCTCCCTCACTCCCACCCTCCCTAACTCACCCCTCTAGGTGGTCAAAAAGCACTGAGCTGATCTCCCTGCGTTATGCAGCTGCTTCCCACTAGCTATCTATTTTACATCTGGTAGTGTATTTATGTCCATGCCACTCTCTCACTTCATCCCAGCTTACCCTCCCCCAACCCCATGTCCTAAAGTCCATTCTCCACATCTGCATCTTTATTCCTGTCCTACCCCTAGGTTCATTAGGACCTTTTTTTTCAGATTCCATGTATATGTGTTAGCGTATGGTATTAGTTTTTCTCTTCCTGACTTACTTCACTCTGTATGACACTCTCTAGGTCCATCCACCTCACTACAAATAATTTAGTTTCATTTCTTTTTATGGCTGAGTAACATTCCATTGTATATATGTGCCACATCTTCTTTATCCATTCATCTGTCGATGGACACTGAGGTTGCTTCCATGTCCTGGCTATTGTAAATAGAGCTGCAATGAACATTTTGGTACATGACTCTTTTTGAATTATGGTTTTCTCAGGGTATATGCTCAGTAGTGGGATTGCTGGGTCGTATGGTAGTTCTATTTTTAGTTTATTAAGGAACCTCCATACAGTTCTCCATAGTGGCTGTATCAATTTACATTCCCACCAACAGTGCAAGAGCGTTCCCTTTTCTCCACACCCTCTCCAGCATTTTATTCCTTGCAGATTTTTTGGTGGTGGCTATTCTGACTGGTGTGAGGTGATACCTCATTGTAGTTTTGGTTTGCATGTTTCTAATTATTAGTGTAGTTGAGCATTCTTTCATGTGTTTCTTGGCAGTCTGTATATTTTCTTTGGAGAAATGTCTATTTAGGTCTTCTGCCCATTTTTTGATTAGGTTGTTTGTTTTTTTGATATTGAGCTGCATGAGCTGCTTGTCAATTTTGGAGATTAATCCTTTGTCAGTTGCTTTGTTTGCAGATATTTTCTCCCATTCTGACGGTTGTCTTTTCGTCTTCTTTATGGCTTCCTTTGCTGTGCAAAAGCTTTTAAGTTTCATTAGGTCCCATTTGTTTATTTTTGTTTTTATTTCCATTTCTCTAGGAGGTGAGTCAAAAAGGATCTTGCTGTGATTTATGTTAATAGAGTGTTCTGCCTATGTTTTCCTCTAAGACTTTTATAGTGTCTGGCCTTACATTTAGGTCTTTAATCTATTTTGAGTTTGTTTTTGTATATGGTGTTAGGCAGTATTCTAATTTCATTCTTTTACATGTAGCTGTCCAGTTTTCCCAGAACCATTTCTTGAAGAGGCTGTCTTTTCTCCATTATATATTCTTGCCTTCTTTATCAAAGATAAGGTGACTGTATGTGCGTGGGTTTATCTCTGGGCTTTCTATCCTGGTCCATTGATCTATATTTCTGTTTTTGTGCGAGTACCATACTGTCTTGATTACTGTAGCTTTGTAGTTTAGTCTGAAGTCCAGGAGCCTGATTCCTCCAGCTCTGTTTTTCTTTCTCAAGATTGCTTTGGCTATTCGGGGTCTTTTGTGTTTCCATTCAAATTGTGAATTTTTTTGTTCTAATTCTGTGAAAAATGCCACTGGTAGTTCGATAGTGATTGCATTGAATCTGTAGATTGCTTTCGGAAGTATAGTCATTTTCACGATATTGATTCTTCCAATCCAAGATCATGGTATATCTCTCCATATGTTTGTATCATCTTTAATTTCTTTCATCAGTGTCTTATAGTTTTTGGCATATAGGCCTTTTGTCTCCTTAGGTAGGTTTATTCCTAGGTACTTTATTCTTTTTGTTGCAATGGTAAATGGGAGTGTTTCCTTAATTTCTCTTTCAGATTTTTCATCATTAGTGTATAGTAATGCAAGAGATTTCTGTGCATTAATTTTGTATCCTGCTACTTTACCAAATTCATTGATTAGCTCTAGTAGTTTTCTGGTAGCATCTTTAGGATTCTCTATGTATAGTATCATGTCGTCTGCAAACAGTGACAGCTTTACTTCTTCTTTTCCGATGAGGATTCCTTTCATTTCTTTTTCTTCTCTGATTGCTGTGGCTAAAGCTTCCAAAAGTAAGCTGAGTAATAGTGGTAAGAGTGGGCAACCTTGTCTTGTTCCTGATCTTAGAGGAAATGGTTTCAGTTTTTCACCACTGAGAACGATGTTGGCTGTGGGTTTGTCATATATGGCCTTTATTATGTTGAGGTAAGTTTCCTCTGTGCCTATTTTCTATAAATGGGTGTTGAAATTTGTCGAAAACTTTCTCTGCATCTATTGAGATGATCATATGGTTTTTCTCCTTCAATTTGTTAATATGGTGTATCACGTTGATTGATTTGCATATATTGAAGAATCCTTGCATTCCTGGAATAAACCCCACTTGATTATGGTGTATGATCCTTTTAATGTGCTGTTGGATTCTGTTTGCTAGTATTTTGTTGAGGATTTTTGTATCTATGTTCATCAGTGATATTGGCCTGTAGTTTTCTTTCTTTGTGACATCCTTGTTTGGTTTTGATATCAGGGTGATGGTGGCCTCGTAGAATGAGTTTGGGAGTGTTCCTCCCTCTGCTATATTTTGGAAGAGTTTGAGAAGGATAGGTGTTAGCTCTTCTCTAAATGTTTGATAAAATTCAGCTGTGAAGCCATCTGGTCCTGGGCTGTTGTGTGTTGGATGATTTTTAATCACAGTATCAATTTCAGTGCTTGTGATTGGTTTGTTTATATTTTCTATTTCTTCCTGGTTTAGTCTCAGAAGGTTGTGCTTTTCCAAAAATTTGTCCATTTCTTCCAGGTTGTCCATTTTATTGGCATATAGTTGCTTGTAGTAATCTCTCATGATCCTTTGTGCAGTGTCAGTTGTTACTTCTCCTTTTTCATTTCTAATTCTGTTGATTTGAGTTTTCTCCCTTTTTTTCTTGATGAGTCTGGCAAATGGTTTATCAATTTTGTTTATCTTCTCAAAGAAACTACTTTTAGTTTTGTTGATCTTTGCTATCATTTCATTCATTTCTTTTTCATTTATTTCTGATCTGATTTTTGTGATTTCTTTCCTTCTGCTAACTTTGGGGTTTTTTTGTTCTTCTTTCTCTAAGTGCTTTAGATGTAATGTTAGGTTGTTTATTTGAGATGTTTCTTGTTTCTTGAGGTAGGATTGTATTGCTATAAACTTCCCACTTAGAAATGCTTTTGCTGCATCCCATAGGTTTTGGGTCATCATGTTTTCATTGTCATTTGTTTCTATATATTTTTTGATTTCCTCTTTGATTTCTTCAGTGATCTCTTGATTATTTAGTAGTGCACTGTTTAGCCTCCATGTGTTTGTATTTTTTACAGCTTTTTTCTTGTAATTAATATGTAGTCTCATAGCATTGTGATCGGAAAAGATACTTGATACGATTTCAGTTTTCTTAAATTTACCAAGGTCTGATTTGTGACCCAGGATATGATCTATCCTGGAGAATGTTCCATGAGCACTTGAGAAGAAAGTGTATTCTGTTGTTTTTGGATGGAATGTCCTATAAATATCAATTAAGTTGATCTTGTTTAATGTATCATTTAATGCTTGTGTTTCCTTATTTATTTTCATTTTGGTTGATCTGTCCATTGGTGAAAGTGAGGTGTTCAATTCCCATACTATGATTGTGTTGCTGTTGATTTCCCCTTTTATGGCTGTTAGCATTTTCCTTATGTATTCAGGTGCTCCTATGTGGGTGCATAAATATTTACAATTGTTATATCTTCTTCTTGGATTGATGCCTTGATCATTATGTCCTTCTTTGTCTCTTGTAATAGTCTTTATTTTAAGTCTATTTTGTCTGATATAAGAATTGTTTGTAGTGAGGTGGATGGACCTAGAGTCTTTCATACAGAGTAAAGTAAGTCAGAAAGAGAAAAACAAATACTGTATGCTAACACATATATATGGAATCTAAGGGGAAAAAAATGGTCATGAAGAACCTAGGGGTAAGACGGGAATAAAGACACAGACCTACTAGAGAATGGACTTGAGGATATGGGGAAGGGGAAGGGGAAGCTGTGACAAAGTGAGAGAGTGGCATGGACATATATACCCTACCAAACATAAAATAGCTAGCTAGTGGGAAGCAGGCACATAGCACAAGGAGATCAGCCCGGTGTTTTGTGACCACCTAGAGGGGTGGGAGGGAGGGAGACGCAAGAGGGAAGAGATATGGGAACATATGTATATGTATAACTGATTCATTTTGTTATAAAGCAGAAACTAACACACCATTGTAAAGCAATTATACTCCAATAAAGATGTTAAAAAAAAAAAAAAAAGAATTGCTACTCCAGCTTTCTTTTTTGATTTCTATTTGCATGGAATATCTTTTTCCATCCCCTCACTTTCAGTCTGTATGTGTCCCTAGGTCTGAAGTGGGTCTCCTGTAGACAGCATATATATGGGTCTTGTTTTTGTATCCATTCAGCAAGCCTGTGTCTTTTGGTTGGAGCATTTAATCCATTTACATTTAAGGTAATTATTGATATTTACATTCCTATTACAATTTTCTTAAGTTTTGGGTTTGTTATTGTAGGTCTTTTCCTTCTCTTGTGTTTCCTGCTAGAGAAATTCCTTTAGCATTTGTTGTAAAGCTGGTTTGGTGGTGCTGAATTCTCTTAGCTTTTGCTTGTCTGTACAGCTTTTGATTACTCTGTCGAATCTGAATGAGATCCTTGCTGGGTAGAGTAATCTTGGTTGTAGGTTTTTCCTTTTCATCACTTTAAATATGTCTTGCCACTCCCTTCTGGCTTGCAGAGTTTCTGCTGAAAGATCAGCTGTGAACCTTATGGAAATTCCCTTGTATGTTATTTTTTGTTTTTCCCTTGCTGCTTTTAATATTTTTTCTTTGTATTTAATTTTTGATAGTTTGTTTAATATGTGTCTTGGCCTGTTTCTCCTTGGATTTATCCTGTATGGGACTCTTCTGCACTTCCTGTACTTGATTAACTATTTCCTTTGCCTTAATAGGGAAGTTTTCAACTATAATCTCTTCAAATATTTTCTCAGTCCCTGTCTTTTTCTTTTCTTCTTCTGGGACCCCTGTAATTCGAATGTTGGTGCATTTAGTGTTGTCCCAGAGGTCTCTAAGACTGTCCTCATTCTTTTTATTCTTTTTTCTTTATTCTGCTCTGCAGTAGTTATTTCTACTATTTTATCTTCCAGGTCACTTATGCATTCTTCTGCCTCAGTTATTCTGTTATTGATTCCTTCTAGAGAAGTTTTAATTTCATTTATGTGTTGTTCCTCAATGTTTGTTTGCTCTTTAGTTCTTCTAGGTCCTTGTTAAACATTTCTTATATTTTCTCCATTCTGTTTCCAAGATTTTACATCATCTTTACTATCATTAGTCTGAATTCTTTTTCAGGTAGACTGCCTATTCCCTCTTCATTTGTTTGGTCTGGTGGGTTTTTACCTTGCTCCTTCATCTGTTGTGTATTTCTCTGTCTTCTCATTTTGCTTAACTTACTGTGTTTGGGGTCTCCTTTTCGCAGGCTGCAGGTTTGTAGTTCCTGTTGTTTTTGGTTTCTTCCCCCAGTGGCTAAAGTTGGTTCAGTGGGTTGTGTAGGCTTCCTGGTGGAGGGGACTGGTGCCTGTGTTCTGGTGGATGAGGCTGGATCTTGTCTCTCTGGTGGGCAGGTCCACGTCTGGTGGTGTGTTTTGGGGTGTCTGTGACCTTATTATGATTTTAGGCAGCCTGTCTCCTAATGGGTGGGGTTGTATTCCTGTCTTGCTAGTTGTTTAGCATAGCATGTCCAGCACTATAGTTTGCTGGTCATTGAGTGGATCTGGGTCTTAGTGTTGAGATGGAGATCTCTGGGAGAGCCTTCGCTATTTGATATTACATGGAGCCAGGAGGTGTCTGGTGACCAATGTCCTGAATTCAGCTCTCCCACCTCAGAGGCTCAGGCCTGCCAGCTGCCCAGAGCACCAAGACCCTGTCAGCCACACAGCTCAGAAGTAAAGGGAGAAAAAACAAAAGAAAGAAAGAAAGAAAAGAAAAAAATAATAATTAAAATAAAAAATTTTTAAAAATTATTAAAAATAAAAAAGTAATAAAAAAAAGAAAGAAAGAATAGTGCAACCAAACCTAAAAACAAATCCACCAATGATAAGGAGTGCTAAAAACTTTACAAAAAAAAAATACAGACAGAATCCTCGGACAAATGGTAAAAGCAAAGCTATACAGACAAAATCACACAAAGAAGCATATACATACACACTCACAAAAAGAAAAAGGAAAAAAAAATATATATATATAAAAGGAAGAGCGCAACCAAATCAATAAACAAATCTACCAATGATAATAAACTCTAAATACTAAGCTAAGATAAACATAAAACCAGAAACAAGTGAGATGCATAAATCAAACCCCAAGTCTACATTTTCTCCCAACATCCACTGCCTGAATTTTGGGATGATTCGCTGTCTTTTCAGGTATTCCACAGATGCAGGTACATCAAGTTGATTGTGGAGATTTAATCCACTCCTCCTGAGGCTGCTGGGAGAGATTTCCTTTCTCTTCTTTGTTCGCACAGCTCCTGGGGTTCAGCTTTGGAGTTGGCCCCGCCTCTGCGTGTAGGTCGCCTGAGGGTGTCTGTTCCTGCCCAGACAGGACGGGGTTAAAGGAGCAGCTGATTAGGGCTCTCTGGCTCACTCAGGCAGAGGCGAGGGAGGGGTACGGATGCAGGGCGAGCCTGTGGCGGCAGAGGCCGTCATGATCTTGCACCAGTCTGTGATGCGCCGTGCGTTGTCCCGGGGAAGTTGTCCCTGGATCATGGGACCCTGGCAGTGGCGGGCTGCACAGGCTCCCAGGAGGGGCGGTGTGGAGAGTGACCTGTGCCCGCACACAGGCTTCTTGGTGGCGGCAGCAGCAGCCTTAGCGTCTCATGCCCGTCTCTGGTGTCTGCACTTTTAGCCGCGGCTCACGCCTGTCTCTGGAGCTCGTTTAGTCCGCGCTCTTAATCCCCTCTCCTTGCGCACCCCGAAACAATGGTCTCTTGCCTCTTCGGCAGCTCCAGACCTTTTCCCAGACTACCTCCCGGCTAGCTGTGGCGCGCTAGCCCCCTTCAGGATGTGTTCATGCAGCCAACCCCAGTCCTCTCCCTGGAATCTGACCTCCGAAGCCCGAGCCTCAGCTCCCAGCCCCTGCCCGCCCCGGCGGGTGAGCAGATAAGCCCCTCGGGCTGGTGAGTGCTGGTCGGCACCGATCTTCTGTATGGGAATCTCTCCGCTTTGCCCTCTGCACCCCTGTTGCTGCTCTCTCCTCCGTGGCTCCGAAGCTTCCCCCCTCCGCCACCCGCAGTCTCCGCCCATGAAGGGGCTTCCTAGTGTGTGGAAACCTTTCATCCTTCACGGCTCCCTCCCACTGGTGCAGGTCCCATCCCTATTCTTTGTCTCTGTTTTTTCTTTTTTCTTTTGCCCTAGCCAGGTACGTGGGGAGTTTCTTGCCTTCTGGGAAGTCTGAGGTCTTCTGCCAGCATTCAGTAGGTGTTTTGTAAGAGTTGTTCCACATGTAGATGTATTTCTGTTGTATTTGTGGGGAGGAAGGTGATCTCCACATCTTATTCCTCAGCCATCTTGAAGGTCCCTCTCTCTATATTATTCTTTATCTTTCGGACTCTCTTCACTTCAATGTAGATAGTGTGTTCTATGCACACTGTTTTAGGTACATGTTATTCATCAAAAAACAATACAGAATAAAATTTTCTGTCTTCATTGGTTTTATAGTTTTATAGGGAGAATCAGATAAGAAAAAATGAGTGCAGTAAGTAAATTGTCTAAATAAAATAAAGTGATAAGCATTATGGAAAAAGTGAAAAAGTAATTCTGGAATGGAAGGGGGTATCAGTTTAAACAGGCATGGTCTGAGCAAACACACTGAAAAGGTAATGTTTAAGAATTGAAGGAGATTAGAAAGTTTACTATGGTTCTCCAGGGAAAGAGTAATTGGCCAGTGCAAAGACTAGGAGGCCGATGTATGCCTGGCAAGATCAAAGAAAAAGCAAGGAAACCAGTGTGGCTGTCTCAAAGTGAGTTAGAGCTATATTAGTGGGAACTGAGGTCATTGAGTTAATGAGGGACAGATTATGTGGGGTTCCAGCCCATTATAAGGTCTTTGGGAAGCCATTGCATCGTCTTGAAGAATCAGGTTTATGTTTCGTAGGATCCTACTGGCTGGGGTAAGAAGTGAATCAGGGAGATTAATTAGGAGGATATTGTACAAGTACACATTACATATGATTATAGTGTGAACCAGATGGTTCCAATGGAGGTAGACAAATAAGGTCAAGTGCTGCATATTTTAAAAGTAGAGCCAACAAAATATACGAATAGATTGGTATGTTTACAAAAGAAAAGGGTGAGTAAGAGTGAGTCTGGGTTGGGTTTTGGGGGGATAATTAGAAATCTAATACTAGTTATATTGAGTTTGAGTTGTTCATTGGGCTTCCAACTGGAAATACTGAAAAAACGCAGAGATGTGAGTCTGTAGTTCCAAAGAGATGTCTAAATTTCAAATACAAATTCTCTTCAATTTTTCATTCTCTGAGGCACATCTACACGTTCTTAAGTACCTGGCTTTATAAGTATAGTAAGACTAGATATGTGAAAAGGCAGTCCTCCCATGCTATTCTTCTTCTCTAAGAATGTCTTAACTATTCTTTGTCCTTTGCACTTTCATAAAAATTGTAAAATAAGTTTATCAAGTTTTATTAAAAAGCAAAAGCAAAAATAAGCAAAAACTACTAATACTTTCAATGTAATTTCTTTGAATCTATAACATATTTTTGGAGAAATTAAGAACTTAATAGTTATGAGACTTCCAATGTGAATATGGTTTATATATCAATTTATATAGATCTTAATTTCTCTTAATGATGTTTTATAATTTTTTTCTATAGAAGTCTTGCACATATTACTTTAAAAATTTTGCTGCTATTGTAAAAGTTGTAGTTATTGCCCCTTTAGCATTTGCTGATATGCAGAAATACAGTGGATTTTTGCTTATTAATTTCTTTTCCAGCAAACTTACTAAAATTAATAATTTCTAATTGTAGATTTAATATTTAAATAATTCTAAGATCTAATATTTAAATATTAGATTTAATATTTAAATAATTTAATATTTAAATATTATTTAATATTATTAATATAATATTTATATATTTTATATATTTATAATATTTATAATATATTTATAATATAACATATTATAATATAATCATATATAATTAATATATATAAATATATATTAATTATATATATATTTATATATATATAAAATTATTTATATAATATATATTATAATATAATATATTATAATATATAAATAATATTTATAATATATATAAATATTTTAATAATGTTTATATATAATTATTAATATAATATTTAATATTATTTAATATTTAATAATTTAATATTTAAACATTATTATTTAATAATAATATTTAAATATAAGATTTAATATTTAAATAATTCTAAGATCTAAGTAAATTATAATTTACTAATATTAGCAATAATTCCTCTGTGGATTTTGTTACACATTTTTGCTCTTTTTCCTTTTTCTTTGTTTTTCCTTTTTGCTTGGAGGAGGCAAGGAACTATTGCACTAGGTGAGACCTATATAAAATATTGAACTGAAATGGTGGCATTACACATCTTTATTTTGCTTTTCGTCCCCAAAATGAACACTGCCAGTGTTTTACCAGTAGGTATGATGTCAGTTGTAAGGTTTTTGTAGATATGCTTTATAGGAAGTAGTTACTTTCAATTATTTGTTTGCTATGAGGTTCTGGCTTTTGGTTTCACAATGGATGGATTTTGAATTTTATCAGAAACTTCTGTATATATTGAGATAATTTATTGATTTTTACTTTAAACATTCCATGATAAATATATCTACTAATATTCTGATATGAAAAAAATTTTACATTCCTGGGGTAAACCTGGCTTGGTCATGGTATATTATCCTTTTTTTCACTCTGTTTTTAAGTCTGCTTTCCTTTCATTTGCTTTTTTGCCTCTATTGTCATGAATGACATGAAATTGTAATTTCCTTTCCCTTATGCCCTTCTTGCATTTTACTTTCTAGGTTTATGTTAGCCTCAGAAAATGAGCCACCAACTATTTCCTCTTTATCTTTTCTCTAGCCTGTGTTAGATTTTATTCACTTCTGCTTTCATTGTTCATAAAAACTCTCTGATGAAGTCGTCTAGGCCTAGAGTTTTTTCTGAGGGAAGGTTTTTGCTTTTTTTTTTTTTTTTTAATATTTATTTATTTATTTAGGCTGCACCAGGTCTTAGTTGAGGCATGAAGGATCTAGTGCCCCGACCAGGGATTAAACCCGGGCCCCCTGCGTCAGGAGCGCGCAGTCTTACCCACTGGACCACCAGGGACATCCCTGAGGGAAGGTTTTTGAATAATGAGTCAAACTTCTTAATGATTTTTGGACTAATCAGGTTTTCTGTTTTTTCTTAGGTCAATTTTGCTAAGTTGTGTGTGTGTGTGTGTGTGTTTTTTTTAAAGAACATTTTCATTTCATTGAAATTGTAAAATGTTGGCATAAAGCTTTTTATGGTGTCTTTTCATTACCTCTTCAGTGCCTTCAATATTTGTTGAGTGTTCCTTCATAAATTTCTGAAATAGGCTATTTTGCCTGCACTTGTCTTCCTTGAATAATATTGTTAGAGGTATTTCAATTTTATCAGCCTTTTCAAAACACCATCTTTTTACTTTGTTGATTTTACCTATTAATTGTACAAATTCTAGTTTATTGCTTTCTGTCCTTACCTTTGATATTCCCTTTCCTCTCCTTTCATCAAGTTTATTTTGCTTTTCTTTCTATTCTTCTTCTAATTTCTTGAGATACATGTTTCTTTAGTTTTTCATTATATTTTCTTTTCATATATGCACTACCAAGCCCATAATTTTGGTTGCAACCCATAAATTTAGATATGCATTTTATTTATTGTTCAGTTCAAAATATTGTCATTTCTATTATTGGGATCAATAAGTTTTTTAGAACTCTGTTTCTTAATCTTCAATCATGTGGGAAGTTTTCTAGTTTTTGTAATTGATTTTCATCTTAATTAAATTGTATTCTTAGACTATAGAATATGTCCTATATTATTTCAATTTGAAATTTCTTGAGAGTTGATTTATGTTCCAAGAAATGGTCAGTTTTTATAATTCTGCGACGTATGTTCAAAAAGAATGTTCTTGGATGAAGAATTCTGTTCCATACTGTGTTTAGGCAATGTTTGTTAATTGTGGTCTCCAAATTTCTTTTACTAATGTTTGTTCTCAAAACTGCTGATGGAAATACGCTAAAATCTTTTAGTTTGGTTGTTTTATTTTATATCAGTTTTTTATTTATACATTTTGATGCTCTGTTTTGAGGTACATTAGATTTTATCTTTAATAAGTTCCTCATTTTATTTCTAAAAATATTTATTTGTGTTTTGTTTAAAGTCTGTTTTGTCTTCTATTAATAAAAGTTCACCAGATTTTTATGGTTATTATTTTAGTGCTGCTATTTCCTTTAATATCCTTTCTTTTTCAGTGTTTGTGTTTCATTATGTTTTAAATAAGACAGAAGATGGTGGAATCTTTAAAAAAAAAAGCCCTAACTAATAATGTTTGTCCTTTACCTAGAGGATTGGATCTGGTGATATTTGCTATTATTGATACAATTGGTTTAATTCATCATTTTTGTGCTTTCTATTTATCAGAGCTGTTCAATTTTCCTTTCCTCTCTTTTAATGTTTCTTTTAGAATTAGCTGTTTTCAATCATTCTACTTTTTAAAAATTAGTATCTGTAAATTTGACTCTGTTTTTTATATATTACTACAACCTTTATTATTAAAATTTAATTTTAATACTTTCACCATCCTCCAAAACCAACACATGAATTTTAGAACACTTTAAACCTTTTAATCTCTTCTCAACATTCTTTTATGTTTGTCATTTATTTTACTTCTGTCTTGTTTGCTCTTATAATCTCACAGACCTTTACCATTATTGGTATGGCCAGTACTTTAGATTTACCCACATATTTGCCAGTTTCTTTCTCTGTATTCATTACAGGGTCTGAGACTTTTCATCTGGGAGCCTTTCCCTTCTGCAAGAAATACAGACTTTAGACATTTCTTGGGCTTGTTGCAGTTAGTTAGTCCCTGAGACCCCTTTGATAGAGGGTGAGATTTTAGGCTCCCCCTGTACTGAGGGTGGATCCTGGGTGAGCCAGCACAGCATTACAACAGTCTCCTTTGTGACTCCCCACTTAGACAGACTCTCTACTTCATTTCTGTTTGTCTTACCATTAAAACTGTTAGTACAAGTTTTTCTTGGTAAACAGATGCCCTCAGGGAAAATCAGCTTCAGTGTTCCCTGCTTTCTCCTCTGAATTCCCCTTTCCCTTAGATTTTAAAAACATGGGGAGAAATGGCTCATTAGCAGAGAACATTTCATCTCTTAAAAGGATAATCTCCTCCAACTACAACCTTGTCTATATCCCTCCTGTCTCAGAGGAATAACTGTTTCTATTTTTATCCAATAAGAGATCCTCTTCTGAGCCTCCAGCTGTCACCTCTTCTTACTTCTTTGCTCTATTAATTATCCCATATTTCTCCTCTGAAGAAACTCCCAGTTTCTTTTCCCATCATTCTCAAATATCTTAAAGTCTCCTCCATTTATTAAAAACAAACAAAAGAACCTCTTAGACTTACTTCTACAATAAGCTATTGTTCAATCTCATTATCTATAAAAGTTATCATTTTTTTCAAGAGTCTATATTTGTTGCTCCTGGTTTCTCCTTCTTAACCCACTTAAATGAGGCAAAAGAAAAGAAAAAGAAGAAAAGAAAGAAAGGAAATTACCTCGATCACATTTGGAGAATCTCTCTCTTCTTCTATCTACAGATGGTAAAATATCTCTACTTCTTTTGAGTCTTTTATAATAGAGACATTATCACGAAATAAAAGCTGAATGAATACTCCTGTCACATAAGGCCTACCTTCATTCAGTAATAACAACATGGAAATGACTCGTTCTTGAGGCTGGGACAAACTGGCTCTTATTTAGAAGGGTGAGTCTTAACCAGCTCTTGACTGGTAGTACTCAGAACTGTCACTGGTACTGTCAGAACTCAGTAAGTACTTGCTAAAAAATAACTAAAATCTTATGGCAATTTCCAAGGAAAATCATTCTGAACATCAGTGGTTTTTAACACATATTGTACTATGTGGAAAACCTTCAAGGATTACCTCTTATATTATTAATAAATATATTTTTATATTATCCTAAAGAATGTAAGTTTTACACATATAGATCATAATGTTTCTCCTTTGTAAAAATGAAAAGATATCTGAATTTAATAAGGTAAAGAAATTTACAGTGTGTCCTGTGCTACCTGTGTGATTCAGATTAAATGTTACTATATATAAAGTTAGTGAGTAGCTCTGGAAGCATTTATCATTCTGATTTAATAAGAAAATGAACAAGTCTTTGATCATAGGCCTTATATAAAGAGTTACAGAAGGGATTTGTGCCTTTTCTTATTTTATAGCACTGTATTTAATGCTTTACACCCCCTTTTTAATATTGTATCTCGGCACCAGCAGTTCCTAGCTGTGTGATCTTGGTCAAGTTACTTAACCTCTCTGTGCTCTATAAAATAGCAAATGATAATAATTATTCCTACTTCATAGGAAGGAACAACACATCAAAAATAATGGCTATAGGGGCTTCTCTGGTGGTGCAGTGGTTGAGAGTCCGCCTGCCGATGCAGGGGACGTGGGTTCGTGCCCCGGTCCGGGAAGATCCCACATGCCGCGGAGCGGCTGGGCCTGTGAGCCATAGCCGCTGAGCCTGCGCGTCCGGAGCTTGTGCTCCGCAACGGGAGAGGCTACAACAGTGAGAGGCCCAAGTACAGCAAAAAAAAAAAAAAAAAAAAAAAAAAAAGGCTATATATGCAAGCACTTGATTAATTACAAATAGTTAATTAATACAAATGCATTTTAAAAATGTTATTTGTGTGGTACTTCACTGAAATATATATATGAATATTATAGCTCCAAACTAAACATCACACATTGATTTGCAATGGAGAACACTTAATGACTCCATATATAAATGCTTATTACATTTATAATACTTTTTTGGTGGAAAGTTTTTATTTAATAAAATCCCTTTTTATTAATTATATATACATATATCACATATATATATTTGTGGGTCTTAAATTTACATTTCTGAAATATTCTCTTTAATGCTTAAATCAATCATTCATGATCCAGATTCTTCAGTAAGGCTGAAATAATAACAAAAATAACCAGACATTTTTTAAAGTATTCAGTAATATTTAGTACGCATAGTATGAGTTTCAAATGTCCTTTATATTCTGTTTCTGAGAAATCATAGCCTGTATTTTACATAGAATTCCTTTTATTGTGTCATATAAACAATATGTTTTAAAGAATAGCTTTTCCCCTGTATGATCCATCATCATATATTATACAATGGAAATGAGAGATTAACTTGCCCTGGACAAAAATAATATGGTAATATTGATGACAAAACATAGAAATGGTAATACTGAACAGATTTATTATATATGTGTGTGTGTGGTGTTTGTGTGTGTATATGTATATTTTGTTAAATGTAAAACATATCTTGTTAAAGAACCTGTTTTTGTTTCTAAATTCAAAATTTCCCTCTTGTTTTTAATGTGGCATCAAAACATGCCACAAGGGTTAGCAACTAGAGAGAAACATTACAAAGGTGTGATGAAAGTGTTTCTTATTAATTCATGAATTCATGAATTCATATGAATCTCTGATGTTGCAGATACTTGTAAATTTTCACCCTCATTTCTTTAGATTGATATAATTGACATTATTGTGCTTTAGTATGTTAGTCCTTTCTTTGGCATCAGAATGCGTCATAGCTTTGGACATGTTGGATAATAGTATTTTTTTCTTTTATGGAAATAGATGATCATACACAGAACTCTTGTAAATGATTTCTGAGAAAGGAATAGTAAGATAAATATTGAAGGACAAGTGGATTCAAAGATTGAATTCATTTGTTTTTTCTAATAACAAAGCATTAAATTTTAATGTTGCATTTGTTCATGACACTTAAAAGCTGTTGAGTGGAATGCAGAGCAGGGCTAGTTTGTTTCGTTGGTTTATTTTGTAGAATTAAATCAAGCTTCAGGCTTCCCAAGTGTGACTTGAAATTATGCTTCCATGTTTGTCGTGTGGTTCTTTGTGTGATCCTCTGGTCTGAGGCAGATTCTTTCATGCCTTCCCATCCACTTTCCCATTAAGAGGTAGGGTCTGTTTCTCTGCCTGTCCCCACCCTCACCCCAGGGCTGGCCTGGGACAGCTTTGACCATTAGAGCATGGCAGAAGTAACACTGTGACAGTTCTGGGCTTTAAGAAGATTGGCCTCTTTTGCCTTGGAATTTTGGAGCCCTGAACCACCTTGTAAATGTTTACTGCCCTGCTGGAGAGACCCATGGCAAGGCCCTAAGAATACATGAAGGGATCCAGCACATCCATGCTTCCAGATGCTTCTGGAAGCAGGCATGTGCACAGAAACCTCTTGAGCTCTCCAGATGAGTCTGGCCACCCAGTGACTCAAGGTGGTGCCACCTGAGAGGGAAGAATCAACAGGTAAGACCTGATTGAATTCCTGACACACAACACTGTGAGGTTTAATAAAATGGTGGTAATTTTTAACCTC
Source organism: Stenella coeruleoalba (assembly GCF_951394435.1). Classification (NCBI taxonomy): domain Eukaryota; kingdom Metazoa; phylum Chordata; class Mammalia; order Artiodactyla; family Delphinidae; genus Stenella; species Stenella coeruleoalba. The sequence continues at coordinate 173,348,488 of NC_137147.1, read as the reverse complement.
TTGTTTTTAGGTAGTTGGGCAACAATAGATAACCAGAACAAAATTACCAAGGAAATGGTTAGTGTCACCAAAGCAGCCAAAAATAATATTAATGATATTAATTTTCAAAAACAATAAAAGCTAAAATTTAAATCCTGAGTTTCTAGTTCTGTACATATGCCTTCACAATGTCTTGGTGACCCCAAAACCAATACAATCAAAATTTTAAATAAATAAATAAATAAAATATATAGTTTATTCTTAATCAGTGGTTTCTACACAAAGAAATTTTGTTATTGACAATATTTTCGCTTTTCATCCATATTGTAGGTCAGAGGAAGGTGTGTTTAATAATCTGTGGCCTTAAGAATTATAGTATTTTAAAAGTGTTTTGAGTAGAAGAAACAAATTAATAAAAGAAGAGAATGCATGAACTTGTGGGAAGTGATGGTCCAAGTTGCCAGATGAGATGCAGGGCAACTGATGGAGAAAGTGTGGCTCATAAACCCGGTCGCTCAGCTAGACCTCCCACCACTTCTTTGTCTCTTTATTGCCTTGGGGGCTTCTGCTTGGAGCCCCTTCATTCTTCTCCTTGGTTGATCCTTCTCATGTAGCTTCATGACTTGTTTAATGTCACTCAGTCAATGACATTTTCCTTTTGAGCATTATAGATAAGTGTGTCCCCCAAATTCATATTTGAATTTACCTTGGAGGAAATCCCAATCTCCAAGGTAATGGTATTAGGAGGTGGGGCCTTTGGTAGATGATTAGGTGATGAGGGTGGAGCCCCCATAAATGGGATTCGTGCCCTTATAAAAGAGGGCTGGGGAAGCTTCCTTGCCCCTCCACCATGTGAGGACACAGCAAAAAGATGGCAGTCTGTGAACCAGGAAGTGGGTTCTCACCAGACACCAAACCTGCTGGCACTTTGATCTTGGACTCCCAGCCTCCAGAACTGTGAGAAATAAATGTTTGTTGTTTATAAGCCACCTAGTCTATGATGTTCTGTTGTAACAGCCTGAATGGACTAAGACATCAGCCAATGACAGATGTTTAATTCCTTCATCTTTGCAGCCCCATAGACCTGGGGAAGAGCTAAATGAGTCTCTGGATGTGCATTTTTACATAGAGAACCTGTCCATTGTAAGCCTGGTGGTTGTCCAAGGCAGCTGTGCTTCAGTGAGCGATACAGAGGTCCAGGCTTTTCCAATCCATGGTTCCATTGTCACAATGCAGGCGTTTTATAGTGCAGGGAAAGAATAGGCTTCTTACCACCTCAAACTATGTGTAAGAGGGCTGGAAGGGCTAGTCCCCCATGTGTGCAGGAGGGATAGGATAACCAGACATAGGGGGGCAATGTCTACACCATACTTAATCTGTAAGATATCAGACAAAGCCAGGAAGTGAAGAAGGTGCTATGAGCAATTCAGTTCCTTTATAGACATTACCCTATTAACCTTTATAAATTGTCTTTATTGGAGGTAAAGCCATTTCAGTAGATAAGCCCATGTTCACAATGCAGGAGAAGTGAGCACCCCAGATTCATCAAGCTCTAGAAATTGAGAGACTGTGTTATTCAAACTCCTAATGTGGTATGTAACCAAGGGGACACATCCAGTGAGTGGCCAAGATGGCAGGGGGGATCTCTGTCTTTGAGCTACAGTGGTAACACAGTTTCAATCACATTGTAGATGATAAAGAAACTGGAGAGAAGGGAGCTTTGGAATTGAAAGTATTTCACCATCTTCCCTTGGTTCCCACTTTCTCCACCTTCTTTCTGGCCCGATGTTTCTCGTTGAAAAGTGGACCAAATCCTGGCCTTTGTGTTTGGAAACACACAAACGCATCAAACACACACTGTGGATTTATTTACAAGGGTTGAAAGCATGAACTCTGACTTTAAAGGTGTTTTGTTGTTGTTATTTTTTACTAAGTAGAGCATGGGATTTGTTCTTGCTTGCCAAACAGTTCAAATAAATAGTTTGCTTAATGAAAAGAGGCTTGAGAAAGAGTCTTACTTTGAAAAAGAGATTATGATTAAAATTCTTAGAATTGCAGCCCATAGGAACAAATATTTTATGGACAAGGTGATTTGAAGAAATAATTCATTTTAAAAATCAACTCTACTAATTAAGTTTCCAAATGCATGCATGCAGAGTTGGCTTAATTAGTAATTCCATATGTATGCAGTAGATGCAATAATATGGAATGTATGTATGCAGTAGAATGAACAGCTTCCTTAGCACCTGAGGTATGAGTCATTTTTGCCCAAAGCAAGCAGGATAGTGAGCTATACTACAGGATAATGAAGATTTAAGGGGGGAAGAAAGAGTTCTGGCATAATTTTAAAAGGATATTTTAGCTATTGAAGTAGGTATCTGTCAACTAATGCTTTTTAAGTACGTTTTTTAAATAGGTAAGAAATGAGTTTTATGTTGCTCAATTTCTTGAATTAAAATAGATTAAAACTACAGATTAAATAAAATCTTTATTCCCAGAGCTACTCCTGGGTACGATGTTAGGCACTTAAGCAGCTCTTAAATTCTTTGGGTCCATTAGAATTCCATTTATTCTGTCATTATTTCAGCTGAAAAAGCTGCTTTCATTTGTGGATACATAATTTACAGTTATAAATATTTAAAGTGGGTTTTTCATCTTCTCTCTCTCTTTTTTTTTTTTTTAACCATCTCTTTTCCCCAGACTTCTCTCTTCTGCCCCAGGATCACAGTACATGTGACATTGTTTCTGTCTTGGTTCCTACTCCAAGTTTCTGTTTTACTAAATTGCTTATTCCTCTGCAACCCTTGAGCTTTTATTAGTGTCCCTCCCTGAAGACCAGAGCTTTTTTGTAAGTTTCAGGAAAGAACTGAGTTTGGCTACTTTTAAATTGATCTCTTTATTTTTGTTATCAGCTTTTTTTGTTCCATTTACTATTTGAGTTCTCTATGTTTCCTTTTTTACCCAAGTCATGACTAGAAGTTGGCTTATCCTTTAGTTATTTTGTTTCACACACCCAAATTCACCGCTAAGGTGAGCAAGTTGCATCTTCCATTGCTTGTTTTACTGCAAAGGGTCTTAGTTCCTCTGTCTACCTCTCTGCTGGCCACACCTCATGGAGCCCCCTGAAGCACGACTGTCACCAAATTACCTTTGCCCTCAAAACAACAAACATGGTTCCATTATTATTTTGATATTTAGAATATCACATGTGTCAATATCAATTCCTGTATTTAATCCATTACCCAAAGCAAAAGGAAACTGGGATGCAAGGAGAAGTTAAAAGGAAACAACGTAAGTGTATCATCTATGTAAATGTATGTATGAAAGCATTTCAATCTTCATTCAGGGATTTTGCTTCACAGAATACAGCCTTAGCTTACTCAGTTTCTACTCCCTCTTCCCACCAATATTGGCTGTGAGAGACCAGAACCCATCCTTCTGATCCATCCTTCATGTGAGCACTAATACCACACAGTATAAGAATTCTATCAGAAAATAAAATTGTGTAATGTATTATATGTAGAAACGAAATGCTAACGGTCTGATCAGCTGTCTCTTATCAGTCTCACGCCAGTTACTGCACAGTGTCTACGCTCTCACTGGTGTGCACGCTCCCATGGCCCACCTGGGCTCTCCCTTCCTGAAGCCTCACCTCCAATACTTTCAGAGCCCATGGACTTCTGTCATTTTACCATTTAATTTGAATTCTCTATGTTAATTTCATCTTGTCATGTGTCGTGGAATTTACATTGTGCTTGTTCACCATTGTATCCTCAATTACTTAGTCTCAGTTGCAGATTTTAATGCATTAAATGTTTACTACCAATCCTGTAGCTACAGTTTTCTCCATTCAATTATGCATTTTGATTTGTCTCTTTCTAAGATGGACACTACATTTTATCATTTCTTTCACAGTTGGAATTATCTGCTTATTTTTCTTGGTGCTTGAATGAGCTAGTAGACAGTGATGTTCCTGGATATAACTTTATTCCCCCAGAGATTTATGAATATTTCTTTGTGTTATTTATATCATTTTCTTATCAATTTTTGCTGGTATATGTTATTTTCCTTCTACCTACAAGTTTAATACATTTATATTTCAGAAAATATTGCTGTACTGTCTTCTAGAACATATTCTCTTCATTATATTGAGCTGTCTATTCCAAGGAACTTTTCCTTTTATTGAATTTTCGTCATGTATTCTCAATATTTTTCATCTTCTCACTAATTCCTTCCACCTTGTATCCTGGCAGCATTTATCACTGCTCTACAAGTCTTGCATCCATGCCAGAATTTTCACTTTGCACATGGTGTATTCTTTTCCTTTACCTTTTAACTGATTTATTTGATTTTCGATGGCATCACTTGACCCGCAATTTATGTTCTTATGTCTGCAGTCTCTCTGGATAGCCTTATAATCCAGTCTTTGAGATATGCTTAATAATTATCCCATAATATAGAATATTTCTAGAGAATCTGCGTCTATTCCTTCAAAAAACAAATCTGTATCTTGCAGAATGGGTTCTTCATTTTTCTTTTATTCTGCTATGTTCCTTTTTTGTTTGAGGAGGTGAGGATGGGAAGACTATACTCTTATTGGCATGGTTACCATGCCGTTCATTTCATCTTGCTTATGTTAAGGTAACATATCTGTTCAGATTTTCTATTTACAGTAGCAAATTGTGAGTGAATACTCCTGGGCAATTTGTTTACCCTCCTTGAAGATTTAGTTTTAGAATTTCATGTAACTTCTGTTTGTTAACTTTGTGTCTTGAGCATATGCTATTGGACTATTTTTTTATATACTAATTTGTGGAAGTGAGAAAGAAAAAGCGCGTGGTTGGGTTGAAGGCAGACCTTGCTAGGGAGTCTAAGTTGTCTGTGGAGATCTCTTCACTTGCCCTTGCCAAGGGAATATCACACTCCAGTGATCTTTGGCTTGTTCTCCAGTTACCACCATATCCTGGAGCTCTGAATATGGTCAATCGGCAGTCAACATCCATCTCTGACTCTTCTTACGTGCCTTATGGTATTGTAGAAGCTGAAAAACTAACACCCATTTCCCAGATTCCTTTGTAAGTGGGTTTAAGTAGGCAAATTGGATGTATTCATGCTACATCTGGATTCATCTTTGAGGTGAAATCTATCATTCTGCTGCTATTTCTTCTGGCAGGCAAGATCCCAGGGATGTGAACATTAAGGTGAACTGTGGGGACCAGCCTCAGTGATCCGCCTCCTGTTCACCGGCACCGTGAGGAGGTTCCAGGTGGTCTGGGGAGTGGATGTACTAGTGGTAGTGACTTCCAGATCCTTAGATCGCAGCTATGGCAGTGACTGCTAAACAAAATAGACCCACTCTTACTCCCAGCTCCTATTATATTAGTCCTTACAAGAATATTCTATTCCTTGTATTAAATCCCTCTCTGCTTAAAATACCCAAGTCGATGTGTTGCACTGAACGTCTGATATGCCTAGAATATGGCAAGACCTGACATGCCTTCCTGCTAATGCTGTAGCCATCAGGTGACATGTAGGATTTCTTACTCTTTAGGGTTTATCCTTGATTTTACCCAAGCTGCCCACTTAGTACTTAAGTTTGTTTGTTTGATACAGGTTTTGTTTTCTCCAGGTGGTGGTGGTTTATTTTACTAGGTTTGGAGGGAGACAGAGTTTGAAATCCTGCTTTACACTATCATCTTTCCGTCATAGTGAAGAGAATCATTTAAAAACTCATCAAGAAAAAATGTATATTGTGTTTTCTTTGACAAATTTAATTTAAGTCTTCCCCAGAGGCCTTATAAATTCAGAGTGAAAATACAATTAATCGTATTTTCAATTAATTTGTGTAAGGTCTATTTTATAATACCGTATTTATGTTATACATTTACTTGATGATACAAGGTCAGTTTTTCACAAACATATTTTGACCATTTTAAACAATTGCTCTTTGGATCACTGACTATTTATTGCCTGTCTCTTATGCACCAAGCACTTTTCTAGGCCCTAGGGAAAAAAGATAAGTAAGACAAATTCTTAGCTTTGTGTCTCCAGTGCATATTACTGTTTCAGAAACTACCATTCTATGTCTCTAAAATGGCAATGCCCTAAAGTAGAGTAACTTATCTTTCATATACTTTATAGTAACTGAAATAAAAGAATGAAGACATGTATTGGTTCTGCTACTTACCTTGTTCATTAATCTTCATATAAATCTACATAAGCAAATATCATAAACTTTTACATATGGGGAAACAAAGATCAGAAATAGGAACTGACTTGAAAATCATATTTCAGGTCATTGAATAGTGGTGTTGAATTTTAAAATCCATATTCTTTTCTCTTCCTTGTGCATTTTCTCAAGAGATACAGTGATAAAAAGGTAATTTTTTGAAAAATTTGATACCCATGCTATTTTACACCTAAATGCTATTAACCTTCCCAAACCAATTTTTAGGTTCATTATTTAATTTAGTAGCTAAACATTACCAGGATCTTGGCAGGAGTGGAATTGTCCCCATTTTATAAATGTGGGCAGTGGAGGTACCACATCTAAGTTTTTACATTTTACTGACTACATCAAGTTATTTTGTTAATTTCCAGACATCACGGGATTGCTGGATGAAACATCCAAAACTTTAAAAAGGACAACTGCTTTTACTTACCTAAATTTTGCCAAGTAAATACATTGAACAGAATTTTAAAAAATAATAGGGAAACTCATACCCTCTGATAATATTTCTGAGTAATATTCATTTCCATTTTACTTAATTGGTAATATTTTAAAATTTGGCTTAAAAATGAATATCAGGAAAGATTACATGAATGCATCCATAAAATTTTAAAATGAATTTTACTACAGAATGGAACCAACCTGTGAATTAGGACTATTATAGAAACGTAATGCTGTTTCGGCTCAAAAACAGACATGTTTTCTCATGCCCCTATACCTTTGCTTTGGCTTTATCAACCTCAGAATCTTTTCAAACATCTAACTATGGACTAGCGAGCAAATCAAGCAACACGTCAGCTCTACAGGGGCATCATTTCCTCCACAGTGGAGCCATGTCAGACAAAGAAAAGAGCCAAGGAGGTAGATGGAGGGTGTGTCTTACAGCCATGGCCTTCAAAATGTATGTTGTGCCGTTGAAAGAAGAAAATCGGAGTGATCAAATAGGAAGGTTTAAAGAGACCTTGGAAATCAATGCCACTGTTCCTTTTACCAGGCAAAATGATAGAAAACCACCTGGGATTGTTTCAAACTAAGCTATTTGTCTTTGGTTGTTTTTCTGTTTTACACTAGTCAGAATTTGTTCATTTTTAATCTCAAAGTTATTTTATACTTCAACTATTGTTTAGAACTGTCAAAAGTCTTGTATATTGAGTTGTATAATATACCTTGTCCCCATTCAATCCTTTGCGCCCCTCAAATGTACATATTTCGATTGTCCCTTATATTACCATGATAAATTGATGATGACCTCCTTAAATGTCATGTGCAATGTGAACGTATGACTGGATTGCAGATTGTTGTTCAGACACCTTTCGCATTAATTTTAAGATAGCTTTCTTAAAGATTACAGGCAAAGGGGGAAATAAAAGAACAATCCCATGGATCTCATAAGAGCTATTCAGAACATAAATTCTTTTCAAACTATGGTCGCTAAAAATTCAACTGAGATAACAGAGAACTCCCTTCTTAAAAAGATACAGAAGCAATTCAGAGCTTACTATTTTCGCACAAAGAATATCAGAATCTAATTCCTAACAATGTAAAATGTTGCCAAGGCTCCCAGCTATAACTCGTCAAAGCTTTCAGGGATTTCCAATTTGCACTTTCATCTTCCTGCCAACCCTGTGTATATACATAGTGACTTGAACAGCTCCATGTTGTTCTCCTTCCAAAGACACATTTTAATAACATAGGTGCTGCTAATTTTAGGATTTAGGGGTGGGGGTGGGACGTTTAACTACTGGCAAACATGTTGGTGTCATACTTCGGAAATCATTAGCCATTAACGTACAGTGAATTTTGTAACACACAGAGAACTTCAAGTAACAGACCCTGCCATCGTAATGCTACTAGAATTAGAAATCATTTCTATAAACAGCAGAATGAAGTCCTGATGAAGAGGGCCATGAGTAGGATGAACATGTTGAAATACAAAACATTTGTATGTATGGCCGAAATAGGAGGTGGCGAGACGCACGTACCACACACATTTACTGAGAGACGGCTTTCCTATTCAGGCTGGGCTTGGACAGTCTGCAGAGGTCAACTGCCACTGCAAACAGAGAGGGCACTAACTAAGCAGCTGCATTATCTATCAGTAAGACAGGATCTGAATGACTGGCTGATATTTAAAAAAATGATCCTCAATATTTTCATATTTTAAAAGGAGTATTAAAGTGACATCAGCAAGATGGCAGAGTACAAAGACCCAGACCATCCTCCACCCCACGAATTAATCAACAGTTCATGGACAAGTTTCGTTTCAGAGAAATCCAGAAACCAAATGAAAGACTCCTGCACTCCAGGTAACCATGAAACCAGACCCACATAAGCAGGTAAGGAGAGGTGGAATAGCCTCCCACAGGAATGCCTGACCCGAGCACAGTGTCGTGCAATCAAATTCCTGGCTTTTACCATGGAAAGGAGGGGTTGGTTTGCACATCCAGTGAACCGACTTTCCCAAGGGGGCTCACCAGAGAACTGACCTCAGTTCTGCCAGTCTTGGAGCTCAGATGGGTCCACCTCAGTCTAGTAGCCTGGAGCAGAATGGAGACAGAAGTTTGTGATCACAGATGCCATACCTCCCCTCCTTTCCAGTACAGAGCGAGGAGGTGAAAAAGCCCAGCTCTCAGCTTCCCCCAGGGAAAGAAACAGGAGAGGTTACACACTGTACACCACCTTCCTCAAGGGTGTCCCCAGAGGACTGACCTAAGTTCTGCTAGTCTTGAATTTCAAATGGGTCCCCCATAGTGAAGTAGCCTGGAGGAGAAGAGATGGAAGCTTGGGCTGCTGGATGCCATAGCTCACCCTCCTGGGTCACCACAGGGTGTCCTGACCAAAAACACAGTTGCTTGATTGTCCCTGGGGAGGAAAGAAGTGATAAAGCACCCAGACTAGGACTAATGTGCGGACATCGATGCAGATAGTCAAGGAAAATGAAGAAATAAGCAACCGTGTTCCAAAAAAGATACAATCTACTAGTAGGGGGTTAAGGTTTTATTATGATTGCAATAGTCACTGAGCCAAGACACCCAGTTATTACAATTATCTGTTTTTTTCTAGTATTTCTTTTCTAATTTTCCCGCCCTACCATGTTTAAGACCCTAATCAACTGTGCCATGGAACTGTCTTGTTGCCAAGGGCATCCTGTCTCTGCAGTCTACTGGGAAGCTTTCAGAGTACATGATTTACCACATAATTAAAAGATGATGGTCTGCTTTGACACCTATTTGTAAATTGCCTCAATTTGGAAGAGAAACCAAATGGCTTCAACCCTCAACTGTAGGGCCTCTGTTTTCTAACCTGGAATATGTTCACAATTTGTTTTTTACATTAAGGAATATTACATAGACTACAAGCAAAAAATATAATGAGAAATTCTATATTTAGACATAAATATTTCTATATTTTATGTTTCTGTATTTATATTTGGATATAATAGCATGGTCTTGAATTAATTTATTAACAATGGTATTTGTGCAAACGTAAGGTGGATAGCTAGTGGGAAGCAGCTGCATAGCGCAGGGAGATCAGCTCGGTGCTTTGTGACTGCCTGGAGGGGTGGGATTGGGGAGGGTGGGAGGGAGGGAGACGCAAGAGGGAAGAGATATGGGAACATATGTGTATGTATAACTGATTCACTTTGTTATAAAGCAGAAACTAACACACCATTGTAAAGCAATTATACTCCAATAAAGATGTAAAAAAAAAAGTAAAATAAAAAAATATATATATTTGTTAGTAGTAAAATATTTTGAAAAAGAAATAAATAAAGTCTGTTTTGTCTGAAAAAAAATGGTATTTGTGATGGTACATTTTAGTACAGCAACAATTGTTTTTCTTTGTAGCAATGACATATATCTGCTGGAAAAGAAATAAGACTCGCATCTTGACTGATTCATTTGGGAAGAAAAAAGGAATTCATAAGCCAAAGATTAGTTTGACCCAACACAACCCATTCATCAATTTTTAATGTGTCTTATGCCAACACATTTTGAGAAATGGATCTTTAACTTTGTGTTCTTCTCAGAAATGTCCGTTGACCTACAGCTGGCACTCTATGAGATGCATGTGCCAGAGACTGCAACAGTGGGAAGATCATGTGACTTCAGCCAAGGTCACAAACCGATGCGTGAACCTGTTGGCAAATTGTAGTTTTATCACTCCATCTGCATGAGTCAGTTAAGATGAGAACGGCAATTTTAGCAGATGTATGTTTTCTATTTTTGTAATATGATATGAATGTGAATGATGATTTTCACAAATGAATCTCGTTGTCAGTCTAATCTGAGCTTCCTTAATGCTGAAAATATTTTACTGCCTGCAGAATTGACATTGCTTACGAGATGACTGCCTCTCACTGTTCTGGCCTCTCCAGTCGCGGAGCACAGGCTCCGGACGCGCAGGCTCAGCGGCCATGGCTCACGGGCCCAGCCGCTCCGCGGTATGTGGGATCCTCCCGGACCGGGGCATGAACCTGTGTCCCCTGTATCGGCAGGCGGACTCTCAACCACTGCGCCACGAGGGAAGCCCCGAGATGACTTTTATAGCATCCAAGATCAGAGTGAAGTAGGCCATTTTGGTAAGTTGAATAACTTACGGTAAATTAGTAAATTATATTAAATGATTATTAAGGTGTTTTATATTTTAAAATTCTTTACAAATCAATGTAGTAAAGAAATCATGTTAATAGTAAACATTTTCTCTTTACATTATTATAAATTCTAAAATTAAAAATATTAAATAGGGAGGGATAAAAAGATCTAGGAATGGAGATTGAGATACAAAAGAGTTTTATGTGAAACAACTAGAGATCATATAGATCGATACAAATAAATCATCATTCAGGATCAGAAAAAGATCATGTGGTCTGCAGACCACCTGAGAAACCTTCCTGGAGAAGTTAAATCTTGATCAGGTTTTGAAAAACATAAGAATTTGAATAAAACCGAAGTAATAAGTAAAGTGATGTTGAACAAATAGATTTTGCTGTATGAGAAGGTGATGTAAGAAAATAGGAAGGCATAATGCTTTTGTAAGGGAGGGTCTCCTGACATTTAAGAGGACTTTAAGGAGATTAATTTAGCACCAGTGACCAGGCTGGTTTGGAAGAGGAGGCTGGAAAACTTGAGAGATTCATTGGAAAGCTCTGTCAAGAATCCAAATGTGAGGAGAACAGCTTAAGTAGAGATAAAATATTGAATCCAAGCAGACTTCGTAAGAAGTATCAGCAGAATATCATGTATTGATTGTCTGTAATAGTTTGAAGAGGAAATAGTCAATAGGCAATTCTCAAGTCAGTTTAGTGGACGGCATAGGGAATGGAGATTTTAGTGAATATAGGGAAATGACCAGTTACTTTTTGATACAAGCTGCTTTTGAGGAGAAAGTTGCTTATTAAAGTAAGTATATCATGTATCTGGTCTTTGTAACCCTCCTTGAAAGTGTAAGCTCCTAGAAGCCAAAGCATATGTTTTATGGTTCTTCTCTAACTTCCACAATTATAGCATATGTTCAGTAAATATTTAATGATGTTGTATGAGCTGGAAATATTGGAGGAAAACTGAAAGTTCAAGAACGAAAATGTAAACTGTTTATCATAATAATTGAAGAGATAGATAAAGGCGTAAAACTGGATCTTCAAAAGGAGAGTGTGTCTAGGCAAGACAGAAAAGGATTGAGGCCATAACTTTGGAAGAATAGGCTGTAGGGAATGCAGCTGAGGTGGAAAGAGAAGGCTCAGTCTTCAAGGTGGGAGGGAAGAGGGGAAATAAAGAATCACTGATGCCAAGAGACTTTTGAAAGGGCTGCATATAGAGGTTCAAAAAGATCTTTGACGTTGATGAATGACAGACGACTATTCATTTTGGCCAGATTAAGTGAGGGCAAGTCATAGTTTTGAGAAGTTCGACCAGAGACAGATCAAGAATTGTCTATGGAAGGTACAGCCGGGTCTTAGACTGCACTGGTTGAACTGCATTAGTTCTAAGCTGGCCTTTCACTTAGAATTTTCACCACCAAGACAAGTCAATGGACCTAATTGCAGGGTTTGCATAAAACGTGTGTCAGCTGCTCAGAGCTTTTGCTATTTTGAGATTAAAGCCAGAATGGAGACCAAATATTAACGGTTGAGCTAGGATTCCAGCAAGGGGCTTGCAGCATAAAAACTCTCTCCTCTCGCTTCTGGAAAATAAAAGGCACACTTGAATTTACGACTATGCCAACCCTTCTTCCCTGCTTTTAGTTCTTGTCACTTAAAAACAACTTGATATTAAATAAAATAATTCACTTAAAGAAATAAATTATAAAGTGCCGTACAATGTTTGGATAGTATCAGTGGTGATGAAAACGTTAGTGGTGGCAGCAGTCATAGGAGTCATGTGAGTAGTAGTGCGTTGTGGTATTAACAGCGTCCGCATTTCTGCTTCTTCACTGTGGTTCGGAGCATTCTTCATGTCAATCCACACCCAGAGAACTCCTTAACATAATGTGACTGACTTTCGGTTTTCCAACTTTTTGTAAATTGTATTTACCCTTACACAGAAATACTGACTGGATAATATTTCTTCCTATTACTGAATGATGCTGACATACGTATCTTACCTCCTGCTGACAGTGGAGAGTGAGAAGAGGTGGTGAATGCAAATATCAGAATGTCCATTTTGTAAAGACATCTCTGTCTAGAAAGGTCAATATTTATTTGGGTTAACAAATTCTTCTTGAAGATTACAGAATCCTATAGGATTAACCTGCCTGTAATCACACCTTAATGTCATAGGAGATTGATAGCTTCTTTGACTCCAAATTTGGATTTGATGGGGAGAAAGAAGTAGGAAGAGAGGGGAAGAGCACAAAAAGAAAAGTCTGGAAGGTAATGAACTGCTAATGAAGGTCTGACCTGATTTCCCTGATGCCACCACCAAAAGCTCACTTTTAATCTTAGGAACTTCCAGGAAAGTGTTTTACAATGAACTTTTTTGATATGCATAACAAACTCAAATACCCAGGATTTTGTGAAATTTCCCTTTGGGTGGGAGGGGAGATCAGTCATACTCCTTTCCAATCAAATTCTCACCAGCCCAAGTGACTTTTTATAACTTTACGTTTTATGAAAGTAACAGGTTGAGGAAAAATTTATGAACGTCTAAATTTGGGGGGATGGCTTTTCTAGTTAGATGAAACTGGAAAAAAAGTAAAGAGAAATATAACCTGGCAGAATTAAGGTGATAATGGTAGACAAGGGGAAACATCTGGAAAATGTATGCTGGGCAATCCCAGGCCCACCCCTTCTGAGAACTGGGCTTGACTCTTTCTTGCTACTGAGATTTACAGTCTTGAAGCAGTACAAGTTCAACATCTGCTCATGTATTCCCAAGTGGTGTGTATATATGTAAGAGCAGTGCTTATGACACTGATTTCCCTACAAACTAGGTATTCCTTAGAATATACGTATATTTGATGCCTGGTGGAACTGCTCATGAAGTTGTCTTATGTGGGAACCTCCAAGTCCGTTTGAGAACTATACTTATCCCAACAGCCAATCTGGTTACATGTAGAAGCTTCACCCACTAAAAGATTAAATAAAAGGGGTAGAATTATCAAAAAATTTCCTTTGTGTCTATGTTTTTGTGGTTATTGAAAAAAATCTTTAGAATGATCATGCTTGAATCCATTCTCTAGGAAGTTAAGATACTTTAATAAAGGTAATATTGTACAACAGTATAAAATTTGTATGTTATGTGAAATACTAGTTCTTGAGACTTTAATTATTTCCATATTACACATATTCAATTTTTTAAACATATATTAAGAAAAATACCTCACTAGTCAGTTGATAATTGGGCAGAAATTTCCGTGTACATTTACTCTAATTTCTTAAATTTAATGCATATAAACTATAAAAAGATGGCTATCATCAACTCTCATTTTCTTAATGCAACATAAACTATGTAGGATTGTTGGCACTTCGTTAAGCTTACCTGTCCATCTGCTTCTTTTATATGATATTTAGTGGCCAAATGTGATAGATTTAAGTTTAAAAATTACTTGGGGCGGAATGATAAATCGACTAGAGTACACTTGCCTGTTGTTCCTTCCAGCTGTTAAGTGTGATCAGTAACTGACTCATGTAAATTGTTTGGAGAGAGTTCATTTTGCCTAACTGACCTTATCTGATCATGAGATGTGCTCTCTGGTCACTTTTAGATCTGACAAGGGTCAAAGTTAGCTAACTGTATATCTCTCTGTATATACTATGTTGGAAATCTTAATTCTGTATTCCTCTATCTTTCGGAAATGGACCAACTGCTCTAGGAGTTGTGTTTGTAGAAAAATATTCTTTTTAAATTTAAAGTTTAAAGTGCTGGAAAATACTCTCTTCTTATTCTTGACTAAGTCTGGGATGGCAGTGACTCATTAGGATATATATATATATATATATATATATATATATATATATACACACACACACACATATATATATATGTATATGTATATGTATATATATATATGTATATATATTGCCAAACAGTTAAATTAAATGTTAAATTGAGTTTGGTCACAATTCAAGGCAACAGATGCATGATCTTAAACTGAGTTGTTTCACCTAAAATAATAATCATCTTTATTTTATTTCTTCTTACGTAGTAACCCATTGAGATCCTATATTTTTACTTTATGAAATAGGCTAATTTATACTATGTTAACAAAGTAACCCCCAAATCTCAGTGACCTATTAACAAAATTTCTTATCCATTCAACAAAAATGTGTGCAGATCAAAGAGCTCTCCGGAGTGGCCGCCTTCCAAGCAGTGGTCCAATCTGTTTCCATCTTGAGAGTCCACAACAGCAACCCAATCACCTTGGCAGAGGTTAAAAGAGAGAAAGACGACCCATGTTTCAAATTCAAAGTTATATCAATCACCTCTGTCCAATTGGCCAGAACTATCACCTGGCCCAAAAATAACTGCAAGGAAGGTTGGGAAAGAATGACTTTCTTTCTATCTGACCAGAAAGAGGAAAATGAAATGAGATTTAGAGAATCAGCAAAAATCCTCAACAAAACCCTAGCAAATCAGGTCCAGCAACATATAAAAGGATAATACATAATTTCAAGTAGGGCTTATCCAGGAATGAAAGACCGGTTCAACATTAAAAATTTAATGTAATTCACCTTGTCAACCTAGCGAATAAGAAAAAATGTATGAAAAATTCAGAGATGCAGAAAAAAATTTTGACAAAGTTCAGCATGATAAAAACTCTCAACAAACTAGGAATAGAAGGATACTTCTTCAACTGGAGAAAAGGAATCTACAAAAAACCTGTAGCTAACATCATACTTAATGGTGAAAGACTGAATTCTTTCCCCTTAAGACTGGGAAAAAAACAAAGCTGTCTACTCTTATTACTCCCATTAACATCATATTGTAGGTCCAAGACAGCACAATAAAGAAAGAATATAATGATAATAAAATGAATATGGAAGGAAGAAAGAAAGAAAACTGTCTATTTGCACATGATATAATTATCCCCTTGGAACATTCTGAAGTATTTATAAGCAAGCTATGAAAAGTAATGTCTGAGGTTACAAGCTCACAGGATATGGGGTCAATATGCAAATCTCAATCATATTTATGTATACTAGCAATGAACAATTGAAAATTGAAATTTTTAAAGTACCCCAAATATGAAACTCAGGTATAAATCTAACAAATTATGTTGAAGGACATATATGGTGACAAAATAAAACACTGATGAAAGAAATCAATAAAGACCCTCCCCCCCAAAGAGAGAGAGATACAATGTTTATAGTTGGAAAAACTCAAAATTGCTGAGATGCCAGTTGCTTCTAAGCTGATTTATAAATTCAACACAATTCCAGTCAAAATTCCAATAGGATATGTCGTAGAAATTGACCAGCTGTTTCCAAAATGTATGCGGAAAGGCAAATAGTCAAGCAATTTTTAAAATAAAGTTGAAGTAGAGGATTCACTCTACCTAATTTCAACTTACTACGAAGCTATGTTAATCAAGTCAGCATTATATCAGCATAAAAATAGCCGCGCAGATAAATGGAATAGAATACAGTCCCCAGGACAAATTTAGGCCTCATCTGTTCTGCAGCATATGTTGAAGTAATATGAAGTAATATGACATCAAAGCACTGCATGGAGTCTTTTGGGTACAGATGTGGCCGCAAGGATGTTATATCCCCCAAGGATACTGCAGTCTAGTTGAAGAGGTGAATGTGAGCACAGATCACAAATCACTAGTGTACCCAAAAATGAAAGTGCAGTAAGAGAAGTGAAATCTAAATGCTGGAGGATTTGGAAGAGAAAGATAAGGAAAAAAGATATTTTCTTTGCAAGATTGTATAAGTTTGTGTCAAAATGGTCTAGATAAACAAAATAAGAGGAAAAAGAAAATTGTGATCAAGGACAGCAAATTGCTGGAGAAATTCTCCTGAACCAGTTGGAGCTGGACTCAGTTTAAAAGAGATTAAACTATTACAGCTAGTTTAGAAAAAAGGAGGACAAAATTGTGAATAATTTGCAGTAGAAAAGAACTTATTGAACAAGAAAGAGCACTCGGAAATGTGGTATGTTGCTATGTCTCTGTGGTATCCTGTGGTTACAGGATATTTTACCACATTTTTGCTTCCATTGTTTTGAAAACAGAAGGGCTCAAAAGCAATTTAAAGGATGTTCTGCCTCTCCTCCCGGCACCAGAATTCTAGAAGCATCTGCTTCAGAATAGTGTCGGGGTCCCTGTGTTGCTCGTCACTGCGTCTTGTGCAATAGTTTCTCACATACTTTTCTTGCAAGTAATTCAGTATTTCTTCCCACTGATGCATGCAGCTCCCTTTGGCTCACTGAGCCGAGGCCACAAGGCCAGACGCAAACAGCTTCCATACCGCCTGACATTCTGGTCACCTCCCACACTGTCTCAGAGGCGCCTTGTCCAGTGAGCAGAAAACAGATTGGAATCTGCATCATTCCAGAAAGTATGCCTAGCCCACAGAGCAGGGAATTCTAATACTAAACACAGTTGACTGGGGCGGGGTGGGGGGCTCTGGGGGACAGCTGTGCAATGGGACATCTATGTATTTAAAAGGACGTCCTGTGTGGACTTGCACGTGGGAACAACTGTTAGTTGGCTACTGAAAGTAGAAATAGAATTGGGCTTATACATTGCAGCTAAAGAGATGTGAATGCAAATACAAAAGCATTTGTGCTCTCAGAGGAGCAGGTTGTTTTTATTCTTAGGATGAGGATGATTTTATTTTTGGTTTCACTCTCCAGCAAAGGAGGTGTGGGGATTTGGGCAAATGATTTCACTTCTCTGGGCCCCTTGAATACAACAGAAGAATTGTGTTGGACTGCAGTTACGTTTCTTCCTAGCTCCGGGTTTCCCGAGTCTGGACGCTCCAGGGCAGGGAGATCACGAGACTTGGTGTAACAATCTGGGCCCTTCTCAGGTCTTGGCTCAGCAAATGGTAGTGCCTTTTTCCCAAGGTAGCCCCTCAGATGCCCTTTCTGGCCTTCTAAACGCACCATCCTGCAAAAGGGTCATGGGAGGTAGGAGGAAAACATTGACAAGGCACACAACTAACTCCAGAAAGTGGAAGAATTTTTACAGTAGGAAAGGGGCACTGCACACAGCCCCTCAGTGCCAACTGGGATTGGAAAGAAAGGACATGGAAAAAAATACAGACGTTCATTGTGCAAAAGTTTAGGAGAAAAGTGCATGTGAGCTGGGAAAGCCGTCTCCCGAGTCCTGAGGACTGAAGAGGGCTCGGAGACCCGTGTCCTCTCTTGGTTGTGTCATCACAGTCCTGCAGGTGCCCCCACGCCCGCGTCCAGGTTGGTCCCCACTGAGAAAGCTCCCGCCAGGTATTCAGGATCACACCTAAGTACCTGAGGTTGCAATATATCTGATATCCATTTGCACATAATTAGATACACATACTTCTATTCTGAACACTGCTGAGGCATTTTCAACTAAATGGCCCAACAAGCTCACTGTGTGCATAGGGAAATAACAAGTCCCCCCGCAGACGCTAGCAATATGCTATTACCCACTTCCTCTGAGTGCATCGTATGCAGATGACAACACTGTGACCACAGGTGCCGCTAGGTTTACCAAGACAAAAGTTAAGCCATCAGAACAAGGTTACTGACCACACAGGTGAAATTGCCATTTGGAAGTTCTGAGGGAGATAACCTTTATCTGAGTCCTGGAAGAGAAGCGACCTTTATCTGAGTCCTGGAAGAGAAGCGACCAAGTAGGATTTCACTCTTCGGTGAAAACAAAAGTCACTCTTGCCCTCAAAGATCTCTTATTTATTGAAGGAAAAAGCAAAAACAACCCCAAAATTCAAGTTGTTTCTGAAAACACAATTAAAAGCGTGAAATTCAAAATAATTTCACTCCAAAGGGATTAAACGTCTGGATCTGCACATTGTTAATGTGACCTGTGGATTGCTATCAACTGACAGAAAGAACATTGTCCCTGAAACAGAGACTTTGAACTCGAAAGGGGAACGTGTTTTTCACAAGTCAACAAAAGGGGAAACTGTGGCAGGATTAATTCTATTGAAGAGAAAATACAACTTAAATAAGAAAAAATTTTAAAAATCAAACTGGTTGCTCATCCCCAAACTTCCAGACCAGCATGTGGATTTTTAAGACTTTTAGGTTCAAGGAAACAATGACTTTGCACCAAGCATATATTTTTTGTTCTCTATTTTCTTAGAAAAGAAATCCAAGGAGAGCGGGAGGAAAAACAAACTTAATATTTTAAAGTCAAGTTCTTTTCAGAGTCTCTCATGGAAATAAACCGTTACTATGTCAGCCAAGAGAGAGGCCAGGAAAGGGAAAAGGAAAAGTTGCTGGAAAGCATTCCTTTCCAGAACTCAAGGCCCTGGGACCCCTCATTAAGATTATAAATTCTAGGATTTAATAGTGGATATGGGAGCTACATGAGGAAGAAAAGCAGGGCATGGCATTTGTTTTATTTTGTCTTGACATGTGTTGCGATGCCTCCTGGTCCCGTCCCCTCCAAAGCAGGACGAGAAGGATCTATCTGCGCACCGTGAACGTGAGCCCAGGAGATCACTGCCAAGAGTGCAGGCAGCGCTGCCTGCCGGCCTCCGGACACTTGCCAGGTGAGGCCTTTCAGCGCCTGAGCACATGAACACAAATGGCATACTCGCGTCTGCAGGCCGCGGTTCCTATCCAAAATAACTTCGATTCTTCAACTGTTATGGGGGTAAACATTCACTGCTTTACATGCATTGGTTATGTTCCTTTGGCTGCTTCGTTTCTCCTTTAAAAAAGTGGTCACAGCCCCAGTGTTTTCTCACCAGTATTGTATTGCCCTGTTGCAGCCAAATTTTACGGTTGCAGAAAGCATTAGCCTACCAGGCCAAAAAATACTCTGACTTTGATTTCTTATGAAATTGCCCATTGCATTTCCAGCGATCGCCATCATTACAATAATTATTTGGCTTCTTGCTGTTTTCATGATGACTTAAAAAGTTTCCATTTTTCAGAAAAGCAGGAGTGTTTGATAATAAACATCACTAAGATCCAAATAAACAGATTGGTACAGTGCGTCCACATGCGGCACTCTGCTGAGACCCGACATTATTATTTTACCCATGGAATTTCCTCTGGTGTTTAATGAAGTCACACAAATAGTTTGGATTTTCTGGTTTTCAAATTTCCCTCATCCTTGAAGTGAAACCATCATTTTCTCTTTGTCTGCGTAGATGATATTATCTATAATCATATGTTTTACATACAATATATAAAATCATGTAACCTGAATCAATAAATATCATGAACAAAATTGGTATTAAAATATTTTTACTTGGATGGATATTTCCAGGTAAGTAATTGCTGATATCCTCTGTTTTATCTTCATCCTGGTATTCTTAAAATGAATTGTAGATATAACCATAGATATAACCCCTTGGTTACAAAGGAAATCTTTTTTACAAATTGTAATCATCGCATGATAAAACACTTACCCACATTTGAGATAGTCACGGTGATATTTTATGAAAACATGAAATAATTCAAAATAGTGTTATCAAAAAGCACTCCATTTTATGAGGTTAACGTTTGCCGAGTTTTCTGAGGCACGTATTTTTCTCTTTTCGATAGTCCCTAGTTCCATCACAGTTTTGCTGTGCTCTAGGTGTCAAAGCAATATCCTTAAACAGAAATGAAACTGCAAGTACGTGGAGTGGATAAGTATTCTATCTTTCCCAGCAAAAAGAAGTAAAATCAGGTTATCTCTGAAGCTCCCGTCGGGCCAGAGAAGTGACATACAAAGACAGAGACCTCCAGAGACCTGGGATCCCACGGTCCACCTGACAGACAGCAAGGAGGTACACCATGACCTACTTTGTCCACACTACAGTTGGATGCCATGGAGCACAGTCTATTTTGGGGATAAAATTATTGCTAAATCAGAGTACTTTTCATGACCCATTCTGGAAATTGGAATTGCTCAATTTTCAGCCGTCATTAGAAATAAACTTTCTGCCTATGTTTAAATATATAATGATAATTGCAGGCAGGAAGTTCCAACTTCTTATTTATGGCAAAGACCTAGATAAAACTACTATTCATGCTGTATTGTTAGGCCAGTATACTACACCTCATTAATTTGGCCAAAACTTATTGCTTGGGACAATTTTGCTAGCAATTATCCAGCTGAAGTTTAAATGAAATGATGTGAATGTTAATGTTATGATACCAAATCATTTTTCTAAAAAAAGAGATATTAGTAGAACTATAGAACTGTGAGTAATTATTAGAGAAAGAGAACATACAGAAGGTTGTCTTAATATTAGAGCTGTGTAAAGACAGAAACGGCCGTCCTGGGAGATAAATGAACAGTTGTCATTGGAGAGGATGAAGTCTTCTGTCTGAAATGCTCGGTGGATTTCGCAGGACCATCTGGCCCTGACACTGTAGCAGGTGGTCACACCAGATGATCGTGAGATCCTGGGAATCTTAATGTTTCAATGAAGACCTAGAATAGCATTTCACAGCGTGCGTTCCCGTGTCCCATGATCAATTAAGTATCAAAATGATACGTACATTTTCCCTGGTTGGAGATTTAATAGTGTGTACTTGAAAATTAAGGGCTCTGAGAAGTTCTGCAGTAAAGAAACCTGCCCAACTTTTTCTAACCCAGTGTGCCCAAATTATTTTATTTTTCACAAAATGTGTTATTATAATGGCATTGAGCATTAATTTTCTAGCATTCCCAGTAGGGCAATGTCAAACTAGAAGGTTTTCCTTTTTAAATCTAGCTTGCAAGTTTTGGTAAGATTCTCTCCTCAAATAAGTTCAATTTGTCTCTCCTTTTGAACAAATCCAAAGTTTTAGACTGTCATTCAAGTCCTAACACATTTTTTTTCTTTCTAAACTTATTACTCCAGTCCTTAAAAAGATCATATTTCAGTGTATCCCAAATGTGTTTTTTTTTTCCCCTTCCATCTCTGTTACATATATTTTCTTCCACTTTGGAATGCCATCCACTAAATAGTTCATTTTCAAGTCTCCACTCACATCCCAACTTATTTTTTGAAATTCCCCCTCCCATGTAGAATCTGTACTATACATCTTAGTCTTTAAATTTCATTTCTTGGAATCCGCCATCTCTCCTCCTTCCCGTTCTGTATTCCTTCCTTCTTTTTCTTTCTCTTCTCTCTCTTTCCTTCCTTCCTTCCTCCCTCTGTCCCTCCCACCCTCTCTCTTTCTTTTTCTCTTTCATTCTTTCTTTTTTTCTCTTTCTTTCTTTCTTTTGTATTTGTGCTAATCTTATCTATCCAAATTGATTGCACACTACTTTAAAAAGTCATATCTTATATTTATATATTCCCTAGAATAGCAGCATTTTGAGGTATATAAAGTATACTTTCTTTCCTCATGGAATTTACAATCATGTAAACATGAACTGCACAAAGGAAACCATTCCTTCAATAAAAAATAACAGTTAAGCAGTCTTTACTATTAGAATTCATGTTAGGTGCTACATTAATAATATCAAGTGCCAGGTACATAGTGTATATTCAATAACTATCTTTGAATAAGTGAATGAGTGAAGGAATAAATTAATCTGTTTCATTCTGTTTCATTTTCCTCTTTTTATATTTTACTCACATTTTAGGTCATGCATTTTCTTCTTTGGAGGGAGATGTAGTGAAGAATACATTTTTTTCCTAAGATATACAAATATCTTATAAAATCTGGATGGTCATGGAATTATGTCTTCATGAAATCCTTTCATTTGTGGGTGTATATGTATTCTTTTGTAATTTCATGTTTCTTTTATTTGGTTTTGTTTTCAACAAAAACACAAACTGTCTTTATATTGATAAGGATGCACCTGGTAATGCTGTTGAAATTTTTCTCAATATTTCCAAAGTCATACAAAAATAAAAACTGTATAGACCCACGTACGTGTGTGTGTGTGTTTGTTTTTAATCTTGGCATTTAGTTATACCATTTAATTCCTGATCACGGAGAATTTTTTCTTGTACTTGTTCTCAGTGAGACATTTAGTTCTCTTTTCGGACTCTACAGTAACTTTCTAAAATATTCTTAAGACAAAGATTTTTAAATCATTTACCTAAGTGATTATTTGCATATAAATTTCTATCTATGGCTCACTAACCCAACATTTTTAATTTCAGTAATACTGACCCAAGATTTAGGACTATAGCAAAACAAGGTGAGCCTATCAGATTTATCTGACCTTTTATAAAGTTATGATTGTCACCAACTGCCTACCGAATCAATGTCTTACAAGGTCATTTTCATACAAAATGGTCTTCACAGTTCTAAAGGAAAATTTGCCTGTATTTTCTGAATTAACTTGCTGATTACTCTCACCAAGGTTATCTTCCATAATGTATTAACTGCCAACAGTAAGTGTGTGTGTGGGGGGGGGGAGGGGTTGTTGTAAAAAGAGAAGGAGAAAGAGAAATTTATATTTACATTATATTAATGTAATTATATTTACACCACAATATACAATATGTCTTCATTTTTTATTGGGGGGTGAGTGAATTCTACCAGGTCTTAAAGCAGTAAAAAGTTTAAACTTCCATAGTATACAATATTGAGGGTCTAATGTTTCCCCCCAAAGATTGGGCTAAAAACCCAGGGCTAAAGACCCTGTTATTTTTTTTTAATTCCTTTTTAAGTACAAAACTTAGGGTATAATCTAAAGACAGAGGTAAGTTTACAATTAAGGATAGAGATGAAGGGGGTCTCAAGATATTAATATCCCAATTGTTTGCTAGAGGTTACTTTTCTGAGTCCTCCCTATATTTTCTATTAATGTTTTCATTCATAACAAGACAATTGAGGATATGATTTGGAATAAAAAAAATTATCTTGTATGAATCAAGACTCATGCAATTGCTGAGCCCTTATCAGCTCCCTGTGGAACCGAAGGCAGGTGAGCCCTTTAGTTCCTATTCCTATTGTTCTTTGGAATCTTGCAATCAAATGATCAGAGGGCCATGGTGCATTTGTGAGTGAGTGCCTGTAGGTGCGTGTTTACATGACTAGTCCATGTCCTCTCCCAGACACAGATAAACTTGTCAGCCACTTGTGGGATGTGATTTATGGGGTACTGAAAATTGTACCAGCCCCAAAATATCACCCATATCAGCATGCCACTCAGAAATTCTCTAGAGGCCAGTCACTCCTTATCTACCCAAAGTACTGTTGAATACCAACAGTTTTTACTTGTGGAGAAGTAACATATTAACCCATTATTATGTTTCGGCTCCTTTACAGCCAGCAAGACTTTAAAGGAAAGATACAGGTGGCAGAATGCATGATTCCAGATTCACGCAAATCGCGGGGCTCTGAATGTGGTGTGAGACTTGAGTGAAGTGCTTTATAGAAAGGACTGGAGTAATTGTGATGAAAATGACTGTTCGACACAGTGGTCAAGGTAAGCACCATGCAATCATGAGGGATGTCAAGATAAACACCACCCTTGAGAGGCAAGACCTGCAATAACTATAGTGCAAAATCCACTATGATAAAGGCTATAATATCAACACTAAAAGATGAGTAAAACCTAGTACAAACCTTCAAAGAGCCAAGAAAAGGCCAACACAAGTACAACACAAATGCAATACAAGTACAATATAAGGAATAAAAGCACAGAAATTTATACGAAGTAAGCATCAATAAATATGTGTTCAAATGAGCGAGTATCACTTCAGACAGGCCCTTAATGGAATAATGAATTTCAGAGAAGGGTGACAGTCTACCCATCTGTACATCTACCCATCTAAAAATGAGGCATTTTTAGAGGTTATGTAAGCAGGTTGATATGAAGGAAGAAGGAAGGGGAGGACATGTCTGGTAAACAGAACGGCATTAACCACAGAACAGCGATGGGAAAGTTGGGGGGAAAATTAGGCACCTGCCTATAGTCCACATTGTTTATGACACAGGACATATATAACAATGGAGGGTAAGGAAAAGAGGCTGTTTTAAGGAAGAATCCTGGAAATCATTGAGTGCCAGATTCAGGGTCTTGGACTTAGCTATGGAAACACACTGAAGTTTTTAATTTTTTAAGCAGAAAATAACATCATTAAGTACTCACGTCAAGAAATTTATGACAAAATGGAAGCCACATATAGGTATAGTGACATAGACACCAGAACCCCTTAGATGCAATAGAAGCCTAGAACAATGTTTTAGTCCAAAGTCAGGAAGGAAATGAACATCACTGGGGAGGATGGATACCCAAGGACGTTTGGCAGAGACTCTAGAGGAATTGGAAAGTGACTAGAATGTGAGAGCAGAGAGGAAGAAAAGGGATCAGCATAATTCTGGAGCTCCAGTCCTACAAAGCTGACCTCAGTTAGTTCATAGAATGGGAAAGAAGGGCAAAAGAAAAAAACAATACATTGTTTCTCCTTGGTTTTTGACTTGACACATACAAGAAATATTTCTCCTTGGAAACCAAGTAAAAGAGTTTAGTAAGTAGCAGAAAATGTGACTTTGGGATTCAGGAGATAGTTCAGGCATAAAAGACAATTGCTGTGTGGAATTTACAAGAAAGTTGACAAGAGTTGATGGAAGAAGCAGAAGTAAGGGCCCAGGTAAGTTACAGCACCTAATGAGTGGGCTCCACCTACAAGGGTTTGTTGTCTTAGGAAAAAAGGAAGAGAAAAGAGGCCTTAGGAGTTACACAGGTATGAACATTAACAAGTAGCAAGTGTTCAGGAAGATCAAGGAGAGAATCACAGGACAAGAGAAGAAATGTCTAAATAATTCAGTTGAGTGGAACGATTTAAAATCACTAGGGCAATTGCTTCATAACAGTTCAGTGATTTTCTAGAAGTTATGTAATATGAAACTGTGATACTTTCTTTTAGCTTCTTATCTATTGATAAGATCAAGAATTTTAAAAAGAGAAAATGAAGTAGGTTTTCTAGCTTAAAGGGAAATCTCTATGCTCACATGCAACAGATTTTTGATTGGGTGCGTATCACACGGAACATGGGTGTTCTCTTGTGTTGGCCTTTCTTCTTCAGGATTTCCTTGACCGCTGAGCTCTCACAGTCCTCAGTAATGTTGACTTTGCCTGTGTGACTGGGAAAAATGATTCCAGTTGGACTTTAGCAGCTCTAAAGAATAACAGTCTGCGGAGCAACCCAAAGATGAAAAGAAATGTTCCAGTTGGCACCTGATAAACACTCACACTACCAAATAGTCGTCAGTGATTGTTTTCTCTGAGTTCCTTAGTTCTTCGTATGCTTTCTGATTATAATAGAAGATTTTGATCAGGAGGGGGCAGAAGGGACAGTTAGAAACTCAGGTATCCGCACGATTGTTGCAGAATATAAAAGGACTGATGAGTCAAAGAAAACTGGTGTGTGTAATGCATTTTAAGGTCTTTAAAATTATCCCTAAAATTCCTGTGATGTTTTATTTCATTCATTTCTGTTACTCATTCAAAATATTTACTGATTGAATATAATCAAATTAAATAACTAACAT